>NC_143588.1:3522640-4869414 GCF_048544385.1 Mastigoproctus giganteus
GAGATCGGCAAAAGGGCGTCCTTATGAAGAAAGACTTTGAATATGTGGGTTGCAGAGTTTGGAAACTAGACACCTTAGAGGAGATTTGATTGAGGTGTTTAAGGCTCTGAGAGGCATCAGTAAAATGAATGAGGATGAAATTTTCAAGATTATAAATGATGCTAGAACTAGGGGACATAAATTCAAGTTACGGGGGGGAAATGTTTAGATTGGACTGCAGGAAGTTTTATTTTAGCCAGCGAGTTATAAATTACTGGAATAAGTTGCCTTCATGGGTGGTAGAGGCCAACAGTTTGGGGAAATTCAAAGGTCATCTGGATAGTACTTTCGGGTAAGGGAAGCGCATAGGATGATAGGTTTAATTTCCTTTTTATTTATATTTTATTTTATTTATTTATTTATTTTTTTTATTTATTAATTATTATTATTTAGTTATTTATTTTATTTTATTTTTTGTTTTTATCATTGTTTTGTTCCGTGTTTTTTTTTTTTTTTTTTTGGCTGGTGCAGCATAAGCCATAGGCTTTCTTGCACCATGCGGCCGTTACTAATACTTTAGTCTCCATAGTTATAATGCACCTTCTTATCACTATGATTACTATTCTCACCATTTTTTTATTTTCTCAGACATATTTAGGGTTTATATTTATTTTATTTACAAGTATAAACTCACAAGATACAAATTATTTTGTTTACTTAGGTGAAAACAAAGTGCCGATGCCACTATCAATTCACATTAGCAAACACTAATACAATCTATTATATTTAAAGTGCCACTTAATGGATGCTGTGGCTAGTCGTAAGTAGAAGTAGCGCAACTGCATATCTACGAATCTACATAACTCAAATCCGCGTAAGTTGAAGACTTTGTATTTAATTTTTATTGCTATATACGGGGATATCTCCTCTGGTCATTCACAAAATTTTGAAGCATGGCGACTGAACTTTTTTTATATTACTAAACACACAAACAGTAACCTTACAAGTGTGAGGCCGACCGGGCTAGCCGGGTGGGCAAAGTGCCTACCTGGCAACCCAAAAGGTCGCGGGTTCGAATCCCGCCTCGGGCTTGGATCAAAGTACTGCAAAAAACCTTGGGAGGTGCATTATGGCCATAGAAGCCGATGCGCCAATAACTACAAAAAAAAAAAAAAAAAAAAAAGAGTTAAATACAGATATATTTAGGCATATGCAATGGTCATTTGAAAAGTTTGTTGCCCTGATTATGAAGAATTTATTTGAGGAATCTGGTAAGGTGGTACTTTTTAACATAGTCCTCTTTGGAATAAATACACTTTTGCGACAAATGCTGCAATATGCTGAATCCATCTGCAAAGAAAGTTTTTTTTTTTTTTTTTTTTTTTTTTTTCTCTCTTTAGTCTCCAGGAATGCATCCAATATAGCAAACATCACCATCAATGTCACTGCTGAAGTCAATGACAATCAGTGGACCAGCCAGAAATTTTTTTTTTTTTTGAAATAGGTAAAGGTCTGACAATGATAAATCTGGTGAATATGGGGGATTGTCCAATTTTCCTTTTTCTTTGATGTTTTCACTCAGGCACTTCACAAGGTTTGCATAATTTGCTCCCATAGCTGTTTGGCCTTTGTGAAGGTAATCCTTTAGAAACATTCCATCAGCATCCTAAAAAAACAGATACCATCAGAAGGCATTGCCTTAGTTTTGGAGGGAGAGAAGAGCTGTGTTTCCACTGTTTGGACTGCTCCTCTATGGCTTCAAGTGATGGACCCATGTCTCATCTATGGTTGCAAACCTCACAAGGAAATTTGCTGGATCTGCTTGAAAACTGCTAATGTTCACTTCACTTGACAACACTTGTTCGTTATTGATTTGCTGTCAACAACTTTGAGACTCGTCATGCTGACATGTTTTTAATAACAAGAACCTCTGATATTATGTTGTATATGTGTTCAAATGAGATGCTGACAATGTACTAAACTGTCACAGGACCATGCACACTGTCGACAACTTTTGGAGCGATGGATGTGCAGGTCTTTCACAGCATGGGTTATCTTCAAGGCTCCCTCTCCTTTGTTTAAATTCTTCTGCCCACTTCTTAACTATAGAATAGGAAGAGGCATCCTACCTCCAGTGTTTTAATCATATCTTCATGAATTGCCATTGGTGCTAGTCCCTTTTTTACAAATAGTGGATAACGGCACTGTGACTGATTTTTATCCATCTTTCCTCATTCATGCAAGTTTGTTGACTTCAGGACCTGTAAATAAAAATAAAAAAATTGTTATTGAAAGCGCATGAAACTTGGTGTGTTACTATTTGAAGTATTATACATTAATTACAGAAATTTTTAACATTGTTCCACCAACCTTTCATATTCAGTCCCAACTTTTCAAACACCCCTCTTATATTTATATATATATTTTAAAACTAAATATATATATTATATATATTTTAAATCTCTAAGGATATAGATTTACACAATTCCAAATTTATCAGTTAAATCCATATTAAATCAAAACTGTAAAATCATTTAAGTAAATTTTAAAATGCATTATGGCATTAACATTGGAATCTGGATAATAAAGGAGATGTAAAATCTGAAGAATTCATAAAGGATGACATGAAAACGGGTGTTTAAAATGTATTTTTATAAAATGCATAAAAATTGCAAAAGGTGTTATAATTGTAATATAATATAAATGTGTTTGTATTCAGTATATTTATAAATACCGTATATTTATATATGCTTTATTTATAAAGCATATAAGATGAACAGAAAATGGAAAGGGATATCAAGCATGTCCATGGTTACTGATTACGACAGACTTACTTGAGGCAATAAGTCAGAGGAAACCAAAGGATAAATTAAATCTAAAAGTATTGAGTGAAGAATATTGAGGAGGAGGGATATTAATAAATGTGGGGAGAATGAGAGAGACAGGGATTTTAGAAGTAAGAACAAAAAATGAGTGAACAGGTAAAGAAGAGGAGAGAGAGAGAGAGAGAGAGAGAGAGAGAGAGAGAGAGAGCGTGCGCATTACTTCCCCAAAGTGGTGAGGGAGTCATGTCCAAGATATTGGTGTTTAACACATTTATTGCTTCTTGAATGCAAATGTGCTGTATTGTATTTTAATAACTTGGAAGGAAACCCACCCTACTTTTAGAACTTTTTCTCCCAATTTGAGAGAAGAAAAACTGAATAATTTAGTCACAGTAAGAAGAAATCCTAAAAATGTTTGTTCCTTTTCAATCCAGATTGCTCAATCCCATGTTTTTCAATCCTGGGTTGAAACCTTCAGTTGGAAAAGCCGGCAGCAAAAGTGTTAAGCTCCTTTTGGAGAAGATTATTTGCTGATAAATGTCTATTTGCTGTTAAAATGACTGAAGTTTTTTTTTTTTTTTTAATAATCGGAAAATCCTATTAAAATAATAAGATAATTAGTTTTCTACCCGCGATCCAATCAAATATAAGTGGTGGTTTCTCAAAGGTCGAGCACAACAATTAAAATTAAGTGTAATAAATTGAGATCATCTCTTATTAAACCAGTAGTGAATTTAAGAGCCCAATAATTTGCACAATGTTCTAAGCTCCAAAATCTGGAAATCTTTTTTATATATATATATATATATATATATCATAAATTCTACCATAAAATAACCTCTACATTTACAACTAGAGTGCACTGGCAGAATAAGGGATTGGGCAGTATGTATAAAGTATATTAATATTTTGCTAAAGACCGCTCTGAAACTAATCCTTTACAAGGTTTTTTTTTCTTGCTTGTGTGATGTTACATACAAAATGTAATGATATGAATAAAAATTTAAACATTACTGTTCGTATTCTATAGTAACATTGCATGGCAGGGGTTGTGGTGCTCTAATAGTGTGTGTGAAGATGGAAGGTGACATTGATGTGTATACGAAGCAGTAATGTGTTATTGAATTCCTGAATGCAGATAACATTTCACTCATTGAGAGAACATTGAGATAACCTGCTGAGAGAACATCACACCCATTGAACCAATGTCTAAAGAACATTTATGGGGCTATGACAGTTATATGTTGGTTTTGGCATTTTAGTGATGGTTTTAGAAGTTTGAAGGACATTCCAAGAGCAGGCTGTTCTCCAGAGGGAGTGAATAAACCAATTTGTGAGACCAGTACATTTAAACCCAGGATGTTTGTGTGGGAGAATGGGTGAGCAAATAGGTTTTAATGCATTGAAAAGATGATTTTGGACAATCTGGGGATATACTGGTAATTGTGCACAAGGTGGATGCCTCTAATGCTAGGAGCAGAAAGGGCAGGCTTGTGTTGATCTTCTGCAGTTATATGAGCCCATGGGCAGAAATTTTCTTGGCAGCATTATCATCACTGATGATTAGCCCTGGATACATGACTATGAGCAGTGTAAAAGCAGAACTCAATGGAGTGGTGACAGATTCACCAGTAACAAAGAAATTAGAGGTTTAACCAGCCACTGGAATAATCACATTGTTTTTGGGATGAGAGAGAGAGAGAACACATAGTTCTGCTTATTGTTGGGAGAAGAAAAGGCTGAAGTTGTGAATTGCTAGAGATTCATGTCTTCAACTGAGGCCAGAGAAGAATGAAAAATTTCTTTTTCAGCATGGCATTCTGACATCGGAAACGACTGCAGAATTCAAATGGATTATTTTGTCACTCATACTCCCATAGAACCCTTCCCCAACACAATCAGGCTTTCTTCTTGTTTGACCCTACATAGATGTAGAGAGTGCCTTTCGTGGGGAATACTTCACCTGTGACTGCTGGTATTGTGGTTATCAAGAAGTAGTAGTAGTGACATGTGATGCAAGAAAGCAAGTGTATGAGCTTATGCAGCATCAGCCAAAAAAAAAAAAAAAAATCACACCATTCCCTCCAAATGCCTGTCCAGTTCCTCCTTAAATTTATTTAACCTATCAACTTCCACGACAGATGGAAATTTGTTCCAACAATTAACCACCCGCTGAATAAAGGCAAATTTCCGCACATCTATTCTACATTTGTCTTTTCTTAATTTGAATTTATGCCCCCTTAGGTTCGTAATCTGAATAAGTGGAAGGATCCCATCAGAATTCAGCGTGCTCAATCCATTCAAGGCCTTATACACCTCAATCAGATCACTGCGCAGGCAGGTGCCTAGTTTCCAGCCACTGCAATTTGCAGAACTTAAGCCTCTCTTGGTAAGGATCCCTTCATTCCCCTCACCAATCTTGTTGCCCTTCTCTGTACATGCTCAAGCAAATCTACATCCTTCCTAAACCTTCCAGACCTGTATGCAGTACTCAAGGTGTGGCCTCACCATTGCCTTATACAGAGGGACAATCACCTCCTTTTCCCTGCTAGAAAAAATCCTATATATCATTGACAAAACCCCATGACCTGCCTACATTGCTCAGAAAACTTAATATCTGACTGCACAATTACTCTCAGGTCTTTCTCATTTTCTACCACCTTAAGTGTAGTACCACACAGTTGGTACATTTCTCTGGGGTTACTTCTACCCATATGCAGTATTTTGCATTTATCAAGGTTAAACTTCAGTTGCCACTTCTTAGTCCATCTGCCTAAATTATCTAGATCTTGTTGCAGTAGCACACTGCCATTACTGTCATTAACAACCCTGCCAACCTTTGTATCATCTGCAAACTTCGACACTAAGCCTGATATACCTTGATCAATATCATTGATAAATATACAAAACAACAGAGGACCCAACACATTAGTCCCACTAATAACATTAGTGGAGTCCCACTAATGTTATTAGTGGGACTCCACTAATAACATTAGTCCACGAAGAGCAGCACCCATTAATTACCACCCTCTGTTTTCTCCTACTCAACCATCCTTTTATCCATTGTAGCAACCTACCCTTAATACCATTCTGCTCCAATTTGTACAGTAGTCTTCCATGCGCAACAGTGTCAAAAGCTTTCCTGAAATCCAAATATATGATATCAAAATTATTTTTTGCATCCAGTTCCTTTGTAACCACATCATAATATCCTATCAAATTTGTCAGACAAGACTTTCCCTTAACAAATCCAAGTGGCTCCTGGAGGCTCTTACAAGTTGGTTGGGAGGGGGAATGCAGGGTCTGATTCAGTAATGGAGAAATGTATACTGAGTGATAGTGAATATGTAGAAAATAAATGTAAATTACTGAAGTTTGTAACATACTTGTTTAGTTTAAATTGTCATACCTGTAGTGGTATTCAAGAAAAAAACTTGGATGCATTGATTGACTGATACTTATATATTTTATACATAAAAAAAAAAAAATTTGCACCAAGAACATAACCTCACTTTTCCCATAGGTCCTTAACCTTGCAGCTTAGAGATTTGCCTTTTGATGACATATTTGAAATCATAACCCTTGTGAACAGTGAGGTCCTACCATATGTATTATTAATAGACCTTGATCTGTTAATGAATTGGTGGCACTGAATTCACATTTTATTTTAGAAGTGACATAATTGTTACATTATACAGAGTGAAAATAATTTCTATTCACCTACTCAAACAATCTAGCAGGTCCTATAAGGCCATACAGAAATCTGCTGGGTTGTTTGAGTAGGTGGATGGGGTAAAATGTTTTTGAAAATTATTTTGTTTGTCTTCATCTGGTCAGTCGCAGCTGACTTTCGGAGACTTTATGGGCAAGCTGCCTCCGTGCTGTCTAGTCAACAGCTTCTTTCAAGTCACTCTTGATGGGGTCGAGCCAGCATATTCTTTGCTGACCTCTTCCCCTTGTTCCACTGACCTTTGTTAGCATAGTTGATTTTTCCAATGAGTTGCATTACGTGACCGAAATAGGTCAATCATAACTTGGTGATCTTGGCATCCAGTGATGTTTCTGGCTTGATGTGATCCAAAACCTCTCTGTTTGTAACTTTTGCTGGGTATGAGTAGCAGCTTTCTCCAGCACCAGAGTTAAAAAAAAAAAAAAAAAAAAAATTCTTCTGTCTGCTTTTCTCATTGTCCAGCTTTTGCACCTGTTAGTTGTTATGGGGAAACACTATCACATTACCCATCCTGATCTTCATTGTAAGGCTGACGTCTTTGTCTTTCCAGAGCTTTTCCATGGTCATCATTGTGCTGCAGCCAAGTGAAATTCTTCTTTTAATTTCAGGGCCAGATTCTCTGCCTCGATCAGTCTTTGATCCAAGAAAGATGAAGTCTCAGACAGATTCAACCTCTTCATTGTTAATTGTAATTTTAACTTCTCCAGTCCCAGCTGTTGTCATAATTTTTGTTTTCTAATATGTAGGTATTAGTCATTCTACCTTGTAGCATGAGGCCTTTGCCCTTTAAATACTTTATAATTTTTGTTTTCTTGATGTTAAGTTGCAGTTCCTCTTTTTTGCTCTCATCTTTAACCATTAAAATCAGTTGTATTGGATCTTCCTCATTTTCTGCAAGCAGAGTTGTATCATCTGCATATCTTAAATTATGAATGTTTCTGACTCATCCAGGTAAAATTGTCTCATAACTAATTCTGTGCACAAATTAAACAGAAATGGGAATAAGATACAATTCTGTCGCACACCTATTGTTGGTTGGTGTACAATGATCTTATTAGCTCAACCAAGTGTGCCGGTACCCCCAATTCTATCAAAGAATTACAATTTTTCATGTTCGGTATAGTTAAAGAAGCACATGCTACATCTTTCTGAAATTCATAGACTTTTTTCCATTATCCAACAGATGTTTGCAATGTGATCACAAGTGCCGCTTCCTTTGCGGAAACCAGCTTGAACCTCAGACAGCTCTGTTTCTAGGATTCTGTACAATCATGCTTGAATGATTTTCAATAGAAACTTGCTTGCGTGTGATATCAAGGCTATTGTGTGGCAGTTCAAACAATTTCGGGTGTCTCCCTCCTTTGGGATTGGAATAAATGCTGATCTCTTCCAGTCTTTTGGCCACATATTGCTTTTCTAGATCTCCTGGTACAAAGCTGTGATAACTGTAATTGGCAAAAATGTTAACAATTTCATTGTTATTTCATCAATTCTAGGGGCTTTTCTCCTTGGTAGTTATTATAGCACTCATACTACCTCTTTCCTCTAAAATAACAGGTTCTAGTTCATCCTGCCTTTTCGCTTCAGTCTGTTGATGTTTGTTTTTATTTGCATGCAGTTCTTATATGTATTCCTGCCATCTTTTCCTAATTCCTTGTTGATGATTCAGTTCATTTCCATCTTTGTCTTTTATTGAACCCATACAAGCAGTGAAGAATGTCCAGATCTTCATTTGTGCAAAGAGATCTCTTGTATATGACCTTTTTTGTTATTATCTTCCACTTGTCTTGGGTTCTTTGGCTGCACTTTGGAATTCTGCATTAAGCCTTGTCTCATCTCGATCTCCAGCAACTTCAGCTTTCTTCATTTTTCAGCAATTTTGATAGCCACTTACTCGATTTTACATGTTTTTTGTATGGGATGTATTGCCGTGCTTTTTCAGCGATGATGTTTCTTATTTCTTCCCAGAGTACATCTGGTTGCCTTTCCATTTAGTTAAATGAGTTGAATCTGTTTTTTATTTCGACTGCATACAATGGTGAAATTTTATGTGTCATATTTCCATGGTGCAGCATTCGTTTTGATATTACAGAATTTGAGCCTGATTTTGGCTACTGGCAGTTGTAGTCCGAGCCATAGTCTGCACCAGGTCTGTTTTCACTGAAAAAAAAAAAAAAAAACAGAGCTTTTCCATCTATGACAGCACATGATTTAGGGGTAGCCAACTTAATTTATGATGCAATCTACTTTTTTTCTTCAAAATATGCTGCGATCTACCATCTCAAGAATTTCATTGCACATGGTTAAAAAGTTAATCAACACATATTGAAAAACGTTATCTTTAAATTTAATTAAAATTCAGAATTCTTATTTTAAATTCATACGTTTTTTAATTTATGCGAAGTTTGTCTTCATGTCATCTGTTAAGCTTTCAAAATCGGGAATATACTGTGATAAGGTAAACTGTAAAGAACCTTCTGTATGCAAGTCCGTAAGAATAGAGCGATTCTCTTATTTATTTTTTTTTTTCAAATATGAAAAGGCAGATTCATATAGATATGTGGAACCAAAACAGGAATTTAAAAGTTCACTGCATTTTTTTACTTATGGGTATTTTTCTCGGCAAACATATCATCCAAAAGTCTTTTTCTGATGATTTGGCAATGTAATAAGTTCATTTTCAAGTAATATTTTCTCCCTGTAAAAAATCCCAGTTTTTTTTTTTTCCCTTCAATTTGTTTTGTTTTGTATCTAAGTCGACATTAAATGGATAAGAAATATATTGAACAATGTCTTCAATTGTTTCAAAGTCATCCACAACTTCCTCAATTTCAGAAACATATTTCTCACTATTGAATTCAAAAACAGGATATTTTTGCAAAATGATAAATTTTTTTTTCTTTCAGATCCTTAGCCATTGCCAAAAATTAATATTTATATGCAGAAATATTACTAATCATGCCACCCACATTTTTATTTTTTCCTTGTACTGTAATTCCAAATTCAGATCACTTAATTTAGCGGTAAAATCTGCCAAAAAAAGCCAGACCACACAACCACTCTGTATCATGTAGCTGCTGATAATCATCTCCCCTTTGATTAACAATTTTTTTTTTTTAATTCATCCAGCAAATTTTGAAATCTCTGTAGAAACTTACTCCGACTCAACCACCTCACATTTGTGTGTAATATCAGATCCAGTTCATTTTCATCAAGTTGCATTTTGAAAAGTCTCCTTTAAAGAGATTATCCTCTGATGGAATTCACGATTTTGAAAGCAATGTCCATAACACTTAGAATTTAATCTTTTGTTGGCTAACACTTGTTGGTGGATGATACAGTGGTAACTCAAAAAATCTGGGAATTCACCATCTTTTTGGCACAATGCGATGAATCCGTTAAGATGCCCCGTCATTGCTTTGGCTCCATCTGTTGTTATTGATACAAGCTTAAATAGTGGTAATTTAATTTTTTTTTTTTCAATAAAATTTTTGAATGCGTTAAATATATCGACCTCTAGTTCCTTTTAATGAAACCATACACAGCAGTTCTTCTCTAGTGGCAGAATCATCGAAAACCATTCAAATAAAATTGAGCTATATCACTGACGTCTGCTTTATCAAGTTGTAAAGAAAAGGACATACATAGTAATATGAGCACGCAATTGTTCGCTCACATTTTCACTCATTTTTTCGATGCTTCACATCACAGTATTTCGAGATAATTGCAGATCTTGAAGAGCACTCTTAATTTCATTTTTGTTCTTAAAATTTTCAAAAAGAGAATCTGTTATTTCTAAATATGAATGTTTGATGAATTGACCATCAGAAAATAGTTTGCATTTTTTTGTAAGGAGATGACTCACTTTAAATGATGCTACAGTTACTGCTTTAGATTGTAAATTGAGTGTCATGAAGAAATTTTGTTGCGTGAATAATCTGGATTTAAGTTCTTTTAATTTATTTTTTCTAAGGTCACTATTAGGTGGAAAATCTGATTGGTATTTACCATAAAGATATTAATATCGTTAATAAATATTGAAAGCAGTAAGGGGACCCAACGTGGAGTGAATTGAAGTGCCTTTCTAAATTTCCCTTTTTGAGTCTAGCCACAGAAGCATTGCAAATCAAACAACAACGTTTTTCTTTTATCACTACAAAAAAGTATTCTAGTTCCCACTCTTGATGTTTTGCTTTTACTCTTTTTCCTAGTATTAATTTTAAATCAAGGGATATTAAATTAACGTATAAGTACTGTCCAGTTATTAATATTAAGTAAGCTAAATAAGAATTCGACACACATACACTATGCTCTCCACAACATAACTGCATGAATTTTCACTAGACCACTGAGTAGTACTCTGTGCACTATACAAGCCTAGCTGCTGCGCGGCAACAAGAGTAGTTACATGGTTCAATGGATTTGTAATAAGTGTATGCAGTGGGGTGCATAATAATAATAACATACAGATTTTGACTAATCTATTTTTTATATATGTTCAAAATTTGTCGTGATTAAAGCAGCAATCGACTTGTTGGCCACTCCTGATTTAGTCAATTTGTTTGTGGTGCAGGCCATTTGGGGATGTCTATGTATAGAAACATAGCTTAGGTCAGGAAATCCATGTGTTTGTAATCTGCAACCCATTTTCTTGACAGAACTGCACCAGGCAGTTTCCTGCCTCATTCCTATCTGCCAGTGACCTCACCTTCTTCTCCTTCTCTGTCTCCTATTTTTGCATTAAAGTCTCCAAGAACAATGTCTTTTTATGGCGTTTGACTTAGTGCATCCTGAGCTTTGGCATAAAACTGTTCAATTTCATCTTCAATTGCATCAGTTGCTGGTGCATGGACTTGAAGAAATGTGACTTTAAGTGGTTTTCCATTGATGTGGATGGCCATTACCCTGTCACTTACTGTTCTATAACTTTCAACTGATCTGGCAATTCTCTTGTTCACTGTAAATGACACACCATTAATCCTGATTTTTTTTTTTTTTTTTATTTAATTCCCAGAGTAGTAAACTGTAAAATCATCAGACTGAAAGTAGCCATTTCCTGTCCAATCTATTTCACTGACATCAAGAATACCAGTCTTCATTCTAGCCATTTCTCTCCACTCAACATGGGCATCTGTACATGGTGAGGTGACGTCCCAGTGATGATGCTGATTCTTCAGATTATAATCACTGGGATCCATTGCCCACAGCCTAGGTGCCAGGCTAACATTGTAGGAATCCGGCGTGTTTGCCGTTCACTGCAACCTGTGGAAATTCAGAAAGGGGGGATCCTGGTGGTTGAGGGACCCAACTTCAACTCACCACTTTGGCCCCTGCTTTGACAAGATGGGTGGTCCTGGATGGCCCAGCTAGGATCAATCAGCTAGTGGGTTCACCTGCGAAGGTCAACTGTGTCAATGCCATGCCCCTACTGGGCCAAGGGACAGGATTCAGGCTGACAGCAGTGTGGGTATTGTGTTTGGGTAGCCCTGGCATTCCATTCCTGAGTGTTTATTGTTTTGTTTGCCCAATAGTGGGCATCCCTTTGGGCTCTGTGGTGGGTAGGGAGCCTGGGCACTGAACCATTACAAAAAAATTATGAATTGCGATAAACTAATTTCTTCGGGAGCCCCAACGCAATCCCTATCTGAAAATATGGACAGAGAGACAGATAAAGCTAATGTTTCCAAGAGACCTAGAACTGAAATAACATCAGGGCCTATCCCAAGATTTTTGATCATGCATTCTAACATTCTAGTGGGAAAATTTGCCCTTTTCTATTCAGAAAGGTTTAGAGGGATTAGCAGGTTTCCTTAAATCAGTTAAGAGGGTTTGTTCTGGGGACTTCTTAATTGAAAACCAAAAATGACAAGCATTCAGAGCAGCTACTCTGAGCAACATCAATTGGAGGAATACTGATTTTAGTAACACTATATAGAACACTCAGTTCATCCAGTGGTGTCATTTCAGAGTGGGACCTTCTCGCAGTTACTGAGGAGGAAATCTGCTCTTTAAAACCAAAGGGAGTGATTGCCGTTAAGAGAGTTGAAAGTCAGGATGATGTTCCTACTAGAAACATAATGAGCTTAAAGCTGGCTGCATCAACTGATCAACTGCCCAGTACGTCCGTATGTCCCAAATCCTTTACAGTGCTTTAGGTGCTAGAAATGTGGACATTTGCAAATGGCCTGCTGTGGAATCCTTGTGGGCACTCAATGTGGTGCAAAGGACCATGAAACATCACGTTCAGCTGCAAAACCCACCTGCATTAACTGCCAAGGAGAACACCCAGCTTACTCCCGAGCATGCCAGAGGTGGAAGGAAGAAAAGGAAGTACAATGACTAAAGGCAGAACTGAACATCTCATACCAGGAGGCCAGGAAAGCAGTTAAACTAGTAAGCAGCAGTAAGGCAATGTATGCCAAAAAGGTATCCAAGAAATGTTTGATTGGGGGTCAAACAGAAATGATTATACCACCGAAAGAGTCATTCACGCCCATCGCCTATTACTTACTGAGCTCAGAAAAACCAACACCGAAATCTCAATCAGCTGCCACTACAATATCGGTACCTCCCAGTGCTCCGGCATTACAAGAAGTGAGCATAAAATTAAAACCTTACCGAAAACTGAACCGCCCTTGTCAGAGCAAAAAAAAAAATGGATGTCAAAACAAAGGAGGTACACGATGATTCAGTTTTGGAACTCTTTACGGAAGAAGAAATGGACACACAACAGCGTCCATACTTCCCCAAGAAAGATAAGTCAAAGACTGACAAAATTAAGCTCTCAGCACCTCAGAAGCCACCTGATGCCATGCACTGCAACCTGTAACATGGCCACCAAGCTCAAATAATAGCTAAATTCCTACAGTGGAATTGCCGTGGATTCCGGAAAAATACTGATGACATCAAGGCACTCCTGCAAAAGCCAGCTTGCTTTTGCATACAGCAGACTTATTTAAAGGCAAATGATGATCCCACCATGCATAACTTTACCATCATTCATAAGGATAGAATTGTAGATGGTCTTGCTTGTGGATAAGTCACAATCCTTATGGGCAACCAGATCCCCTTTCAGCTTTTGCAACTAGCATTGAGGGCTTAGCATTTCGCCTTATAGTGGGACTCTTATTAACTGTCTGCTCTGTTTATTTGCCACCCGGAATTGACATCCCCCAGAAAGACCTTCATGATATATTGTCTTGCAATTACCTTCCCCTTGTCTAATTCTTGGGGATTTTAATAGACATAACACTCTCTGGGGGTAGTGATAACATCAGTGGAAGGGGACGAGTCATTGAACATATGCTGACTGACAATGACCTCTCCCTTCCAAATATGGGAACAAACACCTTTTTCCACATGCCTACCTGTATTTTCTCTGCCACTGATCTTTCTGTCTGCTCCCCTTCTCTCCTTCCTTCACTTATTTGGGAGGTGGAGTAAAATCCATATGGAAGTGATCACTTCCATATGGAGAACAGAATCTGGAAAAGTTGGGTAGATAGGCTGAGAAGTGGCAAATGATGTTTAACATTGTCAAATGCAAAGTACTGCATATGGGTAGCAGTAACCCCAGAGAAATGTACCAACTGGGGGGTGTTACACTCAGGGTAGTGGAGAATGAAAGAGATGGGGGGGTAATGTGCAGTCAGATATGAAATTTTCTGACAGTGCAGACAGGCTATCAGTGTAGGTCAAGGGGTCTTGTCAATGATATACAGGAATTTTGTGAGCAGGGATAAGGCGGTGATTATCCCCTTCTATAAGGCAATGGTCAGGCCACACCTTGGCCTGACCATTGCATACAGGTCTGAAAGCCTCATTTTAGGAAGGATATAGAGTTGCTAGAACGAGTACAGAGAAGGGCAACAAGATTGGTGAGGGGAACAAAGGGGTGTTCTTATGAAGAAAGGCTTAAAGTCTGCAAATTGCAAATTCTGGAGACTAGGAACCTGCGAGGCGATCTGATTGAGGTGTATAAGGCCTTGAATGGATTGAGCAGGCTCAATGCTGATGGGATTCTTCCTCTTGCTCAGATTACAAATCTGAGGGGGCATAGATTCAAACTGAGGAAAGACAGTTGTAGAATAGATGTGCAGAAATTTGCCTTTAGCCAACAGGTAGTCGATTGCTGGAACAAACTTCCATCTGTCGTTGTGGAATGATAGCTTAAATAAATTCAAGGCAGAACTAGACAAACATTTGGAACGAATGGATCTGTGAAATGGGAAGTTTTTTTTTTTTTTTGTTTTTTGGCTGATGCTGTATAAGTTTGCTTTCTTGCACCATGTGCCTCAGCTAATGCTAATACTTCCCCATGATAACCATCCTAACTAGTGGTAGACCTTGTTTGTCCTTTAGTTTACATGGAAGATTGATCAGGCTGAGTGCAATGGCTTTCAACATCTGGCAAATATTGATATCGCTACAGTCAGTCGGTAGCCCATAAATGATGCAGTCATGTACATCACAGAAACTATTGTCCATGCAGCTGCAATTGCAATCCCAAAAACATCAAGCCGATTCCCATTATTTCCCAAACTTTGGAATTCAGAATGCACAGTAGTGAAAAAAGCACAAAACAAAGCCTGGGGGATATTTTTCCGATATCCCACGATTGAAAATTTAATATAATATAAATGTGTATGTGCTAAGCACGTTTGTCCGACATCAGAGTCAAATGAAATCTTGGATCCATTTTACATCATCATCCATAAACTCAGGCTGCTAGCTCAAAAGTAGTCTGGGATAAGATCTGGAAAATGAAGGGAAAATATTCACCATGCCCTTCAGTGAACTTAGAGCACAGTGGATGTCCAATTGTAGATTGAACTGCAGTTTCAAATACTCTAGAGGAAACATTCGCAAAAATCTCTGCAATAACACCATTCCCCCCCAGAGTTTTTGGCCCTGAAAAATAAAAGTGAGAAAAACCCACTAAACTTCTATTCAAAAGGGCTTGAACCATATAACAAGCCCTTTACACAGGAAGAGTTAAATGCAGCACTCTTTCTCACATATGCCATTTCTGTGACCAGATAACATTCATTATGAAATGATAAAACACTTCTCATCACAATCTTGAGGATCACCTTTTAATTTTGTTTCTTAGAATTTTTTATAAACAATTTCCAGATTCCTGGTGAAAGGCTATCGTTCTTGCTTTCCCAAAACCAGGAAAAGATCCTAGAAATCCAAGTAACACTATCTTCCTATCTCTCTCTGACAAGCAGTTTGTGCAAGGTCCTGGAAAGAATAGTTAATGCATGCCTTATATGGTATTTGGAAACAAATGGTCAGCTTTCCAGGGCACAGTGTGGCTTCCGAAAAAACAGATACACTCTGGATCATTTAATCCGACAGGAAACGTTCATTCATGATGCATTTATTAAATCTGAGCATCTTGTGGATCCGTGGTTAAATCTGTGGGCTTGTTATATGGTAGCAGCTTTCTTTGACATTGAAAAAGCATACGACACAGCCTGAGGATTTGGCATATTACAAGACCTTTATAATTTTGGTCTTAGGATAACCTTCCTCTTTTTATTAAAAAATTTCTTTCAAATTGCCAATTTCAAATCCGTTTAGGATCCACCCTCTCTCGAGTGTCTTCTCAGGAAGAGGGAGTCCCACAAGGATCCGTTCTAAGTGTCACGCTTTTCGCAATCAAAATAAACTCTCACAGAATGACTTCCACTCATGGTAAACAATGCTCTCTACGTTGACAATTTTACTATATTTGTGATGCATGCTATATGAGGGTCATTGAAAGTCAGCTGCAGAAAACCATTGATCACCTTACATCTTGGTCATTGGCTAATGGGTTCAGATTTTCATCACAGAGGACCATTTGTTTACACTTCTGTTACAAATGTAAATCTTCATCCTGACCCAGATTTAAGGCTTGGGCAAAACATCTCAGTTGTAGCAGAAGTCACCTTTTGATTTATTTTCGACAAGAACCTGATATTTTTACAACATATTCGTTAACTTAGGACAAAGTGTGTTAAAGGGCTTAACATCCTTCGTGCCCTTTCGTCAACTTCATGGGGTTTAGATAATTCTACCCTTTTTTGTCTCTACTGAGTCCTTGTCCGTTTCGAACTCAGTTATGGGTCTCAGGTTTATGGTTCTGCTGAAAATAGTGCACTTTGGTTGTTACGTTCAGTCCACCAGGCCGTCTAGATAGCCACTGGAACATTATGCACATCTCCTGTCCAAAGCCTTTATGCTGAAGCAAATGAACCATTTCTATCTCTTCGATGTAAGCAGTTGTCCTTGCAGTAAGCCTCTAAATTGAAATCACTGCCTGATCATGCCACTTGGGCATTCGTTTTTGAGCCACGTTGGGAAAATCTGTACAACACCCATCGGACTGCCAAAAAACCTTTTGGTATTAGAATCCAAGGGCTGCTAAATGAACTAGACATGATGGTAGAGAACATTGCCAATCATCAAAGCAATTCCTTCAACCATGGCATGTCTATCTTCCAACTTGTGACTTCCCTCTTAAGATTTGTAGCTTCCCTCTTAGTAGCCTTTTCCCTCTTGGGAAAAGGCTACTATGCTTGGCTGGCTGGTTGGTTGGTTGGTTGGTTGGTTTGATATTTAATGGAGCATTGGCAGCTGGGGCACATGATGTGCAGGCTACTATGCTGCCAGCTATCTACCAACAACCCTTTGCATCACATAGAGAGCAGTATTCTGACTTTCTTCCAGTCTATACAGATGGCTCGATGTTAGAATTCTATGTGGGATTTGCTGTTTGTGTTCCCTCACAAAACATTATCCAGTAAGATCCCAACAGAAACTAGCATTTATACTGCAGAGTTGTATGTAATAGAAATAGCCCTTGATCATATTAAAAATAGCAGAAACCAGCATTTATACTGCAGAGTTGTATGTAATAGAAATAGCCCTTGATCACATTAAAAATAGTGAAATAGCATATATGATATATAGTGACTCATCAAGCATGTTACAGCCTTTACTATTGAGGAGATATAACGTCATTTGTTCCTGTATCGAATCCAGCAGATGCTTCTCTCTCTCTCTCTCTCCCCCCCCCCTTGAATCAGAATTTGACATTCGCTTCTTTCAGATCCCTAACCACATTGGGATCCGGAGAAATAAATTAGCTGATATCGCAGCCAGTGAGCCATTTCCCTGGATAATCATTGCCTGTCAGTTTCCTGTACAGACTACCGGCAAATAATATGCTCTAAATTATATTCCCAATGGCAAGATTCTTGGCACGGACCGGCCATGAATAAATTACATCCCATTAAGCCTGTAATCACGCAATGGCAGTCTAGTTTATGCAGGGTCTGAAAGCAGGAAGTTGTTCTTGCTTGATTCTGCATAGGTCATAGTCATCTAACCCATTCCACTTTGCTGAGGGCAGATGACCCCACCTATGCGTGTATTTTAACTATTCGTCACATTTTTATAGTGTCCTGTTTTTATAGAACCATGACATTTATTTTTTAGGGCTTTTAATAATTTGGCTGAACCATCTACTCTCAGTCAGATTTTAGGTGACAGAGACAACATATCTGACGTTTTTAACTTTTTACATTCAATTAATTTATATACATAGATTTAAGTTTATATTTTTTGTTTACCTTTATACCATATTTTATATTATTTACCTTTTTGACATGGTAGCCTGTTTATAGACTACCAAAAAAAAAAGTATTGGCTTTAATTTTGACTTGACATCATGCCCTCAGCTGCCAATGCCCCATTAATCATCAAACCAACCAACCTAACCATTTCTCTCTTAATGATATCCAGCTTTGCATGACTCAGACTCCGAATGTTCCATGTGCCGATCTTATTTTTTGTCCATTCCAGACTGTTCCTTTCAACATGGGCTGCCTCAGAAAACAAGCCTCCCAAAGACTTTAACTGAATTGCATCATCTGTACTTACCCACATTACTAGAAAAAGGTTGGTGCACTTCTCCAGTAGCATGTTTGATGCTGTCCAGCCTGGAGGGTTCAGTCTTCAGTATCATCTCTGATAATTTCTTGAGCTCATTCATAAAGTTTTCTGGTGAAATATACTGGGTCACCATATCTTTCTCCTCCCCATTCATCTGGCCCCGAGTGTGGATCGTAGTGATTCAAGCGACCTTTCAGTGAATTTTCTAGCATTCCAATTATTATAAAGAGCTTATTTTTTGTGTGAGTTTTTGTAATCTCCTTAAACTCCTACTGCATATATTAATAACATTCAGCACATTAAAACTTACTAATACAGAAAGGAAAGTCACCTTTCTTTATATTAATCACTTACTAATCCCCTTTTTTTTTCCCACTTGGTCACTAGGTGGCACCGCTCCTGCCTCCACGTGGTGGGGCTGGAAACCTGGGAGTAAAAGCTCTCACTCCCAGGGCAAAAAGGAGCAAACAGCATGGATCACAAAAATCCTCTAACATGGCCCAGTCAACTCAAGAACGTGAAGAAATTAGTACAAACATGGCCAAAAGGCAAAAAACCGATATATATGAGATACCCGCTCCAAAGTATCTCACCATTCATTCTACGGGCGAACACACTCCCAGGGCAAAAAGGAGCAAACAGCATGGATCACAAAATCCTCTAACATGTCCCAATCAACTCAAGAACGTGAAGAAATTAGTACAAACGTGGCCAAAAGGCAAAAAACCGATATATATTGAGATACCCGCTCCAAAGTATCTCACCATTCATTCTACGGGCGAACACATTCCCAGGGCAAAAAGGAGCAAACAGCATGGATCACAAAATCCTCTAACATGTCCCAATCAACTCAAGAACGTGAAGAAATTAGTACAAACGTGGCCAAAAGGCAAAAAACCGATATATATTGAGATACCCGCTCCAAAGTATCTCACCATTCATTCTACGGGCGAACAGTCCACTGGAAAATTATCCCCTTTCCTGATACAAAAATGTCTGGAAAGCATAGCTGGAACTCCAAAAGCAGTAAAAAGATTAAAATCAGGCAAACTACTAATTGAGATAGCCAATATACGACAGTCAGAGCAACTAATGAAAACGTCCACTTTTGGGGGAATCCCAGTATCAGTTACACCCCGTAATACTTTAAACATCTCGAAAGGAGTAATCTCTGAATGGGATCTCCTCAATATAACAGAAGAAGAAATATTACAAGAAATGAAAACCCAAGGAATCATTCATGTTAAAAGAATAACGGTCAAAAAAAGGAATAATCATCCAGACCAGAAATATCATTTTAACTTTCAACACTCCAAGTCCACCATAACACGTGAAAGCAGGATACTTGCTTTGTCAAATCCAACCCTACACACCAAATCCTATTTGATGCTTTAAATGTCAAAAAGAACACTGGAAAGCCATATTTCCCTAAAAAAGACAAACCACTGACAAAAAAATTTAAAACAGTAACGAGAAAACAACCAGAAAACTCATCTAAAACAAAACAATGAGTAGTACCCTTTATTCAATGGAATCGCTGAGGTTTCCGTAAGAATGTTGACGATGTTTGTGACTTAATTTCTCATTATTACCCGATATGTTTCTGCTTACAAGAAACGTATCTAAAACCTGACGATACAATCTTAATCAAGAATTACACTATATACACAGACGAGACCAAATAGATAATTCTATAGCCCACGGAGGAGTAGCAATTCTCACATACCAGTCCAAGCAGTCCACCTACAAACCACTCTTGAGGCAGTAGCAGTACGTATAGCAACAAGTAGTTTAATAACAGTAGTATCAATATATTTACCCCCGAACCAAGAAATAAATTACGAAGACTTAGAAGAACTAATAGATCAATTACCCCTCCTTACTGTATAATGGGGGATCTAAATGGACATCACCCTTTATGGGGAAATACTGATTTTAATAAAAGAGGACATCAAATAGAAAAAATAATAGATGCCAAAAATCTAATCCTCCTGAATAGCGGAAAACACACATATTTCCACCTTCCAGCAGGAATCAGCTCATAGATAGACCTTACTTTATGCTCTCCAGCATTATATCTTGTTTTAGAATGGACAGTTCATGAAGATTCATTACACAGTGACCACTATCCCATTATTGTCACTTTAATAAAAGACACCCTATGTCAATCCAGACGAAAATCCAAATGGAAATTTCACAAAGCAGACTGGGAAAAATTCAAAAATTTAGCAGTAATCGAATAACAGAGTCCGACAACTAACCATTTACCAAGCAGTACAATATGTAACAAATCAAATTAGCCAAGCAGCAGAACAATCAATACAAAAACATCTACCAAACTTCCTCTATTCCCAAAGCCTTGGTGAAATGAGGAATGTACCCAAGCAAAACAAGATAGAAACAGAGCATGGAATATCCTACCACAGACAATCTCCAATACATCTTAAAAAATGAGAGCAAGAGCAAAATATGTCAGATGGGCATGCAAGAAAGCCTCCTGGATACGTTTCGCTTCAACCATAAATAGAACTACAAATACTAAAACACTTTGGGATAAAATAAGAAAAATGAACAATAGATACCAAAATTTAGTACATTCAGTTGGCAAGGACAAGACATTGCTGATTCAAAAGAAATAACAAATGTTTAGGTGAAACATTCACCAAAATATCTACCACCACATCCTATTCACAGAAATTCCAGAAATATAAAAATCATCAAGAAAAATACAACTTAAAGTTCTCCACAAAATATGTAGAACAATATAACCATTCACTAACCATAACGGAACTCCATAAGGTACTGTCACAAACAAAACAAAGTGCAGAAGGTCCAGATGCATCAATTATATATGATAAAGAAACTCAGTGAAGAATCATTACTTCTTTTATACAACAGAATTTATATGGAACAAGAGTTTCCTAACATGTGGCATCATGCAATTGTCCTCGCTTTTCCAAAACCTGGCAAAGATCCTACTAATCTAAATGGCTACTATCCAGTAGCACTCACCAGCTGCCTAGGAAAGTTAATGGAAAAGATTATAAATGCAAGACTCATGTGGTACCCAGAAAACCATAACCTTTTGTGCCCAGTGTGATCTGGAAACATAGATCAACCTTGGACCTCCTGATTAAAATAGAAAACAACATACAAAATGCTTTCATTAGAAAACAACATTTAGTCATGATATGCTTCGATATCGAAAAGGCATATGATACAGCCTGCCGCTATGACATTATCCGAGACATATATAACATAAAGCAAAGAGGACATCTCCCTGTTTTCATCCAGAACTTTTTACATCACCGAACTTTCCAAGTATGAATACAAACTATACACTCAAAGGTCTTCCTACAAGGAGTACCACAGGGATCAGTCCTCAGTGCCACCTTGTTTGCAATAAAAATAAACTCGATAACCCAACAGATACCATCCTCCATAAATATAGCTCTTTACGTAGATGATTTCAGTATCTCTTTCCAATCCCAAAACATGAACAATAGAATGCCAGTTACAAGGTGCAATAAACAAGATCAGCAACTGGGCTCAAGAAAATTGTTTCACAATCTCCACACAAAAAACTATAGGCGTTGCACTTCTGTAGAAAAAGAAACCTTCATTTAGATCTGGAATTAAAACTTAATGGACAGATAATCCCAATCAAGCAACAGTAAAATTTCTTGGATTTATTCTTGATAAAAAACTAACTTTTTTTTTGGAACATATTAAACAACTAAGAACAAACTGCCTCAAGAAACTAAACATTTTAAGAGTCTTGTCCGCAACGACCTGGGGTGCAGGTAGAGTTACTCTGTTGCGATTATACAGAGCACTCATAAGATCTTGGCTAGACTATGGAGCCCCGATGTATAACTCAGCCCTGAGGTGGCTTGATCCAGTGCACCACAGCGCTTTACAAACAGCATTAGGAGCATATCGCACCTCACCAGTCCACAGCCTATATGCAGAGGCTCATGAACCACCACTACAACTCCGGAGACAAAACTTGCTGTTATACTACGCTGCAAAGATAAAATCAATACCTGACCACCCGACATGGACAATCCTACATGAACCAAGTTTGGAAAACTTATATAGAGCACATTCAAATGCTAACAAACCAGCAGGCATATATTTAAGAGACCTAATCCAGCAACGTAATTTAAATCTCAATCAGATAGCAATTTCTTCTAAAATTCCATATCCACCTTGGGATACCATTCAAACGATATGCGATCTCCATGTGCATAAATGGAACAAGGATTTCCTACCTACACAATTTCCAACAATTATTTTATTTTATTTTATTTTATTTTATTAATAAAAAGATACACAACAGGTAACCATTAACAGTGTATCTGAGATCAGATCAATAAACATAATAACAATAATGTGAAATCCTACAGGACGATAAACAATGATACAAATTCAAACAATAAAGCATATGTACAAAAGAGGATTGTATTAAGTTAAGTTACCGGTAAAACAAGTAATAATTAATCCGTTAGAGAATAGAAAAATAATATAACAAATAATAAGCTACAATAATTAGATGTGAGCTAGTCACTTTGCAGTTTAAGTGAAGAGGCAAACTTGTGGATGGAGTTCATCAGTGATTGGGAGTTGTCAAAGAAGTCAATGCGAGAACATAATAACAATAATGTGAAATCCTACAGGACGATAAACATTGATACAAATTCAAACAATAAAGCATATGTACAAAAGAGGATTGTATTAAGTTAAGTTACCGGTAAAACAAGTAATAATTAATCCGTTAGAGAATAGAAAAATAATATAACAAATAATAAGCTACAATAATTAGATGTGAGCTAGTCACTTTGCAGTTTAAGTGAAGAGGCAAACTTGTGGATGGAGTTCATCAGTGATTGGGAGTTGTCAAAGAAGTCAATGCGAGAGTCATTTGCTGATTTGCTGATTCTGTTCAGTGGACTGAACTTCATTAAGTCCGTGTTGGCAGAGTCAAGGCGAAACGGTGTAAGGTTCCTGACTTGTCTACAGGGAGCATTGAAGTTTATTTTACTCAGGATATCAGATGCTTCATAAATTCCAGTGATTACTTTGGCTAGGAGGGCGATGTCAGCAGTAACTCTTCTAGTGCACAGAGGCCTCAGATGAAAGTAATCACACAGCGATTCATAATACACTGAGTGATAGAATAGAGGATTGCGGTACGTAAGGTAACGGATAAAGTTTTTTTGGACTGCTTCAATTTTGTTAGTTAAAGTCTTTGTGTGAGGATTCCAGATGGGTGAACTGAATTCAAGGATTGGCAGTACAATAGTTTTATAAAGGATAACCGCATATCTGTAGTTTTTGAACTTGTATGTGTTCCGTTTGATGAATCCCAGTGTTTTGAATGCTTTGCTGGTGATTTTAAGGACATGGGCATCGAATTTAGCACTGCTGGAAAAGAGAATCCCTAAGTCGTTAACTTGGTCACACCTTTCGATGATCACAGAGTTAATACTATACTCCGTATTCATTAGTTGTGGAGATCTGCAAGATGAGAAAGAGATAACTTTGCACTTCGAGGGGTTAGCAGACAAGCCATTCAGAGATAGCCACAGAGAGAATTTATTGAGAGCACATTGAAGTTGTTGAGAATCGGTAGTCTCCTTCACTGCTGAGTAGATCTTAAGATCATCTGCATAGAGAGCAACTTGAACATTGGAGGTGTAGATGAAAGAAGGAAGATCATTTACGAAAACAATGAAGAGAAGAGGACCTAAGGGAGAGCCTTGTGGTACTCCGCTTAGTGGTATAAAACAGTCTGAGTTCACTTGATCGATGATAACGCTCAAGGAACGATGCGTAATATAGCTGCGTAGCCATGAGAGCAAAGGGTCATGGATGCCATACAGCTTAAGTTTTTCCAGAAGTTGTTCGTGCGGGACTTTATCAAATGCCTTAGATATGTCTGTGTAGACTGCATCAACTTGTAGGTGGTTATCAAGAGCTTCAGAGGTGTATTGCCAGAAAGGAAGTAAATTTGTGACTACTGACTTGCCACTGCAGAAACCATGTTGATTCTGATCGATAAAAGGCTTGAAGAATTCGAAGAGAAGAATTACACGCAGCCTACAGAGACCAACATTGTAATTCTACCCTGATATACACAGATGGTTCAAAAATAGAAACCAAAGTAGGAATAGCAGCCAAATTCCCGAATACCATAATTTCCAAACTACTTCCAACTGAGTGCAGCATTTATACGGCAGAACTGGAGGCTATACAACTAGCCATGAACCATATATGGCTAATCAACATCGCCAACAGTATAATTTTTACAGATTCGTTCAATGCTCTGCAAGCCTTAAAGGATAACACCATAAATACTCATCCGACCGTATGTATTTCTGCTGGGTTTCCGGACATGTAGGAATAGATGGCAATGAACAGGCAGACCAAGCAGCAAAACAAGCAGAAAGCCCAATCAAAATTACTATAAAATTACAATTCGAAATAGTGGTGAAAAACAGTGCCAACAAAAATGGCAGGAACAGGCTTTTATCTGTAATAACAAATTATTACAGATCAAACCGTTGTTACAACAATGGAAAACCAGTACAAGAACTAGACAAGAAGAAGTTATACTTAGCAGATTAAGAATAGGACACACCAATGTTACCCACTCTTATCTGCTCCGAGCTGAATCTCCATCTCAGTGCTCTGACTGTCACACAGTGCAAATGGTCCAACATATTCTATTTGACTGCCCTAACTTTACACGAGAACGTCAGATTACCTTTAAATCCTTAAAAGAAACGGACACATTTTCATTACGAACAATATTGTCAGATAAATCTAGTATATCAAAAGTCTTCCAGTTTCTGAAACGCATAAATTACTATAATTTGATATAAAAATCATAACAAAAGACATCATCATTGAATAAGCCATAAATCATAAGTTTGGCGCATTATAGCCATAGAAGCTGATGCCCCAGTAAAAAATTCAATCCAATCACTCAATCAACCCATTTATCTGGGCTTGGGACCAACATATGGATGCCTTAACATCCATATGGCTGGGTTTTTAAAAATATACATATTCACAATATGTTTATATATAGTTGAAAATGTTTCTTTATGTATATCTACACACCACTCGAAGCATGTAGGTTTTCCTATTTTAGACTGTTCTTATTTTTAAAACTGCTCAGTGGCAGTTTTAAACGATTAGAATTTTATGTCAGGTCCACTTTATTAAAAAAGAGAATTTTTTGGTGACCATAATTACAATAATTAGTAAACACAATCATATCAGTTTTCCACTAATATTGGATAATTGTAAATAGCCTAAATACTTTCTTGTAAATGCTGCAAATATTTTCTTGGAGATATTGTAATTTGCTTTTACGATCATTGTCCTTTCAGCTGTATTTATTTTTATCACTGCATTTCTATTAAGATCCTATTGTGATATTTTCTGAAATTAAAAAAAAAATAATAATAATACAGTAAAATATTTCTTCACAGTGAATATTTGGAGGCATTTATGAGGACTCAGCCTGAATTGGTTAGTAAATTATCTTTAGGGTTTTAAAATAAGATGGGCGTAATTTCCTTGAAAAAAAAAAAATTATTCCAGTTAACTTTTTATTTATCCTTTCTACATAATTGGTTGATTTCTCTGCAATGATTTATGTTCGTGATGTTTTTAACACTGTTTGGATAATCTGTGTGGATTGCATCACTATCATTTGCTGTACGTGAAATTATTTGACTGGATTGATTCATTCACATTTGTTAAGTGTCGAGAGATATCCATAGCTAGTGATGCTGTTCGTATTATACAGTATTTTTGCGGTACTTGCTTTATTTTCCTAATGTTATTGCAGTACATTATGTTAATAATGTTGTGACCTTGCATTACAGTCATTGCACATTGGCAGCTATGGTCGACTTCAGTAAATTTACTCCTTGAGGACAATAAGGATACCATGATTTGGGAACAAATAATTTAGCCAAAAAAAAAAAAAAAAAAAACCAAAAAAAAACTGAATATCATAATTAATCCAAGATAAGTGAAGTGATTTATGAAGACTCACCCAAACATCTTTGTATAGTAGCAAGTCCTGACCTTCATGACTCGCTTCCCCATGGATATGAAACATCTCAACAAGCGGCTTTGCAAGAGATTGAAAGCCAAGGCTGCTGTAACAAAGGCAGCTCTCAGTCATCAACTGCTTCAAGGATTACTGGCTAAGACATTGCTCAAAAGTAGGGGTGGACTGTCAGTATCTTCTCGCTTACCTCTACCTCTTCCCTGGTTGGCTCTATTGGTACTTATTTTTGTTGATTTTAATGCATTTTTTCCATTGATAATTTTAAAAATGAATGTAATTTCTTTTCTTACTGCTTATCTTTCATGCCATATTCTATATTTATTATTCAAGATGAACATAACTTGTGTGGTTTCTTTTACTGATGCAAAATTAAAATAAATATTTGCTTAAAAACATTTTAGCAACTATTATTACAAATAGAATTTTTTGTTTGCACTTGAAATAATTTTAGGACCCATTTAGCCATTTATTTTATAATTAAGATTTGCTTTTCCATTTAGTTATTGTAATATCTTGTATAAAGAAATGTCATCGCTGTCTCCACATGTTCAATAGTAGCAAAAAAATTTAACTCATATGCAATATGAGTTAAATTTTTTTACTCTTCCCTTGTGTGGCTGTGAAAAATAATTGGTTGAAAGCAAATGGAATGATTCTGAATAGACTTTCATATTCACAGAGTAGTAATATATTTAAATCTGCATATTTTATTGTTGAATTTTGTTGCAGCATTATTTTTATAAAAGAAGATGAAATGGTTCTGAATTGATTGAATTATTGTTTCTTGGTAGTTTTATTATTATATTTTTTTATGTAATTAGTTTGAACCTTATCTCTTATTAAGTTCCGAAATTGTGGCTGTCATCAATAAATGAATTCAAGAGAAGCTAAAATATTTCTGTTTACTTTGCTGGTTGAGAAACAGCTAATTAATATCTCTGATAAATAGGTAATATTTTGTCACTTGAAAAAAAGTGCAGGATGGATATGATTAAGTTACATTGCTTAATATAACATATGATTAAGTTACATTCCTTGTAACATATGATTAAGTTACATTCCTTGGGAAGGCCTGCAGATGGAAAAATTTAATTTCAAAGAGCAACAATAAGCCAAAAATGTCAAATTGCATCATCAGTTGTTGCTCCTGAGGAATGTTTGCACAAATGTTTCTGATTCATTTTCTAATGCTGATTTCAAAAATGGCTGTTTGTTTCCATCACATCAAGTTTCTTCAAAAATCCCGAAATAAAACTTGATTTTCAACAAATTTTTTAAAATTTTTTGATGAATTTGTGCACTGAAATTATGAGTAAATGCTAATTTTACCAGACATTTATATTTAAATACATGTTGAAAATGCTATTAAAAGAGCACAATGCGGTAAAAATTGTGCGGTAAAGAGCACAATGCGGTAAAAATTGTGCGGTAAAGAGCACAATGCGGTTTGGTGGACACCTCATTTTAAAAACTGATCTGCGCAGGGTTTTTAGTTTCTTTGATTTTCTTGCAGGTCCTTCTACTTTACGTATCTTTGGTATCTGGCAATAGTCACCCAACATGCATTCTGCTTCCCATGGTATCTCATCTCCATGTCTTTAATGTCCTGGTGAAATCTCTCACCCTGTTCTTCACTAACATTTCCTATCTTTTCTGAAGTAGTCTATGTGGAAATGTAAAAAAATGCACCTTGACACCCATGTTGCTGCCCAGCTTCTTGAAATTTGCTAACATATTTTCAGCTATATTCTTGTAGTCTTTGTAAAAGAATAAGAGAAGTTTACCTCAATATGATACATAGAAAACTCCAGAAATTAAAATGAAAACAATTAAAAAATCGAAAATCTTAAATTACAGTAAGAAATAATTAACAATAATAAAAAATCAAATGAACACAATTAAAAATAAATGTAATGCAATTAAATTAACGAAAAAAATTGCAAAAGCAAAATGATCTTCCTTCCTGAAGCTGACAATGCTTTTCGACCATATGTCATGATCACAGGAATGAAAATTACCGAATATGGGTGAGCATGGAACTTAAACAGGGATTATTTGTCTTCGTGCATGGGCGTAAAGAACCAAGAGTCAGAGGTTAGATTTGGCCGGTGAACATTAACAGAATTCTCGTGTAATTTAATTTCGACGGTTTCTGCAATTAATAGTCTCGTATAATTACATTGGACACTTAAGTATTTTGGCCTCATTAAATATAATACTGTTTTTCATTAACAGCATGAAAGGCTAATTCTGACGCTGCTGAACGACAAGCACGAACTGCGGCCGCGTGTTTGATTAACAGAAATTCAGAGGAAACTGCGTAGAACCCTGATAAGACGAGTCGCAATCACCACAAGAAATGTTGTATATACTTTTTTTTTTATTATTGTTAATTATTTCTTACTGCAATGTAAGATTTTCAATTTTTTAATTGTTTTCGTTTTAATTTCTGGAGAGTATCATATGGAAGTGTTCTACGTATCGTATTCAGGTAAACTTCTCTTATTCTTTTACAAATATTGATATTAATGTAGAACTTATTGAGCATTATACTCTGGTTCATACTATCAAATTCTTGTAGTCTGGATCCTTGTTTCCTAACAAGTTCTCAACAACAGACCTGAAGCTAATCCATACCCATTTTTTCTTTTATTCATTGATGAGGAACAAAATTCTTGTTCCTCATCAGTTTGTGAATTTGAGGTCCAACAAAAATACTTAGTTTTAGTTTCTCTTGGGTGGGCGATGGGAATTTAGTACAAAAGTAGTTGAAACAGGCCTTCCTGTGGTAAATCTTTCACAAACTGTTTCTTCAAACCCAATTTGATATGCAACGGTGGAAGGAGGACAGTTTTTGGGGCCTACCAGTGATTTATGAACTATGTTCCTTGATCCAGGCAACAAACTATCCTCCTTTGGGTAGATCTTATCATCCCAGTGCTTACTCCTTGCCTAATTGTCCCACTTACACAAAAAGCAAGACATTTTTGTGTAGCCAGATTGCTGTTTAAGTGTATAATTTATTTGTGGGTTGCTATTCCCCAAATGTAAGACCTTGCATTTAGCAGCATTAAAACATAGCTGACACTTCTCTGACCATCTTTTAAATACTTTTAAGTCATCCTGAAGGAGCGCTCTTGGCACTGATCATTAACAACTGTGCCGATCTTTATGTCATCTGCAAATTTTGACATGACACCTATCTCTTTCTCGATTTCATTTATGAAAATGAGAAACAACAGTAGTTCAAGAACCGATCCTTGATGGACTCCACTCCTGACGTTACACTAATCTGAAGAATATCCATTAATCACAACCTTCTGCCGTGCATCACTCAGCAATCCAACTCCGGGAGCCTTACTTGCTGGCCTCAAATGCCAAGCATTTTTCAAGTGATTTAAAGTGATTCTATAATATGCTTCTACATTATATTTAGTTTATTACATTTATAGTGATCTTTATTTTCTGTACTTTATAAGTAGGTTTTGCTAAAAGGACCTAGCAGACTATCAGAAAGGAAAGTCACCTTTCTTTTTTTTCTTATTCTCAAACTAACCACCAACCCCACTAATTTATAGCTGCTGCTTGGTCACTTGGTGGCACCACCCTTGTCTCCTCGTGGCAGGGCCGGAAACCGGGAGTTGGAACTTACACTCCCAGGGCTAAAAAGAGCAAAACATAGTAGTAAAGTTGCTACTTCCTAAGGGACTTCACAGAAAATCCCAATAAATCGAACTGCTGAAGATCCTGAAAATATTGCCAAAAGGCAAAGGACAGACAATTCAAAACCAACACCCTTATTCCAAATTCAGTCCAGTGGACTGAATGATTAGGAATAAGAGACATTAGGAAAGAAATCCCCATTTTTCATCCAAAAAGGAAGGACTAGCTGGAACACCAAAAATGGCCAGGCGACTCCGATCTGCGGATTTGTTGGTTGAAACATAGAGTACCAGACATTCAGAAAAGTTACTGAATATATCAACCTTTGGAGGTATACCAATAGTGGTCGCTTCACATAACACCTTAAACTCTTCGCGGGGAGTAATCTCCAAATGGGATCTCTTACATGTTACTGAAGAGGAAATCAGCATTGAACTCCAAAATCAAGGGGTGATGAATGTAAGACGTATTTCTATTCGGAGAGATGGAAACATAATACCTACCAAAACCTTAATTCTGACATTTAATACACCAAAAATCCCATATACTGTAAAAGCAGGATATTTGAACGGCCACGTTAAAGTGTATATCCCAAATCCCTTGTGCTGTTTCAAATGTCAAAAATATGGACACTCACAGACTGCATGTAGAAATATACCAACATGTGCCAAATATGGATCCAAAGAACATCAGATCGAAGACTGCCCAGCTCCAACCCCAAAGTGTCCAAATTGTAAAGGAGAACATCCTGCATACTCCAGAACATGTGAAAGATGGAAAAAAGAAATACAGAAATACAAAACTGACCACATGCCAAGAAGCAAGAAAAAAATGGTCCAGCCAACTATAACCAGTAGACCAACGTATGTACAAATAGCGACCAGATATAAATCAGTTGAATGTCAAACTGAAATCTCAGTTCTTCCAAATGAATCTTTCTCACCACAAGTCAAACACTTACTCCAAGCAAAACAAAAAGATAAACATGAGAAAACAGAAACATACCAATCTCAATCCCCTCAGATTTTCCAACTGTGAAACAGCGTAATTAGAGAATACAGAAAAAATAGATGATGAACTGTGTTGGAAATCCATGCCGAAGAAGATATGGATACTGGAAAACCAGTCTTTCCCAAAAGAGAGAGAGATTAAGGACAGAAAAGCAAAAGACTGCTGCCCAACAAAAAAGCTCAAGGGGCTGAACAAATACAAATAATGGATCAAATTATTCAATGGAACTGTCGAGGACTATGCACTAATTTTGATGATGTCCGTTATCTGATCACACTGTACATGACAATCTGTATCTGTCTTTAGGGAACATACCTTAAACAAGCTACTCTGAATATCAGGAACTATTCAATGTACAAAAGAGGCTGAAAAATTCTTCCCTGCCGAATTCTGTATATTTACTTCAAATTGGTCATGAAACAGATATACTACTCTTCTCGTCTGACAGTGGCAGTCAATATTTTGCATAAATTGACATGAAGAAGTCATTCTAGCAAGGATACATATCAGACATTTGTACATACCTTTGTATCTACTTACAAAAGATGAGCCATCACAATGTCCCCACTGTTGCTGCTGCTGTCAACTTACTGTGGTACATTTGGTTGTAGAACATCAAATGGGGCAACAAACAACCTTCCACCTGGTGTGCTTACAGGATTCTCAATATCTGCCACAAATTGTAAATAAAAATTCTGATATTGACAAACTTTTTTTTTTTTTTTTTTCTTTTCTCATACTAGATTACTTGTAATACGTCTCTTGACCAGAAATGTTGATACGCATAAATATCAGCAGTTGAATGCATTATGGTCAAAGTTGGCATTGCAGGTTTATAAAGTATCAGCCAAAAGAAAAAAATCATCTGCCTGTTCTTTCTGATAATTTGTCTAATCTTTCTTTAAATTTCAAGACTTCAAGGCTCTGAACTATGCACTTAGCTTAGATAAGAAGTTTTTTCTAACAATTAATCACTGTCTGGCCGAAAGCAAATTTTCACGCATCTGTCCTACACCTAATCTTTTTTTTTTTTTTTTTTTAAGTTTAAATTCATATCTCCTTGTGTGTGTTTTCTTAGAAAGAGTAAGAATGCCATCAATATTTAAAGCCTTAAACATTCAGTCAGGTTTCCTAGAGTTTCTAGGTGCTGCAAATTGTAGAACTGAAGACCTTCTTGGTGAGAGTACTTTGTGTCTTTGACTAATCTTGTTGCTCTTCACTGCACCCTTTCCATACTTCCTTCAGATTGTCATGCTTTCTAAAGTGAAGCTTCTGGCCCTGTATGCAACTATATATAGCCCTTTATGTAATCATGATGCTACCTAACAACTTAATACAATGGGATAATCATCCCTTTCTTGCTACTGTCAGAATTACTGTATATCATTGAAAACTTTGTGATTAAAAATACTACTCAGAGATCTTCATTTATTTTTGCTGATGTTTCTACCAATAAAAATAAATTAACTGATTCTTCTGCATACTAGTTTCAATCACATTCAAAGAATGACAAGCAGATAGAATAAATTCAGCCAAAGCATTTTTTATTTTACTAGTGATCGCAGTTTATCACAAATAACATGTTTGTTTGTGGCATTATTGTAAGCTTTTTTCCTTTGCAGTTAGCAATATTAATATAACTTTTTTTTTTTTACAAAAAGCCATGTGTGTATTGTGTTTGCCTGTGACGCATTACAGCATTGACATATCTAAGAATAATAACTGATTATATTGGATGCATAATGAGTTGATCTACACTGATAGAAGAATATTTCCCTATGATTTTAATTCAAATATAATTTGTTTGAAATTTACTGATCCCAACAATTCATTAAATTCATTGAAAATGGATAAAAAGTTGTTCACCTGGATTTCCATATTTTGTGATGTGCTCTTTTCAAAAGAATGTCATAAATATTTTGTTTTTCTCCTTACTTCTATAATTTTAAAATAAAAAATTAAGAATACAACTATTTCAGGTATTTTCATTCAGTACTGTTTTTCTTTCATATAGTTTTTTCAAAAATGTTGAAGCATAATTTTATGCTTTTTTGAATTTGTTTCATTATTCTTAATACATTCTATAGTTCACAAAATCCTGATCATTCTAAACACAAAATCCTGGAGCAAAATTAAGTTCCATGAAACAAAGGCATTGAACAGATTTTTTGCTTTTCATAGTATAAACTATGAAAGAAAATCTCTTTTTAAGTTTCAAATTGTAGTTCATTTCAAACTTCATAAGCAGCTAATAAGAAGAGCTCATTCAAGCTTTTGATTGAGCTCTCATTGCTCAATTTGATCATAACAGATGGAAAATAGTGTTTTGAACGATCCACAAAAAAAAAAAAAAGAAAGAGAGAGAGAGAGAGGGGGGGGGGGGGAGCATGGAATGGTAATCAACATGCATCCTGAAACTAAAATTTTCAATTTCAAAAATCAAAATGATGATCACTTTTGTCAGTAGCAAGGGAAAACAAATTCAAAGGAATTTTTTTCACTGTATTAGATGTACAGGTTTTGGTTTGTGTGGTTAAAAGTATTTGCAGAGTTAGGCAAATTATGTTTCAGTGGAGCTGGTTCAGGTTGCATGACAGAACTGGGCCACATCACTGATTATCAAGAATTTTTTTTTTTTTTTTTCTTATTCCTCTGATTCATCAACTCACACTTTGTGTTCTCAAAATCTACACTGAAAGGATGATGATTTTCCAATGTAGAAGACATTAAACAAAATGGGATAAAAGAAATTGTTGTTCTTTTAAATTCATTTAAAAAATATTTACAATAGCTCTATAAGCAATCAGAGCAGTTTTTAAAAGAGCTCAGTTACTTTGAAAATATTGAAAGCTTTTTGTTTTAATCTAATACAGTACCTGATTTTCTTTAAATTGATTTAAACATCCTGGAACTAAACTTGACACTTCAGTTCCAGGACTGAATTCTAGTTATGATCAGAATTCCTTCACATTTTTAGCCAGAGACATCTTATAATCTGCCTTACCATGCATGATCTCCTTATTGACTTGATTGTAAATTAGTAATTTAAGATGTATTTTGCACAGGATTTAATAGGTTATGAGTGAGGACTTTGCATACATTTCCATATATATACAGTCCATTCCGGTTATTTGGGACACATCGGGACTAGTGCATTTTGGCCCGATTAAGCGGCTGCCCCAATTATCCGAAGTTTCACGTAAATAGTTAAAAATACAATGTACCTCCCCCCCCTTTTTTTTTTTTACAATTGGTTCACTGTACAATCAAATCACGTTACGACGAACTCACCATAGTAAAGTACTGTTCACTATACGATGTGCAGTAAGCACCGGTCATTGTGATCACATTTGTGAATTGAATTTTAATTCTATTAAAGAGCGATTATAATTAGCGAAAATAGGAGGAATATTATCCATGCTATAAAAGCAAAGATATATTAAGCACAAATTTACCCTTTATTACCTTTCCAATTAAAAAATTAAATAATACGTGAAAATCGGAAGAATATACGTGATAATCGGAATAATTAATATGTACTGTAATATGAACATACTAACTAGTTGACATTTCTGTTCACTGACATTTGTGGGCGGCGGGGGGTTAAAATTTAAAACAGTAAAAAGATAAGCAATCAATAACAAGTGGAGGAGAAATTGTTGAAGTTAAACATAAGAAAGGCACCTGGGGTGGATGGGATCTATCCAATTATATTAAAGGAGGCAGCAAAGCAACTAAGCAAACCCTTAGCCATAATTATGAGAGCATCCTTGGACTCAGGGGAGGTCCCCACAGACTGGAGATGTGCAAATGTATTCCCAATTCACAAAGGGGATTGAAGGGTGACACGAGTAATTACAGACCAGTTAGTTTAACTTCTGTTCCGGGTAAAATAATGGAGTCACTGGTTAAAGATACATTGCAGGATCATCTAGACAAGACTGCAGCAATAATTCAGACACAGCATAGGTTTGTTAAGGGAAAGTCTTGTCTGACAAATTTGATAGGACATTATGATGTGGTTACAAAGGAACTGGATGCAAAAAATAATTTTGATATCATATATTTGGATTTCAGGAAAGCTTTTGACACTGTTGCACATGGAAGACTATTGTACAAATTGGAGCAGAATGCTATTAAGGGTAAATTGCTACAATGGATAAAAGGATGGTTGAGTGGGAGGAGACAGAGGGTGGTAATTAATGGGTGCTGCTCTTCGTGGACTAATGTTATTAGTGGAGTCCCACAGGGTTTGGTGTTGGGTTCTCTGTTGTTTTGTATATTTATCAATGATATTGATGAAGGTATATCAGGCTTAGTGTCAAAGTTTGCGGACGATACAAAGGTTGTCAGGGTTGTTAATGACAGTAATGGCAGTGTGCTACTGCAACAGGATCTAGATAATTTGGGCAGATGGGTTAAGAAGTGGCAACTGAAGTTTAACCTTGACAAATGCAAAGTACTGCATATAGGTAGAAGTAACCCCAGAGAAACAGTACCAACTGTGTGGTACTACGCTTAAGGAGGTAGAAAATGAAAAAGACATAGGAATAATTGTGCAGTCAGATATGAACTTTTCTGAGCAATGCAGACAGGCTGCCAGGGCAGGTCATGGGGTTTTGTCAATGATATATAGGAATTTTGCTAGCAGGGAAAAGGAGGTGATTGTCCCTCTGTATCAGGCCACGCCTTGAGTACTGCTTACAGGTCTGGAGGCCTCATTTTAGGAAGGATGTAGATTTGCTTGAGTGTGTACAGAGAAGGGCAACAAGATTGGTGAGGGGAATGAAGGGATCCTCTTACCAAGAGAGGCTTAAGTTCTGCAAATTGCAGTGGCTGGAGACTAGGCACCTGTGCGGTGATCTGATTGAGGTGTATAAGGCCTTGAATGGATTGAGCATGCTGAATTCTGATGGGATTCTTCCACTTGTTCAGATTACGAACCTAAGGGGGCATAAATTCAAATTAAGAAAAGACAGATGTAGAATAGATGTGCAGAAATTTGCCTTTAGCCAGCGGGTGGTTAATTGCTGGAACAAACTTCCATCTATTGTTGTGGAAGTTGATAGGTTAAATAAATTTAAGGAGGAACTGGACAGGCATTTGTGATTTTTTTGGCTTATGCTGCATAAGCTCATACACTTGCTTTCTTGCATCACATGCCACTACTACAAAGAACACGGCACACACAAATTGCAAGTAACACGATATGCGCAAGTGAGAACGGAGTAAAGCATTACAAAGCTTTAAAAATAGGAATGAAGAGAAGATCTGAAAATTAATTTTTTTATATGATTGAAGATTTCATGGAAGTGTAAACACATTTCATCATAATAACCCACAGAATTCCAGCTGTTGGTATTAACACAAATTCAGTAAGATCGAGTTTACTGTCCATTTATGATAGATTTCACTAACCGAAAAAAAAAAAAAAAACCAAATCAAATCAAATCAAAAACTAACCGAAAAGCCCAATAAACAGATGACTGCTAATTGTTTTATGGTTGTGACCTCCGTAATTTCAACCGAACCACGTGGTACTGTCAGAGACAATCGTAGAGTAATCTCCAGTGCTGCGGTCTCCTGCCCCAATTAAACGGCATGCTGTCCCAATTAAGCGAAATAAACCCTGGCTATTTTCTCGATTGGTTTCTGTTTTTTAAGATTTGCCCCAAATAAACAGCTGCCCCAGTTAACTGGTGGCCCAAATAACCGGAATCCACTGTATATATTTCAGTAATGCACATTATGAAGAACAGTTGAAGTTAAAATATTATTATACTTTTATTATACCTTTTGGAGCAGGAGATATCATCCCTGTGCCATTTTTTTTGGGTAGGGAATGTATTTTTCCAATTTTTAAATAATGGCATGGAGGGAATATATCCTCCATATTCTTGTTTAAAATCAGAAAAGAGAAATCAACCATTAAGTGGAACACTTTCGGAATTATTATTCCTTCCATTTTCGAACTGTCATTTCCCCCATTCCTTTGTTTAAAAATTGGAAAGTGGACAAACACGAATTTGCATAAATTTTTGTGAATTTGCATGAAAACCACATCAGTGGTTTTTATGCAAATCACCACCTTGTTTTTACATCTGCATGTTTTTACATTTACACCACCTTGTTTTTACATCTAAACAATATGAAATTATATTGTTATATGTACATTTCCCAATTATGGAAAGTCCCACAATCGATTCACCAGTGTGTTTGGAATTAAATATTAGTTCATTACTATCCAAGTGCAGTGTCCTACATATACTGTTCATGACAAAAGAGAAAAAAGATATTTGTCAAAATGCAATAACCATATCCAAAGAAATAGGTCGACAATAGATGCTGCTCTGAAAATTTTCTACCCTAGGCATGTGGTTAAAAACTGCCTTACCAGAAATATGCCACTGGGTGTACCTCTGGCATCCCCATCCCTAGAATTTTTTTAAATCATGTGAAAGTAGATGCAAAATATTTATTCATTTTGGCAACAACTAGAATAGGATCATTGATGGTTATGCTATTTATATCCAGTGGACCAACGTGTTTCATTCCTTTCCTTCTAGTGTTAACGTAAGAAAGAATTCTTTGCTACTTTTCTTTGCCAAAGGCTTATCTGCCTTATCATGCCTAATTCTTTAGTGACTTGATTACAAACTAGTTTATACTTACTGTAGGTTTTTGATATCTTCTGATAATTTACACTCATTCCATGTATTTTTCTTCCTTGCCACTAGTCTCATGAGTTCATCTGACATCCATTTATGTCTAAACTGTGAGCAGTATGTCTTAAGGGATCCATACATGATCATACATGTATGACATACCAAAATGACGGTGTATGGCATGACTCTGGTTTGTCAAACAGTGTTTGACACACCAGACTCATGTATGACGGAAATCAAAACATGTTTGATTTTTAGTCGTAGTGTGTCCTACATAGTGTTTATTCATGCAGGTTTGAACATGTATTGAGGTGTTCGACATTGCCTATCATTCTTGAGCTATTCTCCGTAGCATGAACATGGCGGACAAAGATTTTTTATGTGACTTTATTGACGCATATCGTGATATGCATGCATTGTGGAAAATAAAAAGTGATTGTTACAAAAATAAACAATTAAAAGACTAGTGTTATAAGAAATTAACAGGGATTTTGAAACAAAAAGAACTGGATGCTGGTATTGCCAATACAAAAAGAAAAATCAACTCCTTGCAATCGGCGTACAGACACAAACTAAAAAAAATTGAAGCCAGCAAGAAATCAGGAGCTGGATTGGACAACATATATACACCAGCACTATGGTACTTCAAGGATCTGGAATTCCTCCACAACAAAGAGGAACAAGTATCTGGGACCTCAACAATGATTGAAGGGTGGGATGATGAAGGTGACAGTGAAAGCAATTCTTCTTTACGTGTAAGTATTTGTATTAAATTTTTTGTTAGAAGTTCCATAAATGTTGCATGGTCCATTTGAAGATAGTTCTGGTAATCAGCTGGTGATGTCAACAGTAATTCAGCCAAAATATTATGATTCGTGAATTTTGCTATTTTTTTTTTTTTTTTTTTTTTTTTTAACCAGTCTTTCACCCAAAATCTCTTCTTCCGTTTTTTCTTTTTTTCGTTAGCACAAAGGGAGGATAGAATAATAGCAATACAAGCCTCTTTTTCGCTGTCCATAATTTTTTACTAGTACGGTTTGGTACTGTTTTCTTTGATGGTCCAAGAATGACTATTTCATGTATGTCACACATATATGATAGTGTATGGGTAATCAACATCAAACGTGGTGTGAACAAACGCTAAGTATGTCATACATGTACAGTCATGTATGGACTCCTTTAGTTGGTATCAAAAGTATAGTAGCTTCTGTGATTATTTCTTTGATCATTTCCTATTTAGAATTTTCAGTTGTTTACATAATTGGTCCCATGAAAAAAATTTAACATTAGTCATATCTTCATGGTTTGAACGCACTCAGCTGAATGGTCATGAAGAGCATCTTGGATAATGTTCTCAAAGATATCCCATTTGGCAGTTCTAATGGAGAATCTGATGGTATCGTGAGCGTACTTCAAACGAGTAGAGGTACTGTTTACAATGCTCTATGTTATTAGTCGATGATCACTGGTGGTGGCAGTGTCATGTACTTGCCAGTGCCTTAGTCTGTTGACAAGAGAGGGGGTTAATAGCGTGATATCCAGATTAGACTCCTCATTTCCCGAGCTGTATGTAGTTGGCTATCCTGGTAAGTTGGCTATTACAAGTCCACGAGAGATTGATGAATTCCCCTATTAGGTCTCCTCTGGCATCGGTGGTGGCATTATGGCATTGGATTGATCGAGCATTTGAGTCAGCAGAAATGATAACATCTGCATTTCCAAGGAGGTCAAGGGCTTGCTCAAAACTAGCAATGTGTGGATGTATATTGGTGCAAAATTGGAAATACTCTGTAAGAAATGTGATGCAGACAAAATTGCCCTCAACAGTTGCCCCAACCAGATGTGGACAGCATAGGCTGTACTGTAGCTAGAGCTTTTGTCGCCCAGGATGGTCCCTGAGTTTGCCACCCCTCTCAATACACACCAAAAATACTACAAAGTCAAAATGACATATAGGGAAATAAATTAAAACACTGTGTTTATTTTTGAAGTAAAACTTTAATGCCAACATTCTAAAATGTTATTTTTCTTGCTTTTCTGTTAATTAAGTAATAAAAATTACTAAGTTAACCTAAATAAAAGAATCGCCGAAAAATAAAATTGTCTCACGTGAAAAGTGCTGCCTGGGGTGGACTGCCCCCTCTGTCCTCCCCTACCTATGCCACTGAGCATAGGAAATCAATTCTAGTGATGACTAGATCCAGATTGCAGACAGTGATGACTGCGAGTCAGTGCTGTTCTGTACATTAGGGGATAACGAGAGACCCTGCCACATATGCAGTAGGGCTCTTGGAGAAAGAGATCAAGATTTAATTCCTCCATGAGGAGTTGGAGCTGAGATGCCACTGAAGTTGATTTTTGTGCATTTATTTGGCCTATTGGACAGACAAACAACTTGAGTAGTCAAGACCCGCAAATTTTCATAAAATCGGACAAATGCTAATAATTTATTGTAATTTTTCCTTGTAGAGGATCTGCAACAACTTCTCAAGGGAGCCCTAGCGACGTGTTATATAGAGCGAAGTAGTTTTAGGGATCATACTGTTTTCATTGTTTAAGCAACACTCCACTTGTCTCAATAGAGGCATTATCTTTAGACTTGGTATGTTATTGCTCAGAATGGTAAGAAGTTCCTCGTCATCTTCAGCATCCTCCCAAAGCTTGTGGGGAGGGCATTTCAAGTGACCTATACATTTTGTTTTGGTTAGTACCACCTTCAGTGAAGTTTTGCATACCACACTGGCTGGCATACATACGACTATCACTAAAATGCCACCTTCTCCTCCCATTATTAAAAAAATTCTGGTTTGAAGGTAACTGGATTACTGGGGACTACTCCATAGTTGTTATTAAGATTGCAACAGATTGTATCTGGATATTGCGCTTCTCGTCATGAATTACTTCTCAAGAGGAAGATACATTATGTGCTTTTGAGATTTCAAAGCTATGCAGAGCAGCAGGAATGCCAGTATAATTGCTTTCTTCTGCATTTCATAGAGGGGTGGATCTGCTAATTTTACTAGAATTATTAGGCTCACTTGCCTTTCCTTTGGTTTTCACCACTTTGTTTTGTGGAATTTTCTTATGTGCATGCATTTTGAATGCTTGACATAGGAAGAGTTTCCTCTTTGCGAGTGGCAACTTTGATAGTTTATTGACACAGTAGACCCCCAGAATAATTGAGCAGATGACACATTGAACAGTCAGTGAAGCAAGCTTCTGATACTGACTACACGTGGTCTTTTTGGCATTAGCACTTTTCTTCTGTATCAGACTTTGCATATTTAGGCAATAAACAACTTTTACAAATTAGCATAAGTGGAAAGTTTGTTTTTCCAATTTGGAGTAAGGGCTTTAAAGCAATTCGTTACAACAACGACTAGCAGATATATACCAGGTTGTAGGTCGTTAACAGCAGGTCACTAGGGAGTTGATTCTTTAAGTAAATAAGGGATTTAAACGACCCTCTTAAGTGCTGACCTTGTAAGTCCAACTGGACAGTTTTAGCATTGCCAGGGTGGTATAAGCAGCAGGGCACCAGTAAAGGCAATTAATTTTAACAACTTTGTTCTGATGAGACATTACTGATTAGTTGAATTATAACACACAGAAAAATGAAAATAAGTTTACATATCACATGGAATAGCATACTCGATCCGCCAATGGGTTCCTCATACTAACAGGAATGTCCTGGTATACGATTCATCACGATAAACTGTTTTAAACTATATATTTTTTGCACAAAACATGGAGCAACAAACTGCATGGTCACACTTCCTGTCCTCAATGGTAAAGAGTCATTAAATTCATTGTAGTTAAGATGTTCCACAAGTGGAAGGATAGTGCACAGAGCAGCAATTTCACCAATTGCCAGTGACCATTATCGATGGTCATATGTGCCAGCCAATGGACAGATATATGGAAACTGTGAATCTTGTGGGCTGTTTATGGAGAGCTGAAGTTAAGATGTTTCAAGAGTATATGGATAGTGCACAGAGCAGCAGTTGCACTAATTGCCAGTGCCCATGCCTTATCGATGGTCATAGGGACATAGGCTGCCCCACCATGTGCGAGTCAATAGATGGAACAGCTGAATGTGAACTTTAATCAAGGGAGTGTTTCCAAGACTATGATTCAACAAGCCCTCTTTTATATGGGTCTCCAGAGTAGGCATCCACAAGGTACTCATGCTTATGGCCACCCATCACAAATGACACCTAAATTTTGCATTTGAATGACATCATTGGACCATTGACAACTAGCAAAAAAAGTCAAATTTTCTGAGGGAAGGTATGGCAATAAACTGCAAGAGCAATCACTCTGACAGGCTGGACCAACAGAAACAGGCAGGTGGTAGCAGTGCTTTGGTATGGCAGATGTTTTTGTGGGAATCTCTTGGAGTCCTCATACCCCTAGACAAGTGTTTCTCAACCTTTTTTGTTTGCATACCCCCAAAGAACCACATTCTTATTTTTGTACCCCCATATATGTACGTCTACTATATTTTACTACAAGTAAACCTCTACACTTGAATTCTAAGTGCTTACAGTGAGGCAACTTTTTTGTACTTATACAGGGTGTTTTGAAAGTGATGGTCAGTAATATAAAAGGGAATTATACAGACTACAATATGCAAAAAAAGCCTAGTAAACACGGGTCCTTAAGTGAATCATTTTTGAGATATTGCACATTTCTAGTTGGGATCCACCACTGACTTGTTTGTTTAGGTTATGTTCTGCTCATTTCTCTCCCTTTTCCCCTCTCTCAATGCTCTGAGATGTAGCAGGTATACTAGTACTTGTCAAAGGATAATCAACATGGAAAGAGGTTACAGCAACGAAGAGTAGTTAAATCCTATGGATTTTTGTATCTGCAGTCATCAAAAAAGCTTGGTGTACACTTCTGACATTAACACAGTTGAGGAATTGCAGCGTCGGGTTGGAGCCTTTTAGCAAATCAGAAATGACCCAGGAATGTCTGAGAGGATTCATAACTCAATGCAGAGACGACTACAAAGCTGCGCACGGATGCCAGCGTTTTGAACACCTTTTGTAACATGTAACATCTGTAAAATCCTGTGGTGTTAAAATTAAAAATGTATTATCTTATGTTTAATAAAACCACCCTAAGCAGAGGATTCACAGCTTTTTGCTAAACTAGTGCTCCCATAGTCAGTGGCGGATCTTAACAGAAAATGTGCATTGAACTTACTCCTATTCTTTGCCGCCTTTTTTCGCTTTCTTATTCCAAAGGTGTTTTTCCTTCTGCTTGGAAATTTGCTCATATCCAGCCAGTTCCTAAAAAGGGTGACAAATCCCTCCCATCCAATTATCGTCCCATTGCAATTACGTCTATTTTTTCTAAAGTAATGGAGAAATCAATTAACCACCAACTCTTAAACTACCTAGAAACCTTCCGTCTGATCAATGATCGCCAGTATGGATTCCGTCAGTGTCTATCCACTGGTGAGATTCTGGCTTATGTTACCCATTTATGGACTAATTCAATGGAAAGGTTCGGTGAAACACAAGTAGTTGCTCTTGACATCTCAAAGGCTTTTGATCGTGTTTGGCATAAAGGTCTTCTAAACAAGCTTCCATCTTATGGTTTGCCAACTGTTTTTAGTAATTGGTTATCCAGTTTTCTCTCCTATCGCTCACTGAGGGTGATGGTAGATGGCTCTCTGTCTTCTAACTTCTCCATTCTAAATCTTTTATCTAGTTTGATCTTTTCAACAGTTTGCAGAATTGCATCTTGTGCCATTTCACAAATTTGGTGACCTACAGTAGTATCAGAAGTTGGTATGCTTTTTATTGTTTGAGCACTTTTTGTCTAGCATTTTATCAGCGATAAAGCACCAGGAACGATGAGTGTTTCAACTGCTGTGTACGCCTTTTTAGCAACTAATAAAGCAAATTCGTAAAATGTTTCTAAAGCATCTTTAGAATTCAAAGTTTGGGTAAAACTTTGAATAACTTTTTGATTTTTTTATTGTAGTTAGCTTTGAGCTTAAAAAAATCAATAACTGTATCTTTCAATTCGACATGATTTGTTACAAGATGTCATTCTAATAGAGTGCTTCATGCTATTATTAGACAAAGTTTGATTGCATATTACACAAGAGGTGGATCACACTTGTTTGAAATGACACCATAATTAACATAACTTTTGTCATAATAACGATGTTCGAGTTTAGTCTTAGCTTTCAAAGATTTTGCAGTATTATGTTTAGTTTTAGTAGATTTTCCAACGACATTCTCAACAGCACTCAGTCCAGATGGAGTAGCAAGTGTAACTTCATTAGATCTTTGCAATTCATTATTTTCACTACATTAACTGCCGTTCTCACCTTCACGTTTTCACTTTAAAATGAACTTATCCATAATGTGGTATTAAAATAATCACATGGAAGAATTAACAGGAAAAATCACCACACAACTGCAACCATGTGCGCACAACCATCCCCAGTCAGCTTACAGAGAAAACAAAATGGATGGTGAACGGCTGGCAATCCAACAATTGGACACAGTTCGAGTGATTTTGTAAATACTCAGTAGTACTCGCAAAATCCGTTTATATGCACATTCCGTTCTTGGATTAATTAAATTTGACTAAGAACAAAATTGAATTATGTGTATTAATACACGCCAAATTATGGGGCAGTAATTTTTTTTAACCACTAAATTAACAATAATTTAAAAGAAAATTTAATTATAAAGCATCAATATATACTTAAAAAAATCATCATTTTGCATTTCTTAATAGCAATAAATAAATATAGAGATAAATTAGTTTTTTTATTAGATAATGTAATCATGTATTTCATTAATTATTATCTCCATAAAGTCTTTAAAAAAATCATTTTTTTATAAATTTTTTGAAAATATATATCATCTCAATCAGAATGTCAAAATTTTTAATCAAATTTAATTAATTCAAAAACGGAATGTGCGTATAATCAGATTTTGCAGTACTTGACACTTCAATGCAGCACTTTGAATGAATTATCACTTAAATCGCAATAGTGTATATACAACAATACAACCTTTTGAAATGCACTGCTTTTTTGATGTTTGTGGAGCAATCAGGAACGGGACATGATATTGCCAAGGGGAATGTCTATGTGTGCACGATGTAAGAAGCGTGAGGAAATTGGGCGCCAACTCAGTGTTGTTATGGACCTATATGAGAGCTTGAAGGACAGGGTGGATGCCCTCGAAGGATTTAAATTGAGGATCCCATCAAGCTCTCAGCTGCCCACATCAATGCCAGAGCTTGCACTTGAACATCACGCAATACAGCGGCAACCCCCAAGGCAGAATGCACTGGTCCCAAAGGAACTAGTTGTTGTTGGTGATTCTATTGTCAGGGAAACGGGGAACATATTGTGCAAAAAGGATAGGTGGAACAGGACCAGGGAATGTCTGACAGGGGCAAAGGTTGATGACGTAGGTCAGATATCATCCTTTAAGGGCACAAAGGGCGATATTGTTGTACACGTTGGCACTAATGATAGTAAGAGTTAGGAGACCGGCAGAATTGCTTAAAAAGTACAGGTCAATGTCGAAAAAAAGCTGAGTCAGGGTTGAATTTGAAAGGGTCTGCAATTCTGCTCAGACACGATAGGGAGTATATGATGAGAGCCTTGTCGATCAATTCTGCCCTGGAGAGATTGTGCAAGGCTCAAGGGGTAGAATTCTTCAGTCTTCTCTGTGCTTATTAACAGGAGAGATTGCTTCTACAGGAATGGGATACACTTAAATAGAAAGGGTGCAAGAATATTTGCTGATGCTATCGAGGTAGAGTTAGGTGGATCAGAAAACTGCCAGCTTGGGGGGGGGGGGGAAATACACGGACTAATGTTAACAGTAGCCACTGGCAGAGGTGAAAGTGATTCTTGCACTGCTTCTATTGAAATGAGCAGCAGCCTGGAAAACAAGGTGCAGGGGATTCCAGAGACCGCAAGGAGTCATTGCAGAACAAATAAATATATGGGCTGTGTTAGGGTAGCTAAGAATAGGAACAGGTGCATGCATACTTGTGTGTACACCAGTGCTAGGAGTTTAGTAAATAAATTTGATGAATTTGAGGTATTGGACAGTGCAGTGTCGAGTCAGTTTGGTGTGACTCGACTGTCACTGGGAAAGCAAAATTAAGAGTAGGAGTGTGTTATAGGCCAAATGACTCTGATGAGTATAATAAACAACTGTACAGAGATATATTGGGCCAGTAAATCAAAGTGTCTTATAATAGGGGATTTTAATTTCCCAGATATTGAATGGTTTTTTTGTGGGTTGGTTACTCACACGTTAGCACAACTTTTGTGGATTTATTGGATGATTGTTTTCTACAGCAGCATGTTTCGGAAGCAACAAGAGGGAGTAATACTCTTGATCTGATTATCAGTAATGATTCTTCATGCATTAAGAATCTGCAGATAAAGGAGCCACTAGGTGGCAGTGATCACAGTGTGCTGAAGTGGGATTCACTCAAAGAGGTAATAACCATCAGGGGTAACGGGAAGGGTTTTTACTTTTGTAAAGGTGACTACGGTGGTTTGAGACAGTATTTAAATGCTATACGGTCGGACCAATTGATATTACCAACAGAAAATTCAAAATGGGAAGCATTCAAAGAATTAATCTTGGAAGCTACAAGGCTTTTCATACCAACTAAGAAATATTGTTCTAGATTTGAACTTAAATGGATGTCAGATGAACTAATTAGACATGTGGCAGAGAAGAAAAATGCATGGAATACATATAAATTAACAGGTGACACAGAAGCCTATGATAGACATAAGCTGGTCTGTTGCCAAGTCACAAAGGAGGTTAGGCAGGCAAAGGCACATTACAAGAAATCTTTGGCAAAAGATGCAAAGAAAAACAGCAGAGAGTTCTTTACTTATGTAAACTCTAGAAGGAAAAGGGGATGAATCAGATTGGTCCACTTGATATCGATGATTCAACTGTTCATGATCCTGCTCAGGTAGCTAACAAACTAAATGAATATTTAACATATTTTGTATCTACATTCACACATGAGGAGTTATTCAGGGAGGGGAATGCCAGAGGTGTATTAAACTCTGGCAGTAAGCTACATAATCTTTAATAACTGAGAGTAAAGTGGAGGAGAAATTCTTGAAGATAAACGTAAGAAAGGCACCTGGATGGATGGAATCTATCCGTTATATTAAAGGAGACAGCAAAGGAAGTAAGCAAACCCTTAGCCATAGCCATAATAATGAGAGCTTCATTGGACTTAGGGGGGTACCTATAAACTGGAGATTTGATACCCCAATCCACAAAGGAGGATCAAAGGCAGACAGATAATTACAGACTGTTAGTTTAACTTCTGTTCCAGGGAAATTAATGGAGGCACTGGTTAAAGAAGCATTGCAGGATCATCTAGAGAAGACTTCAATTTTAGCTCAGGCACGGCATGGGTTTGTTAAGGGAAAGTCTTGTCTGACCAATTTGATTGGATACCATGATGTAGTCACAAAGGAACTCGATGCAAAGAATAATTGATATCATATATTTGGATCTTAGAAAGGCTTTTGATACTGTTGCACATGGAAGACTGCTGCACAAATTTGAGCAGTGTGTGGCATTGGAGGCAAATTGTTGCTTTGGATAAAGGGATGGTTGACTGGGAGAAGACAGAGTGGTAATCAATGGATACGGCTCTTCGTGGACTATGTTATTAGTAGAGTCCCCCAGGGTTCAGTGTTGGGTCCATTGTTGTTTTCTGTATTCATTAATGATATTGATGATGGTATATCAGGCTTAATGTCCAAGTTTGCAGATGATACGAAGATCAACAGGGTTGTTAATGACACTAATGAGAGTATGCTGCTGCAACAGGATCTAGAAAAGTTTAGCAGTTGGGCTGAGAGGTGGCAACTGAAGTTTAACATTGATAAATGTAAAGTACTACATATGGGAAGCAGTAACTACAGAGTAACAAATCAACTGTGTGGTATTACACAGACAGTGGTAAAGAGTGAAAAGGACCTGAGGGTAATTGTGCGTGGAGATATGAAGTTTTCTGAGCAGTTAGACAGTCTCCAAATGTAGCTCATGGTGTCTTGTCAATGATATACAGGAATTTTTCTAGGAGGGATAACGAGGTGATTATCCCCTTGTATAATGGTCAGACCACACCTTGAGTACTGTAGTCTGGAGGCCTCATTTTAAGAAGGATGTAGAGCTGTTGGAACGAGTACAGAGAAGGGCAACAAGATTAGTGAATGGAACAAAGGGTTGCTCTTACAAAGAAAGGCTTAAGTTTTGCAAATTACAGTGTCTGGAGACTAGGCACCTGCAAGGTGATCTGGTTGAGGTGTATAAAGCCTTGAACGGTTTGTGCATGCTCAATGCTGATGGGATTCTTCCTCTTGCTCAGAATAATCGCCCGAGAGGGCATAAATTCAAATTGTGGAACGACAGTTGTAGGGTAGATGTGCGGAAGTTTTCCTTTAGCCAGCAGGTGGATGATTGCTGGAACAAACTTCCATCTGTCATTGTAGAAGTTGATAGCTTAAATAGATTCAAAGCAGAACTTGACGAACATTTGGAGCAAGTTAATGGGTGAAACGAGAAGGGTGTGTTGTGTTTTTTTTTTTTTTTTTTTTTGGCTGATGCTATATAAGCTTACTTTCTCGCATCATGTACCTGTGAATTACATCCTGCATTGAAAATACTCTTCAGGTTTAACAGGCTGGATTTATAACTAAAAGATGTACTTGCGACCAAGTCCTAGCCTTAACAACTTACACTGAGAATGGCTTCCAAATTAAAGAGAAGACTGGAGCAGTCTTTTTAGATCTTACTGCTGCTTATGACACTATCTGGCAGATGGGACTTCTATACAAACTGGCCCAAACACTACCTTGCTGGACAGTGGAAATCATAGAGTGCCTCCTCAGGAACTGATATTTCCAGGTTAATCTGGGAGATTAGTTCAGTAGATGGAAATCTAAAAAAATGGCTTGCCACGAGGGTCACTGTTAGCTCCAACCCTCTCTAATATCTTCATAAATGATCTGCCAAGAACAGCATCAAGCAAATTCATATAGGCAGATGACATATGTCTGGCATATAAAAGTCAGAGCTTTTAAACTATTGAACAACATCTTAACTCTAACCTGAAAGGTATTACTGATTACTTTAACAGGTGGCATTTAATACCAACCATCCCCAAAACTATCACGTCCTGTTTTCATTTATACCATGCTGCAGGACACCAAAAATAATTGAACATCCATTTAGACAACCATTGTTTAAGACATGACAAGTATCCAACTTATCTTGGAATTACTCTGGATCATACTCTGACCTACAAACACCACTTGTTAAAAGTGAGAGACAACTCCAGACAAGAAATAACTTATTGAGCATGCTTTCTGGATCAAGATGGGGAGCTAATGACCATACTTTAAGAACTTCTGGTCTTGGACTTTGCTATTCCGTTGCAGAGTATTGCTGTCCAGTTTGTCAAAATTCTGGCTACTCAAACCTCGTTGACACCCAACTAAACCAAACTATGAGAAATATCACTGGCACAATGATGCCTACCAAAACTAAGGGGTTGACAGTCCTTTTGAACATCACTCTTCCTCATCCATCTCCGAAGATAGGAAAAGACAGTTAAACAGCTGCGGCATATCCAAACCAGGACAGAGTTACCTCTGCACGATGACATCTGGAATGCACCTCCACAACGACTGAACAGCAGGCACTCGATCTAGAGTGATCCTTCACTATTTGAACAGGATACCCGAACCCATCTTGCTTGGCAGCAAGAATGGGATCTTAATGCTAATCAAACTCCCAACTCCCATCTTATTGACAGTGGATAAACCCGTAGCAGGTTTCGACCATTTCCAGAGTTTTATGGAAGAAGATAAACCATTGTGTTATGTGAGCCAAATCAGAACGTAGTTGGGGGCTTCAGGGATCCTCCCTCTGTGCTTGTGGAACTGTAGAAGACGCTTTACATATACTAACTGGCTGCACCTCCCAACAGGGCCTCCCTGAGGAATCACTGCTCTGCATAATTGTACCAAAGAGGCTTGATTTGCTTTAAACTTTGGACTAGTTCAATTCCTATGGGTTTTTTTTTTTTTTTTTTTTTTGTATTAAGTACCTGTTAATTCTTATTATTTAGTTGTCCTATTTTATTTATTATTCATCTCATATATTACTAATTAATGATTAATTACAATTACTGATTTTGATTAATTACAACTTACAAATGTAATTTTGTTTTGTAAATTTTGTGCACACATCTTTGTACTCAATGCATTCAAAATAACTTCAAGCCATGGAGAGTAAAACAAGAACGGTTTCTAAATTTTAAATTAAATCATAACCCTGTCTACTGCATTAATTGTTTTTTACTGTATTTATTTGTGGTTCAAGTGCTTTTTAAAATTTAATTGTGTTATTGCTACATGCATCTGCATGGTGCACAAGTTCTCACTGAAAATTGTGAAATGTCAAAATAGTACAAATTTCATAAATTGGCAGTGCGTCATATTAAAATTTGAAATTTCTTCTGGATAAGTTTGCAATACTACTCAATATCATTGAAGATAAAGAAAGCTGAGGCAGTTGATGTTTTGTGATATCAGTTCTGTCAGTTTCAGTGTGAAAACCTTTTCAGACACTATTATGAAAGGAGTAATTTTCGAGTTAACCCTAGTTGGGAAATTGACATGTGCAAAAGGACCGTTGAAATATAACAAATTATCTGAAGTCATGCTTGGCATTTTAACAATTTTTCACAGCAGTTCTGAGCATGTTCATGCAGATGGGGGGGGGGAGGCACAGATGAAAACTGAGTTTAGATCTCCTTCCAGTGAAGAATTGAAAATGCCCTTGACTACCAAATTTTGACAGCAGTGCCACTGTTGTAATCAAAACTTTTTGACTCAACATTTCTGATAATGACAATGTCTTCAAGTCTCAGTATCTTGCTTAAAGCAGTGACATTTAATGTCTCACAGACAATCCAAACTGAAATCTTCAGACAGAAAATTCCTTGTTATGCTAATATTTAAATATATTAGCATATCAATTATCAGGTGACACAGAAGCCTATGCAGATATAAGCTAGTCTATAATCAATTCACAAAGGAGGTTAGGCAAACGAAGGCAGATTACGAGAAATCTTTGGCAAAGGACACAAAGAAAAACAGCAAAGAGTTCTTTACTTATGTAAACTCTAGAATGACGGGGATGAATCAGATTGGTCCACTTAACATAGATGGGTTGACTATTGATGATCCTGCTCAAATAGCTGATAAACTGAATGAGTATTTTGCATCTACATTCACACATGAGGAGGTATTCAAGGAGGGGAATGCCAGAAGTTTATCAAACTATAATAGGGGAGATAAGTGATTTTTTAATAACTGAGATCAAAAATGCAGGAGAAATTGTGGAAGTGAAACATAAAAAAGGCACTTGGGGCAGATTAGCATTAGCATTAGTAGAGGCATTTGATGCAAAAAAGCAAGCTTATGCAGCATCAGCCAAAAAAAAACCCACTTCCACTTCACCCCTCTGTTCATTCAAAATACCTGTCCAGCTGAGCCTTAAACTTATTTAGGCTATCAACCTCCCCCACAAGGGATGGAAGTCTGTTCCACCAACCAACCACCCGCTGGCTAAAGGCAAATTTCTGCACGTCTATCCTACATCTGTCTTTCCTCAATTTGAATTTATGCCCTCTCAGGTGATTTTTCTGAGCTAGAGGAAGAATCCCATCAGCATTGAGCATGCTTAAACCGTTCAAGGCTTTATACACCTCTATCATAATATAACTGGATAGATGGAATCTATCCAGTTATATTGAAGGAGGCAGCAAGGGAAGTAAGCAAACCCTTAGCCATAATTATGAGAGCATCCTTAGAGTCAGGGGAGGTCCTCATGGACTGGAGATGTGCAAATGCTTTCCGAATTCACAAAGGGGTTCAAAGGGTGACACAAATAATTATAGACATGTTAGTTTAACTTCTGTTCCAGGCAAAATAATGGAGTCACTGGTTAAGGAGGTGATACAGGATTAACTAGACAAGACAACAGTAATAGTTCAGACAGAGCATGGGTTTGTAAAGGGGAAGTCTTGTCTGACCAATTTAATTGGATACTACAATGTGGGCACAAAGGAACTGTATGCAAAAAATAATTTTGATATCATATTTGGATTTCACTGTTGCACATGGAAGACTACTGTACAAATTGGAGCGGTATGGCATTAAGGGCAAGTTACTGCAATGGATAAAGGGATGGTTGAGTGCAAGATGCCAGAGAGCGGTAATAAATGGACACTGCTCTACGTGGACTAATGTTATTAACGGAGTCCACCAGGGTTCGATGCTGGGCCCATTTTTGTTTTGGGTATTTATCAATGATGTCGATGAAAGCATTAGCAAGGGCACATGATGAAAGAAAGCAAGCTTATATAGCATCAGCCAGAAAAAAAAACCACACACACACACCCTTCTCATTTCACCCATCCACTTGCTCCAGATGTTTGTCTAGTTCCGCCTTGAATTTGTTTAACTGTCAACTTCTACGACAGATGGAAGTTTGTTCCATCAATCAACCACCCGCTGGCTAACGGCACACTTCCACACATCTATCCTACATCTGTCTTTCCTCAATTTGTGCCCTCTCAGTTTATTATTCTGAGCAAGAGGAAGAATCCCTCTTCCACATTGATGGACTGGAGATGTGCAAATTACAGTGTCTGGAGATCTCCAGACACTGTAATTTGCAAAACGTAAGCCTTTCTTTGTAAGAGCAACCTTTTGTTCCATTCACTAATCTTGTTGCCCTTCTCTGTACTTGTTCCAACAGCTCTACATCCTTCTTAAAATGAGGCATCCAGATCTGTATACAGTATTCAAGGTGTGGCTTGACCATTGCCTTATACAAGGGGATAATCACCTCCTTATCCCTGCTAGAAATATTCCTGTATATCATTGACAAGACACCATGGGCTACTCTGGCAGACCATCTGCACTGCTCAGAAAGCTTCATATCTACCTGCACAATTACCCCCAGGTCCTTTTCACTCTCTACCAATGTCAGTGTAGTACCACACAGTTGATATGCTACTCTGGGGTTACTGCTTCCCATATGCAGTACTTTACATTTGTCAATGTTAAACTTCACTTGCCACCTCTCAGCCCATCTGCTCAACTTTTCTAGATCATGTTGCAGCAGCATACTCTCATTAGTGTCATTAACAAACCTGCCGACCTTTGTATCGTCTGCAAACTTGGACATTAAGCCTGTTATACCATCATCAATATCATTAATGAATACAGAAAATAACAATGGACCCAACACTGAACCCTGGGGGACTCCACTAATAACATTGGTCCACGATATATATCAGGCTTAGTGTCCAAGTTTGCAGATGATACAAAGGTTGGCAGGGTTGTTAATGAGTAAAGACAGTATGCTACTGCAACAGGATCTAGAAAAGTTAGGCAGGTAGGCTGAGAAGTGGCAACTGAAGTTTAACATTGACAAATGCAAAGTACTCCATATGGGTAGCAGTAATCCAAGAGAAATGTACCAACTGTATGGTACTACACTCAGGGAGGTGGAGAATGAAAAAGACCTGATGGTAATTGTGCAGTCAGATATGAAGTTCTCTGGCAGTGCAGCGGGCTGCCAGAGCAGGTCATGGAGTTTTGTTAATGATATATGGGAATTTTGCTAGCAGAGACAAGAGGTGATTATCCCTTTGTATAATGGTCAGGCCACACCTTGAATACAGCTTACAGGTCTGGAGTCCTCATTTTAGGAAGGATGTAGATTTGCTAGAACAAGTACAGAAAAGGGCAACAAGATTAGTGAGAGGAACAAAGGGATGTGCTTATGAAGAAAGGCTTAAGTTCTGCAAGTTGCAGCATCTGGAGACTAGGCATCTGCGAGGTGATCTGATTGAGGTGTATAAGACCTTGAATGGTTTATGAGCAGGCGACGCTCACGGGATACTTCCACTTGCTCAGATTAAGAACCTGAGGGGCATAGATTCAAATTCAGGAAAGACAGGTATAGAATAGGCATGCAGAAGTTTGCCTTTAGTCAGTGGGTAGTTGATTGCTGGAACAGACTTCCATCTGTCATGGAAGTTGATAGCTTAATAAATTTAAGGCTGAACTAGACAAACATTTGGATTGACCGGATGGATGAAATGGGAAGGGTTTTTTCTTTCTTTTTTTTGATTGATGCTGTATAAGCTTGCTTTCTTGCATCATATGCCTCAACTAATGCTAATTTGAAAGCATACTGTGGTATCAGGCACCTCCGTAGCCAGGTGGGCAGGAGCAGTAGTGCGTAGTACACGCTTCTTGATTAGAACAAGGTTCGAGCCCGTGACCACCAAATACGGAGTATGCGGAAGGTCAGGGAATGACCACTGCATATCCCCAGCCCAGATAAAGGGTGAGGGTTGGCGTCAGGAAGGGCATCTGGCCGCAAAAATTTCACGGCAAAACAATAAAAAACGCTGACCCCATATATAATGGGAAAAAGAGAGAACAAAAAAAAAAAAAAAAAAAAAAACTGTGGTAAGCTATTTAAGCAGCCTTAGGCTACAAGAACGATGTCGACTGGTTAACCAATGCACTCTCTCTCTCTCTCTAAAATATGCTGTTTGATGCCCATGACATACACTGCAGAGACTGCCATGGGCATCAGATGGTATGAATTAAGTGAGAGTTAGAAAACTGTAAAGATTGGAATAAAAATAATAAAAAAAATGAAGTATTTTTGTAATCAGTTTGTTTCATGTGGTCATTAAGTTCCTGCTGCATATTAAATAAACCAAAATTAGAGATAATAGACAATACGTTATGGCTGTGATTTATGCAAGAAAGACAATGTGCCCATAAAAGTACATCAAAGAAAAAATGCTTTGACCTTCCATCAAAAGTGTGATGGTGCAAAAAGTTTTATAATAGTGACAGATGCCTTGGACATTAAAAAAAAAATGTCATGGTATTCGCATATTGAAAGTTGGCAGGGGAGATATTATTCATTGATCAGCCCACTGTTCAAAAGTTTTGATTATCTTGAAGGAGGCCATTTATTAACAGAGAAAAATAGATAGGAGAATAACTCTTCAGTATGGTTGAAACAGGTCTAAATTATAAGATGTTATTGAAATGATGATTAAAAAAAGTAGGGCCTACCACTTTAGGATTTAAAAAAAATTCAGGGAGACTCATGGTAGTTGCCTGCAACGATAGAAATATAATTCGCAAATTGCTACTTTTTGTTGTTGATAAATCAACTAATCTTAGAGCTTTTAAAAAACATAAATTATCTTTACCTTTATACTACCATTCACAAAAATCAGCATTGAATGGACTCTGCATTATTCAAAGAATAGCTTTATCATGAATCTTTATCTTCTGTAAAGAAACACTTGAAGAAAATAAATTTACCTGAAAAGGCTATTCTCTTTCTGAATAATATGATTTTTTAAAATCCTAATTATGAAACTTGAAGGGGAAATGGTTTTACTATTGAATGTAACATTCTTTATCCAGCCTATGGATCAAGGGGTTCTGGAATGTCTAAAGACACAACCTAGGCCCAAGTTTTTGAGTTAAATTTTGGAAAAAAAAAATAAATAGAAAATACAAAATATGGGTCTTATAGATCCTTAACAGTCATGAACATCAAAGATATCTTTACAGTATAACACTAGCATGGAACAAAATTCTTGGAGAAAACTTGGCGAAAAGTTTACAATGCTACTGAAATTCCTAAGTTACAAGAAGATAAAACCTTTCGGGTGTAGTTTTTTTTCATGTGATCAATGATTCTGTAGAGAGATAAAGCTTCTATAAGTTATGTTTCATTAGAGACAATTTTTGCTATTATGTTATTAATAACATAATAGAAAGAGACCCTTACTACAAGAAATAAGATACAGAAAAGAAAATTGACTTTCGTTTTTATATTTTCTTTCTAACAGTACTTAACCACATTAATTACTAACTGATTGGTCATTTGGTGGCATTCCTCTTGACTTCTCATGGTGGAGCTAATTAATGTAGGAAGAAAGTAAACCTCCAGAGCTAAAGCGAGCAAAATGGACTGAAAAACAAACATCCCCCCACAGAAGGTGAACTGTTAGCACCAGACTAATCCACAAGATATCTGTATCTTGTGGATTAGCAATACACTATTGCTGAGCAAAGGAACAAGATAATTAAATTGATGCACCTACTTTTCTTATAATGCATCCAACACCATGATAGCTTATTAGGAAGTTGTCACTATTTGTCATATAACGATATTTGGAAAATACTGCTGGTTCTCTAAAAATGATACATTGACTTCATTTGGGAGCTATTATGGGAATTGTGCAAAATATATTCTGAGAAATATATTGTGCAAAAAGGATAGGTGGAATAGGACCAGGGTATGTCTACCAGGGGCAAAAGATACCATCTTTTAAGGGCACAAACCTGTGATATTGTTATACAATATTGTTATACACACTAATGATATTAAGAGTAGGAAATCTGCAGACTTACATTACAAGTCAATGTTGGAAAAAGTCGCAGGTTAGGGTTAAATTTGAAAGTGCCTGCAATTCTGTCCAGAGGGAGTATGATGAGAGCCTTGTCAATCTATTCAGCCCTGGAGAGATTGTGTAAGGCCCATGGGTTAAAATTTTTCTCAGCGTGGTCTGTGCTTGTTAACAGAAGAGACTGCTTATACATCATGGTATGAACTTAAATAGAAAGCATGGAAGAATATTGCTGATGCTATTGACTTGGTGTTAGGTGGGTTGGAAAACTACTAGCTTGGGGAAATTCACAGCCTAATAGATGAACAGTAGCCACAAGCAGAGGTGAAAGCAATTCTTGCACTGCTTCTATTGGAATGAGCAGCAGCCTAGAAAATAAGTTGCTGGAGGTTTCAAGAACTGCTGAGAGCCATCATTGAACAAGTAAATACATAGGCTGTGTTAGAGTAACCAAGTGTGAAAACAGGTACTTGCAAGTACACTAATGCTAGGAGTATAGTAAATAAATTTGATGAATTTGAAGGGCTGGTCAAGTCATCAAAGGTAGATAATGTTGGGATATCAGAGATGTAGTGTCACATAGATATAAGGAATGCAGAATTGGAATTTGAGGAGAACAATTTGTACAGAGAGGATTGACAGGGAGGGAAGAGGTTATGCTTTTAGTTAAGAAACATAAAATCTAAGGCATTCATTTGACATGGGGGGATGTGCAGTGTTGACTGTTTGGTGAGACATATGCACTGGGAAAGCAAATATGAGAGTAGAAAATTAAGAACATAAAATCTAAGGCATTCAGTAGTATGGGGGGATGTGCAGTGTTGACTCAGTTTGGTGTGTGACATATGCACTGAAAAAGCAAATATCAGAGTAGAACAATGAACAACTATACAGAGAAATAGATTGGGCAAATAAATCATAATGTCCTATAATGGGGATTGTAACTTCCCAGATATTGACTGGAACTTGTGGGTTGGTCATGCCCACACTAGCAAGACTTCTGTGGATTTATTAGATAGATTTATAAAATAGAGTCCCTGGTTAAAGAAGCATTGCAGAATCATATAGATAAGATTGCAGTTATAGTTCATACACAGCATTGGTTTGTTAAGGGGAAGTGCTTGGATTTCAGGAAAGCTTTTGACACTGTTGGAAGACTGTACAAATTGGAGCAGTATCCTGGCATTAAGGGCAATTTGCTGCTATGGATAAAGGGATTGTTGAGTGGAAGAAGACAGTGTAATCAATGGACACTGCTCTTCATGGACTAATGTTATTTGTGGAGTCCTTCCAGGGTTCTGTGTTGGGCCCATCATTTTTTTCTATATTCATTAATGATATTGAAGGTATATCAGGCTTAATATCCAACTTTGCAGATGATATAAAGGTTGGCAGGTTTGTTAATGACAGTAATGAGAGTACGGTACTGCAACAGGATCTAGAAAAATTGGGCTGGAGGTGGCAACTGAAGTTTAACATTGACAAATGCAAAGTACTGCATATGAGTAGCAGTAACCCCATAGTACCCTATGCACAAAAGATCTTTTATTTTACGTGAAAACATCTATGGCACTAGAGTAAAACTGTTTAAAATTTTGAACAGTTTGATCGAAACTTAACATACTTATGCTACTTAGACATTTAATGTTGATCAAAATCTTGAGAAGCAGATTTAATTAAAGTCTGCATTTATTCTTGTGTAATGTTACCACTCCCTTTCTTGCATAATATTCTGCTCTTATTCTTGTGTAATATTACCTCCCACTGCTTACTGTACTGAATCAACGTTAACGACCGAGTTGGCATCATTTATGAAGTGACATTATTTCCATACCTTAATATGAACTTACTCTACTGAATCAACTACTTATGCTACCGAATCAACGTTAGTGACTAAGTGACGTCATTTGCATCATTTAAAATCTAACAGCCACCTAATAGGAAGCGATGTCAATTGCGTCATTTCCAGAAAAATACTTCGTTAACAATCAATTGCTTCATTTCCATTACCGTTAGAAAATTTTGCTATTAATCAATTTTACTCTAGTTCCGCCATAGATGTTTTCACATCAAAAAGACCTGCGGGTGATTGTGCCATCAGATATGAAGTTTTCTGAACCGTACAGACAGGCTGCAAGTGCATGTCATGGGGTCATGTAAGTGATATATAGGAATGTTGCTAGCAGGGATAAGGAGATGATTATCCCCTTGTATGAGGCAGTGGTCAGGCCACACCTTGAGTATTGCATGCAGGTCTAAGGCCTCAATTTAGGAAGGATGTAGAGCTGCTGGAATGAGTACAGAGAAGTACAACAAGACTGGTGAGAGGAACAAAGGGTTGCTCTTACCAAAAACAGCTTAATTTGTGCAAGTTTCAGCATCTGGAAATTAGACACCTGCAAGGTAATCTGATTAAGATGGATAAGGCCTTGAATGGTTTGAGGAAGCTCAAGCTGATGGGGGTTGTTCCTCTTGTCAGATTATGCATCTGAGGGGGAATAAATTCAAATTGAGAAAAGACGGTTGTAGAATAGATGTGCAGAAATTTGCATTTAGCCAGCAGGTGGTTGATTGTTGCTTGAACAAATTTCCATCTGTCTTTGTGGAAGTTGGTAGCTTAACTAAATTCAAGGAAAAACTGGACAAACTTTTGGAGTGAATAGATGGGTGAAATGGGAACCTTTATTTTGGCTGATGCTGTATAAACTTGCTTTCTTGCATTATTATTATTAGCCGTATGGTGCAACGAAGCCTGAGGTTTATGCTTCATCAGCCAAAAAAAAATTCCTGAACTACCCAGAGAGAGAGAGAGAGAGAGAGAGAGAGAGAGAGAGAGAGAGAGAGAGAGAGAGAGAGAGAGAGAGAGAGAGAGTCACGAAGGAAGAGAAGAATGATGATATCCAGCTCAGGACCCCAGGTGTGCCAAGCCCATACTCCCCAGATGTGAGCCTCTGGGGTTATTATATTAGTAAAGGCACATGATGCAAGAAAGCAAGCTGATATAGCATCAGCCAAAAAAAAAAAAAAAAAAAAAACAAATCTAATTTTGCCCATCCACTTGCTCCAAATGTTTGTCTAGTTCTGCCTTGAATCTATTTAAGCTATCAACTTCTACAACAACAGATGGAAGTTTGTTCCAGCAATCAACTACACACTGGCTAAAGGCAAACTTCGGCACATCTATCCTACAACTGGCTTTCCTCAATTTGAATTTAGGCGATTATTCTAACAAGAGGAAGAATCCCATCAGCATTGAGCATGATCAAACCATTCAAGGCTTTATACACCTCAATCATATATGCCTCTACCAATGCTAAATCTAATGCTAATTGCAACCACTAAACAAGCCTTAGCATACTTGAAATTGACTGTTTTAGTGGAATGAATATTGAGGTCACCTCAGATTCCGTGCTAAGTCAAAGGAGTCATTTGTGGGTAGGACTACAAGCCTCTTGTGTTTGTGGTTTTCATAAAAAAAAAAAAGCAAAAAAATAATGGAAAAGCATAATGGTGTACTCCTGCCAGAAATTTTACCAGTACATATTTCTACGAGAAAGTTTAACTTTTGACATGCTGACATTGCCAAACTGTGTAAAAGCTCTCTTTGCTGTTGTGTTGGGCCTACATAGAGTCCAATACAATGTTTTCAATGCCAAAAATATGGAGACTCAAAAAAAAAAAAAAAAAAAAAAAAAGGAAAACCAGTACGTCTAAATTTTGGTGAAATTTATCACAGCCAAGCACTCTGTAATGTACAAATAATTTGCTTTACAAACTCTAAAGGAACCCACCTAGCTTACTCTAAGATCTGTGAGTGCTAGTAAAATGAAAAAAAGATACAAGGATGTAAAATTGAAAGGTATCAAATTAAGAAGATAAAAACCATGTATTGCTGGCTATTTTGAAACTTAGGTATGCTGCAACCCTCCAAAGAAAGTGCTCTATTACTGCTGTACAGCAGAAACATTTGTTTGTACAAATGTTTCTGTGCTACCCACTGTCTCCATATCTAGTTTGAGTAGATCCATTCTCATAACATCCCAGTAGAAAGAGACAACAATGACTGTAACCACGTTAAGTAACACAACTCATATATTCCAACTAAATTTTCCTGTTCAAGTGCAGAAAATAAAACAAAGAAGTGTCCAACATGAAACTCGATGACCAATCTGAACTAGAGGAAGCACGCTTGAATAGCACACCAAAAATGATATGGATATCAAAAGACCTTATTTTCCAGACTAAAAAATAAGAATGACTTGAAAAAAATGTAGTATTTTTGAAAAAAAAAACCAGAAAGCACATTCCTTAAGACACAAATGCTCATGTGGTGCCCAAAAGTTCATATGGTGGAATTATGGAGGCTTCAGAAGCAATCTGGATGACATTCGCTATTTAATTAATCACATAAATCCAGCAGGCATCTGCCTACAAGAATCTTAGCTGACTCCACAAATCACTACAAAAATTCATAATTTTACTATATTTAGATAGAATTGAAATGACTCTTAATTAGCCTATGGTGCACATGAATACTAGTAAACAGTACATTATCAGCAAGATGTATATTCTTGTGTAACACAGATAAAAGCCATTGCAGTTCAGTTAGCGATTGAAATTACTGTAACTTTTGTTATAGTGATTTAAAGTTATTACTCTAACTTTAAATTGCTATAACTAATCCTCTAAACAAGCTTTTTTCACGCTTCGAACCAAATCAACAACTGGAGATATTAGCTTGGCTTTCGAATAGGCCACACAAATGTTGCTCATTCTTATCTTTTAAGAGTGGAGGATCCCTCTCAATGTCATCATTGTAACACGTTGCTTAAAGTCAAACATATCCTTGTCGTATGCACAAAATATGCAAGGCAATGCCAGAATCTCTTAACTTCAGCCACTAGTAAAGTTCCACTGACACTTACCACACATTTGGATAATGAAACAAATGTCTCAAATATTTTCACTTTTCTAAAAATGATTACTACATACCAGCGACTTTAGCTATGAAAACAAAACTCCATTTCTGATTATAGTTTTTCAAATGTATCCATAAGCAAATAACATACTGTGTACCATATGAACATTGTATGATGGCTATTACACTGAAAAATCTGAAAAGAAACAAATGAACAAACAAACAAGCTGGCAAAACTGCCTTGGATACAGCTTTAGGTCAAATTGAACAGGAGCCAGGTTCAATAATCAGCAGTAAACATCACATTTTATCTAATCAGATGAAAGTTACTAATTTTACATAAGTGAATATGTATATTTTAAATGAAAATAAAATTGGAAATTTTATTTTCATTTAAATCACTGGTCTTCCTGTCATGTTAGATGAGAGGGCATCTGCTATATTTAATTATAAAATATACAGGTTGGTAAGAGAAATTTAATTTCATTTCTATAGTCTGGATTTAAGATTTTCTCTTCATGTTTACCTCATTTCCAGCTTGCTAAAAGTCAAAAGTTGGCAGCTATAGAAATATTTGATTCATTTTGAAGAAAGCTTAGTTTTCTTTTAGCTACACACATGAATAATGATCTCATGTTCGTTAATGTTTCATAAAAGCTCTTGTATCCCTCAATCCTTTGCTTTCAGTTTACTTGTGATTATTCTAAACATTAAAATTTTATTTTATGAGTGTGTAATTAGAATTTAGAAATAGTGCTCTTTATTTTCTTTCTTTCTCTCATAGATGCATCATCCAATACAGATGAAACCAGCAGACAGTGAAAATAGAAATGGTGAGTTGCTGTCATCATTTATTGGGTTGTTATCATAGCATGCCATTTTTACATTTGACTAATGATATTAGTATTAGTAGTGGCAACTGATGCAAGAAAGCAAGCTTATACAGCATCAGCAAAAATAAACAAAAAAAAAACCCATCACGCTATCACCTATTTATCTCCTCTCCCCTCTAACAGTTTGTCTATTTCCTCCTTGAATTTATTCAGACTGCCACTTCTATAACATGAGGGATGTTTGTTCCACCAGTCATCTACCCGCTGGCTGAAGATAAATTTCTGCATGTTTGTCCTGCAAGAGTCCTTCCTCAGTTTGAATTTTTGCCCCTTCGTGTATAGTCTTCTGTACAAGAGTAAGGGGCACCTCCGTGAGCAGAGCAGTAGTGCGTAGCATACTGTTCTTGATTTAGACTGGGGTTCGAGCCCGTGACCACCAAATACGGACAATGCGGAAAGGTCAGGGAATGACCACCGCATATCCTCTGAGCAATATGGCCTTAGTTGCTAATGCTCCTAAAAACCAAATAACAACAAGAGTAAGGATTGCATCAGCATTGAGCTAACTCATTCCATTCAAAGCATTAAATACTTCGATCAGGTTTCCTTGCAGCTGCCTGATTTACAGATGGTGAATTTGTAGAACTGAAGCCTTTTTGGTAAGGGTACCTTTTTTTCTTCCCCTTACCAATTTCATTTCTCTTCTCTGCAGCCATTCCAAAGGTTCTATATCCTTAATAACAACAGGTTTCCAGACATGTATGCAGTACTCAAGTTGTTGCCTAACTTTTGCTTTATAAATGCTATAATCACCCCCTTATCCCTGCTGGAAAAATTCATATATTTCATTGACAAAATCCCAGGAGCTGCCCAGGCAGGCTATTTTCCAATATTCACAAAACTTCATATATCACTGCAAAATTATTCCCCTTCCCCAGAGTTTTTGAATTCTCCATTACCTTGAGTGTAGTACCAGTCAGCTGCTGCATTAATGTTTGCTGCTGCTTATATTTGCAAAGGTCCTTTATGTGTGCCTTGGGGTACTTCTGTCTGGCCCTGGAACAAGTAGGAACTGTTTTTTTTTTTTAGTAAACGGATATCATCTGTGAAGAATCATCACTACAAGTAATGCTGGTAATTTAATGTTCTGTCATTAATAGATGCATTTGAACAAGGTTTTAAATTCGGGCATTGTAGACAGGTTGCAAGGAAGGACGATGGGGTCCCATCAATGATTTATCGAACAATTCTAGTAGAGATAAGTACGTCATAACCCCATTATCTAAGGCTATTGTTAGACCACACTTGGAATACTATGTTCAAGTATGGAGACCACACCTAAAGAAAGACATTGTGCTTCTTGAAAGGGTCCAAAGACGGGTAACTTGCCTGGAGAAATCGGCAAAAGGGTGTCCATGTGAGGAAAGACTTCGAATATGTGAGTTACAGAGCTTGGAAACTAGGCACCTTAGAGGAGACTTGATTGAAGTGTTTAGGGCTCTGAGAGGCATAAGTAAAATTAATAGCCGACTGGGCTAGCTGGGTGGGTAAAGTGCCTGCCTGGCAACCCAAAGGTCGCAGGTTCGGTTCCCGCCTCAGGCTTGGATCAAAGTACTGCAAAAACCTTGGGAGGTGCATTATGGCCACAGAAGCCTATGTGCCAAACAACTACCAAAAAAAAAAAGAAAAAAAAAAGTAAAATGAATGAGGATGAATTTTCATGGTTATAAATGATTCTAGAACTAGGGGCTATAATTTCATGTTACAGGGGGAGATGATTAGACTGGATTGCAGGAAGTTTTATTTTAGCCAGCAAGTTATAAATTGCTGGGTTACCTACATGGGCGGTAGGTAACCTTTAGGCTGGTGCAGCCTTAGCCATAGGCTTCCTTGCACCATGTGGCCATCACTAATACTGATACTAATACTCAGAATCCACATCACTTGAATAGAATTCTGTTTCAGTATCAGATCACATATTATAAAAAGCTGATTCAATGTCATCAGCTTCAGTATACTCTTCATCTGTGTTCCTTTTCAGTCCTGATTTCCCAGACTGTGGATCCATTATAACAACCTTTTAGGGTAAAATTTTATAGGAAAACACTTTTTACAGAAAATTTTATAAGTAGACACACAAACACACATTAAGTATGATGTTTTGTTTTTTACAAACTAAAGAATTAAAATTCAGCAAGCATAATATTTAAAATATTTTATCTTTTCTTCTTGTGGGAAATACTAAACTAGATAAAATAACTTCAATGTAAACAAATAACAAAAAATACTAAACTAGATAACCTCAACATAAGCAAAGAACATGAAACTGTAAACCAAGTATACAGCCTTTATAGCATTCCCTGGACATTGCAGTTGATGCTAAGCAAAATCCCAGTTGTAATGCAATTGCCCATGGTTCTATCAGTTGATCGTTTCTTTTACAGTGCTTATTTATTGACCGCAGTTGAATGAACACATATTCTGTGTTAAGGAACAAATATTGCAATTGTTTTTCACACAAGTTTGCATTCTGGCAGCAAATGTTTCAGATGACATATGGTCTGAGATTACTGATATCCATATGAAGTACCTTGCATTTTTAAATATTGAACTTCAATTTCCATTTCTTGGCAAACCTGCCTAATTACTAGACCTTTTTGCAGATCCTGATTACTGCCAATCATCTGCAAACTTAGACAACATTAAACCTGATAAATATCAGGTTTAATGTTGTTCAGAAATATCATTTATAAATATAGAAAACAACAATAGGCCTATCATAGTGTTAGTGGAAAGGTGCCTCCGGTGATTTCCCACACCTGCACTCATTTCTGAACCCCAGAGGACTTTGTTAATAACATTAGTCCATGAAGTGGTCATTGATAACCACTCTGTGTCATCCCCTACTGAGCCATCCAGTAACTTGCCCTTAATGCCATACTGCTCCAGTTTGCACAGTAGTCTTTTATGTGATCAGTCTCAAAAGCTATCCTGAAATTCAAGTATATGATATCTGTTATTTTTGCATCCAGTTCCTTTGTTACTGCATCATAATATCCAATCAGATTGGTCAGACAAGATACTCCCTTAACAAGTACATATGACTGCACTGTAATTGTATTTCTGTCTAGATGGGGGAGCACCTCTGTAGCCAGGTGGACAGGGGCAGCAGTGCATAGCACACACTTCTTGATTAGACAGGGGTTCGAGCCCGTGACCACCAAATACAGATGATGCGGAAAGGTCAGGGATGACCACCCCATATCCCCGGAGCAATATGGCCTTAGTTGCTAACGTTCCTAAAAACCAAATAACAACAACTGTCTAGATGGTCCTGCATTATTTCATTAATCAGTGATGCATAATTTTTCCTGGAACAAAAAGCAAGCCAACAGGTCTGTAATTACTCACATTGCCCTTTGATTTCATTTTGTGAATTGGGGAAATATTTGCCTATCTCCATTCCCCAGGGACTTCCTTCTGATCCCAAGGACGTTCTAAAAATTATGGCCAAAAGTGTGTTTACCTAATTTGCTGCCTCCCATAATATAATTGGATAAATCCCATCTGTCCCGGTCCTTTTTTTTTATATTTAGCTTCAACAATTTTTCTTCCACTATCCTCTCATTTATCATAAAATTATTTAGCTGTCTGTGAGAATTTCATAAACTTCTGTTATCCCTACCCCTAAAAAATTCCTTGTGTGTTTGTGTTGATGCAAAATCATCAATTGTTAAACCATCAATATACAGCAGACCAATGGAATTAATCCTTTTCCTTTTAATTACATAGGTCTATGCTGCTTTTTCTTTCATTCTTTGCCACAGACTTTTTGTAACCTGTCTTAACTTGCCTAACTTCCTTTTTGACTTGACTGAAGTCCAGTTTATATCTATTCTAGGCTTCTGTTTATCCTGATAATTTATATGTATTTTCTTCTCTGCCACAATCTTATCAATTCTCTCTCTCAGGCGTCTTGATTCCATTCAGAAGAGGGCAGTTAGGTTAATTAATGATTCATCTCTAACAGAGTCTCTCCACTCGCTTTCTCATAGATGTACTGTTTCTGCTGCATGCCTCTTCTACAGATACTTCCATGGGCACTGTTCTCCTGAATTGGCTTCTATAATTCCGCTCTCTCTTTCAAAACAGTCCGAACCCATGCCGCCAACATCCATTTACTGTCTAACTTCAAACCCACAGAACCAACTTTTCATCTTCCTCATTTATTCATTCAACTGCCGTTTTCTGGAACAACCTTCCTTCATACGTATTTCCTGAAAATTACAATCTACAGAAGTTGAAGTCCAGTGTCAACAAATATCTTCTTTCGTCTTCTCAACCTCCAACCCAAGCACGGTACTAAGTACTATAGGTTCTAATACCTCTCGTGTTTGGGGTTCACATAAAAAAAATTCAACTGCAATCATTTATGTTTATTCCTTGAACAGTATTTCCATTTATAAAAAGCCTAGTATCTTTTAAAATTACTTCCCTGAATGTTTCCCATTTAGAATATACTGTTAACAACTTCATCACTTGTCCCACTGCTAGAATTTAAAAACTGTCTAAGACCCATATATGGTCCCTCTATGAAAGCAAAAGCCATTTCCTTTAACATCACTTATATCTTTAAGGAAATCCCACATCAGTACAATGCAATCATTGCCACCTAATGGATCTTTTATCTGCAGATTCTTAATGCATGGAAGATTGCTGTGGTGCACTGGTATGGCCTAATCCTACAAATTTGGTGATCTGCTGCCATGTAGGTAGCCCTAAATGCTATACATACCATGAGTTTAAAACTAGTGTCACAGAACTTAGTTTCATATTAAATTTTGAAAAATACAGTTTTTAGTGATATTTGTTGGTTTTTTTTTTTTTATTGATTTTTTATGATTATTATTATAACAGTAATTAACATACAGAATTATTATTTTATGGCATAATTGTTGGCTATTGATATTTAATTATGAAATTAAAAAAAAAAAGAACTATAAATATAAACATTGGTAACAAAACTTGCATTCTGTTTCAAAAAATTTATAATTAGTTGTGGTCCTTGAGGCTGTCACAGAGATTCTCTCAGGTAAGTCAAGTTGGGCTGTCTACCTAGAGTCTAAAACACTAATCGAACTGATATTCAGGTGACACTCAAGTCAAGTGGGCCTAATTCATTGAGAAGTCATGAGTTCTTGTCAATGATATACAGAAATTTTGAGAGCAGCGATAAGGAGGTGATATCCTTTTGTATAAGGCAACGGTCAAGCCATACCTTGACAAGACCCCATGACTTGTCAATGATATACAGGAATTTTTCGAACAGGGATAAGGAGGTGATTATCCTCTTGTATAAGGCAATGGTCAGGCCACACCTTGAGTACTGCATACAGGTCTGGATCTACATTCTAGCAGCTCTACATCCTTCCTCATTTTATTAAGGATGTAGAGCTGCTAGAATGAGTACAGAGAAGGGCAACAAGATTGCTGAGTGGAACAAAGGAGTGCTCTTACGAAGAGAGGCTCAAGTTCTGCAAATTGTAGCTTCTGGAGAACCTGCGAGGCAACCTGATTTGAGGTGTACAAGGCCTGGAATGGATTGAGCAGCCTCAATGCTAATGGGATTCTTCCTCTTGCTCATATTACAAACTTGAGGGGACAAAGATTCACACTGAGGAAAGACAGCTGTAGAATAGATGTGCAGAAATTTGTCTTTAGCCAGCAAAACTGTTGATTGCTGGAACAAACTTCGATCTGTTGTTCTGGAAGTTAATAGCTTAAATAAATTCAAGGCAGACTAGAAAAACATTTGGAATGAATGGATCAGTGAAATAGGAAGGGGTTTTTTTTTGGCTGATGCTATATAACCTTGCTTTCTTGCATCATATGCCTCTATTAATGCTAATTTAGGGGCCCCAGGTGCCAACCGTTATAATGATCAAGCGATTTTCTGAGTAATTCATATTAGAGCGTTTACTCAAAGTCGCTGTCTTTTTCAGTTTGAAAACTTTTGTTGCATTCTTTGATCAATAATAAACTTAGTCTTACAAATTGTAAGCAAGTTTAAGAAAGGAAAATGACCTTTCTTTTTTCCCTTTAAACTAACCTAACTTTTATACTGCCTTGTCGCGCTAGTGGAACTGCTCCCTTCCCTGTGGTAGGTTGGTAACTTGGGAGAAGAAATCCACTCTCCTAGGCCTGAAAGAAGCAAATGTTTCCACCTTTAGAGCAATCAAGCTAAAGACAAGAGACAAATGACACTGAAAACGACTTTTCTCAACCGAAAAGGTTGAAAACAATACCTCAAGAGGAGATATCAGCTTTCCTCATATTGCACTCTCAATCAGACCAGCCTCTGAGAAAACTATGACCCTTCCTTTTGCAGAAATACATTGAGTCTGCTGCAGGATCACCTAAATCAGTAAGGCAAGTCCATTCGGGCGATCAGGATGATGGAATTCTAGAACTACATGCAACTGATAAGATGAACGGGACCTAGCATTAGTAGAGGCATACAATGCAAGAAAGCAATCTTATGCAGAATCAGCCAAAAAAAAACCCCTCCCATTTCACTTCTCCATTCATTCAAATGTCTGTCCAGCTCAGCCTTAAATTTATTTAGGCTATCAACTTCCATAACAAAAGATGGAAGTCTGTTCCACCCATCAACTACCTGCTGGCAAAAGGTAAATTTCTGCATCTCAATTTGAAACTGTGCACGCTCAGGTTCTTAGTCTGAGCAAAAGGAAGAATCCCATCAGCATTCAGCTTGCTCAACCCATTCAAGGCCTTATACACCTCAATCAGATCACCTTGCAGGTGCCTACTCTCCAGGTGCTGCAGTTTGCAGAACTTAAGCCTTTCTTTGTAAGAGCACCCCTTTGTTCCCCCTCACCAATCTTGTTACTCTTCTTTGTACTCGTTCTAGCAACTCTACATCCTTCCTAAAATGAGTCCTCCAGACCTGTACACAGTACTCTTGGTGTGGCCTGACCATTGCCTTGTATAATGGGATAATCACCTCCCTGTCCCTGCTAGCAAAATTCCCATATATCTTCGACAAGACTCCATGACCTGCCCTGGAAGCCCATCTCCAGTGCTCAGCGAGCTTCGTATTCGACTGCACAATGACCCCCCAGGTCTTTTTCACTTTCCACTTCACTGAGTGTAGTACCACACAGTTGGTACGTTTTGCTTCGGTTATTTCTATCCGTATGCAGTACTTCGCATTTGTCAATGTTAAACTTCCGTTGCCCCTTCTCACCTCATTTTCCCAACTTATCTAAGTCCAGTTGGAGTAGCATACTGACTTTACTGTCATTAACACCCCTGACAACCTCTGTATCATCTGCAAACTTTGACATTAAACCTGATATACTTTCATCAATATCATTGATAAATATACAAAACAACAATGGGTCCAAAACCGAACCCCGAGGGACTCCACCAATAACATTTGTCTACGAAGAGCAGTGTCCATTGATTATCACTGTCTGTCATCTCCCACTCAACCGTTCCTTTAACCATTGTAGCAACTTACCCTTAATGCTATATCTTTCCAATTTGTACAGCAATCTTCCATGTTCTACAGTATCAAAAGCTTTCCTGAAATCCAAGTATATGATATTAAAATTATTTTTGGCATTCAGTCGCTTTGTGACCATCTCATATTATCCAATCAAATTGGTCAGACATAACCTTCCTTTATCAAACCCATGCTGTGTCTTAACTATTTGATGATCTAGATGATCCTGCAATGCTTCTTTAACCAGTGATTCCATTATTTTCCCTGGAACACAAGTTTAACTAACAGGTCTATAGTATCACCTTTTGAACTCCCTTTGTGAATTGGTGATATATTTGCACACCTCCATCCATGGGGACCTCCCCTGAGTCCAAGGAAGCTCTCATAATTATGGATAAGGGTTTGCTTACTTCCTTTGCTGCCTCCTTTAGTATAACTGGATAGATCCTATCCAACTCAGGTGCCTTTTTATGTTTAACTTCAACAATTTATTCTCCACTCTGCTCCCAGTTATTAAAAAATCACTTAGCTCCCTGTTAGAGTTTGATAAACTTCTGGCACTCCTTTCATTGAATAACTCCTCATGTGTGAATGTAGATGCAAAATACTCATTCAGTTTATCAGCTACCTGAGCATGATCATCAATAGTCAACCCATCTATGTTAAGTGGTCCAATCCGATTTATTCCTTTCCTTCTAGAGTTTACATAAGTAAAGAACTCTTTGCTGTTTTTCTTTATATCCTTTGCCAAGGATTTCTCTTAATCTGCCTTCACCTGCCTAACCTCCTTTGCGACTTCATTACAGACTAGTTTATATTTGCCATAGGCTTCTGTGTCACCTGATACTTTATATGCATCCCATACATTTTTCTTCTCTGTCACATGCCTCATTAGTTCCTGTGACATCCATTTAGGCCTAAACCTTCAACAATATTTCTTAGTTGGAATGAAAAGCGTAGTAAACTGCAAAATTAAGTCCCTGCAGGCTTTCCATTTAGAATTCAACATTGGTAACATTAGTTGATCCCACTGTACAGAATTGAAAAACTGTCTGAGACCCTGTAGTCACCTTTACGAAAGCAATAGCCCTTCCCTTTAGCCTTGATGGTAGTTACGTCTTTAAGTAATTCCCACATCAGTACATTGTGATCACTGTCAACCAGTGGTTCCTTTATCTGCAAATTCTTAATGCATGAATAATCACTGCTTCCTCTGGTTGCCTCTCGAACATGTTGCTGTAGAAAACAGTCATCCAGTAAATCCACAAAAGTCTTGCTAGTTGCGAGTGACCAATCCACAAGTTCCAGTTGTTGTCTGGAAAGTTAAAATTGCCCATTATTCTAGACAAGACTACAGTGACATTGTCAAACTAATAGAGCTTATCTGCGAAAAGATCTAAACCTCCCAAGGACATCCTAATTCATTTCACAAATATACGTGGTCTCAGTTCTAATCTCAACGATGTCCATTTCCACTTGCAGTCTGCCAAACCCCATGTACTTTTTCTGACAGAATCTCAGTTATTCGTTGATTCAACTACTGATCATCTCAGATGCCCAAATTATTCGCTGTATGATTCCTTTTGCCTCAAAGGTGGTACTTGTGCATATGTCCGTTCTGATATTTCCTGTCAGAGATTTGGCAATTTGGAATCTCCTCTCTTTGATCTTCTCTGGCTTAAAATCTCTATACCTCATTGTATCAAATTCATCTGTTGTCTCTACCATTCTCCCAACTCCACTAATCACTTGAAGCTCTTTGACTTCCTTTCCTTCTACTTGTTCCCAGTCCAACTTTCCTAACAGTGAGGTAATTTTCCTTGGTGATTTTAATGTTCACAACTCCAGCTGGCTTCTGTTTTCTAGTCACACCGACCCAGCTGGTCGACATGCTGAGGCTTTTGCAATTACTAATGACCTAGCACAGATTGTTCATTTACCTACAAGAATACCGGACAATCCTAATCATACAGCCAATACGCTTGATCTTTTTCTGACAAACACCCTTCTAAGTACACGGTCGAAGTGAGAGCTCCTTTAGGCACTTCAGATCACAACTTGGTGATTGTCTCTTCTCCAATGGAACTTTTATCTCATGGCTATTCCCAACCTCGTGTTGTTTGGCATTACAAGAATGCAAAATGGGATAACCGGCGAGACTTCTTTTCCTTGGTTGAATCACTGTTTCAAAACTTCTGATCTCAATGTTTGCTCAGATCGTGTCAGTGAAATTATTCTTACAGGAATGGAATCCTTTATCCCACACTCCATTTTAAAATCTCGTCCTTTATCTAAACCGTGGTTTTCCAATAAATGTGCTAAGGCTGTCCAAGAGAAGAATGTTGCATATCGTAATTGGCTTGTTTCTAATTCTTCAGTTTCACTTTCTGCCTACACCAAAGCTCGCAACAATTGTAAAGCAGTTATTAATCAGTTGAAACTAGAGTTTGAACAGGCTAAGAGTAGAAAACTTGCTTCTTGCCCTAATGGTAGCCGAACATTCTGGTCTCTTGCCAAAGCTATTGGCCGCAACTTTTGCCCATCTCTGCTCCCATCTCTGTCCAAACCAGATGGTTCTGTTGTCACTTCAGCCAAGGATAAAGCTGACCTGCTAGCATCCCATTTTTCTTCCAGCTCATGTATTAATGATCTTGGTAAAACACCTCCTACCATTCCCAACACGCTCCATTCAATGCCTCCTGTGGTCTTCTGTCAAAAGGATATCAGAAGGATTTTGATGAATCTTGATGCTAAGAAAGCTCCAGGTCCCGATGGTATTTCTCCACTTGTTCCCAAAAACTGTGCTCCTGAACTTACTCCTATTCTTTGCCGCCTTTTTTCACTTTCTTATTCCAAAGGTGTTTTTCCTTCTGCTTGGAAATTTGCTCATATCCAACCAGTTCCTAAAAAGGGTGACAAATCTCTCCCATCCAATTATCGTCCCATTGCAATTACTTCTACTCTTTCTAAAGTAATGGAGAAATCAATTAACCGCCAACTCTTAAACTACCTAGAAACCTTCCGTCTGATCGACGATCGCCAGTATGGATTCCATCAGTGTTGATCCACTGGTGATATTCTAGCTTATGTTACCCATTTATGGACTAATTCAATGGAAAGGTTCGGTGAAACACAAGTAGTTGCTCTTGACATCTCAAAGGCTTTTGATCGTGTTTGGCATAAAGGTCTTCTAAACAAGCTTCCATCTTATTATGGTTTGCCAACTGTTTTTAGTAATTGGTTATCCAGTTTTCTCTGTGATCGCTCACTGAGGGTGGTGGTAGATGGCTCTCTGTCTTCTAACTTCTCCACTAATGCCGGTGCCCCCCAAGGTTCAGTTCTTTCCCCCACTCTTTTCCTCTTGTATATTAATGACTTTCTTCTATTGACTGGAAATCCTATACATAGTTTTGCCGATGATAACACATTGCATTCAACTTTTCATTTTGAGAAACCTTGTCCTGCTCAATCAGCTTCAACTTCTCGAAAATCTGCTACCAATTCCTTAAATGCCGATCTTCAGGTAATTCTCCAGTGGGGCAAAGACAACTTATTTGATTTCAACCCTTCTAAAACTCAGTCTTGTCTTATATCTTGCAAAAATGATTCTTCTGCTCCTATGCTTATCTTTAGTGACACTCCTATTTCTAGGCAAAATGATATATCTCTTTTGGGGATTAACCTGACTTCTAATCTCTCTTGGCACAAGCAGATTACAAATATTGCTTCTTCTGCATCTAAAAAACTTGGTTTTCTCTTTCGCTCTCGGCGTTACTTTTCTTCCAACCAGCTGCTCACTCTATATAAATTGCAAATCCGCCCTGCCTGGGCGGATTTGCAATTTATACAATTTATGCAATTTACCCCAGATTTATATCTGGTGCCCCCAAAACCTCTCTCAGGCTTCTTGATTCCATTCAGAAGAGGGCAGTTAGGTTAATTAATGATTCATCTCTAACAGAGTCTCTCCACTCGCTTTCTCATAGACATACTGTTTCTGCTGCATGCCTCTTTTACAGATACTTCCACAGGCACTGTTCTTCTGAATTGGCTTCTATAATTCCCGCTCTCTCTTTCAAAACAGTCTGAACATGTGCCGCCACCAGCCAACATCCATTTACTGTCCAACTTCAAACCCACAGAACCAACTTTTCATCTTCCTCATTTATTCATTCAACTGCCGTTTTCTGGAACAACCTTCCTTCATACGTATTTCCTGAAAATTACAATCTACAGAAGTTGAAGTCCAGTGTCAACAAATATCTTCTTTCGTCTTCTCAACCTCCAACCCAAGCACGGTACTAAGTACTATAGGTTCTAACACCTCTCATGTTTGGGGTTCACATAAAAAAAAAAAAAAAAGTTAATAGTTCACACACACACACAGCATGGGTTTATTAAGGGGAAGTCTTGACTGACCAATTTGATTGGATACTATGATGTGGTCAGAAAGGAACTGTATGCAAAAAATAATTTTGATATCATATACTTGGATTTTAGGAAAGCTTTTGATACTGTTGCACATGGAAGGCTACTATACAAATTGGAGCAGTATGGCATTAAGGGAAAGTTACTGCTATGGATAAAAGGATGGTTGACTGTGAGAAGACAGAGTGGTAATCAGTGGACACTGCTCTTCGTGTACTAATGTTATTAGTGGTGTTTCCCAGGAGTCCATGTTGGGCCCATTGCTATTTTCTGTATTTATCAATGATATTGCTAAAGGTATAGCCATAAATATGACAGCATTCTTGGACTCAGGAGAAGTCTCCACGGACTGGAAATTGCAAATGTATCTTCAAGTCACAAAGGGGGATCAAAGGATAACATGAGTAATTACAGACCTGGTAGTTTGAAATCTGCTCCAGAGAAAATGATGGAGTCACTGGTTAAAGAAGCATAGCAGGATCATTTATACAAGACTACAGTAATAATGCAGACACTGCAAGGGTTTGTTCAGGGGAAGTCTTCTCTCACCAATTTGATTGGATACTATATTGTGATCACAGAGGAACTGGATGCAAAAAATAATTTTGATATCGTATATTTGGATTTCAGGAAAGCTTTTGATACTGTTGCACATGGTAGACTACTGTACAAATTGGAGCAGTATGGCATTAAGGGCAAGTGGGTACAATGGATAAAAGGATGGTTGAGTAGGAGAAGACAGAGTGGTAATCAGTGGTAATCAAATTGCAGCATCTGGAGACTAGGCATCTGCAAGGTGATCTGATTGTGGTGTTATAAGGCCTTGAATGGATTGAGCAGGCTCAATGCTGATGGGATTCTTCCTCTTGCTCATATTACAGACCAAAGGGGGCATAAACTGAAATTGGGGAAAGGCAGTTGTCGAATAGATGTGCAGAATTTGCCTTTAGCCAGCGGGTAGTTGATTGTTGGAACAAACTTCCATCTGCTGTTGTGGAAGTTGATAGCTTAAATAAATTCAAAGAAGTGGACACACTTTTGGAGCAAATTGATGGGTGAAATGGGAATTTTTTTTTTTTTTTTGGGTGATGCTGTATTACAGTGGTTTTTGGCCTTTTTTTAATAACGGCACCCCTAAATAATTTTTTTTTTTTTTGGTGCATCACTACTCAATTTTCTCAACATCCTGAAAGAGGCCTCTGAGTTCTGGAAAATTCATATCTAGGAAATAAGTGAACTCATACACCAACCATTAGATGAATTTTACTGTAACTGAAATTTTACAAATAACCAAGAATATATAAAAACATTACATAAATTACTATAATTTAAAATAAACTGATGGCTGTATATTACGGAATGCTAGAACTATAATAAAATCATTTACTATAAAATAAGCTAAAATATAAAGATTAAAAGCACTAAAAAACCTGAAGCTTTTGAGAGCGTCAGCTCTCTTCCTCAACAGTGATAAGACTTCCTGCAATCTCTCCTATATAACAGGCTCGCTGTACCTCCACACGTGGGTATTCCTTCACGTGGTTCCCTCGGTGCATGTAAATTTTACATGCACTGTATGTAAAATTTTAGTTACAGTAAAATTCATATAATGGTTGGTGTGTGAGTTCACTTATTTCCTAGATACTCAATTTTCTGCCTGTTATATCTGATTGTGTGTGTGTGTGTGTGTGTGTGTGTGTGTGTGTGTGTGTGTGTGTGTGTGTGTGTTGTAATAAATTTGACAGATAAAAATATAAAGATGGCAGTGCAAGTCACACGGAAAGCCAAAGGCCAAAAGGAAGAAGATAGCCGAAATATAAGAAAATGTAGGTTTAATTAAATTAAAGGGTAGTAACCTGTAAAATAAAATAAAATTACGTTAGAATGTCAAATGAAGGTAACAGCAGCTTGCATCAGATAAGGGTGGGTAAATTTGGGTATAATTCAAATCGGGGAAGCAGAGCAAATATGCAATTAAATATGATGTCAGCCAAAGTAAACATTGATACATGACCAGGTATTTCTTCAGGGGATTACACCTGACCATGCATCAAAGGACTGCATTTCCATACTTGCCCATAGCTGTGTAAGAGAAAATTTATGAATACATATGTTATCGAAAAGGAAAAGATATATACCTCTCACAAAGTATGGACAAGGTAGTCCCTACGCAGTGTTTATAATGAAAGTAAAATTAAAATAGGTGTAAAATTAAGTACAAATGAAGGTTGAAAGTAATTAATAATTTTAGTAATTACTATAAAATAATTCCTAAAAAGCATAAAGAATCTATACCTGAAACTGACAAAATGAAACTACATGCGATCAATATGATAGGCAACCAAAGCAGTAACAAATTGTTGTTGTTGTTGTTATTTGGTTTTTTTAGCATTAGCAACTAAGGCCATATTGCTCCGGGAATATGCGGTGCTCATTCCCTGACCTTTCCACATCCTCTGTATTTGGTGGTGACGGGCTCGAACCCCTGCCTAATCAAGAAGCGTGTGCTACGCACTGCTGCTCCTTCCCATCTGGCTACGGAGGCACCCTCAGTAACAAATAGGGACAATTCCATATATTCATATTTTAGAGTAATTAAACTAACGTGAAAGAGAGCTACAAAAAATTGATAACCAGTGACCTCTATAATCAGTTTTTAAATGTGAGTGTATAGAGATATAAAATGAAATGAAATATTTCAAAATCGAAGACAGTATTTTAAGATCATAAGTAATATTTAGAATGAATCTATACTAAATTTTAGACAGAAAAGTATGAAGAAATGTGGCAGAATGTGCAACAGGCAAGATTATCTAAAGATATTAAACAGAAGTGGCTGTAATTTAAATTTAATTTAATTTAATTTAGCTTATATTTTCTCATATTTCAGCTATCTTCTTCCTTTTGGCTGTTGGCTTTCCATGTGACTTGCACTGCCATCTTTATATTTTTATTTGTCATATTTATTATAATATTTTTATCTTTCTGCTGTTTCTTCTGGTTTTAACTCTTTGGTATTATATTTTATATTATATTATATTATATATATATATATATATATATATATATATCATCATCATCATCATCAGCCATTTTCAGTCCACTGCAGGATGAAGGCCTCTCCAGCAACTTTCCATTTCCTTCTGTTTTGAGCACTGGCCATCCATTTACTACTCAAAAACTCATGAATTTCATCTATCCATCTCCGCCTTTGTCTTCCAGGTTGTCTTCGAGCTATGTGTCCTGCCCAAGACCATTTTAGTTCTTTAGTTTTGATAAGAATGTCCTTTACTTGAGTTTGCTGCCTAATCCATGTGTTTCTCTTCTTATCTAGCAGTCTGATTCCCAATATAATTCGTTCCATTCTTCGCTGTGTAGTTCTTAGCTTCTCTTCCATTCTTTTGGTGAGTGCCCAAGTTTCACTTCCATAAGTCATGGTGGGGAGTATACATTGATTCATTATTTTACGTTTCAGACAAACTGGGATATTGCTCTTCAGTATGTGACTATATTTCCTGAATGCTATCCATCCAAAATTTATTCTTCTCTTCGCTTCCAGCCATTTATCATTATTACAGCTAATAACTTGTCCCAGATAAGTATATGACTCCACCTTTTCAATTACTGCTCCTTCAATCATTATTTCCCTTTCCGTGGCATACTTGTTCATGATTACTTTTGTTTTAGCCATATTCATCTTTAGTCCAAAATCCTTACTAACTGTGCATAACCGATTTAAGATTTTCCTCTAATTCTTTGGGATCGTGGCTTATGACCACAATGTCATCTGCAAATCGTAAATGGTTTAGGTACTCTCCGTTCACATTGACTCCTTTCTACGACCAGTCTAATCTTCTGAAAGCTTCCTCAAGGGCAGCAGTAAACAGCTTCGGAGATATTGTGTCTCCTTGTCGAACTCCTTTCTTGATTTTAAATTTCCTACTGTCTTTGTCTAGTCTAATAAAGGATGTAGCATTCTCATATATTTTCTTCAAAATCATAATATATGGAGTATCTATGCCTTGTCTTTCCAGTGCCCGAAACATTGCCTTATGCTGTATGGAGTCAAACGCCTTTTCATAATCCACAAATGCCAGGCATAATGGAGTTTTATGTTCATTTGCTTTCTCCATTAGCTGTGATATTACGTGAAGGTGATCCATAGTTGAGAATCCTGTCCTAAAGCCAGCTTGCTCTTTCGGTTGATTCTCATCAAGTATTCTTTCTAATCTGTTAGTAATGACCCTTGTGAACAACTTGTAGATATGGGATAACAAGCTAATTGGTCTATAATTTCCAATTTCTGATTTATCTCCTTTCTTATGCAACAAAACTATGATTGCATTATTCCACTGCTTAGGCATCACACCTTTTTCTAATGCACTTTGTGAAGAGCCTTGCCAGTTTTTGTGTTATGTCTCTTCCTCCCAATTTTAACAACTCTACAGTAACTTCATCTTCCCCTGGGGCTTTCCGATTCTTCATTTTCTTCAATGCATGTCCTACCTCATCAGGAAGAATATTGGGTATGTCGTATGTGTTGCTACTTTGCAATCCATCTTCCCCACTGCTGGTATCATTCCCTCGCTCCTTGTATAATTCTCTATAGTAGTCTTCTGGTATTTGAATTATGCCTTTTCTGCTGTTTATAAGTACACCATCGCTATTCTTCAGTTTCAGTATCATTTGTCTTTCTGTATTACTGCTCATGGCTGCTGATTTAAATGCTTGTTCTACTTTTCTTGTGTTAAATCTTCTTATGTCCTCTCTGAGTCTCTTTCTAATGGCTTTGCATAACTCAGTATACTCAATTTTCTCCCTGTCAGTGTTTTTCTTGCTCTTCATTTGTCGTCTTTGGTTCATCATGACAAGTGTTTCTTGACTAATTTTTTTCTTCTTTGGATTTCTGTTTCCCTATAGGTTTCTTGGGCTTTATCACTTTCAGAAAGTTGTAATATTCCTGGTCGATATCTTGGTCCTGAGCAGTCTGCAGAAGCTCAAAACGTGTTCTTAAGTTCCAGTACATACTGCTTTTTCTCCTCCTCTGTTATTTCAAAGACCTTTGTATTATTTACTCGAGTGAGGTTTTTTTCCTTTCCTTTCCTACATCTATATCAAGTGTACATCTTACCATTCTGTGATCACTTCCAACATTTACCTTATTCAGGACGGTAACATCATTCACAATATATCTTCTGTTAGTGAGGATGAAGTCGATTTCATTAGTTGTTAATCCATGTGGACTCTTCCATGTCCACTTTCTGTTCACCCTTTTCTTGAAAAAAGTGTTCATTACTGACAGTCCTTGATATTCTGCAAATTCCACAAGTCTTTCACCTCTTTTATTTCTTTCACCAATTCCAAAATTTCCTATAGTTCCTCTTTCTGTGCTGTTTTGCCTTTTTCCAACCTTAGCATTGAAGTCCCCCATAATAATAGTGTAGTGGGTTTTCTGCTCATCTAGAAGACTCTCAATTTCAGTGTACATTTCTTCAACCTCTTCATCATCATGGCTCGATGTTGGTGCATAAATCATTATAATCTTTAGCTTGTACATCTTAGAAATCTTGAATATTAGTCTTGACACCCTTGGTGATGTACTTTTGAATTCCAAAATGTTGTTTTTAAAATCTTTATGGACCAGAAACCCAACTCCACCTTCACTCCTTTCACTGTTTCCATTGGTGTACAGCAGATTTCCACTTGATAAACTTATAAGTGATTCATTTCTTCTTGTTTCAGCCAAACTGATGATATTCCAATTCACATTTTCTAATTCCTTTTCCAGCTCTAATATCCTGTCTTCACCGATGAGTGATCGTACATTATAACAGGCCAAGTTCAATTTCCGTGCATGGCAGCCTGGTCGTACCCAGAGATTCTTAGCACCCTCTGCTTCCACTCTGATTCTCTCGCTGCCGTAAGAGGGAGAGTGAAAGCTGCTGGGGACTGAGGGCCATTTGTATTGTTGTGCTCTCATTGCTGGAGGGTTTGGTCTTTTCCTCTTCACGCTGACCAGGCGTCTTGAAGAGAACCACTCTACACATTCGTTGCCACCTAAGTGACGTAACAGGGCTTACCATCGAGAAGGTGTGCATGAGTGGATTTTAGGGAGGCAGGCCAACCGGACTTCTCCTAAATCTTCTGTAATAGAGAGATAATGGATCCATCAGTGTTTTAGGCTGAGTGTCTGATACCTGTTCCCCTCTAAGCCCCTATATATAAGCCCCTATATATATATATATATATATATATATTTTTTTTTTTATGAAACCCCCAAACACAAGGGGTATTAGAACCTATAGTACTTAGTACCGTGCTTGGTTTGGAGGTTGAGAAGACAAAAGAAGATATTTGTTGACATCAGACTTGAACTTCTCTAGACTGTAATTTTCAGGAAAAACGTATGAAGGAAGATTGTTCCAGAAAACGGCAGTTGAATGAATAAACGAGGAAGATGCAAAGTTGGTTCTCTGAGTTTGAAGTTGCACAGTAAATGGATGTTGGCTGGTGGCAGCACGGGTTCGGACTGTTTAGAAAAAGAAAGCAGGAATTATAGAAGCCAATTCAGAAGAACAGTGCCCATGGAAGTATCTGTCGAAAAGGCATGCAGCAGATAAACAGTACATCTAGGAGACAGAGTGAAGAAACTCTGTTAGAGATGAGTCATTAATTAACTTAACTGCCCTCTTCCGAATGGAATCTAGAAGCCAGAGAGAGATGTGGGAACAGTATTCCATGGTAGGGCAGATTTGCGATTTGTATAGAGTGAATGGCTGTTTGGAAGAAAAGTAATGCCGAGAGCGAAACAGAAACCCAAGTTTTTTAGATGCAGAAGAAGCAATATTTGTAATGTGCTTGTGCCAAGAGAGATTAGAAGTTGGGGTAATCCCCAAAAGAGATATATCATTTTACCTAGAAATCGGAAGTTTCACCAAAGATAAGCATAGGAGCAGAAGAATCCTTTTTGCGAGATATAAGACAAGACTGAGTTTTAGAAGGATTGAAATCAACTAAGTTGTCTTTGCCCCACTGGAGAATTACCTGGAGATCGGCATTTATGGAATTGGTAGCGGATATTTGAGAAGTTGAAGCTGATTGAGCTGGGCAAGGTTTTTCAAAATGGAAAGTGGATTGCAATGTCCTATCATTGGCAGAACTATGGATAGGATTTCCAGTCAATGGAAGAAGGTCATTAATATACAAGAGGAAAAGAGTGGGGAAAAGAACTGTGTTTTGTGCGGACACCAGCATTAGTTATTTGTTATTTGGTTTTTAGAAGCATTAGCAACTAAGGCCATATTGCTCCGGGAATATGCGGTGGTCATTCCCTTGACCTTTCCGCATCCTCCGTATTTGGTGGTGACGGGCTCGAACCCCGGTCTAATCAAGAAGCGTGTGCTATGCACTGCTGCTCCTTCCCACCTGGCTACGGAGGCGCCCCAGCATTAGTAGAGAAGTTAGAAGACAGAGAGAGAGCCATCTACCATCACCCTCAGTGAGCGATCAGAGAGAAAACTGGATAGCCAATTACTAAAAACAGTTGGCAAACCATAAGATAGAAGCTTGTTTAGAAGACCTTTATGCCAAACACGATCGAAAGCCTTTGAGGTGTCAAGGGCATCTGCTTGTGTTTCACCCAACGTTTCCATTGAATTTGTCCATAAATGGGTAACATAAGCCAGAATATCACCAGTGGATCGATACTGACGGAATCCATACTGGCGATCGTCGATCAGATGGAAGGTTTCTAGGTAGTTTAAGAGTTGGTGGTTAATTGATTTCTCCATTACTTTAGAAAGAGTAGAAGTAATTGCAATGGGACGATAATTGGATGGGAGGGACTTGTCACACTTTTCAGGAACTGGCTGGATATGAGCAAATTTCCAAGCAGAAGGAAAAACACATTTGGAATAAGAAAGTGAAAAAAAAGCAGCAGAAACAGGTGTAAGTCCGGGAGCACAGATTTTGAGAACAAGTGGAGAAATACCATCAGGATCTGTAGCTTTCTTAGCATCAAGATTCGTCAAAATCCTTCTGACATCCTTTTGACGGAAGACCACAGGAGCCATTGAATGGAGTGTGTTGGGAATGGTGGGAGGTGTTTTTTCAAGATCATTAATACATGAGTTGGAAGAAAAATGAGATGCTAGCACGTGAGCTTTATCCTTGGCTAAAGTGACAACAGAACCATCTGGTTTTGACAGAAGTGGGAACAGAGATGTGGACAATAGCTTTGGAAAGAGACCAGAATGCCCAGCTACCATTAGGAGCAAGTTTTCTACTCTTAGCCTGTTCAAAATTTAGTTTGGACTGATTAATGACTGCTTTACAATTGTTGCGAGCTTTGGTGTAAGCAGAAAATGAAATTGAAGAATTGGAAACAAGCAAATTACGATATGCAACAATCTTCTTTTGAACAGTCTTAGCACATTTATTCGAAAACCAAGGTTTAGATAAAGGACGAGATTTTAAAGTGCAGTGTGGAATAAAGGATTCCATTTCTTCAAGAATAATTTCACGGACACAATCAGAGCAAACGTTAACATCAGAAGTTTTGCAACAGTAGTCCGACCAAGGAAAAGAAGAAAAGAGATCTCACAGGTCATCTCATTTTGCATTCTTGTAATGGCAAACAATACAAGGTTGGGAATAACCATGAGATAAAGGCTCCATTAGAGAAGAGACAATCACTAAGTTGTGATCTGAGGTCCCTGAAGGACCTCTCACTTCCACCGTGTACTTAGATGGGTTGTTTGTGAGAACAAGATCAAGCGTGTTGGCTGTATAGTTAGGATTGTCCAGTATTCTTGTAGGTAAATGTACAATCTGTGCAAGGTCATTACAAATTGCAAAAGCCTCAGCATCTCGACCAGCTGGGTCGGTGTGACTAGAAAACGGAAGCCAGTTAGAGTTGTGAACTTAAAAATCACCAAGGAAAATTACCTCGCTGTTAGGAAAGTTGGACTGGAGAAAGTCAAGCAAAGAGAGGAAGTCAAAGAGCTCAAAGTGATTAGTGGAGTTTGGAGAACGTCTACCATTCTGTGAGCAAATTTCCAAGCTGAAAGAAAAACACATTTGGAATAAGAAAGTGAAAAAAAGCGGCAAAAACAGGAATAAGTTCAGGAACACAGGTTTTGAGAACAAGTGGAGAAATCTCAGTTATCGGTTGATTCAAATACTGCACTGACAGTGGTACAGAATGAAAGGGACTTGGGGGTGGTTGTGCAGGCAGATATGAAGTTTTCTGAGCAGTGCAGACGGGTGGCAAGAGTAGCTCATGGAGTATTGTCAATGATATACAGGAATTTTTCCAGCAGGGATAAGGAGGTGATTATTCCATTGTATAAGGCAATGGTCAGGCCACACCTACAGTACTGTATACAGGTCTGGAGGCCTCATTTCAAGAAGGATGTAGAGCTGCTGGAATGAGTACAGAGAAGGGCAACAAGATTAGTGAATGGAACAAAGGGGTGCTCTTACGAAGAAAGGCTTAAGTTTTGCAAATTACAGTGTCTGGAGACTAGGCACCAGCGAGGTGATCTGATAGAGGTGTATAAAGCCTTGAATGGTTTAAGCATGCTCAATGCTGATGGGATTCTTCCTCTAGCTCAGAAAAATCACCTGAGAGGGCATAAATTCAAATTGTGGAAAGACAGATGTAGGATAGACGTGCGGAAATTTGCCTTTAGCCAGCGGGTGGTTGGTTGGTGGAACAGACTTCCATCCCTTGTGGTGGAGGTTGATAGCCTAAATAAGTTTAAGGCTCAGCTGGACAGGTATTTTGAATGAACAGAGGGGTGAAGTGGGTTTTTTTTTTTTTTTTGGCTGATGCTGCATAAGCTTGCTTTCTTGCATCAAATGCCTCTACTAATGCTAATGCTAATCTTCAGTCCATGGGAACCTCCCCTGAGACCAACGAAGCTTTCATAATTATGGCTAAGGGTTTGATTACTTACTTTGCTGCTTCCTTTAATATAACTGGATAGATGTGCAAATGTGTCCCCAAAACACAAAGGGGGGGGATCAAATGGTGATATGGATAATTACAGTTTTTCCTCCACTTTGCTCTCAGTTATTACAAAATCACTTAGCTCCCTATTAGAGTTTGATAAACTTCTGGCATTCCTCTCCTTGAATAACTCCTCATGTGTGAATATCGATGTAAAATACTCATTCAGTTTATCAGCTACCTGAGCAAGATCATCAGTAGTCAAACCATCTATGTCATGTGGACCAATCTGATTCATCCCTTTCCTTCTAGAGTTTACATAAGTAAAGAACTCTCTGCTGTTTTTCTTTGCATCCTTTGCCAAAGATTTCTTGTAATCTGCCTTTGCCTGCCTAACCTCCTTTGTGACTTTAATGCAGACTAGCTTATATCTGCCATAGGCCTGTGTTGCCTGACAATTTATATGCATCCCATGCATTTTTCTTCTCTTTCATGAGCCGCCGACTGGGCTATCCAGGTGGGTAAAGTGCCTGTCTGGCAACCCGAAGGTTGCGGGTTCAATTCCTGCCTCGGGCTTGGATCAAAGTACTGCAAAAACCTTGGGAGGTGCATTATGACCACAGAAGCCTATGCATCAACAACTACCAAAAAAAAAAAAAAAAACCTTTCATGAGCCGCATTAATTCATCTGATATCCATTTAGACCTAAACCTTAAACAATATTGCTTAGTTGGCATGAAAAGCCTAGTACCCTCCAAGATTAAGTCCCTGAAAGCTTCCCTTTTAGAATTCACTGTGGGTAACATCATCAGTTGATCCCACTTAATTTTAATATTGAAACAACATTAAAATATTAATGTTATTTCATTAATATTACATGTATGAAATATATAGTATAATTTTGATGTTGCTTAATTCTCATTTTGCCACTTTTATCTGTGTTTCGTAATCAGAAAAAAGTAATCATTAATTTTCCTATCAGAATTTTTAAAAAATATTTAATTTTCCTTGTAATTATGGTATTTAAAATTTGCTATTTTAAAATTATTTCTGGTAATATTCATTCATTTAGAGAGAATCATTTAAATGTATTATTTTTATACAATAGGCATAGATAATTAGTGTAGTAGTTTTCTTTTTTAACAGAACGAAAATTATTTATTGGAATGCTGTCAAAAAAATGCAATGAAAATGATGTGCGAATTATGTTCTCTCCATTTGGTACAATAGAAGAATGTACAGTACTTCGTGATGCTAATGGGCAAAGCAAAGGTGATAGTTTTTCTTCTTATCTTTGAATAACACAGTAATAAATTTCATGAGTTTTCTGCTCTCTATTTAATAAATGAACACTTCTGTTACAAGAAATGTTGTCCTTTTTTATTTTGTTTTACTTTGAACTTGATCATGGATATTCTTCAAGTGTTTGATAGCTTAGGAGCCCAGAGCATAACTCTCAAATCAGACCATAATGCAGAAGTCTAAAATGCTGACAGTGATCCAATATTTAAGTATAAGTCATACTTATGAATTTCAACAAATTCCATTAATTTTTAGACAGTGAAATACTCTGTTTTCACTGTCATACTCTGGGACTGCCAGTTAGCCTATATACACCATATCCCCAAGGCACTTACAATATCAAGATGTGGTCTCTAAACGCTACAGACAAATAGAGCCTTTGTGGCATTAAGCAAAATGCAACTTTATGTGACAGATGAAACTTCCTTTAATTTTTCCCATTTCCACCTCCCACCTCCTTTGGTAAGGAGATTATATAATTAATAATTATTTGATTAAAATTAGTGTGCTTAATAAAACTAGCAGTGTTGCTGATATCTCCAACTATTTGGAATCATGTTAAGTTAACTGCTTACCTAATGCTCAACTGTATGATAAGTGGATGAATTTTTGTTTCATTGAATTTTAACTTAACGCGACTATCCAAATACTTGGAGGTGTCTGTATTACTACTAGTTTTATTAAGCATACTATTTATAATTATTATACTGACTATCCAGTATGTCCATACACTATATCATAATACCATTATATTCCAAAATTAGGTCAGCCTGCATTTGAAATATTATTATTATTTATTATTATTATTAGCTATATGGTGCAAGGAAACCTGAGGCTTATGCTGCACCAGCCAAAAAAAAAATTCCCAAGTCTTAGAGAGAGAAGTGTGTGTGTGTGTGTGTGTGTAGAAGGGAATCACCAACAAGAAAGATAAGAATGATGATATCCAGCTCAGGATCTTGGGGTGCCAAGCCCATACTCACCAGATGTGAGCCCCTGGGGTTAAATTTTATTATAACAAAAGAAAACATGTATACAGACTTGCACTCCATCTAGTTATTTGTGTAAAAGTAAAACATACAGTGATTCCCAATCAAAGCTCAAAATAATGGTATTAAGAATATCAAGGTTTTGATTTAAGTTATCAAATGATACAGTTAACTCTTCGTGGAGTTCTGAAACTATTCATTCATTAACTTTGTTTGTTTTACTATATCACTCTGGGCTGAATAACCATAAAGTACATAAGCACCTTTGCATCTCTTCATTAAAAAGGAAAATACAGGGTGTTTCAGTTAAACGTTTCAGAACTTCTAAGAGGGGTAGGGTACATCCTGACAACTCGAAATCATATAGCAATGTGGGGTCGGAAATGCTTTCCTGAAGCGGTGTTGTACACAGAAGCACCATAAAGAAAAGAGACCGTAAGTGAGAAATCGTTTTAATAATACATGAAAAGAAGCAAAAGGTACATGGATTAAAGTAAGTGTTCAAAGTTTCTTCCACGGGCTACAATGCACGCCTCACATCTCCGACACATGGACATCCGAACATTCTGGAATACTCCAGGCGAATTTCGAATTTCTTGAACAAGAACGCCAAGTTAGTAGGATGGATGATTACACGAACACAGAGTTAGCCGATATGCATTTGGCGTACGGGGCTGCAAATTGTAGTGGGCCAGCCGCACAGCGTTTGTACGCGGAACGATATCCGACGAGGCGTATTCCCAGTCGTAATTTCTTTGCAAGACTGCACCAGAGGTTAGCTGAGAGAGGTTCATTTGAAAGAGCTGACAGGGACAGGGTAAGAACAGCACGGACTCCAGCCGTCGAACAGAATGTGCTGCAGCATGTACAGGGGAATCCAAGAACGAGTACACCAAGTCTAGCAAACGCAGTCAGGGTTTCCCATTGCAGCGTCTGGAGGATTCTCCGAGAACAAGACATGCATCCGTTTCACATGCAGCGTGTCCAGACACAGCAACCGGAGGATTATGCACCTCGTATTGCTTTCGCACAGTGGTACCTTGGAAAATGTGCTACAAATCCCCTTTTTCCTGCTGAAGTGTTGTTTTCCGATGAGGCATCCTTCACAAGGGAAGGAATTTTCAACACGCATAACGACCATATCTGGGCGGTCGAGAACCCGCATGCAATACGACGTCGTGCAGCAGAGATTCGATTTTCGGTCAATGTATGGGCCGGTATTATGGGAGATCACCTCATCGGACCTTACCTGTTACCGTGTCGTCTAACCGGACCTATCTACTTGATCTTTCTGCAGCAAGTATTGCCACAACTTTTGAGAGATGAACAGATTTCTGCATCGACGCAACAGACAATGTGGTTCCAACACGATGGAGCCCCTGCCCATTATAGCGGAGATGTTCGTAACTACCTGGATGTCACATTTGGTCAACAGTGGATCGGACGTGGTGGTCCCGTGCGTTGGCCTGCTCGGTCACCCGACCTATCATGTCTTGATTTTTATTTCTGGGGTCATATGAAATCGCTAGTTTATGACACCCCTGTTGACAATGCTGAGGAGCTGGTTGCAAGAATCGCAGTAGCTGCCGAAGAAATTCGAAATTCGCCTGGAGTATTCCAGAATGTTCGGATGTCCATGCGTCGGAGATGTGAGGCGTGCATTGTAGCCCGTGGAAGAAACTTCGAACACTTACTTTAATCCATGTACCTTTTGCTTCTTTTCATGTATTATTAAAACGATTTCTCACTTACGGTCTCTTTTCTTTATGGTGCTTCTGTGTACAACACCGCTTCAGGAAAGCATTTCCGACCCCACATTGCTATATGATTTCGAGTTGTCAGGATGTACCCTACCCCTCTTAGAAGTTCTGAAACGTTTAACTGAAACACCCTGTATAGGGTGGTCATATTATTAGGAGTCCGGTCATAGAGATTATTTACATTCTGAACATATCAGTTATTTACAGCTATTGCTCAGTAAAGTTTATTTTAATTCTCTTGTAAGCTTAATAAACCATTATTACCTTTACTAAATTATTTTCTTTATTAATGATAATAAAGCATCATGATTTACATTTTTAATCCTTTTTCTTTTTGTTAATCTGTTTTAATTTTTTACTTTCTATTTTTTGTTATGATTTACTTCTGTTTGTTTCAGAACGAAACAATATGCAGATCTGCATATTTAGCTCTGGTCAGCAGCTTCAATTAGCAGTTTTTATCTTTAGTTGGTTCTAGAGTACAAAAGGGAAGAATGTAGGAGAAGACTATGTTCTTCTACTTCAACTACCATTTACTTAGTTTTATATTTTCCTCCTCTTTCTTTCAAATTAGAGTCTCACTCATGCAACTTGTTAATTGCTTTAAGATTACATAGCTACCTCCATTAATGATTTTCTTTTACCGACCACAGAACTCTAAAGTTATAATTATACTTTACAAGTTGAATTTATATAAGCAAAATATAGATACCATATAGAAACATAGGAATGATAAAGATTAATAGCTATCAATTACTTTAATCTTAAGTGTAACAACAAAGCACTGCTGTGAATAAATTACTGAATATCCCTAACAAGGGTTAAGCAAATTAATTGATGTGGGACATAATAGATTAAAGAATGAATGTAGATGGTAAGCTATATACTTTGCACAAAACTGAATATGTTATAGAAGACAGGAACCTTGCATTATTATTATTGCTCTTATATTATTTCTCCCTGATTGGGGGGTTCCACCTCATGACAGGTATTGCTGCCAAGTACACAGGGTAGTGGTTGTTATGTCTGGTGTTACTGTTGGTCGAGGAACTTTCTGACTATCCTACAGGTGTTCAGGATTGCAACTTTCTGGAGTTCCTTGTAGGTGTTTGCTGGGAAACCTATTGCTGCTAGGCTGTTATGTAGGGTCTTTGGCACCATACCTGTGGTTGACACAATGATCGGGATGGTCGTTACTTGTTGCATATGTCACATCTCTTTGATCTTCTGTCTTAGGTTTGTGTACTTCCTGATTTTTTCCCCATGGGTTTTCTGCAGGTTGCCAGTGTTGGGTACCGCTATGTCAATCAGATAGGTAGCCTTTTCCTTCTTGTTCACAAGGGTTATGTCCGGTCTGTTGTGCGGGATTGTTCTATCCATTTTTATGGCACGGTCCCAGTACACCTTGTGGGTTGGAGTCTCTAGTGCTGCCTTGGGTAGTACCGCGCTACTTGTAGTACGGTACACTTTCTTCGACGAATTTGTATTTTCTTGCTAGCTTCTGATATATTATCCTGGCTTCCTGGTCGGTAATCGATGTAGGCTGTGTACATGTTGCTTCTTGTAAGCTTGCTCCATAACCAAGGTATCTATAGTTATTTGCTCCTTGCGTCCTTTGCTCAGCCGCTTGCATGCTTTCTGCTGTTCGGCCATTATGTTCTGGCTCTCCAAGTGGTCTGATATCTTCCTGGTTATGCATCTGGTCAGGATCTTGTACATTGGTGGGAGGCAGATGATTGGCATATATTTTGCTGGGTTTCTTGTATCTTCGTCTTTAGGCTTCAGATATGTGATTCCTTCAGTGAGAAACTTTGGGGTTGTCTCTGGACGCCTTATCATTCAGGTGAACTGCTCTGCCAGGTGTTTGTGTGTGCAAGTGAGCTTCTTGTACCAGTGGTTGTGGATGTTATCTATTCCTGGAGTTCGCCAGTTGTGAGAGTTCTTGATCATCTGTTTTACTTCTTCTTCCCGAATCTCCCACCCTCTAATTTCTTGTACGTTCTTGGTTTTCTTGCGCTCTAGTTCTATCCAGGTGGCTCAGTTGTTATGTCTTACTTCCCTGCTCCATATGTTTCCCCAGAACTCCTCAATTGTCTTCTTCTCGGGTGATCCGTTCCCTTCTTTCCCGTCTTCTTCGAGATTCCTGTAGAAGCCTCTTTGGTCCTCATCAAAGATTCGGTTGTTTATTTTGCTCTGGGAGCTCGCTTTGTATCGGCGTAGTCTCTTGCTTCAATGTGTCCAAGTACTTTCCTATTCTCTGATTTTTTTTGTCTCATGTTTGCAGTGGACACTGTCTCTCTTGAGGATGCTCTTCACTTTGCCAATTAATTTCTTATTCCTATTGCCCCATTGGTCGGTAATCGATGTAGGCTGTGTACATGTTGCGGCGTTTCTTGTAAGCTTGCTCCATAACCTAAGAGTCAAGATAGGTCAATTGGCCTATCTTGACTCTTAATTCTTCTATCTTCTGCTGAACTCTTCTTTCCCAAGCTGATGGTTCCTTCTGTTTTCGGTTCTTCTGCCGCTGGTCTCTTGCTTCTCTTCCATTAATCCTCGTGGCTGCTACCGCAGCACAATACATGGCTGTGTGTTGTATCATTGCTGTTGAGGTAATGCAGTATTATGTGCCAATTCTGGTGATCTGTGACTCTCCACAAGGTTCTATCCTCTGCTTTGGTATCACGAGTCTTTGTGGGGTCTAGTCCTTTGAATTCTGTTAAGGCCTTCTTCCACTTATCCTCTATTCTGGATATCATGACCTCGTCTGTTTCCACTTCAGCTGCTCTGGGTTGTATTTCTTCTTGCTTTTCCTCCTCTGGTTCGGTGGTGGTATGTTCTTCCTCCTCTTCCGTATTCTTTAACCTTTGTAGTTGATCACTCACGTCCTGCTTGATTTTTTCCAAGATTGCAGGAGCTATCAGGTTCTTCATGACAGTGGTCCTTCTCTGGTCTGCTATTCGCTGTTCAGTGACCTGAATAACCGGGAATCATTCCATCCACTTGGTATGCAGTCTCGCCCTGTAAGTTGTCATATTGGTCTCCAGCTTCGTTATTTCATAGTATGCTTGCATGATGTACATATTCATTTTGACTCCACTTCATGTGTTGGCATTTTCTGCCTTCCTGGGTGGTCACTAGTGCAGTTGTGCAGGAAGCACTTCCAGTTGGTGGGGCTGGATGGTCGTGCCCTTCTCTTGTGGTAGCCATACGGGGGACAGCACCACTGTCTTCCTTGGGAGACCGTCTCTGATTTTTCAAACTGACCCCCTCTGCCTAAGGCCTGAACGTGAGTGACTTTATCGTGCACCACACTCGATGCACTATGATTAATATTTCTGTGCAACATCATCAATCTATGGAGGTGGACCTGTTTTGCTTCTGCTTATGTCCAGTGGTTGTTCTAATGAGTGACATCAGATGGCGCCACAATCTGCCTTAGCCACCATCCTACCTTGGGGTAGGTAGTTCGCTTGGACAAACTTTCACAGTGTTTATTTATTTTATTAATTTTTATTACTATTAATTAATTTATTATTATTATACCGGTCTCCCAGCGTGATGGAGCCACGTTTGCTTCTGCCAAGGCGGTACTCGAACCCGGGTCCATCAAGCTGGTAGACCAGTGTCATAACCACTGGGCCATCGTGCCCCTCTCTTATTATTATTAGTAGTAGCCATATGGTGCAAGGAGGCCTGAAGCTTATGCTGCACCAGCCAAAAAAAAATCCCTGCATTACCCTGAGAGAGAGAATCAGAAGTAGGGAATCATCGAGAAAGCAATAAAGAAGAATGATGATATCCAGCTCAGAGAGGAATTTATTGTAGCTTAAACACAGAGCGTACAGATAAAGCAGAAATATATGAGCTTTCGGCTATATGGTAGCCTTCGTCATTATTTCGGCTGTATGGTAGCCTTTGACGAAGGCTACCATATAGCCGAAAGCTCATATATTTCTGCTTTATCTGTACGCTCTGTGTTTAAGCTACAATAAATTCCTCAATGAATCCAGAGCGCGTAGGCCTGTTTCGTTATATCCAGCTCAGTACCCTGGGATTGCCAAGCCCATACTCACCAGATGTGAACCCCTGGGGTTATGTAATATTTATTTTGCACCTGTTAGTTTCAATGTGCTTTATACCAGTATTAGTGAACCACAAGTGACAAAAATGTGCAAGTTTTTAATGGGTGAAAAAAATATGCATTGGCATCACCAGATATAATAACATTAATATGCAAAATCAGTGAAATGCAATATCTGCTAATAGAGTAAAAATATTACTGTAGAAATAATTAATGATTGATAGGATTGGGAAAATGAAGAGCATCCTTAAGAGAGACAACATCCACAGCAAAAAATGAGACCAAAAATCAGAGTAGAAGAATACTTAGACACACTAAAGCATAACCACTTTGCACTCAGCAAGAGACTAGACTAAACTGATACAAAGACGGCTCCTAGAGGAAAATAAAGAATCAAATCTTTGATGAAACCAAGGAGTTTTCTACAGGAGTATCGAACAAGATCGGAGAGATGGCATTGGACCACCTGAGCAGAAAATGACTGAGGAGTTCTCAGGCAACATATGGAGTAGTGAAGTAAGACATAACAGCCGAGCTCCCTGGATAGAACTAGAATGGAAGAAAACCAAGGGGACATAAGGAAATGGCAGAATGGGAGATTTGGAAGACAGAAGTGCAACAGTTGATCAGGAAGTCCCCCAACTGGAAAACCCTAGAAATGGATAACATCCATAACTACAGTACAAGAGGTACACTTGCACCTACAAGCACCTAGCAGAGCAGCTCACCTGGATGATAAGTCATCCAGAGACAATCTCAGAGTTTCTTACTCAAGGAATCACATACCTGAAGGATAAGGACCAAGATACAAGAAACCTATCAAAATGCAGGCCGATCACCTGTCTCCCAAGATCCTCACCAACTGCATGACTAAGAAGAGATTGGACCATTTGCAGAGCCAGAAAATCATGGCTGAGCAGTAGAAGGGATGTAAGCAGATGATCAAAGGATTCAAGGAATGATTGACCATCGACGCTGCAGTTATGGAGCACGCCTACAAGGAGTAAGCTTCCAGGGAGATACCCTGAGTCCACTATGGTTCTGTCTCGCATTCAACCCACTGTCCATGCTTAATAACAGCAAGTATGAATATACCCTAAAAGAAGTGAGGAAGAACCTGTACACCCTCTCACCTTGACTTCACCCCAAGAATTTTTGCTTATTGCTGAAATAGCCGATGTTGGCAAGATATTCTGAGGGTAGCAGCATTTCAATATGAGGGGGAAAATAAAGCTAGGGAAACAAGCCTAAATAATTTCAAGGGTTGTGTCAGGGTAGTAAAGTGTAGAAAAATACATTGTCTTAACTGTGTTTACAGTAATGTCAGGAGTGTTGTCAATAAAATGGCTGAATTTTAACTCATGGTTAACTGATTATGATATAATAGGGCTAACAGAAACATGGTACCACCTGTAATTGGGGAGGATGAGTTTCACTACGGTATGTGTAATGCATTTAGTAATAATAGTAGTAGTAATGTAAAATGATGCAAGGAAGCAAGCGCATATAAAATCAGCCAAAACAAAAAATAAATAAATAAAAACCACAATTCATCCATTTGTACCCTCTAAGAATTTGTCTAGTTATATCTTGAATTTATTTAACCCATCCACTTCCACAACAACAGCAGATGGAAGCATGTTCCAACCATCAAAAGCTGCCTGCTGGCTAAAGACAAACTTTGCACATTTATCCTGCAACCATCCTTCTTCAACATGAATTTCTCCATCATGTGTGTAGTCTCAGCAAGTGAAAGAATATCATTAACATTTCAGCTTACTCAATCCATTCAAGGCTTTAAACACCTCACTCAGATCTTCTCACAGCTGCCTGGTCTAAAGACCCTGAAATTTGCAGAACTGAAGCCTTTATAGGTAAGAACACCCTTTAGATAGGAAAGGTAGGAGTGGTGAGTCATGCATTTTATAAAAAGTAGCCCAAGTGTGAAAAGAGCTTTTGCTGAGTCTTGAGTTACGTCTGCCAGCATAGAATCTGTGTGGTGTGAGTTAGTTGGAAGCAAAGGTATAATGAGAGTTGGAGTAATCTGTACATCAGAAGATTAGCATTAGCATTAGTAGAGGCATATGATGCAAGAAAGCAAGCTTATTCAGCATCAGCCAAAAAAAAAAAAAAAAAACACACCACTCCCATTTCACCCCTCCGTTCGTTCGAAATACCTGTCCAGTTGAGTCTTAAATTTGTTTAGGCTATCAACCTCAACAACAAGTGATGGAAGTCGGTTCCACCAACCAACCACCCGCTGGCCAAAGGCAAACTTCCGCACATCTATCCGACATCCGTCCTTCCTCAATTTGAATTTATGCCCTCTGAGGATTATTCTGAGCAAGAGGAAGAATCACATCAGCATTGAGCATGCTCAAACCATTCAAAGCCTTTTACACCTCTATCAGATCACCTCGCCGGTGCCTAGTCTCCAGACTCTGTAATTTGCAAAACTTAAGCCTTTCTTCGTAAGAGCAACCCTTTGTTCCATTCACTAATCTTGTTGCCCTTCTCTGTACCCGTTCCAGCAGCTCTACATTCTTTTTGAAATGAGGCCTCCAGACCTGAATACAGTACTCAAGGTGTGGCCTGACCATTGCCTTATACAAGGGAATAATCACCTCCTTATCCCTGCTAGAAAAATTCCTGTATATCATTGACAAGACACCATGAGCTACTCTTGCAGCTCGTCTGCACTGCTCAGAGAACTTCATATCTGCCTGCACAATCACCCCCAGGTCCTTTTCATTCTCCACCACTGTCAGTGTAGTACCGCAGAGTTGATACGTTGTCTGGGGTTACTGTTTCCCATATGTAGTACTTTACATTTGTCAATGTTAAACTTCATTGGCCACCTCTCAGCCCATCTGTTCAACCTTTCCAGATCCTGTTGCAGCAGCATAGCGTCAGTAGTGTAATTAACAACCCTGCCAACCTTTGTATCATCTGCAAACTTGGACATTAAACTTGATATACCATCATCAATATCATTCATAAATACAGAAAACAACAACGGACCCAACACTGAACCCAGAGGAACTCCACTAATAACATTAGTCCACGTTGAGCAGTGTCCATTGATTACCACTCTCTGTCTTCTGCAATTCAACCATTCCTTTATCCATAGCAGCAATTTGCCTCCAATGCCACACTGCTCCAATTTGTGCAGCAGTCTTCCATGTGCAACAGTATCAAAAGCCTTTCTAAGATCCAAAGGGTACTAGGAAAGTTTTGCAATATGACGCAACAATGAATCACAGAAAGCTGCTTGTTGCTGCATGTTGAGACATGTTCATACGTGCATAGTAGCCGCCGCGCCAAGTCGATGGGCTCAGTTATTCATTAGTAGTGAGAGTGTAAAGTGCTTGCGATGGCATCATGGTCATGAAATGAGATAAGGACAGTTTTGCGGTATAATTTGGTGCGTGGTTTAACCATAGACCAGTGCTTAGAAGAAATGACTCTTGCACTAGATGATGATTGTCCACATCGTACAACGATATTCAGGTGGTATAGAGAATTCCAAAGGGGAAATTTCACTCTGGAGGATTCTGAGAGGCCGGGAAGGCCACGAACGTCAGTTACGGAGGAAAACGTTACTGCTGTGAGGAAAATGCTTGACGAAAACAGGTGAGTGACCTACCAACAGATAGAGGATACTTTGGGCCTAAATGCACCAGCAATTCGTTCGATTCTGCAAGATCATTTGCACGTGAAGAAACTTTGTTCTCTCTGGGTGCCGCATCAACTGACTGAAGAGCAGATGACATGACGTGTGACTTGGTGCCTGGAGATGTTAAAAAAGTTTGATAAGGGACGATCTCGGTATGTGAACAACATCGTGACAGGTGACGAGACTTGGCTGTACTATTACGATCTGCCGACCATGGCTCAAAACAAAGTTTGGGTCTTTGATGATGACGACACACCCGTAATTGTCAGAAAATCCCGATTTGTAAAGAAGAAAATGATAGCTGTATTTTTCAAATCGAGTGGAATTGTGGAACGTGTCATTTTGGACACGCAGAAGACAGTCACAGCTAAGTGGTATACTGAACAATGCCTGCCTAAAGTCATTGGATCTATGAAGAACCTGCGGCCAAAGTCAAGAATGGACACCTGGTACCTCCATCACGAAAATGCTCCAGCTCACCGCGCCAAAGCCTGCACCGAATATTTGACCACGACAGGACTGAAACTTCTCGAGCACCCTCCCTACAGTCCAGACCTTGCTCCCTGCGACTTTGCACTGTTCCCGCATGTGAAAATGAAGCTAAAAGGGAGGCGATTTTCCAGTGATGAGGACCTTCTACGGGCTTGGGACAACGAGTGTGCTTTACTCCCTAGTGAAACTTGGCAGAACTGGTTTAAAGATTGGTTTCGGAGGATGGAGAGGTGTATTGAATGTAGAGGAAATTACTTTGAAAAAATTAAATAAACAAAGCTGTATTGCAAAACTTTCCTAGTACCCTTTGTATAATATCAAAGTTATTCCCTGCACCAGTTCTTTTGTGACTACATAATAGTATCCAATCAAATTGGTCAGGCAAAACCTGCCCTTAACAAAACCATGCTGCGTCTGAGCTATAACTGAATTCTTGTCTAGATGATCCTGCAGTGCTTCTTTAACCAGTGCCTCCATTAATTTTCCTGGAACAGAAGTTAAACTAACAGGTCTATAATTACTTGTGTCAGCCTTTGATCCTCCTTTGTGAATTGGGGTTACATTTGCACATCTCCAGTCTATGGGTACCTCCCCTGAGTCCAAAGAAGCTCTCATAATTATGGCTAGGGGTTTGCTTACTTCCTTTGCTGCCTCCTTTAATATAACTGGATAGATCCCATCCACCCCAGGTGCCTTTTTTATGTTTATCCTCAACAATCTCTCCTCCACTTTCCTCTCAGTTATTACAAAATCATCTAGCTCACTGCCAATGTTTACTTTACCTACGTCATTCTCCTTCCTGAATGACTCCTCATGTGTGAATGTAGATGCAAAATACTCATTTAGATTGTTATCCACCTGAGCAGGATCCTCAGCTGTTGAACCATCAATATCCAGTGGACCAATCTGATTCATCCCTTTCCTTTTTGAGTTTAAATAGGTAAAGAACTCTTTTCTGTTTTTCTTTGCATCCTTTGCCAAGGATTTTTCGTAGTTTGCCTTTGCCTGCCTAATCTCCTTTGTGACTTGGTTACAGACCAACTTATATCTATCATAGGCTTCCATGTCACCGATTAGTTTGTATGTATCCCATGCATTTTTCTTCTTTGCCACATGTCTCATTAGTTCATCTGACAACCATTTTGGCCTAAACCTTGAACAATATTTCTTAGTTGCTATGTAAAGCCTGGTAGCTTCCAAGATTAGTTCCTTGAATGCTTCACATTTTGAGTTTGCTGTTGGTAACATCATCAGTTGGTCCCACTGTATAGAATTTAAATACTGTCTCAGACCATCATAGTCTCCTTTACGAAAACAAAAACCCTACCCTTTACCTCTGATGTGGTAAATCCCACATCAGAGGTAAAGTGGGATTTACCTCCTTGAGTAAATCCCACTTCAACACACTGTGATCACTGCCACCTAGTGGTTCATTTATCTGCAGATTCTTAATGCATGAAGAATCACTACTGATAATCAGATCAAGAGTATTGCTCCCTCTTGTTGCCTCACGAACATGCTGATGTAGAAAACAATCATCCAATAAATCTACAAAAGCCTTGCTAGTGTGCGAGTGACCAACCCACAAATTCCAGTCAGTATCTGGGAAATTAAAATCCCCCATTATAAGACTCTCAGATTTACTGGCCCACTCTATTTCCCTGTACAGTATCTTATTATACTCTTCGGAGTCATTAGGCCTATAGCACACTCCTACTCTCAATTTTGATTTCCCTATGCTTATGTCACACCAAACTGACTCGACACTGCCCTGTCCATCGATGTCGACTGGCTTCACTTCCTTGGATTTTGTGTTTCTTAACTAATAGCATAACCCCTCCTCCCCTCCTGTTCTGTCTATCCTTTCTATACACATTGTATTCCCCAAATTCCAGTTCCGCATTCCTTATATCTGTGTGACACCATGTCTCTGATATCCCAACAATATCTGCCTTTGATGTTTTGAGCAATACCTCAAATTCATCAAATTTATTTACCAAACTCATAGCATTGGTGTACACGCACGTATACATGCACCTGTTTCTATTCTTAGCTACCCTAACACAACCCATGTGTTTACTTGTACCGCAATGACTCCCAGAAGTCTCTGAAATATCCTGCATCTTGTTTTTCAGGCTTCTGCTCATTTCAATAGAGCAGAAGCCTGAAAAAGTGATTCTTGCACTGCTTGTGCAAGAATCACTTCCACCTCTGCCAGTGGCTACTGTTAATCTATTAGTCCTTGTATCCCCCCCAACTAGCAGTTTTCCGACCCACCTAACACTGCCTCAACAGCATCAGCAAATATTCTTGCACCCTTTCTATTTAAGTGTATCCCATCCCTGTAGAAGCAGTCTCTCCTGTTAACAAGTACAGACCAGGCTGAAAAAAATTCTACCCCTTGAGCCTTGCACAATCCCTCCAGGGCCGAATTGATCGACAAGGCTCTCATCATATACTCCCTCCTATCGTGTCTGGGCAGAATTGCAGACACTTTCAAATTCAACCCTAATGCACGGCTTTTTTTCAACAGTGACCTGTACTTGCTAAGTAATTCCGCCGGTCTCCTACTCTTAATATTATTAGTGCCAACGTGTACAACTATATCACCTTTTGTGCCTTAAAAGATGATATCTGCTCTACAACGTCATCAACCTTTGCCCCTGCAGACATACCCTAGTCCTATTCCACCTAAACTTTTTACAAAGCATGTTCCCCGTTTCCCTGACAATAGAGTCACCAACAACTACTAGTTCCTGTGGGACCAGCGCATTCTGCCTAGGTGGCTGCCTCTGTGTTGCACGATGACCAAGTGCAAGCTCTGGCGTTGATTTGGTCAGCTGAGAGCTTGATGGGCCCCTCAATTTATTTCCTTCGAGGGAATCCACCCTGTCCTTCAAGCTCTCATAAAGGCCCATAACAACGCTGAGTTGTCGCCTGATTTCCTTGCACTCCTTACATCGTGCACACACAAAGACAACCCCCATGGCAGTATTATGTCCCGTACCCGACTGCTCCGCAAACATCAAGCAAACAGTGCATTTTAAAAGACTGTTGTTCAGAGGGCAACTGCCCCCCTCAGTTCTACCCTGAGCCACAGCACTCCCATTATCTTGAACCTTTTGCTTTTCTGCTCTGGTCTGAGTCATGATTCCTATTTAATTCAATAAAATTTCAATTTCAGAACAAAATTAAATCCTTAAACTTATATCCCAAAACAGTTATAATGCTATATTTATTTTTCGGTATCGAGTGTTTTCTACGAGTTCCCTTTATATAACTTCCGTATCAACGTGTACTGTAGTTATGTATTAATTATTGGTTACGGTTGTACTCTAAGTCGTTTTATATATATATATATATATATAGTTAAAAGTACAATTTAATTGACAATAAAGTTTATCAAGATTAATAGATTTACTGATTAATTGACAATATTATATTATGCACTATACTACACTAAGCTTATGCTATCGATTCCGGATATGTTGTATCGTGTAAAAATGGCGGGAATTACGAACGGTACTTCTACGGACTCGTTAAATAATGATTAGCTTCCACATCTCGCTATCTCAATTTAGAATAAACTAAGGATCCTGACTAGGTCTATAAGCTACTTATAGAAGATAATTGATATAACAATTGGTTAATAAATCGACTAAATTTGGTTAAAAAAAAAACTCTCGGTCAATGGAGCTGCAATTTGTAACACGTGGATTTGATACCGTTACCGATACTAAGTAATACCTACAAAATCTCTATCTAAGTTAAACTTTAAACTAAGTATCGTAACTAGGAATATAAAGCTACTCTAGAAAATAAGTTAATATGCCAATTTAAGCTAATAAATCAGAAAATAAATCAGGAAAAACTTCTCTGTTCCAGGAGCGACAAAGGAGCTGCGTCTGCACAGGCTACGCTCATTCTCAGACTTTGATTGTAAAGATTGTAAAGAGTATGACGAGAGTCTCTACATGCAGAAGGAATGGGCTAGCAAGCGCAAATGTCATATTGGGGATGACTCCAATCTGCCCCAGGTTGATTGAAATAAGTGGGAGGGAAACTCACTATGAGAAAAAAAATTTTTTAAATAAACTACATGTTCATTATATGTTATTCTTGATGATTATTGTTCTTGTCATTATTAGATTATGATTAGACGATTATTATTCTTGTCATGACCGAAACAAAGAAAAAAGGAAAAGGGACAAATGTAAAGTACTGCATATGGGTAGTAGTAACTCCAGAATAATGTATCAACTTGGTGGTACTACTCTCAGAGTAGTGGAGAATGAAAAGGACCTGGGGGTAATTTTGCAGTCAAATATAAAATTTTCTGAGCAGTGCAGACAGGCTGCAAGAGTAACTCATGGTGTCTTGTCAATGATATACAGGAATTTTGCTAGCAGGGAAAAGGGGTTGATTGTCCCCTTCCCTCCGTAGCCGAGTGGGCAGGAGCGGGAGTGCAGTAGCACACTCTGTTTGAGTAGACTGGGGTTCGAGCCCCTGACTGCTGAATACAGTCGATCTGCCAACCCGCACTGGACCAGCGTGGCAGAGTATGGTCCATCTCCCTCAGCATGAATTGTTGAGGAGGCTTCCATCCTGCAGTGGGTTGATAATGGCTGCACTTTACTTTTTTTTTTTACTTTATAAGGCAATGGTCAAGCCACACCTTGAGTACTGTATACAGGTCTGGAGACCTCATTTTAGGAAAGATGTAGAGCTGCTGGAATGAGTACAGAGAAGGGCAATGGGATTGGTAAGAGGAACAAAGGGTTGATGTTACCAAGGGAGGCTTAAATTCTGCAAATTGCAGCTTCTGAAGACTAGGAACCCTGGGAGCTGATCTGATTGAGGTGCACAAGGCCTTGAATGGTTTGAGCAGGCTCAATGCTGATGATATACTTCCAATTGCTGAGATTAAGAGCCTGAGGGGGCATAGATTCAAATTGAGGAAAGACAGTTTTCGAATAGATGTGCTCAAGTTTGCCTTTAGCCAGCAGGTAATTGATTGCTGGAACAGACTTCCATCTGTTGTAATGGAGGTCAACAACTTAAATAAGTTCAAGGCAGAACTAGACAAACATTTGGAGTGAATGGATGGGTGAAATGGGAGTGTAGTTTTTTTTTTTTTTTTTTTTTTGCTGAAATTATATAAGCTCACTTTCTTGCATCATATGCCTCCACTGATGCTAATGCCAATTACTGTAGTGGGGAAAAATCAGAAAGAGCAAAGCATGTGTTGGTATTTTAGTGGGTAAGAGACTGGAAAGATTTTTTAAGGGCTATAATCAGATGTAGATGATGTGCCCAATGCTGAAAAGGATAAGTTCTACCTTATGCTTTATGAACAAATGGATTTGGTTAAGAAGAATCAACAAATAGTTTTGACAGGGGATCTAAATGGATGAGTTGGATCAAAAAGGAATGACAGTGTTGTAGGATGCTTTGGAGAGGAGGCTGTGAATAACAACAGTGAGAGACTTTTTCATTTCTGTAAACACTACCATCCAAAACATCGTCAGCAACCATCCCTCCAGCAGAAATCAATTATAGACTATGTAATTACTCACCAGATGTCGGTATGGACAACAAAAGATTGCAGGGTAATGAGCGGTGCCAACTGCAGGTTGGATCATTACCTGGTGACTGTGGATATATTATTCAAATACCAGAATAAACGGCACGTGAGACCTAATGAAAAGGAAATAAATAATGCTTATAAACATTACAAGGAAATAATGCTTATAAACTGTAACTACTATCTCACAACAATATTAAAGATCTTTACCAGAGAAGACTTCAGAACAATCTATCTCATATTGGAGAAATAAAAGTGGTAAATATCTTGTATAACAGCATTAAAACTGCCATACACAAGGCCACCAATGAAGCACTAGGCCGAATAGATTACAAATATAAACAACAGTATTAGTGGAACAAGGAGGTAGCAGGTTTGGTGAAAGAAAAGAAAAGAGCCTATAACAAATGGTTAATGAATAAAAATTGAGGAAAATAGAGAAGAATACAAAAGGTGCAATAGAGCAATTAAGAGGAAAATTTCTGAATCCAACAGTGCAGCATGGGAGAAAAGATGCCAAAGAAATTGACAGCTCACAGTCATCCGAACCCTGAAGAAGCTTGAGAGCACTGAAAACAAATGAATCTCAATTGAATAAGAACTTTATAGATATGCCAACCTGGGAAAATCATTATGATAACCTAAATGAAAGACGATCTCAATATCAGAGCATTATTATCCCTCCAACAGTAGAAATAGATAAGAGGGAGATAGAAATTACGAAATATCAGGACTGTGCAAAACTAATGAAGAACAAAAAAATCTCCAGGCCCTGGGAGCATAGCAATAGAACTAATTAAATATAGACTACCAAGTCTTTTTGATCTGATAGCACAGCTGATGAACAGATGTGTACAACTAAGGAAAACACCAAATGAATGGAAAGTAAGTTATTTTTCATCCATATATAAAAAAGGAAATAAGCAGGATCCGGGGAACTGTAGAGGCTTAAGTGTAAATTACACTTTTTCCAGACTGTACTCCAAAGTGCTTCAATTAAAATTACAAGAGGAAATAAAAGATATTTTTTTTCTTTTTTCCACTATGTGTTGCAGAATAAACAAATTGTCCACACTCTTATTCTGCAACAGATAGTGGAAAAAAGAAAAGCAAAGGATAAAGATACCTACTTTGCCATCATCGATTTATAAAAGGCTTATGACTCTGTTCCAAGAAAGGAATTATAGAAAGTACTCCAAGATATGGTGCCTCCGTAGCCAGGTGGGAAGGAGCAGCAGTGCGTAGCACACGCTTCTTGATTAGACCGGGGTTCGAGCCAGTCACCACCAAATACGGAGGATGCGGAAAGGTCAGGGAATGACCACCGCATATCCCGGAGCAATATGGCCTTAGTTGCTAATCCTCCTAAAAAAAAAATAACCAAATAACTCCAAAATATGCCAATTGATCCAGAGCTTGTTAAACTGATTAGGGAATTTTACAATAACAACGTGGCATATATTAGAGTTGGGAATACTCTGTCTAACGCAATCCAACAATGGGGTTGAGACAAGGATGTCACCTTTATTGTTAATGTTTTCTTGGAATGTGCTTTACAAGAATGGAAAAGAGGCTGTTATGGAATGGGAGTACCAGTTAGTGACAGATATCTTTGGAGTCTAAATTTTTCCAAAGATCAGGTTGTCATTGCACAAGAAGTGTATGATTTAGAATACATGTTGAGAAAACTGCATCTTACCTATAACCAATGGGGCCTCAATATCAATTTTACAAAGATAGAATACCTAAGCATGGCAGAACATCCTGATGAATTGGAAGTTACAGTCTATACATCCAAAATCTGTTGACTTTTTTAAATATCTAGGGCAGTGTTTCCCAAACTTTTTTAGTCACAGAACACTTTTCATCTCACAACATATTCACGGAACACTTATGAAACACAAATTTAGCGGGAGCCAAAGAACTGTTTGCTAATATTTTATTACATATGACGCATTGTGCATTAGGAGCATCTTTATTTTCAACAGGCCCCGAGCGCCAAGTGAGTGATTTATGAGTGATTTCCAAGCGATTTCGTAAAGAGCGGCTGATACTTATAGTATTATTCTTCATTTTTGATAGTTATTTAATTTTGCTCTTCTAAAGTAAAGAAGCTAGCATACCTAATAGAAAGGAAAGACACCTTTCTTTTTGTACATAGGACTAACTTACTAATGCACTAACAAATAACCTTACTTTATTGCTTGGTCACTGGTGGCATTGCTCCTGCCTCCATGTTGCAGGGCTGGAAACCTGGGAGAAGAAAGCCCCCCTCCCAGGGCAAAAAGGAGCAATGATGGACAAAAATAAACAGTCCTCATGTAGATCTTATGATCCAGATCTAGACAAACATAATCCAGATCATGACGACACAAATATATCCCATGCTAAGAGACAAAAAAAAAAGAAGGAACGGATAATACCACTCCTCTCTTTTTAATACTACACTCCTCCACAGACCAACCATTCAGTAAGCTGTCCCCATTTTTGATACAGAAATGTCTTGAAAATGTGGCTGGCCCTCCAAAAATGGTTCGGCGATTAAGATCCAGAGATTTATTAGTTGAATTAACCGAACATAGACTTGCTGAGAGATTATTGAAAGCATCTACTTTTGGTGGAATTCCCATGAAGGTTACCCTGCATGCCACCTTAAACTCCTCTAAAGGGATAATATCAGAGTGGGATCTGTTAAACATATCAGAGGATGAACTTGTTCATGAACTAAGAAATCAAAACGCGGTACAAGCCAAAAGAATTGCTATTAAAAGAGATGGAGAGCCTGCCCCGGACGATGGTACTAACATTTAAAACACCAAATCTACCTACTTCCATTAAAGCTGGTTATGTTAGATGTCAAGTAAGACCATACATTCCAAATCCAGTCCGGTGCTTTAAGTGCTAAAAATTTGGTCATTCCCAAGCTGTCTGCAGAGGTGTAGCCACTTGTGCAAACTGCAGATCAAAAGAGCATACACACACACAAACTGTAACACTGAAACGCAAATTTGTCCTAACTCCATGGTAATCACTCTGCTTTATACACTTCTATCAGATCACCAGCGAGGTGATCTGATAGAGGTGTATAAAGCTTTGAATGGTTTAAGCATGCTCAATGCTGATGGGATTCTTCCTCTAGCTCAGAAAAATCACCTGAGAGGGCATAAATTCAAATTGAGGAAAGACAGATGTAGGATAGACGTGCGGAAATTTGCCTTTAGCCAGCGGGTGGTTGGTTGGTGGAACAGACTTCCATCCCTTGTGGTGGAGGTTGATAGCCTAAATAAGTTTAAGGCTCAGCTGGACAGGTATTTTGAACGAACAGAGGGGTGAAGTGGGTGTTTTTTTTTTTTTTGGCTGATGCTGCACATAAGCTTGCTTTCTTGCATCAAATGCCTCTACTAATGCTAATGCTAATGCTTTCTCTAAGGAATGCCCTCAATGGAAAAGAGAAAAGAAATTTACCCCAGGGGCTCACATCTGGTGAGTTTGGGCTTGGCACACCCAGGATCCTGAGCTGGATATCATCATCCTTCTCTTTCTTGGTGATTCCCTTCTACTTCTCTCTCTCAGGGTAACTCGGGAATTTTTTTTTTGGCTGGTGCAGCATAAGCCTCAGGCTTCCTTGCACCATATAGCTAATAATAATAATAATATTCAAAAATATAAGATTGAGCAGAAAGTATCATACCAAAGATGCTTCAGTTACCCAATGGCTATGCTAGCACTCAGACTGACTGCTCAGTCCCTCCAAATATCTCAATATCTGGATGGGCTAAATCACTCCTCTCCTCTCCTCAAAGGAAAAACCTACTCCTAAATATGCTACTTGAGAAGCAAATACTCCTCTCCTCATCAAAGGAAAAACCTACTCCTAAATTTGCTACTTGAGAAGCAAATACTCCTGTAACAATACCTCCAGACAAGAAACCTAATGAGCAACCAAAAGAACGAGCCAAGAGCCCTGAAAGAAACAACGTAACTAAATTTATATCCAATACCATGGATATTGATGAAAAGACAGATGAAGATGATTCAATTCTTGAGATTCATCCAGAGGATGACATTGACACGGATAGGCCAATCTTCCCGGAAAAGAAAAAGTAGACAAGCGCAAACAAAAAAATCTGCCGTAAGTAACCAAACCCACCAGTTAAAACCAAACAATGCACAGTGATTCAATGGAATTGTCGCGGACTTCGTGCTAATTTAGATGACCTCTACGATCTCCCAAGTGAATATAAGCCTGTTGCAGCATGCATACAAGAAACAAACCTAACAAATGCAGTATCTATAACAATCAAATACTTCACAATTTATAGAAAAGATAGAAACTTCTCTAATGCAGCACACGGAGGAGTAGCGCTGTTAATAAACTCTTTAATTCCCTCCAGACCTATTCCCTTGCAAACACCATTGGAAGCAATTGCAGCCCGTATCACCATTGGCATAACAATAACATTAGTCTCATTGTATCTGTCACCAAACCACGCTTACACCCTTGCTGATTTAGATGACCTAGTAAGACAAATACCTGCTCCTTTCTGTATTCTGGGTGACTGGAATGGTCATAACCCCCTATGGGGTTCTCAACATCTTGACTGCAGAGGACAAATAATTAAGAAATTCTTGGATAAACACAATCTAACTATTTTAAACACCATTGATCACACATATGTGCATATACCATCTGGTTCAAGCTCTGCCATTGATCTATCAGTATGTTCCCCAACAATATTTCCTCTCATATATTGGACAGTTACTGACAATCCTCTTGGTAGTGACCACTTTCCGATCATCTCTAATTTCTATACAAGTTTTCCTCTGCAGAGTACCATTAGAACAATTTGGAAATTTGACAAGGCCAACTGGACTAAATATCAAGAAATAACTAATTTAGATTCCACTGTCATTGCAACTGACAAGATTGATTCTGCAGTAAGCTGTATTACACAACAAATAATGACAGCAGCTGAAACTGCTATCCCAAAATCATCATTTAAAATCCGACTCCATCCAAAAATGTGGTGGAATGAAGCATGTAGCACTGCTAAAAGAGAAAGGAATAAATACTGGAATCAGTTTAGAAAACATCCAACCACAGCCAACCTCCTACAGTTTAAGAGAGCAAGGGTTAAGGCTCGTCATGTAAGACTAATGAGTAAAAAAGAAGCATGGGCACGCTATGCTGCCACCATAAACAGATTCACAGATACTGCTACAGTCTGGAAAAAATCAAACGTATCAATGGCAAATACTCACTTGCTACTTCTCCAATTCTATTTCTGAAAGGAAAGGAGATTTCTGAACCTGTGGAAATTGCTAATGCATTTGGCTCGTCTTTTGAAACACTCTCAGCCGTTTCCGCCTATGAACCAGCCTTTCATTCACTGAAATGCAGTACAGAAAAGTATAAACTGAATTTTAATACTGCACTCCAACATTCATACAATTTGCCACTGACCATGACTGAATTGCTTAATGCACTCACAAAAGTGAAAAACAGTGCTCCCGGTCCTGATGGAATATATTATGCAATGATTTCCCATTTAAGTGAAAGTTCATTAAGTGCTCTCTTACGACTCTATAATAGAATTTTCTTAGAGGAATATTACCCCATCAGCTGGTGCCATTCTTATGTGCTAGCCTTCCCGAAACCAGGAAAAGACCACACAGATCCAACAAACTATCGGCCTATCTCCCTAACAAGTTGCTTCGATAAAACAATGGAAAAAATAGTTAACGCCCAATTAACATGGTATTTGGAGACTCAAAACATTGAGTCCAAGCCAGTGTGGTTTTCGTAGAAGTAGATCGATGCTTGATCTCATTATCAAAGCGGAAGCAAATATTCAGAACGCCTTTCTAAAAATGAGCACTTTGTTATGATATGCGTTGACATTGAAAAAGCATTTGATACAACTTGGCGTTATGGGATTCTTCGCAAATTACATAAATCTGGCCTTCGTGGTCATCTCCTGAAATATATTCAGAACTTTCTATCTAACAGATCCTTCCAGGTCCACTTACACTCGTCACTTTCTGAAACATACGTACAAAAAGAGGGAGTTCCCCAGGGATCAGTGCTGAGCACAACATTTTTGCCATCAGGATCGATTCTTTAACCAAGTTTATACCTAACATAGTTGATGCATACCTGTATGCTGACGACCTTGCCATCTCATGTTATTCTTAAAATATGTGACTTATTGAGAGACAACTACAAGGTGCCATTAATAGAATAGTCTCTTGGGCCAAAAACAATGGTTACAGAATTTCTAAATCCAAAATAACTGCAGTACACTTCTGTTGTAAACGACCTTCCAGTCCTTCAGTTAGACTCTCATTACATCACATTTCAGCTAAGTACTTGTTTTCTTGGTATAATACTTGATAAAAAACTAAACTTCCTTAAACATATAAAATATATTCATACCAGCTGTCTTAAGAAACTAAATATTCTCAGAGTAATCTCCTCTATGTCATGGGGTGCAGATCGTTACATGTTGCTATATTTATATCGCTCATTAATTAGATCCCGCTTAGACTATGCATCTCCTGCATACATCTCACTGAAATGGATTGATCCCATTCATCACAGTGCACTTCGAGTTGCACTGGGGGCCTTTCGTACATCTCTAATTGTAAGTCTATATATGGAAGCACATGAACCGCTGCTAGATCTTTGACGACAAATTCTTCTCCTAAATTATGCCCCTAAAATCAGCAGCCTTACACATCACCCGATATGGTAATATCTCTTCAGACCAAAATGGGAAAACCTCTATCAAACTAAATCACATCTCAACAAACCATCTAGCATTAGACTTCAAGCTCTAAACACTAGCTGGGGACTCAACATGAATAACATACTGCAGGATATTAGCATGGAAATCCAGCCATGGCAAATACCCACAATATACGTTGACAGATATTTTCAGAAATGGGGGAAGAATAATCTTCCAGATACTAAAATTAGACAATTACATCTGGCCCACGCTAATCAGTTTAGAAGTTATGTACAGCTATATACAGATGGATTCAAGACTGCCAATAAAGTTGGTATAGCCGTAGTCTTGCAGGATGCTATCATCGCCAATCAGTTCCCCTCAGAACGTAGTACCGCAGAGTTATATGGTATCCTATTAGCCCTCGAGAACATGAAAGAAGTCTCTCATATGCTCAATCCATCATATATACCGATTCGTTAAGTGCCGTGATTGGTATACAATGCAAACGCTCCAGCAATCATCCTCTGATACAGAAAATCTGGTCTCAGTTAATGGAAATTCATACACGTGTCCACCGCACAATTTTTTGTTGGATTCCAGGACACTCTGGAATCCCAGGAAATGAACAGGCAGATTTAGCTGCTAAAAATACTCCAAATCTGATCTCTTCCAATTTCAGGACACCATATGTTGACTATAAATCCATTATACAACAGACCTCTAAAGAACAGTGGAAACGTATATGGGAAAAAGAAACAAATAATAAACTCTTTGAAATAAAGAGAGAACCCAAATAGTGGCAGTCTTGTCTAAGAGGAAGTAGAAAAGAAGAAACTGTACTAGCACGACTTCGCATTGGTCATACGTACCTCAGTTACCTATTAAGGAATGAAGACGCCCTACAATGCAGTAACTGTTCATGCCCACTTACTGTAAAGCACATTGTCATAGAATGCCCACTATATTTAAGAGAACGAAAAACTGCTTTCTCTTCACATTTAAAAAATTGCAATCAATTAACACTACAAAATGTTCTAGGAGATCGTCAGGATATGGATGACGTTTTTGTTTTTCTAAAATCGATTGATAAATGTCACCTTGTCTGAACTTTTATATCAGAGTCAAAACAAACAAGAAATATATACTAGTCAGAAATATCTGCATTATAGCCATTGTTGCTGATGCACCAACAAACCCAACAACAACAACATTTATTTTCAACACATGTAAAGCCACAATCACAAGAACGACAAAAACTCAAACAATATGGACAAAAATACAGCAGATGTATGCAAAACTGCCATGCTCACTGTCAATAGCTATGATATCACAAAACCAGAGGAGATTGCAAACACCCTGGGTGGATCTTTCATGGAAATATAGGCTACGACATCATACTCGCCATATTTTCAGGCACACAAAGCACAAGCTGAAAAACACCGTATCAATTTTGAATCAACATCAATTTCTGCATACAATTTCCCCTTCACAATGTCAGAGTTGCATCATGCTCTATAGTCTACTAAATTCAGTGTAGCAGGGCCAGATAGAATCCACTACATCGTGATATCAAAACTCACCAAACTGGCCCTCAAGACTCTGTTACTCCTGTATAACAGAATATTCAAAGAAAACACATTCCCCGACAAATGGCATCATGCGTACATTCTGGATTTTCCAAAACCAGGCAAAGACTCTGCAAATCTGCAACATTATTTACCCATTGCACTAACTAGCTGTATGAGCAAGGTCATGGAAAAAAATGGTCAATGTCCGACTAACCTGGTTTCTAGCTCAAAATGATCTCCTAAATTCAGTGCAATGTGGTTTCTGGGAAGGTAGATCCACTCTTGACCTTTTGATCAAGACAGAAATACACTGCTTCTTGATTAGACCGGGGTTCGAGCCCGTCACCACCAAATACGGAGTATGCGGAAAGGTCAAGGAATGACCACCGCATATCCCGGAGCAATATGGCCTTAGTTGCTAATGCTCCTAAAAACCAAATAACAAACAACAACAAACAGAAATACACATTTGTGACGCCTTCGTCCAAAAAGAACATCTTGCAATAGTCTTCTTTGACATCAAAAAAGCTTTGGGCTTTTTTGATGTCAAAGCTTGGCTTGGAGATATGGTATTATGTGAACCCTATACGATCTGGGATTACGCAGACAACTACCATAGTTTATCAGAAACTTCCTGCACTGCTCTGCAGCACTCAGCTCACTGTCCAATATATACCCATTGATTGTCCCAAATACAATAGTGACCGACAAGCTATGTTTGTTGGTCAAAAAGTTTACCTCTTTTTCCAGGACAAACATTCCTTTCAGTATTGCTAACCTCCTGGCAGATATGCCACATGTGGCCAAAATTTTTTCATTCGTTAAACGGATACAACTGTACAACACGTATGAACTTCAACAACATTTATATACATTAACTATTAGTATATTAATAAGAGGAGTTTACCTCAATATAGTACGTGGAACACTTCCGTATGAACCCTCCAGAAATTAAAACGGATAGTATGAATCAGAGCTGTAATACTCAATATGTTCTACGTTGATAATAATATTAGTATATTAATAAGAGGAGTTTACCTCAATATTAATATACTAATATTATTAATATTAGATATTAATATACTAATATTATTATCAACGTAGAACATTGAGTATTACAGCTCTGATTCATACTACTGTTTTAATTTCTGGAGGGTTCATACGGAAGTGTTCCACGTACTTTATTGAGGTAAACTCCTCTTATTAATATACTAATATTATTATTAACGTAGAACATATTGAGTATTACAGCTCTGATTCATACTATCTAATACATAAACTATGTATTTAACATCACCATAGTTAGGCACATTATGGTCTGTCTTCCTGTCCTTGTGCTGTAAAGCCCTTAAACAAACAAAAACAACTGATATTCAGATGAACAATTTTACAATCAATGATAAAATTATTTTAAAGTTGTTCTTGTCCCCCCATCTTTTCTTCTCCTTCCCCCTTCCTCAAATCCCCTATATCCCCACTCTCTCAGCTCCTGGCACTACTATTCATCTTCTTCCAGTTTCTGATATTCATATGAACTTCTCTTTTCTCAAATAATTCTTCACACTTAAAATTAAATTGTTTTCTTCCCATTACCGTAATGAAAATTTCTATATCCATGATTTAAAAAGGTAAATAAAAAATCAGTTTAATAGTGATATAATATGAGAAATATTCAAATTGTGAAAGCATAATGATATCATTTGTGTCTTTCTTCTCTTTTCCTTCTTCTGTTTTAGTTGTTCTTTGTGGAAGGTGTAAGAATCATAACATTACTTTTCATACTTTTTTTAAGGTTGTGCTTTTGTCACCTATGCCTCTCGTCAATGTGCTATTAATGCCATAAAATCCATGAATCACTCGCAGACAATGGAGGTAAGTTTGCTTTTTATTGTTTTTCTTTGAGCAACATGAGTAATTCATTTAGGTTATAAATATATATATTTTTTTATATGTATATATTTATATATATACAGGGTGATTCACTACCAGTGCAACAAACTTGCAGGAGGTGTAGGGGGCACAAAGACGAATCGTAATCACATAGCATTGCAGGGTCCGAAATGCCTTCGTCATGTGGTAGAGGACGTTGAACGGGAGGTCGCGTGAACAGCGATCCCGCTGGAAGTCAGCACTTGCGAACCGTTTCTGTTGAAGAAACCAAGTAGCAAAAGTCCTCTGGAGTGGATAATCCGCAGGCGCCAATGATCGGACGTGCTGCAGATGGTATGAACTCATTTGGTTTGTTGACAGTATCCTCCATACGGTGGATTGGGAAATACCCAATCGTTGGCCTATTGCTCGAGTACTCGTACTCGGATTGCCTTCTGCAAGACGTAGGACATTCTCCTCATTGTCTGGCGTCCTCGTCGTTTGCTCTCGATTCATGGTACCTCTCGTGAAACAACCAGCCTCACGTAACCTTCTGTGCACACGTGTGAAAATCGTATGATGAGGAGCATGCCTGTGTGGGAAACATTCCTGGTACAAGCGCAGAGCAGCATGCCCATTACAGTCCATAGCTCCATACACGAGGTGCATGTCGGCCAGTTCAACGTTTGAATACTCGTCCATCCTACTGCCTCGGGAACTGGTTCACAAATGCTGACTTCCAGCGGGATCGCTGTTCACACGACCTCCCGTTCAACGTCCTCTACCACATGACGAAGGCATTTCGGACCCTGCAATGCTATGTGATTCCGATTCGTCTTTGTGCCCCCTACACCTCCTGCAAGTTTGTCGCACTGGTAGTGAATCACCCTGTATATATATATATATATATATATATATTTTTTTTTTTTTTTTTTTTTTTTACTTTTTTATGGTTTTCTATAGATATGTTGGATACTTGTTATAGAGTTCAAAGTTCTGACTGTTTTTTAATATTCACCAGTTCTGCCTCTTATTGATATTATTATGAGATAATTCCTATTCTAACTCTCACAAGTTGAAGTTTATTTCATTCTGGTATATTACTTTACTAATTGTATTAATTTTTTAAATTTTATATAATTATAAAAGGATCACCAATTTAATGATTTATAAAAAAAAGGAAACATTCTTTGCACCACACAAAAGAATTGTTGCAAATTGCAACAAATAATGCTGGTATGGTGCTAACTTCTACTTGCATTCAAGCGAAAAATTAAAAAATGAAATTCAAACTGCTTAATGTAAAAAAAAATTCCAGAATAGATAAGCAAGAGCTTACACCCCATGGAACAAAAAATGTAGGCCCTGGGTGCCAAGCGATTGTGACTGAGCGATTTCTCTGTGCTATTACTGCGATTTCAAAAAATGTATTTATAGTTATTTTACGTTCTTGACATTAATAAATTTATTCATTTAAAAACAACTCTTGTTACAAAAACACTTGTACAGCGCAAGAAATGAAAGGCACCTTTCTTTATTTCTTCTAGTTTACTACTAACCACTTACTACTTTTTGCTTGGTCACACCAGGCACTGCTCCTGCCTCCCTGTGGTTGGGCCAGTAACTTTGGCAGAAAAGTTCATCTGCCAGGGGCTAAGAAGAGCCAACATGGAAAAAAATATGTTTCCAACTTTAGAGCCATCAAGCTGTCGGCTAAACACAGAAAATGACCATGATTCGTCGCAAGCAAAGAGGTTGAAAACCAATCCCTCGGCGACAGACTAACCTGCATTCTTAATTATGCACTCACTATCTGAACAGCCTCTCGGTAAGCTGTCCCCTTTTCTAATCCAAAAACACCTGGAAAGTATTGCAGGGTCTCCCAAGATGGTTAAGAGACTGCAATCAGGGGACTTACTTATTGAAACTATAAATTGCAGGCACTCTGAAAAATTACTAAAAAAGACAACTTTCACTGGTATTCCAGTGAAAGTAAGTCCACATGCAACCCTAAATACATCAAAGGGTGTAATATCTAGTTGGGACCTGATGAATGTGACAGAGGAAGAAATTAAAGAAGAGCTTCAGGAACAAAATGTAATTGCTGTAAAAAGAATTATGATAAAAAGAGACGATATTCTTACACCTACCAGAAATATCATTCTCACCTTTAACAGTCCAAGCCTACCCTCATCAGTAAAAGCTGGATATCTACTTTGCCGCACTCGTCCTTTCATACCCAATCCGTTGAGATGTTATAAATGCCAAAAGTATGACCACTCTCAAACGACATGCAGAGGGAACCCAGTTTGTCTCAACTGTGGATCCTCCAATCACATTCAAAGTGATTGTTTGGCGAAAGGAATGATATGTCCCAACTGCAAAGGCAACCATCCTGCCTACTCTAAGACATGTGAGAGATGGAAAACAGAGAAAAAAATTGTGAAATATAAAGTGGAAAACAGAGTTAGTTATCAGGAGGCAATAAAATTAATTGCACCGAGTATACCTAACTGTACCTATGCCAATATTGCAAAAAAACATCAAACCATTGCCACACAAACCGATGTTAGTGTTCCTTCAAACACTTCAATCTTTGACTGGGCTCGGGCTATCCTCTCTCAGCAACAGTCCAGTGCCGTTAAGCACTCAGACCAAGCAAATAATACGCCTCTCACAATACCAGCAAAATCTCAGTCTCCGCCAGTGAATGCTACTACTACAAATAATGATAGTTCTACTTCAAAAAAGATTATTCAGGACACATCAATGGAGGCAGAGTACCCATCCAAACAGGAAGATTCGATTCTGGAAATATTTGCAGAAGAAGAAGAAGATATGGACACCAGTCGCCCTTCCTTTCCAAAAAGAGATAAACCGAAGCCTGAATGCCATAAGACAGCCACGTCAGGTACAGCTTCTTCTACATTCAAGTAATGCCTTACATTTTGCAGTGGAATTGCAGAGGCTTTTGTGGCAACATCGACAATATTCAAAACTTAATTAACCGCTACTCTCCAGTTGGTTTCTGCCTTCAAGAAACCTATTCAACTCCTTTCAAATCTCTGTTTCCATAAAAAACTATTCAATCTATAGAAGAGATCGGAATACATCCGATTCTGCTCATGGTGGTGTAGCCATCTTGATTAGCTCAAAGATTCTGGCTAGACAATCGCTCTTCGAACCCAAATCGAAGCCGTTGCTGTGCATCTGATTACTCAGATCTCTTTAACAATTGTCTCAGTTTATCTCACACCAAATCATACTTTCTCTTACAATGACCTTGAAGGACTTTTAAGACAGCTACCCTCCCCTGTCTGCTTGCTAGGGGATTTCAATGGCCACCATCCTCTATGGGGATCATCTAAATTAGACAGATGCGGCCAAATGATTGAAACTTTACTAGAAAAACAAAATCTCACTCTTCTTAATAGTGGCTCGCACACCCATATACAGTTACCTACTGGACAGACTTTCGCAATTGATCTTTCGATTTTTCCCTGATACTGTTTTCAGTCATGCAATGGTCCGCTCTGGATGATCCAATGGGCAGTGATCATTTTCCAATTGTTTGTAATCTGTTGACTACACAACTACCATTACAACAGCCCTGCAGGAAATGGAAATTCTCTAAAGCCAATTGGGCCAAATTTCAGTCAGTAATCATTCATAAAAAAAAAAACTATTCGACTACAGCCCATAGACGAAGTTGCAGATTATGTTACATCCCGTCTTTTAGTTGCAGCTAAGTACTCAACTCCATTATCAAATCCCCCGTCCCGACAGCATTTCAACTATTGGTGGAACGAAGAGTGCACAAAAGCAAAGAAGGAAAAAAATAAAGCATTTAATTTATTCCATCAATCTCCAACTACAGCTAATCTAATTAGCTACAAGAAACTAAGGGCAAAGGCGCGTTACATTCAAAAGCAGGCCAAGAAAGATTCTTGGACTAGGTTCGCATCAACTATCAATAGAAACACTGACTCCAGACTAATATGAAAAAAAATTAGGCAGCTTTCTGTGAAGTTTCCAACTGTTCCTTCCCCAATTCTCTCCTGCAATGGGCAAGAACTCTCTGCTCCTCTAGATATAGCCAATGTCTTGGGCAAAACCTTTGCTCAAATATCGGCTGCATCAAACTACACTCCAAAATTCCAGAAAATTAAGGCCACCACCGAACAGAGACCTTTCAACTTTCGAACCTCACTATCACTTCCATATAATCAGCCTCTGCAATATTGTGAACTTCTACAGGCCATCAGAACAACACGAAACAGTGCCTCTGGGCCAGATGATATATACAGTGGTACCTTGGTTTGCGAGCATAATTCGTTCTGGAAACGTGCTCGTAATCCAAAGCACTCGTATATCAAAGCGAATTTCCCCATAAGAAATAATGGAAACCCAGATGATTTGTTCCAAAACTCAAAAATATTCATATACTGTAAAAATGATTAATACAAAATACATACCTTTTTTATATTTTTAATATTTAAATTTAATATACATAAAGCAATCGAATTTATTAATTATTGGGTAGGACGACTTTCACTTTCTCTAACGGGATCACTGCTATCTGTTGACTTTTTCTTTTTGTGCGACTTTAACAAGGAATCTTTCCAATGACACTTGCTTTTGCCTCCTTTTGAGGATTTCACGGAAATCAGATTCATCGCTCGCACTATTACAAAATGAGGAGGCACGCTTGATACACATAAACAAAGCTGCGTGCGTGTAGCAACTGAATAAACAACACCATAAAGGCAGAGATGCCCTATTAACACCTCACATTTTACTAAAGCACATTTCTAGGGGTTACTACCATAAAACAATAAAAACAATTTCCAGTTGCGCTCCCGCCAGTGGAATCTGTTATAAACTGGTAGTAAACTCGATCTAATTGCATTTGCGATTATACTAGCTGGAATTGTTGGTTTTTACGTTATTATGGTGATATGTGTTTCCCCTTCACTGATATAAAAAAAACCATAAATACATTTTCAAAATCTTCTCTTCATTCCTATCGGGTTGCGTTCGGTTGGGGTGATTCTACGTTCGACTGCCATTTCTTGTAAACACAGGCGAAACTTGCATAAGCGAATTCGGTTCGTGTTATATAAGATATCGTTCCCGTATTTCGTGTAGTGTAAACACGTGTTATACGAGGACTGACTGTACTCGTATTGCAAGACCCTGCTCGTTTATCAAGTTAAAATTTACTAAAAATTTTTGCTCGTCTTGCAAAACACTTGCATGCCAAGTTACTCGTAATCCAAGGTACCACTGTATTATGTCATGCTGCAGCATCTCGATGACAAACTTACAACTGCTTCTAGTTTTTTTTAACTGGATCTTCCTGGAAAATATTTATCCAATCTCTTGGCACCATGCTACAGTTTTGGCGTTTTTGAAACCTGGAAAAGATCCCTCCAGTCCTAATAGTTAAAGACCAATATCTCTGTCAAGTTGCCTTGGTAAAATTCTTGAAAAAATGATCCACAATCGACTCACCTGGATCATTGAAACTCAACTTCTACTGAGTAATTGTCAACATGGCTTTTGCAAAAACAAGTCCTCCCTAGATCTGATGATCAAGGGGGAATCTGAAATTTGCAATGCCTTTGTGAAAAACGAACACCATGTCATGGTCTCCATTGATATAGAGAAGGCATTTGATACCACCTGGCGGTATGGCATTCTCAGTGACCTATATAATCTTGGTCTACGAGGCAACCTGTCCATATTTATTAGGAACTTCCTCAAGAGCTGATCTTTCCAGGTCAAATATGAAAATTCCCTTTCTGCTACATTCTCGCAGGAAGAAGGAGTACTGCAGGGATCAGTTTTAAGTGCAACCCTGTTTGCCCTTAGAATTAATTCCATTACAAAAGAACTCCCAAATACTGTAGAGGCTTACCTTTACTCTGACGATCTCTCTATTTTTTGCCATTCTCAGAACATGAGATCTATCGAAAGGCAATTGCAGATGTCCCTCAATAAAGTACAAAAGTGGGCTGAGCTCAATGGATATCATCTTTCCCAACAGAAAACAGTTGCGATCCACTTTTACAGTCAATGCAAATTTCATACATATCCTGAACTTCGGATTTCAAATTCCACCATTCCGATTGCCAGCAATATGAAATTCTTGGGAGTAATCCTAGACAGTAAGCTCAACTTCTTTGACCATGTTAAATTAATATATACTGCCTGTCTTAAAAAGATCAACATGCTAAGAGCTTTATCTGCCCTCTCTTGGGGAGCAGATCGTACAGCTTTGCTGCTCTTATATAGAGCACTGATTAGATCCTGTTTAGATTATGGTGCTCCAGTTTATGATTCTGCCCGAAGGAGTGTGCTGCGCTGGCTGGATCCTATTCAACATAATGCACTGCGGATTGCAATTGGTGCATACAGGACATCTCCAACTCAGAGTCTATACATTGAAGCTCATGAGTCCCCTTTGCATCTTCGTAGAAAAATGTTATTACTTAAATATGCAGCCAAAATATGGACTTGCTCTTCGCATCCTATTCAGCCATACCTTTTTATTCAACCACTATTCAATCTCTACAGAAATAAACCAAGTAAAATACGACCAGCTGGCCTACGACTCCTTGAAATATCACAGAATTGGAATGTTCCTCTCCACAATAGGCAACAGATAAAGAATTACTCTCATCCACCATGGACCACCTTTCCTCAACTTACCCTTGATACCTATTTTCTAGAATGGGGAAAGAATCGTCTACTGGCACTGACTGTGCAACAACTCCATGCTAGCCATATTCAAACCTATGCTGACTTCTTGCCGGTATATACGGATGGTTCCAAATCTCTTTCAACTGTTGGAGCAGCAGCAGTGTTTCCCTCTGCTATCATATCAGTTTCTCTTCCACCTGAGTATAGCAACTTTTCAGCAGAACTGTACACAATACAATTAGCTCTAGAAAATTTGACTCTACATCCATCTGCAAAATATATAGTTTACACTGACTCTCAGCTCAACTAGAGCAATGCAGAATACCTCTCAAAAGAATCACCATATTTTAATGAAAATCAGGAGTTTGTTATTGCAGATTTGTCATTGTCAACAACTAGTGAAGTTTTGCTAGATTCCAGCACATTCAGGCATAAAAGGGAATGAAGTGGCTGATATATCTGCCAAAAGTCCAAGTTTAGACCTAACCTCTGTCCCTATTCCAGCACACGATTATAATATCTTAATTCAAGCAGCATGCCAAGCACAGTGGACAGAGTTATGGCATACCCAAACAAATAACAAACTTTTCCAGCTGAAACAATACCCAAAGTTCTGGCACTCAAGCAATCAGACAGTGCGGCGGGAAGAAGTGGTACTCACACGAATGAGAATAGGACACACCCATCTGGCTCACCTCCATCTACTAATAGGCGATGATCCTCCTCAGTGTCCACACTGCTTAGAACATCTAACAGTCAAACACATTCTGATTGACTGTCCACAGTATCAACAACATCGAGCTGCAATACTTCAAAATCTGGCTAATCGTCGAGAACCATTGACATTACATCTTATCATTGGAGAGGACGTAAACGTTAACGAACTTTTCTGCTTTTTAAAACAAATTGGTGTGTATCATCTTTTATGAATAGGTTTCAGATGAGGTATGAGGTATATTGAGGGTCTAGCGGCTCCTGGGATTTCTCCCATCTCCGCGAATGTTCTATGTATCGGTGACAGTACCCTGTCAAAGCCAGAGATTTAGAAGTGTGTGGGTCGTGAGTAGTGTTATATGTTGTGCCCATTGTTTATCCGGCTTATTGGCCGCCAGGCCCCTAATGGGACCAGACGTTGTCCATACCTCGCCACGTGGAGGCTAGCCGGGTGTTACCATTGAGTCAATTGTACTCTGGCTGGTCCTGCCACTTACTTTCCTGGGATTTTAGTGGCTAGGACCTAAAATAAAATTGGAACGACCGTGGTTGATTTTAAATCACTTACATTAAAGCACTAATATGGGGTTGATGCTGAAAGCCTGTTTCTGAAGTGCCTAAAAGGTTGGGCGAAATTTTTTGGTGTATTTAAATTTGGACGTGTAGGGCTATACGCTGTGCAAGAAAAAGTGCTGGGAGGGGAGAATGAAGGCTGGTGGGTGAAATAGGAAGAAGAGGGTCGATAGGGTAGGTGACCCCCAATTTTTCAGTGAGGCATGCCCATGCCCCACCAGAGGGAAGAAATGGTGTGGCAGGGAAGAGAGGCGACAGCAAGCCGTCACCTCCCACCCCTGCCGGGTGTGGGAGTAAAAGAATTGCACTGCACAAGAGAGTGCAGAGCATAGAGCCAATATGGCTCCGTTGAGGCAGCAACTTGGAGTTCTCTATCTTCGTTGGTCTTCTCTGTCATTGGTAGCCATATTTTTCCTCAGCTATGAACACTGGTCAGGTCCATTGTTGGTCTGTTAGCTATGGCTGTGGTTCTCTTCATCATGGGATTCGGATCTGAAATTAATTTAAACTGGCTTCATTATTAATTATTTTCTCATATTCCTACGAATAGGTGCACTATAGCCACAGCAGCTAATGCGCCAATAAACAACCATACCACACACACATACAAAAAATGTTTTATGTGGAAACATCTTTGATGAAAATCAGAACCGTTTAAAACGCATTAGGGTCATACTTCAGTCCGAAATATTTAGTATGAATGATGTAATGTTTTATGCACATGCCTGCTGCTTACCTTACCGAATCAACATTTGGAAGAGGTTACCGAAATCCAAGCCAATAGCCTTATTACCCATTTGATTGTAGACATTGGTTGATTGGTATGATTACAACAATACAAGTATTTGTAATGTTGCAATCCACAATGCCGAAGTCAAATGAAGAGCATTGTCAAGGGTACTGAGCAAGCTGACCTAACAAAATAAAATGGAGGTAGCAGTTATGTGTGAGAATGACAAAGACTATCAAGATTGTGTAAAACTCAAACAGAAAATCAAGCATTGGATTTAGCAATGCCTTCAACCAGCAATTCCGCTGTCCCATCTAACAATAATGTACCCAAAATGAATATTAATTTTGTACAATGGAACCTTTCTCCAATTGCAGAGCATCATCAGCCACTTTCAATCCACTGTAGGATGAAGGCCTCTCCAGCAACTTTCCAGTTCCTTCTGTTTTGTGCAATGGCCATCCATTTACTACCCACAAACTCATGAATTTCATCTGTCCATCTCCGTCGTTGTCTTCCAGGTTTTCTTCTAGCTCCTCTTGGGTACCATTCTGTTATTTTCTTATTTCATCTGTCATCATGTCTTCAAGCTATGTGTCCTGCCCAAGACCATTTTAGTTCTTTAGTTTTGATAAGAATGTCTTTTACTTGAGTTTGCTGTCTAATCCATGTGTTTCTTTTCTTATCTAACAGCCTGATTCCCAATATAATTTGTTCCATTCTTCTCTGTACAGTTTTCAGCTTCTCTTCCATTCTTTTGGTGAGTGCCCAAGTTTCATTTCCCCAAGTCATCGTGGGGAGTATACATTGGTTCATTATTTTATGTTTCAGACAAATGCTATCCATCCTGAATACTATCCCTCCAAAATTTATTCTTCTATTGACTTCCAGCCATTTATCATTATTACTGCTAATGACTTGTCCAACATGATAAGTATATGACTTCACCTTTTCAATTACTGCTCATTCAATCATTATATCCCCTTCTGTGGTATACTTGTTCATCATTACTTTTGTTTTAGCCATATTCATCTTTAGTCCAAAATCCTTACTAACTCTGCATAACTGATAAAGATTTTCCTCTAATTCTTTGGGATCGTGGCTTATGACTACAGTGTCATCTGCAAATCGTAAATGGTTTAGGTACTCTCCATTCACATTGACTCCTTTCTGTGACCAGTCTAACTTCTGAAAGCTTCCTCAAGGGCAGCAGTAAACAACTTCGGAGATATTGTCTTCTTGTCGAACTCCTTTCTCAATTTTAAATTTCCTACTGTCTTTGTCTTGTCTAATAAAGGAAGTAGCATTCTCATATATTTTCTTCAAAATCATAATATATAGGGTATCTGTGCCTTGTCTTTCCAGTGCCCAAACCATTGCCTTATGCTGTATGTAGTCAAATGCCTTTTCATAATTCACAAATGCCAGGCATAATGACGTTTTATATTCATTTGCTTTCCCCATTAGTTGTGATATTACCTGAAGCTGATCCATAGTTGCAAATCCTGTCCTAAAGCCAGCTTGCTCTTTCGGTTGATTAAGTATTCTTTCTAATCTGTTAGTAATGACTCTTTTGAACAACTTGTAGATGTGGGATAACAAGCTAATTGGTCTATAATTTCCAATTTTGGATTTATCTCCTTTCATATGCAGCAAAACTATGATTGCATTATTCCACTCCTTAGGCATCGCACCTTTTCTAATGCATTTTGTGAAGAGTCTTGCCATTATTTGTGTCAGATCTCTTCCTCCCAATTTTAACAACTCTACAGTAACTTCATCTTCCCCGGGGCTTTCTGATTCTTCATTTTCTTCAACGCATGTTCTTCCTCATCAGGAAGGGTATCGGGTATGTTGTATGTGTTACTAATTTGTGATGCATCTTCCCCACTGCTGGCATCATTCCCTCACTCCTTGTTTAATTCTCTATAGTAGTCTTCTGCTATTTGAATTATGCCTGCTTTTTATAAGTCTGCCATCACTATTCTTCGATTTCAGTATCATTTTTCTTTCTGTATTACTGCTCATGGCTGCTGATTTAAGTCCTTTGTTTTCCCTTGATACTTGTCGAAATCTACTTTCTACTTTTTGTTGTTATACTTTTCTTGTGTTAAATCTTCTTATGTCTTCTCTGAGTCTCTTTCTAATGGCTTTGCATAACTCAGTATGTATACTCAATCTTCTCCTTGTCAGTGTTTATCTTGCTCTTCATTTGTCGTCTTCAGTTCATCGTGACAAGTGTTTCTTGACTAATTTTTTCTGCTTTGGATTTCTTTTTTCTCTAGGTTTCTTGGGTTTTGTCACTTTCAGAAAGTTGTAATATTCCTCATCGATATCTTGGTCCTGAGCAGTCTGCAGAAGCTCAAACGTGTTCTTAAATTCCAGTACATACTGCTTTTTCTCCTCTGTTATCTCAGAGACCTTTGTATTATTTACTCGAGTCAGTTTTTTTCCTTTCTTTTCTTACATCTATATCAAGTGTGCATCTTGCCATTCTGTGATCACTTCCAACATTTACCTCGTTCAGGACAGTAACATCATTCATGATATATCTTCTGTTAGTGAGGATGAAGTCAATTTCATTAGTTGTTAATCAATTTGGGCTCTTCCATGTCCACTTTCTGTTCACCCTTTTCTTGAAAAAAGTGTTCATTACTGACATTCCTTGAGATTCTGCAAATTCCACAAGTCCTTCACCTCTTTCATTTCTTTCATCAAATCGAAAATTTCCTATACAGGCGGGCCTCGATTAACGCAATTAATTTGTCCCGCGAGTGCATTGCGCAAAACAGAAACGCGTTAATCGAATATCATAACCAATAGGAAAAATTATAATTGGTCCTTGACCTTCTGGAATGTCCATAAAGAATTTTAAAAATACCTTTCAAATAACTTTTTAACTGTATATAATGTAAAAGATAATGAAAATAATTATGGAATTAAATGTTTATTACATAAAACAGCGGCTCTTAAACTGTGCGCCGCGGAATATTTTAAATTTTCGAGGGAAACACAGCGATACTCGACATCTGTCGGACACCGCGAACTACTAGCTCGAGGTAGTTCACAGTTTCAGCATTTCTTATTAAGTTGTTTGGACCTAACTACTAAATGAAACTGTTAGGTATTTCTTTTGGTCTGGGTGTGCCTTGAAAAAATTACTGAGACATTAAAGGCGCCGTGAACCGAGAAACTTTGGGAACCTCTGACATAAAATACACAATGAAGAAATTACTGTTGCGGAAATATTTGAACAGTGTTGACTTTCTCTTTTCATCAGTCAATTTCCGAAAGCCGACAACAATCTTCTCTGCGCCCTGGCGAAATAAATATCGCAGCGAACATAAAACCTTTTGTTTGAGGTTCTATGCGATACGAAAGATTTCATCTAATTCTTTTACCATTATCTCCTTTGCAGTAACATTTTCATCTGGCTCATTTAAAAATTTGAATTTTTAAATGCAAGTCTGCATTGACTTTATTAGCAGGAGAAAAACACGTCTTCTTCCGATGGTTGATGGAACACACCGATGCAGGCAGCAGCAAATATTTGTTTATTGACCATACGACTCGCGGTAAGCTTAACACGCGATTCAAATCTTTTTCAACTATCGCATAAAAAAAAAAAATCGCGTTAACTGGAAATTTGCATTGTGTAAAGTGAAAAGTGGTATCATTTTTCAAATAGCGTTAACTGAATATCACGTTAATCGAACTCGCGTTATGCGAGGCCTAGCTGTGGTTCCCCTTGCTGCACTGTTTTGTCTCTTTCCAACCTTCGCGCCGACCGGGCCAGCCAGGTGGGTAAAGTGCCTGCCTAGCAACCCAAAGGTTGCTGGTTCGAATCCCGCCTCGGGCTTGGATCAAAGTACTGCAAAAACCTTGGGAGGTGCATTATGGCCACAGAAGCCGATCCACCAACAACTACCAAATAAAAAAAAAATAAAAAAAATTCCAACCTTCACATTGAAGTTCCTCACAATGATAGTGTAGTGGGTTTTCTACTCATCCAGAAGACTCAATTTCGGTGTACTTTTCTTCAACCTCTTCATCGTCGTGGCTCGATGTTGGTGCATAAATCATTATAACCTTTAGCTTGTACCTCTTAGAAATCCTGAGTAATAGTCTTGACACCCTTGGTGATGTAGTGTTGACACCTGTGGTGATTTCAGAGCAGATAAGTTTAAATAATCAAGCTCCTTTTCCTTACACCAACTACTGTTTACATAAGAAAGCACATCTAGAGTTTATAAGGAAATTTATGAAAAACTATTTCTGTCCCGTATGCTACACTTGCAATCATTTATGGTTCAAAAACGACACAAAGAAACTAGCTGCTAAAGCTGCACCATCTATGACATCGACAACAACAACAACAACATTGGAGCACTATCTGAGTCGAACGGCTTTGTCTGCTTAGAAATTCTAATGCATTTACCAAAGTTGGATTTAGTGACAGAGAGGCTTATTTCTCCTCTCTTACCCTTCATGCAGATAAGGCACCTGACACATTCCATACAATATGGAATGCTGGGCCAAGTGATCAATGAACCTGTTTTAGTGAACACGATGGTCCCTCATTTGCCAAGGGAGATTGACTGAAACAGGCATATTGCTCACTTGGCTCAGAATGCGGTATTGTCCATATGCATGTCTCAAGTGCTTTAGTTGTGCATATAAAACACAAGAAAATACACAAGTCCAGTTATTTGATCGGGTTAGTAAGAACACAAGTGGTTAAAGTGTAGCTTCAATATTTGGTCGACATGTCTCTCTCTCTCTCTCTCTCTCTCTCTCTCTCTCTCTCTCTCTCTCTCTCTCTCTCTCTCTCTCTCTCTCTCTCTCTCATGTGTATCAAATCACGATAGATCAGTCATTCTTTTATGAAAGCCACATGTAAATTAATTTTGCTAAAGACAACATAAGTGAAGCGGTTCCAATCGAGGAAAGTCTCATTGCCCAACAACAAACATTGTTGAGGAGCGATGATAAATACCTTAGAATCACGGCAGAGCTTTCTGTTTGAGGAGCACACAGAAATTCTCCTTTCCTTGGACAATTCAGAACATTCAGAAAGAGAATTTACGTGTGACTCCATTTGTGATAGCAATGAGTGTGCCCAGACGATCTGACCAACGTGGTGTTACTCCATATCATCTCCTTTACATAGCAATGAAGATAATGTGATTGAGAACGAGATACTCTTTGATGGTGGCATTCAAATACATAGGTAAAGATACAGAACTGACCCTCGAGCAATTTAATCCAAAGAATACGTTAACAGCTGTATCGAAAACAATTTGGCCTTCCTAAGGACAATTCCAAACTCCACCTACAACTGTGCTCAATGCAAGCATGATCTCTTCGCTATGATTGTACAGCCCAGTAAACCTACAATGTTCTTGACTCTGAGGGCCAATGAAATCAGTTGGCTGCACTTGCTTCACTAAACATTATAGCCCGTTTGGTCAATTTTACGTGGTCAACTTTTTCAAGCGCATAGAATTTCAACATCGCAGTAGTCCGCATGCACACATTTTGCTGTGGCTAAATAATGCTCACAAAGATCCTTTGGGCAAGAACAAAAAATATGGCATGCATTGATGGACAAGGTAGTATTTGTCTCCGCTAGTGAGGCTTTGTGGAGAATCAAGCTTCAAACTTACAAACATACATTCACATGTTTCAAGAAAATAACACTGGATAAATGAAGACGTTGATTTGAAGAACCATTCATCCTTTTCACATGAATTGTGTTCAAATCGACAAAATTGTGATGACAAGTGGTTTTGAGACACGTCATTTCCAGTTTGTCAATTTGATCGACAAACCAGAAACAATGTCATTCCTGAGCAAATCATGATTCCCGATTTGTCAATCTGACCACATTTCTGTCATTGACACCTCTTTTGTCCCCTTGAATTCAGCATTCTGTCATGATTTTGTGACACGGAAATGACTTGTCACAAAATTGTGACAAATTGATTTTACTTCAGTCCAAAATTTAGTAGGTGCCGCCAAAGATTGTGTATGTGTCTGCAATTCTGCCCAGACACAACAGGAGAGGGATTATATGCTGAAAGCCTTGTGGATTAACTCGAGACCCGAAGGAATCTGCAAGGCTCTGGGGGGAGGGGTGCGATAAATTTTTATCAGCATAGCTTGCATTTGTAGGTAGAGAAATCTATTTTGTAGACATGGTATTCATTTGAACAAAGGTGGTGCAAGAATTTTTGCCAGTATCATTGAAGATACCCAGAGGGTTCAGGGAAACTGCTAGTTAGGGGGCTATGAAGGTAATTTAGATCCACATTTATCTGATGATATGGGTAAAAGTAATGCTTGTACTCTCCTTGAAAATTCTTGTTTGTTACCAAAACAGCTGACATTGTTAAGATGTTCTGAGGGTAGCAATGTTTCAAATGGTGGAGAAGATAAAGCTTGGGATACAAATCTAAATAACTTCAAGGGGTGTGTCAGCATAGTAAACTATAGAACAGTGGTGGCCAACAAGTCGATCGAGATCTACCAGTCGATCGTGGCTTTAGTTTCGATCGATCACAACGAATTTTAAATATATATTAGTCAAAATCTAAATGTTGTTATGTGCCTCACTGCATACGCTTATTACAAATCCGTTGAACCACATGACTAGACTACACTTTTGTTGCCATGCAGCTAGCTAGGGTCTCTTGTGAAAATTCACGCAGTTACCTTGTGTAGATCATTGTGTGTGTGTGTGTGTGTGTGTCGAATTCTTATTTAGCTTACTTAATGTTAATAACTGGGCAGTACTAATATTTTAATTTAATACCCTTTGATTTAAAATGAAACTATGAAAAAGAGTAAAACATATCATTTTCATCAAGAGTGGGAACTAGAATAGTTTTTTGTAATAATACAAGAAAAATGTTATTGTTTCATTTGCAATGCTTCCTTGGCTATACCCAAAATAGCAAATTTAGAAAGGAACTTCAACGCACTCCATGGTAAATACCAATCTGATTTTCCCCTGAATAGTGACCTTAGAAAAAATAAATTAAAAGAATTTAAATCCAGATTATTTGCACAACAGAATTTCTTCATTTACAATCTAAAGCAGCAACTGCAGCATCATTTGAAGTGAGCAGTCTTGCAAAAAAATGCAAAACCTGCATTTTGCATTTTTTGCAAATGCAAAAAAATGCAAATCAATTCATCAAAGACGCATTTTTAGAAATAACAGATTCTCTTTTTGAAAATTTCAAGAAAAAAATTCAAATTAAGAGTGCTCTTCAAGATCTGCAATTATCTCGAAATACTGTGATGCGATGCATCGAAAAACTAAATAGTTCCAACCGTGTTATCTCTGAGTGGGATCTGTTGAATTTAACAGAAGAGGAGCTTGTGAAAGAACTGCAAGATCAAAAGGTCATTCGAGCTAAAAGAATTCTGACTTATGGGAATGGCAATCTCTTTCCAACACACAGCATAATACTTACTCACTTTTAATACTCCAAACTTGCCAAACGCTGTTAAAGCTGATTATCTAAATTGTCATATCTGCCCCTATATTCCAAATCCAATACGCTGTTATAAGTGCCAGAAATTTGGACACTCTCAGACCACGTGTTGAGGAAACAATGTATGCTCAAAATGTGATTCCCAAGAACACGCTCAAACAGATTGTACTGCAGCATCTCCAGTTTGCCCAAATTGCAAGGGGGAGGGGGGAATCATCCTGCATATTTGAAAAAAACTGCAATTTCTGGAAGCTTGGAAAAAAAACACAGAAATACGAAGTCGAACATAAAGTAACTTATCAAGAAGCCAGACAACAAATAGTGAAAGATACTATTTCACGCACATACGCTATTGTTATAATCAGTTGCGACTCAAACAAATGACTCAAGTCCACTTAACAAATCGCTTGCTGAATGGGCTAGAGCTATGCTTTCAGTTCCTCAGCCATCTGTGAAACAAAACAATAAAGATCACACATGTAATACTCCCATTTCTGTCTGCTCTACTAGTGGCATCAAGTCCTAAAGTGAGGCCAGGTGGCAAAAGCTGAATCCTCTGCTAAGAACCAAACTAATACTGCAGTAATGGACATAGATGACACAACATAAGAAGAACCTATATTAGATATTTATGTTAAAGAAGATATGGACACTAGACATCCCAACTATCCAAAAAAAAAATCACCATAAGACTGCTGCCTCTAAAAAAGCAACCAAATCATCCTACCACTAAGACTATAATGCAGTGCATTTTTCAGTGGCATTGTCGAGGACTACGTACAAATACAGATGAGCTCTATGATCTAATACGAGATCTTAATCCTGTATGCACTTGGATATAGAAAACTTTTTTAACTCCACAAGTGACACCCTCAATAAAAAAATATACTTTGTACAGATGTGATGGGAATGCAGCAACTACAGTGCATGGAGGTATAGTGGTTTTAATATATCCATTAGTACTCCATCTAGGCAAATCCCCTTCCAAACTAATTTAGAAGTTGTTGCTGTATGCATAGAACTTGGAATAATATTATCAGTTGTTTCTGTTTGTCTTCCACCAAATCAAACATTTATACTCAGAGAATTTGATGAGCTCCTTGCCCAGATACCACCTCCTATTTTTTTGATGGGTGACTTTAACGGACACAACCCTTTGTGTTGGAAATCTACATATGGATAAAAGAGGGCAGCTAATAGAAACATTACTGGACACATAATCTAGCTCTGCTGAACACAGGTGCACATACTCATGTGCATTTTCCCACAGGAAATACTTCTGCCATGGATCTATCTATCTGTTCCCCTGCTCTGTACCCAAGTATACATTGGGCAGTATTGGAAAATCCGCATAATAATGATAATCTTTCCCTTAACAAAACCATACTGTGTCAGTTATAGCTTGGACACAGCATGGTTTTGTTAAGGAAAAGTCTTACCTGACCAATTTGATTGGATACTATGGTGTAGTCACAAAAGAGCTGGATGCAGGTAATAACTTTGATATTATATACTTGGATCTTAGAAAAGCTTTTGATACTGTTGCACATGGAAGACTGCTGCACAAATTGGAGCATTGTGGCATTGGAGGCAGATTGCTGCTATGGATAAAGAGATGGTTGAGTGGGAGAAGACAGAGTGTGTTAATCAATGGACACTGCTCATTCATCGTGGACTAATATTATTAGTGGAGTCTCTTAGGGTTCAGTGTTGGGTCCAGTGTTGTTTTCTGTATTTATAAATGATATTGAAGATGGTATATCAAGCTTAATGTCCAAGTTTGCAGACGATACGAAGGTTGGCAGGGTTGTTAAGGACACTAATGACATTATATGCTGCTGCAACAAGATCTAGAAAATTTAAGCAGATGGGCTGAGAGGTGGCAAATGAAGTTTAACATTGACAAATGTAAAGTACTACATATGGCAAGCAGTAACCCCAGAGTGACGTATCAACTCTGTGGTACTACACTGACAGTGGTAGAGAATGAAAGGGACCTGGGGGTGGTTGTGCAGGCAGATATGAAGTTCTCTGAGCAGTGCAGATGGGCTGCAAGAGTAGCTCATGGTGTATTGTCAATGATATATAGGAATTTTTCCAGCAGGGATAAGGAGGTGATTATTCCCTTGTATAAGACAATGGTCAGGCCACACCTTGAGTAGTGTATACAGGTCTGGAGGCCTCGTTGTAAGAAGGATGTAGAGCTGTTGGAACGAGTACAGAGAAGGGTATAAGATTAGTGAATGGAACAAAGGGTTGCTCTTACGAAGAAAGGCTTAAATTTTGCAAATTACAGTGTATGGAGACTAGGCACCTGCAAGGTGATCTGATTGAGGTGCATAAAGCCTTGAATGGTTTGAGCATGCTCAATGCTGATGGGATTCTTACTCAGAATAATCACCTGAGAGAGCATAAATTCAAATTGAGGAAAGACAGAAGTAGGATAGATGTGTGGAAGTTTGCCTTTAGCCAGCGGGTAGTTGGTTGGTGGAACAGACTTTCATCCTTTGTTGTGGAAGTTGATAGCCTAAATAAATTGAAGCCTAAGCTGGACAGGTATTTGGAATGAATGGAGGGGTGAAATGGGAGTAGTTTTTTTTTTTTTTTTTTTTTTTGGCTGATGCTGCATAAGCTTGCTTTCTTGCATCATATGCCTCTACTAATGCTAATGCTAATCACCCAGTTACTTGCAAATTTCAAAATATCTCCAACTATCCAGAAATTCTTAGAAGATGGAAATTCTCAACGGCAAACTGGATAACATTTTCCTTAAGTACCACTTTAGATAAACACTTCATTCAGAATCAATCAATAGATGAAGCTACTGACCATATCACAAAACAGATACTAGCAGTAACTGATAAAGCTATTCCTCAGTCATCCAAGCAGGCGGAAAAACTGCTGGTGGAATGAAGAATGTAATAGAGCAAAAAAGGAAAAGAATAAAGCTTTGAATATTTTCCTCAAGCATCCCGCTACTATTAACCTTCTAAACTATAAGAAACTCGATGCTTAAAGCAAGACAAATATGAAGAAAGGCCAAACAAGATTCGTAGATACAGTTTGCTTCCACTATCACAAAAACACCAATACTAGATTAATCTGGAGGAAAATCCAACATCTGAATGGCAAATATTCATTATCATCCTCTCCTATATTGATCTGGACAGGAACTGTCTTCCCCAAAAGACATAGCAAACACTTTTCTGAAGATTTTGCTAAAACTTCAGCAGCAAATTCATATGATGTTCCATTCCAGAAAATTAAAGAGGCAGCAGAAAAGTTCAAGTTAAATTTCAACATCAGTCTCTCTCTCTCTCTCTCTCTCTCTCTCTCTCTCTCTCTCTCTCTCTCTCTCTCTCTCTCTCTCTCTCTCTCTCTCTTCCATATAATCAGCCTTTTACAAATCCAAGTTAAAGGAATCTGTTAACAGAGCACCCAATAGTGCAGCTGTCCCGATGGTGTATTTTATATTATGCTGAAACACTTGAATGACACAGCTTTACAAACTCTACTAATATTCTTTAACAGAATTTTTCAGGAAAATATTTATCCTCGCTCTTGGAGACATTCACTTGTATTAGTCATCCCTAGACCAGGAAAATCATCCAATTTCCTTAACTAGTTGTTTAGGGAAAACACAGGAAGTATTAGTTCTCAAATGCCTCACCTGGTTTTTAGAGTCACGTAACATCCTGCATAAAAATCAGTGTGGCTTTCGACAAAATAGACCTGCATTTGATATGATGACTAATGCAGAAATGCTTTTGTCAGAAATGACCACCTAGTTATGGTAAGTTTGGATTTGGAAAAGGCTTTTGATATAACATGGTGTTTCTGTATTCTACAGGATCTTCACACCTTTGGACTACGAGACAGGTGTCCCTTGTTTATTCAAAGCTTTCTCCAGAGCAGAACCTTTCAGGTTCGTTATCTAAATGTTCTTTCTAAAATCCATATAGAGGAGGAAGGTGTTCCTCAATGATATTCCAAGCACAGTTGAATTATACCACTATGCAAATGACCTCGTGATCTTGTGCCAAGGGAAAAATATGAATTCTGTCAAGACACAGCTTCGGATCTCAATTAACAAAATAGAGCTGTGGATGTCTCGCAATGGCTACTACTTATCAGCACAAAAATCAAACTGTATTCATTTCTGTAAAAAGAGTAAGATTACCCTGAGTCTGAATTAGAACTGAAAAATTTTACCATACCTCTTTCCAATAGTATCAGATTTCTTGGTCCAATCCTGAACAATAAACTAAACTCCATATAGCACATCTCATATCTGAGAACCATTTGCTTAAAAAAAAATTAAATATCCTCAGAGTACTATCTTCATCAATGTGGGGTGCTGACCAATACACTCTGCTTCAATTATACTGGGTTTTAATTAGATCCCACTTGGATTACTGAGCTCCAATATAAAACTCGGCCAGGAAAAGTGTACTACTTCGGCTAGACACTATACATCTCAGTGCTCTAAGGGTATGTTCTGAATACTTTAGGAGCATTCAGAACATACCCTGTTCATAGTCTATATATAGAGGCACACGAACCTCCACTCCATCTTCGGAGGAAAATGATGCTGTAAGGAAGAAATTCTTCCCTACAGAATTTCTCATGTAGAACCACTTACCCATAGAAAAGGTACTATACAACTAAAGTAGTGAACCTCTTATTGGAGTTGAAGTTAATAGCCTCCAGAAGGATGTTCACTTTATTCTAATACCCAAAGAAAAATACCTTTTATTGAAATGCTCTCTTACCCAGGTACCTCAGCCAATAAAACATCAAAAAGCCACCTGCAAGGGCATCTTTCACCCTTCTTTTAGTTCCATTAATAAATTTAAAATGAAGACTCAGACGACCCAGTCACTACTAGAAAGAATCTCTCTTTCCTACCAAATATTAAGCAATAGAACAGTTGAAGAAAGACCCTACTCTTCATATCAATGAAGCTGATAAGTTTGGCAGCTCTGTACTATTGAACAAAGTATACATCAACAAGAAGTATACATCAAAATTAATGGACCTGCAATGATCCATTCACATATTGCTTCCACAGTAAGATATTACTAAAGCAGTTGAAAAGACAATTTATGGTGTACCATTTAAAAGATTTTTCCCTAACAACTTGGTAGCTCCATGTTTTCACTAATGTTAAGACAAGCTTCCACATATTAGAATCTAGAACTGTATGTATATTTTTTGTAATTAATTTGAGTGTACAAATATTCCTTATCCAGTAGTTATAATTTAGCCATCCTTTCATGCATGAGCCTTTTGGAGTTAGATATAGTTGAATTTGGATAATCCCCCTGCACCTACAATACTGTGTTATTTGGCCAATTGTATTTGTTATGTAGATTTTTCAGAAAATGGCACTTCTGCAAGATATTAACAGGACAAAACCTAGCTGAAAATTTAATGAAGTGGGATGTAATATAATTAATAAGTGGGGGAATAAAATTTACTCCATCACAATGGAGTAAATTTTAATTCATGAAGCAGTTTTCATTTCATCAAATAAGGAGAAAAATATTATAATAAAAGAAAGATATTGCATCTAATGGGTCACACATGAGTGGTTATGTTCCATTTAAAGTGTGGCTGTTGGAATATCTTACTTATTAAAGACTAAAAATATATTTTTAATGGTTTAATAGGGAGTTGCAGTGTTTTCATCTATTGACATATATGATTGTGTTTTTTTTTTTTTTTTTTTAATAGGGTTGTAGCAGTCCTCTTGTTGTGAAATTTGCTGATACTCAAAAAGAAAAAGACCAGAAAAGGCAGCAGCAGATGATGGCCAATCTGTGGAATATGGCAAATTTTGCTAATTTGAGTGGGCTTACACCACAGTATTTAGCTGTAAGTGCATTTGTTATTATTGTTTAATGTACGATGTGATATTTTAGTGTTATTACTCTCTTTTTTTTCTGTGAACAAACTATACACTTTTTTCATTCATTCAGATGATTATACAAATTCACCTTGAGAAGGCAGCATTGGTATTCCTCTAGAGGTGGTAAAGGGGAGACGGTACATATTGTTTGAAAAACTGATTTTAATATCAATGTTTAAACCACATCATTCTCTTTAAATATTGCAGAATTTCGAAAAACCTCTATGCTCAGAGCTGAGGCTCTCCATCAGTGGCGTAACCAGGGTAGTGTCTGCAGGTATGTTGTACCCCCTGATGTCGAAATCTGGTATTCCAGTGCCTTTTTAGAAAAGTAATACTGTGATATACATTGTTTAACTTACTTAAATATTTATTCAATGTTTTTAAAAGTATTAAATTATATGATATAAGAGTTAAATTTTCATTACAATTAAATTAAATATATCATGTATTGTCTTTAATGATCATTAACACGCTTGCTGACATTATTTCCTTTTATGTTTTAGTGTACTGTATTAATTTTGTGATTTCATTCTTGCTTCATTAATACCTATTAATAAAAATAATAATCATAAAGTAAAAAGTAAGCAGGCTGTTGTTGGCAGAATTGCCATCCTTACGGTATTTTACCTTTGTTTGGAAAAAGTGAAAAGGAAAATATGTCTGGTATTTGTTTTAGAAATAATGGGTAATGTTCAGTGTTTGTTTGTTTTGCTCTTCAATTTTTTGGGGTTGGGTTAACAGGGAAGGGCTCCACCATGACCTGTATTTTCACTTGGGGCCAATTTTCTTTAGTTACACTACTAGTTGTATGACACAATGTATATATAATGATTATAAGGCGTACTGCAACTGTGGCCAGTGCAAAGTAACCTGCTGACAGTCAGACATTCTCAGTTTTGTGTTTTGTTTTGTTTTTAATGTCTTGTATAGTGTCACAATAATAAAAAGAATATGTATATATTAAGTGTAATAGCATCATTAATTCACAGCCAATTCTGAATAAACAGAATATTTATAAGGCGGCATCGTTTTAAGTTATATCTCATATTGCATTACTTACTCGAAGTAGTGCAATATCATGGCAACTCGTTGTGAAGGTATTCACAATATGAGATATAACTTAAAACGATGCCACCTTATAAATATTCTGTTTATTCAGAAATGGCTGTGTATTAATGATGCTATTGTACTTAATATATACATAATGGGTGCCTCCGTAGCCAGGTGGGTAGGAGCAGCAGTACATAGCACACGCTTCTTGATTAGACCGGGGTTCGAGCCCGTCACCACCAAATACGGAAGATGCGGAAAGGTCAGGAAATGACCACCGCATTTCCCGGAGCAATATGGCCTTAGTTGCTAATGCTCCTAAAAACCAAATAACAACAATATACATAATCTAAATTTGCTCACAGCTTGAGGCTTTAGCCTTAAATGCGTCTTAGTCTAAAAAGAATATGCTACCAAGGTATGTTGCATATGATTTAATAATTACTTTCAATAGGAGACTTAGAGCCGGATTAAGGTTTTTGAACCGGGGCTTCCCAATATTATTCGGGGCTTTTGGGCCAAAATTTTGACAAAAAAAGTATCATAATGAAAAATAGTTAGGAAAATAAAAACGTTTTTTGTGTCTATGTTCTTTTAATTAAGAAAAATTTATTTATTATGAAAACAATAACAAAAAATACATATAAAGCAATTTTTTTTTCTCTATGTTTTTGTTGTTTAGGTAACAGTATAATAAAAATGAAGTTGGCTGAAAGAAGAAACTACTGTCAGGAATTGAGAGAAAAAAAAGAAAAATACTCTTGATAAAGCTAGTTAAAACTGTCACAATATAAAGGACATGTTCACTTTACCTACATCAAAATCTAATATCATAAATCAGGAAGAGGAAGAATTCAAACAATTCGAAGAACATAGAGATGACTAAAGTACCATGAAAAGACATATCAAAAGTGAAATAAAACACAGGAAGAAAACGATCAAGGGAAACAGAAACAGAATAAAACAAAGGAAAGAGATTCCTCTGTTTTGCATTCATTGACAATAAAGATGACCAAAGATCTAAAAACTCCATACCATGAGTGAAGAAATAACAGTGAAAAACAATCAAAAAAATTAATTTGAGACAGAAAATAAGTGATGGTATTGAAACAGCAAGATTTCATATTGATACTGATGAATACATATTAAAATTTCTGATAATCTTCAGAGAAGATTTGGTGTTACCTACTGATCCATATCTTTTCAAAGATAGTAATTTGACTAAACTTTAATAAAAAAACATTTTGGATTATTGACCCTGCCAGCCAGGAATCACAGAAGATCACTATTTTAAATTTGATGATTACTTTTCAAGAAGACATTATTTTTACAATTATGACATCTTGGCTAATTTATTCTCCAAGAGCAGAAAAGATGTTATTGCTTTTTTTGCTGGTTATATGCCAATAAAAATAATAAACACTACAATGAAACATGGTTAGACACAAATAACAGTAGATTTAAAAATGACAGATACACTAAAACAAAAAAAGCAGAGAACCCTTTGTTGAACTGCTTTCTGAGAAAGCAGAGGTTCACAAAGAAGCATTTAACAAAATGTGTATGGTCAAATTAAGACAGAAAAACCTGTTATAAATTTAATACAACAGGAAAAAAAAGAAATGAAATTGCAACTAACCCCCAAGGCAGAATGCACTGATCCAACAGGAAATAGTAGTTGTCAGTGACTCTATTGTCAGAGAAACAGGAAACATATTGTGTAAAAAAGGATAAGTGGAACAGGACCAGGGTATGTCTGCCAGGGGCAAAGGTTGATGATCCTGTAGAGCAGATATCACCTTTTGTGCCCTTAAAAGATGATATAGTTGTACACGTTGGGACTAATGATATCAAGAGTAGGAGACCGGCAGAATTACTTAACAAGTACAGGTCACTGTTGAAAAAAGCTGTGAATTAGGGTCGAATTTGAAAGTGTGTGCAATTCTCCCCAGACACAATTAGAGAGAGTATATGATGTGAGCCTTGTCGATCAATTCAGCCCTGGAGAGATTGTGCAAGGCTCAAGGGGTAGAATTTTTTTCAGCCTAGTCTGTGCTTGTTACAGGAGAGACTACTTCTACAGGGATGGGATACACTTAAAAATAAAGGGTGCACAAATATTTGCTGATGATATCGAGGCAGTGTTAGGAAGGTCATAAAACTGTTAGATTGGGAGGATATACGGACTAATAGATTAACAGTAGCTGCTGGCAGAGGAGAAAGTGATTCTTGCACTGCTTCTATTGGAATAAGCAGCATCCTGGAAAACAAGATGCAGGGGATTTCAGAGACTGCTGGGAGTCATTGCAGTACAAGTAAACATTCTTATCTACCCTAACACTTCTACCCTATGGGTTGTGTTAGGGTAGATACGAATAGGAGCAGGTGCATGTATACTTGGGTGTACATTAATGCTAGGAGTTTGATAAATAAATTTCATGAATTTGTGATGTTCGTCAAAACATCAACGGCACATATTGTTGGGATATCAGAGACGTGGTGTCACACAGATATAAGGAATGCAGAACTGGAATTTGGAGAGTACAATGTGTATAGGAAGGAATTGAGGGGGGTTATGCTAATAGCTAAAAAACATAAAATCCAAGGAGCTACAGGCAGGTGGATAGCACAGTGTGGAGTCAGTTTCATGTGACATAAACACTGGGAAATCAGAATTCAGAGTAGGAGTGTGTTATAGGCCTAATGACTCTGATGAATATAATATAATAAATAAAAGAATTTATCTTGGAAGTTTCTACGCTTTACATATCGACTGTTTGTTTGTTTGTTATTTGGTTTTTAGGAGCATTAGCAACAAAAGCCATATTGCTCCAGGATATACGGTGGTCATTCCGTGACCTTTCCGCATCCTCCGTATTTGGTGGTGACGAGCTCGAACCCCGGTGTAATCAAGAAGCATGTGCTATGCACTGCTGCTCCTTCCCAACTGGCTATGGAGGCACCTACATATCAACTAAGATATGTTGTTCAAGGTTTATGCCTAAATGGATGTCAGATGAACTAATGAGCCATTTGGCAGAGAAGAAAATTGTTGTTATTTGTTATTTGGTTTTTAGAAGCATTAGCAACTAAGGCCATATTGCTCCGGGATATGCGGTGGTCATTCCCTGACCTTTCCGCATCCTCGGTATTTGGTGGTGATGGGCTCGAACCCCGGTCTAATCAAGAAGCGTGTGCTACGCACTGCTGCTCCTTCCCACCTGGCTATGGAGGCACAAAGAAAACTGCATGGGATACATATAAATTAATGGGTGACATGGAAGCCTATGATAGATACAAGCTGGTCTGTAACCAAATCACTAAGGAGATTAGGCAGGCAAAGGCAGATTATAAGAAATCTTTGGCAAAGAATGCAAAGAAAAACAACAAAGAGTTCTTTACCTATATAAACTCTAGAAGGAAAGGGATGAATCAGATGGGACCACTGGATATTGATGGTTCAACTGTTGATGATCCTGCTCAGGTGGTTAACAAACTAAATGAGTATTTTTCATCTACCTTCACCCATGAGGAGTAGTTATTCAGGGAGGGGAATGCCAGAGGTAAGTTAAACTCTGGAAGTGAGCTAGATGATTTTGTAATAACTGAGATGAAAGTGGAGGAGAAATTGTTGAAGATTAACATAAAAAAGGCACCCAGAGAGGATGGGACTATTCGGTTATATTAAAGGAGGCAGCAAAGGAAGTAAGCAAACCTTTAGCCATAATTATGAGAGCTTCTTTGGACTCAGAGGTTGCCCATGGACTGGAGTTATGCAAATGTGACCCCAATTCACAAAGGAGGATCAAAAGGCGACAAAAGTAATTACAGACCTGTTAGTTCAACTTCTGTTCCAGGAAAATTAATGGAGGCACTGGTTAAAGAAGCACTGCAGGATCATCTAGACAAAACTTCAGTTATAGCTTGGACACAGCATAGTTTGTTAAGGGAAAGTCTTGCCTGTTTGATTGGATACTATGATGTGGTCACAAAGGAACTGAATGCAGGGAATATCTTTGATATCATATATTTGGATCTTAGAAAGGCTTTTGATACTGTTGCACATGGAAGACTGCTGAACAAATTGGAGCAGTGTGGCACTGGAGGAAAATTGCTGCTATAGATAAAGGGATGGTTGAGTGGGAGAAGACAGGGAGTGGTAATCAATGGACACTGCTCATCATGGAATAATGTTATTAGTGGAGGCCATTAGGGTTCAGTGTTGGGTCCATTGTTGTTTTCTGTATTTATAAACGATACTGATGATGGTATATGAAGTTTAATGTCCAAGTTTGGAGATGATACTAAGTTTGGCAGGGTTGTTAAGGACACTAATGACAGTATGCTGCTGCAACATAATCTACAAAAGTTGAGCAGATGGGCTGAGAGGTGTCAAATGAAGTTTAACATTGACAAAAGTAAAGTACTATAAATGGGAAGCAGTAACCCCAGAGTGACGTATCAACTCTATGGTACTACACTGACAGTGGTAGAGAATGAACAGGACCTGGGGGTAATTGTGCAGGCAGATATCAAGTTTTCTGAGCAGTGCAGACGGGCTGCAAGAGTAGCTCATAGTGTCTTGTCAATCATATACAGGAATTTTTCCAGCAGGGATAAGGAGGTGATTATCCCCTTGTATAAGGTGATGGTCAGGCCACACCTTGAGTACTGTATACAGTCTGGAGGCCTTATTTTAAGAAGGATGTAGAGCTGTTGGAATGAGTGCAGAGAAGGGCAACAAGATTAGTGAATGGAACAATGGGTTGCTCTTACGAAGAAAGGCTGTAATTTTGCAAATTACAGTGTCTGGAGACTAGGCGCCTGCAAGGTGATCTGATTGAGGTGTATAAAGCCTTGAATTGTTTGAGCATACTCAATGTTGATGGGATTCTTCCTCTTTCTCAGAATAATCACCTGAGAGGGCATAAATTCAAATTGAGGAAAGACAGTTGTAGGATAGATGTGAGAAAGTTTTCCTTTAGCTAGCGGGTAGTTGATTGGTGGAACAGACTTCCATGTTTTGTTGTGGAAGTTGATAGCCTAAATAAATTTAATGCTGAGCTGGACAGGTATTTGGAATAATGAATGGGGGTGAAATGGGAGGGTTTTTTTTTTTTTTTTAGGCTGATGCTGCCTAAGCTTGCTTTCTTGTGTCATGTGCCTCTACTAAAGTTATTGTCCCTTTAGGTCATCTGACATCCATTTAGGCCTAAACCTTGAACAATATTTCTTAATTGATATGTAAAGCCTAGTAGCTTCCAAGATAAATTCTTTGAATGCTTCCCATTTTGAATTTACTGTTGGTAACATCATCAGTTGGTCCCACCATATAGAATTTAAATACTGTCTCAGACCACCATAGTCGCCTTTACGAAAGAAAAAACCCTTCCCTTTACCCCTGATGGTAGTTACCTCTTTGAGTAAATCCCACTTCAGCACACTGTGATCACTGCCACCTAGTGGTTCATTTATCTGCAGATTCTTAATGCATGAAAAATCACTACTGATAATCAGATCAAGAGTATTAGTCCTTCTAGTTGCCTCCCGAACATACTGGTGTAGAAAACAATCATCCAATAAATCAACAAAAGCCTTGCTAGTGTGTGAGTGACCAACCCACAAATTCCAGTCAATATCTGGGAAATTAAAATCCCCCATTATAAGACTCTCTGATGTACTGGCCCACTCTATTTCTCTGTACAGTTTATACTCACAGATTTATTAGGCCTAAGCCACACTCCTACTCTCAATTTTGATCTCCCAATGCTTATGTCACACCAAACTGACTCGACACTGCACTGTCCAGTGATGTCGACTTGCTTCACTTCCTTGGATTTTATGTGTTTAATAACTAATAGCATAACCCCTCCTCCCTTCCTATCCTGTCTATCCTTTCTGTAGACGTTGTACTCTCCAAATTTCAGTTCTGCATTACTTATATCTGTGTGACACCAGGTCTCTGATATCCCAACAATATCCGCCTTTGATGCTTTGAGCAATACGTCAAATTTATCAAATTTATTTACCAAACTCCTAGCTTTGGTGTACACGCAAGTATACATGCACCTGTTTCTATTCTTACCTACCCTAACACAACCCATGTGTTTACTTGTACCGCATTGATTCCCAGCAGTCTCTGAAATATCCTGCATCTGGTTTTCCAGGCTTCTGCTCATTCCAATAGAAGCAGTGCAAGAATCACTTTCACCTCTGCCATTGGCTACTTTTAATCTATTAGTCTTTGTATCCCCCCAAGCTAGCAGTTTTCCGACCCACCTAACACTGCCTCGATAGCATCAGCAAATATTCTTGCACCCTTTCTATTTAAGTGTATCCCATCCCTGTAGAAGCAGCCTCTCCTGTTAACAAGTACAGTCCAGGCTGAAAAAAATTCTACCCCTTGAGCCTTGCACAGTCTTTCCAGGGCCGAATTGATCGACTAGGCTCTCATCATATACTCCCTCCTATCGTGTCTGGGGAGAATTTCACACTTTCAAATTCGACCCTAATTCACGGCTTTTTTTTCAACAGTGACCTGTACTTGTTAAGTAATTCTGCCGGTCTCCTACTCTTGATATCATTAGTGCCAACGTGTACAACTATATCACCTTTTGTTCCCTTAAAAGATGATATCCGTTCTACAATGTCATCAACCTTTGCCCCTGGCATTCATACCCTGGTCCTGTTCCACCTGTCCTTTTTACAAAGCATGTTCCCTGTTTTTCTGACAAATAGAGTCACCAACAACTTCTAGTTCCTGTGTGAGCAGCGCATTCTGCCTTGTGGGTTGCCGCTGTGTTACGTGATGAACAAGTGCAAGCTCTGGTGTTGATGTGGGCAGCTGAGAGCTTGATGGGCCCTCAGTTTAGTTCCTTCGAGGGCATCCCCCCCTGTCCTTCAAGCTCTCATGTAGGCCCATAACAACGCTGAGTTGTTGCCTGATTTCGTTACACTCCTTGCATCGCGCACACACAAAGACATCTTCCATGGCAATATCATGTCCCGTACCTGATTGCTCCACAAACATCATGCAAGCAGTGCATTCTAAAAGGTTGTGATTCAGAGGGCAACTGCCCCCCCTCAGTTCTTCTCGGAGCCACAGCATTCCCATTAACTTGAGCCTTTTGTTTTGCTGCTCTGCTCTGAGTCATGATTTCGATTTAATTTCAATACAATTTCAATTTCAGTACAAAATTACAACCCTAAACTTGTATCCCAACACAGTTATAACGGTATATATATTTTTCAGCTTAAGTATTAATTATCTACGAGTTCCTTTTATATAACTTCCGTATCAAGTTATGTATTAATTAATTATGTTACGTTTGTAATCTAAGTCGTTATATCTATTTAGTTAAAAGTACAATTTAATTGACAACGAAGTTTAACAAGTTTAATAGATTTTACTGATTAATTGACAATATCATACTATACTATACTATACTATACTATACTATACTAACGCTATCTAGTTCGGAATATAACATATGGTATAACAAAGGTGGCAAATTACAAATGGTAAATCTATGGACCCTTAAGGCATTGTCGAGGCCATGTTATGTCAAGGATCAGGGTATATTCTTACCATGTGTATGCCATATCCAAAAATTTCATTGCTTCATACAGCATGTCCCACCCACTTTTTCTTACTATTGAATACACCATGAATTGTCAAACTAATAGAGCAAGCTTATCTGCGAAAAGATCTAAAGCTCCCAAGCACTTCCTAATTAATTTCACAAATATACGTGGTCTCAGTTCTAATCTCAACAATGTCCATTTCTGACAGAATCTCAGCTATTGGTTGAATCAACTACTGCTCATCTCAGATACCCAAATTATTTGCTGTATGATTCCATTCGCCCTAAAGTTGGTACTTGTGCATATTAGCATTAGTACAGGCATATGATGCAAGAAAGCAAGCTTATTCAGCATCAGCAAAAAAAAAAAAAAACACAACCACTACTCCCATTTCACCCCTCCGTTCGTTCGAAATACCTGTCCAGCTGAGCCTTAAATTTGTTTAGGCTATCAACTTCAACAACAAGTGATGGAAGTCTGTTCCAAAAACCAACTACCCACTGGCTAAAGGCAAATTTCCGCACATCTATCCGACATCTGTCTTTCCTCAATTTGTATTTATGCCCTCTCAGGTGATTATTCTGAGCAAGAGGAAGAATCCCATCGGCATTGAGCATATGTCCATTCTGATATTCCCTGTCAGAGACTTGGCAATTTGGAATCTCCTCTCTTTGATCTTCTCTGGCTTAAAATCTCTCTACTTCATTTTGTCAAATTCATCTGTTGTCTCTATCGTTCTCCCAACTCCACTAATCAATTGGAGCTCTTTAACTTCCTCTCTTTGCAACTTGATTTTTTTCTCCAGTCCAACTTTCCTAAGAGTGGGGTAATTTTCCTTGGTGATTTTAATGTTCGCAACTCTAGCTGGCTTCCGTTTTCTAGTCACACCGAGCCAGCTGGTCGCAATGCTAAGGCTTTTGCAATTACTAATGACCTTGCACAGATTGTTCATTTACCTACAAGAATACCGGACAATCCTGATCATACAGCCAATACGCTTTATCTTTTTCTCACAGACAACCTTTCTAAGTACACGGTCGAAGTGAGCGGTCCTTTAGGCACTTCAGATCACAACTTGGTGATTGTCTCTTCTCCTATGATACCTTTATCTCATGGCTATTCCCAACCTCATGTTGTTTGGCATTACAAGAATGCAAAATGGGATAACCTGCGAGACTTCTTTTCTTCTTTTCCATGGTCGGATTACTGTTTCAAAACTTCAGATGTCAACGTTTGCTCAGATCGTGTCAGTGAAATTATTCTTGCAGGAATGGAATCCTTTATCCCACACTCCACTTTAAAATCTCGTCCTTTATCTAAACCTTGGTTTTCCAATAAATATGCTAAGGCTGTTGAAGAGAAGAATGTTGCATATTGTAATTGGCTTGTTTCTAATTCTTCAGTTTCATTTTCTGCCTACACCAAAGCTCTCAACAATTGTAAAGCAGTTATTAATCAGTCCAAACTAGAGTTTGAACAGGCTAAGAGTAGAAAATTTGCTTCTTGCCCTAATGGTAGCCGAGCATTCTGGTCTCTTGCCAAAGCTATTGGCCGCAACTTTTGCCCATCTCTACTCCCACCTCTGTCCAAACCAGATGGTTCTGTTGTCACTTCAGGCAAGGATAAAGCTGACCTGCTAGCATCCCATTTTTCTTCCAACTCGTGTATTAATGATCTTGGTAAAACACCTCCCACCATTCCCAACACCCTCCATTCAATGCCTCCTGTGGTCTTACGTCAAACTGATATCAGAAGGATTTTGATGAATCTCAATGCTAAGACAGCTCCAGGTCCTGATGGTATTTCTCCACTTGTTCTCAAAACCTGTGCTCCTGAACTTACTCCTATTCTTTGCCGCCTTTTTTCACTTTCTTATTCCAAAGGTGTTTTTCCTTCTGCTTGGAAATTTGCTCATATCCAGCCAGTTCCTGAAAAGGGTGACAAATCCCTCCCATCCAATTATCATCCCATTGCAATTACTTCTACTCTTTCTAAAGTAATGGAGAAATCAATTAACTGCCAACTCTTAAACTACCTAGAAACCTTCCGTCTGATCAACGATCACCAGTACGGATTCCGTCAGAGTCGATCCACTGGTGATATTCTGGCTTATGTTACCCATTTATGGACTAATTCAATGGAAAATTTCGGTGAAACACAAGTAGTTGCTCTTGACATCTCAAAAGCTTTTGATCATGTTTGGCATAAAGGTCTTCTAAACAAGCTTCCATGTTATGGTTTGCCAACTGTTTTTAGTAATTGGTTATCCAGTTTTCTCTCTGATCGCTCACTTAGGGTGATGGTAGATGGTTCTCTGTTTTCTAACTTCTCCACTAATGCCTGTGTCCCCCAAGGTTCAGTTCTTTCCGTCTTGCATATTAATGACCTTCTTCCATTGACTGGAAATCCTATCCATAGTTTTGCCAATGATAGCACACTGCATTCCACTTTCCATTTTGAGAAACCTTGTCCTGCTCAATCAGCTTCAACTTCTCGAAAATCTGCTACCAATTCCTTAAATGCCGATCTTCAGGTAATTCTCCAGTGGGGCAAAGACAACTTAGTTGATTTCAACCCTTCTGGAACTGAATCTTGTCTTACATCTCGCAAAAAGGATTCTTCTGCTCCTATGCTTGTCTTTAGTGACACTCCGATTTCTAGGCAAAATGATATATCTCTTTTGGGGATTACCCTGAGTTCTAATCTCTCTTGGCACAAGCACATTACAAATATTGCTTCTTCGGCATCTAAAAAACTTGGTTTTCTCTTTCGCTCTCGGCATTACTTTTCTTCCAAACAGCTGCTCACTCTGTATAAATCGCAAATCCGCCCTGCCATGGAATATTGTTCCCACATCTGGGGTGATGCCCCCAAAACCTCTCTCTGGCTTCTTGATTCCATTCAGAAGAAGGCAGTTAGGTTAATTAATGATTCATCTCTAACAGAATCTCTCCACTCGCTTTCTCATAGATGTACTGTTTCTGCTGCATGCCTCGTCTACAGATACTTCCATGGGCATTGTTCTTCTGAATTGGCTTCTATAATTCCCGCTCTCTCTTTCAAAACAGTCCGAACACGTGCCGCTACCAGCCAACATCCATTTACTGTCCAACTTCAAACCCACAGAACCAACTTTTCATCTTCCTCATTTATTCATTCAACTGCTGTTTTCTGGAACAACCTTCCTTCATACGTATTTCCTGAAAATTACAATCTACAGAAGTTCAAGTCCAATGTCAACAAATATCTTCTTTCGTCTTCTCAACTTCCAACCCAAGCACGGTACTAAGTACTATAGGTTCTAATACCTCTCATGTTTGGGGTTCACATAAAAAAAAAAAAAAAGAGCCACATTAATACTTCAGAAATGGATATAGATGACAAAACTCAAGAAGAATCTTTATTAGAAATTTATGCTGAAGAAGATATGGACACTGGATGGCCTACTTTTCCTAAAAAAGATAAAATTAAAATAGATCGCAATAAGCCTACTACTTCTAAAAAACATCCGGATAATCCTACCACTAAAACTAAATAATGCAGTGCATTTTACAATGGAATTGTCGAGAACTACGTATTAATACAGATAAGCTATATGACTTAATTCTACATTTCAGTCCAGCAGGCATTTGTTTACAGGAAACATATTTAACTCTACAAGTATCCCCCTCAATAAAGAAATATACTTTGCATAGGCATGACAGGAATGCAGCAACTTCAGCCCATGGAGGTGTAGCAGTTTTAGTGTCCGTTACAAATCCATCTAGGCAAATCCCCTTAAAAACTAATTTACAAGTTGATGCTGTAAGAATAGAACTTGGAATAATTTTTTCTCTTGTATCTATTTATCTTCCAGTGAACTAAACGTACGTACTCAAAGAGTTTGATGAGCTCCTTGCCCAGATACCACCTCCTATTTGTTTGATGGGTGACTTTAATGGTCACCATCCATTATGGGAAAGTCTACGTACGGATAAAAGAGGGGAAACTAATAGAAACCTTACTGGACACACATTCAACCTAACTCTGCTGAACACCGGTGCACATACTCATGTGCATTCTCCCACAGGAAATACTTCTGCCCTAGATTTGTCTATCTGCTCCCCCACACTGTACCCAAGTATACATTGGGCAGTATTGGATAATCCACATAACTTTTTTTTTTTTTTTGTTAGTTTTTGCACATTGGCTTCTGTGGCCATAATGCACCTCCCAAGGTATTTGCACTACTCTGATCCGAGCCCGAGGCGGGATTCGAACCCATGACCTTTGGGTTGCCAGGCAGGCACTTTACCCACCCGGCTACCCCATTCGGCAATCCACATAACAGTGATCACCTTCCTATTATTTGTAGATTCCAAACTATCTCCAGCTACCAGGAAACTCGCAAAAGATGGAAATTCTCAAATAAACATTTGATTCAGAATCTAGCAATAGATGAAACCACTGACCATGTCACTACACAGATACTAGCAGCAGCTGATAAATCTATTCCTCAGTCGTCGACTCGTCCACACAAGCATAAAAACTACTGGTGGAATGATAAATGTAATGATAAATGTAATAGAACAGAAAAAGAAAAGAATAAAGTTTGGAATATATTCCACAAGCATCCCACTACTATTAACTTTATTATTTACGAGAAAATTAATTCTAAAGCACGACATATAAGAAGGAAAGCCAGAAAAGATTACTGGGTACAGTTCACTTCCACTATCACCAGAAACACCAATACTAGATTAATCTGGAGGAAAATTCAACATCTGAACGGCAAATATCCTTTGTCATCCTCTCCTATCAATATTGATCTGTAAGGGACAGGAACTGTCTTCCCCAAAAGACATAGCAAGTGCTTTTGCCTAAAGTTCAGCAGCAAATTCATATGATGCTCCATTCTTACGAATTAAAGAGGCAACAGAAAGGCAGAAGAAAAAATTTCAACACTGGTCGTCTCTTCCATATAACCAGCCTTTTACAATATCTCAGTTAAAGGAATCTCTTAACAGAGCACCCAATAGTGCAGCTGACCCTGATGGTATTTTTTATATTATGATAAAACACTTGAATGATGCTGCTTTACAAACTCTTCTAATATTTTTTAATAGAATTTTTCAGGAACATGATTATCTTCACTTTTGGAGACATTCACTTGTATTAGCCATCCCTAAACCAGGATGTTGTTGTTGTTGTTTTTATTTAGGAGCATTAGCAACTAAGGCCATATTGCTCCGGGATATGCGGTGGTCATTCCCTGACCTTTCCACATCCTCCGTATTTGGTGGTGACGGGCTCGAACCCCGGTCTAATCAAGAAGCGTGTGCTACGCACTGCCGCTCCTTCCCACCTGGCTACGGAGGTGCCCCTAAACCAGGAAAAGACCTCTCTAATCCAGTTAATTATCGTCCAATTTCCTTAACTAGTTGTTTGGGGAAAACACTGGAGAAAATGGTTCTCAAGCGGCTCACCTGGTTTCTTGAGTCACATAACATCTTACATAAAAATCAGTATGGCTTTCAGCAAAATAAATCTGCATTAGATATGATGACTAAAGCAGAATTAAAACATAAGAAATGCCTTTGTCAGAAATGACCACCTAGTTATGGTAAGTTTGCATTTAGAGAAGGCCTTTGATACAACATTGCGCTTTGGTATTCTATGGGATCTTCATGCCTTTGGACTATGAGGCAGGCTTCCCTTGTTTGTTCAGAGCTTTCTCCAGGGCAGTACCTTTCAAGTTAGTCATCTAAATGTTCTTTCTATAATCCATATCCAGGAGGACGGGGTCCCTCAGGGATCTATTTTGAGTCCTACACTATTTTTAATAAGAAAAAACAATATCATCCATGATATTCCAAGAACAGTAGAATTATATTACTATGCAGATGATCTCGTGCCAAGGGAAAAATATGAATTCAATCGAGAGACAACTTCAGATCTCAATTAAAAAAATTGAGCTGTGGATGTCTCACAATGGCTACCGCTTATCAGCACAAAAATCCAACTGTATTCATTTTTGTTAAAAACAAAAGATCCAACCTCAGCCTGAATTAAAACTTCAAAATTCCACCATACTTCTTTCGAACAGTATCAGATTTCTTGGCCTAATTCTAGATAATAAATTAAACTTCTTACAACACATCACATACCTGAGAACCATTTGCTTGAAAAAATTAAATATCCTCAAAGTACTATTATCATCAAAGTGGGGTGCTGACCGATATACTCTGTTTCAGCTATATCGGGTATTAATCCGATCTCGCTTGGATTGTGGAGCTCCAATCTATGATTTTTGCCAGGAAAAATGCACTAATTCGGTTAGATACTATCCATCACAGTGCCCTAAGAACTGCTTCTGGAGCATTCAGAACATCCCCTGTACAGAGTTTATATATAGAGGCACACGAACCTCCACTCCATCTTCAGAGGAAAATGTTGCTACTCAACTATGCAACAAAAATACAGAGCCTTCCCTTCCATCCTATCTTGCCATATTTATTTGAGCCCCAATGGACCACCTTTTATCAGAACAACCCCAATGAAAACAAGCCAATAGGGATAAGGTTGCTACAGTTAACACAATGCTGGAATTTAGACATGGTTAATATCTTTCAGGAACCTGACCCTCCATTGTCTGATTATACCCCAATCGGTGATTTCTCATTCCAACAATGGGGGAAAAAGCAAGCAGCAGATCTCACCATCAGGAAGTTCCATGCTGCAAATGTAGCTAAAAATTCTCAGTGCTTTCAAATATATACCGATGGCTCAAAAACAAGTACGACAGTGGATGCAGCGGCAGTTTTGTCTATTTTTAGTTCTGTGTCCATTCCAAAGGAATGCAGCATCTATTCTGCTGAACTGTGGGCGATTAAAATATCTCTGCATCACATGATTAATCCGTCAATTAAGAAAACTATGATCTACTCTGATTCTGAATGTAATAACAGCATTGAAAAATTCATCAAAGCCACTCCATCCCGCATTGAAGCAAATCGGATCTCAGATAATTGCGTTACAAGCTGATAACCAGTCAGCCACTTTCTGTTGGATACCAGGTCATGTAGGCATCAAAGGAAATAAATATGCAGATCAAGCCGCCAAACATCCAATCACTGCAAGCTCTTCTAACTACCAAGTTCCATATACAGACTACAAATCAATCATAAAAAATGTGTGTGAAGTGTAATGGTTGCAAATCTGGCAGGCTCAGGGTGGCAATAAGCTGCTTCAATTTAAACACGAACCTAAGTTGTGGCCATCAACCATGCGATCAAATAGGCAAGAGGAGGCGATCCTGTCTAGGATGCATATTGGGCACACGCATCTAACCCATATTTATTTACTCATGGGAGAAGATCCACCTATTTGTGCATATTATCAGTCTACACTTACAGTGAAGCATATTCTAATAGATTGCAATCATAATAATTATCGAAGCACAATTTTCACATCGCTTTCGCATCTGCAAGAAACTTTAACATTACCTCATCTAATTGGAGACGATGCAAATCTAGCTGAGTTCTTTGTTTTCTTGAAGCAGACACGATTATTTAACAGATTTTAACTGGTAATTGCACTACGGAATAGAATCAAGCACAATATGGCCTTAGTAGCCCTTGTGCCATTAAACAACATATCAACCAACCAACCAACCACAAAGACGGACCTAAGCGATTTTCTTCCTGCAAAAATATAGTGCTCTCCCAAAGTAATATAGTTTTGTTTCTTTCCTAATATGTCCTGTTCTTTTGTTTACTTGAAGTGGTTCTGTACTTTAAAGGCCAAAAGTAAGAACCTAGAAAGGCAATCTGCCTTTCTTTTTTTATTCTATATATTCATTACTAACCCTCTACTTATTTCAACAACTGCTGGTCACTGGTGTCACTGCCCCTGCCTCCATATGGCGGGGCCGGTATCCTAGGGGATAAGAAAACCCTCAGGGCTAAAAGGAGCAGAGATGGAAACAAATGAATTTTTACGTTTAGAGCCAAAGAGCTTTCAACAAAGTGAATCATGATACTGACCATGACTTCTCTCTCGAAGAGAATGAAAAAAGATATTGGCAGACAGGAATCACCAGCATTCCTAATAATACATTCTCTGTAAACACAACCTGTAGGCAAACTCTCCCCTTTCATCATTCAGAGATGCTTCGAACATGTTGCAGCTTAACCAAAAATGATGAAATGCCTGCAATCTGGAGATTTATTAATAGAGACCAGCAGTCCTTGCCACTCTGAACGCACCTCCGTAGCCAGGTGGGAAGGAGCAGCAGTGCGTAGCACATGCTTCTTGATTAGACCGGGGTTCGAGCCCGTCACCACCAAATACGGAAGATGCGGAAAGGTCAGAAAATGACCACCGCATATCCCGGAGCAATATGGCCTTAGTTGCTAATGCTCCTAAAAAAAAAAAAACCACTCTGAACTATTATTACGTCTGACATTGTTGAGTGGAATCCCAGTTCAAATCACACCACATACCACCCTCAACTCTTCAAAGGGAGCGATCACTGAATGGGATTTATTGAACATTCCTGAAGATGAAATAGTGCGGGAACTTAAAGATCGAAAAGTCGCTCTGGCAAAAAGAATCATGATCTGAAAAGATGGCAGTTTAGTCCCTACACGGAGTTTAATTTTAACTTTCAGTTCTCCAAACCTACCAGCTTCAGTCTAGGCAGGATATTTAAATTGTCACGTTCGGCCATATATCCCGAAGCCCCCAAGATGTTAGCATTAGCATTAGTAGAGGCATATGATGCAAGAAAGCAATCTTATGCAGCATCAGCCAAAAAAAAAAAAAAAAAACACTTCCATTTCACCCCTCCATTCATTCGAAATACCTGTCCAGCTGAGCCTAAAATTTATTTAGGCTATCAACTTTCACAACAAGGGATGGAAGTCTGTTCCACCAACCAGCTGGCTAAAGGCAAATTTCCGCACATCTATCCTACATCTATCTTTCCTCAATGTTTTAAATGTCAGAAATTTGGCCATTCCCAGACAGCATGCTGTGGAGGCACAACATGTGCAAACTGTAGGCGTAAAATTCATACACAAACAGAATGTAAGGCATCAACTCCACAGTGTCAAAATTGCAAGGGCAATCATCTGGCATACTCCAAAGAGTGTGACCTCTGGAAGTTGGAGAAAAAAATACAAAAATATAAAATTGAAAATAAAGTTTCCTACCAAGATGCAAGAAAACAAGCAAAATTAAGTATACCAGAATGCACTTTTGCTTCTGCTACTTACAGTCGCCAATCAGTCAGAATGAAGTGTCCATCCATCCAGACAAATCAGTCTCAGACTGGGCTCGATCAGTCCTCTCGGTCCATTATCCATCTACACCAAAGGTAGTAGATCAATGTAGTTATACAAATACACCACTGACAGTTCCATTCCAGAGACTTCCGCATAGTCAAGCAGTGGAGATTTGCAAAAATCAGGTCCAGTTTGAGGTGAAGAAATCTTACTTATCAAGCATGGACACAGATGATACCACCAATTCAGAAGATCTGCTTGAAATACATGCAGATGATGATATGGAAGAAAGTAATGACTCACGACGTCCAAATTTTTTAAGAAAAGAAAAATCATCTTCCCCTCACAAAATTAAATGGAACAAATCATACAATGGAATTGAGAGATTTTTGCAGCATTATTGACAATATCTATGAATTAATTGACCATTACAATCCTCCTGCCATGCGCCTAAAAGAAACGAAAAAAAAACGCCAAAAATCTCTGTTTCAGTCAAAAACTATACTATCTGCAGAAAATATCAATCTGAAACTAATAGCCTCTATGGAGGAGTAGCTATACTCGTGAAAACATGAGTCCCCTCCAGAGCATTCCATTGCAAACACCATTAGAAGCTGTTGCTACACATATAGTTATGGATATCACATGGACAGTGGTGTCGCTATATCTTCCGCCAAACCATCCATGCACATTTCAGGATCTGGAAAACCTTATTTCTCAATTACCATCTCCCCTCTGTCTATTAGGAATATTTTGATGGACAACATCTATTGTGGGGTTCTCTGGTCTCAGATGGATGTGGTGAGCTTATTGAAATGCTACTTGACAGAGAGAATTTGACACTATTGAACACTGTCAATAGTATCAAAACTTACCCAGTCACATCCATTTTCTTACTCTGTCAACCACTGCTATAGATTTCTCAATCTGCTCTCCGATCCTCCTCCCAACCATAGAGTGGGCACTACACAAAAATCCTCTAAGTAGCGATCACTTTCTGCTGATTTGTAGCATTCAAACTACCCAGTCCAAACAAACAGAAACAAAAATGAAATGAAAATTTTCAAAAGCAAACCAGACAAAATTTACCAATCATGTATCTTTAAATGAGGATGTCATTGAGTCTTCTGCTATTGACACTGCCTCCGATCACATCAAAATGCAGATACTAACAGCTGCAACAACCGGTATCCACAATCTCAAATAAGAAACTGTCAGCATATCAATCACTGGTGGAATGGTGATTGTAACAAAGCAAAAAGAGAAAAGAACACACCATGGCACACCTTCCGCAAATATCCCACCATTGCCAACCTAATTAACCTCAAGAGACTGAGAGCTAAAGCTCGTTACATCTGGCAAAACGCTTAAAAAGATTCATGGGTAAAATTTGCCTCCTCAATCAATAAAGATACTGATACCCAAATAATCTGGGGAAAAAATAAAGAAGCTAAGCAGGAAATATCATATATCACCTTTTGTTATTAACTGGAATGGGAAGGAGATCTCCTTTCCTGAGGAGATTGCCAATGCCTTAGGAGTGCATATCAACTGTATTTTGAAAAAATCAAAGGTAAAGCTGAGAAAAGGAAACTGAACTTTAAAGCTACATGGCCTCTACCCTATAACCAACCACTCACAATATCTGAACTGAATGAATCTATATATACCTCAAGAAACAGCACTCCTGGCCTTGACAGAATTTACTATATAATGCTTCAACATCTCAATCAGAAATCAATGTCGTCATTGCTAAAGTTTATAATCAGATATTCTCAGAACATATATTCCCCACTTCCTGGCAACATTGTTATATAATAGCTATACTGAAACCTGGAAAAGATCATTCGATTCCTCACAATTATAGACCAATCTCTCTAACCAGCTGCTTGAGTAAGACTTTGGAAAAAATGATTCACCATCGACTCATCTGGTATCTTGAATCCCGAAACAATCAGTAATAATCAGTTTGGTTTTCGAAAGAATAGATCTTCCCTAGACTTCATGACAAAAGCTGAATCAAACATATGGAATGCATTCATTAGAAATCAACATCTTGTCATGATATATATGTCTTGATATAGAGAAGGCTTTTGATACTATATGGCATTACAGCATCCTGAGAGATCTCCATTTTTTTCATATGTGAGATCATATACTATATATCATTTGAAACTTCCTTCAACACAGATCTTTCCAAGTTAGGTACCAGCAGGTTTTATTTCAAACATACAAGAAGGTGTTTCACAGGGCTCTGTTCTTAGTGCCACTCTGTTTTCAATATGAATAAACAATATCACAAACCACATTCCAAACACCTTTGACTCATATCTCTATGCAGATGATCTTACCATATCCTGCCATTTCCAGAATATGGACTATATCGAGAGGCATCTACAAATATCCATTAATAACATTGAATTATGGATGGCACAAAATGGCTACAGACTGTCAAGCCGCAAACTACAGCCATATGTTTCTGCACAAAGCACAGAATGCATCCTGAACCTGAATTGCACTTGGGTAATCACCGTCTACAAATCATGAACAGTATTTGCCTCCTAGGGCTAATTTTTGATAAGAAGTTAAACTTCCAGGAACACATCAAATATCTAAGAACCATTTTCACAAAGAAAATGAATATACTCCGGGTCATCTGCAGTGCATCTTGGGGTGCAAATTGTTATACCCTGCTCCACTTATGTAAATCCCTAATTAGATCTCGGCTAGACTATGGAGCATCTGTTTATGACTCTGCTAGGGAGAATACCTTATCCCATCTTGCCCCATCCAGAACTCTTCTCTTAGGATAGCTCTAGGTGCATACAGAACATCACCAGTTCAGAGTCTTTATGTTGAGGCTCACGAACCTCCACTTAGCATCAGATGTTGCTTATGTACTACTCAACTCAGCTAAAATTAAAAACCTGCTTACTCATGATGTATACTGTTTGCCCACTACTGCATGATTCTCAATGGAAAAGCCACTATGCAGATAAACCCAGAACAATTCAATCAGACTGCAGAATCTAACAGACAGCTGGAACATTCAGCTTGATAATATCCTCAGAAAATCAAAAGATCCAGATCCCCCATGGACTACCTTCACACTGTCTTCTGATGAATACTTTGAGCAATGGTGTAAAGGTTATAGAGCAAATATTAACATCCAACAACTACACTTTGCTCATACACAAAAGTATCCCCCACTTTACCAAGATCTATACTGATGGTTCAAAGTCGGACAGTCAAGTGGGTGCAGCTGCTGTCTTCTCTAATACAGCTGTTTCAATTTCACTTCCAGCTGAATGCAGCGGTTATACTGCTTAGCTTCATGCCATTAAGGTTGCTCGGCAAAACATCTCACTCCTGTCAATAAATAAAAGCATAATATATACTGATTCACAGAGTGCTATTTTAGTTATGAAAGGCACTCCCTCACCTAACAATCCTTTATTAAACTCACGTTTTTACGTTACGCTATTCTAAGAGCTACTGACACTAAGTATTATCATCTCCACGAGGATCAGCAAACTGTTATCTTCTCTTCGATCCCTGGCCACAGTGGTATTCCTGGATGTGATGCATTGGGGAATTATCCCTTTGGTTCTCCCCGAGCCACAGCACACCTGTTACTTTGTGCTTATTGCTTTGCTGCTCTAGTCTGGGTCATGATTCCATTTAAGTATAATTTAATTAACAATGAAATTTTATAAGATTAATAAATTTTACTGATTAATTGATAGTACTATACTAATGTAACAGATTCTGATACAGTGCTACGTATTTCACTATTTAGTTTTACGTTAAACTTATCACTATTTGAAGTTCGGGATTTACGTTACGCTATTCTATGTCATATAACAATGGTGGCAAGTTACAAACGGTAAGAGCTACTGACACTAGGTATTACTTTTTAAAATTGCTATCTAAATTCACATAAACCAAGGAGCGTGACTTGGACTATAAAGCTACGTATAGAAAATAATTTAGTATAATAATTAAGTCAATAAAATGCCTAAACATGTATAAAAACTTAGCATTCACCAGAGCTGCAAAAATCTTTGCCAGCACAGTAATAAGATCGTATCAGATCCCGTACACACAGTTTCTTAGTACTCTGTGCCATGCCAGATCCCTGTTTTGTACTTGTTAAGTAAGTCCTCAGATATAATTAGTGGCAATTTGTGCAATGGTAGTGGATTTTGTGCCCTGAAAAGATGTCTGCTCTTTAGTTGTGATTGCCTTTGCTCAGTCATTTAGTTATTCATTTCAAAATGAAGTATTTTGAAGTATTGCTATAAATATAGCATTTAACTATTAAACAATAATTATTATTTTTTCTTTTTCACATTTGTAATATGTACTGTTTAAAGCCTTTTTTGCATAGTCTTATTCTTATGGCTTGTATACACCAAGCATTAATGAACAGAAATTTCATGTTTTTCATAAATAATCAAATGCATGCATGTGCAGAAGTAATTAGAAAAGGTATTTGTATAAAGTCATACAGACTTGTATTGTTTTATGCAAATCTGTATTATTATTAAATAGTTTAATTATAGTTATGTTTTTCATAACTAATGTTACCTATCCAAAGTATGTAAAAGTGTGCTTTTAATGCAGCTTCTTCAACAGGCTTCACAAGCTGGTGCATTTGGTGGATTTACAAACTTATCACAGGTTACTGGAGGTGAGTTTTTTTCATGTTTAGTAAGTTGATTTTTGAAACCCATAACTTCTCAAATAATGATATTTGTTATTCCTGAGTGATACAGTTACTCATTCTCTTTGAAACAAAAAAATAGATATCTGAATTTTATACAGAAAACATTTGTAGAATTTTTTTTTTTGCAAATTTGTTGATTATAAAATATTATTAATAGTAGATGCAAATGATGTAAGGAAGCAAGCTTATATAGCATCAAAAAAAAAAAACTCTACACACTTCACCCATCCATACCATCCATTAATTTGTTTAGTTTATCCATACCACACATTAATTTGTTTAATTTATCCATACCATACATTAATTTGTTTAGTTCTTCCTTGAATTTATTCAAATCATCCACTTCCACAAAACAGATGGAAATTGTGCTGGTTACGAAATCTTTAATATTTATGTAAGTAAATTTATTTCCATAACTGACTTTTTTGTTGTGAATCTGCTGATTTGCCATCCTGTAACATTCAATATTAAATGTAATATAAAATAATGAGTATTAAACATGTAGTTTCAGTTGATGAATAAAAAATAAATTCTTCACATTTCTTCACAGCTCTCTATTAAGTCCGTTTTGCTGCTATAAATTGTTATTTGCCTGAAGCAAAGTCACTAATGTAGTATTGCTTTAGATACATTCATCTACTCAACTAAATTTGTGCGCTCTATTTTCCCCCCTTCTTCCTTCCACTACGCATTACTTGAAAATTCCAGATATCGTTACTATTCTCTATTCTCTCATTATACTTTTGTTTCTGTTTCAGCTCGTTTTTAGGCCTGTTTGGACCTACATGATTTTTTGCTATCGTTTTCCCTACTGTACAAGCATTTGGTATTAGTTTCCTTATTGTACTAACACTTACAAAGCTAGGGCCCTTACTAAAAGGTTGGGCTTTACAACCCCAGCTAGCCTATGCCAACTTTTGTATCATCTGCAAACTTGGAAATTAAGATTGAAATACCATCGTCAATATATTTATAAATACAGAAAAAACAATGGACCCAACACTGAACTGTGAGGGACTCCACTAATAACATTAGCATTAGTAGAGGCATATGATGCAAGAAAGCAAGCTTATTCAGCATCAGCCAAAAAAAAAAAAAAAAAAAATTAGTCCACGATGAGCAGTGTCCATTGATTACCACTTTCTGTCTTCTCCCCCTCAACCATCCCTTTATCCGTAGTAGCAATTTGCCTCCAATGCCACACTGCTCCAATTTGTGCAGCAGTCTTCCATTCTCTAAAGCCTTTCTAAGATCCAAATATATAATATCAAAGTTATTCCCTGCATCCAGTTATTTTGTGACTGCATTATAGTATCTAATCAAATTGGTCAGGCAAGACTTTCCCTTAACAAAACCATGCTCTGTTCGAGCTATAACTGAAGTCTTGTCTAGATAATCCTGCAGTGCTTCTTTAACCAGCGCCTCCATTAATTTTCCTGGAACAGAAGTTAAACTCACAGGTCTATAATTACTTGTGTCAGCCTTTGATCCTCCTTTGTAAATTGGGGGTCACATTTGCACATCTCCAGTCTATGGATACCTCCCCTGAGTCCAAAGAAGCTCTCATAATTATGGCTAAGAGTTTGCTTACGTCCTTTGCTGCTTCTTTTAATATAACTGGATAGATCCCACCACCCCGGGCGCCCTTTTTATGTTTATCCTCAACAATTTTTCCTCCACTTTCCTCTCAGTTATTACAAAATCATCTAGCTCACTGCCAGAGTTTACTTCACCTCTGGCATTCCCCTTCCTGAATAACTCCTCATGTGTGAATGTAGATGCAAAATACTCGTTTAGTTTAGATCCTCAACTGTTGAACCATCAATATCCAGTGGACTAATCTGATTCATCCCTCTCCTTCTGTTGTTTGTTGTTATTTGTTTTTTAGGAGCATTAGCAACTAAGGCCATATTGCTCCGAGAATATGCGGTGGTCATTCCCTGACCTTTCCGCATCCTCCATATTTGGTGGTGACGAGATCGAACCCCTGTCTAATTAAGAAGTGTGTGTTACGTACTGCTGCTCCTTCCCACCTGTCTACGGAGGCACCCCTCTCCTTCTAGAGTTTACATAGGTAAAAAATTCTTTTCTGTTTTTCTTTGCATCCTTTGCCAAGGATTTCTCATAATCTGCCTTTGCCTGCCTAATCTGCCTTTGCCTGCCTAATCTCCTTTGTGACTTAGTTACAGACCAGCTTATATCTGTCATAGGCTTCCATGTCACCCATTAATTTATATGTATCCCATGCATTTTTCTTCTCTGCCATATGTCTCATTAGTTCATCTGACATCCATTTAGGCCTAAACCTTGAACAATACTTCTTAGTTGGTATGTAAAGCCCAGTAGCTTCCAAGATAAGTTCTTTGAATGCTTCCCATTTTGAGTTTGGTGTTGGTAACATCATCAGTTGGTCCCACCGTATAGAATTTAAATACTGTTTCAGGCAACCGTAGTCACCTTTATGAAAGCAAAAACCCTTCCCTTTAATTTTACTCAAATTTACCTCTTTGAGTAAATCTCACTTCAGCACACTGTGATCACTGCTACCTAGTGGTTCCTTTATCTGCAGATTCTTAATGCATGAAGAATCACTACCGATAATCAGATCAAGAGGATTAGCCCTCTAGTTGCCTCCCGAACATGCTTGTGTAGAAAACAATCATCCAATAAATCCACAAAAGCCTTGCTAGTGTGTGAGTGACCAACCCACAAATTCCAGTCAATATCTGGGAAGTTAAAATCCTCTATTATAAAACTCTCTGATATACTGGCCCACTCTATTTCCCTGTACAGTTTCTTATTATACTCATCAGAGTAATTAGGCCTATAGCACACTCCTCCTCTCAATTTTGATCTATCAATGCTTATGTCACACCAAACTGACTCGACACTGCACTGTCCAGCAATGTCGACTGGCTTCACTTCCTTGGGTTTAACGTGTTTCTTAACTAATAGCATTAGCATTAGTAGAAGCATATGATGCAAGAAAGCAAGTTTCTGTAGCATCAGCCAGGAAAAAAAAAAAAAAAAAAAAAAAACTTCCACTTCACCCCTCCGTTCGTTCAAAATACCTGTCGAGCTGAGCCTTAAATTTATTTAGGCTATCAACTTCCACAACAAGGGATGGAAGCCTGTTCCACCAACCAACTTCCCGCTGCCTAAAGGCAAATTTCTGGACATCTATCCTACATCTGTCTCTCCTCAGTTTGAATTTATGTCCTCTCAGGTGATTATTCTGAGCAAGAGGCAGAATCCCATCAGCATTGAGCATGTTCAAACCATTCAAAGCTTTATACACCTCTATCAGATCACCTCGCCTGTGCCTAGTCTCCAGACACTGTAATTTGCAAAACTTAAGCCTTTCTTCGTAAGAGCAACTCTTTTTTCCATTCACTAACCTTGTTGCCCTTCTCTGTACTCGTTCCAGCAGCTCTACATCCTTCTTGAAATGAGGCCTCCAGACCTGTATACAGTACTCAAGGTGTGGCCTGACCATCACCTTATACAAGGGCATAATCACCTCCATATCCCTGCTAGAAAAATTCCTGTATATCATTGACAAGACACCATGAGCTACTCTTGCACCCCGACTGCACTGCTCAGAGAACTTCAAACCTGCCTGCACAATAACCCCCAGGTCCTTTTCATTCTCTACCACTGTCAGTGTAGTACCACAGACTTGATATTTCACTCTGGGGTTGCTGTTTCCTATATGTAATACTTTACATTTGTCAATGTTAAACTTCATTTGCCACCTCTCAGCCTATCTGTTGAGCAGATAGGCTGCTCAACAGATAGGTTGAGCAGCCTATCTGCTCAACCTTTCCAGATCCTGTTGCAGCAGCATAGCATCAGTAGTGTCCTTAACAACCCTGCCAACTTTTGTTTCGTCTACAAACTTGGACATTAAGCTTGATATACCATCATCAATATTATTTATAAATATAGAAAACAATAATGGACCCAACACTGAACCCTGAGGGACTCCACTGATAACATTAGTCCACGATGAGCAGTGTCCATTGATTACCACTCTCTGTCTTTCGCCCCCTCAACCATCCCTTTATCCATAGCAGCAATTTGCCTATAAATGCCACACTGCTCCAATTTGTGCAGCAGTCTTCCATGTGCAACAGTATCAAAAGCCTTTCTAAGATCCAAGTATATAATGTCAAAGTTATTCCCTGCATCCAGTTCTTGTGTGACTGCATCATAGTCTCCAATCAAATTGGTCAGGCAAGACTTCCCTTAACAAAACCAGCTGTGTCCGAGCTATAACTGAAGTCATGTCTAGATTAACCTGCAGTGCTTCTTTAACCAGTGACTCCATTAATTTTCCTGGAACAGAAGTTAAACTCACAGGTCTAGAATTACTTGTGTCAGCCTTTGATCCTGCTTTGTGAATTGGGGGTCACATTTGCACATCTTCAGTCTATGGGTACGTCCCCTGAGTCCAAGGAAGCTCTCCTAATTATGGCTAAGGGCTTGCTTACTTCCTTTGCTGCCTCCTTTAATATAACTGGATAGATCCCATCCACCCCAAGTGCCTCTCTCTCTCTCTCTCTCTCTCTAGCATAACCCCTCCTGTCTATCCTTTCTGTAGACGTTGTACTCCCCAAATTCCAGTTCTGCATTCCTTATATCTGTGTGGCACCACGTCTGATATTCCAACAATATCCTCCTTTGTTGCTTTGAGCAATACCTTAAATTCATCAAATTTACTTACCAAACTTCTAGCATTGGTGTACACACAAGTATACATGCACCTGTTCCTATTCTTAGCTACCCTAACACAATCCATGTGTTTATTTGTACTGAAATGACTCCCAGCAATCTCTGAAATATCCTGCATCTTGTTTTCCAGGCTTCTGCTCATTCCAGTAGAAGCAGTGCAAGAATCACTTTCATCTCTGCCAGTGGCTACTGTTAATATATTAGTCCTTGTATCCCCCCCAAGCTAGCAGTTTTCCGACCCACCTAACACTGCCTCGATAGCATCAGCAAATATTCTTGCACCCTTTCTATTTAAGTGTATCCCATCCTTGTAGAAGCACTCTCTCCTGTTAACAAGTACAGACCAGGCTGAAAAAAATTCTACCCCTTGAGCCTTGCACAATCTTTCCAGGGTCGAATTGATCGAAAAGGCTCTCATCATATACTCTCTCCTATCGTGTCTGGGCAGAATTGCAGACACTTTCAAATTCAACCCTAATTCACGGCTTGTTTTCAACAGTGACCTGTACTTGTTAATTAAAGTGACCGGAAATTTTTAAGTAAGTGAATTAGCGATGGTCGACCTGTACCATGTCAAGCAATCTCTAATATATACAGACTCCTTAAGTGCAACCATTCAGTCTACTTTTTCTATCTCTCATACCACCCGTAAAGAGATCCAATCTAAATTATTTTACTATCAAACAGGCAACCAGAAGGTTTCCTGGATCCCTGGTTATGTGGACCCGGGTGCCAAGCGATTGTCATCGAGCATTTTCTCTGTGCTTAAAGTGTGATTATCTAAAAGCAATTTATAGTTCTTTTAAGTTCCTGTCCTTAAGAAATGTATTTATTTAATATCATCTACTGTTACAAAAGTACTTGTACAGAGAAGAAAGAAAAGCTACCTTTCTTTATTTTTCATATTTCTATTACTAACACTTACTACTTTACGCTTGGTCACACCGGACACTGCTCCTGCCTCCCCATGGCAGTGCCGGAAACCTTGGCAAAAAAGCTAATCTGCCAAGGGCCAAAAGGAGCAAACATGGATCAAAATGCGTTTCCGCCTGTAGAGCTGACAAGTTCTCGGCAAGAGTTAGACATTGAGCGTAACACGTCGCAACCCAGGAGGTTGCAAACCACTTCCTCCGCAACAGATTGTCCTGCATTTCTTATAATGCACTCTCTTGCAGATTAGCCTCTCAGTAAGCTCTTTCTCCATTCCTTATCCAGAAACACCTGGAAAGTCTTCAGGATCTCCTAAGAAGGTCAAAAGACTGCAATCAGGAAACAATGAAACCGTAAACATTCAGAGAAACTGCTAAAACTTACAAGTTTTGCTGGATTCCAGTAAACGTTTCTCCCCATGCTACCCTAAATACATCTAAGTGTGTTATATCCAGCTGGGATCTGTTGATCATGAATGTCATGGAGGAGGAGATAACACAAGAGCTCCAAGATCAAAATGTCATTGCTGTGAAAAGAATTATGGTTAAAAGACAAAATACACTCACGCCTACAAGGAATATTATCCTAACCTTTAACACGCCAAATCTATCACCATCAATAAAAGCAGACTATCTTCTTTGCTGCATTAGACCATTCACTCCTAACCCATTGAGATGTTTTAAATGCCAAAAGTATTCATTAACACATTTTCTTGTTAGTTGTTGGCACATCTACTTCTGTGGCCATAATGCACCTCCCAAAGGTTTTGCATTTTACTGTGATCCAAGCCCGAGGCGGGATTCGAACCCATGACCTTTGGGTTTCCAGGCAGGCAGGCACTTTACCCACCAGGCTAGCCCAGTCAGCGCGAAAAGTATGGCCACTCTCAAACAGCATGCAGAGGAAACCAAGTTTGTCCTAATTGTGGGTCCTCTGACCACACCCAAAGTGACTGCTTGGCAAAAGAAATGACTTTCCCCAACTGTAAGGGAAACCATCCTGCTTATTCAAGGACATGTAACAGATGGGAAACTGAAAAGAAAATCGTTAAATATAAGATCGAAAATAAAGTAAGCTTTCAAGAAGCACGGAAATTAATTGCTCCCAGTATGAATAAATGTACATATTCCAATATTGCACAAAAATATCAATCAGTGGCCACCCAAACTGTCCCTTCAAACACCTCAATCTCTGACTGGGTTCGGACTGTTCTCTCTCTCTCTCAGCAACGGTCCAATATCCCGAAACAGTTGAACCAGGCAAGTAATACTGCACTTACAGTACCAGCTACATCTTCTTTTGGCCCTGAGTGCCAAGCATTTCTAGTGATCAGGTGATTTCTCTGCAATTATAAAGCGATTCCTAAAGTGAAAGAATGTTAGATATATCGAGAGCTTAAAGTTAATTCTCTGCTATATATATATATATATATATATATATATATATATATATATATAGTTGCTGAAAAATATCAGTGCAAAGGTTCCTAAGAAAGGAAAGACCTTTCTTAGGTCTTTTATATATTCTAGTCCTACTAACCACTAATCTACTTCCCCTTGGTCACTAGGTGGCACCGCTCCACCCTCCCCCTGGCAGGGCCGGAAACCTGGGAGGAAAAGCTCTCACTCCCAGGGCCATAAGGAGCAAACATGAATGACTGAAATATTACCACGGATCCCAGAGATCTGACTCCATTAAGGTCAGAAAAATGAGTACAATGAGACTATTGCAACAAAAGGCAAAAAAAAGGAAATAACATTGTTTAAGCACCTATTGTCGTTAGGAAAACTGTCGCCATTCGTCATCTAGAAATGTTTAGAAAGTGTGGCTGGAACACCAAAAAATGTTGAGCGACTAAAATCAGGCAACATTCTAGTCGAGACAGCAAATACCAAACATGCAGCAAGACTGCTTCAAATGAAAACATTTGGTGGGATCCCAGTAAAGGTCTCTCCCCATAATACACTAAATACATCGAAAGGAGTAATTTCTGAATTGGACCTTATCAGCGTCTCTGAAGAAGAAATTAAAAATGAACTTGAAGATCAAGGTGTTAAACTGTGAGAAGGATTAAAATTACTAGAGATGGGACACTTACCCCAACCAGAAATATCATACTGACATTTAACACTCCTAAACCACCTACATCTGTGAAGGCCGGATATCTAAATTGTAACATCAGAGCATACATTCCGAATCCTGTCTGCTGCTTTAAATGCCAAAAGTATGGTCATTCACAAATGGCATGCCGTGGTGTAGCCATCTGTTCCAACTGCGAGTCTCAGGAGCACAGCAATCAGAACTGTTCAGCCGAGAAACCGAAATGTCCAAACTGCAAGGGAGACCATTCTGCATATTCCAAGAATTGTGAATATTGGAAAAGAGAAAAGCAATTTCAACGGTATAAAGTGGAACATTCTGTCACATACCAAGAAACTAAGAGAACTGTACTCCCGACTATCTTAAACAGACCTTCCTATGTGTGGGTCGTAACGAATCGGCATACAATAGAAACCCAAACAGATTTTACAATTCCTCCAAAAGGAGTCCATCTCAAACTGAGCACAAGCACTACTTAAAATATCCCAGCCAAAACATCAAGAGAAACTCACCAGCACACCACTTTCCGTACCTCCCGATGTAAAATACTCAGAAACGAAAGCCCCTCAAGGAAAACATAATGTCAGAAGTCAACTGAACAAATGGAGACAGAAGTAACCAACAAGCAGATGAATCAATATTAGAGATTTTCACGGAAGAAGAGATGGACACGGGAAAACCATATTTCCCCAAAAAGGAAAAACCAACGTGTGAAAGACTTAAAACAGAATCTAAGAAACAGTCCGAAAACCTCTCCAAAACCAAATAACAAAAACCATAATCCAGTGGAATTGTAGAGGACTCAGCACTAACATAGGTGATATATACAATCTGATTGCATAGTATGCACCGCTATGTCTTTGCTTACAAGAAACCTACCTCAGACCTCAAGACTCGACCTTAATAAAGAACTATACAGCATATCGAAAGGACAGAGTAACAGGGGCCACAACCCATGGTGGTGTGGCAATACTAGTAAATTCTTGCATTCCTTCCCAGATTGTCTCGCTAAACACAACCCTTGAAGCGATTGCAGTAAGCATAGCCACTAGATCCCTCATAACAGTAATAGTAATTTATGTTCCACCAAACCAAGATTTATTACAACAGGACTTAGAAAAAACACAGTAAGGCAGTTACCACAAAAAAGAAAAAGCTGTATACTAGGCAACCTAAACGGGCATTGTCCTGTGTGGGGTAACACAACCACAGATCGGAGAGGAAAATTAAAAAATAGATAGACGAGAATGATTTAACTTTGTTGAATGACGGCACATATACATATACACATCTTCCATCAGGAAATACTACAGCTATAGACCTGTCTGTATGTTCTCCAATACTATTTGAAATACTTGATTGGTCAGTGTACAGTGATCCTCTCAGCAGTGATCACTAGCCAGTAATCATTACCATGGCATTAGGAACCACATGCAAGTCACGTAAAACTCCCAGATGGAAAATAAATGAAGCAGATTGGGAAACTTATAAATCATTTGCAAAACTAAAAGTTGATACTATCAAGCAAAAACCATTAGATGCAGCAGTACAATATATAACAAACACTCTGTCCCAAAAACATTATCTCACTTTCCAACACATCCAAAATCATGGTGGAATGCAGAATGTGCACAGGCTAAGAAAGAGCAAAACAAAACCTGGAATACTTTTCGAAGATATCCAACTTTAGAGAACCTCATATTGTTCAAGAAGGCACGGGCAAGAGCCTGATATATTAGGCGAGCCAGTAGGAAAGCATCCTGGATAAAATTTGCATCTACATTAACAAGTTCCACACCATCTAAAACTGTCTGGAATAAAATTAACAAAATGAGTGGTAGTACCAGATTACTCCAACTCCGATCCTAAACTGGAATGGACAAGTCACTGCAGAGCTGTCAGAAACAGCCAATGCACTGGGTGAAACCTTTTCCAGAATATCAGCGACCACCTCATATACTCCCAGTTTTAAAATATACAAGGCAAGAATAGAAAGACATAAACTGAATTTTTCAACAAGAAATAATGAAGAGTAAAACCTACCTTTTAACATTCCGTGAATTGAAACATGCTCTATCACAGATAAAGCAAAGTGCTGTAGGACCAGATCAAATTCACTATATGATGTTAAAGCAACTCGATGATCAATCCCAAATGGCATTACTAGAACTATATAACAGAATCTTCCTAGAAAACCAATTTCCAGACAGTTGGCGTCATGCAATAATTCTTGCTTTCTCAAAACCAGAGAAAGACCTCTACGTAACTACCATCCAATTGCTCTAACAAGTTGCCTGGGAAAAGTTATGGAGAAAATTATCAATGCTCGCCTAAGATGGTTTTTGAACAGAAATAACCTTCTCAATCCAGCACAGCATGGTTTCAGGAAAAATCGTTCAACACTAGATTTACTTATCAAATTAGAAAACAGTGTGCGGAATGCCTTTATCCGAAAATATCACCACATGATCTTTTTCGATATAGAAAAAAGGTTACGATACGGCATGGCATTATGGAATTATCCAAAACCTGTACCACCTTGGATTACATGGACATCTTCCTCAATATATTCAAAATTTCTTACTCCACAGGTCATTTCAAGTTAGGTTGTAGAATGCTCTTTCAAAAGTCTTCACTCAAGAAGAGGGTGTGCCTCAGGGGTCCGTGCTTAGCACAACCCTCTTTGATATCAAAATAAACTCCATAACTGAACATATACCAAAACTCATTGATACCGCTTTATACGTTGATGATTTCAGTATTTCCTATCACTCTCAGAATATGCGAAGTATAGAACGGCAGCTACAAGGAACAATAAATAAAATAAGTAAATGGGTGCAAACAAATGGCTTCCAGTTTTCCACACAGAAAACTGCATGTATATACTTCTGTAGGAAACGAAACCTACACCCTGATCCTGAACTTAAACTAGACGGATATATGATCCCAGTTGTACTAAACATAAGCTTCTTAGGGCTTCTCTTCGATAAGAAACTGACATTCCTTGAACATATTAAACAACTAAGACATTCTTGCATCAAGAAGTTAAATCTACTCAAAGTTCTTTTCTGCAACAACTTGGGGTGCAGATCAACATACACTACTTAAACTTTATCGAGCAATAGTATGTTCCAAGCTGGACTATGGAGCACCTGTTTATGACCCCACAAGACCAAGTGCACTGAGATGGTTAGATCCCTACACCACAGTGTGCTCTGTATAGCACTTGGAGCTTTTTGCACTTCACCTGTACAAAGCCTTTATGCAGAAGCCCATGAACCTTCACTACAGCTTAGACGACAGAACTTATTATTACATTATGCCGTCAAGATAAAATCCATCACCGATCATCCAAATAGAGGTTCTGTTTTCATCCTACTGGGAAAACTTATACCAAGTCCACCACAAGGGAACTGACCTGCCAACATCCCTCTAAAAGATTTACTGTTAAGCTGAGAGCTTAATTATGATAGCATAGCTACTACGACTACACAGATCATTCCACCATGGATTATAATTCAACCTGCGTATGACCTGCATTTTCAATCCTGGGTGAAAACAAACCTCCCGAGAACAAACTACCAGCAACTACATGCAGCATACAAAGAAAAAAATGAACATCACACTTTCGTATACACAGATGGCTCAAAAACAGAGACTTGTGTAGGAGCTGCGATTCACTCTGAAGACTGTACTCTCATTCAACAACTCCCAAAAGAATGCAGTATCTTTACAGCTGAATTAGAAACCATTTTGATGGCCGTAAACAAAATTAAACATGAATAGATAGCAGACAGCATAATTTTCACTGATTCGCTTGGCTCTGTCATTGCCTTGCAGAATGCCAATACTAAAGCACACCCAGTTTTACAACAGGTTCAATGTTCAGTATCAAAGCTATTACAAAATAATCACAAGATCAGATTCTGCTGGATTCCAGCCACACAGGAATAACTGGAAATGAAAGAGCAGATAAAGCGGCAAGAGAAGCTGCTACCTCTGACTATGTCTTCCGCTCAATACCATATACCGATTACAAGTCCTTAATCCACCAAAGCAGTTCAAAACAATGGCAACAACACTGGCAAGATCAAACTAACAACAAGCTTTGTGTAATTAAACAAACACTTCCACCATGGATTACCAGCTACCGATCCAACAGACACGAAGAACTGATCCTTGCTCGATTGCGAATTGGGCATACCCATATTACTCATTCTTACCTGCTCAGAGGTGAAGCCCCTGCTCAATGCCAAAACTGTCAAGTTCCACTCACTGTACATCACTTCATGGTGAACTGTCCAAGATTTAATTCAGAATGTATAAGAGCCTTTCAAACAACAATGAATGCACAAAACAACCTAATGCTTAAAACAATTCTAGATAACCAGCCAAATATTACTGACATTTTCTTTTTCCTTAAGTTAATCGGATACTACCAAAACATAAAAATTAATAGTACAACATTTAAGAAAAAGCTACGTAATTATAAAATAAAATCTTGGCTTCCTTCTGAACAATATCAAGAAAAATGTTGAAATATGAAACCCTCTAACCTAGACTAGGTGCATTATAGCCTAAGCTGCTTGCGCCAATAGCTCTCAAACAACAACAACATCCCCTTCTCCCTCAGTGATTGCTTCTACATCGAATAATCGAAGCTCAAATTTAAAAAAGAATATCCAAGAAACGTCTGTGGATACAATTGGCTCATCCAGATAAGAAGACCCAATCCTAGAATTATATGTGGAAGAAGATATGGACACTAGTCGGACATTCTTCACAAAAAAAGACAAACCAAATCCTGAATGCCATAAGCCAGCCACATAAAAGAAACAATCATATACAGCTTCTTCTACTAAACACCAGTAATGCTTTACATTCTACAATGGAATTGTAGAGGATATCGTAGCAACCTTAATGATATTCAAGTCTAAGGCGCATTTAGGGCTAGAGCCTCAAGCTGCTAACAAATTTGGACCATGTATATATAAAGTGCTTTAGCATCATAATACACAGCCATTTCTGAATAAACAGAAAATTTTTAAGGCGGCATCGTTTTAGGTTATGAGATATAACCTAAAATGATGCCACCTTAAAAATTTTCTGTTTATTCAGAAATGGCTGTGTATTATGATGCTAAAGCACTTTATATATACATGATATTCAAGTCTTAATTAGCCACTACTCTCCAGTTGGTTTCTGTCTACAAGAAACCTACCTAACGTCTCAAATTTCTACCAACGTAAAGAACTGTTCTATCTATCGACAAGATCGTAATACTTCAAATGCGGCCCATGGAGGCATGACCATTTTGGTCAGTACAAAGATCCCGACCAAACAAATTGTTTTTTAAACTGAAATTGAAGTTGTTGCCGTATGTTTGATATCCCAGATTGCATTAACACTGGTATCAATCTATCTCCCACCAAGTCATACCTTCTCTTGTCAAGATGTTGAAAATCTTCTAATGCAGTTACCTTCCCCTGTCTGTCTTTTAGGAGATTTAAATGGCCACCACTCCTTATGGGGATCGACTAAATTAGATAGACGTGGCCAACTAATTGAAACCTTTCTGGAGAAAGGTTTCAATTAGTTGAAACCAACTAAACAAACTTCTGCAATCGATCTATCAATATGCTCCCTGATTCTGTTTCCAATCATGGAATGGTCCGTTCTGGATGATCCCATGGGAAGTGACCATTTTCCAATCGTTTGCAAGCTGCTCACTACCCAACTGATACTGTAGGAAATGGAAATTCTCTGAAGCCAAATTCCTCTGTGTCAAATTCTCTGTGTCAAATTTCAATCAGCTATCAGTCTGGATGAGAAATTTATACGAACGCAGCTGATAGATGAAGTCACAGGTTATATCATGTCGCACCTATTATCTGCAGATAAATGATCAATTCCATTGGCGAATCCCCTTCTCGATGGCACCATAATTATTGGTGGAATGAAGAATGCACCAAAACAAAGAAGTTAAAAAATGAAGTGTGGAATTCTTTTCATAGATCTCCAACCACGGTTAATCTTAACTGTAAGAAGCCAAGGGCAAAAGCACATCTCACACAAAAACAAGCCAAAAAGAATTCCTGGATTCGGTTTGCCTCTACCATAAACAAAAACACTAATTCCAGGTTAATATGAAAGAAAATTAGGCAGATTTCCAACCACCCTTTCCCCGATTCTTTCATGGAATGGACAAGAGCTCTCTGCTCCTGAGGACATTGCAAATGCCTTGGGCACAACCATTGCCCAAGTTTCAGCAGCATCAACTTACTCTCTGAATTTCCAGAAAATTAAGATCATGTTTGAACAGCGATCCATCAACTTTCGAACCTCTGTACTCCTTCCATATAATCAGCCACTTCAATATTCTAAACAACTACATGCTATCAAAACAACATGCAATAGTGCATCTGGGCCAGACAGACTATATTATGTCATATTACAACATCTTGAAGAAAAAAACTTAAAAATACTGATGGTCTTCTATAACCAAATCTTTCTTGAAAACCTTTATTCCACCTCTTGGCACCATGCCACAGTTCTGGCCTTTTTGAAACCTGGAAAAGATCCTACCAGTCTGTACAGTTACAGACCAATTTCCCTCTCCAGTTGCCTTGGCAAGTTACTTGAAAAAATAATCCATAATCGAATTGTTTGGATCATAGAGATGCAACATCTTCTGAGTAATAATCAGCATGGATTTTGCCAGAACAGGTCATCCTTTGATCTCATGATCAAAGCTGAGTCTGCAATTCGTAATGCCTTTGTAAAAAATGAACATCTTGTTTGGTTTCCATAGACAGAGAAGGCATTTGACACTACATGGCATCATGGCATTCTCAGTGACCTCCATGCTCTTGGTCTACGAGGCAACCTGCCTATATTTATCAGGAACTTCCTCCAGAACCGTTCATTCCAAGTTCAATACCACAACTTGCTTTCTATGACATTCTTACAGGAAAGAGGAGCACCACAGGGGTCTGTACTGAGTGCAACCCTTTTTGCCCTAAGAATCGATTCCATCATAAAAGAACTTCCAAATACTGTTCAGACTTACCTTTGCGCTGACAATCTCTCTCTATTTCTTGCCATTCTCAGAACATGAGATCCATTGAACGGCAGTTACAGATATTTCTGAATAAAGTCCAAAGGTGGGCAGTGTGCAATAACTATCGTCTGTCACAGCAGAAAACCGTTGCATTTCACTTTTGTAATCAACGTAAATTACATACAGATCCTGAAATTCAGATATCAAACCATTCCAGTGACTGACAACTGGAATAGTTTGATATCTATGGTCAATCACTACCATTCCAGTGACTGACAACGTCAGATTCTTGGGATTAATCCTTGACAGGAAGTTAAATTTCTTTGAGCACATTAAATTTGTGCATACTACCTGCCTAAAAAAAGCTGAATATACTAAAAGATTTATCTGCCCTGTCTTGGAAAACAGACCGTACATCTTTGCTGCTCCTATATAGAGCATTGATCAGATCCTGTTTGGATTATGGTGCTCCAATTTTTGATTCTGCCCGAAAGAGTACATTCTGCTAGCTGGAACCTATACAGCATAGTGCATTGAGGATTGCCCTTGGTGCTTTCAGGACATCTACCCAAAGTTTTTATATATTGAAGCTCATGAGCCCCCTCTCTGTCTCCTCAGGAAAACGCTACTTATTAAGTATGCAGCCCGAATACAAAGTTGTTGTCAGCATCCTATTGAGCCATACCTTTTTAATCCACCACTACAAAACCTCTATAGAAATAAACCCAGGAAAACAAGACCGCAGGCTTATGCCTTATTGAATTAATGCAGAGTTGGAATGTTCCTATTTTCAACAGGCAGCAATTAATGAATTACTCCCAATTGCCTTAGGCTTCCCCTCCTCAATTATCTTTCGATACTTATCTTTGCAAGTGGGAAAAGAATCGTCTACCAACGCTCAGTGTGAAACAACTCCATGCAAGCCATATTCAGAAATACGCTGATTTTTTGCCAATACAGGTAGTTCTCAGCTTTATGAGTTAATTCATTCCTAGCGTGCGCTCGTAAAGCGAAAACTTGTTGTTGTTACTTGGTTTTTAGAATCATTAGCAACTAAGGCCGTATTGCTCCAGGTATATGCGGTAGTCATTCCCTAACCTTTCCACATTCTCCGTATTTGGTGGTCACGGGCTCGAGCGTAAACTCGTAAAGCGGGAATTTATTTCCCATAGACATAATGTTAAAAATAGGGATTACGTTATCAACAATGAAATTAGTTAGCTAATTAATTTGTTTAAACAATGATTAATTTATCCAAAGAAATGAAAATGTAGCCTGTAAAATCAAGCAAATTATAATAATAGAGAAATTATTTATGACTTACAAATGTTGAAGAATGTTTATTCTTCATCATCATCGACTAAACTCGATCGCTCATTATTGGCTCGGCACTCATTGGTTTGTAAATAATGTAAATAACCACATAATTGTTTCCAAGATAATCTTCTCTTTTAATTATAAATTTTACGACTGCATGCATAAGCATTTTTTAACGGCACACACAGATTGCAACTAACATGATTTGTGTGGAGTAGCAAGTTAACGAAGCTTAAAAAAAAAAAAAGCAATGTAGAGAAGATCCTGAAAATTTATTTATGTTTTTTATTCGATTGAAAATTTCAGTAAAGGGGAAACACATTTCACAATAATAATGTAAAAAAACCACATAATTCCAGCTATCGGTATTTTTGCAAATGCAAGAAGATTGAGTTTATTACCCATTTATAATTGCTTGCAGTAACAGAAAAGCCCAATAAACCAGAAAGTGCAAATTGTTTTTATTGTTTTATGGTAGTGACTTCCAGAAATGTGCTTTAGAAAAATATCACAAAGGCATTTAAAATTAATTCTTATAACAGAACATATGATAATGATGAAAGTGTAGTGCATTTTAATGATTTGAATTGGTAACTAATACAATTTACAGACCACGCTCACGACCTTTTATATGGCCCTAAGGTCATGCTCGTGACCTTAAAAATGACATTTTAGAGAGATAAATAGCTTAGTTATACAGCGAAAATTTCAACTTCCGAGATCTTGAAACAAATTACCAAAAAACAATGTGTTATTGGGTTCACATTACAATATTTTAACGATACGATGGTGTCTCTGGAACTGATTAATATCGTAAAGCGGGGTACACTGTATTGTATAGCTATGCACGTGGTTTGGAATGCGGTATTTATGAATGTTTAACATTCGTTTTTGCAATTAATGTTCATATTTTCGATTTTGTTGATACTTGAGGGAAAAAAACTCGTAAACCCGGGAACTCAAAGTGAGAACTGATGGCTCCAAATCACATTCAACCATTGGAGCAGTGGCAGTATTTCCCTCTGCTATCATTTCGGCTGCCTTTCCACCTGAGTATAGCAGCTTCTCTGCAAATCACATTCCAAATGGCTCCAAATCACATTCAGCCATTGGAGCAGTGGCAGTATTTCCCTCTACTATCATTTTGGCTGCCTTTCCACCTGAGTATAGCAGCTCCTCTGCGCAACTTAATGCAATAAAATTAGCTTTAGACAACCTGAATCTCTACCCATCTCTAAAATACGTTGTATACATGGACTCTCTCATCTCAATTACAGCAATACAAAACTCCTCCTACAAGGTTCACCCTGTGTTAAATCAAATCAGAAGACTTCTATTACAAATTGAAGAATGTCATCAATCATTGACCTTTTGCTGGATCCCAGCACCTTTGGGAATAAAGGGGAACAACCTTGCTGATCAAACTGCTAAAAGTCCATCAACTTTTGATTTAACCTGTGTTGATGATGCTGCTAAACAACCTGACTCTGGATCTTCCAGTCAACTGAAAGTGCCTTGCACTGACTATAAAACCATCATTAAACAACATGTAGGAAATAATGGTCTTCAGCTCTGGCAAACTCAAATCAGTAATAAACTGTTACAGATGAAAAAAAGAGAGAACTATGGGCATCTAGTTTCAGGAGAAGCAGGCAAGAAGTGATTCTGGCAAGACTCCTCATCGGTCATTGCCATCCAACTCATCTGTATTTGCTTATAGAAGAGAATTCTCCTCAGTTTTTTTTGCCAGTCCCAGCTAACAATAAAGAATTCTCATTGACTGTCCTCAATGATCAACTATCAAACAATCCAGCTTTAGCTTCCTATGGCTTCCTATCCAACTCACATGAACCCTTAACTCTATCACATATTCTTGGCAATGATGCAGATTTCAAAGAACTGTTTAATTACTTTAAATAGATAAATTTGTATAATTATCTATGCTAGTAATAACATGTAGAAATATTTATAAGTAAATCATGAACAGGCATAGTATGGCCCAAGAGGCCCTTGTCCCAAATACAACTACCAAGAAACTGGTCTGCAATACGAGTATCAAAGTACATTTTTTGCACTCCTGCATCGATTACTTCCCAGAAAGTCTAGGAAGTGTTAGTGAAAAACACAGTGAGAAGTTTCACCAGGACATTAAAGACATGGAGGTGAGGTACCAGCGGACATGGAATGTCAACATGATGGCTGAATATTGCTGGATGCTGACGAGGGACTGTAAAGTAGAAGGTGCTGCAAGAAAATCAAACAAACAAAAATTTGACCCATCGTAGACCAGAGTTTTAAAATAATAGCTGAGTGTTTAGTGGGCTTTTTACCACACTTTCCTTTGTAAAAGTGTTTTCAACATGTATTTAAATATAGGGTGGCCATAATTAAAGTATCCCTATTCAGAGCTCTCTGTAGCTCTAAGTAATAGGTGGAATGCCACCAAAATTAGTAAGTAAACTATTCAAGGCATGAAGAGAAGGATCCCGTGGAAAAAAAAATGTTCCAAAATTGCCGATAGGGGATAATATGGCACTGTACAAGAGGAAAGACATAATGAAGTACCAACAAATAAATAACTAAGACAAACCTTAATGAAATTACAGATTTTTATTTGTACTCTTTGCAAAAAAAACAAAGAAACTGAACTAAATTTCCAGAGGAAATGGTTTCACAGCTCCAAACCCACTCACAGTTTACTCCCAATGGTCTATGATGTCACTGATGTTGGAGTTGGTTTTCAATGTGATTACCATTGTTCTGGACCAGAAATTGCATTCGATGCACAGTGTGCTCGACTGCAGAATGTAACATCTCTGGAGTAATGTTCCGCACATGCTGCGTTATGTTGTCCTCTAAGACAGCCAGGTTAGGGACACTTTCTCGATAGACATTGGCCTTGAGGTGACTCCACAGCCAAAAATCACATGGTGTAAGGTCAGGCGAACGTGGTGGCCATGCAATGGGAAAAAATTGGCTAACGACTCTTTCTGCAGTAAAGTGATGCTGGAGAAGCTGCTGTACGGGTCGTGTGATATGAGGAGGAACCCCATCTTGCATAAAAATTGTCTCATTCAGGCATCCTCTTTGCTGCAGTTGAGGAATAATGAAACTGCTCAGCATGTGTTGATATCTTTGTGCTGTAATGGAACAGGTGGCTGCTCCTTCTGGGTGCAATTCCTCAAAAAAGTATGGCCCTAGGATGAAATTTGAAGTCACACCACACCAGACAGTGATTTTCAGCAAGTGTAATGGGATTTGCTGAATAGCATGCGGTGCTTTTGAAGCCCATATTCGGCAGTTTTGAGTGTTGACAGTCCCATCAAGATAAAAATGGGCCTCATCTCCCCAAAGAATGTTCCATGGGCAGGCATCATCCACTTCCATTCTGGCCAAAAAGGTTAGAGCAAATGCCATTCATTTTTCAGAATCATCTCTTTGCAGCTGCTGCTGGCGACTGATCTTGTATGGATAATAGTGGATTAGTTCCCAAAGAACATGTTTTCCATACAGTGGAATATGGGACATTCAATTGCCTTGCTACTCCCCATGCGCAGCTACTAGTTCCAGCAGCTGTATCCATAGATTGGTCATCGATAGTCGTTGCAACTTCCTCTGCTACCTGAGGTGAAACAGGCTTCCTTCCTCTTCCAGGCTTAACAACAATGTACTCAGTTTCCTCAAATTTGTTAATCATCCTTCTAACTGCTGCTGCAGCTGATAAAGGATCTTGACATAAGTTCTTACAGCATCTAAATTCATGCAGACAGAGTGGCTGTTGCATTGCATCCACTTCCATTGGAATTAAAGCACGATCAGGCAGAGTGAGATGCATTGTTAAGAGTAAACTTACAGAATACACTTCCAATGTTTGCGCTGTGCCTTTGTAGCTCTCTGCTGTTGGGAAAATTAAATTAACTCATTGTTTATGCAAATTTTCTGCTCTCTTAGGTGTCTTACTTTTTAGTTTGGATTTAAAACTTTAGTGCAATTCAGTTTCTGTTTTGTTGCAGAGCACAAATAAAAATTTGTAATTTCATTAAGGTTTGTCTTAGTTATTTATTTGTTGGCACTTTGTCATGTCTTTCCTCTTGTACAGTGGCATATTACCCCCTATCGGCAGATTTTGAACTAATTTTTTTTTCAAGGGATCCTTCTCCCCATGCTTTGAAAAGTTTACTTACTAATTTTGGTGGCATTCTGCTTATTACTTAGAGCTACAGAGAGCTCCCTGTAGGGATACTTTAATTATGGCCACCCTGTGTAAAATGTGATAAAAGTAGTATTTTGTTATAATTTCTGTGCATAAATTCTGCCAAAATTAATAAAAATTTGTAAAAAATCAAATTTTCTTTTGCAATTTTTGAAGAAACCTGACATGATGGAAACAAACAGAATTAATTTTTGAAATCAGCATTTAAAAATGATTCAGAAATGCCCTTTTCTGAGAAAACATCAGTGATTTTTTTTTTTCTTCAAAATGCAGATTAGTCTCGTATTCAGTTAGCTGGAACTTCTCAGTGAAAGATATTTATGATTAAAATTTGCCTATATTGTCTTTTTTTCTATTTAAGGAATCAGTTCGCTAAGTGCACAGCAACAGTTAACAGCATTAGCAGCAGCACAAGCAGCCAGCCACACCAGTGCAGGTCTGTATTTATTTCATCTCTCTTTCTCTCAATTATATATTTAAATAAGTTATTATTATTTCTAAATATCAATCCAATGTTCCCAATAATCCCCAGGGGCTCACAACTGATGAGTATTAGCCTGACACACCCAAGGTTCTTAGCTGGATATCATCATTCTTCTCTTTCTTGGTGATTCCTTTCTATTTCTCTCTCTCTCTCTCTCTCTCTCTCTCTCAGGGTAACTTAAATTTTTTTTTTGGCTGGTGCAGCATAACCCTAAGGCTTCCTTGGACCATATGGCTAATAATAATAATATTTCTCCCACCATTTTCTATTTCTTGCTTAGATGTGCTCATTTTTGTTCACTGACTTGGACTCTAACTCCAAGGCAACTTTTTATGAGGTACTGCATTTCTGGTATTTCATCAGTCTAATTTGAAATTTCTTTATAATATTGAAGAAGTGGTGTACAGCCCACAACTTGATATCTAGTAATGGCTTATTATTAGCATTTTGCATTCAGAGGCTCTTATGAAATAAGAGACTCTGAATGCAAAATGCTAATAATATGCCATTACTGCAATGGCATTATGAATGCAAAATGCTAATAATATGCCACATGACTGCTGAATGTTAAGAGGCTCTTAACATTCAGCAGTCTTGTGGCTTTTCATAACAACATTAGTCACATAAATGATTATTGCCCTCCAATTTAAAATTCATTTTTGCTCTGGCAGATTTCTGCAACCTTTTTTGTTTTTTTAATAATAATCTCATATTGAATGTTCTTAGTAGTCCATTTAGAAACATTATATACAGATTTTAAGTTTCTAAGAGAAAAACCACTGTCATAAATATCAGCATTGTACAATATTCGATACTGATAGAATATACCAGTTGGTATATCACATATATTGAATAAGTGATAAAGGTGTTGGTTTGCAACATAACATCTAACATTTAAAATGTATAACCTAACATGATTAATCTATATGTTTTAAAGAAACATTTCTTTGTAAAAATTGATTCTTTAAAACATTAAGGTATGCAGGTAATTTGAAATGGAAAACAGTAAAAATCTAAGCTCTTAAAAACTGTCTTTAATTTCTTAAACAAATACAGATGTTTCTAAGACATTTCTCCATGTGGTGTGGCGTGCACGCGCCCACACACACACACACACACACATTCCTTCATGCCGTGTGTGTGCCACACCACACGGAAGAATGCCGCCCCTCTGTGTTACTAGACAATACTTGGTGGTAGATGACTGTCATCAACTGGTGCAATACCACCACTTTGCTTATTGGAGGCTTGAAGTGGTAGAACCCAAGTTTAGTCGCCAAAGTTAAGTTCCAGTCAACCCTTCCCCATCTCTTCCATCGTGCAGTATGATTGATGTCTTTTGAGGTTATTATGAACACCATGGCAGGATCCAAACTTCCTTACATTTCGAGGGTACAGCTCTAAAACGATGTTCACAGGCCGGCCGTTAGTTAGTACACTGGATCGAACCTATTGGTAACTCCCCAGGAGGCTTCTGGATCAGCTAATATACGATCTTGTTACCTCTATTCTGCCAGATAGTGACTGGAGGGAGTCTGAATAGTGTGTATGCAGGGGGCATTGTCGAGGCCACGTTATATCAAGGACCTATGTATATTCTTACCATGTGTACACCATATCCAAAAATTTCAATACTTCTTACAGCATGCACGCCAACTTTTCCTTATTATTGAATACACCATGAATCGTCAAACTAATAGTGTAAGCTTATCTTTGAAAAGATCTAAACCTCCCAAACACTTCCTAGTTCATTTCACAAATATACGTGGTCTCAGTTCTACTCTCAGCGATGTCCATTTCCACTTGCAGTCTGCCAAACCCCATGTACTTTTTCTGACAGAATCTCAGTTACCAGTTGAATCAACTACTGCTTATCTCAGATGCCCAAATTATTTGCTGTATGATTCCTTTCGCCTCAAAGTTGGTACTTGTGCATATGTCCATTCTGATATACCCTGTCAGAGACTTGGTAGTTTGGAATCTCTTCTTTTCAACCTTCTCTGGCTTAAAATCTTTCTACCTCATTCTGTTAAATTCATCTGTTGTCTCTACTGTTCTCCCAAATTAGCCTGTTCTTTACAGTTCTCTCAACTCCACTAATCACTTGAAACTCTTTGACTTGCTCTCCTTTCAACTTTCCTAATAGTGAGATAGTTTTCCTTGGTGATTTCAATGTTCGCAGCTCCAGCTTGCTTCTGTTTCTAGTCACACAGGCCCAGCTGATCGAGATGCTGAGACTTTTGCAATTACTAATGACCTTGCACATATTGTTCATTTACCTACCAGAATACCGGACAATCCTAACCATACAGCCAACACACTTGATCTTTTTCTCACAAACAACCGTTCCAAATACACAGTCGAATTGAGTGCTCCTTTAGGCACCTCAGATCACAACTTGGTAATTGTCTCTTCTCCAATGGAACCTTTATCTCATGGCCATACATAATCTAACCATACATGAGTTGGAAGGAAAATGGTGATTTCAATGCATGATTTCTTTTCTTCTTTTCCTTGGTCGGATTACTGTTTCAAAACTTCTAATGTCAAAATTTGCTCAAATTCTGTCAGTGAAATTATTCTTGTAGGAATGGAATTCTTTATTCCACACTCCACTTTAAAAGCTCATCCTTTTATATATGAACCAATAAACATTCTCTTTACCCCTTATAGTAGTTAAATCTTTAAGTAAATCCCACATCAATACACTGTGATCACTGACACCTAGTGGTTCCTTTATCTGCATATTCTTATTACATGAATAAGAATTACTGGTGCCTCCATAGCCAGGTGGGCAGGAGCAGCAATGCGTAGCACACGCTTCCTGATTATCCCGGGGTTCGAGCCCGTGACCACCAAATACAGAGGATGCAGAAAGGTCAGGGAATGACCACCGCATATCCCTGGAGCAATATGGCCTTAGTTGCTAATGCTCCTAAAAACCAAATAACAAACAAACAAGAATATTACTCTCTTTGGTTGCCTCTCAAATAGATATTTAAAAAAAAAAACAGCTGTAGAATGCAGTCATCCAATAAATCCACAGAAGTCTTGATAGTGTGTGATTGACCAATCCACAAGTTCCAGTTAATATCTGGAAAGTTAAAATCCTCAGTTATAAGACATTCTGATTTACTGGCCCACTCTATTTCTCTGTACAGTGAAATTCAAATTTCACTGTACAGAATTTGAAATTCAAAACCCCAAATACAAATTCTGCATTCCTTATATCTGTGTGACACCGTGTCTTTGATATGCCAACAATATCCACCTTTGAGGTCTTGAGCAGCACTTCAGATTCTTCAAATTTATTTACTATACTCCACTAGCATTGGTATACATGAAACTATGCATACACCTGTTCTTACTATTGGTTTCCCTAACACAGCCCATGTATTTACTTGCTCCATGATAACTCCCAGCAGTTCTTGAAATCACTTTTCCACTAGAACCATGCTTATGCCTTTCCTTATAAAAATCATTGTAATTAAAATTATATTTCTTGTGTAAGGTTTGAAATAGACAACATTACTTTCATATGTTCTGTTAATTGCACATGCTATCTCAACAGAGGCTTTCTAAGCGCATTTCAAAGAGTTATTTTGTCGATTTAGGATGTCCAGCAGCATGGATGCCATTGATTATGATTTAACCCCGGGGGCTCACATCTGGTTAGTATGGGCTTGGCACACCCAGGGTCCTGAGCCGGATATCATCATTCTTCTCTTTCTTGGTGATTCCTTTCTGCCACTGTCTCTCTCTCTTCTCTCTCAGGGTAACTTGGGAAATTTTTTTTTTTTTTTGGCTGGTGCAGCATAAGCCTCAGGCTTCCTTGCACCATATAGCTAAGAATAATAATAATAATAATAAAGAGGAATTAATTAAAAAATTTTTTATTTAGGATTAAACTCTTTGAGCCTTCAGGGCTTAAGTGGACAAGGAATTGCAACTGGCCTTTCTCTTCCTAGCATTGGAAATAACACTGCAGGTAAAGTTGAGGCATATTTTTCACTTTATATCATTTACGATTATTTGCTATACTTAACACATTTTTCTTCAAATTATAATTTAAAATCTTTTCTCATTATTTTTTTAATCTTCTGTTTCTTTATTGACATAAATATTTTCCTGGTTATCAAATACTCACTTAATTTCTTTTTTCAAATTTCAACTCTTGCAGATATAAACACAGCGAACTTACAGAGCCTTGCAGCCTTAGCTAACTTAGCGAATAGTCCTGGTAAGAATATTAATGAACATTATGAATAGTTAATTAGAGCTATTCGAATTAAATATGAAAAGTAGTCACTACTTATGGATTGCATTTTTTAAAATATATGCCAGTGCAGTATTATATAAAATATAATAGTATGAACCAGAGCTGTCATGCTCAATATGTTCTACATACCTATCGATACACACAATTATGGGGGATTTTTTGAACAGCTTTGTGCAAAATTACATTAGATTAACACTAAGATACTCGGCCCAAATTTACCATATTTCTATTCTAAAATATTGCCTTCAAAACAACATTGTTCCGAAGTTTGCCAGGGTCAATTTAAATCATAAAATTTCGGGCATAAAGCAACTAGCACTTACCAACATCGTGTAATATAGTTAAACTTGCCTTAAGATCTCATTATTCTAATAAACAAAAATACCTTTCCCAGGAAGTTTCCTTTTTAAGAAACTTCATGACATATTAAAAAATTATCTGCATCCTAACGATTGGTCTATGTTGAAGACCTCCATAGATTTGCGCTCAGGTGAGGAAACCTCGCGAAAAATTAAAAAATTATCTGCGTCCTAATGATTGGTCTTGTATTGAAGACCTCCACAGATTTGCGGCCAGGTTAGAAAACTTCACACCAATTAAAAAATTATCTGCATCCTAACGATTTGTCTGTATTGAAGACCTCCATAGATTTGTGACATGAAGCACAGGCTGCAGAAATAAAAAAAACAGACATGTTGACAAGTTGAATACATTATCGGGGGGGGATCAAAACACGTTCATGCAAATTCTAACGCATTGTCACGGGCTTGCGACCAAGTACATATGAGTTGGGTGATGACCCCCCTGGCATACACACAACGTGCTACCACAGAAAAAGTCATCTAGTTCGAAAACACCCCCTCGCTCTACATTCAACAAACTGACATATCAACAGGTTAAAAATCTTTCCTGGTATACGCTAACACAGGACCAGATTTCACTTTTATCCAAAGGATTAAATTATAATTTACCACCTCAAAAACTACCTAAAAAACATGCGTAAGTAATTGATATTGAATTTGGACTTCGTAATGTTCCACAAAAAGATTTATTTATTCAACAAGTTAACCAAGTGGTGAATAACATAAAAGAAATGCGATTTCCTAAATTGAATACACCTGACAGTTCAGCTTTACGTTAACTTCGCGAAAATAAAGACATTATTATACAGAGAGCAGATAAAGGAGATACAGTTGTAATACTCGATAAACATGATTATATTAATAAGTTAGATTCAGTTGTTTCAGATTCCTCAACTTATCTTGAAGTAGACCTGGCACTATTTACCAATTTGGTCAGTCAATACAATAAAATGTCTAGTTTGGACTGATTAATGACTGCTTTACAATTGTTGCGAGCTTTGGTGTAGGCAGAAAATGAAACTGAAGAACTGGAAACAAGCCAATTACGATATGCAACATTCTTCTCTTGAACAGCAGTCATTAATCAGTCCAAACTAGACATCTGAGCAATTGTTGTCATCAGAAGTTTTGAAACAGTAGTCTGACCAAGGAAAAGAAGAAAAGAAATCTTGCAGGTCATCCTATTTTTCTTCCAACTCATGTGTGGTTAGGTTATGTATGGTCATGAGATAAATGTTCCATTGGAGAAGAGACAATCACCAAGTTGTGATCTGAGGTACCTAAAGGACCACTCACTTTGACCGTGTACTAAGAAGTGTTGTTTGTGAGAAAAAGATCAAGCGTGTTGGCTGTACAGTTAGGATTGTCTGGTATTCTTGTAGGTAAATGAACAATCTGTGCAAGGTCATTAGACATTGGCAAAGCCTCAGCATCTCAACCAGCTGGGTCGGTGTGACTAGATAAATGAAGCCAGCTGGAGTTATTAACTTTGAAATCACCAAATAAAATTATCTCACTGTTAGGAAAGTTGGACTGGAGAAAGTCAAGTTGCAAACAGAGGAAGTCAAAGAGCTCCAAGGTATTAGTGGAGTTGGGAGAACAATAGAGACAACAGATGAAATGACACAGAAAATGACTATTCTCAACCCAAGAGGTTGAAAACAACACATAAAGAGGAGATACCAGCCTTCCTCACCTTGCACTCTTTATCAGATCAGCCTCTGTGCAAATTATCACCCTTTCTACTCCAGAAATGTATTGAGTCTGCCTAAATCAGTCCACCTAAATCAGTAAGGTGACTTCAGTCAGGCAACCTTCTAATAGAGACTACTCAACATACTGTGAAGCTATTAAAGCTCACAACCTTTGGAGGACACCCAATAAAAGTTACTCCCCATGTCACCTTAAACACCTCTAAGGGAGTAATAGCAGAATGGGACTTAATATTTGTATCAGAAGAAGAAATTGTCCAAGAATTACATGATCAAAAAGTCATCCAAGCAAGGAGAATCATGACTCGAACAGATGGTACTCTGGTTCCAACAAGGAGTAATTCTTACTTTTAGCACTCCTAACTTACCAACATCTGTAAAAGCAGGATACCTACATTGCAGTGTCCAACCATACATTTTGAATCCCATCAGGTGCTTCAAATGCCAAAAATATGGATACTTCCAGACTGCATGTCGAGGTGAGGCAATATGTCCTCAAATAACCAATCTGATTTTGCCACTACCACTCCACATTGCCCAAATTGTAAGGGTAACCACCCAGCTTTCTTAAAAACACATGAATTATGGAAGCAATTGAAAAAAATTCATAAATAAAACTAAAAGTGACAGAAACCATGAAACCGCAATCATCACCCACCACCAGAATGGACATCGATGAACATCATGACTCAGAAGATGGCATTTTAGAATTACATCAACTGATGAGATGGATGTGACCTGCCCTATCTTTCCTAAGAAAGACAAAACAAAAATAGATTGATACAAGCAAGCTACAACTAAAAAACTGTCAGAACCGACTGTCAAAACAACACATAAAACCACATAATGGAAAAAATCCTTCAATAGAATTGCAGTCTTTCGGAACAAAAAAGACGATTTGCAGGATCTAATGAATTGGTATGAACCAGCTGGCACAACCTTACAGGAAAAGCTCTTAAATTCACGAGTGTGTCCTTTCGTTAAAAATTATACCATCTTTAGATGAGATAGCAGTATTGACACGCCACTCATGGAGGGGTGGCAGTTATTGTTAGAAATAACATTCCATCCAAACATGTTTCTCTTCAGACTCCTTTGGAAATAGTGACAGTGCATGTTGTAATTGGTATCACCATTACAATAGCTTCTATACACTGAGTGATCACTGAATTATGACCACCTACCTAATACTTCGTAGGGCCTCCTTTTGCCCTCAGTACAGCAGCTATCCGACATGGCATTGTTTAAACAAGATATCAGAAGCGTTCGGGAGGTATGGCCAACCAAGCTGTGTGTGTAATGTGGTCAGCAATGTAGGTATGCAGATGATTGGTGTATCCAGATGCCTGATATACCTTTCCATAGTGTCCCACAAATGCTCTATGGGATTGATATCAGAGGAGTTCGGAGGCCAATCGATATGTTGGAAGTCAGAACTGTGTTCCTCAAACCATTCCTGCACAAGTGCCCGATGTCGCCGCATTGTCATCTTGGAAGACACCATTGCCATTCAGGAAAAAGTTTAACATAGCAGGGTGTACACAGTCAGCAAGCAGTTGACAATAGTGGACCTGTTTTTGACATCAAATCCATACATGACCATTCACGGTGTGGAGTAAATAATGTGACTCATCCGACCAGCACACCTTCTTCCAGTCTTCTAACGTCCAACTTGCATGCTCTTTGCACCAGGCAAGTCATTTACGCCGATGAACCTTGGTTAGGAGAGGATGCCGTAGGGATTGTCTGCTGGTATAGCTCATGCGTGCAATGCATGGTCATGCCAGATATTGTTCCGGGTTGGCTCATGTTGTATTGGGTAGTCAACTCTTGAACAGTGCTGCATCTTGTTCATCTGTACGAGTCATCGGACCCGGTGCTCACCTCTGACATTAACCTTTCGCTGACCTTTACAGTTTTGCCATCAGGTCATTGTTTGACCATTTTGACACCAGTTCTGATACACTTTAACTATAGCGGCTCTCAAACACCCCACCAGTTCAGCCATTTGGGAAATTGAAGCACCAGCTCATCGAGCACCCACAATCTGTCCTTTATCAAAGTCCGATAAATCCTTCTTTCTGCTCATCATGCTTAGAATTTTTCTACCTACTGAACCACTGACACCTTATCTATGCTACATAGGTCGACTAACTCTGCACTCTCGTACCTCACATGGTCAACTGGTCGCATTCAGTTTTCATAGGGGTGATCATAATTCAGTGATCACTTAGTGTATATCTCCCTCCTAATTTCCTTTTCTCCTCAGATGACTTAGAAAACCTAGTAGATCAGCTGCCATCTCTGTTCTGCTTACTGGGTTCTGCTGATTGATAATAGAATTGCTTACTCTTTTAAACACTGGTAAACCCACCTAGTTAGACAGATAAGAAGACTGTTAGATAAGAAGAGGAACACATGGATTAGGCAGCAAACTCAAGTAAAGGACATTCTTATCAAAATTAAAGAACTAAAATGGTCTTGGGCAGGACACATAGCTCGAAGACATGATGACAAATGGACTAAGAAAATAACAGAATGGTAACCAAGAGGAGCTAGAAGAAAACCTGGAAGACAACGACGGAGATGGATAGATGAAATTCATGAGTTTTTGGGTAGTAAATGGATGGCCAGTGCTCAAAACAGAAGGAACTGGAAAGTTGCTGGAGAGGCCTTCATCCTGCAGTGGATTGAAAATGGCTGATGATGATGATGATGAAACCCATCTATGTCCATTTTTCTACAGGATCCATGACTGCAATAGACCTTTCAATCTGTTCTCCCTCCATGTATGCCAGTACAGAGTGTCAGTTCTTGATCACTAAACAGTGATAATCTACTGATTCTTTGCAATATTCAAATACAAGTAAACTTGTCTCCGTTGCAGCCATCCACTTTGAAATTGCATAAGGCAAACTGGCGTGAAGATGCCTCCCTAATCCAGTTTGATGATGAGATATCCAGTCCCAGCCATAGATAGTATCACCAATAATATAACAAATCAGATATTACAAGCTGAAAATTCTTCAGTACCTAAATTTTTGCCTGGGAATGCAAACACAGCAGTTACTTGTGGAATCAGGAATGCACACATGCTAAACAGACAAAAAATCAAGCTTGGAATTTGTTTTGCAAATTCCCTACAACTGCTAATCTTATTAGCTTTAAAAGACTTAAGGCCAAATTCCACCAAATAAGAAGAAAAGCAAAGAAAGATGCCTGTTCTTCTTTCTGCTCATCATGCTTAGAATTTTTCTACCTACTGAACCACTGACACCTTATCTATGCTACATAGGTCGACTAACTCTGCACTCTCGTACCTCACATGGTCAACTGGTCGCATTCAGTTTTCATAGGGGTGATCATAATTCAGTGATCATATCCTTGTTTATGGTGGAAGTTTTGCTTCCACCATAAACAAGGACACGGACAACAGACTCATCTGGAAGAAAATCCAAGCACTTAACGGTAAACACGTGCAGTCTCCAGCCTCAATTCTAAACTGGAAAGAGCAGGAAGTGTCCACTCCAACAGAAATAGCAAGCACATTAGCTGAGCCATTTGCCAGTTTATCGGCAGTGTCCACATACAGCCAAACCTTCCTAAAAATTAAGGCATCTCCAGACAACATAAAATAAACTTTTAAAATAAAGTAATGTATCTCACACATACTATCAGCCATTCACTCTACAGGAACTTTTGGAGTCTCAATAAAACCTCAAGTACTGCTGCCAGTCTGGATGGAGTATGCTATATAATGTTAAAAAAGTTAAATAACAAAGCAATAAGTTCCCTGTTGAAATCCTACAACTGATATATTTAGAAAATACTTATCCACACTCACGGAGTCACTCAATTGTACTGGCTTTTCTGAAGCCAGGTAAGGATCATACCATATCACATAATTACAGGCCGATATCACTGACTAGCTGTTTAGGCAAAGTCTTAGAAAAAATGGTTCACCGGTGGCTAACATGCCTTCTGGAAACAAGCTGTCTGCTAAACCGAAACCACTATGGATTTCAGAAAAACAACCTTAGATGTGATGATTAAAGCAGAAGCAAACATCTGCAATGCTTTCATAAGGAGACAACATCTGGTTATGGTCAATTTCAATATTGAGAAAGCCTTTGATACCACTTGGTGATATGGACTTTCATTCTTTTGGTCTGAGGGGGCAGTTACCCCAATTTATACAAAACTTCCTACACCACAGAATGTTTCAGGTCAGATATAGGAACAGTGTATCCAAATCGTTTGAACAAGAGAAGCATGTACTGCAGGGTTCCATCCTGAGTGCAACACTATTCACAATAAGAATTACAAATATGACACGAGACATACCAAAAACAGTTAAATCATACATGTTTGCTGATGACCTTATTATCTCTTATCAGTCACAAACTATGAATTCTATTGAAAGGCAACTTCAACTATCCATAGCCAGAATAGAATCATGGGTGCAATGGAATAGCTATTCCTTAGCAGAAAATAAATTGACTGCAATTCATTTCTGTAAAATATGAAAATTACATCCAGATCCTGAAATATAATTAAAAAACAACCTGATTCCTCTTACCAATAATTTTCGTTTATTGGGTTTATATCTAGACAGTAAACTTAATTTTTCCAGTCACATAGCCTACCTTAGAACGGCCTGCCTAAAGAAAATAAAAATATCTTAAGAGCTGTCTTCTCTAACTCCTGGGGTGCTGATAGACACTCCCTCTCAAATCTTTATAAAATTTTAATCCTGTCCTGCTTAGATTACAGATCACCTGTCTATGACTCCACAAGAAACAGTTCCTTGTTACTTCTGAATACTATTCAACATAGTGCCCTAAGGATAGCCACTGGAGCCTTCAGAACATCTCCAGTCCACAGCCTGTATATTGAGGCAAATGAACCCCCATTGCACCTCAGATGAAAATCCTTACTATGTAGCTATGCTGCAAAAATTAAAAGTATTCCATCTCATCCTACCTGGGAATACCTGTTTGACCCTCAGTATGTGATGCTATACCGTAATAAACCTAATGAAAACCGCCCTATGGGTATTACATTGCAAGAACTGATGCTTAGTTAGAATATTAACTTCCAGCATATCCTTGAAGATGTTGCTCCTCCTGAGCATCCTTGGGTTCAATACTCGCCTCTTTGTGATAATTTATTTTTGAGATGGAGAAAAGGCTCCCTGCCAAACAACAACTTTCAGTAGCTGCATGAAGTCCATGCCTTAGAAAACTCAGAGAAATTTCATATTTATACAGATGGCTCCAAAACAGATAAAGCTGTAGGTGCTGCAGCAATTTGTTCTGCTTTTTCAATAGCTGTGTATCTTCCTATGGAATGCAGTATCTATACCACAGAATTGTATGCAATAAAACTAGCTCTAGATAATATAACTAAGCAGCAATTCAAGCAAGCTTTTATAACACAGACTCCTTAAGTGCCGTCACTGCCATTCAATCTACTACTACTTCTCAACATTCCATTCTAAACAGATATGGTCTCAATTATACCAATATCAAACATCCAACCAGTTTGTCACCTTCTGCTGGATCCTTGGGCATGTCGCCTTCCCAGGTAATGAAAGTGCAGATTATGCTGCTAAACATCCTAACAGTGGATCATTCCACCATCTGAAAGTCCCATGCACTGATTATAAATCCGCTGTTAAAACAGCATGTGGGCTTCAATGGTCTGAACTGTGGCAAACACAATTGAATAATAAATTATTCCAGCTTAAAAAAGGAACTTCAGTGGACTAGTTTCAGAAAAAGCAGGCAAAACTCCATATTAGTCACTCTTATACAATTCATCTGTTCTTGCTTATGGGAGAAAACCCACCTCAATGTCCCTTCTGTCAGATCCAGCTAACAATGCTTAAATACTCAAGTAACCAGAAATCTAGTTTTTATTCTCTATCCAATTTGCAGGAACCTTTATAATTTTACTGCACATACTTGGCAATAATGCAAATTTTGAAGCACTGTTTAAATACTTGAAAAGCATAAATATATATATAATCGTCTCTGATAACTATAATATTAAAGACTCGGTCATAAGTTAATAATGAAAAGGAACAATATGGCCCAGGAGGGCCTTGTGCCAAAAAACCCACAACAACCGCAGCAGAACTCCATGCAATATAATTAGCCTTAGAAAACCTGAATCACTACCCTTCTGTAAAATACATAGTATACGGACTCACTCAGCTAAATTACAGCAATGCAAAGTTCCTCCTACAATGTTCACCCTGTATTAAATCAAATGAGAAGTCTACTATTGCAAATTGCAGAACGTCACCAATCAGTGACCTTTTTCTGGATCCCAGCACATTCGGGGATAAAGAAGAACAAACTTGCTGACAAAACTGCTAAAAATCCACCAACTTTTGATTTAACCTCCGTCCACGTTCCAGCCACTGACTACATCATCATCAGCCATTTTCAATCCACTGCAGGATGAAGGCCTCTCCAGCAACTTTCCAGTTCCTTCTGTTTTGAGCACTGGCCATCCATTTACTACCCACAAACTCATGAATTTCATCTATCCATCTCCGCCTTTGTCTTCCAGGTTTTCTTCTAGCTCCTCTTGGATACCATTCTGTTATTTTCTTAGTCCATCTGTCATCATGTCTTCGAGCTATGTGTCCTGCCCAAGACCATTTTAGTTCTTTAGTTTTGATAAAAATGTCCTTTACTTGAGTTTGCTGCCTAATCCATGTGTTTCTCTTCTTATCTAACAGTCTGATTCCCAATATGATTCGTTCCATTCTTTGCTGTGTAGTTCTCAGCTTCTCTTCCATTCTTTTGGTGAGTGCCCAAGTTTCACTTCCATAAGTCATGGTGGGGAGTATACATTAGTTCATTATTTTACGTTTCAGACAAACTGGGATATTGCTCTTCAGTATGTGACTATATTTCCTGAATGCTATCCATCCAAAATTTATTCTTCTCTTCACTTCCAGCCATTTATCATTATTACAGCTAATAACTTGTCCCAGTTAAGTATATGACTCCACCTTTTCAATTACTGCTCCTTCAATCATTATTTCCCTTTCTGTGGCATACTTGTTCATCATTACTTTTGTTTTAGCCATATTCATCTTTAGTCCAAAATCCTTACTAGCTGTGCATAACTGATTAAGATTTTCCTCTAATTCTTTGGGATCGTGGCTTATGACCACAATGTCATCTGCAAATCATAAATGGTTTAGGTACTCTCCGTTCACATTGACTCCTTTCTGCGACCAGTCTAATCTTCTGAAAGCTTCCTCAAGGGCAGCAGTAAACAGCTTCGGAGATATTGTGTCTCCTTGTCAAAGTCCTTTCTCAATTTTAAATTTCCTACTGTCTTTGGCTAGTCTAATAAAGGAGGTAGCACTCTCATATATTTTCTTCAAAATCATAATATATGGGGTATCAATGCCTTGTCTTTCCAGTGCCCAAAACATTGCCTTATGCTGTATGGAGTCAAATGCCTTTTCATAATCCACAAATGCCAGACATAATGGTGTTTTATACTCATTTGCGTTCTCCATTAGCTGTGATATTACGGGAAGGTGATCCATAGTTGAGAATCCTGTCCTAAAGCCAGCTTGCTCTTTCGGTTCATTCTCATCAAGTATTCTTTCTAATCTGTTAGTAATAACCCTTGTGAACAACTTGTAGATGTGGGATAACAAGCTAATTGGTCTATAATTTCTAATTTCTGATTTATCTCCTTTCTTATGCAACAAAACTATGATTGCATTATTCCACTGCTTAGGCATCACACCTTTTCTAATGCACTTTGTGAAGAGCCTTGCCAGTTTTTGTGTTATGTCTCTTCCTCCCAATTTTAACAACTCTACAGTAACTTCATCTTCCCCCGGGGCTTTCTGATTCTTCATTTTTCTCAATGCATGTTCTACCTCATCAGGAAGAATATCGGGTATGTCGTATGTGTTGCTACTTTGCAATCCATCTTCCCCACTGCTGGCATCATTCCCCTGCTCCTTGTATAATTCTCTATAGTAGCCTTCTGCTATTTGAATTATGCCTTCTGCTGTTTTTAAGTACACCATCGCTATTCTTCAGTTTCAGTACCATTTGTCTTTCTGTATTACTGATCATGGCTGCTGATTTAAATCCTTTGTTTTCCCTTAATGCTTGTTCTACTTTTCTTGTGTTAAATCTTCTTATGTCCTCTCTGAGTCTCTTTCTAATGGCTTTGCATAACTCAGTATACTCAGTTTTCTCCCTGTCAGTGTTTTTCTTGCTTTTCATTTGTCATCTTTGGTTCATCATGACAAGTGTTTCTTGACTAATTTTTACTTCTTTGGATTTCTTTTTTCCTATAGGTTTCTTGGGCTTTATCACTTTCAGAAAGTTGTAATATTCCTCGTCAATATCTTGGTCCTGAGCAGTCTGCAGAAGCTCAAACTTGTTCTTAAGTTCCAGTACATACTGCTTTTTCTCCTCTTCTGTTATCTCAAAGACCTTCGTATTATTTACTCGAGTCAGTTTTTTCCTTTCCTTTCCTACATCTATATCAAGTGTGCATCTTACCATTCTGTGATCACTTCCAACATTTACCTTATTCAGGACAGTAACATCATTCACGATATATCTTCTGTTAGTGAGGATGAAGTCGATTTCATTAGTTGTTAATCCATTTGGACTCTTCCATGTCCACTTTCTGTTCACCCTTTTCTTGAAAAAAGTGTTCATTACTGACAGTCCTTGAGATTCTGCAAATTCCACAAGTCTTTCACCTCTTTCATTTCTTTCACCAATTCCAAAATTTTATATAGTTCTCCTTTCTGCGCTGTTTTGTCTTTTTCCAACCTTAGCATTGAAATCTCCCATAATAATAGTGTAGTGGGTTTTCTGCTCATCTAGAAGACTCAATTTCGGTGTACATTTCTTCCACCTCTTCATCATCACTACTGAATACAATCACATCATCTAAACAGCATGTCTCAAGCAGTGGAAAAATCTATTGCACACACAAACCAATAATAAACTCTACCGGTTGAAACAGGACCCAAAGTTTTGGCACTCTAATACCAAAATAGTGCAAAGAGAAGAAGTGGTAAAGTGGTACTGGCACGAATAGGACATGCGAATCTGACTCGCTTCCATCTACTCACAGGAGAGGATCCTCCTCAGTGTCCACACTGTTCAGCACATTTATCAGTGAAACATATCCTAACTGACTGTCCACAGTATCAACAGGACAGAACATCCTTCCTGTAGTTCCATGACAAATCTACAAGAACCGATGACATTAAAGCATATTATTGGTGATGAAGTAAATATCAATGAATTTTTCTCTTTTCTGAAAAAAATTGGACCTTATCATAAATTCTGAAAGATCTCTATAATAAAAATTAAGTCATTACAACTGAATTTTGTTTTTTAGCATTTCACTATGAATAGGCACACTATAGCCCCAGAAGCTTATGCATGATTAAACCTCCATAACACACACAAAAAGTAGGACTCTCACAGTAGGATAAACGTTAACTGAGAACAAATCACCCAGTACCTGGCCATATTTGAGGATTACTGCAACAGAGTTAGACTCATTTGAGGCGATAACAACTTTCACATGATGATGCAGAGCAAGGTGATAGTTGCCGATCACGTGATAAGAGCGTGGTGGTACTGAAACTGCGGTGTTGCATGCGTTTTGCCGAGAGCCAAGTTTTACGAAAACAAGACAAATTTTAATGTTCAGTAGCACGAAATTAGTCAAGATTGGATATTTTCATAACATTTTATATGTTAACCAGTGTAATCTGTCAAAACATGCTGTTTCAGTGGTAGAGCATGTTTTAAAAAAGAATTATGAAGGCACAATAGCAGTAATTTCACTTTTGCAGTTGAGGCTGTGCTTGAAAAAAATTCTTGATTAATTAATTAATTAAATTCCGTTTATTAGCTCTTGGTCACGTCACAGGTTCCTACGACATGGAGAGGCAACAGATCCAGACAGGCCAGCAGTTGCAGGTTTGTCCAAGAGGCAATCTGGACAGAGTGACAGGCCAGCGTGACTGTGTATAGTTGTGCCATCTATACTGTACAGAAATATAATGACAGTGCTGAGCTTTCCCTGGAACAACTGATGCAACATCTATAGGGGCTTACAGTAAAGTATAAAAAGACATACATTTAGAATGTAATATAATTCGTAGTAAGACAAAAATTATTGACACACGTAGTAAAGATTAAGTACATACAACTGGTGTGACTAGGCTAGCACTAAATTCTCGAGAAGTACACATAGCTAATGCAGAAAAACTGCAGTTCATGAATGCATAAAGACCGGATTTACCTGATATGTGGAAGGTATGTGCTCCCACAGACATCTAAACTGTAAAGTTAGGGTGAAAGGAGAGGAAAGATGTAACATTGTGGTTATTTTTAGTTCGGTTGAAATTCCTTAGTGAAAGTTAAGCCACTTGTAACAGGACAGTTTTGTTTTGGGCTATCGAGACCAGGTATAAATTCAAAGGTGCCTCCATAGCCAGGTGGGCAGGAGCAGTGCGTAGCACACGCTTCTTGATTAGACTGGGGTTCGAGCCTGTGACCACCAAATATGGAGGATGCGGAAAGGTTAGAGAATGACCACCGCACATGCTCCTAAAAACCAAACAATAAAAATCTAAATTCAATCCATTAAAGATGAACAGAGTGTTGAATGGAAAGTGCTTTTCGATTAAATGGAGTCTGATTAGTAGAGGGACCAGTGTCGGTTTGGATCCTTTTGCTTTTCTAGGAATTCTCCAAGCTATGAGTTCTCACATTTTATAGGCAATCAGTTCGATGTCTGCATTGTACAGTTTTGCAAAGAAAGATAGGTTATTGTACCAGATTGAAAGTGAAAAATCAGAGTAGTTTTGACTGTCAACCATGAAAGACCAGCAAGAGACAGGTTCATAGCTGGACTTAAAAAAGGTCCATTTAAGAAACCAGCATTCAAGCGAAGAGATCTTTTTTAAATTTGCATTGGCCATGCCGGCCCAAACAGGGGAAGCATAAAGAATTTTTGGCTTGATGATTTTGGAGAAGAATTCTTTTATAATATGGGCAGAGTGGATATGTTGAAAAAACGAACAACAGCCAAATGGCTGTTGTTCGTTTTTTCGACAGATAGTTTAGATTAGTAGAGAAGTTGAATTTGGAGTCATAGAAAATTCCCAGTCTTCGTGATCAAATACAATTTGTGCATTCAGCGAGGCAGTTATTGGAAAGATGCTCTTTTTAAGTGAAATTTGGAGGTGACTAGATTTTGAGGGGTTGAGTTGAGAGATTGAAAGATTTGAGATGCAATGCAAATTCTTGGAGGTTTTACAGATCAGCTCTTCAGTACAGTTAGCTGATTGACTTGAATCTGAGGTGGTAATAATTTTAAAATCATCCGTATAAACCATTACATGCTTATGGGTTAGTAGGAATGGTTGGAGGATTTCAGAGAACATTATTGCTGATAGTGTCCCGCCTTTTGGGATTCCAGATGAGCAAATAGCACGATAGGATTTGTTATTGAATGACTGAATCTTCTTGTTCAACAACAGTAGGCTCCTCATCTTCATCACTACAAATTTCAGAAGGTTCAATTATGTCTGCAATGAATTCCTCTTCATTTGTACATATCCTGAAACATCCACTTGTGCATTATCTTTTAAGCTTAATTTTTGGTTGGTACTTGTCCTATATGGTATTGTATTAGATTCAAATGACCTTCTGTGCAGCATGCAATGCATCTTCCGAAAAAACATGTCCACTCTCTACCATTTATTTAGTCTAGAAACATCTCCTGAACGAATGCTTTCCTAAAACAAGAATAACTGGTGTCTGTATTCTTTGATATATAAAAAGTATATGATACAACTTAAACGATTTGACATTGTAAAAGACCTATATAGCCTTAGCCTTGGTTTTAGAGGTCATCTCACCGTTTTTATTAAAAAATTTTTATTCAGTCAGTCTTTTCAAGTTCATGTAGGATTAACTCTTTCTTGACCCTTTTGCCAAGAGGAGGAAGTACCCCAACGATCAGTTTTAAGTGTTATGCTTTTTGCTGTCAAAGTAAATTCCATTACAGAACAACTTTCTCAACTATAATTATTGTCCTCAGCATTGACGAATTTAGCATATTTTCTCAGTCACGAAACATGAGGGTTATTGAAAGACAACTTCAGCAAGTCTGATCATCTTAACTCTTAGACACTGGCTAATGGTTCAGGTTCCCGCCACAAAAGATCATTTGCATATATTTTTGTTGTAAGGGTAATCTTCATTCTGAACCTGATTTGAGGCTTGGACAAAATACTGTTCCAGTGGTGTTAGAAACAAAATTCTTGGGACTCATATTCTATAAAAGTTGACCTTTCTAGAATATATCCATCAACTCCAAACAAATTGCACAAGAAGCTTGAATATGCTCTGTGCTCTCTCTTATACTTCTTGGAGTGTGGACTGATGCATCTACCATGCATTTGTGCAATCTAAACTAGATTATGAGTCCTAGGTATATGAAGTCAGAACATTGAACTTAGATGGCTGGGCTCTATCCATATTGGAGCATTTTGAATATCTCCTATCCAGATCCAAAATGTCAAAGCATATGAACCACCATTATCATTTTAACATAAACAGTCGTCTCTAAAGTATGCCTTAAAACCGAAATTCCTGCCAGACCATTCTATGTGGACATCTATTTTTGAACCACGATGGGGAAATTTGTACAATGCCCATCAGACTGCCAATCATGCTTTCAGTATTCCTCTCCAAGAGCTACTCCAAGATTTGCATATCATGACACCAAGAGAACTCTTCCACCTTGGCATGCTCATGTCTGACACCCTATCATGTCTACCTGCAGCTCTTTTCAGCACACTGAGCTGAACATTCCAACTTCTTGCCAATTTACACATAAATTGGCGAGAAGTCAGAATTGTTACTTATTCTTGGCAGATACCACCACCATCACCCAGACGGCACCATTTCAAGGCTTTTTAGTCCCTCTTCAGTGGGTGAATGGGTTCCCATTGATGTAATAGTGACAACCCAGTTATTAAGTATATTTATTACTTATTCGAGGTAGTGCAATACAGTAGCAACTTGTGAAGGTATTCACAATATGAGATGTATTTAAAACAATAGTAGTTAAAATAATTTTTTTAAGAAATTATTTTAACTACCTTGGTAGTTAAAATAATTTCTTTCTCTCATCATTTCTACTAACCTGGTAGTAGAAATGATGTGTGTGTGTATTAACCCATGCATAAATAAACTCCTTCATACTCTGAGGCATTTGGCCAAGAAATATCTTAAAAGGTATTTCATGGTTTAATCAAAGATTAAACCATGCACACCATCAAGTATCTCTCATATTGTGGAGTTATATTTCATAACTGGGTTGTCACTATTGCATCAATGTGTACCCACCCCAGGTGCCAAGCGAATCTTGAGGCCAAGCTATCTTCTGTGCTTCTACTGTGATTCATAGGGCGATTTTTCTAGAGCGACTGAGTTTTTCCTTGTTTATTTTGGTTTAAAAGTCTTTCTGTTAGACCATACAATAGTATAGTCTAACAGAAAATATATACAATAAAGAAAAAGTACCTTTTTCTTTATTGTATATACTAACCGTACTAACTCCTACGCTTGGCCACAAGCGGCACTGCTCCTGCCTCCCCGTGGCGGGGGACGGTAACCTGGGTGGAAAAGCTAATCCCCCAGAGCAAAAAGGAGCCGACATGGATAAAGAAAATTATCCAGCCTCTAGAGCCTTCAAGCTCAAATACCATAGATTCGTATAATTCTGATGAAAGTAGTGCGCAACATAAACGCTTAAAAATAGATAATCATCAACCTGAGTATCCAACTTTTCTGATTATCCATTCCTTAAATAGTCAACCAGTGAGAAAACTCTCTCCATTTATCATACAGAGATTTCTAAAAAATTCTGCTGGAACACCTAAAATGGTTAAAAGGTTACAGTCAGGAGATTTGCTTGTGGAAACTACGCAGTTGAAACATTCAGAATTGTTGTTAAAGATGTCAACGTTTGGTAGTATCCCTGTTAAAATATCTCCCCATTCAACCCTAAATAGTTCCAAAGGTGTTATCTCTGAGTGGGACCTATTGAATGTAACAGAAGAGGAGTTTGTACAAGAAGTTTAAAGATCAAAAGGTCATACAAGCTAAGAGAATTTAGACTCGTAGGGATTGCAGCCTCATTCTAACCCATAGTGTAATACTCACATTCAATACTCCAAACTTACCAAATACTGTAAAAGCTGGTTATTTAAATTGCCATATCTGCTGCCCCTATATACCAAATCCAGTATGGTGTTATAAGTGTCAGAAGTTTGGACACTCTCAGACAACATGTCGAGGAAACACAATATGCCTAAAATGTGGATCCCAGGATCACACTCAAACAGACTGTACTGCAACATCTCCAGTTTGCCCTAACTGCAAGGAAGATCATCCTGCATATTCTAAAAATTGTGAGTTATGGAAACTTGGGAAAAAAGTACAGAAATTTAAAGTTGAAAATAAAGTGACTTATCAGGAAGCGAGATGACAAATACTGAAAGATACTGCTGCACATACATATGCAAATGTTACAAAGAAATATCATTCAATTGCTACACAAACCAATGACTCAGTTCCACCTAACATATCACTTGCTGAATGGGCTAGAGCTCAGCTTTCAGTTCCTCAGCCATCCTTGAAGCAAAACAACAGAGACCAGACTTGTAATACTCCAATTTCCATCCCCTCTACTAGTGGCATCAAGTCCCAAAGTGAGACCAGGATGGCAAAAGCTGAATCTTCTACTAAAACCCAAATTAATACTGCAGAAATGGATACAGATGACAAAACTCAACAAGAACCTATATTAGAAATTTATGCCGAGAAGATATGGACACTGGACGGCCTATCTTTCCTAAAAAAGATAAAATTAAAATAGATCACAATAAGCCTACTGCCTATAAAAAGCAACCGGATCATCCACTAAAACTAAATAATGAAGTGCATTTTACAATGGAATTGTCGAGGACTATGTACTAATACAGATGAACTTTATAACCTAATCTGAGATTTCAATCCAGCAGGCATTTGTTTACAGGAAACATTTAACTCCACTAGTATCCCCCCTCAATAAAGAAATGTACTTTGTGCAGGTGTGACAGGAATGCAGGAACTGCAGCCCATGGAGGTGTAGTGGTTTTGGTATCCGTCTAGACAAATCCCCTTAAAAACTAATTTAGAAGTTGTTGCTGTAAGAATAGAAATTGGAATATCTTTATCTCTTGTTTCTATTTATCTTCCACTGAACCAAACATATGTACTTAGAGACTTTGATGAGCTCATTACCTAGATATCACCTCCTATTTGTTTGATGGATGACTTCAATGGACACAACCCATTATGGGGAAGTCTCCATATGGATAAAGGAGGGCAACTAATAGAAATATTACTGGACAAACAAAATCTGACTCTGCTGAACACCAGTGCACATACTCGTGTTCAATTTCCCACAGGAAATACTTCAGCCATAGATCTATCTATCTGCTCCCCTGCTCTGTACCCAAGTATATATTGGGTAGTATTGGATAATCCCCACAATAGCGATCATCTTCCAATTACTTGTAAATTCCAAACTACCCCAACCTATCCGGGAACTCGCAGAAGATGGAAATTTACAAAGGCAAACTGGAAAAAATTTTCCTTAAGTACAGTTTTAGATAAAAACTTCATTCTGAACCAGTCAATAGATGAAGCTAATGATCATATTACTAAACGGATACTAGCAGCAGCTGACAAAGCTATTCCTCAGTTGTTGACTCATCCACGCAGGTTCAAAAACTACTGGTGTAATGATGAATGTAATAGAGCAAAAAAAAGAAAAGAACAAAGCTTGGAATATTTTCTGCAAGCATCCCACTATTATTAACCTTATAAATTATAAGAAACTAAATGCTAAAGCACGACAAATAAGAAGGAAAGCCAAAAAAGATTCCTGGATACATTTCACTTCCGCTATCACCAAAAACACCAATACTAGATTAATCTGGAGGAAAATCCAACATCTGAATGGCAAATATCCATTGTCATCCTCTCCAATATTGATCTGTAATGGACAGAAACTCTTTCCCCAGAGACATAGCAAACGCTTTTGCTGAAGCCTTTGCAAAAATTTCAGCAGCAAATTCATATGATGAATTTTAATTATATGAATTTGCTGCTGAAATCCATTCCAACAAATTAAAGTGGCAGCAGAAAGGTATAAGTTAAATTTCAACTCCGGTCTGTCTCTTCCATATGATCAGCCTTTTACTATATCCGAGTTAACGGAAGCTCTTAACAGAGTACCCAATAGTGCAGCTAGCCCTGATGGTATATTTTATATTATGCTAAAACACTTGAATGATACTGCTTTACAAATTCTTTTAATATTTTTTAACAGAATTTTTCAGGAACATGTTTATCCTCGCTCTTGGAGACATTCACTTGTATTACCCATCCCTAAACCAGGAAAAGACCTCTCTAATCCAGGAAATTATCGTCCAATTTCCTAACTAGTTGTTTGGGGAAAACACTGGAGAAAATGGTTCTCAAGCGCCTCACCTGGTTTCTTGAGTCACATAACATCTTACATAAAAATCAGTATGGCTTTTGACAAAATATATCTGCATTAGATATGATGACCAAATCAGAATCAAACATCAGAAACGCTTTTGTCAGAAATGACCACCTTGTTATGGTAAGTCCGATTTAGAAAAGGCCTTTGATACAACATGGCATTTCGGTATTCTACAGGATCTTCACACCTTTGGTCTACGAGGCAGGCTTCCTTTGTTTATTCAGAGCTTTCTCCAGGGAAGAACCTTTTGGGTTAGTCATCTAAATGCTCTTTCTAGAATTCATATACAGGAGGAGGGGGTCCCTCATAGATCTATCTTGAGTTCTACGCTATTTTTAATAAGAATAAACAATATCATCCATGATATTCCAAGCACAGTAGAATTATATCACTATACAGATGACCTCATGATTTCATGCCAAGGAAAAACTATGAATTCTATTGAGAGACAGCTTGAGATCTCAATTAACAAAATTGAGCTGTGGATGTCTCACAATGGCTACCACTTATCAGCACAAAAATCTAACTGTATTAATTTCTGTAAAACACGTAAGATCAATCCTGAGCCTGAACTACAACTTAAAAATTTCACCATACCTCTTTCCAGTATTATCAGATTTCTTGGCCTAATCCTGGACAATAAATTAAACTTCTTACAACACATCACATACCTGAGAACCATTTGCTTGAAAAAATTAAATATCCTCAGAGTACTATCTTCATTGACTTGGGGTGCTGACCGATACACTCTACTGCTTCGGCTATATCTGGTATTAATCTGATCTCGCTTTGATTACGGAGCTCCAATCTATGACTCTGCCAGGAAAAGTGCACTAATTCGGTTAGATACTATCCATCACAGTGCCCTAAGAACTGCTTCAGGAGCATTCAGAACATCCCCTTTACAGAGTCTACTCCACTCCATCTTCGGAGGAAAATGTTGCTCCTCAACTATGCAGCAAAAATACGGAGTCTTCCCTTTCATCCTATCTCGCCATACTTATTTGAGCCCCAATGGACCACATTTTATCAAAACAAACCCAATGAAAACAAGCCAATCGGGATAAGGTTGCTACGGTTAACACAATGTTGGAATCTAGACATGGGTTGGGTAATGTCTTTCAGGAAATGAGCACACACAACCCTCTGTGGTCTGATTATACACCGGTCTAGGATTTCTCATTCCAACAATGGGGGAAAAAGCAAGCAGCAGACCTTACCATCAGGAAACTACATGCTGCACATGCAGCAGAAAATTCTCAGTGGTTTCAAATATATACCGATGTCTCAAAAACAAGTACGACAGTAGGCACAGCGACAGTTTCTTTTATCTTTTCTACTTCTGTGTCCCTTCCAAAGGAATGTAGCATCTATTCTGCTGAACTGTGGGTAATTAAGTAGCTCTGGAACATGTGATTAATCTGTCCATAAAGCAGATTATGATCTACTCTGATCCACCCCGTTTTGAAGAAAATCAGATCACAAATTATTGCGTTACAAGCTGTAAACCAATCAGTCACTTTCTGTTGGATACCAGGTCATGTAGGCATCAAAGAAAATGAATATTCAGATCAATCTGCTAAACGTCCAATCACTGCAAGATCTTCTAAATACCAAGTGTCATATACAGACTACAAATCAGTCATAAAAAAACGTGTGGGAAGAGCAATGGTTGGACTGTACTTGTTAACAGGAGAGATTGCTTCTACAGGGATGGGATACACTTAAATAGAAAGGGTGCAAGAATATTTGCTGATGCTATCAAGGCAGTGTTAGGTGGGTCGGAAAACTGCTAGCTTGGGGGGAGACAAAGACCAATAGATTGACAGTAGCCACTGGCAGAGGTGAAAGAGATTCTTGCACTGCTTCTATTAGAATGAGCAGAAGCCTGAAAAACAAGATGCATGGGAGCCATTGCGGTACAAGTAAACACACGGGTTGTGTTAGGGTAGCTAAGAATAGAAACAGGTGCAGGTATACTTGTGTGTACACCAATGCTAGGAGTTTAGTAAATAAATTTGATGAATTTGAGGTATTGCTCAAAACATCAAAGGCAGATATTGTTGGGATATCAGAGACGTGGTGTCACACAGATATAAGGGATGCAGAACTGCAATTTGGGGAGTACAACATCTACAGAAAGGATAGACAGGATAGGAAGAGGGGAGGGGTTATGCTATTAGTTAAGAAACACATAAAAACCAAGGAAGTGAAGCCAGTCGACATCGCTGGACAGTGCAGTGTTGAGTCAGTTTGGTGTGACATAAGCATTGGGAGTTCAAAATTGAGAGTAGGAGTGTGCTATAGGCCTAATGACTCTGATGAATATAATAAGGAACTGTACAGGGAAATAGAGTGGGCCAGTATATCAGAGAGTCTTATAATGGGAGATTTTAATTTCCCAGATATTGACTGGAATTTGGGGGCTGGTTACTCACACACTAGCAGGGCTTTTGTAGATTTATTGGATGATTGTTTTCTACATCAGCATGTTCGGGAGGCAACTAGAGGGAGTAATACTCTTGATTTGATTATCAGCAGTGATCCTTCATGCATTAAGAATCTGCAGATAAATGAACCACTAGGTGGCAATGATCACAGTGTGCTGAGGTGGGATTTACTCAAAGAGGTAACTACCATTAGGGGTAAAGGGAAGGGTTATTGCTTCTGTAAAGGCGACTATGATGGACTGAGACAGTATTTAACTTCTATACAGTGGGACCAACTGATGATGTTACCAACAGCAAATTCAAAATGGGAAGCATTCAAAGAACTTATCTTGGAAGCTACTAGGCTTTACATACCAACTAAGAAATATTGTTCAAGGTTTAGGCCTAAATGGATGTCAGATGAACTAATGAGGCATATGGCAGAGAAGAAAAATGCATGGGATACTTACAAATTAACACATGACACAGAAGCCTATGATAGATACAAGTTGATATGCAACCAAGTTATAAAGGAGATTAGGCAGGTGAAGGCAGATTACGAGAAATCCTTGGCAAGGGATGCAAAGAAAAACAGCAAAGAGTTCTTTACTTATGTAAACTCTAGAAGGAAGGGGATGAATCAGATTGGTCCACTTGATATTGATGGGTCAACTGTTGATGATCCTGCTCAGGTAGCTAACAAACTAAATGAATATTTTGCATCGACATTCACACATGAGGAGTTATTCAGCAAGGGGAATGCCAGAGGTGTATTCAACTCTAGCGGTAAGCTACAGAATCTTGAAATAACTGGGAGTAAAGTGGAGGAGAAACTGTTGAAGATAAACACAAGAAAGGCACCCGGGGTGGATGGGATCTATCCAGTTATATTAAAGGAGGCAGCAAAGGAAGTAAGCAAACCCTTAGCCATAATTATGAGAGCTTCCTTGGACTCAGGGGAGGTACCCATAGACTGGAAATGTGCAAATGTGACCCCAATTCACAAAGGAGGATCAAAAGCTGACACAAGTAATTATAGACCTGTGAGCTTAACTTCTGTTCCAGGAAAATTAATGGAGGCACTAGTTAAAGAAGCACTGCAGGATCATTTAGACAAGACTTCAGTTATAGCTCAGACACAGCATGGTTTTGTTAAGGGGAAGTCTTGCCTGACCAACTTGATTTGATACTATGATGCAGTCACAAAAGAACTGGATGCAGGGAATAACTTTGATATTATATACTTGGATCTTAGAAAGGCTTTTGATGCTGTTGCACATGGAAGACCGCTACACAAATTGGAGCAGTGTGACATTGGAGGCAAATTGCTGCTATGAATAAAGGGGTGGTTGAGGGGAGAAGACAGAGAGTGGTAATCAATGGACACTGCTCATCGTGGACTAATGTTATTAGTGGAGTCCCTCAGGGCTCAGTGTTGGGTCCATTATTGTTTTCTGTATTTATAAATGATATTGATGATGGTATATCAAGCTTAATGTCCAAGTTTGCAGACGATACAAAGTTGGCAGGGTTGTCAAGGACACTACTGACACTATGCTGCTGCAACAGGATCTGGAAAGGTTGAGCAGATGGGCTGAGAGGTGGCAAATGAAGTTTAACATTGACAAATGTAAAGTACTACACATGGGAAACAGCAACCCCAGAGCAACGTATCAACTCTGTGGTACTACACTGACAGTGGTAGAGAATGAAAGGGACTTGGGGGTGGTTGTGCAGGCAGATATGAAGTTCTCTGAGCAGTGCAGACGGGCTGCAAGAGTAGCTCATGGAGTATTGTCAATGATATACAGGAATTTTTCCAGCAGGGATAAGGAGGTGATTATTCCATTGTATAAGGCAATGGTCAGGCCACACCTAGAGTACTGTATACAGGTATGGAGGCCTCATTTCAAGAAGGATGTAGAGCTGCTGGAACGAGTACAGAGAAGGGCAACAAGATTAGTGAATGGAACAAAGGGGTGCTCTTACGAAGAAAGGCTTAAGTTTTGCAAATTACAGTGTCTGGAGACTAGGCACCAGCAAGGTGATCTGATAGAGGTGTATAAAGCCTTGAATGGTTTAAGTATGCTCAATGCTGATGGGATTCTTCCTCTAGCTCAGAAAAATCACCTGAGAGGGCATAAATTCAAATTGAGGAAAGACAGATGTAGGATAGATGTGTGGAAATTTGCCTTTAGCCAGTGGGTGGTTGGTTTGTGGAACAGACTTCCATCCCTTGTGGTGGAGGTTGATAGCCTAAATAAGTTTAAGGCTCAGCTGGACAGGTATTTTGAACGAACAGAGGGGTGAAGTGGAAGTGGTTTTTTTTTTTTTTTTGGCTGATGCTGCATAAGCTTGCTTTCTTGCATCAAATGCCTCTACTAATGCTAATGCTAACTAAATCTGGCTGGCTCAGTGTGGCAATAAACATCTTCAATTTAAACAGGAGCCTAAGTTGTGGCCATCAAGCATGCGATCAAATAGGCAAGAGGAGGTGATCCTGGCTAGGATGCGTGTATCTAACCCATATTTATCTACTCAAGGGGGAAGATCTGCCTATTTGTACATTTTGTCAACTACACTTACGGTGAAGCATATTCTAATAAATTGCAATCATTATAATAATTATCGAAACACAATTTTCAAATCGCTTTCACATCTGCAAGAACCTTTGACATTACTCCATCTGATTGGAGACAATGCAAATCTAGCTGAGTTCTTCGATTTCTTAAAGCAGAAAGGATTATTTTACAGATTTTAACTGGTAATTGCACTATGGAATAGAATCAGGCACAATATGGCCTTAGCAGCCCTTATGCTACTAAACAACATATCAACCAACCATCAATGGGTACCTACCCACCGAAAAGGGGCCAAAAAGCCTTGAAACAGTGTCATCTGGGTAGTGGCATCCACCAAGAATAAGTAACAATAGTCGTCTCCATAGGTGAAGCATTACTTATTCGAGGTAGTGCAATTCCATGGCAACTCATTGCAAAGGTATTTGCAATATGAGATATATTTAAAATGATGCATTAACACTACCTTGGTAGTAAAAAGTGTGTGTGTGTGTGTGTGTGTGTGTGTGTGTGTGTGTGTGTGTGTGTGTGTGTGTGTGTGTGTGTGTGTGTGTGTGTTTGTGTGTGTGTTTTAACCCATACATAAATAAAACTCCTTCAAACAAATGACTGTTTGAAATGAGATGTTCAAAAATTTTTTTTGGATTTACATGAGCTAATATATAAAGCAGCATGACAAAACAGTTTAAATACTCTAAGTTAATATTTCCTGCTGGATGAAAATATTCACAAAAAAAAAAAACCTTCTGTTGGATACTTGATATTGTTTTACTTTAGAACCCCTACTTTGAATTTGTCCTTTTGTGAATGGGCAAAGATGCAACATCCAAAATATCTGCAGAAATCTCTCCATGCTGAATACATTTTTGACAAATTTAATTCTTTGTCCATTCTTCAGACCAATATTTCTTTATATCAATATTTTCATTTAGTTCTGTGTTGAATAATGGAGCATGTTGACTTCATTACAACCTTAGATATGACATGCATACAAATGTCTCGAGTAAAAAAAAAAATTAAAATCAGCTCCTCTCAACTTGTCATACTTTCATTCTTGGTGATGTATCCATTAACAAATCAGCCAGTTGGGAAATTATCCTCCCTTTTAATTCAGAAGACCATGGTCTTCTGAATTAAAGGCTTGAAGCCTTTAATTCAGGGCCTTTAATTTTTAATTAAGCCTTTAATTAAGCCTTTAATTAAGACCAAGGCTTCTGAAGAAGCCTTGGTCTGCTCACCAAAAATTATCAAATAGTTTCAATCAGACAATATTTTAATAGAAACCTCAAATTGTTATCAATCAGACAAGTTCTTAAAGATAAAGTCCTTTGAACCGATTATTATCAGTTGAGATTACCCCATATAATACCCTGAAGAGTGGGACGACTATCCATCTCAGAGTAATATTTGCTCCCTGGGTTGAAAGAATAATAATAATTTATTTATCCCTATTTTATGTTACACTTTTTGGGAGATAACAGCAAAAAGGGAGGGAGAACATGTAAGCCAATGGCTTTTTAGGGGGTGTTCCCTTAAAAAAAAAACGATGAATATACAATTGAAGGAAAAATAGACAGTTCTGAAATTGTACAAGTAATGTTCAACAGAAAAGACATAAATAAATTGGAGTTTTTTGTACAGTTTTTACAGAAGACTTCGAAAAGCATCACTACTTATAATATCATTGTGAACATTTTTACAATTAAATGAGGAGAGAAAAGAAAAATGATGAGATGTCTGCACAGAAATTTACAAACTATTTGCCAACTCCTTTCTTTAACATTTGTACGTTATTTCTATGTTGGTGTTTTTAAAGTCCAGGAGTTGAGTGGAAGGTAATTTGAATCAGACATCCCTGGTGATGTGTTCAGTTAGTAGTTTCTTGAATTGATTTAGTGAAGCGACATTTTTGATTTTTGCAGGAAGTTTGTTCCAGGTTTTAGCACCTCTGCATTTTATACTCTTCTGACCTATGGCTTTCCTGAAAAGGGGAATCTTCAGGTTGGCTTCATTTCTTAGATTGTATGATATTTCTTCTTCTATGGTTATGAAAAAAGATCTGAAGAGAGGGGGAAACTGGTGTCTTCGATGTATTGTAAACAAAGACTGCCTCGGCTTTCTGTAGCAGTTGGTAGATGCTGAGGAGTCTCACTTCCTTGTATCTCGAACTAACCGATGCCGATGCATTCCACTGAAGGCCCAAAATTGAACGAATGCATCGATTGAGAATGGAGTTGATTCTCGCAAGGTTTTCTTGGCTGGTGGTACCCCATGAGATGATTCCATAGGTGAGGTGCGGCTGAATTAAAGAAAGGAATACTAGTCTGAGAAGGGAAGGAGACACCCAGGCAGCGGCCCTGGCAAGTATTCCTGCTAGTGACAAAGTTTTCTTTCATAGGTTATCATCTGTTTTGCCCAACATAGCTTATCACCTAGCCAGATTCTGAGAAATTTTGGTTTCATTCACCCTTTCAAGTTGTTTTCATTTGTATGTTATGTCTAAATCAATATTTAGTGGTTTGTTTTTCGTTCAAAACACCTGTATTTTGATTTTTCTGGATTCAGTATAAGATGATTATTTTGAAGCCAACTATGCATCACAGAGAGTAAGACAGAGATTTTGAGTTAAAGCTGATTAGGGTCTTTATCTGTGATCAGGATGGAAATATCATCAGCATACGCTACCAGGTGAGAAGATGGAAGAAGAGAGAGAGAAATTCATCGATGTAAAGAACAAATAGGATAGGTCCAAGAAGTGAGCCTTGAGGTACTCCCCTGGAGAAATAACAGATGTCGGAGTATGACTGATTTGTTCTTATGACAAATGGCCGATCACTAAGGTAGTCTTCAAGGAGAAGGTTAATTTTTCCTATCAAGCCAAGATTATTGAGTTTGTTAAGTAGAATATTATGGTTTATGCAATCAAAAGCTTTAGATAAGTCAAGAAACAGTGCTATAGCATAGTGACCTTTTCAAGACTATCAATGATCCTTGAGCAGAAGTCAATAATTGCAAGATCAGTGGATCTTTTAGAGCGATAAGCATACTATTGTTGATGGATGAGCTGATTTTCTTCAAGAAAACCCACCGAGTCTGCTATGAAGAATTTTTTCGAATAATTTGCAAAAACTGAGAGTAGAGCTATTGGGCGAAAGTTGTTGTTGAGTTACAACAGTTTCCCTTTGGAACAGGGATGATTATTGCTTTTTTGAATTGAGAAGGGAATTTACGAGATTGAAAGAAGAGATTGAATATATACTTCAGTGGCGTAAGAATGGAGCTAAGGACCTTTTTCAGCAGAGAAGGAGATATTTCATCAAAGCCAGGGGCTCCCTTTTCTTTCAATTGATTCCCTGCCACTAAAATCTCTTGATCGGAGAGGGGAGCGAGAAAAAAAGTGTTTCTGATTGAGTACTTGGCAGATTCTCTCATTTCATAGTCTCTGAAATCAAGTTAGTCTTGAAAGAGGTTATTTACACTTGATATAAAGTGGTTACAGAAGGCAGTAGCTTTTAGCTCGTCATCTGAAATGAATACCTCGTTTTCAACTATATTGCCAACGTAGCTCTATGATTTCAGTTTCCTTCCCAGTAATAGTAGTAATTGTTCCCAGTAGTAATTGTTCAAAACTGTTCATTTTTCCTTGCTTGTTATGATTCCTGTAAGTTGAGAACTGAAGTATTTTCTTTTCTCTGACCGAATGCAGCCAGTGACTTTGTTTCTGTATGTTGTGTATTTAATTTTATCTGCCTTGATTCCTTTTGCTCTTGCAATTCTTGAAAGGTTGTCTCTTTTCTTTAACATATTACAAATCTTCTTTGAGATGAACGGGCATATTTTCCCTCTTTGCCTGGTGGCCTTTTTATTCCCTGGGCTCCTGATATATGACATATATTTTTCATAGCTATTTAGGATATGCTTAAAAAAGCAGTTCGTTGCAATTTCAGAATCACTCGTAGCAAGCACTCCATCCCACGTTGACTGCTGCAGGTCGTGATAAAGCTGATTGAGAGTGTCTGGAGCAACAGATTTGAAAGTGTGCATAATCTCTGCTTCATTTATTTCATTTTCAATTACCATTAAGATGGGACGATGATCCGAAATAGTTGTATCAAGTATTGCATACGTGAGAGAGCATTCCCCAATTGTGAAGTCAAGAAGGGAATTGTGGGACTCCCATTCTAGTTGGGATATCTCCATCAGTAAGAACAGAGAAACCATTTGAAGTAATGACATCTAGGCGGTCTTGCACCTGAGAAGAAGAGCATTGAAGAATGTTAATATTAAAGTCACCAATCAGTAGAAGGCTTAGGGATTTTCTTGTGAAATGAGTTAGAGTATTGTCAAGAGTTACAAGGAAGCTGTTAACTGAAGCTGAGGTAGGTCGGTATAGACACCCAATCACCAAAGGGGCAATGCGGATAAAAGTGAGTTCGCAAGCTTGATCGGGAAGATTTGAGATAGGAAAGGCAGAGCATCGCAGATGACTATGAACATAAATAGCAACTCCACCATCTTTTGAATCACCTCTGCAACTTTGAAAAAGAGAGTAGTCTGGAATTTGGATTGACATCTCAGGAGAGAACCAGGTCTCAGTAAAAACCATTAGGTCTGGATGCAGATTCCATGATGTCAGTTGAGCGAGGATTTCATCATTATGTTTTACAAGACTGCGTTCATTCATATAGAATACAGTAATTGCATCTTTTGATGCTGCAGTAAGGCATAAATTGTTTGGCTTAATTGTTGGCAAGTGACAGGGTAGAAAGATGTTTTCACAAGAGTTAGTGTCATTCAAATTCTAGTAGGCTGAAGAGAAAGATGAATCATTTGTAGACATTATTTCCTGTAGAGATTCCTGAATATCTGAAAAACGCACGGATTATCATTCATTCTCATTTGTTTCGATAGCTGTCACTAACTGGTAACCTAGGACCAGGAAGAGGGAGTCATCCATAGAAAGGCCGAATGATGGTTCCCACAGGCCAACAGTGGTCCTTCAGTAATTCATCAAAGTCTGTTTGCTGACATTGAATGTAGAAAAAGCTGTATGACTCGTGTTTAGAAATCATTTTTATTACCTTTGCTTCTATCTGCAGTTGAGTTCTGATATATGCTGGTGATATGTGATATGAGAACAACAGGTGATACGTGTAAGAAGACTAATCATGAAGAAAGATACTGTTCTCACTCCTACGTGATCTGTAATTCTTACCTCTAATTCAACTTCTTTACCACAACCAGTAAAAGCAGGATATTTAAACCGCAAGTTTGCCCCTACGTATCAAATCCAGTAAGATATTATCACTGTCAGTGGCATGGATAAACTCTCAGACAACATGTAGGGGAGATCCAGTCTACCCATGCCGTGGATTGAAAGATCATGATCGTGCAAATTGCACTGTTTCTACCTACCTTTGTCCAAACTGTGGGAGAAATCGTCCAGTTTTTTTTATAACTTGTGAAATGTAGAAATAACATAAATACAAATATACAACATTAAGAATAGTGTTTCTACCTGGGGGCTATAAAGCAGATCCGTAGCTAAGTCTTCACATTCATGTGCTTCAACAGTAAAAGGATACAACCCTTCCTGCTTTCCTGAAGAAAGAGAGAGATCTAAACACAAAAAATTACAGACTGTAATAAAAAGAAAAAAAAAAGACAAGTCAGAAGAAACAAATAAATGAAGATCTAAATAATGTAATGTATTATGCAGTGCAAATGTTGGGGTCTATATGAGAAATCAAATAAATTAAAATACATTATCTGGCAGTATTAGCTAGTCAAGTGTCTTCAAGAGTTTGATCTAATGCTCCCATCTACACCCTAATTTCAAAATTACAAAAAAGACAGAAATGCAAATACAACTGCTAAAAGTGTAGCAGCAGCAATACTATGAATACAAGCTCACCAGCAAAGCAAGTAATATAAACTAACTTGGAAGTGGTAGCACTAAGAATAAACATTAGAATTTTTATCACAATTGCATCCATATATCTGCCACCAAATCTTTCAATCTCCAGATCAGAACTAAACATCCTTGCTATGCAGCTCCAAACTCCTTCCTGTCTTATGGGTGATATGAATGCCCACCATCTTTTATGGGATTTACTCACGTGCACAATAGATGTACCTTGATTGAAACTGTTTTGGATGTGACCAACACTGGAATTTGTTAAACACTGGGTTTTGCACTTATATCAATTTGTTTAGAGGTAGTAACTCTGCAATAGACTTATCAGTACGTTCTCCATTAATTTTTCCAAACAGAATGAGCTGTATCAAATGATCTTCATAACAGTGCCCATTTTCTGATAGTATACTCCAAACAAACACAATTGATTTATATAATACAGGAAACCAAAATTATATGTAACTTTAAGAAAGCTAAAGGGAATGAATGTATGCAATTAATCAAGCAGGATAAGCAGTTAGTTCAGACTTTCCTAAACATTGATGGTATCATGCATATCAATGACCAACTGCTACAGGCATTAAAAGCTACAATACCTCAAATGAGTAAACAAGATTAACTCAGTATAACACTTGGTGGAGTGCAACATATGGGAAAGTGAAAACGTAATAGAATAATGCATGGAATCATTCTGTAATTGTCCAAATATAAATAAATTGATTGCATATAAAAATAGTTGAAGCTGAAGCAAAACAGATTTGGAGAAAGGCCAAGAAAATTCTTGGATGACTCTTGCAACCACACTTGCTAGGAACTGGAATCCTAGTTTAATGCAGAAATAAAAACTCAAATATTGAATGGCAAGTATCCTGGTATACAGCAGCCTCCAGTCTATCACAAGAAAGGGCAGGAATTCTCCTCAACAGGTAAAATCTCAGAAATTTTAGCTCATTCGTTTGCACCTGTGTCATTGGTTACAAGCTACAGCACTGATTTTCAAAGACATAAAGCACAAACCAAACAAAGCAAGTTGAACAACAACTTCTCAACTACTACATTCCACTCATGTACTTTACCATTTTTAAAACTGGAACGTGCAACCATTACAAATGTGCCTAAGGGCTCTGCAGGTCTGGATGGTATTTATTATAGCATGATACAACACCTAAATTCTGATTATTTGGATATGTATTGGCCTTATATAATTGAATTTTTCTAAATAACTTGTATCCATCCATACATTCCAGCATGCAGTTGTCCTTTCATTTCCCAACTAGGAAAAGATCCTTATATGTATACTTATCATCCCATGTCAATGACTAACTGTTTGGGTAAAGTCCTCAAACACATGGTACCTAGGAGACTTACGTGGTTGCTGGAAAATGATCATGCTATCACCACACCAATTTGAATTTATAAAAAATAGATCAACCCCTGACCTACATGTCAAAGTTGAAATGAATATAAAAAATTCATTTATTAGAAAACAGTGTATGGTGATGGTAAATCTAGATCTTGAGAAAACTATCAATAGAACATGGAAATTCAGAATCTGCATGATTTATATGAGTTAGGGTACAGAGGGCAACTTCTCCTCAGAACATTTCAGATATGATATAAATACTGTTTATCTACAATATATATACAACAGGAGGAATCCCCCAAGGCTCAGTACTAAGTGAAACCTTGTTTGCTCTTAGGGTGAATAGTATCACAAAGGTTATACCACCTGCATTGGATATTTATATGTATGCAGACTCTTGCTTCATCTCATTTCAATTACAAAACATGAACACTATTGCATAGCAGCTTCAGATACCTATAAACAAAATTGAAATATGGACAAGAAATAATGGATATAAAATATCTAAAAAAAAATCAATGCTTGTAAACTACTCTAAAATTCTATTGCAAGTGCTATTCAACCCAAAGCTTCTTCTAGGCGTCTCCGTAGCCAGGTGGGAAGGAGCAGCAGTGCGTAGCACACGCTTCTTGATTAAACCGGGGTTCGAGCCTGTCACCACCAAATGCGGAGGATGCGGAAAGGTCAGGGAATGACCACCGCATGACCCGGAGCAATATGGCCTTAGTTGCTAATGCTCCTTAAAAAAAAAAAAAAAAAAAAAAAACAAACCAAACCCAAAGCTTCTAGATATAAATAACTTTTCTCTGCCTGTTGTTCAAAATTTCTCATTTTGAGGCTTACCCTTAGATAATAAATTAAACTTTTTTGATCATATCCTAAGACTTAACATAACCCTTAACATGTGCTTAAGATATAACTGTGATTATATCATGGTTGGATTATGGATCCTGTGTGTATGCTTTGGCTAGACGGAGCATGTTATTGCTCTAGGAGCTTTTAGAACTTCACCAGTTTACAGCTCGTGCATCAGAGCCTCCACTACATCTTTGACAAGATTGTCTAGTCTGCACGTACAATTGTGCAAATATACGGAAAAAAAAAAATGTATATATCCGTATAGATATATATATATATATATATATATATATATATATATCATTATATTTAAATAATGTTGAAAAAAGAAGTATTACATAATAAAAATAAAAAGGAGAGTACAGCACACATCAGGAGCAGCAAAAAGCATATTCCTCTACATGATGCTTGAAATATAATCATATAAATTAGAATAAGGTTTTAAAATAAAATAATGCCAGCAGTATGGCAAGACAAGAGCGAAAAAACAAAATTAAACCTAAATTTAGGTTTAATTTTGTTTTAAAACCTTATTCTAATTTATATGATTTTATATATATATAAACAACAACCCTCTGGAAACCAGGGAAAACCAGCTGTAATCAGCCTTTCTGCAATAAGCAAGGCTCTGCTGTAGTCAACTTTCTCTTTCCGAGCATCTCACGAGATGCTCGGAAAGAGAAAGTTGACTACAGCAGAGAAGAAAAGATGCATGATGCTTCTTCCTATGATTAAAGCTGGCCCCCTTTCAAAATATGCCATTGCCTACCACATGACCATGTGGTAAACACTGGCATACCACCACATTATCTGATGCTACAGAGACCACAACAAAAACTGCTGTTAACCAGTTCCCGAATGCCATTGTGTGTGTGTGTTGCCCTTCAAAATTAAATTTAAGAAAGAAGAGCGTAAACATGGCCATGGAATGTAAAAAGTTTAAAAGAAGGTAAGATAGATATGGTCATCAGTGAAATGGTTGGGTATAAAATTGACATTTTAGGAGCAACCGAAGTCATGGGACAGGACAAGGTCTTTTCAAAACCGGAAATAGGTTTTTGGTTGTTTTTTCTGGAAGTGACCAAGTAAAAGAACATGGTGTCACTGTCATTTTGAATAAGAATATTCAAGGTCACTTCTTGGATACAATCCTATTAATAGTAGAATGACGGTTAGACTTCAGAGCCAGCCAGTAAATCTCTCAGTTTTAGTTGCATATGCATCAACATCCACAGACAAAGATATGGACATTTATTATAAAAATCTTCAGTCAGCTCTTGATCTGGTCCCAAAAAAGGATGTTTTGATACTTGTGGGTGATTTTAATGCAAAAGTAGGCAAGACAGTTTCTTCTAGTTCGGAATGTGGTAGGTTTGCTCTTGGCACTAGAAATGAGCAGGGTGAAAGTTTAATTGAATTTTGTCATCTGAACAGTCTTTTCATATGTAACACCTGCTTTCAGCAGCACCTGAGAAGGCTCTACACATGGAAATCTCCTGATCATAAACAAGGAATCAGATTGATTATATCCTTATGCAGCAAAGGTGGCATTCCAGTGTAATCACAAAAAAAAACACTTCCTGGAGCAGATTGTGGCAATGATCATCAGCTACTCCACATCGTTCTCAAGCTTAAGCTGAAAAAGATTATGAATAAGGTTTTCCATAGATGATTGGATGTAGAAAATATTCCAAACGATTATATGCTTGAAAGAGGAAATTGTTTTCAAGCTCTATTAGAACTAGATGACAATATGCTGCCTGAGGAAATGTGGGAAAATACAAAAAGCATTATTAAGGATTTAGCAAATAGACACATTAGAGAATGGTCAAAGATCAGGAAGCCTTGGATTACAGAAGCCACTTTTAAACTTATTGAACAGAGAACTGCAAAAGCCCAGAGTGTACAAGGAAATGGAGATTATCAGAAATTTAGCAAAGTCATCAAGTGCTGTTTAAGCCAGGACAAACAGGATAATATCAATCGAAAGAATAAAAAAATCGAAAACCACAACAAACGAAACAACACTAAAAAGATGTATGATATAATTAAGTCCTTAAGACAAAAGTTCAGACTAAAACTTAATGTAATTAAGGACTCCAAAGGGGAAATTTTAACAGGAAATTCAATCAAAGGAAGGTGGAAAGAATACTGTGAGCAGCTCTTCCGAGCACCTGCTGGCACTAATGATCTGCCACCCCCCCTTTTCAAGAGTGTGATCATGAACCAGTTCCACTGAAGGAAGAAGTCAAAAAAAGCCATCAGAGAACTAACATATGGCAAGTCAATCTGAAATTGATGAAATCCCAGCGGAATTGATTAAAAGCTACAGGTGTGAAGGGGACAGAGTTTTTTCATAAAATGATTGTAAAAATTTGGGAAATGGGACGGTGTCCATCAGATTGGAAGAAATCAGTTTTCATCCCCCTTACCAAAAAAAAATCTGAAAATTTGCTCAAATTACAGGACAATTAGCCTAATTTCTCATGCTAGTAAGATTCTTCTTAAAATCATATTAAACAGAATCTCAAGAAATGCCAGAAGAGCAAGCAGGTTTCAGAAGGGGTAGAGGAACCAGAGATTAAATCTTAAGTCTACGAATGATTATTGAAAAATGCAAAAAATTCAATGTTCCAGTCATTTTGTGTTTTATAGATTATGCAAAAGACTGCTTTTACATAATCTATAAAATTTGCATAATCTCATGTTGAACACTATAATATTATTGTGTTCAACATGAGAAACTATGGGGCCGCCTCCGTAGCCAGGTGGGAAGGAGCAGCAATGCGTAGCACACGCTTCTTGATTAGACCGGGGTTCGAGCCCGTCACCACCAAATACGGAGAATGCGGAAAGGTCAGGGAATGACCGCCGCATATCCCGGAGCAATATGGCCTTAGTTGCTAATGCTCCTAAAAAAAAAAAAAAAATGAGAAACTATGGGAAACGATGACTATTATGGGTTCCCAATCCACATAATTCAGCTGATTAAGTTACTGGAACAGGAAGGAACTGTGAGAACGAACATGGGAAACACAGACTTTTTCACAATAGGTAATGGTGTCAGGCAGGGCTGTATTTTGTCACCTCACCTTTTTAATCTTTATGCCAAAGATATCATGCATGAAGCTTTGGAAGATTTAGAGACTGGCATCAAAATTGGAGGACTGAAGATAAACAACCTTCGTGATGCAGATGATACAGGCATACTGTACTGTGCTAATTTGTAATTCTAAGAATCATCTCAAAGAAACTCTGAGGAGAGTATGTGAAGCAAGTAAGAAAAAAAGGATTGTTTCTGAATGTTTGTAAAACTAAAATTATGGTGATTGGCGATAATCTCGGTTCCAGTAAAGTGAAGGTTAATGGGTAAGATATCAAAGAAGTTGATGAATTTGATTACTTAGGGTCAAGAATAAATAAAAATAGTGACTGCTCAAAAAATGTAAAGAGATGACAGGCAATTGCTAAAACTTTGGTCACTGATCTTATAAAATTTGGAGGGATCATTATCTGCTCCTAAAGACGAATCTGAGAATCTTTGATTTGTTAATTTTTTCAGTTGCCACTTATGGACGTGAACGATGGAATCTGAAAAGAATTGACAGGAAGAAAATCAAGGCATTTGAAATGTGGTGTATTCTCCTGTAGGAGAATATTGCATATTTCTTACTAGGATCTAAGAACAAATAAGTGGGTATTGAATAAAATTGGCAGGCCTAAAATTCTTCTTCATAGAATCAACAAAAGAAAACTCAAGTTTTTTGGTTATATAGTAAGAAGGGAAAACTTTCTGTTGAAGAATATAATGGAAGGAAAAACCAAAGGGAAGAAGTGCACAGGAAGACCTGCAACTAGGTAGAAGGATGGGATCAGTGAACTTCTGGGCATGACATTTTGCGATGCTGCTTGTATAGCACACGATTGATGCAGTTGGAGGAATTTGTTGGTGGCCACAACAGCTCCTCAGGGAGTTATGTGACTGGAAGAAGATGTAAACAGCAAAAATATGTAATCAGTTATCACATCCAAAAGGGTTCATTATGCAGATATTACTATGAGAAATTAACAGGGATATCAAGCTGAATGAAAATAAACCAGTAAGAATTGCATCTCAAATAATAGTTTAAATTTAAAAAATACATTTCAGTCATCTCTACTGGAGACAAATTCATCCTTGGCTGTCAACCTTTTTTTATTTCTTATACAGAAATAACAAAATGTAAGGAAAAGGGCATATCCCCAATTGTTATACAGAAGTTCCATGAACCGTGCAGCTTTGAAAATAGAGACGGTTATCAGATTTATGTGGATGGATCAAAATCAAACAACTCATTATGTGGTGCAGTAGTTTTTCTGGAATCAGCCATCTCCTTGCCTCTTACTTGCAGTACCTTTGCAGCTGAATTATATGCCTTTAAACTAGCCTTTTTTCATGCTCTCTACTGGCTTAGTGTGGCACTGGCTATAAAAAAAAATCAGTGTTTCTCACAAATTCACTCAACATCTTAGGAATCAAGTCAGTTTCAAAAAGCAAGAAAACAAGTTGCTATCTGTTAGAATCTCAACACACACACAACTTTTGGTATGTGCCTTTTATCAATTATATAGATGTTGTTCATGCTAAATATACTTCCATTTGGGCATAACTTTAGAGAGATCAACTGTGCAAGAACTTCATGGAATAAAAAAACAGAAAATCACTATTTATGGCATTCCAATTCATGAACAAATAGATGGGAAGAAGTTATATTAACACAGCTGCATGTTGGGTATACCTTCCTTATGCATAGATATATAATTCTAGGAGAAGGTCCTCCACTCTATTCTATAACATTCTGATTGTCCAGCCCACTCAGCCATTCATGCCATTTTCAGTGTTTGGCAAACCTGCAAGGTATATTAAATATCTGTGAATAATAGAATTCTTTGATAATCTAATCATAATTAGTTAAAATGAATATAATGATGATGACTCTGAACAGACGCATTTTAACCTTAGTTGCCCTTTCGTCATAAAATTCATTTAACAAAACAACCATCCACTATCGAATTAAACCTGTTGCTACTGAAGCATTTCAAATTTCTCCAATCCAGACTCGATATTTGCAATCAAATAAGTTGTCTATTTCTTCAAAGGAAGCATTGTCTTTACAATATGCTTATAAACTGAAATAGGACCACATCATTCATTTTTGTGCTATGCCTGTCAACACCTATCAGACTGCCAACTGTCCTTTTGGTATTTGTATCTAAGAGCTACTCATATATTACATATCATATAGACAAAATTTCCTGATGCTCCTTGATGTCAACATATGTATGTGGTGCTATTGGTGTGGAACCTAACACTGGGTTCCACACCCAAAGCATAGATTCCAGGTTAACACCATAGAAATATGATGTGTTTACCATTCACTGCAATGTGTGGTAATTTGGAAAGAGTTATCCTGGTGGTTTAGGGGCCCCAGCTTCAATACACCACTTTGGCCCCCGCTTTGACAAGATACAGAATGTCCTATGTAAAATCATTCAGCTAATGGGTTTGCCTACAAGTGTCCATCGTGTCATTGTCATGCCCTGCCATTATCATCCAAGGAACAAGTTTCAGGATGGTGGCAGTGTGGGCATGATATCAAGACAGCCCTAGCATCCCACTTCTGAGTGCATTTATTGATACACTTAAATAGAAAGAGTTCAAGAATATTTGCTGATGCTATCGAGGCAGTGTTAGGTGGGTCGGAAAAATGCTAGTTTGGGGGATACAAAGACTAATAGATTAACAGTAGCCACTGGCAGAGGTGAAAGTGATTCTTGCACTGCTACTATTGGAATGAACAGAAGCCTGAAAACAAGATGCAGGATATTCCAAGACTACTGGGAGTCATTGGGGTACAAGTAAACACATGGGTTGTTAGAGTAGCTAAGAATAGAAACAAGTGCATGTATACTTGCGTGTAAACCAATGCTAGGAGTTTGGTAAATAAATTTGATGAATTTGAAGTATTGCTCAAAGCATCAAAGGCGGATATTGTTGGGATATCAGAGACGTGGTGTCACACAGATATAAAGAATGCAGAACTGGAATTTGGGAAGTACAACATCTACAGAAAGGATAGACAAGATAGGAAGGGAGGAGGGGTTATGCTATTAGTTAAGAAACACATAAAATCCAAGGAAGTGAAACCAGTCGACATCGCTGGACAGTGCAGTGTCCAGTCATTGGGAGATCAAAATTGAGAGTAGGAGTGTGCTATAGGCCTAATGACTCTGATGAGTATAATAAGAAACTGTACAGGGAAATAGAGTGGGCCAGTACATCAGAGAGTCTTATAATGGGGGATTTTAATTTCCCAGATATTGACTGGAATTTGTGGGTTGGTCACTCACACACTAGCAAGTCTTTTGTGGATTTATTGGATGATTGTTTCTACATCACTGTACGTGGTAGGTGACTTTCATCAACCGGTGAAATACCACCTCTTTGCTTATTGGAGGCTTGAAGTGGTGAAACCCGTGTTTAGTCTCTAGAGCAAAGTTTCCGGCATCCCCTTCCCCCACACTTCTCCTTCAACACATGTACGGTACTAAGTACTATAGGTTTTGATACCTTTCGTGTTTGGGGTTTCAATAAAAAAAAAAAAAAAATCATCAGCATGTTCGGGAGGCAACTAGAGGGAGTAATACTCTTGATTTGATTATCAGTAGTGATTCTTCATGCATTAAGAATCTGCAGATAAAGGAACCACTAGGTGGCAGTGATCACAGTGTGCTGAAGTGGGATTTACTCAAAGAGGTAACTACCAGCAGGGGTAAAGGGAAGGGTTATTGCTTTCGTAAAGGCGACTACAATGGTCTGAAACAGTATTTAAATTCTATACGGTGGGACCAACTGATGATGTTACCAACAGCAAATTCAAAATGGGAAGCATTCAAAGAACTTATCTTGGAAGCTACTGGGCTTTACATACCAACTAAGAAATATTGTTCAAGGTTTAGGCCTAAATGGATGTCAGATGAACTAATGAGACATATGACAGAGAAGAAAAATGCATGGGATACATATAAATTAACACGTGACACAGAAGCCTATGATAGATACAAGTTGATCTGTAACCAAGTTACAAAGGAGTTAGGCAGGCAAAGGCAGATTGCGAGAAATCTTTGGCAAGGGATGCAAAGAAAAACAGCAAAGAGTTCTTTACTTATGTAAACTCTAGAAGGAAGGGAATGAATCAGATTGGTCCACTTGATATCGATGGGTCAACTGTTGATGATCCTGCTCAGGTAGCTAACAAATTAAATGAATATTTTGCATCAACATTCACACGTGAGGAGTTATTCAATGAGGGGAATGCCAGAGGTGTATTCAACTCTGGCAGTAAGTTAGAGAATCTTGTAATAACTAAGAGTAAAGTGGAGAAGAAATTGTTGAAGATAAACACAAGAAAGGCACCTGGGGTGGATGTGATCTATCCAGTTATATTGAAGGAGGCAGCAAAGGAAGTAAGCAAACCCTTAGCCATAATTATGAGAGCTTCCTTGGACACAGGGAGGTACCCACAGACTGGAGATGTGCAAATGTGACCCCAATTCACAAAGGAGGATCAAAGGCCGACACAAGTAATTATAGACCTGTGAGTTTAACTTCTGTTCCAGGAAAATTAATGGAGGCACTGGTTAAAGAAGCACTGCCGGATCATCTAGACAAGACTTCAGTTATAGCTCGGACACAGCATGGTTTTGTTAAGGGGAAGTCTTGCCTGACCAATTTGATTGGATACTATGATGAAGTCACAAAAGAACTGGATGCAGGGAATAACTTTGATATTATATACTTGGATCTTAGAAAGGCTTTTGATACTGTTGCACATGGAAAGACTGCTGCACAAATTGGAGCAGTGTAGCATTGGAGGCAAATTGCTGCTATGGGTAAAGGGGTGGTTGAGGGGGAGAAGACAGAGAGTAGTAATCAATGGACACTGCTCATCGTGGACTAATATTATTAGTGGAGTCCCTCAGGGTTCAGTGTTGGGTCCATTATTGTTTTCTGTATTTATAAATGATATTGATGATGGTATATAAAGCTTAATATCCAAGTTTACAGACGATACAAAGGTTGGCAACCAGAGAGAGTAATACTCTTGATCTGGTTATCAGCAGTGAACGTTTGTGTACCACTAGGTGGCAGTGATCACAGTGTACTGATGTGGAATTTACTTAAAGATTTAATTACCATCGGGGTAAAGGAATGGGTTTTTGCTTCCGTAAAGGGGAGTACAGTGGTCTTAGACAGTTTATAAATTCTGTACAGTGGGATCAACTGACGATGTTACCAACAGTAAATTCTAAGTAGGAAGCATTCAAGGAATTAATCGTGGATGCTACTAAAAGTTTCATACCTATTAAGAAATATTGTTCAAGGTTTAGGCCTAAATGGTTATCAAATGAACTGATGAGACTCGTGACAGAGAAGAAAAATGCATGGGATGCATAAATTATGAAGAGACTCAGAAGCCTATGGCAGATATAAGCTAGTCTGTAATCAGGTCACAAAGGAGGTTTGGCAGGCGAAGGCAGATTAGGAGAAATCTTTGGCAAAAGATGCTAAGAAAAACAGCAAGGATTTATTTACTTATATAAACTCTAAAAGGAAGGGGATTAATCTGATTTGTCCACTTGACATCGGTGGTTCGACTGTTGATGATCCTGCTCAGATAGCAAACAAACTGAATGAGTATTTTGCATCTACATTCACACATGAGGAGTTATTAAGGTTTGAAAATGCCACAAGGTTATCAGATTGTAGCAGGGTGCTTAATGATTTTGTAATAACTGAGAGCAAAGTGGAGGAGAAATTGTTGAAGTTAAACATAAGAAAGGCACCTGGGGTGGATGCGATCTATCCAGTTATATTAAAGGAGGGGGAAAGCAACTAAGCAAACCCTTAGCCATAATTATGAGAGCATCCTTGGAGTCAGGGGAGGTTCCCACGGACTGGAGATGTGCAAATGTATCCCCAATTCTCAAAGGGGGATCGAAGGGTGACACGGGTAATTACAGACCAGTTGGTTTAACTTCTGTTCCAGGTAAAATAATGGAGTCACTGGTTAAAGATGCATTGCAGGATCATCTAGACAAGACTGCAGCAATAATTCAGACACAGCATGGGTTTGTTAAGGGAAAGTCTCGTCTGACAAATTTGATTGGTTATTATGATGTGGTCACAAAGGAACTGGATGCAAAAAATAATTTTGATATCATATATTTGGATTTCAGGAAAGCTTTTGACACTGTTGCGCATGGAAGACTATTGTACAAATTGGAGCAGAATGGTATTAAGGGTACGTTGCTACAATGGATAAAAGGATGGTTAAATGGGAGAAGTCAGAGGGTAGTAATCAATGGGTGCTGCTCTTCATGGACTAATGTTATTAGTGGAGTCAAGCAGGGTTCGGTGTTGGGTCCACTGTTGTTTTGTATATTTATCAATGATATTGATGAAGGCATATCAGGCTTAATGTCGAAGTTTGCAGATGATACAAAGGTTGGCAGGGTTGTTAATGACACTCATGGCAGTGTGCTACTGCCACAGGATCTAGATAATTTGGGCAGATGGGCTAAGAAGTGGCAACTGAAGTTCAACCTTGACAAATGCAAAGTACTGAATATGGGTAGAAGTAACCCCAGAGAAACGTACCAACTGTGTGGTACTACACTTAAGGTGGTAGAAAATGAAAAAGACCTGGGAGTAATTGTGCAGTCAGATATGAAGTTTTCTAAGCAGTGCAGACAGGCTGCTAGGGCGGGTAATGGGGTTTTGTCAATGATATATAGGAATTTTGCTAGCAGGGAAAAGAAGGTGATTGTCCCTCTGTATAAGGCAATGGTCAGGCCAAGCCTTGAGTACTGCGTATACAGGTCTGGAGGCCTCATTTTAGGAAGGATGTAGATTTGCTTGAGCGTGTACAGAGAAGAGCAACAAGATTGGTGAGGGGAATGAAGGGATGCTCTTACCAAGAGAGGCTTAAGTTCTACAAATTGCAGTGGCTGGAGACTAGGCACCTGCGCGGTGATCTGATTGAGGTGTATAAGGGTTGAGTGGGTTGAGCCTTGAATAACCTTGAATGGGTTGAGCTCGCTGAATTCTGATGGGATCCTTCCACTTGTTCAAATTACGAACCTAAGGGGGCAAAAAATCAAATTAAGAAAAGTCGGATGTAGAATAGATGTGCAGAAATTTGCCTTTAGCCAGCGGTGGTTAATTGCTGGAACAAACTTCCAATCTGTCGTTGCGGAAGTTGATAGATTGAATAAATTTAAGGAGGAACTGGACAGGCATTTGGAGGGAGTGGTGTGATTTTTTTTTTTTTTTTTTCGACTGATGCTGCATAAGCTCATACACTTGCTTTCTTGCATCACATGCCACTACTACTACTATGCTGCTGCAACAGGATCTGGAAAAGTTGAGCAGATGGGCTGAGAGGTGGCAAATGTAGTTTAACATTGACAAATGTAAAGTACTACATATGGGAAACTGCACCCACAGAGCAACGTATCAACTCTGTGGTACTACACTAACAGTGGTAGAGAATGAAAAGGACCTGAGGGTACTTGTGCAGGCAGATATGAAGCTCTCTGAGTAGTTCAGACGGGCTGCAAGAGTAGCCCATGGTGTCTTGTCAATGATATACAGGAATTTTTCTAGCAGGGATAAGGAGGTGATTATTCCCTTGTATAAGGCAATGGTCAGGCCACACCTTGAGTACTGTATACAGGTACAGGCCTTTAGGCCTCATTTCAAGAAGGATGTAGAGCTGCTGGAATGAGTACAGAGAAGGGCAACAAGATTAATGAATGGAACAAAGGGGTACTCTTACGAAGAAAGCCTTAAGTTTTGCAAATTACAGTGTCTGGAGACTAGGCACCAGGGAGGTGATCTGATAGAGGTGTATAAAGCCTTGAATGGTTTGTGCATGCTCAATGCTGATGGGATTCTTTCTCTTGGTCAGAATAATCACCTGAGAGGGCATAAATTCAAATTGAGGAAAGACAGATGTAGGATAGACGTGCGGAAATTTGCCTTTAACCAGCGGGTGGTTGGTTGGTGAAACAGACTTCCATCCCTTGTCGTGGAAGTTGATAGCCTAAATAAATTTAAGGCTCAGCTGGACAGGTATTTCGAACGAACGGAGGGGTGAAGTGGAAGTGGGTTTTTTTTTTTTTTTTTTTGGCTGATGCTGCATAAGCTTGCTTTCTTGCATCATATGCTTCTACTAATGCTAATTGCTTCCCAGGTTGTGGGAGTCTGGGCACTGAAACAAATAAGATAAATCAGGAATACAGATTATATAAACTTTTCTTCTTGGACCCGAAACAAAGTCCTTACAAAAAAATTAAACTGATGACAGAAAAATTCAACTCAGCAAAGAGAGCCAGAATGGAAGATACATCAGGTCTGACCCTCAATATTTAATCGTACATTTAACAAGTGAAAAGTCTTAGAGAAAATGTCACCCTTGTTATACAGAAGGTTTGGAGGACAGATAGGCTCCCCAAAAATTGTCAAATGGCTTGTTCTGATGACATCTTTTTTGAGATCAAAAGCGAAAAGCACTCAGAACAGTTCCTCCAATCAATATCCATTGGGGAATACCGATTAATTATCATAACACTCCACAAGATACTGAACTCATTCTGAGATGTTATTGCAGATTGGGATGTTCTCAAAATGCCTGAAGTGGAAATCTGTTTCAAGCTAAAAAAACAGAGTGAGAGCTGCCAAATGAATATTCATATGTAGTGATGGAAGTTTAATACCCACTAAAAACTTCATCCTTACCTTTAATTCACCAATCTCTCCTAATTCAATCAAGGCTGGATATCTTAAATGCCCAGTATGTCCATTTGTACCAAATCCTTTAAGGTGCTTCAAGTGCAAGAAATATGGACATTGATAAGTCACCTGTCATGATGCACTTCAATGTGCTTGATGTGGTGTAAAGGACATGAAATTAAATCATGTTCAGCAACAAACCTATCTTGTTAATTGCCAAAGAGAGCACCCTGCATATTAGAGGTGGAATAAAGAAAAGAAAGCAACAGAGACTTAAGGCAGAACTGAATATATCATACCAGGAGATAAGAAAAGTGGTGAAAATTCTAAATACTAACAGACCCAGAAGGTAGCAGAGAGATATTCCATCAAAATTCAAACCAATATGACTATTGCACATAAAGTCATTTACACCCATTGCATACTCCTTAGGGGTGCAGACTGTGATACCCTGCTTTATTTGCACAGTGCATTGATAAGGTCAGGATTTGATAATGGCACCCCAGTGTACAATTCACAGCCAACACAGGCCAAGTGCTCTGTGTTGGCTGGACTCATTACATCGTAGTGCTATCCACACCACTTTAGGAGTATACAGAGAACATCAATTAGAAGACAATTAAATACAGTATATATACAAAGTAAAATCGATGGCAAACCACCCAATGTGTTTGTTTGGCAATTTTTACACCACAGTGGGAGAATATCTACCAAGCTTATAATTTGACCTCTGGCTGTAAGTCGTAAAGAGATCCCATAAATATAGACCTTGAATTTGATGGTGTTCCACTAAATCTCCCCCTCCACCATGGGATAAAATATTCACTCTCAAAGAGAATTTTCAACAGCTTCATTCTGCCATCAATGCTCAACAGTTACATCAGTACCCAAATTACAACCAATGGTTCCAAAACTGATACCATAATAGGAATTTCTGCTGCCTTCCCAGATTTCACAATAGCACAGCAACATTTTCAAAGAAATATAATGTATAATACAGTGGAATTGTAGGCAATGCAGATTGCCTTGGAACTTAGAAACAGGTATTCACAAAACTATTTTATATACATTCACTGAGTGCAGACACTCAAAAACCCTCTTGATGCTGCACACCTTGTCTTATCTCAAATCCAGAATACCTTAAAAGCAGTTTTTGAAGAAAGGAAGGGAAAGATGTCAATTCTGCATGATACTAGGTCATGTCTGAATTCTCAGCAATGAATTAGCAGACCAAATCAGCCAGGTCAGCTACAATACCTATTGAAAACAACCAGCAAGTATACATACAATGATTACAGAAAGACAATAAGAAAAAACTGCATAAAATGTTGGCAACAAACCTGACAAATTGAAGGAAACAAACTCCTTTGGACTAAACCAATATTACAGCCATGGGGCACAAGCCTTAGATCAAAAAGACAAGAAGAAGAAGTACTCATTGCAATATTAAGAATAGCATATATAAACATTACATGTTGTTATTATTATCTCCTTAGTACAGAGAAACCCGCACTGTGACAGCCTTGTTGAGATCAAAAGTGAACTAGATGTAATGCTACCCTTAAAACTGAGCATATTCTAATAGAATGTGCAAACTATACAGGGGAAGGACAAATCACCTTCAAACTACCATATATATATATTACATGAACCACTCACCATTACTACAATACTAGGAGATAAATATAACATCGCGGAAGTTTACACTTTCCAAACACAAACGCACCCACAACATTTCGGTCCGGTAACCTTGGCGGGGGGAACCAACCCTCAGGGCTAAAAGGAGCAGAAATGGAAACCAATGAATTTCCATTTCTGCTCCATTAGAGCCCAAGAACTCTCAACAAAATGAAAATCATGTAACAGACCATGGCCTCTCTCTCTTTCTCTCTCAAAGAGAATGAAAAAAGACACTGACGGCAAAGATGCGTTAGGAACTATGTTCTCTGAATTGCGGCCCCAAGTGCCAAGCTAAGTGATCTAACGATTTTTCAAAGCAATTTGAAAGTATACTTTCTATAAACGAGTAGTTTAAGAGATTTCTAGTCTTTTCTTTCAAAGTTATTTATTTTTGGCTCCTTCTAAATAAAGAGCCAAGCTTTATACCAAGAAAGAAATACAGCTTTCTTTTGTATTTATATAACTAATTTCTCTAACACAGTAACCACTAACCTCTTATCATTTGGTTACTGGTGGTACTGCTCCTGCTGCCAGTGGTGGCACTGACTTGAGTATAAATTCAATACTCAAGGCAAAAAGGAGAGGTATGTATCCTTTAATATCAACATCTGTAGATCCTACATGCTCATGTGAACTTGAATCATCTCGAGCAAAAAGAATTTAAAAAGATGGTTCTTCATCTGACATACCTGCTTTCTTAATCTTGCATCTTTGTAAACAAAAATGTTAAGGAAAAGTCTTGCCTGACCAATTTAATTGGATACTATGATGCAGTCACAAAAGAACTGGATACAGGGAATAACTTTGATATTAAATATTTGGATCTTAGAAAGGCTTTTGATACTGTTGCACATGGAAGACTGCTGCACAAATTGGAGCAGTGTGGTATTGGAGGCAAATTTCTGCTATGGATAAAGGGATGGTTGAGATGGAGAAAACAGAGTGGTAATCAATGGACACTGCTCATCTTGGACTAATGTTATTAGTGGAGTCCCTCAGAGTTCAGTGTTCGGTCCATTATAGTTTTCTGTATTTATAAATGATATTGATGATGGTATATCAAGCTTAATGTCCAGTTAATTTGCAGATGATACAAAGGTTGCCATTGTTAAGGACACTACTGACGTTATGCTGCTGCAACAGGATCTGGAAAGGTTGGGCAGATGGACTGAGAGGTGGCAAATGAAGTTTAACATTGACAAATGTAAAGTACTACATATGGGAAACAGCAACCCCAGAGCAACGTATCAACTCTGTGGTACTACACTGACAGTGGTAGAGAATGAAAAGGACCTGGGGGTAATTGTGCAGGCAGATATGAAGTTCTCTGAGCAGTGCAGTGCAGACGAGCTGCAAGAGTAGCTCATGCTGTCTTGTCAATGATGTACATGAATTTTTCTAGCAGGGATAAGGAGGTGATTATTCCTTTGTATAAGGAAATGGTCAGGACACACCTTGAGTACTGTATACATGTCTGGAAGCCTCATTTCATGAAGGATGTAGAGCTGCTGGAACGAGTACAGAGAAGGGCAACAAGATTAGTGAATGGAACAAAGGGTTGCTCTTACGAAGAAAGGCTTAAGTTTTGCAAATTACAGTGTCTGGAGACTAGGCACCGGCGAGGTGATCTGATAGAGGTGTATAAGGCCTTGAATGGTTTGAGCATGCTCAATGCTGATGGGATTCTTCCACTTGCTCAGAATAATCACCTGAGAGGGCATAAATTCAGATTGAGGAAAGTCAAATGTAGGATAGATGTGCGGAAATTTGCCTTTAGCCAGCGGGTAGTTGGTTGGTGGAACAGACCTCGATCCCTTGTTGTGGAAGTTGATAGCCTAAATAAATTTAAGGCTCAGCTGGACAGGTATTTCGAACGAACGGAGGGGTAAAATGGAAGTGGTTTTTTTTTTGGCTGATGCTGCATAAGCTTGCTTTCTTGCATCATATGCCTCTACTAATGCTAACAAAACCTCTTAACAGGTTATCTCCATTTCTTTTGCAGAAAAGCATAAAAGCTGTAGCAGGTACTCCTAAAATGGTGAAACGAATTTGCTCAGGAGAGCTTCTTGTAGAAGCAAATGACCTTTGGAGGCCTTCCTATTTCTGATACCCCACACAGAACTTTAAACACCTCAAAAGGGATCATTTTAGAATGGGACATCCTTAACGTTACTGAGGATGAAATTGCTGAAGAACTTAAGGCACAACGTGTCATCAGTGCTAAAAGAATTATGACTAAACAGGATGATGTCCTTACACCCACAAGAAATTGTCAAGCAGTTTGGCCCTGAAGAGATTGTGCAAGGCTCACAGTGTAGAATTTTTTTTTCAATGTGGTCTGTGCTAACAGGAGAGACTGCTTCTATAGGGATGGGAAACACTTAAATAGAAATGGTGCTTGTTGTTTGTTTGTTATTTGATTTTTAGGAGCATTAGCAACTAAGGCCATATTGCTCCGGGGATATGCGGTTGTCATTCCCTGACCTTTCCGCATCCTCCGTATTTGGTGGTCACTGGCTCGAACGCCGGTCTAATCAAGAAGCGTGTGCTATGCACTGCTGTTCCTGCCCACCTGGCTACGGAGGGCAGGTGGGCAGGAACAGCAGTGCATTCCCACCTGGCTACGGAGGCGCTGAAGAAGAAATGGTGCAAGAATATTTGCTGATGCTGTTGAGGCAGTGTTAGGTGGGTCAGAAAATTGCTAGCTTTGGGGGGAATCACAGACTAAAAGATTAACAGTAGCTGCAGACAGAAGTGAAAGTGATTCTTGCACTGCTTCTATTGTAATGAGTAGCAGCCTAGAGAGCAAGTTGCTGAGGACTTAAGGAGATGCTGTGGGTCATCATGGAAAAATAAATACATGTGCTGTGTTAGGTGAGTAAGAGTAAGAACAGATGCATGCATACTTGCATGTGCACTAATGCTAGAAGTATATAAATAAATTTGATGAATTTGAACTGCTGATCGGGATATCAGAGACATCGTGTCACACAGATATAAGCAGTGCAGAATTGGAATTTGGCGAGTACAATGTGTACAGAAAGGATAGTCAGGGTAGGAAGGGAGGAGAAGTTATGCTGTTGATTAAGAAACACATAAAATCTAATGAAGTGCAACAGTTGACATGTGTGGACAGTGCAATGTTAAGTCAGTTTGGTGTGACATAAATTCTAGGAAAGTGAAAAGGAGAGTAGGAGTGTGTTATAGGCCTAATGACTCTGATGGATACAACAAAGAATTGTGCAGAGAAATAGTGGGCCAGTAAATCAGAATGTTTTCTAATGGGGGATTTTAACTTTCCAAGTATTGACTGGAACTTGTGGGTTGGTCACTCGCACACTAGCAAGACTTTTGTGGATTTATTGGAAGATTGTTTTCTACAGCAAAATGTTTGAGGGGTAACAAGAGGGGGTAGTACACTTGATCTGATTATCAGCAGTGATGATGCATGCATTATCAGATAAAGATAAAGAATTTGCAGATAAAGGAACCACTAGGTGACAGTGATCACAGTCTACTGATGTGGGATTTACTTAAAGATGTAACTACCATCAAGGGTAAAGGGAAGGGTTTTTGTTTTCGTAAAGGTGACTACAGTGGTCTCAGGAAGTTTTTGAATTCTATACAGTCGAATGATCTGATGATGTTAAAAACAGTGAATGGGCCAGGGAATTAATCTTGGAAGCTACTAGGCTTTTCATACCAACTAAGAAATACTATTCAAGATTTAGACCTAAATGGATGTTAGATGAACTAATGAGGCTCGTGGCAGAGAAGAAAAATGAGTAGGATGTATATAAATTATCAGGTGACACAGAAGCCTACGGCAGATATAAGCTAGTCTGTAATCAAGTCACAATGGAGGTTAGGCAAGCAAAGGCTGATTACGAGTAATCGTTTGCAACGGAATCAAAGGAAAACAACAAAGACTTCTTTATTTATGTGAACTCTAGAAGGAAGTGGATGAATCAGATTGGTCTACTTGATGTTGGTGGTTCGACTGTTGATTATCCTGCTCAGACAGCTGACAAACTGAATGAGTATTTTGCATCTGCATTCACACATGAGGAATTCTGTAAGGAAGGGGAAAAACTGAAGTTTACTAAACTCTAACAGGGAGCTAAATGATTGTAAAAATGGAGAGCAAAGTGGAAGAGAAATTGTTGAAGTTAAACAGAAGAAAGGCACCTGAGGTGGATGAGATCTATCCAGTTATATTGAAGGAGCCAGCAATCGAAGTAAGCAAACCCTTAGCCATAATTATGAGAGCATCCTTAGATTCAGGGGAAATCCCCATGGACTGGAGATGTGCAAATGTATCCTGAATTCACAAAGGGGTTCAAAAAGTGATGCAAATAATTACAGACCTGTTAGTTTAACTTCTGTTCTGGGGAAAATAATGAAGTCACTGGTTAAAGAAGTGATGCAGGATACCCTTAGACAAGACTGCAGTAATAGTTCAGACACAGCATGGGTTTGTTAAGGGGAAGTCTTGTCTGACCAGTTTGATTGGATACTACGATGTGGTCACAAAGGGAACTGGATGCAAAAAAATAATATTTATATCATATACAGGAAAGCTTTTGATACTATTGCACGTGGAATACTGCTAAATTGGAGCGGTATGGGAAGTTGCTGCAATGTATAAAGGGATGGTTGAGTGGGAGACAGCAGAGAGTGGTAATAAATGCCCACTGCTCTATGTGGACTAATGTTATTACTGGAGTCCCCCCAGGTTTTGGTGTGGGCCCATTGTTTTGTGTATTTATTAATGATATCAATGGAGGTATATCAGGCTTAATATCCAAATTTGCAGATGATACAAAGGTTGGCAGGGTTGTTAATGACAGTAAAGACAGTATGCTACTGCAACAGGATCTAGAAAAGTTAGGTAGATGGGCTGAGAAGTGGCAACTGAAGTTTAATATTGACAAGTGCAAAGTACTGCATATGGGTAGCATTAGCCTAAGAGATAGATACCGATATGGTACTACACTCAGGAAAGTGGAGAATGTAAAAGACCTGGGGGTAATTGTGCAGTTGGATATGAAGTTCTTCAAATAGGCCTCTGGGGTTGGGTATACTCATACTATAATTTTTAGTGTTTTCCACCAACCATGGAATAAAACAAAAGACGAAAAACCCAAATTTTTAAAATATTTAATATTTACAATAAATGATTTACAAACAAAATATTACTGATAGTAATTTTAAAATAAAATAAAACAACTGTGATATATAGGATAATAATAAAATGCCGAATTTAAAATGCAATAAAATATACTGGGTTAAAAGCGCTAAAATACTAACTGAAGCTTTCAAAGGCTTCTGCCTTCTTTCTCAACAGTGTAATTTCTGTTCTGCGGTGCATCATTAAATACCAGCAGGTTCACGGTGCATCTCACGTGAACGTGTACTGTTCCCTCAGAAGCCTTTGAAAGCTTCAGTTAGTATTTTAGCGCTTTTAACCCAGTATATTTTATTGCATTTTAAATTCGGCATTTTATTATTATCCTGTATATCACAGTTGTTTTATTTTATTTTAAAATTACTATCAGTAATATTTTGTTTGTAAATCATTTATTGTAAATATTAAATATTTTAAAAATTTGGGTTTTTCGTCTTTTGTTTTATTCCATGGTTGGTGGAAAACACTAAAAATTATAGTATGAGTATACCCAACCCCAGAGGCCTATTTGAAGAACTGTTTAGATGCTATGGCCATACAGTTGTGCGGTGCGTTAGAGCATACCAGAAACATAGTGCTAGAGAAGCTAAACATGAACAACATCTGAGGTTTGCCCACCGATGTAAGACGTATAACCTCACACCTCGTGGCTTTCAAGTTAAACCTCCTTTTGAAGACGAGCGGTTGTTTAATGTTTCTAAGTGGTACCAAAGAAAGATCCTAAGCATTCGGATTGATAAGTTACATAAGAACTTGTACCACATTAGGAGAGATAAGAATAGGTGCTTAAACAAGATAAGTGAGAGATTAACCTCTGTACATTTGACATTAGTGATTAGTGTGGTATCGAACAAAGCAAAACGGATTTCTGACAGTTACAGACAAAGACAAATGGATAAGTTCGATAGGCTTAAAGAACAAACCATGTCCAGGAGTAATAATGGTAATAGTACCAATAGTAACTTTATTGTTAATATTGGTAGTAAACAGTTGACTGATGATCAAATAGAAGTGTTAAATCTAGGACCTAAGTTTGCTACGATTCCGCCCAAAGTGCCCATAGCAGAAATAGCTATGGGCATTGAGAGAGCGGTTAGTAAGTTACCTGTGTGCATGGCCAATGAAATCCGTGTGAAAACAGCAGCTATTTTAAGTCAAGCCAAGAAAGTTCCCTCAAATCTTAATACAAAGCAAAGATTAGCACTAGAAAGTCTTAAGCAGGACGATAATGTTGTGGTCCTACCAGCTGATAAAGGTAGAGCAACGGTGGTTTTGGATAAAGAAGCATATGTAAGCAAAGCATTAGATTTGTTAAATGATCGCACAACCTATATGATTATTCATAAGAATCCCCTGTCGAATCTGGAACGACAAGTTAATAAGATGGTGCAATGTTGGATGAAATCCAATAAGATTTCAAAGGAGCGGTATTGGGCATTACATGCCACAGGAAGCCAGATACCGAGATTTTACGGTTTGCCAAAAATACATAAATTGGGTGTGCCGCTCAGACCGATAGTCTCGTTTATTGGCAGCCCCAAGTATGCATTATCTGGTTTCCTAGCCAAACTACTGTCACCATTAGTTGGACTCTCTGAACATAGTATCAGAGACAGTAAAGAATTTGTACAATTCATAAGAGGACAACGTATAGAAGAAAACGAGGTTATGATATCCTTTGATGTAACATCGTTGTTTACCTGCATCCCAATTGACCATGGGATACATTGTGCGTACATGGCTTTAGAAAGAGACACCACCTTGAATAATAGGATGCAACTAAACTTAGAGGACATATGTAAAGGAATAGAGTTATGTCTTTCGAGTACTACCATGGTGTTTAATAACACCATGTACAAGCAGGTTAACGGTGCAGCTATGGGCTCCCCCATCAGTGCCATCATAGGTAATTTAGCGATGGAGGAGCTCGAGTCCAGACTATTTAACACTACAGTTCTCCCTATGCGTCCGTGGAAAAGGTATGTTGATGATACGTTTTCAGTTATTCGGGAAGGGAGTGAGGATGATACGTTGAATTTTCTTAATAGCTTCTCCCCGTTCATACAATTCACCTCTGAGGTAGAGGAAGGAGGGGTTTTGCCATTCCTGGATGTGCTGATTTGTAGAGAAGGCCAGCATTTGAAAACAAAAGTTTTTAGAAAATCTATGTGCAGGGGCCAATATTCACACTACAACTCAGCGCAGACTAATTATTACAGGAACAGTGTAGTAAGAGCATTAGTGGATAGGGCAAAATCCCATTGTAGTACCTCAGAGGATAGAAACTTGGAGTATGAACGTGTTACGGCGGATCTTTTGAAGTGTGGCTACCCCCGGAGGATCATAGAGAAATACATTAGTGGAGGGCAGAGTAGAAGTGAGTCCTTCACGCCAATAGCCACCGCATACATTCCCTACTATCCAGGTTTATCCGAGCGTTTAGCTCGCGTATTAAGGAATTACCAGACACGTTGTGTGCAGCTCCCAGGCAGGAAGCTGCACACAATCGTGTCACAGGTGAAGGACCCTGTCTTAAATGAAAATATAAGTGGGGTCGTATACAGTGTTAAATGCCCGGAATGTGGGGAGTGTTATGTGGGAGAAACAAAACGGCGTCTCAAAGATCGTCTGGGGGAGCACACAAATGCGATAAGAAATGCAGACTATGGCAAATCCGCCGAAGCTGAACATTTCTGGGAGAAGCAACATCAAATCTCCCCAGATGAAGCGGTCATCACTGATCGGGCGCATAGATTTTGGGACCGCAAGTGGCTCGAGAGCTTGCGAATTAGTTCTACTGAGAAAAATATAAATAGAGATAGGGGCACACGCATTCATCCCCTCTTTGAGGCGGTAATCCTTGGAGGGGATGAACATTTTTGCCTGAAACGCTCCCGAGCCACTTCCGGTTCTGACGGGAACAGTACACGTTCACGTGAGATGCACCGTGAACCTGCTGGTATTTAATGATGCACCGCAGAACAGAAATTACACTGTTGAGAAAGAAGGCAGAAGCCTTTGAAAGCTTCAGTTAGTATTTTAGCGCTTTTAACCCAGTATATTTTATTGCATTTTAAATTCGGCATTTTATTATTATCCTGTATATCACAGTTGTTTTGTTTTATTTTAAAATTACTATCAGTAATATTTTGTTTGTAAATCATTTATTGTAAATATTAAATATTTTAAAAATTTGGGTTTTTCGTCTTTTGTTTTATTGCATGGTTGGTGGAAAACACTAAAAATTATAGTATGGATATGAAGTGCTCTGAACAGTGCAAACAGGCTGCCAGAGCAGGTCATGGAGTTTTGTCAATGATATATAGGAATTTTGCTAGCAGAGACAAGGAGGTGATTATACTTTTGTATAAGGCAATGGTCAGGCAACACCTCATTTTAGGAAGGATTTAGGTAGAGTTGCTAGAATGAGTACATAGAAAGGCAGCAATATTGGTGAGAGGAACAAAGGGGTTCTCTTAACAGGAGAGGCTTAAATTCTGTTAGTTGCAGTATCTGGAGACTATGCAACTGTGAGGTGATCTGATTGAGGTGTACAAGGCCTTGAATGGTTTGAGCAAGCTTGCTGAGATTAAGGACCTGAGGGGGCATAGATTCAAGTTGAGGAAAGCCAGTTGTAGAATAGATGTGCGGAAGTTTGCCTTTAGCCAGTGAGTAGTTGATTGCTGATCAATGTAAATTGCATACGGATGCTGAACTTCAAATGTCAAACTGTACCATTCCAGTGACTAACAACGTCAGATTCTTCAGATTAATCCTTCACAGGAAGTTAAATTTCTTTGTGCACATTAAATTTGTGCGTATTGCCTGCCTAAAAAAAAACTGAATATACTAAAAGCTTAAGAGCAGACCTACATCTTTGCTGCAACTATATAGAGCATTGATCAGATCCCGTTTGGATTATGGTGCTCCAATCTATGATTCTGCCTGAAAGAGTACATTACGCTGGCTGGTACCTATACAGCATAGTGCATTGCGGATTGACTTTGGTGCTTTCAGGACATCTACCCATAGTGTATATATTGAAGCTCATGAGCCCCCTCTTTGCCTCCGCAAGAAAACACTACTTCTTAAGTATGCTGCCCGAATGCAAAGTTGCTGTTAGCATCCTATTGAGCCATACCTCTTTAATCCACCACTGCAAAACCTCTACAGAAATTAACCCAGTAAAATAACTGGGAGGTGATCTGATTGAGGTGTACAAGGCCTTGAATGGTTTGAGGGCAGATGGGCTAAGAAGTGGCAACTGAAGTTTAATATTGACAAATGCAAAGTACTGCATATGGGTAGAAGTAACCCCAGAGAAACGTACCAACTGTGTGGTACTACACTTAAGGTGGTAGAAAATGAAAAAGACCTGGGAGTAATTGTGCAGTCAGATATGAAGTTTTCTGAGCAATGCAGACAGGCTGCCAGGGCAGGTCATGGGGTTTTGTCAATGATATATAGGAATTTTGCTAGCAGGGAAAAGGAGATGATTGTCCTTCGGTATAAGGCAATGGTCAGGCCACGCCTTGAGTACTGCGTACAGGTCTGGAGGCCTCATTTTAGGAAGGATGTAGATTTTCTTGAGCGTGTACAGAGAAGAGCAACAAGATTGGTGAGGGGAATGAAGGGATCCTCTCACCAAGAGAGGCTTAAGTTCTGCAAATTGCAGTGGCTGGAGACTAGGCACCTGCACGGTGATCTGATTGAGGTGTATAAGGCCTTGAATGGGTTGAGCACACTGAATTCTGATGGGATCCTTCCAATTGTTCAAATTACGAACCTACGGGGGGGGGCATAAATTCAAATTAAGAAAGGACAGATGTAGAATAGATGTGCGGAAATTTGCCTTTAGCCAGCGGGTGGTTAATTGCTGGAACAAACTTCCATCTGTCGTTGTGGAAATTGATAGGTTAAATAAATTTAAGGAGGAACTGGACAGGCATTTGGAGGGAATGGTGTGATATTTTTTTTTTTTTGGCTGATGCTGCATAAGCTCATACACTTTCTTTCTTGCATCACATGCCACTACTACTACTAATAAGACCGGCAAGCTTATGCCTTATTGAATTAATGCAGAGTTGGAATGTTCCCATTTTCAACAGGCAACAATTAATGAAATACTCCCAAACTCCTTGGACTCCCTCTCCTCAGTTATCTTTCGATACTTATCTTCACAAGTGGGGAAAGAATCATCTACCAACACTCAATGTGAAACAGCTCCATGCAAGCCATATTCAGAAATACGCTGATTTTTACCAGTATATACTGATGGCTCCAAATCACATTCAGCCGTTGATGCAGCGGCAGTATTTCCCTCTACTCTCTTGGCTGCCCTTCCACCTGAGTATAGCAGCTTGTCTGTAGAACTTCATGCAATAATATTAGCTTTAGAGAACCTGAATCTCTACCCATCTCTAAAATACTTAGTATACACGGACTCTCTCAGCTCAATTACAGCAATGCAAAACTCCTCCTACAAGGTTCACCATGTTAAATCACATCAGAAGAAAGACTCCTCTTACAAATTGAAGAATGTCATCAATCAGTGACCTTTTGCTGGATCCCAGCACATTTGCGAATAAAGAGGAATGAACTTTCTGATCAAACTGCTAAAAATCCATCAACTTTTGATTTAACTTCTGTTCTGGTTTCACCCTTAGACTACAGTCACATCATACAAACAGCATGTCTCGCGCAGTGTAAAGAACTATGGCACACGCAAACCAATAATAAACTCTACCAGTTGAAACACAATCCAAAGCGTTAGCACGCTAGCACAAAAACAGTGTGAAGAGAAAAAGTGGTAATTGCACAGGCACGAATCAGACACACATATCTGACTTGCCTTCATCTACTTAGAGGCAAAGATCCTCTCAGTGTCCATACTGTTCAGAAAATTTAACAGTCAAATATATTCTGATTGACTGCCCTCACTATCAACAGGATAGAACATCCGTCTTGTGTTCACTGAGAAATCTACGAGAACCAATGACATTACAACTTATTATTGGAGATGATGCAAACATTGTTTTTCTCTTATCTGAAAATAATTGATCTATATGATAAATTCTGAAATATCTCTGTAAACAAAGCCAAATGGTTATGCCTAAATTTGTATTTTAGCCAAAAACAAAATTTAGGCATAACCTAATTTTTGTTTTTTGTTGTGAATAGGTGCACTATAGCCACAGCAGTTTATGCGACATTAAACCCCCGTAACATACACACAGTTGATTGCTGAAACAGACTTTCATCTGTTGTTGTGGAAGTTGATACCTTAAATAAATTTAAGCCTGAACTAGACAAACTTATGGAATGATCAGATGGGTGAAATGGGAAGGTTGTTTTCTTTTTTTTTTTTGGCTGATCCTCTATAAGTGTGTTTTCTTGCATTATATGCTAATGCTAAATGTAATCCTTACCTTTTAACACTCCAAATCTTCTTGCATCAGTTAAAGCTGGCTAGCTTGTCTGTAAGATCCAACCATACAGCCGACCGGGCTAGCCGGGTGGGTAAAGTGCGTGCCTGGCAACCCAAAGGTTGCGGGTTCGAATCCCGCCTGAAGCTTGGATCGGAGTAGAAAATATAAAAACTTTGGGAGGTGCAATATGGCCACAGAAGCCGATGCACTAACAAAAAAAAAAAAAAAAAAACCAACCATACATTCCAAATCCACTTAGATGCTTTAAATGCCAGAAGTATGGTCATTCTCAAACAGCATGTCAAGGCCACACAAGGGGTCATTTTCCCCTTGTGTGGCTCTCCAGATCACTCCCAAACTGAATGCACAGCAGTAATACCAAAGTGTCCCAACTGCTAGGATGCTCACCAGTGGTGTAGGAATGCCTTGGCATTGGGGCAGTTGCCAAGGGCGCTGACAAGAGAAGGGCGCCACTGACGGGCCACATCAGTATAGTACCAAGCTATTTCGACACCTGAGGCTAGCTGACGAAATGGCGCCCCTCAATGACGTTGAATCAAGATGACAGCACAGGGAGGGCAAAAATTAATTTTCACAAGGTGATTCAAGCCTGCATGCATCCTTACATCTGAGTACATACTGCATAGTATCGTAGATCTATTTGCTGTCCAGAATGTAACTTTGAAGGGATCAATCAGGCGATCACTTTATCAGCGCATGCTCGAATGCACAGTAGTTCACAATTCATGCATTGTGTACAAACTGAATAAGTTATAAGTTATAGTGTTTTTGTGATTGCTATATAAACAGGTAATCGTGAATATTGTGATTTATAATTTAAATAAAACAAAGGCCAAATTAATTTTAGACATGCCACCAAAAAAAAAAAAGTGGACATCAGTACTGCATAGAAAGACTGCATAAAGAGTTAGAAATTAGAAAAAACATTCCACTAGTTTACAAAACTTGGCTTACAATAAGCCACTCCAAACCTGAAAGTGACAAAGAAAACAAAGAAAAGAAATGAAGATGAAACAAATGATGATGCCACTGAAATGGAGGTCCAAGAAAAAGCTCAAACAGCTGAAGTTATTTTAAAAGAATTAAAAAGTGTGGACAATAACCAACAACAGTTGGCAGAAGAAAATGGAACATTAAGTCTGAATTTTAATGATCCGGCGACATGGAACTTTTAATACCCACAAAAACAGATCTCTTATGGTGCAACGCGGTCCCTAACGTATAGTCTTAAATACATATCCTGTCACTAATGGCCGATGTTTCAATAATTCATGGAAATACAAAAATTAAGGTATTGAAAAAAAAAAAAAAAAAAAAAAAGAGAGAGAGAGGAAATATTTTATTTTATTGAAAAAACAAAGATGCAATATATTGTTTCCGTGCCTCTTATTTGTATCTGGCACAAATAATGTTCCATTTTGCAGCTCGGATGGATTTAAAGATTGGAAACATCTAAATCCAAACATTCTTTTTCACGAGAATTCATTACAACAACACACAAACAATTTCGCAAATTGGAAATTATTAGAAAAGGGTCTTCAAAAAGGTCGACTAATTTATGACGCTGCACAAGCAGCACTAAGAAGCGAAATTTCGAAATGGCATCATATATTGAAAATAATATTGAAATGTATATTGATCTGTCCCGAAAACAATTTGGCATTTCGTGGACATGCTAGTAATATCGATGCTGAAGAAAAACATTGTGGCGTATTTTTAAACTTGATAAAATTTGTCAGCCAATTTGACTTTGGTATATATATATATATACAGGAAACCCTTGATTAGTGCGGTTAATGAATCCTTGAAATATACCGCACATATTAAAACCGCACTAATCAAACTTAAGAAACAATGGGAATAATTATAATGAATCCTTGAAAATTATGAAATTGTAAAAATATATTTTTTCTTACTCAATACGTACCTATAATGCACTGCATAGTTCTTAAATTATTAAGGAATAAATTTAAAAAAAGATAGTATGATTTAAATTTTATTTTTTGCAAAAAAAAAACTTATCTAACTTCAATTGAACAGTGGTGGCTTTCTTCCTTTCCTCCATGATTTTGCGATAACAATCAATTTGCTTATCTAACCCTCAACGAACGTTCATGCTTCTCTCTGCATCTGGATCAATCTCTAGTATGAGTTCTTTTGCTTTTTAAAGTGTATTAAATAGTTCAAGTTTTTTGAATGAAATTTCTTTGGGAGCAAATTGCTTTTCTTCTGCTTCATTTTCGTCATCTTCCTCGTATGCATGTTGATGCTCAATTTCAAGATCGTCATTACTTAAGTCTTTTGAATGCGAGTCCAATAATTCTCTAACGTTTTCTGAATCTACTTCCTCAAAGCCAAGGTCTTTTCCAATTGTAGTAATTTCATCAATAACTTTGTTGACATTATTAATGAAACCGCAAAAATCATTTGCGCATTCAGGCAAAAGATTCTGCCAGACAGCTCTCATGCAGTTGTTCGTCATTTCTTCCCACGATTTGTGTATGTTCTCAACTGCTTCTTTAATATCATAATATTAAAGAAGTTTAATATTAATAATAAAAGAATAAAAGAATATGAGTTACCAGAGCAAATTTCAATTTCAGAGTGGTATGGGGTGCTGCTGTCGAGCATTTTGGAGTCGATTCCCATTCATTTAAGTTAGAAGACCCTGGTGAGTGCGTGTCACGTATTTGCCGCTTTAGGCCCCGTTGTGAGTTGCCAAGCACCGCAAGAAAAAAACAGCGCACTAATCAAATTTGATAACGCATATATTAAGGGGATAGTATCAAAAAAATTTTTCGCACTAATTAAAACCGCATTAATCAGGGGTTTCCTGTATATATATATATTATATATATATATATAATATCGGTGTGGATACACCATAGATAACTCGAAAAAACTAAGATAGTAGTGTGGGAGGATCATTTCCTCTGTATCTCATATTGTGCTCAATGATAGGCCAATAGCTTTGAAACGGTGCCGTTTCACTTCCACGAAACAACAGATGACTGCTTGTCGGGATAAAGGAAAACCACTCTCTTCTAAATCTCTAACAGGGTGCTTACAATAGAAGGTTGACCAGAGCCTAATATGTGAATGTTTAATACACCTTGGTCTGCCCACTGGCTATGGGTACACAGAAAGTAGTTGACCAGCTCGACTTCTCGGTATATGGGACAGGTAGACAGATAGGTTTTACTGGTCTGAGCTATAACTGAAGCCAACAGCAAATTCAAAATGGGAAGCATTCAAAGAACTTATCTTGGAAGCTACTAGGCTTTACATACCAACTAAGAAATATTGTTCAAGGTTTAGGCCAAAATGGATGTCAGATGAACTAATGAGGCATATGGCAGAGAAGAAAAATGCATGGGATACTTACAAATTAACACATGACACAGAAGCCTATGATAGATACAAGTTGATATGCAACCAAGTTACAAAGGAGGTTAGGCAGGCAAAGGCAGATTACGAGAAATCCTTGGCAAGAGATGCAAAGAAAAACAGCAAAGAGTTCTTTACTTATGTTAACTCTAGAAGGAAGGGGATGAATCAGATTGGTCCACTTGATATTGATGGGTCAACTGTTGATGATCCTGCTCAGGTAGCTAACAAACTAAATGAATATTTTGCATCGACATTCACACATGAGGAGTTATTCAGCAAGGGGAATGCCAGAGGTGTATTCAACTCTAGCAGTAAGCTAGAGAATCTTGAAATAACTGGGAGTAAAGTGGAGGAGAAACTGTTGAAAATAAATACAAGAAAGGCACCTGGGGTGGATGGGATCTATCCAGTTATATTAAAGGAAGCAGCAAAGGAAGTAAGCAAACCCTTAGCCATAATTATGAGAGCTTCCTTGGACTCAGGGGAGGTACCCATAGACTGGAAATGTGCAAATGTGACCCCAATTCACAAAGGAGGATCAAAGGCTGACACAAGTAATTATAGACCTGTGAGCTTAACTTCTGTTCCAGGAAAATTAATGGAGGCACTGGTTAAAGAAGCACTGCAGGATCATCTGGACAAGAATTCAGTTATAGCTCAGACACAGCATGGGTTTGTTAAGGGCAGGTCTTGCCTGACCAACTTGATTGGATATTATGATGCAGTCACAAAAGAACTGGATGCAGGGAATAACTTTGACATTATATACTTGGATCTAAGAAAGGCTTTTGATACTGTTGCACATGGAAGACTGCTACACAAATTGGAGCAGTGTGACATTGGAGGCAAATTGCTGCTATGGATAAAGGGGTGGTTGAGGGGGAGAAGACAGAGAGTGGTAATCAATGGACACTGCTCATTGTGGACTAATGTTATTAGTGGAGTCCCTCAGGGCTCAGTGTTGGGTCCATTATTGTTTTCTGTATTTATAAATGATATTGATGATGGTATATCAAGCTTAATGTCCAAGTTTGCAGATGATACAAAGGTTGGCAGGGTTGTCAAGGACACTACTGACACTATGCTGCTGCAACAGGATCTGGAAAGGTTGAGCAGATGGGCTGAGAGGTGGCAAATGAAGTTTAACATTGACAAATGTAAAGTACTACACATGGGAAACAGCAACCCCAGAGCAACGTATCAACTCTGTGGTACTACACTGACAGTGGTAGAGAATGAAAGGGACTTGGGGGTAATTGTGCAGGCAGATATGAAGTTCTCTGAGCAGTGCAGACGGGCTGCAAGAGTAGTCATGGAGTATTGTCAATGATATACAGGAATTTTTCCAGCAGGGATAAGGAGGTGATTATTCCATTGTATAAGGCAATGGTCAGGCCACACCTAGAGTACTGTATACAGGTCTGGAGGCCTCATTTCAAGAAGGATGTAGAGCTGCTGGAACGAGTACAGAGAAGGGCAACAAGATTAGTGAATGGAACAAAGGGGTGCTCTTACGAAGAAAGGCTTAAGTTTTGCAAATTACAGTGTCTGGAGACTAGGCACCAGCGAGGTGATCTGATAGAGGTGTATAAAGCCTTGAATGGTTTAAGCATGCTTAATGCTGATGGGATTCTTCCTCTAGCTCAGAAAAATCACCTGAGAGGGCATAAATTCAAATTGACGAAAGACAGATGTAGGATAGACGCGAGGAAATTTGCCTTTAGCCAGCGGGTGGTTGGTTGGTGGAACAGACTTCCATCCCTTGTGGTGGAGGTTGATAGCCTAAATAAGTTTAAGGCTCAGCTGGACAGGTATTTGGAACAAACAGAGGGGTGAGGTGGAAGTGGGGTTTTTTTTTTTTTTTTTGGCTGATGCTGCATAAGCTTGCTTTCTTGCATCAAATGCCTCTACTAATGCTCCCACTGAGTTGCAGATGGTAATCTCTTTATCTTTTAATTTGAGTGTAACAACAGCACTATTGCTTGCTTTGAAGGCCATGGATGTGAACGATGTGTACCCAGTTAAGTCTCGTAATGCAGTCGTTATATGGAAAATTTTCATTTCCATAAAACGAAGAAATAAAAAAATTCTAAAAAAATTCGGTAAAAAGAAAACATTATCTCTAAATAGAAAAATTCGCTATAAAGAAGTTTGTTAAACAGAGGTCCGACTGTACTTATTATTTATCGTGATTTTACCAATTATCGAAAAAAGGTGCATAGCCACGAATTTGCCAAGGGCGCCAAAAACCTAGCTACACCTCTGGTGCTCACCGTGCATATTCCAGAACTTATGAATCATGGAAGATGGGTAAGAAAATATTGAAGTACAAGGTAGAGAAAAATGTCTCATACCAAGAAGTAGGATCTCCACATATTTTTTTTACTTTGTCATATACCAAGAAGCATGAAAATAGATATTAAATGTTATCCCTTCCAAATCATACTCTAATGCAGCTAAAAATACTAAAGAGATTTCAGCACAGACTTATATTACAATTCTTCCTAAATTGCCTCTTGTCCAATGGGCCAGATCTATCCTGACTGAGGCGCCTCCATAGCCAGCTGGGAAGGAGCAGCAGTGCGTAGCACACGCTTCTTGATTAGACCGGGGTTCGAGCCCGTCACCACCAAATACGGAGGATGCAGAAAGGTGAGGGAATGACCACCGCATATCCCCAGAGCAATATGGCCTTAGTTGCTAATGCTCCTAAAAACCAAATAACAACAACTATCCTGACTGATGGTGAAACACTGACAGCAACAAAGACCATAAGTGCATCAAATTGTACTAATATAAAGCTATCTAAACTACAATGACCCCAAGTCAGGAATGCTAACAAGATTAGCATTAGCATTAGTAGAGGCATATGATGCAAAAAAGCAAGCTTATGCAGCATCAGCCAAAAAAAAAAACACACTTCCATTTCACCCCTCCGTTCATTTGAAATACCTGTCCAGCTGAGCCTTAAATTTAAAAGAGAAAGATGTCCACCTTACACAGAATAAACCAACTGATCAAGCTATGGAAATTGATGAGAAGTCAGATAATGAAGCTGCAGTTCTCCTGCTGATGACAAGATTGATATCACTAATCCAGTTTTTTCAAAATGTGAAAACAAAACAATCAGACCAATCCACCTAACCTAAACCCAAGTAATGCAGAAAATCATTCAATGGAATTGCAGAGGTCTAAGAAGCAATTTTTGCGAATTAAAATATTTAATACACCACTACAATCCTGCAAGCATTTGTCTACAGAGAAACATATTTATCCTCAAATTATACTGCACACTTCTCAAGGTATACTCTATACAGATAGGACAGATGTTCTGAATCTCCAGCAAGAGGAGGAGTAGCCATTTTAGTTCGTAGAAACGTTCCATCCAAACCTATTCAGCTTTGCACCACTCTAGAAGCAGTAGCTGTTCGCATTGTTTTTGACATTACTCTCACTCTTGTGTCCATTTATTCCACCAAATGCTTCATGTTCCAGTGCAAAACTAGACAATTTACTAAATCAACTGCCTCATCCTTTATGCCTTCTAGGTGATCCAAATGCTCATCATACTTGTGGGGTTCTATAAACATGGATCGGAGAGGGCGGATGATCAAAACTGTACTCGATGATCATCACTTAGCCTTGCTGAATACCGGTATACGCACATATATCCACCTGCCTACAGGATCAAGCTCTACTCTTGACCTGTCCATATGCTCCTCATCCATTTATCCTAGTCTTGAGTGGTCAGTATTAAATAAACTTCACAACAGTGATAACTTTCCCATAATTTGCAAAATACAGACAAATATAAACTATGCCTCCAACCAACGAATTAAGTGGAATTTTCACCGAGCAAACTGGGAACAGTTTTCTAGTACCATCATTGATAGCTATCTGATACTTACTACATCTATTAATAATGCCGATTGGTATATAGCAGAAGAACTACTTGGAGCTGCTGCTAATGCAATACCGAAATCAAATATTACCAAACAGATATAATGGTTGGTGGACAAGAGATTGCTTTCTTGCTAAAAGGAAACAAAATAAAGCTTGGAACATTTTTTTGCCAAAATGTTACAATGGAGAACCTTATAAATCATAAATGCCTGAAAGCTGAAGCACGCCAAATTTGTAGGAAAGCAAAACAAGATGCGTAGATTCGATTCACTTCTATCATCTGCAGAAACACTGACCCCAGAATAATCTGGAGAAAGAACCATATCCTAAGTGGAAAGTTCCAACAAACTTCAACCCCAATCCTGTCTTGGAAAGTAATGGATATTTCTTCTCCGACTGATATTGCAGAGGCACTAGCTGAAACATTTGCTGCCACTTCATCCTCTCAATCTTATGAAGTCTCATTCAGCTGTACAAAAATGTCTGTAGAAAAATATAAAATTAACTTCAATACAAACCAATCATATTTTTATAACCTTCCATTTACTATTACTGAACTCAATGAAGCTCTCCAGAATTCTCGAAATATAGTAGTTCTGCTCGGCCAAATAGCATTTACTACATAATGTTGAGCCACCTCAACTCAAAATCTACACTTAAAATTTTACAACGGAATCTTTGAAGAGAAAGTTTACCCTGATACATGGCATCAGTCAATAATGGTGGCCATAGCAAAACCAGGGAAAATTGCTTCCTCCCCCCAACAGTTATTGTCCTATATCATTGACCAGCTGTTTAGGAAAGATACTAGAAAAAATGGTTCACAGGAGACTCATCTGGATTATTGAAGATCAAGATGCTATAACCACCACCAATTTGGTTTCCGCCGTAAAAAAAAAAAAAAAAAGTAAAGTGCAGCCATTATCAACCCACTGCAGGATGGAAGCCTCCTCAACAATTCATGCTGAGGGAAATGGACCATAATCTGCCACGCTGGTCCAGTGCGGGTTGGCAGATCGACCGTATTCAGCAGTCAGGGGCTTGAACCCCAGTCTACTCAAAGAGCGTGTGCTACTGCACTCCCGCTCCTGCCCAATCGGCTACGGAGGAGTAACAGGTCTACAACTGATGTCCACATCAAAGCCGAAGCTCACATTCAAAACGCTTTTGTCAAAAAACAGCACATGGTAATGATAACTTTTGATATTACCAAAGCATTCAACCTGGAGATATGGAATCCTCCAAGACTTATACAACTTTGGACTGAGAGGTAACCTGCCTCGATTGATTCAGAATTTTCTTCATCTCAGGACCTTTCAAGTAAGATTCCAGAATGAGCTGTCCAAAATTCACACGCAAGGAGTACCTCAGGGATCGATTTTAAGTGCCACACTTTTTGCATTACATACCAGTAGAATTACTCGAGACATTCCAGCTACAGTGGAAACTTATATGTATGCAGACGAGCTTGCTGTTTCCTGTCAATCATCAAACGTGGCTACCATTGAAAGACAACTACAGTTAGCAATAACCAAAATTTAAACTTGGACAAAATGTAATGGCTATCAATTAACCAAGCTGAAAACAGCAGCAATACACTTCTGTAAATTATGATCACTTCATCCAGAACCTGTATTAAAACTGAAAGGCGGAGACATACCGATGACCGATTCCATAAGCCTACTGGGTTTGATTTTAGACACCAAACTTAATTTTCATAAGCATATAACCTACCTGCAAACTACGTGCCTTCAGAAATTAAACATCCTTTGCGCAGTATCCTCAACTTCTTGGGGCGCTGACGGGCAGTCAGTGCTGACAGTTACATGCCAACCATACTTCAGAACACACTGTGAAACTCATAGTTTATATCTTGCTCTAATCCGGTCATGATTAGATTAGAGAGCTATAGTATATGTTTCAGCTAAAAACAGCATCTTACAGACTCTGAACACCATCCAACAGAGTGTGCTGCAATCTGCACTAGGTTCTTACAGAACCTTGCCATACAGAGCTTGTACATAGAAGCACATGACCCTCCACTTTATCTTAGAAGACAACACCTACTCTGCCAATACACTGGGAAAATAAGCTTTCCAATTCACCCCTGTTGGGTATACCTCAACGATCCTCTTTGGTAAACACACTATGAATCCAAGCCTAATGAACCTAGACCTGCTGGGATACGTCTTCAAGAAGTAATACAGAAAAGGGAAAATCGACTTCAATAAAATTGCGGAAAGTAGAAATATGCCTTCGCCCCCCATGGTATAGACATGATATAGTCGTTTCTCTATACTTCGCTCAGTGGTCAAAAAATACCGTTCCACCACTTATTATCCTACAGTTACATGCCAACCATATTTTGGAACACACTGTGAAACTCAGTCAATACTAGTGGTTTCCAAACTACTGAGATCTGCAGACCCTTTCAAAAATCAAAAAAACTTTTGCGGACCCCTATGTATAACTTATGCATATGTTATATATAGTCGACCATATATGTATATATGGTCAACCGCCATTTCGCGGTTCCCCTGGAACTGGTCTACGGACTCCAGTTTGGGAAATGCTAGTCTACACGGGTGGGCCTAAGTCCCAATCACAAGTAGGGGCAACAGCTGTATTCCCTTCACATGTAATCTCAAAATCCTTCCAGTTGAGTGCAGCATACTTTCTTCAGAAAGTATGCTATATGCTATCCAGCTTGTATTAAGTGAAATATGTCCATAGTCATTGCTCCCTGTCCTAATATATTTGGATTCACTCAGTGCTATATTAGCCATACAGGGTAAACAACATTCTCATCATCCTCTACTACAAGAAATTGGCTTTCTAATCAACCTCTGTCAAACGAAACACTCTGAAATAACTCTTTGCTGGATCCCAGGACACTGCAAAATAGAAGGTAATGAAAAAGAAGACAATGCAGCAAAGTCAGCATCAGAACTGCCAAACAGAACAATGATAGTCCCACTACTGATTTTAGTCCACTCATTATTAGAGAAAGTGAAAATGAATGTGCCCAGATATACAAAAATCCAGTCAATAATAAACTACAGGAAATAAAACCTAATCCACAAATATGGCACTCCAGCATTAGAGGAAGTTGCAGAGAAGAAGTAATGCTTGCCAGACTACAAATTGGCCATACTCATCTTATGAAATTTCATCTATTAGCAAATAAAAATCCCCACTCTGCATTCAATGTCAACTTCAGCTTTCAGTAAGACACATTCTTTTGGTATGCCCTCGATTCAGAAATTTCAGATTCCTTTGTTTTCAAAGTTTATGCAATAATCAGAATCCACTTACCCTTCAACAGATCCTAGGCAATTCTGCAAATCTAGATGAATTGTTTAATTTTATTTGGCAAATCAGATTTGATAAACAAATCTAAAAAAAAATGTTTGATTTTCATTAAAAACTTAGAAAAATAAATCTTGGCCTTGTGTCTTTAAATCCCTTAAACAGCAACATCTCTGAATTGCTTGCCTAAATCGCATATAAGCCATATTTTGAAAATTTAAATCCGAAGCTGAGAAATCCAAACTAAGCTACCTGCCTTTACCATAAACCACCCACTCACAATAACTGAATGAAAGAATCTATATATACCTCAAGAAACAGTGCTCCTGGCCCTGACAGAATTTGCTATATAATGCTCCAACATATCGATCAGAAATCACTATTGTCATTGCTGAACTTTTACAATAGGATATTTTCTGAACGTATATTCCCCACTTCCTGGCAACATTCTTATGTAATAGCTATACCTAAACCTGGAAAAGATCATTCTATGCCTCACAACTCTAGACCAATTTCTCTAAGCAGCTGGTTGAGTAAGACTGGAAAAAATGGTTCACCATCAACTCACCTGGTACCTTGAATCCCAAAACATAATCAGTAATAATCAGTTTGGCATTTGGAAGAATAGACCTTCCCTAGACCTTGTGACAAAAGCTGAATCAAACATAAGGCATGCATTCATCAGAAATCAACATCTCGTCATGATATGGGTTGATATAGTGAGAGCTTTCGATACCACATGGACTACAGCATTCTAAGAGATCTCTGTTCTATTCATATGAGAGGCCATTTACAATATTATATTCAAAGCTTCCTTTGACACAGGTCCTTCCAAGTTAGGTATTGGCAGGTTTTATTTCAAACATACATACAAGGAGTCCCACAAAGCTCTGTACTCAGTGCCACTTTCTTTGTGATACGAATAAAACAATATCACAAACAGCATTCCAAACACTATTGACACATATCTCTATGCATATGATCTTACCATATCCTGTCCTTCCCAGAATATGAACTATATGATCTGATTGAGTTGTATAAGGCCTTGAATGGGTTGAGCATGCTGATGGGATTCTTCCTCTTGCTCAGATTAAGAACATGAGGGGGGGCACAGATTCAAATTGATAACCTAAATAAATTTAAGGCTAAGCTGCACAGGCATTTGGAATGAATGGAGGGGTGAAATGGGAAGTTTTTTTTTGGCTGATGCTGCATAAGCTTGCTTCCACTGCCACCATGACTTCTGATGCCCTGATGCAGTGCACTTTTCTTGGTTGAGGATAGTTCTATACCATAATAAAAATTGGACTATACCATAAATTCTAAAAGATCTTGGTAATAAAAATGAGTTACATCTGAACTTTTTTTTAGCTTTTTCCTGTGAATAAGTGCACTATAGACCCTAGCAGCTTATGCGCCCCTAAACCCCATAACACAAACAAACACACATTCTTGGACTCAAGGAAGGTCCCCACTGACTGGCTACATGAGAATGTATCCCCAATTCACAAAGATAATCAAAGGGTGACACGAGTAATTACAGATCTGTCAACTAACTTCTGTTCCATTGAAAATAATGGAGTCACAGTAAAAGAAATAATGCAGGATCATCTATACAAGGCCACAATTACATTTCAGACAGCATGGGTTTGAAATCTTGTCTGACCAATTTAATTAAATGGATTTAGCATTTAGCATGCTGATGGGATTCTTCCTGTTGCTCAGAACACACACTAGGGGGCACAAAGTCAATTTGAGGAAGGATGGTTGCAGAATACATGTGCAGAAACAAGCCAGCACTTCAGAAACCAAACTAACTGATCCACCAAGTCCAGGCAATGGCTAAATTTCTATAGTGAAATTGTTGTGGATTATGTAAAAATAGTGATTACATCAAGGCCCTCCTGAAAGAGCACAAATCACTTTGCTTTTGCTTGTAGGAAACATAACTGAAAACAAATGAAAACCCTTCTTTGCACAATATTATTATCATGTGTAATGACAGAACTTTTCATGGAGGTGTTGCTATTCTTGTTGGAAATAAGTTGCCCATTTCAGCCAATGTTGTTTACTTCCAGTGCAGAAGCAATAGCAATTTGCTTTGCAGTAGGGATTTTATTTACAGTGTGCTCCATCTGTTTTTTACCTGGGATTGACATTCTTCAGAGAGACCTTGATTGTCTTTCCGTGTCTTGATTCTTTCACCGGAGATTTCAATGGACATAATACCCTATGTGGTAAATCTAACATTAATGGAAAGTGACAAGTCATAGAGCATTTGCTCACTAACAGTCACCTTTCCCTTCTGAATGTGAGAACAGACATCTTCCACTTACTTTATCATATAAAAAACTGCTGTACAAATTGTAGCAGTGCAGCATTAGGAATACGCTACTGCTAAGGATAAAGTGATGGTTGAGTGGTTATTAATAGACACTGCCTTCGTTGACTAATGTTATTAGTGGAGTGTCCAGTGCTAGGCATATTGTTTTTTGTATTTATTAATATTATTGATTAAGGCATATCAGGTTTAATATCTAAATTTTCAGATGATATGAAGGTTGGCAGAGTGATTAATGACAGTAATGGAATGTTACTGCAATAAAATCTTGAAAAATTAGAGTTTCATATTGGCAAATGCAAGGTACTTCATGTGCGTAACAGTAATTCTGGAATGATATTCCAGTTAGGTGGCCCAACACCAAAGGCTGTGGAGGATGAAAAAGACCTGGGGATAATTGTGTTGTCAGACATTATCTTTGAGCAGTGCAGACAGGCTGCTAGAAGAGCTCATTTGGTTTGTTAATGATATATTGGAATTTTTCAATAGGGATTTGGAGGTGATTATCCCATTGTATTAGCCAATAGTTAGGTAGGCTATACCTTACTGCAGGCAAGACTGGAAGTCTCTTCTTGGGAAAGATGTAGATTAGTCAAAAGAGGTTGCAGAGAAGAGCAACAAGATTAGTGACTCAAACAAAAGCGCACTCATACCAAGAAAGACTTAATTTCTGCAAATTGCAACATCTGGAAACCAAGACCTTCAAGAAGATCTGATTGAAGTGTTTAAGGCTTTTAAGGGATTGTGTAAGCTAAATGCCGATGGTCCTTCCTTCATGCTCTGACCACACACACATAAGGGACACAAATTTAAATTTCAAAAAATTGTTTTCAGCCCGTAAGTTTTGGAACAGATTTCCATCTATGTTGTGAAACTGGGTATTTTTAATACAGTAGAGCATTAGTTACCCAGAATAATTGATGTCAGACCTCTCCCAGCTAGTCAAAATTTTTTGGATAATCGAAAGTAAGGTAAGATTAAATTTATAATCGTAAATGTAATCATAAGGTAATTTATAATCGTAAATTTAAATTCTTAAGATAAGATTAAATAAATTTAATCTTACCTTACGATTAAATTAAATAATTAAGAGGCTATACTCAACTTAGTGGTACACCCTTCAAAATGGCAACAAGAAGTTGGGGGAAAGCAGTGATTGACAGGTTGTGACTCTGCCTACTTACTTCATCCCCCCCCCTCTTCATTTCTGGCAAACATCGTGTGACACGATGTCATTGCACCAATAAATGTGAAATTCGTATCATTTCGTAGTCACATTTGCTTGCTGGGTTTGCTCATTATGTTCGCTTGCTGTGTGGTACCTCATGTCGTCCTGAGTTAAAGAAAATTTAAACTTGAAAAGTTTCATAAATTGTTCATATTTTTCCTTTAACAACTTTTTAATTACCTTAAGTGTCCAAAAATTAATATTAGGTTACCTTGCCACATGGTTCCTTGTGTTGTCCTGAGTTTCTGTGTCATGTATCCTGTTCCGTCCTGCAGGTAAACTGTTTCGTTGTTTTGCTGCTGCTGCTGCTGCTGCTGCGAGTATTGTGTCAGTTATTATGTTCTTTAAAAAAAAAAAAAATTCTATTGGCGTATTGTGCATATATACAAAGAAGAATTTTATTGTTAATTGCATATGTTAGTCGACTTTCATTTGTGTTTAGTGAAAAAAGGTTAGGTTTTTAGGTTAGGCTTTTATGCAACTTCAGGAGGGATTCAAGCTAAAACCAGTCATTCAAAAAAAAAAAAAAAAAAACAATTATAACAGGTCATGTTTTTAATTGACTTTCATTTCTGTTTAGTGAGAAAAGATTAGGTTTATAAGCAACTTCGGGAAGGATTCAAGCAAAAAGCAGTAGGGGAAAAATTATAAGAGGAGTCATATTTAATTGACTTTCATTTGTGTTTAGTGAAAAAAAAAAAAAGGTTAGGTTTTTAGGCGACTTCAGGAGGGATTCAAGAAAAAAACCACTCGTTGGCTGCACATGGTATTACTTTTGTTTCTTATTTTTAAAAAAGATTACTGTTTTTGTGTTAATTTTTCTTCATTTTAACTCTGAGATGTTATGTTATGTGACATTTTGTCTTTCTGAATAAATTGCATTTCTGTTACTTCCTGCTTCAAAAAAATTGCTGTTTTGCTGTTAGTTTTGTTGTTTTTTCAGCTCTGACGTACTGTTATGTCACATGACATCCACCACATGCAGTTGTTCGAGAAGAAGGGGGGGCACAGTGAGTGGGCGGAGTTACAAACCATACGTCACTGCTTTCCCTTTCATTTTGTAAGGGTACCGTTCTCTGGATGTTTTACCAATTAAGATTAATTAAATAAAAAAAAATTATAAACTAATCTCGGAAAACAGAAACGTCCATCCAGGCATTTTTATGATTTTTATACAAAACAGAAAAATTAGAAAGATTTTTAATTGCTCTCGGTTTTTTCAACAAATAACGGGCATGGACAATCTGTGTGTCCCAGTAGCATTTGCACCTCACTCTTTTCTCATCTTAAAACCTGGTGCAGGCATTTCTCTTTTAGTGACTAGGGTTTTCTCTGTAATGCTTTCCATAATAAGCTCATCTCAACATTATAAACATTTTCTATCTTGTTGCTATAACTGAAGCAAACTTGCTTTTCAAAGGACACATTCCTGCCGATTCACCTGCAGAAAATTTCTCGCATTGAATATCTACTTCATATATACAGTGTCTCAGTTTAAAGTTTTCCAGCCAACCTGTGCTTGCCTTAAAATCTTTATTACCTATTAATTTTCAATTAAAATTCAATGCTCTTTCACACAACATTGGGCCAGACACTGGTTCACATAAAAATAAAAAGGAAGAAAGATCAGCCTTTCAAATTATTCTGGATAACCGACGTTCTACTGTAATTTTAAGGAGATCTTGACAAATTCTTTTGGGGAGGGGGTGTTGTACGGCTGATGTGGCTTTTTTTTTTTTTTTTTTTTTGCTGATGCTTTATAAACTTGCTTTCTTGCCTTCAGTTTCTACTACTAATATGTGCCCGTTTTCTGCCATTGATTTTTCTATTTACTCCCATTTCCTCCTTGCGTCACTTATTTTGGAGGTAGAGGAGAACCCATATAGAAGTGATCACTTCTGTGATAACCTCCATACTTAGAGAGAGAGAGTCTTTCTTTTAGGTTATCCCAGTGGAAGATTAATCAGACAATGCCATGATGTATCATCAAAACCATGGCTGCATATGACCAGGAAATTGAGTGATATTTTGCATTGAATCATGAAAAAATTAAGCAAATATAAGAATTAAACTTAATAAAAAATTAAGTTGAATTCTTAGTTCAAGTAGGTATACTAATAAAATAAATATTCATAAGAATCTTTATTTCACTTTGCTTGTTTATCTTAAAAAAAAAAAAAAGTTTTGGCTATGAAAAAAAAAAAAAAAATCCTATTTTCATTGCAGTTTAAAGCATTTATTGTAATGAACAATTTCACATAGTTACACATAATTCGTTACATATAATTGCTGTAGGAATTCCTGATATTTAATGCATTAGATAATAGCCATTGTAGAAGACTTATGCCATACATGTAATAAAGGACTTTTATTCTGTTTCATGTTTGGCATATGTACTAACAGGAAGTGAGCATAATAAAGATAGTGATACTTTTTTGGCTAGATACAACCAAATGTTTCCATTGAATAGACAAACAAGAGTGTCTGGACTGTTACTAACAGTGCAGACTTCCACCATTGTCTTGTAAGAGTGTTAATGAGAAAAAAAGTACTAGTAGTTGTCATTCATTCATTCCAATTAGAAATCCTCTATATGGTCATAACAAGTTAACATAAGAACATTTCAAGCCTCTTTTCTCCGATGATACTGCTTTATGGTTTTTTTATTTATTTTTTTTTATACCTTTTCCTGGTGTTATTAACTGGTATTGTTAGTATTTAAGATATGGTAAAGCATATCACAAGGCATAGCATATATTACAGCACTTATAACAACCCAAACAGTATAGATTTTCATCTTCATAATTCTGTTTTAACCTCTTGATGCAATTTTATTCTGTTTCTTTGCCAAATTATCAAATTTATGGCAAACTTTTTAAAAAAAAAGTTTACAATGTGGAACTCCTTACAAACAGCATGCAATTATTTTACATTAAATACGTTAATCTTAAATTAATTACTTAAGATTTATAATGACAATTAGACCTTTATCAGTGAGTGTATAATAGGAACAAGTGATTTTTAGAGGGCCTAATTTAGGGTTCTTTTGAGTAGTTGGGCACCAAACACTTTATAGTATTCTTTTAGTAAGAAGGCTGTGCTATTTGCTAATAAGTAACAAACATACATCTTTTTTAATGTTTTATAGTTCATAATTTAAAAAAAAAACAACTTACCATTAAACTGAATTCTTATAGCAGGCATAAATCCTATGATGGTTCAGAATCTTGCAGCTCTTGCAGTAGCAGGTAGTGCTAATAACTCTACTGGGTTAGCAAACTTATCTACAGGTATGTATAAAATTAAGATAAATTATGAGGAAAATTTCTTTTCACAAAAACTAATTTTGCACCACTTGATAATGTTGATTAAGACTACCTTTAATTATTATATTTCATGAAAATGGTACTGTTTCTAGAGACTAATTTACAGGAAATGTTACCACAAATCAGGTGAACTAATATCATAGCTCTCAAATTCTATAAACTTTAGTTCCTGATTTCTGCATAAGTAATTCAAGGAAATCTAATGAATTTAGGCAAAAGATCAATATTTACTAGATTAATAGAATTTTTCCTTTTAGTTACTTCCCTTCTGCTGCATGGTGTTGTAGGGAACTATAACACCATTTAATGTGTGAACTGTTACATTATTTTGATAATGTAACAGTTACATTATCATATATATATATGATAATGTAACTGTTATAATGCATAGTGTGCAGCATTCATAATGGTGCTTATATTTAATAATGAAAGGTAAAATTTCTACTGTTTTCTTCACAGATGGTAAAGTTTTCTTGACTGGGGCCTTTTTTTATGTATTAGGAACTTGAGACAAAGCATAAATTATAGTGTGTCTTTAAAGTCTGTCTGATATACAGTTAGTTTCAGGATGTCAACTCTATACAGTTGTGCAAGTGGGTTAATAAAGGATTTTTGAGGGACATATTTCAGAATCAACTTTTTAGAAAGAGGTTTTAATCCAAATCAAATGGTGTTTCAAAGGTTTGCATGTATAGGACAAATAATGGTCCAGTAGTTCCTTGTACTGCTTGAATTGTCTCATTAGGATTATATTAATCATTAACTCAGAAATCTGTACAGCTCCTTTCACCATATAGGTGACTGGAATCCAGCAGTCTCATGCCTGTTCGGGCCCTGAGTGCCAAGCGATTTTTCTTGAGAAATATCTATATAGTGATCTTTCCGAGTGACTTGTTCTGTTTTATTTCTACCTTTCTTATACTCAATTCACTGAAAGTGGTTCTGTACAGCAGATTTTGAGTAGGAACCCAAAAAAGGAAAATCACCTTTCTGTTCGTAGCATAGTTACTAATTTTTTAACTTACAAACTAACTTCACGGCCACTAGGTGGCAGCACTCCTGCCTCCTCGTGACAGGGCCAGTAAGCTGAGGGAAAAGTTATCCTCCAGAGCTAAAAGCAGTAACCATGGATATAAATGACTATCCACCTCTACAGCCTTCAAGCTCAAGACCAATCCAATGATAATGACTTGAACAAACCTAAAAGCTTTGAAGGGAAGCACAGTATTACCAGAAAGTTTGGCTAGTCTTGCCAAACTTTCTGGTAATACACTCCCTATTCACACAGCCTGTTGGCAAGTTATCACCATTTCTAATTCAAAGATATTTTGAATCCATAGCCGGATTACCAAAAATGGTGAAGCGACTACAATCGGGACTCCTCCTGATCGAAACAGCTTCCTCAAAACGTTCTAAATGGCTGCTAACAACAACTCCCATCTACATTATCTATTACTCCCCACAATTGTTGAGGATAAACATAAAAAAGGCACCTGGGGTGGATGGGATCTATCCAATTATATTAAAGGAGGCAGCAAAGGAAGTACGCAAACCCTTAGCCATAATTATGAGAGTTTCTTTGGGGAGGTACTCAGGGGAGGTACCCATAGACTGGAGATGTGCAAATGTGACCCCAATTCACAAAGGAGGATCAAAGGCTGACACAAGTCATTATAGACCTGTGAGTTTAACTTCTGTTCCAGGAAAATTAATGGAGGCACTGGTTAAAGAATCACTGCAGGATCATCTAGACAAGACTTCAGTTATAGCTCGGACACAGCATGGTTTTGTTAAGGGGAAGTCTTGCCTGACCAATTTGATGGATACTATGATGCAGTCACAAAAGAACTGGATGCAGGGAATAACTTTGATATTATATATTTGGATCTTAGAAAGTCTTTTGATACTGTTGCACATGGAAGACTGCTGCACAAATTGGAGCAATTTGGCATTGGAGGCAAATTGCTGCTATGGATAAAGGCATGGTTGAGGGGGAGAAGACAAAGAGTGGTAATCAATGGACACTGCTCATCGTGGACTAGTGTTATTAGTGGAGTCGTTCAGTGTTGGGTCCATTATTGTTTTCTGTATTTATAAATGATATTGATGATGGTATATCAAGCTAATACAAATGATATTGATGATGGTATATCAAGCTAAACGATACAAAGGTTGGCAGGGTTGATAAGGACACTACTGATGCTATGCTGCTGCAACAGGATCTAGAAAGGTTGAGCAGATGGGCTGAGAGGTGGCAAATGAAGTTTAACATTGACAAATGTAAAGTACTACACATGGGAAACAGCAACCCCAGAGCAACATATTAACTCTGTGGTACTACACTGACAGTGGTAGAGAATGAAAGGGACTTGGGGGTGGTTGTGCAGGCAGATATGAAGTTCTCTGAGCAGTGCAGACGGGCTGCAAGAGTAGCTCATGGAGTATTGTCAATGATATACAGGAATTTTTCCAGCAGGGATAAGGAGGTGATTATTCCATTGTATAAGGCGATGGTCAGGCCACACCTAGAGTACTGTATACAGGTCTGGAGGCCTCATTTCAAGAAGGATGTAGAGCTGCTGGAACAAGTACAGAGAAGGGCAACAAGATTAGTGAATGGAACAAAGGGTTGCTCTTACAAAGAAAGGCTTAAGTTTTGCAAATTATAGTGTCTGGAGACTAGGCACTGGCAAGGGGATCTGATAGAGGTGTATAAAGCCTTGAATGGTTTGAGCATGCTCAATGCCGATGGGATTCTTCCTCTTGTTCAGAATAATCACCTGGGAGGGCATAAATTCAAATTGAGAAAACACAGATGTAGAATAGATGTGTGGAAATTTGCCTTTAGCCAGCGGGTAGTTGGTTGGTGGAACAGACTTCCATCCCTCGCTGTAGAAGTTGATAGCCTAAATAAATTTAAAGCTCAGCTGGACAGGTATTTCGAACGAACGGAGGGGTGAAATGGAAGTGTTTTTTTTTTTTTTTTTTGGCTGATGCTGCATAAGCTTGCTTTCTTGCATCATATGCCTCTACTAATGCTAAACCCTAAATTCATCTAAAGGTGCTATCACAGAGTGGGACCTACTTACAGTCTCTTAGAAAGAATTAAAGAAATTAACAGTCAAAGTAATCATTGCCAAACAAATAATGACCAAAAAAGGTTGAAATCTCATTCCTACTAGAGCCATCATTTTAACATTTAGCCCTCCAGAATTGCCATCCACAGCAAAAGCTGGCTATTTAAACTGACAAATTTTCAAGTACATTCTGAACCCTATTAGTTGTTTTAAATGCCAAAAAGATGGCCATTCTGACGCCTCCGTAGCCAGGTGGGAAGGAGCAGCAGTGTGCAGCACACGCTTCTTGATTAGACCGGGGTTCGAGCCCGTCACCACCGCATATCCCGGAGCAATATGGCCTTAGTTGCTAATGCTCCTAAAAACCAAACAAAAAAAAAAAAAAAAAAAAAAAGATGGCCATTCTCAGCAAGCATGCGGAGGGATGCCATTTGTCCAATTTGTCATCAAAAGACTATATACAAGACTGTATATAAACATAAAGTCACATATTCTGAGGCACGCAGACATGTTATGTTGACCATGCCTAGTCGATCCTATATGTCTCGCATACCCGGAACTATTCATCAACTGCAGTTTAAACAGATTTATCAGTTCCATCCAACACCTCTCTAGCTAACTTAGCTAAAGCAACTCTATCAACCTCCGGAAAAGGTGCTCTTAAAACAAAAGCCAGTGAAGCCACTAATGCTCCGATTAGTATTCCAAATGATACTCTAATGGTCTGAAATGACACTAAAAATTGAAAACTGATAAAGTCTGTAAGAAAACCGAACCAGCCACCAACAGTACAGGAGTAGATGTACATGCAGATTATGAGGTACCCATCCTGGAACTTCATGCCAAAGACACTATGAACACTGGACACCCCATATTCCCAAAAAAGACTGGAAAAAAATGCCCCACATACAAAAGACAGTCAGATGAATCATCCTCAGCTAAACCTAAATAATGCATAACGTCATACAGTGGACCTGCAGAGGACTAAGCAGTCATTCAGATGACTTAAAGGATTTAATCACTCAGTTTAATTCCATAGGTGTATGTTTACAGAAAACATTCTGGGCACTGCACGTTTCACCAAAATTTTCAAATTATATCATCTACAAGATAGACAAGACAAGATAGGATATCAGAATATCCTGCACATGGAGGAGTAGCTATTCTTATTAATTCTGACATTCCATCAAGGTCCATTCAATTACAAACCACCCTAGAAGCTGTGGAAGCTTGTACTGCAGTTGTTAATTCCATTTACCCTTGTTCCTATTTACATTCCACCATTTCTGCCATTTCCCCATTCAGAACTGGACAACCTCCTTAAGCAACTCCCAACACAATTTGTCTTTTCAGTGACTTTAATAGACACCATCCATGGTGGGTATTCACTACAATAGATGCGAGAGGCAGATTGATTGAAGAAATTTTGAACAGTAATGATCTGAATTTGCTAAACTCTGAATCTCCCACCTACATCCACCTACCTATCTAGAGGATCTACTTCTGTAATTGACTTGTCAGTTTGTTCACCATCCATCTTTCCAATCATGACATTGTCAGTGTTAGCCAATCCCTTTAATAGCGATCATTTTCTGATTATTTGCTAATTACAGACAGGAGTAACTCCAAATCCTGATCACAGATCCACTTGAAAGTTGAAAAAGACAAACTGAGATGGCTATTCTGCCAAAATATGTTTAGACAGACTTTAGGTTCAAAAACAACCTATTGATGATGTAACTAGATATATAACCAATTAGATTCTGACTGCAGCTGACGCTACTATTCCAAAATCCAAGACACTGAAATCACTGGTGGAATACAGATTGCTTTCATATGAAACAGGAGAGAAACTGTGCTTTTGAATAATTTCCAGAAGTATTCTGCCACTAGGAATTGATTTGCTTATTAAACGCAAAGGCAAAGCACAAATTGCAGAATGCAATTTGTGCTTTTGGCTCAACCATCACAAAAAGACACCGACACATGGCTCATCTAGAGAAAGATACAGGGCCCTAAATGGCAAATTTTCTGGCAGCACAGGGCCCTAAATGGCAAATTTTTTGGCAGCCCTCTCGGATACTTCATTGGAAAAGGAAAACATGTCTTCTCCTTAAGAAGTTGCTAAAGCACTAGCAGAATCATTTGCCATAATCTCTGCTTCTGCTTCTTATGCATCCTCATCCAAAACCTCAAAGCAGCTGCAGAACGGTATAGAATCAACTTCTTCATGCACTGCTCCTTTCCATATAACCAACTGTTTACATTACTAGAAATTAAAGAATCATTAAATAGATCTTCCAACAGTGCTGCAGGCCCAGATGGTGTTCATTACATTATGCTGAAGCACTTACTTGAAGAGGACTTGTGTACCTTATTGATTTTCTATAATTTGATCTTCTCTGAAAATGCCTATCCTTCTTCCTGGTACAATTCTTTCTTTATCGTGATACTGAAACAATGTAAATATCCATCCCTGGTACAAAATTATAGGCCCATATCTCTCAAGCTGCTTTGGTAAAGGCCCCGGGTGCCAAGCGATCTTTCTAGTGCAGTTTTCTGGCGTTTTTCCTAGGGCGAATACTAGTGCTTTAATAATCTCTCCACCACTCGCAATGTTACTGCTTCCCTCATTGAGCAATGTTACTGCTATCGCTAGCAATGTACTGCTCTCCTCTTCTGCTGATCGCTTGGTCACTGGTTGGCACCACTCCTGCCTCCATGTGGCAGGGTCGGTAACCTGGGAGAAGGAATTCTCTCTTCCAAGGCTAAAAGGAGCAGTGATGGATTGCGATGCATATCCACCGCTAGAGCCCACAGGCTCCAGACCTGTTAACTCTGATTCAGAGCTTGACTCGAATCATGCAAAGAGACTACAGACAGAAAAACAAACTGCAGACATGCCAGCATTTTTCATAATGCATTCGCTATCCATACAACCTGTCAGCAAGCTATCACTTTTTCTAATACAGAAATGTTTAGTATCGGTTGTTGGATCTCCCAAAATGGTTAAATGTCTCCAATCTGGAGACCTTCTAATTGAAACTCCTAAGCCAAGTCACTCAGAAAAATTGTTAAAATTAACAACTTTTAACAATATTCTTGTGTCAGTAACAACCCATGAACACTTCTAAAGGAGTTATTAGCGAATGGGACTTACTAAATGTGTCTGAAGAAGAGATAATTCAAGAGCTTAGCGAACAAAAAGTGACTCACGCACGGAGAATTATGACAAAAAAAGATGGCAACCTATTACCAACCAGGTCCATTATTTTGACATTCGGTACTCTGAATCTCCCATCTTCTGTAAAAGCAGGTTACTTAAACTGGAAGATTCGACCTTACATCCCAAATCCCATTTGCTGCTTTAACTGCCAGAAGTACAGCCATTCTCAGACGGCATGCTGAGGCAATGCTGTGTGCCCTATTTGCGGCTCCAAAGAGAATTCCCAAGGAGACTGTACAGCTTCCACTCCCACTTGCCCAAACTGTCAAGGAAGCCATTCTACATTTTCTAAAGCCTGTGACCTTTGGAAATCAGGTAAAAAAATCCAGAAGTATAAAGTGGAGCATAAAGTCACATACCCTGAAGCAAGAAAGCAAATAATGCTAACCACGCCTAGCTGATCATATGCGCATCGGTCACCAAAAGCAGCCACTCAGCTGCAACCCAAACAGATGTCTCCATAGAACCGAATATTTCCTTTGCCACCTGGGCCAAAACTGTGCTAACTTACAATAAGAAAACTACAGTCAATGAGACCAGCAACACTCCGATCGGTATCCCAACTGATGCTATCTCAACCTTGCCCTAAACAACAAAATCAGCTACTATTGAAAACCAGAAGAAAGTGAAACCACATTTTATCAACATGGAAATGAAGGTTCAGTCAGAGGATGCAAAAACAATACTAGAGTTACATGCTAATGATACCCTGGAAACAGGATGCCCAACCTTTCCCAGAAATGAAAAATCAAAACTAAGCAGACAGAAACCTTCTCAGAAAAAACAGTCAGATCAATCTTCCTCAAATAAATCCAGCCAATGAATAAATTTCTTCAATGGACCTGTAGAAGATTACTGTGTAATCCTTTACAGTTCCTCTTGAATTATTTACTCATACAAACTAAAACAATAGGTGTATGTTTACAGGAAAACTTTTATCACCACAAGTTTCTCTGAAAATTAAAAATTATACTATGTTTAGGCAAGACAGGGATTCTGACACTCCTGCACGTGGTGAGGTGGCTATTCTTATCAAAACTACCATACCGTCAAGACATCTCCAACTACAAACACTCCTTAGAATTTGTAGCAGTTCGGATAGCAATGGGAATATCTTTAACCCTTGCATCCATTTATATCCCACCGAATTATCCTTGCTCCCAGACTGAACTTGACAATCTTATCACACAACTGCCACCTCTGGTCTGTTTACTCGGTTATTTCAACGGACACCATCCATTGTTTGGATCTTCCAACATGGATAGGAGAGGCCAATTAATAGAAATATTCCTGGATAACCATAACCTGACTCTGTTGAATTCTGGCTCTCCAACTCATATCTAACTACCTACAGGTACTACATCAGCCATAGACATATCCATATGTTCAGCCTCTCTTTTTCCAAGCATGGATTGGTTAGTGCTAAGTGAACCATTCCACAGTGACCATTTTCCTATCATCAGTTCAATTCAAACACAGACGGTGTCATGTCCTAAAGGCCATACTTCTTGGAATTTTCATAAAACAAACTGGAAAAACTATTCAACTTGTATCCTTCTTGACAACCAATATGTACAACAAAAACACATTGATGATGAAACTGATCATTAGCATTAGTATTAGTAGAGGCATTTGATGCAAGAAAGCAAGCTTATGCAGCATCAGCCAAAAAAAAAAAAAAACCCACTTCCACTTCACCCCTCTGTTCGTTCAAAATACCTGTCCAGCTGAGCCTTAAACTTATTTAGGCTATCAACCTCCACGACAAGGGATAGAAGTCTGTTCCACCAACCAACCACCCGCTGGCTAAAGGCAAATTTCCGCACGTCTATCCTACATCTGTCTTTCCTCAATTTGAATTTATGCCCTCTCAGGTGATTTTTCTGAGCAAGAGGCAGAATCCCATCAGCATTGAGCATGCTCAAACCATTCAAGGCTTTATACACCTATATCGTATCACCTCATCGGTGCCTAGTCTCCAGACACTGTAATTTGCAAAACTTAAGCCTTTCTTCGTAAGAGCAACCCTTTGTTCCATTCACTAATCTTGTTGCCCTTCTCTGTACTCGTTCCAGCAGCTCTACATCCTTCTTGAAATGAGGCCTCCAGACCTGTATACAGTACTCTACATACATACAGGTGTGGCCTGACCATTGCCTTATACAAGGGAATAATCACCTCCTTATCCCTGCTGGAAAAATTCCTGTATATCATTGACAATACTCCATGAGCTACTCTTGCAGCCTGTCTGCACTGCTCAGAGAACTTCATATCTGCCTGCACTGCTCAGAGAACTTCATATCTGCCTGCACAACCACCCCCAAGTCCCTTTCATTCTCTACCACTGTCAGTGTAGTACCACAGAGTTGATACGTTGCTCTGGGGTTGCTGTTTCCCATGTGTAGTACTTTACATTTGTCAATGTTAAACTTCATTTGCCACCTCTCAGCCCATCTGCTCAACCTTTCCAGATCCTGTTGCAGCAGCATAGTGTCAGTAGTGTCCTTGACAACCCTGCCAACCTTTGTATCATCTGCAAACTTGGACATTAAGCTTGATATACCATCATCAATATCATTTATAAATACAGAACACAATAATGGACCCAACACTGAGCCCTGCGGGACTCCACTAATAACATTAGTCCACGATGAGCAGTGTCCATTGATTACCACTCTCTGTCTTCTCCCCCTCAACCACCCCTTTATCCATTGCAGCAATTTGCCTCCAATGTCACACTGCTCCAATTTGTGTAGCAGTCTTCCATGTGCAACAGTATCAAAAGCCTTTCTAAGATCCAAGTATATAATATCAAAGCTATTCCCTGCATCCAGTTCTTTTGTGACTTCATCATAGTATCCAATCAAATTGGTCAGGCAAGACTTCCCTTTAACAAAACCATACTGTGTCCGAGCTATAACTGAAGTCTTGTCTAGATGATCCGGCAGTGCTTCTTTAACCAGCGCCTCCATTAATTTTCGTGGAACAGAAGTTAAACTCACAGGTCTATAATTACTTGTATCGGCCTTTGATCCTCCTTTGTGAATTGGGGTCACATTTGCACATTTCCAGTCTATGGGTACCTCCCCTGAGTCCAAGGAAGCTCTCATAATTATGGCTAAGGGTTTGCTTACTTCCTTTGCTGCCTCCTTTAATATAACTGGATAGATCCCATCCACCCCGGGTGCCTTTCTTGTGTTTATCTTCCACAATTTCTCCTCCATTTTACTCCCAGTTATTTCAAGATTCTGTAGCTTACTGCTAGAGTTGAATACACCTCTGGCATTCCCCTCGCTGAATAACTCATGTGTGAATGTCGATGCAAAATATTCATTTAGTTTGTTAGCTACCTGAGCAGGATCATCAACAGTTGACCCATCAATATCAAGTGGACCAATCTGATTCATCCCCTTCCTTCTAGAGTTTACATACGTTAAGAACTCTTTGCTGTTTTTCTTTGCATCCCTTGCCAAGGATTTCTCGTAATCTGCCTTCGCCTGCCTAACCTCCTTTGTAACTTGGTTGCATATCAACTTGTATCTATCATAGGCTTCTGTGTCATGTGTTAATTTGTAAGTATCCCATGCATTTTTCTTCTCTGCCATATGCCTCATTAGTTCATCTGATATCCATTTTGGCCTAAACCTTGAACAATATTTCTTAGTTGGTATGTAAAGCCTAGTAGCTTCCAAGATAAGTTCTTTGAATGCTTCCCATTTTGAATTTGCTGTTGGTAACATCATCAGTTGGTCCCACTGTATAGAATTTAAATACTGTCTCAGTCCATCGTAGTCGCCTTTACGGAAGCAATAACCCTTCCCTTTACCCCTAATGGTAGTTACCTCTTTGAGTAAATCCCACTTCAGCACACTGTGATCACTGCCACCTAGTGGTTCATTTATCTGCAGATTCTTAATGCATGAAGAATCACTGCTGATAATCAAATCAAGAGTATTACTCCCTCTAGTTGCCTCCCGAACATGCTGATGTAGAAAACAATCATCCAATAAATCCACAAAAGCCCTGCTAGTGTGTGAGTGACCAGCCCCCAAATTCCAGTCAATATCTGGGAAATTAAAATCTCCCATTATAAGACTCTCTGATTTACTGGCCCACTCTATTTCCCTGTACAGTTTCTTATTATACTCATCAGAGTCATTAGGCCTATAGCACACTCCTACTCTCAATTTTGATCTCCCAATGCTTATGTCACACCAAACTGCCTCAACACTGCACTGTCCAGCGATGTCGACTGGCTTCACTTCCTTGGTTTTTATGTGTTTCTTAACTAATAGCATAACCCCTCCCCCATTTCTATCCTGTCTATCCTTTCTGTAGATGTTGTACTCCCCAAATTCCAGTTCTGCATCCCTTATATCTGTGTGACACCACGTCTTTGATATCCCAACAATATCTGCCTTTGATGTTTTGAGCAATACCTCAAATTCATCAAATTTATTTACTAAATTCCTAGCATTGGTGTACACGCAAGTATACCTGCACCTGTTTCTATTCTTAGCTACCCTAACACAACCCATGTGTTTACTTGTACCGCAATGGCTCCCAGCAGTCTCTTAAATATCATGCATCTTGTTTTTCAGGCTTCTGCTCATTCTAATAGAAGCAGTGCAAGAATCTCTTTCACCTCTGCCAGTGGCTATGTCAATCTATTGGTCTTTGTCTCCCCCCCCCAAGCTAGCAGTTTTCCGACCCACCTAACACTGCCTCGATAGCATCAGCAAATATTCTTGCACCCTTTCTATTTAAGTGTATCCCATCCCTGTAGAAGCAATCTCTCCTGTTAACAAGTACAGTCCAGGCTGAAAAAAATTCTACCCCTTGAGCCTTGCACAATCTTTCCAGGGCCGAATTGATCGACAAGGCTTTCATCATATACTCCCTCCTATCGTGTCTGGGCAGAATTGCAGACACTTTCAAATTCAACCCTAATTCTCGGCTTTTGTTCAACAGTGACCTGTACTTGTTAAGTAATTCTGCCGGTCTCCTACTTTTAATATCATTAGTGCCAACGTGTATAACTATATCACCTTTTGTGCCCTTAAAAGATGATATTCGCTCTACAACGTCATCAACCTTTGCCCCTGGCAGACATACCCTGGTCCTGTTCCGCCTATCCTTTTTACAAAGCATGTGCCCCGTTTCCCTGACAATAGAGTCACCAACAACTACTAGTTCCTTCGGGACCAGCGCATTCTGATCACATTAAAAGCCATATATTATCTGCAGCAGAAATTTCCATTCCAAAATCTGATCAGCGCAAGCATGTACACCAAAATCAATGGCGGAAACAAGAGTGCTCCAAAGTGAAACGAGAAAAAAATCATGCTTGAAACCAGTTTTGCAAATTTCCAACTACCACCTAATTATATACAAAAAACTGAGCCAAAGCAAGACAAATTAGGAAGACAGCAAAACGTGACTCCTGGATTAAATTCAACTGAACTATTAACAAAAACACTGACACTCGAATCATTTGGAAAAAAATTCAAGCTCTCAATGGGAAATTTCTACCACTGCAATCTCCGATAATACAATGCAATGGGCAGGAATTATCCTCTCCTACTGACATTGCAAATTCTTTAGCAGAATCTTTTTATAACATTTCTGCCTCTTTTTCTTATGTGACCTCCTTTCAACGCAATAAAACTGATGCAGAACATCATGAATTTAATTTCTCAACTAGACTTTCACTTCTGTATAACCAGCTGTTTACTCTGTCTGAGCTGAAAGAAACTTTGAGCAAATCTCCGAAAAGTGCAGCAGGACCAGACTGCATTCACTACAGTATGCTGAAGCATCTGTGTGAAGCCAATCTCTATATACTGTTACTCTTTTATAACCAGATCTTCTCAAAAAATACATATCCTCTTTCATGGCATCATTCCTTTATTTGTGCTATTCCAAAACCAGGCAGAGATCCTTCTCTAGTTCAGAATTACAGACCAATATCGTTGACAAGCTGTTTGGGCAAAATCTTTGCAAGGATGGTGCATAAGAGGCTCACCTGGATTCTAGACTCCGAAAATCTCCTTTCTGATCACCAATATGGCTTCCATAAAAACAGGTCCACCCTAGATTTACTCATAAAAATCGAATCCAAATTCGTAATGCCTTCGTCAGGAGACAACATCTAGTGTTGGTCAACCTCAATATTCATAAAGCATTTGACACCACATGGTGTTATTAAAGATATGCATCAGTTGGGGCTGAGAGGCCATCTCCCTTTAATAATTCGGAACTTTTTAAAATTGTGTACATTTCAAGTCCGATATAAAAACATGCTGTCAGCATCTCACATTCAAGAAGAGGGTGTCCCACAAGGTTTCATATTGAGTCTAACCCTATTTGCTATTAGGGTCAACAATATTTTGAAAGAACTTCCAAAAACGATTGAACTATACATGTATGCTGACGATCCCACCATATCCTGCCAATCGCAAAGCATGAATACTATCGAAAGACAGCTACAAATTGCTTTAATGTGAATTCAATCCTGGACCTTACACAATGGATATCATCTCACTGAACAGAAATCTACTACCACTCATTTCTGCAAACTTCGGTCACTTCATCCTGATCCAGAGCTAAAGATAAATAATGTGCCAGTTCCTTATGCTCACACTGTCCGTTTCCTTGGTCTGATACTAGACAGGAAACTGAACTTTCAAGCACATTGCTTATCTTCGAACCATCTGCTTGAAGAAATTAAACATCCTCTGATGTGTTTCATCCATGTCATGAGGTGCCGATCGTCATACCCTCATCCATCTTTATAGAGCTCTCATCAGGTCTCACTTGGACTATGGCTCTCCAGTATATGATTCTGCCAGGAAAAGTACTTTAGAATGATTAAACACCATCCAGCACAGTGCTTTGAGAGTCGCTCTAGGGGCATTCAGAACCTCCCTGGTTCAGAGCCTTTACATCGAAGCCCATGAATCTCCCTACATCTTTGCAGAAAAACATTACTTCTGATGTATGCCGTAAAAATCCGCAGTCTTCCTTCTCACCCTTGTTGGAGATGTCTGTACAATACTGAATGTGAGTAATTTTACAACAGTAAACCTAATGAAAACTGACCCACTCCACTTAGATTTAAGGAACTGGCTCAATCATGGAATATAGAAATTGGTAATATATTTCAGGACACGACACCACTAGATCCACTCTGGACAAATATCTGTGCAATATATGATGACTACTTTCATCAGTGGGGAAAGAACACCCTGTCTCCTTCCAATATTGCACGGTTACATGCAACTTAACTCTTTCTAATTCAAACACATGTGAAATCTATACAGATGGATCAAAAACTGAGACCCAAGTAGGTGCTGCAGCAATCTTCCTGTCATTCAGCACTTCTGTCTTGTTGCAGTAGAATGCAGCATCTTCACTGCTGAGCTCTATGCTATAAACTTAGCTCTGGATCACATTATTGAACATCTAATTCCATCTGCTTTAATATACACTGACTCACTCAGTGCTGTCTCTGCCATAAATACTAATACCAACTCCTCTCACCCTGTAATAAAACAGCCATTCTAAATTACTTGTGTGTAATGAGACAAACCAAACTGTGACATTCTGCTGGATCCCAGAGCATTCTGGGATAACAGGAAATGAAAAAGCAGATCTTGCAGCCAAACAACCAGATACTTCTATTTCACAGAATCGTCAAGTTCCATATACTGATTTCAAACCCTTCATCCATAAAGCATGTTACAATAGCTGGTCAATAATTTGGAGAGGTTATTCAGGAAACAAACTTTACCAAATAAAACCAGAACCAAAGCTATGGCTCTCCAGCTTCCAAAAAAGCAGATGAGAAGAAACAATTTTAGGAAGGCTAAGGATTGGACATATGCAGTTCACTCACCTGTATATTAACCAATGACAGTGCTCCCCAATGTACATCATGTCAAGTACAACTGGCCATTTGTTAGTGGACTGTCCCCAATTTCAAAAATACAGTTATATTAATGAAGCTGATATTTCATATTCACGATCAGAAAGAGACAATATGGCCCTAGCAGCCTATGTGTCGTTAAATTTGACAACAACTGCTTCAGTAAAAATAATGTCGAAAGGATGGTTCATACAAGACTCACATCCTGGAGTCACAGAATCTCCTGCCACAGGAGATTCTGTCACCTTCAAAAGAACAGATCAACACTAGAAGTGCTTATCAAAGCTAAATCTCATATCCGCAATGCCGTTGTCATGAAACAACTTCTAGTAATGGTCAACTTAGATCTTGAAAAGTCATTTGACACTACCTGGTGCTATTGTATTATTATGGATCTTTACCATCTCGGGCTTATGAGCCATTTGCCTGAAATAATTCGGCATTTCCTGCAATTGGGTTCCTTCAAGGTCCAATATAAAAACATACTGAGCCAGATATCATCATTCTTCTCTTTCTTGGTGATTTCCTTCTACTTATGTCCTCAGGGTAACTCGGGAATTTTTTTTTTTTTTGGCTGTGCAGCATAAGCCATAGGCTTCCTTGCACCATATAGCTAATAATAATACTCTCTGCATCACGCATTCTGGAAGAAGTCCTGCAGGGATGATTACTTAGTTCAACACTTAGTTCAATTTTGCAATCCTGAGTTAGCAGCATAACATGAGATATCCCAAAAACTGTTGAAACTTGTATGTATACAGATGACCTGTCCTGTCAGTTTCAAATTGTAAAACCATCGAATGGCAGCTCCAACTTGCCATAACCAAACTGTCCTGATCTTCATGGAACAGTTGCCGACTATCAGAAAAGAAATGCACTGCCACTCACTTTTGCAAGCAGTGGGCTCTCCATCCTGAATTGGAAATAAACAATACTCCAATCCCACTTTTTACTACTGTTAGATTTCTTGGACTGATATTAGTCAGCAAGCTGAACTTCTAAATTCACATCAATCATTTAAGAACTACATATCTAAAACATTTGAATATACTTCGATCAGTCTCATCTGTGTCATGGGGAGCTGATTGGTATACTCTACTGCATCTTTACAGAGCTTTAATCCATTCACGCCTACATTATGGTTGTCAAGTATATGAATCTGCCAGGAGCACTACTTTACAATGTCTAAATGTCATCCAGCACAGTGCTCTGAGGACTATTTTGGGTGCTTTCAGGACTTCTCCAATCTAAAGTCTTTATATAGAAGGGCATAATCCTCCATTACATCTTCGTAGGAAATCATATCGGCCCTACTACGCTCCTAAAGAAAGAAAGAGACAATATGGCCTTAGCCATATTGTCTCTCTCAAAACCAATGTCTCTCTCAAAACCAATATGGGAGATTGAGAAAGAAAGAGACAATATGGCCTTAGCCATACTGTCTGTTTCTTTCTTTAGCAGCATAGTAGGATTCAGAGTATCTTTGTAATACTTGGTAGGATGTGTTCTATGAGAATAAGCCAAATGAAAATAAATCTTCTTCACCCAGGGTTAAAGAGCTTTTTCAGAGTTGGGATATCAATTTAAGTGATGTTTTTCAGGAGACAACTGCACCTGTTCCACTTTGGATGTTTGTTTTTGCTTCCTACAATGTACATTTTCTCCATTGGGGAAGAATGTCACACATCCTTTCAATATCAGACAGTTGCACTCAGCTCATACTACTCTGAACTCAATGCCTGTAAAATCTACACTGACAGGTATGCCAGTATGGCAGGTGCCATGGCAGTTTTTCCTTCACTTACATTACAGCTTCGCTACCATTACTCTCAGCATCTTCACTGCTGAATTATATGCCATCAAGTTAGCACTTAGTAAAATTATTGAGCTTTCCATCTCTCTTGCCATAAATTACACTGACTCCCACAGTGCTATCACTGCCATAAGGAAGGATTTCTCATCCTATTATCTTGAAATATATTCATTTCCAGCTATTCTCCTGTGGCATGTTCAATCACTCAGTCAGCTTTTTCTGGATCCCTGGCCATTCTGCCATTCCAGGAAATGAAAATGCTGACTTTGCCACTAAACATTGTCAACCTGCTCTTTTAGAACATCCTCAGGTTCCTCATAATGACTATAAGCCTATCATTCACAAAGCATGCAACAACAACTGGTTACAGTTCTGGAAAAGTAACACCAACAATAAACTTTACCGGATAAAACAAGATCCAAAACTGTGGCTCTCTGGCTTTTGATGAAACAGAAGAGAAGTGGTATTGGCAAGATTGAGAATTGGGCAACACTCATCATACTCATCTTTTCCTATTATTGGGAGAAAACCCACATCAATGCTCATCATTTCACTCCAGGGGCTCACATCTGGTGAGTATGGGCTTGGCACACCCAGGGTCCTGAGCTGGATATCATCATTCTTCTCTTTCTTGGTGATTCCTTTCTACTTCTGACTCTTGCTTGATCTCGATCTCTCTCTCTCTCTCTCTCTCTCTCTCTCTCTCTCTCTCTCTCTCTCTCTCTCTCTCTCTCTCTCTCTCTCTCTCTCAGGGTAACTCGGGAATTTTTTTGGCTTGTGCAGCATAAGCCTTAGGCTTCCTTGCACCATATGGCTAATAATAATAATAATAATGTTACAGACATCTTACGGGCCATCATTTTCTAGTTGATTGTCCCTTACATTCAACCATCCAGTCAAACACTTTTCAATCACTCTCCACATTTAAAATCTCACATGATTTATTTCATATCTTAGGAAATGAAGCAAATATAGAACTTTTACTGTATTAAAAATATATTGGCCTTTACAGGAGCATATAATCTAAGATCTTTAATGATATGCTGTGTGAATAAACTATGAACAGACACAATTTGGCCTCAGTAGCCCTTGTGACGTTAAATCCAATACCATCGACAACAACATCTTGCACTGTTTGATCTTGGCTGTGGCTATACATGTGAGGAAAATCTGCACAGCTGCTTGCACTCTGTGTGGTGGATGACGATTTTAAAAGTTTCTTTTGCCAGACATCTCTTACAGAGATTAAACTGTCTTTTAAGGCAGAATGTTCATAATGGTGGGCCGGGATAAAAAGAAATGATGCATTTCTCCACGATATATATTTATCTTTTAATCTCTCTTCTGATATACTACTTCTTAAGCTTCAGTCATTGTGTGTGTGTGTGTGTGTGTGTGTGTGTGTGACTTAGGAAGACATCATAGCTCTCAAAAAAACCCAGGAAGACATTACCTTTAGTAGGTATACATTTTTAATTGGCCAAGTGGTCATGAGTGGAAGTGGGAGTGCAGTAGCACATGCTCTTTGAGTAGTCTGGGGTTCAACCCGCTGATCTGCCAACCTGCACTGGAGCAGCGTGGCAGAGTATGGTCATTGTTCCTAAACATGAATCATTGAGGAGGCTTCCATCCTGCAATGGGTTAATAATGGCTGCAGTTTTTTTACATGCTTAATCATCAGAACTTACAAGTTTGGCCAAGCTTCTACTCTGGACACTCTTGTTTAGGAGGAGCAGTTTGATTTCTGGGGCTTCCAGGCTTTGGAAAGGACTGTGTTCAGTGCATTATTACTTGCTTTGTACATTTCTCTGCATGATATTCTAAATTTGTATAATATTGTTATTTAACATTGTACTTATAAAATGCACTGTTTGCTTGATGTTTGCAGAGCAATCGGGTACGGGACATGATACTGCCAAGGGGGATGTCTTTGTGTGTGCGCGCGATGCAAGGAGTGTATCGATATCAGGCAACAACTCGGCGTTCTTGTGGGCCTATATGAGAGCTTGAAGGACAGGGTGGATGCCCTCGAAGAAACTAAATTGAGGGGCCCATCAAGCTCTCAGCTGCCCACATCAACGCCAGAGCTTGCACTTGGGCATCGCGTGACACAGAGACAACCCCTAAGGCAGAATGCGCTGGTCCCGAAGGAACTAGTAGTTGTTGGTGACTCTATTGTCAGGGAAACGGGGAACATGCTTTGTAAAAAAGATAGGTGGAACAGGACCAGGGTATGTCTGCCAGGGGCAAAGGTTGATGACGTTGTAGAGCGAATATCATCTTTTAAGGGCACAAAAGGTGATATAGTTGTACACATTGGCACTAATAATATTAAGAGTAGGAGACCGGCAGAATTACTTAACAAGTACAGGTCACTGTTGAACAAAAGCCGAGAATTAGGGTTGAATTTGAAAGTGTCTGCAATTCTGCCCAGACACGATAGGAGGGAGTATATGATGAGAGCCTTGTTGATCAATTCGGCCCTGGAAAGATTGTGCAAGGCTCAAGGGGTAGAATTTTTTTCAGCCTGGACTGTACTTGTTAACAGGAGAGATTGCTTCTACAGGGATGGGATACACTTAAATAGAAAGAGTGCAAGAATATTTGCTGATGCTATCGAGGCAGTGTTAGGTGGGTCGGAAAACTGCTAGCTTGGGGGGAGACAAAGACCAATAGATTGACAGTAGCCACGGGCAGAGGTGAAAGAGATTCTTGCACTGCTTCTATTAGAATGAGCAGAAGCCTGAAAAACAAGATGCATGGTATTTCAGAGACTGCTGGGAGCCATTGCGGTACAAGTAAACACATGGGTTGTGTTAGGGTAACTAAGAATAGAAACAGGTGCAGGTATACTTGCGTGTACACCAATGCTAGGAGTTTAGTAAATAAATTTGATGAATTTGAGGTATTGCTCAAAACATCGAAGGCAGATATTGTTGGGATATCAGAGACGTGGTGTCACACAGATATAAGGGATGCAGAACTGCAATTTGGGGAGTACAACGTCTACAGAAAGGATAGACAGGATAGGAAGGGGGGAGGGGTTATGCTATTAGTTAGTCGACATCGCTGGACAGTGCAGTGTGGAGTCAGTTTGGTGTGACATAAACATTGGGAGTTCAAAATTGAGAGTAGGAGTGTGCTATAGGCCTAATGACTCTGATGAGTATAATAAGGAACTGTACAGGGAAATAGAGTGGGCCACTAAATCAGAGTGTCTTATAATGGGAGATTTTAATTTCCCAGATATTGACTGGAATTTGGGGGCTGGTTACTCACACACTAGCAGGGCTTTTGTGGATTTATTGGATGATTGTTTTCTACATCAGCATGTTCGGGAGGCAACTAGAGGGAGTAATACTCTTGATTTGATTATCAGCAGTGATTCTTCATGCATTAAGAATCTGCAGATAAATGAACCACTAGGTGGCAGTGATCACAGTGTGCTGAAGTGGGATTTACTCAAAGAGGTAACTACCATTAGGGGTAAAGGGAAGATTTATTGCTTCCGTAAAGGCGACTATGATGGACTGAGACAGTATTTAAATTCTATACAGTGGGACCAACTGATGACGTTACCAACAGCAAATTCAAAATGGGAAGCATTCAAAGAACTTATCTTGGAAGCTACTAGGCTTTACATACCAACTAAGAAATATTGTTCAAGTTTTAGGGCAAAATGGATGTCAGATTAACTAATGAGGCATATGGCAGAGAAGAAAAATGCATGGGATACATACAAATTAACACATGACACAGAAGCCTATGATAGATACAAGTTGATATGCAACCAAGTTACAAAGGAGGTTAGGCAGGCGAAGGCAGATTACGAGAAATCCTTGGCAAGGGATGCAAAGAAAAACAGCAAAGAGTTCTTTACTTATGTAAACTCTAGAAGGAAGGGGATGAATCAGATTGGTCCACTTGATATTGATGGGTCAAGTGTTGATGATCCTGCTCAGGTAGCTAACAAACTAAATGAATATTTTGCATCGACATTCACACATGAGGAGTTATTCAGCGAGGGGAATGCCAGAGGTGTATTCAACTCTAGCAGTAAACTACAGAATCTTGAAATAACTGGGAGTAAAGTGGAGGAGAAACTGTTGAAGATAAACACAAGAAAGGCACCTGGGGTGGATGGGATCTATCCAGTTATATTAAAGGAGGCAGCAAAGGAAGTAAGCAAACCCTTAGCCATAATTATGAGAGCTTCCTTGGACTCAGGGGAGGTACCCATAGACTGGAAATGTGCAAATGTGACCCCAATTCACAAAGGAGGATCAAAGGCTGACACAAGTAATTATAGACCTGTGAGCTTAACTTCTGTTCCAGGAAAATTAATGGAGGCACTGGTTAAAGAAGCACTGCAGGATCATTTAGACAAGACTTCAGTTATAGCTCAGACACAGCATGGTTTTGTTAAGGGGAAGTCTTGCCTGACCAACTTGATTGGATACTATGATGCAGTCACAAAGGAACTGGATGCAGGGAATAACTTTGATATTATATACTTGGATCTTAGAAAGGCTTTTGATACTGTTGCATATGGAAGACTGCTACACAAATTGGAGCAGTGTGACATTGGAGGCAAATTGCTGCTATGGATAAAGGGGTGGTTGAGGGGGAGAAGACAGAGAGTGGTAATCAATGGACACTGCTCATCGTGGACTGATGTTATTAGTGGAGTCCCTCAGGGCTCAGCGTTGGGTCCATTATTGTTTTCTGTATTTATAAATGATATTGGTGATGGTATATCGGGCTTAATGTCCAAGTTTGCAGACGATACAAAGGTTGGCAGGGTTGTCAAGGACACTACTGACACTATGCTGCTGCAACAGGATCTGGAAAGGTTGAGCAGATGGGCTGAGAGGTGGCAAATGAAGTTTAACATTGACAAATGTAAAGTACTACACATGGGAAACAGCAACCCCAGAGCAACATATTAACTTTGTGGTACTACACTGACAGTGGTAGAGAATGAAAGGGACTTGGGGGTGGTTGTGCAGGCAGATATGAAGTTCTCTGAGCAGTGCAGATGGGCTGCAAGAGTAGCTCATGGAGTATTGTCAATGATATACAGGAATTTTTCCAGCAGGGATAAGGAGGTGATTATTCCATTGTATAAGGCGATGGTCAGGCCACACCTAGAGTACTGTATACAGGTCTGGAAGCCTCATTTCAAGAAGGATGTAGAGCTGCTGGAACGAGTACAGAGAAGGGCAACAAGATTAGTGAATGGAACAAAGGGGTGCTCTTACGAAGAAAGGCTTAAGTTTTGCAAATTACAGTGTCTGGAGACTAGGCACCAGCGAGGTGATCTGATAGAGGTGTATAAAGCCTTGAATGGTTTAAGCATGCTCAATGCTGATGGGATTCTTCCTCTAGCTCAGAAAAATCACCTGAGAGGGCATAAATTCAAATTGAGGAAAGACAGATGTAGGATAGACGTGCGGAAATTTGCCTTTAGCCAGCGGGTGGTTGGTTGGTGGAACAGACTTCCATCCCTTGTGGTGGAGGTTGATAGCCTAAATAAGTTTAAGGCTCAGCTGGACAGGTATTTTGAACGAACAGAGGGGTGAAGTGGAAGTGGGTTTTTTTTTTTTTTTTTTTTGGCTGATGCTGCATAAGCTTGCTTTCTTGCATCAAATGCCTCTATTAATGCTAATACTTCACTTTCTGTATGATATTCTAAATTTTACCTGTGACATAGTAGTAGTAGTAGTAGTGGCATGTGATGCAAGAAAGAAATTATATAAAGATACAGTATGGTTGCCAAATGTTGACTGGACAGCCCAGTACAATTACAATAAATAAAAATATTGTTTTGGAATTTTCTCCATTGCAGTTTGATGTGGTACATCGCCATTTATCACTCTCTTGAAGGCATCTGGATTCAATAATTACTGGGACTGGAGGAATTTCTAAGGTTCCTTTTCAGTGAAGACTCTGGTCAGCCATTCTCAGGCAAAGAGAGTGCAGTTTTCCCCTGTGATTTATTCTGGATTTTTCAACCTGCATAATATGCAGATTGACCCATGAACACACTTCTAAAAATAACTACATCAAGATATACATATATACTTATATGTATATCTTGATATGTATATATATAGACATATATATATATATATATATATACTTTGCTGTTACTGCTGTTTTGTAAAATAGCCAGTTTTTATGTTAGTGATTTTAAACACTACTCACTGCCACCATGAAATGTTTACTCATCACCTACATCATAAATAACACCAAATGAATGAAATACTGTATAAGCTGGAACACGTTGGAATCATGGGTAAATTCTTAGATGGATCACAATGTGATCCATCTAAGAATGGAACTCTGGCTATAGGCAGAGTTCCCCTCTGAGCTGTGCAACTGCATAATGATGCAGTGGTTTTAAAAGGGCTGCACACTACAATTTTTGAGCAACACACACACATGCTGCATTTTGCAATGCAGCTGAATATGGCCACACCAAGATCCCAGCCCATCAAGGGTCCTCTCTCACGAAGGTTTCTCATATTTCTTTTGCTGGAATGCAAATAATGGTTTAAACAATTCAAAGAAATTATTTTTGTGGGGAAACGTACCTACTGACCTTGACTGATAAGAGATCACATTATCTTCCTGTTGAATGATTAAATAAAACTATTTATATAATTGTAAAATCTGTTTAATCTAATAGTTATAGTTACCTGTAATTCAGCCTGTAAAAATTGCACATAGTTAGTAATGATAATAACAGGGGGGGGGGTTTGCACAATGGCCCAGTGGTTATGACACTGGACTACCAGCTTGATGGACCCAGGTTTGAGTTCCACATTGGCAGAAGTGAATGCATCTCCATCACTCATGGAGACCAGCATAATAATAATAATAAATTACAATAATGACAACAATAATAGGTAGAGTAGTAGCTATTCTTATTAATTCTCACATTCCATCTAGGCTGATCCAATCAAGAACCAACTTAGAAGCTGTGGCAGCTCCTATTGCAGTTGGTACTTCAGTTACCATTGTTTCCATTTATATTCCACCATCTCTGCCACTTCCCCATTCAGAACTTGATAACCTTATTGCACAACTCCCAACTCCGATTTGTCTTTTCGTTGACTTTAGTGGATACCATACATTGTGCAGGTCTGCTACAATGGACACAAGAGGCAAATTGATTGAGGAATTTATGAATAATAATGGTCATAATTTATTAAACTCTGAATCTTCTACCTACATCCACCTACCTGCAGGATCTGCTTCTGCAGTTAACTAGTCAATTTGTTCACCATTCATATTTTCAATCAGGACATTAAAAAAAAATGGCAAACTGTAGCCATTTTCAATCCACTGCAGGATGGAAACCTCCTCAACAATTCATGTTGAGGGAAATGGACCAGAGAATCTGTAACACTAATGCAGTGCAGGTTGGCCGTATTTAGCAGTCATGGGCTTGAACACTGGTCTACTCAAAGAGCGCGTGCTGCTACACTCCCTCTCATGACCACTTGGCTGTGAATCATGATATGGTTGGTATTAACCAATCCATTCAACAGTGATCACTTTCCAATTATTTGCTCATTACAAACAGGAGTAACTCCAGATACTAACCAACAATCCACATGGAAGTTTAAAAAGGGGAATTAGGATAGCTGTTCTGCCCAAATACTTCTAGACAGACTTCATGTTGAAAAACAGCCTATTGGTTATGTAAGTAGTTACATCATCAATCATATTCCGACTGCAGCTAATGACACCATTCCAAAATCAAAACAGTATCACACTCACAGAATTCACTGGTGGAATACAGATTGTTTAATGCCAAACAGGAGAAAAGTCGTGTTTGTAATAATATCTGCAAGTATCCTACTGCTAGTAATCCCACTGCTTATAAAAAAACTTAAGGCAGAAGCAAAAGACAAATTAGATGGAACGCAAAATGGAATTTGTGGATTTCTTTCGACACTGAAACTCGGATAATTGGGAAAAGAATACAGGGGCTAAATCGCAGATTCATTTGACTACCTTAACCAATACTTAACTGAAAAGGGAAAGACTTAGCTACAGATGAAGAAATTACAAATGTACTAGCAGAATCATTTCCCTCTTATGCATCCTTTCAAAATATCAAAGCAGAAAGGCAGAATGGTATAGTAGTAATAGTAGTAGCAGTGGCATGTGATGCAAGAAAGCAAGTGTATGAGCATATGCAGCATCAGCCAAAAAAAAAAAAAAATCACACCATTCCCTCCAAATGCCTGTCCAGTTCCTCTTTAAGTTTATTCAACCTATCAACTTCCACAACGACAGATGGAAGTTTGTTCCAGCAATTAACCACCTGCTGGCTAAAGGCAAATTTCCGCACATCTATACTATATCTGTCTTTTCTTAATTTGAATTTATGCCCCCTTAGGTTCGTAATCTGAACAAGTGGAAGGATCCCATCAGAATTCTGAGTGCTCAACCCATTCAAGGCCTTATACACCTCAATCGATCACTGTGCAGGTGCCCAGTCTCCAGCCACTGCAATTTGCAGAACTTAAGCCTCTCTTGGTAAGAGGATCCCTTCATTCCCCTCACCAATCTTGTTGCCCTACAATGTACATGCACAAGCAAATCAACATCCTTCCTAAAATGAGGCCTCCAGACCTGTACTCAGTACTCAAGGCGTGGCCTGACCATTGCCTTATACATAGAGACAATCACCTCCTTTTCCCTGCTAGCAAAATTCCTATATATCATTGACAAAACCCCATGACCTACCCTGGCAGTCTGTCTGCATTGCTCAGAAAACTTCATATCTGACTGCACAATTACTCCCAGGTCTTTTTCATTTTCTACCATCTTAAGTGTAGTACCACACAGTTGGTACTTTTCTCTCGGGTTACTTCTACCCATACAGTACTTTGCATTTGTCAAGGATAAACTTCAGTTGCCACTTCTTAGCCCATCTGCCCAAATTATCTAGATCCTGTTGCAGTAGCACACTGTCATTAACGACCCTGCCAACCTTTGTATCATCTGCAAACTTTGACACTAAGCCTGACATACCTTCATCAATATCATTGATAAATATACAAAACAACAGTGGGCCCAACACTGAACCCTGTGGGACTCCACAAATAACATTAGTCCACGAAGGGCAGCACCCATTGATTACCACCCTCTGTCTTCTCTCACTTAACCATCCTTTTATCCATTGTAGCAACTTACCCTTAATACCATTCTGCTCCAATTTGTACAATAGTCTTCCATGCGCAACAGTGTCAAAAGCTTTCCTGAAATCCAAATATATGATATCAGAATTATTTTTTGCATCCAGTTCCTTTGTAACCACATCATAATAACCAATCAAATTTGTCAGACAAGACTTTCCCTTAACAAACCCATGCTGTGTCTGAATTATTGCTGCAGTCTTGTCTAGATGATCCTGCAATGCATCTTTAACCAGTGACTCCATTATTTTACCCAGAACCGAAGTTAAACTAACTGGTCTGTAATTACTCGTGTTACCCTTCGATCCCCCTTTGTGAATTGGGGATACATTTGCACGTCTCCAGTCCGTGGGAACCTCCCCTGAGTCCAAGGATGCTCTCATAATTATGGCTAAGGGTTTGCTTAGTTGCTTTGCCGCCTCCTTTAATATAACTGGATTGATCCCATCCACCCCAGGTGCCTTTTTTTATGTTTGTCTTCAACAATTTCTCCTCCCATTTGCTCTCAGTTATTACAAAATCATTAAGTACCCTGCTACAATTTGATAACCTTCTGCCATTCTCAAACCTTAATAATTCCTCATGTGTGAATGTAGATGCAAAATACTCATTCAGTTTTTTGCTGTCTGAGCAGGATCATCAACAGTCGAACCATCGATGTCAAGTGGATCAATCAGATTCATCCCTTTCATTTTAGAGTTTATATAAGTAAAGAAATCCTTGCTGTTTTTCTTAGCATCTTTTGCCAAGGATTTCTCATAAACTGCCTTCGACTGCCTAACCTCCTTTGTGACCCGATTACAGACTAACTTATATCTGCCATAGGCTTCTGAGTAGCTTGATAATTTATATGCATCCCATGCATTTTTCTTCTCTGTTATGAGTCTCATTAGTTCATTTGATAACCATTTAGACCTAAACTTTGAACAATATTTCTTAATAGGTATGAAACTTTTAGTAGCTTCCACGATTAATTCCTTGAATGCTTCCCAATTAGAATTTACTGTTGGTAACATCGTCAGTTGATCCCACTGTACAGAATTTATAAACTGTCTGAGACCAGTGTACTCACCTTTACGGAAGCAAAAACCCTTTCCTTTACCCCTGATGGTAATTAAATCTTTAAGTAAATCCCACATCAGCACACTGTGATCACTGCCACCTAGTGGTTCCTTTATCTGCTAATTCTTAATACACGAATGATCACTGCTGATAACCAGATCAAGAGTATTACTCTCTCTGGTTGCCTCTTGAACATGCTGCTGCAGAAAACAATCATCCAATAAATCCACAAAAGTCTGACTAGTGTGTGAGTGACCATCCACAAGTTCCAGTCAATATCTGGGAAGTTAAAATCCCCCATTATAAGACATTCTGATTTACTTACCCACTCTATTTCTCTGTTCAATTGTTCATTGTACTCATTCTAGTCATTAGACCTATAACACACTCCTGCTCTTATTTTTGCTTTCGCAGTGCTTATGTCACACCAAACTGACTCAACAGTGTACTGTTCATCTATATCAACTGGATGCACTTCTTTTGATTATATGTTTTTCTTAATTAACAGCATAACACCTCCCCTTCCTATCTTGTCTATCCTTTCTGTACACATTGTACTCCCCAAATTCCAGATCTGCATTCCTTATATCTGGGTGACACCACGTCTCTGCTATCCCAACAATATCCGCCTTTGATGTCTTGACCAATACTTCAAATTCATCAAATTTATTTACTATACTTCTAGCATTGGTATACATGCAAGATACATGCACCTATTCCTATTCCCCCTAACACATCCCATATACCCACCTATTTCACGATGACTACAATCCGTCCCTGAAACCCCTAACACCTTTCACTCCAGGTCGCTACTTATTCCAATAGAAGTTGTGCAAGAATCACCTTTGCCTGTAGCTACTGTTAAACTATTAGGCCTTGTATCCCTCCAAGCTAGCAGTTTTCTGACCCACCTAATACTGCCTCAATAGCATCAGCAAATATTCTTGCACCCTTTCTATTTAAGTGTATCCCAATCCTGTAGACGCAGTCTCTCCTGTTAACAAGTACAGACCAGGCTGAAAAAAATTCTACCCCTTGAGCCTTGCACAATCTTTCCAGGGCCGAATTGATCGACAAGGCTCTCGTCATATACTCCCTCCTATCATGTCTGGACAGCATTGTAGACACTTTCAAATTCAACCCTAATTCACGGCTTTTTTTCAACGGTGACCTGTACTTGTTAAGTAATTCCGCCGGTCTCCTACTCTTAATATCATTAGTGCCAATGTGTACAACTATATCACCTTTTGTGCCCTTAAAAGTTATCCGCTCTACAACGTCTCCAACCTTTGCCCCTGGCAGACATACCCTGGTCCTGTTCCACCTATCCTTTTTACATATCATGTTCCCCGTTTCCCTGACAATAGAGTCACCAACAACTACTTGGAGGTATTATTGTTTGCTTTGGGTATTATTGTATCCCAAGATATTTTGTGTATTTCCAAATAACTTTTAAAACTAAAAACGAGATATCTCAGGATAATCCATGAAGCGGTTAATAAAATGCAACAAAGGGCCATCGTTAACGGCTGTTGACTCTCACAGCAGACAACAGTTGCTATCCATTTTTGTAGACAACACAAGCTTCATCTGGATCCTGAACTTCAAATTTCCAATGACTCCATCCCAGTCACTGCTAACATCAGATTTCTAGGATTAATCTTTGACAACAAATTAAATTTCTTAGACCATATTAAAAATGTATGTACTTCATATTTAACTTTTTAAAAAAAATTAAATATACTCAGAACTTTATCCACCCTAACATGGGGGTGCAGATTTCACCTCCCTGCTTCAATTATACAAGGCATTAATCAGATCCCATCTCGATCATGGTGCTCCTGTCTGTGATTCTGTCAGAACAAGTGCTTTGAACTGGCTTGATCCAGGTCAGCACAGTGCCTTGAGGATTGCACTTGGGGCTTTCAGAACATTGCCAGCACATAGCTTCTGCGTTCATGCTCATGAATTTAGAAGCTATGTGCTGGCAATGTTCTGAACCGCAATGATTCCCAGCAATATGAGCCCCCGCTTACTTTACGTAGGAAAACACTGCTACTGAAGTATGCTGCCAAAATACAAAGTTGTGCCTCATATCCAATTCAGTCATACCTTTTCAATTCATCATTAGAAAACCTCTACAGAAATAAACCTAGCATAGTAAAATCAGCTGGTCTCTGCCTTCTTGAACTGTTGCAGGTTTGGAATGTTTCCATTCATTCTATGCAACAGGTAGTAACATGTGCTCAACCACCATGGACTTAGCATTAGCATTAGTAGAGGCATATGATGCAAGAAAGCAAGCTTATGCAACATCAGCCAAAAAAAAAAAAAAAAAAACCCTTCCACTTCACCCCTCCGTTCGTTCGAAATATCTGTCCAGCTGAGCCTTAAATTTATTTAGGCTATCAACTTCCACAACAAGGGATGGAATTCTGTTCCACCAACCAACTACCCGCTGGCTAAAGGCAAATTTCTGCACATCTATCCTACATCTGTCTTTCCTCAATTTGAATTTATGCCCTCTCAGGTGATTACTTCTCCTCCTCTACCAACCTGTGACACTTACCTCTACCAGTGGGGAAAAATATTCTACAAGCATCAAATGTGAAAAACTTCATGCATTTCACACTCACAGATATACTGATTTTTCTCCAATTTCTACAGATTGCTCTAAATCCAACTCAAACAGTGGAGCAGCAGCTGTATTCCTAAATACCACTATTTCAGCATCCCTTCTACCTGAATTCAGTATTTTCTCAGCAGAATTATATGCAATTAAACTAGCCTTAAAAAATCTCCATTCTGACAGCTCATTAAAATTTTTTATTTACACTGATTCCCTCAGCTCAATCTTAGCATTATGTAATTCTTGAGATAAAGTTCACCCTATTCTAAATGAAATTAGATTATCACTGCAGATTGAAGAATGCCACCAACTGGTCACCGTCTGCTGAATTCTGGCACATTCCAAAATTTCTGGTAATGAACTGGCTGATAAAGCTACAAAAAATCCAGCTACCTTAGATTTAACCAATATCCCTGTTCCAGCATCAAACTATCCACAAATCAGTCATGCTGCATGCCTGTCAGAATGGACAGCACTCTAGCACTCTCAAACTAATAATAAACTCTTGCAGTTTAAACAGGATCCAAAAGTTTGGTGTTCCAGTGTCTGTACATCAAGAAGAGAAGAAATAGTCCTTTAAAGAGTAAGAATAGGTCATACACATCTGACCCACCTTCACAGGAGATGATCCACTGCAGTGTCCACATTGTTATATAAATCTGACTGTTAAACACATTCTCATTGAATGCCCATACTATAAACAAGACAGAAATTCAACCTTGCTATCGTTGGTTAACCTTTGGAAACTAATAAATCTAGAGAATCTTATCAGTGACAACGCAAATATTTCTGAATTTTTCAACTTTCTGAAGAAAATTGGAGTTTTTAATCATTTCTGATCTCAGCCTTTTCTGACGTTACGAGAATTTATCATCTATTCCTACAATAAATAAATAGGCGCATTACAGCCAAAGCAGCTTATGCACCATCAAACCCCCATAACGATGATAACAACAACAAAAGACATGTAAATTCAACACACACACACCACAGGGCCCCAGAAGTCAAAGCGGAGAACTGATAATTTATATTAAACTGAGAAGGAAAGGATCAGCTTGGTTGGATTATGGCATTCAACTTTACTAAGTGTAAATACTATTCTTGAAGTGCATCAGGGATTATTATAATATTATGTCTGCATGTTGAATATAGTTTGGACATAATTGGTAAGGGCTACATTAGTAGTTGTGCTCTATAATAAAGAGATGTTCATGATCTCTCTGTAATGGGCTGATCCTTGAAAGTAGACTCTGGGGGTTATCATAGACTGGGCACTCATGTTATAGGTGCCGTCAATCTTCGAGAGCACCACAGGTGAAGTGTGAGCCACCAACTTTGTTGAGCTGATAGAGCTTGGTCTTAAAAGACCCATGCCCTGTCATAATAAAGGTCATAAATAGCCCTGCAGAAAACAAGATAATATCTGCAGCAAATTTTTTGACAGTCTCCCTCTCCAGCAGGTCAAGTCCAGGACATGTGCCATTTTTAGTGTGTTTAAAGCTGCCTTTAGCTCATCCTGGGAAAAGGGAGGTTCTATTTCTGCATTGTGCTAACTCAGATTGTTGTTTAGGGTAAAAGCAAGATCTTCTACAGGGAATAATTCATTTAGAATATTGTGCATAGTGTCCTCCCAGGTATGGGTGTGGCTACCATCTGCGGCAGTGGTGGTGGTTGTATTGACCACTTTCCCTAGTGGGAACTTGTTTGTGACAGTCTGTTGTGTAACAGACTGTTACACAACACCCCAAGGGTCCTTTTGCTGGATGAACCAACCAACTGTTGCCAGGATTCCCTTTTCCTGCACCTTGTAGGGTGGTGTAGTTGTTCCTTAGGGTCTTATAAGCCTCCCTCAGTGCATTAACTTAATTCTCAGGCCAGGTTGCTTGAGCTCTTTGAAAATTTTTTCTGGCCTGGTGAACTCTTTGCCGGAGGGATTCCAGTTCCAGGGAACACCAGAGAACTGCATTTGGTCTTGGTTTCTTTCTTCATAGAGGAATTGCATCCCTTTATTAAGGGATGCATCCCTTTGTTAAAGCCTGTGCTATTATTTCACAGTGGTTTGCAAATGCTTAATGCTGCTGAAGTTCAGGCTGAATGTTATTCATTTCTGAGCTTAAAGGTTGCTGGAATGTATACTATTTGGCTCTTTTTATGTTATACCGTGAGAGAAAAAGAATAGCCACAAAGCTCCATGAGTATTGGCAATCAAATTGGGAGCAAGAAACCAGAGGTGCTGTTACCAAAAGATTTTTGCCACAGGTGGCAATGATTAGCCCAAAGGCACCAAAGTGGTATGCCCCTGGACTTTTTACAACCTTTATATTAACAGGTCACTGCTCCCTAAAGGCAAAACTAACTTCCTTAGGGCTGACTGATTACCCAAATTGTACCTGTAGTGAGAGTGAAGACTGGACACACATTCTTTATGAATGTACAATCTTAAGAAATCCAAAGAACACGGTTAATAGATTGTCCCCCTTCCCAGGGGACAAGAACATCTTTTCATAACAGAAGAAAAAAAAAAAAAAAAAAAAAAATATATATATATATATATAAAGCCATCGCCAACTGTACTCAACAAGTATTTGAAGTAAGAAGAAACATGCAGAGACAGTCCTTACAGCCTCCCCCGCAGCCAGACTAACCAATAACTAAAACTGTCCATGTCTCCCACCACACCCAGATGATCAGTTTTAATCTAATGGGGTAGCTGTAACCAGCACCCTGAAAGATACCTACATTTGGACTTAATCGAATTGATGACTGAGCCACCCAGGGTTACTCTGAGTGAATATAAAGGGGAGGGAAATGTACAGGCAGCTAGAGATGCAACTCAGCTGAATAATATTAGTAAGCTTGTGGCAAGGGGATGCAATATAGAATGAAAAAAGAATGAATGAGTGCAAAAGAATTGAGTGAAAGTGCTGGGTACTGAATGAATATGATAGAGTGAAATTGAAATTGTGGTGAAAGATAAAGAATGTAAAGTTATGGTGAAAGAGAGTGACCCAGCAAGGAAGCAAAAGAGAGTGAATTAGAATTTTGGTAAAAGGGTGTGAGTGAAGGTATGAATATAATTGAGAATATGAGAACATATTGCTAAAATACAGGTAACCCTCGTATAACATGGTAGTTAGGTTCCTATAAAATCTTGTGTAGTGCAAAACTGTGTTATATGGGACTAAGAACCAGTACAAAAAGGGGGGTTTACATTCCAGGAGCTAACAAAAATACATTCTAGATTTTGTGTATCTTCTGCTCTTTTTAAAAAATCATTAATCTGGGTTTGTTTGCTTTTGCTTGATAGATCTTTGTAATTTCATTGTATGGAACTAAGCATTTTTGAAGCTCCCTTTTGAACTCTGGGCTCTTTCAGTTGAAGAATCTGAATTTTAAAAAAATAAGATTCTAATTGCTCGCCTAACTTTATGCCTTTCTATATACTTTTTAGTGTAAAATTTGGAAGTTCAGAAGTTTCATCTGCGCTATCATCCTCTGAATTGATTTGATTAACCTCCGATGCCATTTCCACCAAATCCGCTTCACCAGCCTCTTTTTCTACCAGTAATTCTTGAATGTCTTCAGTAATTATATTTATTTATTTATTTTTTTTTTTTTTAGGAGCATCGGCAACTAAGGCTATGTTGTTCTGCATGTTCTGAGGTTGATTTTCTATTTTTCTTGACAAAAAAACCCGAGTTTCTGGGAGGAAAAAATCATGCCACCCTCTCCTGAGACCAACTAACTCAGCCACGTGAAAATTACCCATAAAAATTCCTCCTGTCATCGACGGTATTCAAACTTGGGTCTTTTCCACCCGGTGTAGGGATGATGGTCATCCTACCAACTGTGCTACCCACAAGGGCTTCAGTAGTCATATCAGCAAAGTCTTCCCCTCCTACCAACTTAGTAAGTTCTACTATCGCATGGATTCCATTTTCTGTCGGTACAACAATATTTGCTGAATGAACTGACTCTGGCTGTACATTCTTCCAACACGCATTTAATGTTGACAATTTTACTTCTTTGTCACAGATTCCGATACAGTCCACAATTGAAAAATGTTTCCATGCATGCCTCCATCACTTCAATTTTCAATCAATTCAATTCGGAATCAATTGTAACGATTTTCTGATATAATGAGTTTCCAAAATCCATTGTAACGATTTTCTGATGTAATGAGTTTCAAAGGTAGATATAATGCCTTGATCTAATTAAAGAAGTTGTACTAGGTGGTAGGAATATTACTTCAATGTTTGGATGACTAAAATCTTTTGGATGGCCTGGCATGTTGTCCAGTAGTAATAAAACTTTGAAATCTAGATTTTTCCACAAGTTCAATAGCACAGAATGTAATATGGGGATATCCCAATATTGTTTTTTTTTTTTTTTTTTTGCATAACGATTAGCTAGCCAAAAGCGGAGATTCACAAAAAAGAATGGAAATGTTGAAACATTACATCCAACATAATAGCAGAGTTTTCCCCTGCACAAAACTCAAAAATACCATGGTGTGCAAGCTTTCCACAATTCTCTGTGTTAGAGTGAAACTGTCTTATATAAGTACCGTGTTGTGAGAGGATTGCCACACTTTATCAATTGTGTTAGAGTGAAACCATGTTGCATTCCTCCCACCCCTCCCTGGTGTGAGAAACAGGATGAATGTATGGTGGGGGGGAACATAATTTAGCAAAAAAAAGAAAAGGAAAAAGTTATAATATAAAATGTTAGGAAAAAAAGCATCAAATCAGAATTAATGCAGAATGTGAATGAGAGATATAAGTGAAACAATGTCTCTTTCCCCCCCCCCCAGATTGACTGGTGGGCTAGTGAGCCATTTATAGCCCTATGCCCATCTAAGCAGACACCATGCCACAGACACTGGGATAGTGTGCAAAAATGGAACTCCAACATAGGGGACCCTTTCCCTATGATCTTTCATTCCTACCACCTGGGGTGTTTATTCTCTTACCCTGAGTGGTGTCCTCCCCACTAACAACTATCAACTCCTATCCCTAGGTCAGGGTGGTCATCCTGACCTGACAGGCCCCCTTCTATCCTCCATTTCAACCAGGTGGATGCCTTCTCTACTGCCCATCCTCTTTTCCTCTACCACTTTAACACCCTCCCACCTGCTATCTCCCCACTATTTCTTTCTGAGTTTCAATTTCTTCTTTTCTTTTTTTTTTTTTTTTTATTGGATTCTCTCTGTCTGTAGCTTTGGCTACCCCAGGGTTTGCCCCACCAGTGCTTTACATTCCCTACTGCCCAGCCTGCCTCCTTGTGGTGCTGGACGGTAAAGTAGAGGTTTTTGTGTGAAAACACAAGCCCCTAAGAGGCTAAGAGGCCAGATGAACAACATAACCCACACTAACACTAGACAAACACTCATCTATATAAATCTGGCCTTTACAGAGTTTGCATTCATCACATTGCTTGGCACAGAGTTGGGGGAAACCCCGTAGCCGCATTACAATTAACACTATATTCTACACATATACATATTCTATGTTCTAAACAATTCTAATATTAACTGCAAATATTAACACCAGTACTACATAAACACTCACTAACCTACATAAATCTGGCTTTTACAGAGTTTTGTATTCATCACATTGCCTGAGGTGGAGTTGGAGACCCCTGGAGCCACATTGAAAATAACACTATACACTATGTTCTAAACAATTCCAAAACTAGGGGTCATAAATTCAAATTACAGGGTTTGAGTTTTAGATTAGATTGTAGGAAGTTTTATTTTAGCCAGCGAGTCATTGATTGCTGGAACAAGTTGCACTCGCAGGTAGTTGAGGCTGACAGTTTGAGTAAATTCAAGTGTCAATTGGATACTTAACTGTGTGAGGAGGGAAGCATATAATTTGTGTTTTCTTATTTACTCGGTCGCTGGTTTGGTTTTTTTTTTTTTTTTTGCCACCGCAGCAAAAGCCTGTGGCTCCCTTGCACTATATGGCAAATACTATTACTATATAAATCATATATAAATAGAAATATATACAAATGTGCAGTTTTAAAATTTAATGCTCTTAACTTTTTTTTTCTTCACCAAAAACTGGAAGTAACTATTACTTTCATGTTTATGTTTTGTAGCTGTAATTTTTTTTTGTTTTAGCAGAATTAATTCTTTTTTTTTTAATAACATGTAAATAGTGAAGCCTATTTTAATATATGATTTTTTATTACAAAATTGAAAAGTTAGATACAGAAAGTATGGATATATGTTAATAAATTATGATATATCAGTATACTAAAAGCAGGATTCAAAAAAAGTTGCAAAACGTTTTACATAAACAAAAAGCAAACCTGGTCACCCATCAGATGCATGCAACTTCCATTTCAAGAAACAGGAGTTTGACTAGTGCCAGGTTAAATTATCTTTTATAAGATAATTTGTTTATATGTACCTGAAGCCCTTTAAATAAAATTTTATTTATGATTATTAGGAAATGTATCAGGGAATACTTCAAGTACAAGTTCATCACTTAGTGGTGGTGTGGGCTCGATGAGTCCTGTATCCAGTATGGCACTGGGAATGACCACAAGCTCTTTAACTACAATGGGTGCACTTACTGGTGTTAATGGGTAAGTTCCTTGCATTAGTTGCATGAACTTTTTAAATTAACCTCCCGTGTGTAACTAGATGTTTGTTTTCATTGTTTCAACATTAATTATTGAAACCTCAGTAACAGTATTTTTGATGAAAATAGTATAAAAGGATAGTGAATATATAAATTTTTAAATGATTTACATACATTATATATGCACACACCTTTTTGGCTACATGTTGCTTTTTTTAAAAAAAAAAAAGCAACGTTCATAGTGTATTTCAAATCATATACAGTAGACTGTTGAAATAACGCCACCCCAAATAATGAAACATTCAAGCTAACGGCACATCAAGATCGGATATTTACATACATCGCAGATGTCTTGCAGTACTGAAAAAAGAAAACAGCAAGTCATGTGAGGCGCCTCCGTAGCCAGGTGGAAAGGAGCAGCAATGCGTAGCACACGCTTCTTGATTAGACCGGGGTTCGAGCCCATCACCACCAAATACGGAGGATGCGGAAAAGTCAGGGAATGACCACCGCATATCCCAGAGCAATATGGCCTTAGTTGCTAATGCTCCTAAAAACCAAAATAACAACAACAACAACAAGTCACGTGATTACTGTATTTGTTTACGTTCTCCATTTTGAAAGTGAATTCTGTACTGATATTATGGATTATACTACTGTTTTACATTTATTTTAAATTAAAAACTCCTCACTATGGCTCCTAAAGTTAATAAACCTCATACAGAGAAGAAAAGAACAACATTAAAGCTCAGTGACAAACTTGATATAATCCAAACTATTACATTAAGGTCACCCGGAAAGTTAATTCATATACCCATGTGTATTGTGTGTGTAAATTGCATGTGTTGACTGGTCGATTTGCTGTTTTTCTGGGGGAAAAACGTTGCTCTCTACAGCACCTGAGACAACTAACTCAGCCACAGAGTGAAAAAAGCCCATGAAAGATCCTCGCATCATCAATGAGATTCGAACCAGGCTTTTTTCACCCAGTGTGGGTAGGATGGTGATGATACTACTGTGCTGCTACCCATGCAGACTAAACTTAATATAATAATAAAGAAAATAGAATGGGGCACAAGCAGGAGCATATTACTGACAGAATATAACATTGGATCATCAAAATGTTTTTGTTTTTTATGTGCTGTTAGTAAAATTGCATTCTTAATCTCTCTATTTGTTATTTAGACTCGTTATTTCTGCATTAAATATATTAAAAATAAAACTTTCTAGATAACAAAAAATCAAAATAACAACCTTAAATCCCCGAAGGTGCAATTATTCCGAAAGTCTACTGTACCAAGAAATAACAAGTTGGTATGCTACAGACTGAGGTATTAACAATTTTAGAAATACTACCAAACTGAGGGTTTGATATTAAAGTCATGCTACGTCGTGAATACTCACTGGGAAAAAGGGAGAGAGAAAAAATGTATTGCTAGGAACCTCTTCAAAAAATGTGTGAATTACTCACGTTTACTAATAGGACTTGATGAGTTTCGTATGCTTTGCTAATGACAAAGATATGCACTCATGAGCCAAAACATTATGTTCACCTGTCTAATAGTTTGCTGGGCTGTCTTTCACTGTGATAGCCACTTGTACTTGGCTTAGCATCAACTTCTTGAGACTACAGCAGGTGTTCTCAAGTATCATGGCTAGCTGGATAGAAAGACCACCTGGAGTTAGGCAAGAGAGTGAGGCAATGGTATGGACTGGAGAATGCTGTGTTCCACCACATCCCACAAATGTTCAATGGGATTGATGTTAGGGGAATTTGGCAGATAGGGAAGCACATGGAATGCTTCGACATGGTTCTCAAACCATTCCTGCACAGTATGGGCCTTGTGATGCAGGTTTTTGTCTTGTTGAATGAGCCCAGTGTCAGCTGGATACACAATCACTATGCAGGGCAAAGCTTTGTCCAGAACAATGCCAAGGCTTATTCCTCGTCCCCATAGAACATTACTCCACTACCTAGCAGTAAGGGGGGATGTTCAGTGGGGGATGAAGGATCTATGAAAACATCCCCCAAACCATGATGCCACTAGCCCGTTTTCATCCCATCTCTGCAGTCTAGGTGCAGCTGCTCACCTTCGAATATGCACACCTGATAATTGGCATGATGGAGCTGGAATCTTGATTTATCAGACCAGGCAACTTTTGCAGTTGTCCAATGTCTGGCAACAGTGCTCCTCTGTGCACTGTAGGCAGAGGTGTTGATGACAGTCAGTCAATATGGGCATATGAACAGATCACCTGCTCCATAGGCTTATCTACAAGGGTGTCTGCTGAATGGTGTTGCTTGGAAGTGCTTGTGCTCTCTGGTTATAGTCTACCATTAATTGAGGGATCAAGAACCATCTGTTGTTCCCAGACAGCACATGCCAACCACCATTTTATCTTGACCAGTGGTGGTGGTGGTCTCCCCATCCCAGTACGTTAGGTGAAGTGGTAGTGTGGCCCTCTCTGGACCATTCCTCCCACCCTTCACTACAGGCCCTTAAATAGCTGATAATGCTTGCAGTTGCTAAGATGCTATCCCCTTGGCTTCCTAATGCCACAAATCATTCTTCCTTTAAACTTCATTAGACTCTTACCTTTCCCCATTGCACAGGCTTTGTACTAAGTGACAGGCACTGACATGTCATCACTATGTATGCTGCACCGATCAGTGATGTCATTCCTAGGTGCTGTGGGATTTGTCCACTCGTGGAGATGAATGGTCATAATGTTTTGCTCATGAGTGTATAAGTGATATATCTATTGCTATTAAATATGTTAATCTTAGTCGTTTTTTTTTTTTATTATTATTCTTGTACATCTTAATTTTGTACTCAAAAGTTTCAAAATATTGATAGTTAAGATTTACTTTCCTTCCATAAATGGTGACTCCATAGCCGGGTGGGCAAGAGCAGCAGTGCATAGAACACACTTCTTGATTAGACTGGGGTTCGAGCCCATGACCACCAAATACGGAGGATGCGGAAAGGTCAGAGAATGACCACCGCATATCCCCGGAGCAATATGGCCTTAGTTGCTAATGCTCCTAAAAACCAAATAACGACAACAACAACCTTCCATAAATAAGCAACATGATAAAAAATGGAAATGAATTATAAATAAATGGAGAATCATGTTTAACAATCTGTCATGCAAGAACCTTAACTGACCTTAACTATACATATATTTTATTTAAATCAGATCCTATATGTGTTCTGTTTTTACCAAAGACTTCTTGGCATGAGGTTTGTGTTGATATTTAGTTTCACAATTTGATTATTAATACAGTGTTTTTCTACATTTTCATGCTGCATATCATCTATCTTTAATTTTTCCTCTCTCAACATTGGAACCCATAAGTGAGGCATCTGGCTTCATACTGATGGATGAGGAGTATCACAGTGATACTGCTGATCCTTTAGATTAGCATCACTAGAATTCCACAGCCAAGGTTCCAAGGTAAAATCATGAAATCCAGTTTCTTTGGTGTGTGTGTGTGTGTGTGTGTGTGTGTGTGTGTGTGTGTGTGTGTGTGTGTGTGTGTGTGTGTTCACTGCAACCAGTGGAAATTTTTTGGAAGGGGATCCTGGTAGTTAGGGGCTTAACACTTCGACATACCAGTTTAACCCCCTCCCCACTTCAAGAAGGCAGGAGATCTTGGGTTGGCGGCCCCGGGTGCCAAGCGATTTCTGAGCTCTATAAATTGATCTAAAGCATTTTCCTTAAAAGGATTCACTCTTCTCTTTAAGTATAAAGTTATCTTCTCTTATGTTCTTCAAAACGCACAGTTGACTTCATCTTATAAGTAATAAGTTAAGTCAGGAAAGAAAAGACACCTTTCCTTTTATTTCTTATTAGAGTTACTAACCTAACAACTGCTTGGCCACTATTGGCATTACTCCTACCTCCTCATGGCAGGGCCAGTAACCCGAGTGGTAAAACGAGTTCTCATCCACTGAGATCATCTATTGATACGGACCAACCTGATTGTGACCATTATCAAAATAAAAGGCAAAAAAAAAAGATCCATGTCATCAAGACCACCCAGCCTTTCTCCTTATTCATTCACTGTCGGACTATCCCCATTTCTAATCCAGAAATGTTTGAGAAATGCTGCAGGACCACCAAAGATGGTAAAACGTCTACAGTCTGAAGATCTGCTGGTAGAAACGATAAAACCAAAACATTCAGAAACATTAATGAAACTGACCACCTTTGTTGGAATACCTGTGAATATAACACCACACGCCACTCTGAATACCTCCAAAGGAATTATAGCAGAGTGGGACCTCATTAACATCTCAGAGGAAGAAATTGTGCAAGAGTTAGCTGATCAAAGAGTCACACAAGCAAAGAGAATATTAATCTGGAAAGATGGAGAATTAACACCTACACAAAACATAATACTGACTTTCAGTACCTGAAACTTACCATCAATGATTAAAGCAGGATATCTAAATTGTACGTTCATATATACTGAATCCCATCAGATGTTATAAGTGCCAGAAATATGGACACTCCCAGGTAGCATGCCGTGGCACTATGATATGCCCAAATTGTGGTTCAAAAGAACACACTCAGGCGGACTGTACTGTAACCACCTGTCCCAATTGCAAAAGAAATCATTTGGCATATTCCAAAAATTGTGAAAATTTAAAAGTTGGAAAAGAAGTACAAAAATACAAAACAAAAAATAAAGTAACGTACCAGGAAGCCAAAAAGCACATCATGCAGTTTATGCCGAAACGCACATATGCACAAGCAACTCAATAGAAACATTCTGTTGCTACTCAAACTGACATTACAGTCTCTCCAAACACTTCTTTTGCCGATTGGGCCGGGGCTTAATGCTAAGCCGCAACCTACCAAACAAAACCAAATAGAACAAGCAATCAACACCCCAATTTCAGTTCCACCCAATAATCCATCCTGAAACTACTAAAAAGCAGACAAAACAGTACCAACAGATCATGCTCAGACCAAGAAACAATTCCCTGTACATATGGATGTTGACAACAAAACTAACCCAGAAGAAACTATTAGAACTTCATACAGAGGAATACATGGAAACAGAACGACCGGTTTCCCCAAAAGAGATAGAAATAAAACAGATTGTTACAATCAAACTGCTTCAAAAAAAACAGACAGATCAAAACATAACTCCTAAAACCAAGTAATGTAGCACATACTTCAATGAAACTGCAGAGGCATATGAGCCAATACTGATGATCTGTGTGACCTGATCAATAAGTACAATCCAGTGAGTGTTTGTCTGCAAGAAACTAATTTAACACCACAGGTGTTAAATTAGTTTCTTGCAGACAAACTCTCTCAATTAAAAACTTCACAATGTACAGAAAAGAGGAATACTGCAAAATCTGCACATGGAGGTGTAGAATACTAGTTAACTCTAAAATCCCCTCTCGACGTATTTCTCTACAGACTGACATAGAAGCTGTTGCAGCAACAGCTTCTTTGGAAAAACACTAACCCTTGTTTCAGTATACCTCCCACCAAATATACCTCTAGTGCTAAAAGAACTAGATCTTATAGTACAATTGCCAACACCTTTCTGTCTCTTTGGAGATTTCAATGGGCATCACCCATTGTGGGGATTGTCAAGCATGGATAAAAGAGGACATCTGATTGAGACATTACTGAATCAACAGCAGTTAACCTTACTAAATACTGGCAATCACACTTATGTTCATGTACCCACAGGATCCACTTCAGCAGTTGATCTGTCAATCTATTCTCCCATACTTTTCCCCAGTATGGAGTGGTCAATCTTATGTGATCTGCACAACAGGAATAATTTTCTAATTATATTTAAAATTCAAACAAAACAATCCCACTGTCCAAATTACAGAGTAAAATGGAAATTCACAAAAGAAAATTGGACAAAATATTCAGTTGGTGTTTATTTTGATGATCAATTTATTAAAACACAACCAACAGATGAAGTCACTGAGCACATTACCACACAAATGCTGGCAGCAGCTTCTGAAGCAATTCCTCAGTCCTCTGCAAACCAAAAAAGACATGCAATCATTGGTGGAATGAGGCCTGTAACAGTGCAAAATGAGAAAAAAAATAAAGCTTGGAACCTATTTCATAGGTTTCCTACAACAGCCAACCTCAAATTCTTCCCATGCTCCTGTAGAAACACGTGCTGAGAACCATGAGCCTGCTGATATTTAAGGATGTGCCGTGTGATAACCTCACTGTTGAAAAAGGAGGCAGATGCCTCTGAAAGCTACAGTGTTTTAGCACTTTTATTATCCTGTGTTTTATCTACATTGTTTTATTGTAATTTATTCATTGCAGTTTAAAATTTCATATTTTATTGTACAGACAGTTACCTTTTTATCAGTTTTATCTGGTGGAATTATATCATTCTATTTCATTTATTTACAACATTATTATTTTAATATAACACAACACTAATTATTTATTTTTAATAATGGTTGGTGTAGGATTGTGCAGTTATTATAAATATGAATATTCCCAACCCCAGAGACCTATTTGAAGATAAAGCCAACCTCATTTTATATAAAAAAACAAAAGGCAAGGGCACGACAAATCAGATGACAAGCCAAAAAAGAATCCTGGATAAAATTTGCCAGTACCATCATGAAGGACACCAGCAGTCGGCTAATATGGAAGAAACTCCAACAATTAAATAATAAGTGCATTCCTTTTTCTGCTCCAATTTTGATTAATAATAGACGAGAACTGTATTACCCTAAGGAAATAGGCGATTTCCTTGGAGAGACTTTCAGTCAAATATCAGTAGAATCTCCATATAACAATTCTTTCTTGAAAATCAAAACCTCTGCAGAAAAATATAAAATAAATTTTAATACCACCCAATCTCTTCCTTATAATCAGCCTTTCATCTTAACTGAACTCCAAGAAGCTCTGAACAGAACAGCAAACAGTGCAGCAGGACCAGACAGGTCTGCCAGGGGCAAAGGTTGATGACGTTGTAGAGCGGATATCATCTTTCAAGGGCACAAAAGGTGATATAGTTGTACACGTTGGCACTAATGATATTAAGAGTAGGAGACCGGCGGAATTACTCAACAAGTACAGGTCACTGTTGAAAAAAAGCTGTGAAATAGGGTTGAATTTGAAAGTGTCTGCAATTCTGCCCAGACACGATAGGAGGGAGTACATGATGAGAGCCTTGTCGATCAATTTGGCCCTGGAAAGATTGTGCAAGGCTCAAGGGGTAGAATTTTTTTCAGCCTGGACTGTACTTGTTACCAGGAGAGATTGCCTCTACAGGGATGGGATACACTTAAATAGAAAGGGTGCAAGAATATTTGCTGATGCTATCGAGGCAGTGTTAGGTGGGTCGGAAAACTGCTAGTCTGGGGGGATACAAAGACTAATAGTTTAACAGTAACCGCAGGCAGAGGTGAAGGTGATTCTTGCACAACTTCTATTAGAATAAGAAGCGACCTGGAACGAGGGGTGTTGGGGGTTTCAGGGACAGATGGCAGTCATCATGGAATAGTTGGGTATATGGGATGTGTTAGGTAACAAGGAATAGGCATAGGAGCATGTATGCTTGCATGTATACCAATGCTAGAGGTATAGTAAATAAATTTGATGAATTTGAAGTGTTGGTCAAGACATCAAAGGCGGATATTGTTGGGATAGCAGAGACGTGGTGTCACAAAGATATAAGGAATGCCGAACTGGAATTTGGGGAGTACAATGTGTACAGAAAGGATAGACAGGACAGAAAGGGAGGGGGTGTTATGCTGCTAATTAAGAAAAACATAAAATCAAAGGAAGTGCACCCAGTTAATATAGATGAACAGTGCTCTGTTGAGTCAGTTTGGTGTGAGATAAGCACTGCAAAAGCAAAAATAAGAGTAGGAGTGTGTTATAGGCCTAATGACTTGAATGAGTACAATGAACAATTGTACAGAGAAATAGTGGGCCAGTAAATCAGAATGTCTTATAATGGGGGATTTTAACTTCCCAGATATTGACTGGAACTTGTGGGTTGGTCACTCACACACTAGTCACACTTTTGTGGATTTATTGGATGATTGTTTTCTGCAGCAGCATGTTCGAGAGGCAGCCAGAGAAAGTAACACTCTTGATCTGGTTATCAGCAGTGATCATTCGTGTATTAAGAATTTGCAGATAAAGGAACCACTAGGTGGCAGTGATCACAGTGTGCTGAAGTGGGATTTACTCAAAGAGGTAACTACCGTCAGGGGTAAAGGAAAGGGTTTTTGCTTCCGTAAAGGGGAGTACAGTGGTCTCAGACAGTTTTTAAATTCTGTACAGTGGGATCAACTGACGATGTTACAAACAGTAAATTCTAAGTGGGAAGCATTCAAAGAATTAATCGTGGAAGCTACTAGACTTTATATACCGATTAAGAAATATCGTTCAAGGTTTAGGCCTAAATGGTTATCAAATGAACTAATGAGACTCGTGACAGAGAAGAAAAATGCATGGGATGCATATAAATTATCAAGTGACGCAGACACCTGTGGCAGATATAAGCTAGTCTGTAATCAGGTCACAAAGGAGGTTCGGCAGGCGAAGGCGGATTACGAGAAATCTTTGGCAAAAGATGCTAAGAAAAACAGCAAGGATTTCTTTACTTATATAAACTCTAAAAGGAAGGGGATGAATATGATTGGTCCACTTGACATCGATGGTTCGACTGTTGATGATCCTGCTCAGATAGCAAACAAACTGAATGAGTATTTTGCATCTACATTCACATGTGAGGAATTATTACAATTTGAAAATGGAAGAAGGTTATCAAATTGTAGCAGTGTGCTTAATGATTTTGTAATAACTGAGAGCAAAGTGGAGGAGAAATTGTTGAAGTTAAACATAAGAAAGGCACCTGGGGGTGGATGGGATCTATCCAGTTATTTTAAAGGAGGCGGCAAAGCAACTAAGCAAACCCTTAGCCATAATTATGAGAGCATCCTTGGACTCAGGGGAGGTTCCCACGGACTGGAGATGTGCAAATGTGTCCCCAATTCACAAAGGTGGATCGAAGGGTGACACGAGTAATTACAGACCAGTTAGTTTAACTTCTGTTCTGGGTAAAATAATGGAGTCGCTGGTTAAAGATGCATTGCAGGATCATCTAGACAAGACTGCAGCAATAATTCAAACACAGCATGGGTTTGTTAAGGGAAAGTCTTGTCTGACAAATTTGATTGGTTATTATGATGTAGTCACAAAGGAACTGGATGCAAAAAATAATTTTGATATCATATACTTGGATTTCAGGAAAGCTTTTGACACCGTTGCGCATGGAAGACTACTGTACAAATTGGAGCAGAATGGTATTAAGGGTAAGTTGCTACAATGGATAAAAGGATGGTTAAGTGAGAGAAGACAGAGGGTGGTAATCAATGGGTGCTGCTCTTCGTGGACTAATGTTATTAGTGGAGTCCCACAGGGTTGAGTGTTGGGTCCACTGTTGTTTTGTGTATTTATCAATGATATTGATGAAGGTATATCAGGCTTAATGTCGAAGTTTGCAGATGACACAAAGGTTGGCAGGGTTGTTAATGACAGTAATGGCAGTGTGCTACTGCAACAGGATCTAGATAATTTGGGCAGATGGGCTAAGAAGTGGCAACTGAAGTTCAACCTTGACAAATGCAAAGTACTGAATATGGGTAGAAGTAACCCCAGAGAAACGTACCAACTGTGTGGTACTACACTTAAGGTGGTAGAAAATGAAAAAGACCTGGGAGTAATTGTGCAGTCAGATATGAAGTTTTCTAAGCAGTGCAGACAGGCTGCTAGGGCGGGTAATGGGGTTTTGTCAATGATATATAGGAATTTTGCTAGCAGGGAAAAGGAGGTGATTGTCCCTCTGTATAAGGCAATGGTCAGGCCACGCCTTGAGTACTGCGTACAGGTCTGGAGGCCTCATTTTAGGAAGGATGTAGATTTGCTTGAGCGTGTACAGAGAAGAGCAACACGATTGGTGAGGGGAATGAAGGGATTCTCTTACCAAGAGAGGCTTAAGTTCTGCAAATTGCAGTGGCTGGAGACTAGGCACCTGCGCGGTGATCTGATTGAGGTCTATAAGGCCTTGAATGGGTTGAGCACGCTGAATTCTGATGGGATCCTTCCACTTGTTCAGATTACCAACCTACGGGGACATAAGTTCAAATTAAGAAAGGACAGATGTAGAATAGATGTGCGGAAATTTGCCTTTAGCCAGCGGGTGGTTAATTGCTGGAAAAAAACAAACTTCCATCTGTCGTTGTGGAAGTTGATAGGTTAAATAAATTTAAGGAGGAACTGGACAGGCATTTGGAGGGAATGGTGTGTTTTTTTTTTTTTTGTTTTTTTTTGGCTGATGCTGCATAAGCTCCTACACTTGCTTTCTTGCATCATGTGCCACTACTACTACTACTACTACAGACAGAATCTACTATGTAATGCTCAAACATTTAAACAATACAACCTTAAATCTATTGTTAGTTTTCTATAATCAAATATTTCTTGAATGTGCTTATCCTTCCTCATGGAGTCACTCTATCATTCTTGCTTTTCCAAAACCAAGAAAAAGGATCAATCATTTCCAGAAAACTACTGGCCAATTTCTCTCACTACCTGTCTGGGTAAAATGCTAGAAAAAATTATACACAGCAGACTAAAATGGATCCTTGAAAGTAAAATGCTGTTAAATATTAATCAATACGATTTCTGACAAAACAGATCCTGCTTGGACCTTATGGTAAGAGCAGAAACATTTTAACATATGCATTCACAATGCAAATGTTAAAAATGAACATCTAATAATGGTGAGTCTACATATTAGCATTAGCATTAGTAGAGTCATTTGATGCAAGAAAACAATCTTATGCAGCATCAGCCAAAAAAAAATAAAGTAAAATAAATAAATAAAAAATAACTACTTCCACTTCACCCCTCTGTTCGTTCGAAATACCTGTCCAGCTGAGCCTTAAATTTATTTAGGCTATCAACTTCCACGACAAGGGATGGAAGTCTGTTCCACCTACCAACCACCCGCTGGCTAAAGGCAAATTTCCGCACATCTATCCTACATCTGTCCTTTCTCAATTTGAATTTATGCCCTCTCAGGTGATTATTCTGAGCAAGAGGAAGAATCCCATCAGCATTGAGCATGCTCAAACCATTCAAGGCTTTGTACACCTCTATCAGATCACCTCGCTGGTGCCTAGTCTCCAGACACTGTAATTCGCAAAACTTAAGTCTTTCTTCGTAAGAGCACTCCTTTGTTCCATAATCACGAATTTGTTCACTAATCTTGTTGCCCTTCTCTGTACTCGTTCCAACAACTCTACATCCTTCTTGAAATGGGGCCTCCATGCCTGTATACAGTACTCTAGGTGTGGCCTGACCATTGCCTTATACAAGGGAATAATCACCTCCTTATCCCTGCTAGAAAAATTCCTATATATCATTGACAATACACCATGAGCTACTCTTGCAGCCCATCTGCACTGCTCAGAGAACTTCATATCTGCCTGCACAACCACCCCCAGGTCCCTTTCATTCTCTACCACTGTCAGTGTAGTACCATAGAGTTGATACGTTGCTCTGGGGTTGCTGTTTCCCATATGTAGTACTTTACATTTGTCAATGTTAAACTTCATTTGCCACCTCTCAGCCCATCTGCTCAACCTTTCCAGATCCTGTTGCAGCAGCATAGTGTCAGTAGTGTCCTTGACAACCCTGCCAACCTTCGTATTGTCTGCAAACTTGGACATTAAGCTTGATATACCATCATCAGTATCATTTATAAATACAGAAAACAATAAAGGACCCAATACTGAACCCTGAGGGACTCCACTAATAACATTAGTCCATGATGAGCAGTGTCCATTGATTACCACTCTCTGTCTTCTCCCCCTCAACCACCCCTTTATCCATAGCAGCAACTTGCCTCCAATGCCACACTGCTCCAATTTGTGCAGCAGTCTTCCATGTCAACAGTATCAAAAGCCTTTCTAAGATCCAAGTATATAATATCAAAGTTATTCCCTGCATCCAGTTCTTTTGTGACTGCATCATAGTATCCAATCAAATTGGTCAGGCAAGACTTCCCCTTAACAGAACCATGCTGTGTCCGAGCTATAACTGAAGTCTTGTCTAGATGATCCTGCAGTGCTTCTTTAACCAGTGCCTCCATTAATTTTCTGGGAACAGAAGTTAAACTCACAGGTCTATAATTACTTGTGTCAGCCTTTGATCCTCCTTTGTGAATTGGGGTCACATTTGCACATCTCCAGTCCATGAGTACCTCCCCTGAGTCCAAGGAAGCTCTCATAATTATGGCTAAGGGTTTGCTTACTTCCTTTGCTGCCTCCTTTAATATAACTGGATAGATCCCATCTACCCCAGGTGCCTTTCTTGTGTTTATCTTCAACAATTATTCCTCCACTTTACTCTCAGTTATTACAAGATTCTTTAGCTTACTGCCAGAGTTGAATACACCTCTGGCATTCCCCCTCTCTGAATAACTCCTCATGTGTGAATGTAGATGCAAAATATTGATTTAGTTTGTTAGCTACCTGAGCAGGATCATCAACAGTTGACCCATCGATATCAAGTCGACCAATCTGATTTATCCCCTTTCATTCTAGAGTTTACATAAGTAAAGAATTCTTTGCTGTTTTTCTTCGCATCCCTTGCCAAGGATTTCTCGTAACCTGCCTTCGCCTGCCTAACCTCCTTTGTAACTTGGTTACAGATCAACTTGTATCTATCATAGGCTTCTGTGTCACGTGTTAATTTGTATGTATCCCATGCATTTTTCTTCTCTGCCATATGCCTCATTAGTTCATCTGACATCCTTTTAGGCCTAAACCTTAAACAATATTTCTTAGTTGGTATGTAAAGCCTAGTAGCTTCCAAGATAATATTGAAAAGGCATTCGATACCACATGGAGGTATGGCATTCTTCGAGAGCTGTATTCTTTGGGGTTGAGAGGACACATACCTAAATTCATCCAGAACTTTCTTAAGAGTTCAGAACCTTTCAAGTTCGTCACCAGAATGTCCTTTCACAATATTTTATTCAAGAAGGGGTGCCCCAGGGGTCCATACTTAGTCCTCTCCTCTTTGCAATTAGGCTAAACACCATGATGCAGAATATTCCCAAAACTGTAGAAATATATATGTATGCCGATGATCTTACAATATCATGCCATTCACCAAACATAAACAGCATAGAGAGAGACAGTTACAACTTTCCATAAATGAGTTAGAGACATGGACACAGAATGGTTATCGCCTGTGAAAACAAAAGACAATTGCAATTCATTTGTGTAAAAAGTGCAGATTACATCCATAGCCTGAACTTAAATTAAAAAACCAACCAATCCCTCTTGCCAGCAGTATCTGCTTTTTAGGTTTAATATTAGATACTAAAGGCCTCCGTAGCCAAGTGGTCAGGAACGGGAGTGCAGTAGCATACGCTCTTTGAGTAGACTGGGGTTCAAGCCCCTGACTGCTAAATACGGTCGATCTGCCAACCCGCACTGGACCAGCGTGGCAGATTATGGTCCATTTCCCTCAGCATGAATTGTTGAGGAGGCTTCCATCCTGCAGTGGGTTGATAATGGCTGCACTTTACTTTTTTTTTTTTTACTTTACTAAACTAAATTTTGCCATGCACATAACTTATCTCAGAACTCTCTACTTGAAAACACTCAATATACTCAAAGCCATCCCTGCCATGGCATGGGATGCAAACAGATACTCTCCTGCTTTTGTATTGTTTGCTCATCAAGTCACGTCTAGATTATTGTGCAATAGTCTAGGACTCAGCTAGGAAAACTGTACTTACAAGACTGAATACCATACAGCACAGTGCTCTTTGCACTATTCTTGGGGCTTTTCAAACATCCATGGTCCAAAGTATATAGAGACAAACAAACCACCACTCCACTCAGAAGGAAAATGTTACTCCTCACCTATGTTGCTCAACTTAAAAGCCTTCCAGATCATCTGGATCAACTGCCACTGTTCAATCCTGAAAGGATAACTTTCTATAACAATAAACCCACTGAAAATAGACCAACTAGTATTAGACTACAAGAGTTGATGCACTTCTGGAATGTTCATTTTGAAAACATGCTGAAAGAAACTAAAATACTTGATCCCACTTGGTCTTCAAACCTACCATACTGTGACACCTATTTCCACCAATGGAGGAAAAAGTCCCTGGAAAACTGTTACATGAAACAACTGCACGAATGACATGCTGCTAGCAACATGCAGAGCTGCTAAATATATACTGATGGCTCAAAATCAGATGTTGCTGTAGGTGCTGCAGTAGTCTTTCCCTCATTCACAGTCTCTGTATCTCTCCTGACTGTTTTCTGGATTGCATACAGTTCTGCAGTTATACTGCAGAACTGTATGCAATCCATCTAGCTATAGACAATAACAATATCTGTCTCAACACTAATAATTTAATATGTACAGACTCCATGAGTGCACTGTCCACAATAAGTAACAATTTCTCAACCCAAATCCCATAGTAAAAGAAATCTGGTCTTGTCTAAATCACTTGAGGAATTGGAATCATACTATAAGTTTCTGTTGGATTCCAGGACATGCTGGCATCACAGGTAACGAAACAGCAGACCAGGCAGCCAAGCACCCAAACATCAGCGCACCTTCATCTTACCAAGTACCCTATATAGATTTCCTAAAACATCCGATGTATCTGTAGGGACCAGTGGTTAAATATTTAGGAGACACATGTGAACAATAAATTATTTGAAATTAAACGTGAACCAAAAATATGGAGCTCCATCTTGAGTAAAAACAGCCATACCACGTTGTCAGAGTCAGAAGAAATCATGGATCCGGTTTATATCATCTATTACCTAGTCTACCAGCGCTAAGACGGTCCAGGATAATTCATACATCATCATCATACAAGTTTCTAGTGCCGACCGACTAACTGGTTAAAATAAATTTATTAAAATAAACAAATGATATATACATAAATACTACAACAGAGATAAAATAAAAGCGTTAAAATACAATATAATAAAACCATTAAAATACACATCCGCTTTCTGGGATAAAATCTGGAAAATGAAGGGAAAATATACATCTCACCCCTCATCGATCCTAGACTATAATGGATGCACAATTGCAGAGCCAACTACAATAGCCAGTGCTCTTGGAGAAACATTTTCAAAGATCTCTAGGATATCTTCCTATTCCCCAGAGTTTCTGGTCCTCAAATATAAAAGAGAAAAACAGGCACTAAATTTCACACTAAAGGGCCTTTGTTCCTACAATGAACCATTTACTATGCAGGAATTAAAAAGACCTCTTTCACTTTCTAAAGCATGTGCTGTTGGACCAGATGGCATCCATTATGAAATGATTAAACACCTTTCACCAACGTCTATGGATCACCTGCTCCTTTTATACAAAAAAATCTATACTGAAGAGCAGATGCCTGGAGCATAGCAATTGTTCTTGCCTTAGCGATGCCAGGAAAGGATCCTAGAATTCTTACTAATTATCGACCTATTGCTCTGACCAGCTGTCTGTGCAAAATCCTGGAGAGAATGGTAAATTTTCGTTTAATTAGCATTAGCATTAGTAAAGGCACATGATGCAAGAAAGCAAGCTTATGTAGCATCAGCCAAAAAAAAAAAAAAATAATAATCTTCTCATTTCACCCATCACTCGCTTCAAATGTTTGTCTAGTTCTGCCTTGAATCTATTTAAGCTATCAACTTTTACAACAACAGATGGAGGTTTGTTTCAGCAATCAACCACCTGCTGCCTAAAGGCAAACTTCTGCACATCTATCCTACAACTGTCTTTCCTCAATTTGAATTTATGCTCTCTCAGGTCATTATTATTATAAAATAGAGGAAGGATCCCATTGGCAACGAGCATGCTCAAACCATTCAAGGATTTATATATCTCAATCAGCTCACCTCGCAGGTGCCTAGTCTCCAGACACTCTAATTTACAAAACTTAAGCCTTCTTAAGAGCAACCATTTGTTCCATTCACTAATCTTGTTACCCTTCTCTGTACTTGTTCTAGCAGCTACATATCCTTCTTAAAATGAGGTATACTCAAGGTATGGCCTGACCATTGCCTTATACAAGAGGATAATCACTCCTTATCCTACTAAAAAAATTCCTGTATATCATTGACAAGACACCACGAGCTACTCTTGCAGACCATCTGCATTGCTCAGAAAACTCCATATCTGCCTGCACAATTACCCCCAGGTCCTTTTCATTCTCTACTACTGTCAGTGTAGAAACAAACAGTGTATACATTACTCTGGGGTTACTGCTTCCCATATGCAGTGTGTGTGTGTGTGTGCACACATCACCAGTAGTATTTTATTTTATTGTATTTTAGCTATCGATAGCTAAAATACAATTTAGCATCTATCAAAAACCTACAAATACCAGTATGTTTCTACATTATAATAGCTATCATCCATTCACGTACAGAAGATCGATTATCTTTAATCAATTTCTAAATGCCTATAAATATTCAACGACGGAATCTGCTTTGGACTCAGAAATACAAATATTAACTAGCAGGTTCTTAAACAGGGGTTATTCCATTGGAACAATAAACCGAATTAGGGTACAGGCTAAGGATAGGATACAAAATACTAACCAACCAACAATAATAATATCAAAAAATACTTTATTTCTGTCCTATATGTTGAACAGTGGCACAAACAGCTTAATAGATTCTTTAAAGATACCGAATTTAAAATTGTAGCCAGGCCAATACGGAAGTTACACACTATACTGAACAATCGCTCGGTTCTTTCTGCATTCGCAACACAAATTAATGATCTGGTATACAACATTTCTTGCGGTGATTGCGACTCGTCTTACCAAGGTTCGACACGATTTTCTCTTAATATTTGTGTAAATCAACATGAAGCCTCAGTTCGTGCTTCTCGTTCAGCAGCGTCAGATTTTTTTTTTTTTTTTTTGGTAGTTGTTGGCGCATAGGCTTCTGTGGCCATAATGCACCTCCCCAGGTTTTTTCAGTACTTTGATCCAAGCCCGAGGCGGGAATCGAACCCGCGACCTTTGGGTTGCCAGGCAGGCACTTTACCCACCCGGCTAGCCCGGTCGGCGCACCGTCAGAATTAGCCTTTCATGCCATTAACGAAAAACTTACTTTTTTTATTTAACGAGGCCAAAATACTTAATGTTCAACGTAATTATATGCGACTATTAATTGCAGAAACTGTAGAAATTAAATTACACGAGAATTCTGTTAATGTTCGGCGGCCATATTTGATCTCCGATGCATGGACCTTTACTCGCATGCGTGAAGACAAATAATCACTATTTAAGTTTCAGGTTTAACCCGATTCGATAATTTTCATTCCTGTGATCATGACATACGGTCGAAAAGCGTTATCAGCTTCAGGAAGGAAAATCGTTTTGAATATTTTCGTTAGATTCTTTTAATTGCGTTAATTTGATTTTAAATTGATTTGAAATGTGTTAAATTGGTTCTTTAATTATTTAATTATTTATATTTTACTCTATGTACCGGTAAGTTGATTTTTTCGTTTTTTCCATTTTAATTTCTGGAGGGTATCACATGGAAGTGTTCTACGTACTATATTGAGGTAAACTCCTCTTATTATTTTACAAATATTATTATCAACGTAGAACGTATTCAGTATTACAGCTTTGATTCATACTAACAAATTCAATAGCATACAAAATTTCAAACTGGTGTCCAGCCAGCCTGGACTACATCAGATCACAGAGCAATAACTTTTAAGTTAAACACACAGCTACAGATAGCTCAACAGTGTCTATAAGATATAAGAAGATAGAACGCAAAGTGGAACATCTTCACTGAAATCACAGCAGCTGACCTGCAGAAACAGGAAAATGAGTGGTCTAGATCAAACAATTATAGCCCGCACGACCATGCAATGACTATGACAAGAAGAAGGTGGTGCCCTGAACTGACTATGCTCAGGAGAAGGGAAGGGTACACCAGGCAAGGAGACATTTCCAGTGGGCCAGAACATCTTGGCACCAAAATGAAGTTGATGCCCTGAGAGATACCTATAGGACTCTCAGGAACCAATACACTACCCTCATAAGAGAAAAGAAAAAGGAGTCCTGATGGGAACTTCTGGAAATGCTGATCCATGGGGGGTCGTGTACAGAATAGTGACCAACAAGCTGCCAAGAGAAGACTTAGTTGAAACTACACTAAAACCAAATCGGACTCCAATCCTGTGTTGGGCAGAGTCTGTAAATAACATTTTAAACATTATTATCCAGACTGAGGCTGGGGATTATTACCCTACTCAAAGTGACATAATAAATGAAAACATGGAATATAGAAATGCCAATATAGAACCTCCATTCGACATAGAAGAACTACAAGCAGCCTTAAGTAAAACTAAAAACAACAAATGCCTGGGAATTGACCTCCTAGAGGTAGAAATTATTAAAAAAATTTGCTGCAATAGCACAAGACAAACTAATAGAATTATATAATCACTTCCTGATAGAAGGCAAATTCCTAAAAATCTGGAAAATAGCAGTACTCAGACTCATTTTAAAAAAACCCAAGAAACTTCCTACAGATCCAAAATCATATAGGCCTATAGCTCTCCTCCCAGTAATGGGAAAAATATATGATATATGAAAGACCAATATGGCTTCAAGCAGGGCAATTCTACGGAGGAGCACAGTGAGTAGGTCGTGCCATGTACCAGTTACTCAACTGTGCAAAATACAGAGGAGAAATATATGTTGGCAATTTCAATATACTTTACTAAGGTATTTGATTCACTCTGTTGGCATAGTGTCCTTAGACGGCCCACCAGATAAATGTCCCACAAAACCTCTGTCAGGTAATCAACAGCTACCTTAAAGACAGAAGAGTCTCAGTCCATACAAGGTTCCAGGAGTTCACATGCCCTGTGAATAAAGGTTGCCCACAGGGCTCAATCTTTGGCCCTTTCTTCTTCACAATTATTCAAGATGAGTTTCTGGCCTTGGATATGGGCCCAATGATAGCCTAGCCTTTGCTGAAAGCCTAGCCTTTGCAGACGATTTGATTCTTCTTGTAAAAGGAAACACAAGAGTGGTTGTAGAGCAATGATCAAATGCCGTCCTCATGCAAATGCAGGAGTGGGCAAAAATGCACATGCTCAGGATATCATTGGAAAAAACTAAATCCATACTTTTTAAAGAAAATCTAAGGAAACTCCCTCAAATTAAAATTAAAGGAAAAACCGTAAAAATGGTATCAGAACTAAAATACCTAGGGATTGTTTCCAACTCAAAATTAAATTTTTATCCCCATTTGGAATACTTGGCATAAAAAGTGAGAAACTACACAGGCATGATTGTCAGGATCAGTCTGACTGGGGGCTCAAAAGGAGCCTGGCAATTATATACTGAGCAGTATATAATTGCCAGGCAGCAGTACTTGCCTGTCATCACCTATGGAGCTGGCACATGGTTTACCTTCACGGCCATAGTCAGAAACAGGAACAAATTAGAGACAGTATTAGTAGAGGCATATGATGCAAGAAAGTAAGCTTATTCAGCATCAGCCAAAAAAAAAAAAAAAAAAAAAAAAACACTTCCATTTCATCCCTCCGTTTATTCGAAATACCTGTCCAGCTGAGCCTTAAATTTATTTAGGCTATCAACTTCCACAACAAGGGATGGAAGTCTGTTCCACCAACTACCTGCTGGCTAAAGGCAAATTTCCGCACATCTATCCTACATCTGTCTTTCCTCAATCTGGATTTATGTCCTCTCAGGTGATTATTCTGACCAAGAGGAAGAATCCCATCGGCATTGAGCATGCTCAAACCATTCAAGGCCTTATACACCTCTATCAGATCACCTCGCCGGTGCCTTGTCTCCAGACACTGTAATTCTCAAAATTAAGCCTTTCTTCATGAGAGCAACCCTTTGTTCCATTCACTGATCTTGTTGCCCTTCTCTGTACTCGTTCCAGCAGCTCTACATCCTTCTTGAAATGAGGCCTCCAGACCTGTACACAGTACTCAAGGTGTGGCCTGACCATTGCCTTATACAAGGGAATAATCACCTCCTTATCCCTTCTAGAAAAATTCCTGTATGTCATTGACAAGACACCATGAGCTACTCTTGCAGCCCATCTGCACTGCTCAGAGAACTTCATATCTGCCTGCACAACTACCCCAAGGTCCCTTTCATTCTCTACCACTGTCAGTGAAGTACCACAGAGTTGATACGTTGATCTGGGGTTGCTGTTTCCCATATGTAGTACTTTACATTTGTCAATGTTAAACTTCATTTGCTACCTCTCAACCCATCTGCTCAACCTTTCCAGATCCTGTTGCAGCAGCATAGCGTCAGTAGTGTCCTTAACAATCCTGCCAACCTTTGTATTGTCTGCAAACTTGGACGTTAAGCTTGATATACCATCATCAATATCATTTATAAATACAGAAAACAATAATGGACCCAACACAGTTCTGAGAACAATACTTCTCACTGTCACCAGAGCATGTTGCACTGCAGGTTCTGGCTGGTACTTTCCCACTTCAGGAAATATCCAAAAGAGGCTTGTACTATAGACTTAAGAAAAGGCATATCCACAAAATTTCTGGGTATAGCCCTTGGCACAGCCAATAACATCAAGGCTGAAAGGAAAAGAATAGTCACAAAGCTCCATGAGCAATGGCAATCAAATTGGGAGCAAGAAACAATAGATCTGGTTACCAAAAGGTTTCTGCCACAGGTGGCAATGGTTAGCCCAAAGCCACCAAAGTAGTTCATCCCTGGAATTTTTGCAACATTTATACTGACAAGTCACAGTCCGTAAAGGTGAAATTAACCTCCTTAGGGCTGACTGATGACCCAAAATGTACCTGAGGCAAAAGTGAAGACTGGGCACATATTCTTGTTGACTCCAGCCCAACCACCAGGTCAGTGGAGTTTACAATAAATTATCAATACTGCTAAATAAATCATATTTATAATTACAGCTCCTACAGCAAAACAGCAATCCATAGTATCAGCTCCCTGACAGATACTCAAATTTTACTAAACCGGATTGACTAGGGCCCCAGGTTTACCTTGCCAAGAGGAGTCCCACACCAAACAAGTAAACATGTAGGGGAGGGAGATGTACAGGCAGCCAGGGAAGCAGTTTAGCTGAAGAATATTAGTAAGCTAGCAGCAAGCAGCGGCAATATAGAATGAATGAAAGGAAAGAATAAAAGAGTGTGAAAGATTGAGTGAATGAGCTGGGCACTGAATGATAGAATGAATTGGTAATTGTGATAAAAGTGAATGAACGTGAGTTTTGGGGTGCGAGAAAGTGACTGAGCAAGAGAGAGTGAATGAGTGTTTTTGTAAATGGGAGTGAGTGAAGGAATAAATGAAATTGGCTGCAAGAATATATAGTTAATATATTTATTAGAAATACTATCACAATCTCAACTCTATACTAACAACAACACAAACAGTGCACCCCCCCACCCCGATTGCAAGATCTGTAGCTACACTTTACTGAAAAGTATTAGTAAGTTGAAGTGCCTGGGGTGAGCAGCACAAAGAACTGAGTAAATTAGACAAATGCCAGCAGAATAAATGAAAGTGTCTGTGAGTGTGAAAAGGCACAAACCACATATTAATTAATTTAAGTATTTACTAACCCTTAGTCTTTAGCCACTTAATTTTAATTATCAAATAGAATAAATACATTACACAGCATTACATTCCCCCAGTGTGTCCGGGGGGAAATATAAACTAACAGAAAGTGTAAGAAAAAAAGCAAAAGTATAAAATGTGAGAAAAATTTATAAAAACCATAATGAGAGCAGAGAGTTAATGAGGATTATGAATGGATAATTATAACTTACCTTCTAATGAATTATGAATGGATAATTAATACTTACCTTCTCCCTTCCCTCCCCTTCTCCAGTTGGATGATGGCCGGATAGCGATAGTGGGTCCCCCATTTATCGCTATCCAGCCAAGGGACACTGACCAACAGGGTCAGTGTCCCTTGGCCAGTGTGGGGTAGAGCACCAATCTAGGTGCTCCAACGTAGGGACTCTTTCCCTATGAACCTTGATTCCTACCACCTTGGTTGGTTGTTCTCTTGTCCCCCAAACTTGGATGCCCCCTCTACACCTGGTGGGGTAACCCTATGGCCACCTATCAACTCCTACCCCCGGAGCAGGATGGGCATTCTGTCCCTCTTTCAACCCTCTTTCTAGGGGCACCTAGTTGAAAGAGGGGACAGAAAGACGGGCACCTTTACTACTGTCCATCTTTCTCTCTATTACTTTAACCCCTCCCAGTTCCTGTCTTCCCACTATCACTTTCAACCTTTCATTTTTTATTTATTTATTTTTTTTACTGGGCTTTCCCTGTCTGTAGCAATGGCTACCACAGGATTTGCCCCGCCAGTGCTTTCATAATCCCTACTGTCTTACCCGCCTCCATGTGGCATATGGTAAACTAAAGGTTTTTGTGTGAAAACACAGGCCACCCTTAGACCTAAGAGGTTGGATGCACAATACAACCCCACATTAATACTGCACAAACACTCACTCATCATCATCATCTGTCATTGTTCCACTATTCCACGGGTCGACGTATGAAGCCTTGCCACCATGCCCTGTTTGTGTACTTCTTCTCATTTTTGGTCTTTGGTCTACCCTTGGTCTTATGTCCCTTAATTGTAAATCAAACATTCTTCTTGGCAAACACCTCTCATTCATCCTCTTGACGTGTCCAAACCATTCAAATGGATCTTTCAATCCTATTCTGGAGTTTTTCAACCTGAATTTTCTCCCTACTCACATCATTCCTGATTTTGTCGTGTCTTGTCTTTCCGGCTATGCTCCTCACAAATCTCATTTCTGCCCCCTGAATTCTGCTTTCATCCTTTTTTTTCCTCATAGTCCAAGTTTCAGATGCATACATCAGAATTGATACATAATAGGCCTGATATATAGCCTTCTTAACACTTCCGTGGTATGTTCCTATTCCAGATCAGAACTCTTGTCTGCCTATAGAAATTCCCGCCTGCTTCTATCCTTCTACTTATTCTCTGTATATCACTCCAGTCTTTGTATTGCTGCTTTCTAGATACTTGAAGTTGTTGACCATTTTTAGCTCTTTCCCTTCCATTGTAATGTCTCCGTCAAGCTCCCCACTCCTCTTTAGAACCATTACTTCACTCTTCTCCTGACTGTAAACCAGTCCAAATTCATTGGCCATACTAGCCCATATCAACTTGCCATTGCACTTGTTCCCTGCTCTCTCCCCATATGCAGAGGTCATCTGCGAAGAGCATGACTTTCATCTGGTCCTGTCCAAGTTGTTCCACCACTCTAAATTGCACATCCTTCATGACAGCTATGATTAGTAGTGGTGATGGGATGCCTCCTTGCCTCAAACTTGATGTTATTTCAAAGCTCTCCATCAACCCCATCACCATTCTTACTTTGCTCACTGTATTGGTGCACAGACCCCAAGGGCTCACATCTGGTGAGTTTGGGCTTGGCACACCCAGGGTCCTGAGCTGGACATCACCATTCTTCTCTTTCTTGATGATTCCTTTTCTGCTTCTGACTCTCTCTCTCTCTCTCTCTCTCTCTCTCTCTCTCTCTCTCTCTCTCTCTCTTCTCTCTCTCTCTCTCTCTCTCTCTCTCTTAGGGTAACTCACAAATTTTTTTTTTTTTTTTTGGCTGGTGCAGCAAAAGCCTCGGGCTTCCTTGCACCATATGGCTAATGATGATAATAATAATATTCTCAATTCTCTCCACAAGATGCTCCTCTATCCCCAAGTTTCTCAAAACCTCCCACACTTTCTGTCTCTTTATGGTATCAAACGCTTTCCTTATATCCGAAAATGCCATCCATAATTTTTTATTGTGTTCATAACACTTTTCCATCAATTACCTGATGCAGAAAATTAGATCCACTGTCGATCTGCCAGGCCTAAAGCCATACTGTTCCTTGGCCATCCTATTTTCAATCATTCCTCTTATCTTCCACTCTAACATTTTCTTATACAGCTTACTTGCATGTAATGTCAGTGTGACGCCTCTATAATTGGAACACCTTTTCCTGTTCCCCTTCTTGAACAACGGGATGATCAATCTTCTTTCCAGTCCTTCGGCACCTGTCTCTCATCCCAGAATCTTATGGAACAGTCTATGTCCACGCTATCCTGCTTTGCCTGTAGCCTTCAGCATCTCTCCATTTATCTCTTCATACCAGCAGACTTACCTGTCTTGATGTATTTCCATGCCTGCACTACATCATTCCACGCCAAGTCTGTCTGCTCTCTCTCTCTCTCTCTCTCTCTCTCTCTCTCTCTCTCTCTCTCTCTCTCTCTCTCTCTGTGTATCTTTCTTCCATCCCCTCTTCTATGATCAAACTGCCTTTGTACCTTTTGCTGGCTGTCCTGCACATTCAACAGATTTTCAAAATACTTCTTCCATGTTTCTCTTATCTCTTCATCCTTGGTTATTAGGTTCTCATTCTCATCCATCAAGTATTTGTTCTGTTCACCCTCTCTTCTTCTATTCCTCACCACACAGTGTCTTTTTATTACTGTCGATATCTTGTCGTAGAGTTTCACTCAGTTCTTCCAATCACAGTCTTCTCTCCTCATAACTATCCTCACTAACCTACATAAATCTGGCCTTTACAGCTTTTTGCATCCATCACATGCCTGATGCACTGTTGGGGGGGGGGGGGGGGGGAAGGAATCCCCAGAGCCACATTACAATTAACACTCTACACTATACTCTGAACTCCCATGCCTATAAAATATACACTGACTATGGTAGATGCTGTCACAGTTTTTTCTTTATGTACAGTTACATGTGGCAGTTTTTTCCTTTATGTACAGCCACACTTTCCTCTAAGCCATTTCCACTTGATGGCACATAGTATGCTTTATGCAGCTAAAAAGCTAAAAGTGTACTATGTGCCATCAAGTTAGCACTTAGTAAGATTATAGAGCTTTCAATCTCACCTGCAATAATGTACAGAGACTCTCTTAGTGCTGTCTCTGCCATAAGGAAGAATTTCTCCTGTTCTCATCCTACCTTGAAATACATTCATTTCCAGCTATTCTCCTGCAGCGTATTCAATCAGGCAATCAGTTTTTGCTGGATCCCTGGCCATTATTGCATTCCAGGAAATGAAAGTGCTGACCTTACTACTAAACATCCTCAATTCACTCTCTTACAACATCCACAGGTTCCTTATGCTGACTAATAAGCCTGCCATTCGCAAAGCATGTTACAACAATTGGTCGCAGATCTGGAAAAGGAATACCAACAACAAACTTTACCAGATAAAACAAGATTGAAAGCTGTGGCTCTTGGGCTTCTGACAAAACAGTCAAGTGGAAGTGATATTTGCAATACTGAGAATTGGATACAGTCATCATACCCACCCCAGTGCTCATCCTGTCACAGTCAACTTATGGGCTGCCATGTTCAAACACTTTTCAGTGTTTGACCATATTTTCAAGAACTTTTAATCTATTTAAAATATATTGGCCTATATAGGTGCATATAATTAACATCTGCAAATGATATGCTACATGTATATAAACTGCAAACAGACAATTTGTCCTCAACAGCCCTTGAGCCCTTATGTCATTAAACCCAATGCCAATAACAGTGGCATCAGTTTAAGTGATTTGTGAAAAATTTTTATGAGATAAAAAAAAAAATGAAAAAAATCTGAGTTAAAAACAAGTATTAGTTTACAAACATTGAAAACCATGCAGTGGTGTTATCTTGTGATGAGTTTCTGTTGAAAGTTGCTTTGCTTGATGCAACTTCAAGTAGATGAGTCGAGGCTTTGCTTGATGGAGCATCAAGCAAAGCCTCAACTCATCTACTGTATTTCATTAATCTGCTTATTTTTAAATGAACGCAGTTGTTTTTATAGCCATTCCTGACCCGTGAATGGCAGGTGTGATTCTATTTTTTTTCCAAATATATATATAGGGTGATTCAAAAAGAATTGAACATTTTCAAAAATTTATTACTCAGTAACTTGGTTATATATGAACATATAGTCAAAACCAATTTGTAAATTGGTTTTGACTATATTTTGTAAAGGAACTATCACAGTAATTTCTATAATCTTACAAATGCCCAATATGTGCACCTCGTGTCACACAGCACACATCAATCCTGTAGTCTAATTCATCCCAGACCCTTTGTAGCATATCACCGTCGATGGTTGAAATGACAACCTTCTTGATGCATTCATTCATTTCTTTAAGACTACAAGGAAGAGATAAAAACACCAGCTTCGTGATGTATCCACACAAGAATAAATCTTGTGGTGTGATATCTGGGTGATCACTGTTCCAGAGGCAGGTTATATATGTTCAATTATTTTTGAATCTGTATATATATATCATTAATTATTTTATTTTTTTTTATTTTTCTAATTACTATCTTTGATATTATGCTGTAAATCCTTATGATTTTCTGCATGATAAGTAGGTACCAGTATCTTTTAGACAATGGATAAAGTTTCGTAACCACTGCACTAGAGGTTTATGATATGTTTTTCTCCCTCTTCGTTTCATTTTCATTATTTAACATAATATTAAGCCAGCCACAAGGAGCTATATAAAATTCTTAAAGTTTACAGCCACTCCCCGGCTTACGTAATATTCGACTTAACGTAAGTTTTTGCCAGCCGGTGCAAACTTAAAAAAAATCATGGAAACATATTTTGCATCACGTAGGAATAAATGGAGTTATCATGAAAATATTCTAATGTAAGACCAATGACACATTGTTTTTTTTTTTTTTTTTTTTTTCCTCTTTGGTAATTCGTTCCAAGACCTCGGAAGTTGAAATTTTCGCTATGTTGTTACCAAGCTATTTATCTCTCTAAAAGGTCATTTTTATAATGGAAATTTTACTACACTTTCATCGTTATCATAAGAATCAATATAAGAATCATTTTGAACACCTTTGTGATATTTTTCTAAAGCACATTTCTGGAGGTCACTACCATAAAACAATAAAAACAATTTGCACTTTCTGGTTTATTGGGCTTTTCTTTGAGTGCAATCTGTTATAAACGGGTAGTAAACTCGATGTTATTGCATTTGCAATAATACCGATAACTGGAATTCTGTGGGTTTTTACATTACAGTATTATGGTGAAATGAGTTTCTCTTCACTGAAATCTTCAACCATATAAAAAACATAAATAAATTTTCAGAATCATTCCTATTTACGTATTACAATGGTGAAGGAAAAGGGACCAACGGACAGTGCAAGTGCTCGAAGTGCTAGGAAACAAAACAAAATTGATTTAGAAATGAAAATGATTAATTAAGAAGTATGAAGCAGGACAAAGTTTGTCATGTCATGACAAACTTTCCATGGGAATACTATTTTAAGGGACAGTGCAGGTATAAAAGAACATGTTAAAGGACCAACACATTTAAGATCAACAATGATCACAAAACAGCTTTCAGGGTGTTATATCAAAAATGGAAAAGCTATTAATAATATGGATGGAAAATCAGATTCAGAAGCAAGTGGCCATTCAAGCAAAAGCAAGAAGTATTTATGAAGATATTAAGGATAAAATTGCAAACCCCAAGCCAAGTTCGTGGTGAGCAACAGTTGGTTTAATAGGTTCAAGCATTGTGCTGGTTTCCAAAACATTAAAGTATGCGTGAAGTTGCCAGTGCTGATTCTGCAGCTGCATAGAAATTTTGTAATGTGTTGGAAAAAACCCCTTCTAAATCTCAACAGCCCTCAACTTCTGCAGTGGCATGCTTATGACTGAAGAGTTAATTCTGGCAACAATGCTCGAAAGGTAAAACTTGCTGACATTATGACTGTCTCCTCTCTCCTTTTGTAATTTGATAATTTTGAAATTTTTGTAATTTTGTACACTTTTGTAATTTTTCCTGTGCATGAGATAAAAAAAATTGAATAAATAATTTTATTTACAAAATGTTCGTCGAACATTTCTTTTTTGCTTAAATCAAAATTGCAAGTGCTGCATAAGCATTTAGGGAAATTCCGATTTATGTAGTGTTCCACAGAACGTAACCTTTACGTAAGTCAGGGAGTTGCTGTATATTTTTAGGTTTAAGTTTTTAAGTATATTTTAAACTAATTAAATAAACTATGTACTCTGTGGGATCACATAGGATCATTGCAGTTTACAAGAATATTACCTGTTTTGTTTGTAATTCAATCTGACTGCTAGGCTATGGTCAGCTACCGTGTATGTTATATTTATATATATTTATATATATATATATTTTTTTTTTTTTTTTAATAGCCTATATATATATATGTTTTTTTAATAGCCTAGGTAATACTGGAATAGCAGCTAATTGTCCCAGTTTGGATGCTCTCACTCAAGCATATTCTGGGATCCAGCAGTATTCTGGTAAGCAGTTATTCACAGTACATTCAGAAATTAAATTTATTCATAGCATACACTTCAAGATTGCAGAATGAATTTTTGGAGCAGTGCTTAATGCACATTGTTACATTAATTTTCAGCCAACTTTTGACTTTCAAAAAGCTGGAGATCAGGCATGAAGATTTTGGGCCAAAACATGCAAAAAGCAGGAAATCTTCTCAAAAAAAAAAAAAGAAAGAAAACATCGGGGGAATTTTTTAAAGTCCACATTGCACAGGAAATTAAATTTCAGCGCAAAAATATATATATTATATTAAACTTCAACAACAGGATTGTTTGACCATTGTAATATGTTTTTAAAACGTATATTAACAGCCATACTAGCAACTATAACAGCTTATATTAGCAGTAGGTGACATTGGTCCACTTGATGTCAATGGTGTGACTTGATAATCCTACTCGGGTTACAGACAAAATGAATAGGTATTTTGCAACTGCATTCACACTTGAAGAATTCTTTAATGAAGAAGATACCCAAAGTTCATGTCATCAAATTCTGACAGGGAGCTAAATGATTTTGTGATAACCAAAATGAATGTGGAAGAAAAATTGTTGAAACTAAACTTAAAAAAATGTGCTTGAGGGGATCTATCCACTTATATTAAGGTAGGCAGCAAAGGAGATAAACAAGCCCTTAGCCATAACTATGAGCTCATCTTTGGATTCAGTGACAGTTCCTGTGGACTGTAAATGATAAGAAAGGCACCTGAAGTGAAAGGAATTATTCAATTATATTAAGGGAGGCAGCGAAGGAAGTAAGCAAACCCATAGCCATAATTATAAGAGCATCCTTGGATTAAGGGGAGGACCCAGCCGACTGAGATATGCAAATGTATCCCCAATTCACAAAGGGAGATCAAAAGGTGACATGAGCAATTGTAGACCTATTAGCATAACTTCTGTTCCAGGCAAAATAATGGCATCACTCGTTAAAGAAGTAATGCAGGACATCTAGAGAGGCAAGCAGCCATACTTTAGTAACTGCATGGGTTTGTTAAGGAGAGATCTTGTCTGGATACTATGATGAAGTGACAAAGGATGCAAAAAATAATTTTGATATGATATACTTGAATTTCAGGAAAGCTTTTGATTGTGCATAAAAGACTGCTCCATTGTTTGTTGCACATAAATTCTGTATGAATTGGGGCAGTGTGGCGTTAAGGAAAAATTACTGCTATGGATAAAGGGGTGATTGAGTGGTAGAAAGCAGAGAGGTCTGCTCTTTGTGGACTAATGTTATTAGTAGAGCCCCACAGGATTTGGTGCTGGACCCATTATTGTTTTCTGTATTTATTAATGATACTGAACGGGGTATATCACGCTTTATGTCTAAGTTTGCAGATGATGGTAATGCAGCACTAACCAATCGTGTAACTGTTACATTCGAAGGTGGGGCAATAAAATATTCTCTCACTCAGTGGTTGTCAGGGTGGTTAATGACAGTAGTGATAGTATGCTACTTTTTATGTTTAAAATTGAAAAATGGAAGGTATTGCATATAGGTAGTAATCCCAGATTGATATACCAACCGTGTGGTATGGTACTACACTCAGGGCATTGGAAAATGAAAATGACCCAGGAGTAATTTTGCAGTCAGATATGAAGTTTTCTAAGCAGTGCAGACACTGCCAGGACAACTCATGGGGTTTTGTAAATGATATACAGAAACCTTGCTAGCAGGGATAAGGAGGTGATTATCCCATTGTACAAGGCAGCAATTATACAGCTCTGCTGGAATGGGTGCAGAGAAGGCCAACAAAATTGGCGAGGGGAACAAAAGGGTGGCCTTACCATGAAAGGCTTCATTTCTTCAATTTGCAGGGTCTGGAGACTAGGTAGGCACCCTGTAAGGTGTTTAACGCTTTGAATGGATTGAGCAAACTCAGTGCTGATGCCATTCTTCCACTTTCTCAGACTGTACACATGAGGGGGAGGGGGCATAAATTCAAATTGACATCATTTGCCACTACTAATACTAGTACTGAAAATTCACTTACTAACATTTTATTTATTTATCTTTTTTTGGGTTACTGTTTGGATATTCTATTAGATGTTTTGCCCTCCTTAGAAATGTTCATTCATGAACAAAACTTTTGTTATGAACAAATCAGTTGTTTTTACACACAAATTTTGTTTATAACCATGGTCCTGTTTATTTATTATTATTATTGCTCTTATATTATTTCTCCCTAATTGGGGATTCCACCTTGTGACAGGTATTGCTACCAAGTACACAGGGTGGTTGTTGTTATGACTGGTGTTACTGTTGGTCGAAGCAGTGCGTAGCACATGCTTCTTGATTAGACTGGGGTTCAAGCTCGTGACCACCAAATACGGAGGATGCGGAAAGGTCAGGGAATGACAACCGCATATCCCCGGAGCAATATGGCCTTAGTTGCTAATGCTCCTAAAAACCAAATAACAACAACTGTTGGTCGAGGAACTCTCTGACTATCCTACAAGTGTTCAGGATTTTGACTTTCTGGAGTTCCTTGTAGGTGTTTGCTGGGAAACCTATTGCTGCTAGGCTGTTATGTAGGGTCTTTGGCACCATACCTGTGGTTGACACAATGATCGGGATCGTCGTTACTTGTTGCATATGCCACATCTCTTTGATCTCCTGTCTTAGGTTAGTGTACTTCCTGATTTTTTTCCCATGGGTTTTCTGCAGGTTTCCAGTGTTGGGTACTGCTATGTCAATCAGATAGGTAGCCTTTTCCTTCTTGTCCACAATGATTATGTCCGGTCTGTTGTGCGGGATTGTCCTATCCGTTATTATGGCCCAGTCGCAGTACAGCTTGTGGGTTGGGATCTCTAGTGCTCCCTGGGGTTCGTACTTGTAGTATGATACACATTCTTCGATCAACTGGTATTTTCTTGCTAGCTTCTGATGTATTTTCCTGGCTACCTGGTCGTGTCTATGAATGTACCCAGTCTGGGTGATCACCTTGCACCCCGCAGTGATGTGTTGGATCGTTTCTGAGGCCAGGTGGCATCGTCGACATGTGTCATCGGACACTCCGGGCTCCTTGGCGATGTATTTTCTATAGTTTCTGGTGTTGATTACCTGGTCTTGGATGGCGAGCATGAATCCTTCAGTCTCGGGGAAGAGCGTCCCGCTCATGAGCCATGCATTGGAAGCAATTTTATCTATGTGATCTTGATGGAGATCATTGTAGTGTCTGCCATGGAGTGTCTTCTCTGCCCATCTTTCTTGCTTCGTTTGTACCTCCTGGTTGGGGGGGACTCCTCGCTTAGGTTGAGTGGGGTACACTGCTTGTCTATCTTGCTTATGGCCTGGTTGAGTGCTGCTGTGTGTTTCTGGAGGTAATCCTTCAGGTTAACTATCACTGCCTTCTGTTGCTAAATGAGGTCTATCAGGCCCCTTCCTCCTTCTTCCCAAGCAATTATCAGTCTCTCCACAGCAGATCTTGGGTGGTGTTGGCGGCTCTTGGTCATCATTGTCCTTCACTTTCTCATGATATCCTCCAGCTCGGTGTTAGTCCAATCTATGATCCCAAAGGAGTTTGTTATTTGGTTTTTTAGGAGCAGCAGCAACTAAGGCCATATTGCTCGAGGATATGCGGTGGTCATTCCCTGACCTTTCCACATCCTCCGTATTTAGTGGTGACGGGCTCGAACCCCGGTCTAATCAAGAAGCGTGTGCTACGCACTGTTGCTCCTTCCCACCTGGCTACGGAGGCGCCTCCCAAAGGAGTATGTTAGCACTGGGACTGCATAGGTGTTTGTGGATTTAACTGTGTTCCCTCCATTCAGCTTTGCTTTCAGCAGGCTTCTGAGCCTCTGATGGTATTTTTCAGTCAGGTAGACCTTAATTTCCTTGTGCTGTAACTGCTGTAGGCCTCTCCCTCTGCCATGGCTTCGCTCTCTTTACCAGTCTGCAGCTCTTAGTTTCGGTTGACTAATTTTCCCTGGTGCAATCCGTGGATCTTGCATTTGTCTAGACCAAATTCCATTCTAATATCATTGCTGAATTCTTCGGTGATCTGGAGTAGTTGCTGGAGGTGCTTCTCGGTTCCCGCGTAGAACTTGATGTCATCCATGTACGTCAGGTGGGTGAGGGTATATAGGTTCTTCCTTCCTTCTTTGAGGTTATATCCGTACTTGCTACTGTTGAGCATGGTGGATAGCAGATTAAGTGATAGACAGAACCACAATGGACTCAGGGCATCTCCCTGAAATATTCCTCTCCTGATGGGGATTGGCCTGGTTGTGATGTTTTCGACCTTAATGGTGGTGTTCCATTTTGTCATCGTTTCTCCTAGGAGGGTTATCACTATCGGATTGACTTTGTAGGTGCTCAGCGCCTGTATTAGCCAGCTATGAGGCACCGAGTCAAAGGCCTTGTGGTAATCGATGTAGGTTGTGTACATATTGTGGTGCTTCTTGTTCCAATAACTGCGGCATCTATGGTTAATTGCTCCTTGCATCCTTTGCTCAGCCACTTGCATCCTTTCTGCTGTTTGGCCATTATGTTCTGGCTCTCCAAGTGGTCAGATATCTTCCTTGTTATGCAGCTGGTCAAATATCTTACTGTTATGCAGCTGGTCAGGATCTTTTACATTGTTGGGAGGCAGGTGATTGGCTTATATTTCGCCAGGTTTCTTGTATCTTCATCTTTAGGCTTCAGATATGTGATTCCTTGAGTGGGAAACTTCGGGATTGTCTCTGGGTGCCTTATCATTCGGGTGAACTGCTCTGCCAAGTGCTTGTGTGTGCAAGTGAGATTCTTGTACCAGTAGTTGTGAACATTATTCCTGGAGTTCACCAGTTGTGAGAAGTCTTGATCATCTGTTTTACTTCTTCCTGAATCTCTCACCCTCTCATTTCTTGTACGTTTTTGGTTTTCTTGCATTCTAGTTCTATCCAGGGCGCTTGGCTGTTATGTCTTACTTCCCTGCTCCATATGTTTCCCCAGAACTCCTCAGTTGTGTTCTTCTCGGGTGGTCCGTTCCCTTTTTTCCCCGTCTTCTCCAAGATTCTTGTAGAAGCCTCTTTGGTCCTCATTGAAGATTCGGTTGTTTATTTTCCTCTGAGAGCTCTCTTTGTATTGGTGTCTCCTGCTGAGTGCAAGGAGGTTCTGCTTCAAGGAGGTTCAGCGGGTTGATAATGGCTGCAGTTTACCTTTTTTACCTTCATCAATATCATTGATAAATACTGAAAACAACAATAGGCCCGACACTGAACCCTGTTATTAGTGGGGGACTCCACTACTAATAACATTAGTCCACGAAGAGCACTGTCCATTGATAACCACTCTGTCTTCTCCCACTCAACCATTCTTTTTACAGTGACTAATGAAAGGCATAAAAATCAGCCCCATATCTTCCATTAACCCCAGGGGCTCACATCTGGTGAGTATGGGCTTGGCACACCCAAGGTCCTGAGCTGGATATCATCGTTTTTCTCTTTCTTGGTGATTCCCTTCTATTTCTCTTGCTCTCTCTCTCTCTCTCTCTCTCTCTCTCTCTCTCGAGGTAACTGGGAAATTTTTTTTTTTTTTGGCTGGTGCAGCATAAGCCTCAGGCTTCCTTGCACCATATAGCTAATAATAATAATAATGTGCAACAGTATCAAAGCTTTCCTAAAATCCATGTTTATGATATCAAAATTATTTTTCGTATCCAGTTCCTTTGTGACCACATCAGAGTATCCAATGAAATTTGTCAGACAAGGCTTCTCCTTAACAAACACATGCTATGTCTGAACTATAACTGAAGTCATGTCTTGATGATCTTGCATTGCTTCCTTAACCAGTAACTCCATTATTTTCCCTGGAACAGAAGTTAGACAAACAGGTCTGTAATTACTCGCATCACCCTTTGATCCCCTTCGGGAATTGGGTAGACATTTGAACAGCTCCTGTCCATGGGAACCTCCCCTAAGTCCAAGGTGCCTCCGTAGCCAGGTGGGAAGGAGCAGCAGTGAGTAGCACACGTTTCTTGATTAGACCGGGGTTCGAGCCCGTCACCACCAAATACGGAGGATGCGGAAAGGTCAGGGAATGAACACCGCATATTCCCGGAGCAATATGGCCTTGGTTGCTAATGCTCCTAAAAACCAAAAACAACAACAACCCTGAGTCCAAGGAAGCTTTCATAATTATGGCTTACTTCCTTTCCTGCCTCCTTTAATATAACTGAATAGATCCCATCCACCCCTGGTGCCTTTCTTATGTTCAGTTTAAACAGTTTCTGCTCCACTTTACTCTCAGTTATTACAAAATCATTTAGCTCTCTGCCAGAGTGTGATAAGCTTCTGGTGTCTACTTCTGTACAGACCTCCTCATGTGTAAATGTAGTTGCAAAATACTCATTCAGTTTGAAACTACCTCAGAAGGTTCATCAATAATCGAACCATCAATGTCAAGTGGACCAATCTGATTCGTCCCCTTCCTTTTAAAGAAGTCTTTACTGTTTTTCTTTGCATTGTTCGCCAAAGGTTTCTCGTAATCTGCCTTTGCTTCCCGAATGTCCTTTGTGACTTCATTACAGACTATCTTATATCTACCATAGGCACTGGAATCTGTGTCTACTGATAATTTATATGGTTCCCATGCATTTTTCTTCTCTGCCACGAGTCTCATTAGGTCATCTAACAGCCAATTAGCCCTGAACCTTGAACAGTATTTCTTAGTTAGTATGAAAAACCTAGAAGGTTCCAAGATTAGTTTCTTGAATGCTTCCCATTTTGAATTTATTGTTGGTAACGTCATCAGTTTGTTCCACTGTACAGAATTAAAAAACTGTTTCACACCAATGTAGTCACCTTTATGAAATCAAAAACCTTCCCTTTATGACTGATGGTTGTAACATCTTTAATTAAATCCCACACTGATACACTGTGATTACTGCCACCTAGTGGGTCCTTTATCTGCAGATTCTTAATGCATGACGAATCACTGCTGATAATCAGATCAAGGGTATTACTCCCTCTGGTTGCCTCTCGACTACTCTCCTCTTTTCTACTGCTGTAGAAAACAATCATCCAATAAATCCTCAAAAGCCTTGCTATGTGTGAGTGACCACCCACAAATTCCAGTCTCTATCTGGGAAGTTAAAATCCCCCATTATAAGACAATCTAATTTACTAGCCCACTATTTACATGTACATTTGCTCATTGTACTCATTAGAGTCGTCAGGCCTATAGCACACTCCTATTCTCAATTCAGTTTTTCCAGTGCTTACGTTACACCAAACTGACTCGACACTGCACTGTCCACCCATGTCAACTGGATGCACTTCCTCAGATTTTGTGTGTTTCTTAACAGCATTACCCCTTCTATCCTGTTTATCCTTTCTGTTCACATTATACTCCACAAATTCCAATTCTGCATTCCTTATCTCAGTGTGGCACCATGTCTCTGATATTATTCATGTCACTAGCGCCTCAAATTCATATTTCTTTACTATACGAGCCCGTCACCACCAAATACGGAACATGCGGAAAGGTCAGGGAATGACCACCGCACCGGAGCAATATGGCCTTAGTTGCTAATGCTCCTAAAAAAAAAACCAAATAACAAAAAATAAAATCTTTACTATACTCCTAGAATTGGTGTACATGTAAGTATACACGCACCTATTCTTACTCTTAATTACCCTAACACAACCGATGTATTTACTTTTTCCATGATGACTTCCAGCATCCCTTGAAATTCCCAGTACCTTGCTTTCCTGGATGCTGCTCATTCCAATAAAAGCAGTGCAAGCATTCATTTCACCCCTGCCTGTGGCTACCATTAATCTAATTGTCTGTGAATCCCCCCCCAGCCTACCTAACCTTGCCTCATTAGCATCAGCAAATATTCTTACGCCCTTTCTGTTTAACTCTGTCCCTGTAGAAAAAAATCTCTCCTGTTAACAAGCACAGACCACTCTGAGAAAAATTCTACCCCATGAGACTTGCACAATCTGTTCAGGTCTGAATTGATTGACAAGGCTCTCATTGAATACCTCCTCCTATTGTGTTTTAGCTGTATTTTTAAGTTAAGTCTGCAGATCTCCTACTCTTAATGTCATTATTGCCAACGTGTACAACAGTATCACCCTCTGTGCCCTTAAAAGATGATATTTGCTCTACAACGTAATAAACCTTTGCCCCTGAAAAATATACCCTGTTCCTATTCCACCTATCCTTTTTGCACAATATATTTTCTGTCTCCCTGACAATAGAGTAAAACAATAACTAGCTCCTGTGGGACCAGTGCATTCTGCCCTGAAAGTTGCAGCGATGTTGCCTGATGATCAAGTGCAAGCTCTGGCATTGATGTGGGCAGCTGAGAGTTTGACGTATCCCCCAATTTAAGTCCTTCAAGGGCATCTACCCTTTCCTTCAAGCTCTCATAAAGGCCCATAAGAATGCTGAAATGGCGCCTAACTTGTTCACCTTGCTTACTTTGAGCACACCTAAAGACATCCCGTTTGGCAATATCATGTGCCGTTTCAGAAAGGTCCACAAACATTTCACAAGTTGAACATTTTTTTAGGCTGTGATGTGTTGGAGAATTGCCCCCTTTCAGTTCTCCCCTGAGCCACAGCACACCTGCTACTTTGTGTGTGCATTGCTTTGCTGCTCTAGTTTGGGGCATGATTTTCATTTAAATACAATTTAATTAATTAACAAAGAAAATTAATAAGATTAATAAATTTAATTGATTAATTTACTATACTATACTTGACTATACAATACTATACTAAGCTAATGCAGTAATTCTTATTCCGCTATATAGTTTTATGTTGTACCTTAGCTTTTATAAAGTTCGAGATATACATTGTCAAGTTACGCTATACCATAACGATCACAATGTTAAATTAGTTATGATGAAGGCATATGTGGCTAAATGATACAAAGATGATACAAAGGTTGGCAGGGTTGTTAATGACAGTACACTACTACTACTACTAGAAAAGTTGAGCAGATGGGCTGAGAGGTGGCAAATGAAGTTTAACATTGACAAATGAAAATACTACATATGGTAGCAGTAAACCCCAGAGTAATGTCTAAACTGGGTGGTACTACACTCAGGGTGGTAGAGAATGAAAAAGGCCTGGGGGTAATTGTGCAGTCAAATATGATTTCTGAGCTGTGCAGATAGTCTGCAAGAGTAGCTCATGGTGTCTTGTCAATGATATACAGAAATTTTTCCATCTGGGATAAGGAGGTAATTATCCCATTTTATAAAGCAGTGGTCAGGCCACACCTTGAGTACTGTATATAGGTCTGGAGGCCTCATTTTAGGAAGGATGTGAAACCGCTGGAATGAGTACAGAGAAGGGCAATGAGATTGGTTAATGGAACAAAGGGTTGCTCTTATGAAGAAAGGCTTAAATTCTGCAAATTGCAGTATCTGAAGACTAGACAACTGCAAGGTGATCTGATTTAGGTGTACAAGTCCTTGAATGGTTTGAGCAAGCTCAATCATGATGGGATTTTTCCTCTTGCCCAGATTAGTCGCCTGAGGGGACAAATTAAAATTTAGGAAAGACAGTCGTACAATAGATGTATGGAAATTTGCCTTTAGCCAGCGGGCGGTTGATTGCTGGAACAAACTTCCATCTGTTGTTGCAGACAGCTTAAAGAAATTCAAGACAGAACTAGGCAAATATTTCGAGTTAATGAGTGGGTGAAATGTGAAGGTTTTTTTTTTTAGATGATGCTATATAAGCTTGCTCTCTTGTATCACATGCCTCTAATAATGCTAATGCTAGACCACAACATTATCATAATCTATGTGTGAATTATCATCAGTGAATCATTATCTTTATTATGATACTCACCTTTTTATAATCTGCATTGATGTTGGAATAAATTGGATGATAATTTTAAATTTAAGTTAGCATGAATAAGTTAAGATTTAAAAACAGAATTAAAATGTGCACAAGGAAGTAGAAGTGCACGTCTTCGTCCTTGGTTGTCAATGTTGAAAAATGAAACGATTTAAGTTATACAGTTGGAAACAGAAGGCCAATAGCCATAACAAGTGGCTTTCGTTTTACCCATCTTCAGTTGGCAATGGTAGAGTGAGAGTAAACACGTGTATTTAAGAAGACTAAGTTCCCGTGATGCTCCTGGATACACGTGGGAATCTCAGGTGCATGAGATTCCAGACCGGTGCTATGTTTTAGGGTAGTTTGGAATTTAATACTTGGAGAGTGGAATGGCAGCGAAACCATTCTATAACTAGGGCTTCATATTGGAAAATTTTAAAACTGGATTTTAATTTGATAATAGGAATGGCCGAATCTACTAAGGGGATGTGGTTGTGGGATTGAACATGTGTTGCTAATTCGGTATTGGACTGTCCCATCCTAAAGCTATTATAGTAGTAGTACGCACGTGTGTTTGATGTCTTGGTAGAACCGTATTTTGTGGTGGTGCTACCAATGTAGCAAGCGTTACAGTTATCTTGACATTTTATTAAGTAGATGATATTATTCATGTCACTAATGTGGTAATTTTGTGTATCTTTATATGAGTTGAATAATGAACCTAATTTATTGTAAGATGAGAATGTAAGGGTGATATCAGTACTTTTGAATAAACGGCGGAATTGGTTAGCAAAATTACTATGGTAAGGGAGAATAATACGTGGATTATTATTGGAAATGCATTTGGGTGGGTTGTTGATATTATTTTGAACTGTGATAATAGTTTGTTTGATTAATTGAATAGAATATTTCCTAGATATGAATTTACTTGTAAGATATTGTAGTTCATTATTAAGGTCATAATGTTTGGAACTGTATTTCATAGCATTGTAAATTTGATTATAAAGGACTACTTTTTTTCTGTTCGTGCGGGTTGTGATGCGATTCAAAGTGTAAGTATTTGCCCATGTGAGTATTTTTTCTGAAAATTCTTGTTCCTAGTTTTGTATCGCTTCTGTATATATATAGTGAGGTTTAGGAAATTAATTTGTCCCTTTTCTTCCAATTCCAGGGTATATTTTAATCTATGATGCATGGAATTAAATTTAATGAAAAGATCATTTATTGTGGATTTGTGCCCTATTAAGAGGATATCGTCAGCATATCGTATAAATAATTTAATATCTGGGGGGTATGGTTGTAATATATGATTTTCTACGGAGGCTAGGTAAATTTCAGATGGGGGGGCTGAGATCCCTAATCCCATAGGTAGGCCATAGGTTTGCTGGTAAATCTGATTAAGAAATCGGAAGTATCTGGCATCTAATAGAAAGGTTGTGAGCTCTAGTATGCTATTAATTGAAAGGGAAGTGTGATTGGATAAGGTTTTGTCGTCTGTTAAAAAATTACGTAAGGTTTGTAATGTTGACGGCAAATGTACATTAGTGTACAATGAGACTACATCAAAAGATGCTAGGATGTCATCATTGGTTATTGTGATAAATTTATTTTTTCAAAGGTTTGGGAGGTATTGTTTACGTTAAATTTCGAAAATCTGGTGAGGGGGGGGGATAATTTTGACCAGGAAGGAAGATAAATTAGTGAAAGCTGATTTGCTGAAGGATATTATGGGTCTTAGTGGGTGGTTGGGTTTATGGAGTTTGGTAATACCCCATAATACCAATTTGGTAATACCAATTTATTCCAACATCAATGCAGTTTATAAAAAGGTGAGTATCGTAATAAATTAAATTAAGCTACACTATTATATTGTGTCAGTTATAAACGGTACTTTAAGAGATCTACACTTTTCGAATTGTCATAATACAAAATACTTTTAACTATTTTAAACGCGCCTTCATCTGCTCCGCCTTTTAACCTACGTTCCTTGATGTTCCTGAACATGTCAAATCCCAAAACACAACTATCAAAAATTTTAATTAAATATTTTTCTAATAAAATTCATATTTCTTTTTTAAAAATATGCCTCTTTCATAATATTATCCCGAAATTTGGAGGTTGCTGGTGTTAGGCACCACTATGTCGATCAGGTAGCCATTTCCTTCTTGTTGATGAGGGTTATGCAGGATCTTGTCCATTATGATGGCACAGTCCCATTATAGTCTGTGAGTAGAGGTTTCTAGTATGGCCTAGTACCTGTAATACAGTAAACTTTCTTTGATCAGCTGATATTTTTGCTCTAGCTTCCGATAAATTATCCTGGCCACCTGGTCATGTCTGTGAGAGTACTCCATCTGGGTGATCATACTGCATCCTGTGATGTGCTGGATTGTTTCTGGGGTCAAATAGCACCATCGATACTTGTCATCTGTTACTACAGGGTTGTTGGCAACGTATTTCCTGTAGTTCCCAGTATTGATTACCTGGTCTTGGATAGCAAATGAACCCTTCAGTCTTGGGGAAGAGCTTTCATCAGCTGGTATTTTTCCTCATGTTTGCAATCCAAGCATTGGAAGCCATTTTATCTACATAGTCTTGATAGAGGCCATTGTAGAGTCTACCCTGCAGTGTCTTCTTCGCCATTCTTTCTGTCTTTGTTTCTTTTGTCTGTGTGATAATATTCTAAATGTTGAGTGTTGTATGCCACTTGTCTGTCTTTCTTATGGCTTGGTAGAATGGTACTGTGTATTCCTAGAAGTAATCCCACAGGTTCTTAATCTTCTTCTTCTCTTGCTCAAAGAGGTCGGTATCTAGATGGCCAACTTCAGGTGATGTTGACAGAAAAGAATTAATCATAATTTGGATCAAATGAGTCTTAACAAAACCATCCCCCACAAAGAGCATTAAAAAAAGGCTAAATCTGCCGCTGAATCACAGGTAAAAATATATTTACTTTAATTCTTTAATATAAAATAAGCAGGGAAAAAATATTCCTTAAGTGTGTGTGTGTGTGTGTGTGTGTGTGTGTGTGTGTGTGTGTGTGTGTGTGTGTGTGTGTGTGTGTGTGTGTATACGGTGGGCGAGAAGTAGGTATACAGTACTGATCGGGTCATGTTTAGTCTCTTAGGTGCTCAAAATGTCCTCCATCAACATTGAAACATTCCTGGAACCTGTCCCCGACACTGTGACACACAGTAACACAAATTCTGGCTAGCACCAATGTCGATAAATGCTTGAGAGATGAACTCCTTAAATTTGTTCACTGTGTGGGGCTTCCTCTCAAAAACCTTCTCCTTTACTATGCCCCAAAAAAAGAAGTCCATAAGTGTCAAGTCGGGTGAACGTGGCGGCCACTCAATGATGCCATGTCGCTCAATCCAACATTGTGGGTAGGTCGTGTCAATGTAGCTCCGTACTATCAAAGCAAAATGAGGAGGGGCCCTATCTTGTTGAAAGAACAGTTCGGCAAAGTCAGCCCTGGTTGTGAGACCACCATGTTGCACATGTTTAGGTAATTTTTACCATACACAGTTGTCGAAAAAAACCGGCCCCATGACACCATCGCTGGACAGTCCACCCCACACAGTGATGCCTGGCTGGTTCAGTTCAGTTGTGATAGTCACATGAGGATTTTCATAATTGTGTGTACTACACAATTATGCCTGTTCACGTGGCCTGACAACTTGAAACAGACTTCATCTGACCAGATGAGCTTATCAAGTTATCAAGAAATTTGGTTATGCATTATCTCACAGAATTGCAGCCAACGGTCTGAATCGTCCTCCAAAAGGCCATGTAAGAGTCTTGGACGGTATGGCTACAATTTCAATTTACTCATTACGCATTGTGTCGCAAGGATGTTCTCAGTATGGATAGCTCCTGAGACGAACGTCGCGTGGACTTTTCCGAACTGTTCACAAATGTCAGGGCGACTCATCTTATTCTCCTCTGTCACAGATGTCTGAGGATGTCCAGATTGAATCAGTTTGAATATTTTGGTGCATTAACCACTGAACCCATTGCATCAAATTTATCTCTGATACAATAAATTGTCAGACATGTTGGTGGGGCGTCTCCGTGGCCAGGTGGGAAGGAGCAACAGTGCGTAGCACACGCTTCTTGATTAGACCGGGGTTCGAGCCCGTCACCACCAAATACGGAGGATGCGGGAAGGTCAGGGAATGACCACCGCATATCCCGGAGCAATATGGCCTTAGTTGCTAATGCTCCTAAAAAAACCAAATAACAAATAACAAACATGTTGGTGGAGCAGTATTAAATGTCTCTTGCCGTGCTCTGCGCACCTGTACTGCTTCAGAATCCACTTCCTTTGTTCTTCACCCAGCCTCCCTGCCATCACTCTTAATACCTGTAAAATAAAAGAAATCATAATGAAAAATAAAAATAAAATATCCTTCTTATTACCTGTAAAATAAAAGAAATCATAATGAAAAATAAAAATAAAATATCCTTCTTATTACCTGTAAACTAAAAAGAAATAATAATATAAAATAAAATAAAAATACCATGACCTGATCAGTACTGTATACCTGGCCCACCCTGTACATATACCTTCTTCTTCTTCTTCTTTAGACTTATATATCAGTTTGAATATTTAAAATCATTTTTCACTGTGTATATATTTTTTTATAGGTCCAGACGGCGCCAACTTGTTCATCTATCACCTTCCACAGGAGTTTACAGACACTGATTTAGCTCAGACATTTCTACCATTTGGCAATGTTATTTCAGCAAAAGTATTCATTGATAAGCAAACAAACTTGAGCAAGTGCTTTGGTATGTTTATTCAAAATTATTTAAATACTTCAGTATTGTATTTTTTATTTCTGGAGTTATTAAATTTTATATAATTTGCTCGTTATTTAAAATGGTTGTTCCTCTTGTCATTTAGTATTAATTATTATTGGCAGCATTATGCAAGGAAGCAAAGCTTATACAGCACCATCCAAAAAAATACATTTCTCATTCCATCCAATAATTTGTCCAAGCATTTAAAATTATCCAAATTACCAAGTTGCACAACACTAGATGGAAGTTTATTCCAACACTTGATTACTCTTTGGCTGGATGCATTTTTTCTCCATAATCTGTGCTCCAGTACTTTTTCCAATTTAAATATATGCCTCTTTGTGTGTGTCACTTGGGAAAGAGTAAAGTTGTCATCAGCATTTAGTTTACTTAACCCTTAAGCTTTATACACTTCAGTTAGATCATCATGTAGATGCCTAGGTTCCGTCCCCTCGATGTGATGCACCTGTACGTGCTGCTGGGCTTCCTGATTAGCATCACTGGTATCCAGTTCCCATACCTTGGTTCCAGAGATACATCACTGAAATCTGGCATGTGCCCCACAACCAGTGGAACCTTGGAAAGAGGGATCCTGGTGGGGGTAGGCCCAGCTCTGATACACCAATTTGGCTCCTATTTTCCCAAGACAGATCTCAGATTAGCAGGTAGTTCTTACTCCTAGAGTCAACTGCATTTCAATAGGTCTCCTTCCCTTTCGTTTGGACACAGACAAGACTTATTGGAAATGTGGGTATGATGCTGTAAGCAAAATGGGCATCCCATTCACATATGAAATACTTGCTAGTTCATAAGTGGTGTCCCTTCATAGGTTTCCATGGAGTTAGGTATGGTAGGCACAATAAACTTTCTTTTACTCTTATAAGTAATTTCGATCCCACTAATTCTTCTGGGGGCCCAATGGCCCCTACTTAATCACTCAAATACTGACAGTACCACTGTAAAAAAGATGTGGAACTGAGGATATGACATCAGTAATGCCAGTTTTTCCTGTTCTCCATTCCACTGTAGATCAGGTAGTGGGAAAATGTTACCTGCCTTCATTCAAAAAGGGTTATTACAGTTGGAAGGATCCCCAAAATCTGTGAAAAAGCTGCGATTTGTAGGTCTTTTAGTTGAAACATCTTGTGCAAAACATGGCCAACTATTTTTGAAAGCCCCATCAATAGAGGGAATACCCATATCATGGTAGGATCTTCAGAGCAGATCTCTTCTGCACATATCTGTGAAGAAGAGATCTGAATTGATATATCATGACCTGACAGATGTCAGGTCATGATATATGAGCATCGTCAAGTGAGCATCGATGCACAAGGATGGGAATCTTGTTCCTGCTCAAGTTCTTATCCTAACATTCACAACCCCATGGCCTACAAATTCCAAAGAGGCAGAGTACTTAAAACTGCCCAGTAAGGATTTATATTCCAAATCCACTGAGGTGTTTTAAGTGCCAAAAATGTGGCCACTTGCAAACAGCCTGTTGTGGTGCCAAAGACTAAAAGAGCAATGAAGTTCAGTTTCTAAGCCATTTTTTACAAATTGCCAAAGATAGAACCCTGCATGCCACCAATGAAAGGAAAAGAAAGAAATTCAAAACCTAAAAACAAAACTGAACATTTCCTGTCAAGAGGCCAGAAAATGTATCAAACCAATAAAAGCGGCTTATACACTACACCCAGAAGGTTTCTGCAAGGTGTACAATCGGGACACAAACTGAGATGAATATACCACCATCAGAATCATTCATTCTTGCCCACCATTTACTGAGTTCATAAAAACCAACTCAAAAGAACTGATCAGTTTTCTCACCAATATTAATATCTTCTGCTTTGTCAGCTCAACCAAAAGTGAGTAGTAAGGAAAAAACAATCAAACTGCCCTGGTCTCGTTCTGCAAGAACGAATGGATGTAGAAGTTAAAGAAGTGATAGGAGACATTAAGCAGGGTGCTTAATGATTTTGTAATAACTGAGAGCAAAGTGGAGGAGAAATTGTTGAAGTTAAACATAAGAAAGGCACCTGGGGTGGATGGGATCTATCCAGTTATATTAAAGGAGGCGACAAAGCAACTAAGCAGGGGCGCCTCCGTAGCCAGGTGGGAAGGAGCAGCAGTGCGTAGCACATGCTTCTTGATTAGACCGGGATTCGAGCCCGTCACCACCAAATACGGAGTATGCGGAAAGGTCAAGGAATGACCACCGCATATCCCGGAGCAATATGGCCTTAGTTGCTAATGCTCCTAAAAACCAAATAACAACAAACAGCAACTAAGCAAACCCTTAGCCATAATTATGAGAGGATCCTTGGACTCAGGGGAGGTTCCCACGGACTGGAGATGTGCAAATGTATCCCCAATTCACAAAGGGGGATCGAAGGGTGACACGAGTAATTACAGACCAGTTAGTTTATCTTCTGTTCCGGGTAAAATAATGGAGTCACTGGTTAAAGATGCATTGCAGGATCATCTAGACAAGACTTCAGCAATAATTGAGACACAGCATGGGTTTGTTAAGGGAAAGTTTTGATGTGGTCACAAAGAAACTGGATGCAAAAAATAATTTTGGTATCATATATTTGAATTTCAGGAAAGCTTTTGACACTGTTGCACATGGAAGATTACTGTACAAATTGGAGCAGAATGGTATAAGGGTAAGTTGCTACAATGGATAAAAGGATGGTTAAGTGAGAGAAGACAGAGGGTGGTAATTAATGGGTGCTGCTCTTCGTGGACTAATGTTATTAGTGGAGTCCCACAGAGTTGTGTTGGGTCCACTGTTGTTTTGTATATTTATCAATGATATTGATGAAGGTATATCAGGCTTAATGTTCAAGTTTGCAGATGATACAAAGGTTGGCAGGGTTGTTAATGACAGTAATGGCAGTGTGCTACTGCAACAGGATCTAGATAATTTGGGCAGATGGGCTAAGCAATAGCAACTGAAGTTTAACCTTGACAAGTGAAAAGTACTGCATATAGGTAGAAGTAACCCCAGAGAAAAATACCAACTGTGTGGTAGTACACTTAAGGTGCTAGAAAATGAAAAAGACCTGGGAGTAATTGTGCAGTCAGATATGAACTTTTCTGAGCAATGCAGACAGGCTGCCAGGACAGGTCATGGGATTTTGTCAATGATATCTAGGAATAGTATAGTGCATAATATAATATTGTCAATTAATCAGTACATCTATTAATCTTGTTAAACTTCATTGTCAATTAAATTGTACTTTTAACTATATATATATAACGACTTAGAGTACAAACGTAGCAAATAATTAATACATACTTGATACGGAAGTTATATAAAGGGAACTCGTAGATAACACTCGATACCGAAAAATAAATATAGCGTTATAACTGTGTTAAGATACAAGTTTAAGGTTTTAATTTTGTTCTGAAATTGTAATTTTATTGACATTTAAATCGAAATCATGACTCTGACCAGAGCAGCAAAGCAAAAGGCTCAAGCTAATGGGAGTGCTGTGACTCAGGGGAGAACTGAGGGGGGCGGTTGCCCCCTGAATCACGGCCTTTTAAGATGCACTGTTTGCTTGATGTTTGCGGAGCAATCGGGTACGGGACATGATACTGCCATGGGGGAAGTCTTTGTGTGTGCACGATGCAAGGAGTGCAAGGAAAGTTGTTATGGGCCTATATGAGACCTTGAAGGACAGGGTGGATGCCCTCGAAGGAAATAAATTGAGGGGCCCATCAAGCTCTCAGCTGCCCACATCAACACCAGAGCTTGGACTTGGTCATCTTGCAACACAGAGGCAGCCCCCAAGGCAGAATGCGCTGGTCCAACAGGAACTAGTAGTTGTTGGTGACTCAATTGTCAGGGAAACGGGGAACATGCTTTGTAAAAAGGATAGGTGGAACAGGACCAGGGTATGTCTGCCAGGGGCAAAGGTTGATGACGTTGTAGAGCAGATATCATCTTTTAAGGGCACAAAAGGTGATATAGTTGTACACGTTGGCACTAATGATATTAAGAGTAGGAGACCAGCGGAATTACTTAACAAGTACAGGTCACTGTTGAAAAAAAGCCGTGAAGTAGGGTTGAATTTGAAAGTGTCTGCAATTCTGCCCAGACACGATAGGAGGGAGTATATGATGAGAGCCTTGTCGATCAATTCGGCCCTGGAAAGATTGTGCAAGGCTGAAGGGGTAGAATTTTTTTCAGCCTGGACTGTACTTGTTAACAGGAGAGATTGCTTCTACAGGGATGGGATACACTTAAATAGAAAGGGTGCAAGAATATTTGCTGATGCTATCGAGGCAGTGTTAGGTGGGTCAGAAAACTGCTAGCTTGGGGGGAGACAAAGACTAATGGATTAACAGTAGCCACGGGCAGAGGTGAAAGAGATTCTTGCACTGCTTCTATTGGAATGAGCAGAAGCCTGAAAAACAAGATGCAGGATATTTCAGAGACTGCTGGAAGTCATTGCGGTACAAGTAAACACATGGGTTGTGTTAGGGTAGCTAAGAATAGAAACAGGTGCATGTATACTTGCGTGTACACTAATGCTAGGAGTTTAGTAAATAAATTTGATGAATTTGAGGTATTACTCAAAACATCAAAGGCAGATATTGTTGGGATATCAGAGACGTGGTGTCACACAGATATAAGGAATGCAGAACTGGAATTTGGGGAGTACAACGTCTACAGAAAGGATAGACAGGATAGGAAGGGAGGAGGGGTTATGCTATTAGTTAAAAAACACATAAAATCCAAGGAAGTGAAGCCAGTTGACATCGCTGGACAGTGCAGTGTTGAGTCAGTTTGGTGTGACATAAGCATAGGTAAATCAAAATTGAGAGTAGGAGTGTGCTATAGGCCTAATGACTCTGATGAGTATAATAAGATACTGTACAGGGAAATAGAGTGGGCCAGTAAATCAGAGAGTCTTATAATGGGGGATTTTAATTTCCCAGATATTGACTGGAATTTGTGGGTTGGTCACTCACACACTAGCAAGGCTTTTGTGGATTTATTGGATGATTGTTTTCTACACCAGCATGTTCGGGAGGCAACTAGAGGGAGTAATACTCTTGATCTGATTATCAGTAGTGATTCTTCATGCATTAGGAATCTGCAGATAAATGAACCACTGGGTGGCAGTGATCACAGTGTGCTGAAGTGGGATTTACTCAAGGAGGTAACTACCATCAGAGGTAAAGGGAAGGGTTTTTGCTTTCGTAAAGGAGACTATGCTGGTCTGAGACAGTATTTAAATTCTATACAGTGGGACCAACTGATGATGTTACCAACAGCAAATTCAAAATGGGAAGCATTCAAGGAACTAATCTTGGAAGCTACCAGGCTTTACATACCAACCAAGAAATATTGTTCAAGGTTCAGGCCTAAATGGTTGTCAGATGAACTAATGAGACATATGGCAGAGAAGAAAAATGCATGAGATACATACAAATTAATGGGTGACGTGGAAGCCTATGATAGATATAAGTTGGTCTGTAACCAAGTCACAAAGGAAATTAGGCAGGCAAAGGCAGATTATGAGAAATCCTTGGCAAAGGATGCAAAGAAAAACAGAAAAGAGTTCTTTACCTATTTAAACTCAAGAAGGAAAGGGATGAATCAGATTGGTCCACTGGATGTTGATGGTTCAACAGTTGAGGATCCAGCTCAGGTGGCTAACAATCTAAACGAGTATTTTGCATCTACATTCACACATGAGGAGTTATTCAGGAAGGGGAATGTCGTAGGTGAAGTAAACATTGGCAGTGAGCTAGATGATTTTCTAATAACTGAGAGGAAAGTGGAGGAGAAATTGTTGAGGATAAACATAAAAAAGGCACCCGGGGTAGATGGGATCTATCCAGTTATATTAAAGGAGGCAGCAAAGGAAGTAAGCAAACCCCTAGCCATAATTATGAGAGCTTCTTTGGACTCAGGGGAGGTACCCATGGACTGGAGATGTGCAAATGTAACCCCAATTCACAAAGGAGGATCAAAGGCTGACACAAGTAATTATAGACCTGTTAGTTTAACTTCGGTTCCAGGAAAATTAATGGAGGCACTGGTTAAAGAAGCACTGCAGGATCATCTGGACAAGAATTCAGTTATAGCTCAGACACAGCATGGGTTTGTTAAGGGCAGGTCTTGTCTGACCAATTTGATTGGATACTATGATGTAGTCACAAAAGAACTGGATGCAGGGAATAACTTTGATATTATATATTTGGATCTTAGAAAGGCTTTTGATACTGTTGCGCATGGAAGACTGCTGCACAAATTGGAGAAGTGTGGCATTCGAGGCAAATTGCTGCTATGGATAAAGGGATGGTTGAGTGGCAGAAGACAGAGAGTGGTAATCAATGGACACTGCTCGACGTGGACTAATGTTATTAGTGGAGTTCCTCAGGGTTCAGTGTTGGGTCCATTGTTGTTTTCTGTATTTATAAATGATATTGATGATGGTGTATCAGGCTTAATGTCCAAGTTTGCAGACGATACAAAGGTTGGCAGGGTTGTTAAGGACACTACTGATACTATGCTGCTGCAACAGGATCTGGAAAGGTTGAGCAGATGGGCTGAGAGGTGGCAAATGAAGTTTAACATTGACAAATGTAAAGTACTACATATGGGAAACAGTAACCCCAGATCAACGTATCAACTCTGTGGTACTACGCTGACAGTGGTAGAGAATGAAAAGGACCTGGGGGTAATTGTGCAGGCAGATATGAAGTTCTCTGAGCAGTGCAGACGAGCTGCAAGAGTAGCTGATGGTGTCTTGTCAATGATATACAGGAATTTTTCTAGCAGGGACAGGGACGTGATTATTCCCTTGTATAAGGCATTGGTCAGGCCACACCTTGAGTACTGTATACAGGTCTGGAGGCCTCATTTCAAGAAGGATGTAGAGCTGCTGGAACGAGTACAGAGAAGGGCAACAAGATTAGTGAATGGAACAAAGGGTTGCTCTTACGAAGAAAGGCTTAAGTTTTGCAAATTACAGAGCCTGGAGACTAGGCATCGCCGAGGTGATCTGATAGAGGTGTACAAGGCTTTGAATGGCTTGAGCATGCTCAATGCCGATGGAATTCTTCCTCTTGCTCAGAATAATCACCTGAGAGGGCATAAATTCAAATTGAGGAAGGACGGATGTCGGATAGATGTGCGGAAATTCGCCTTTAGCCAGCGGGCAGTTGGTTTGTGGAATAGACTTCCATCGCTTGTTGTTGAAGTTGATAGCCTAAACAAATTTAAGGCTCAGCTGGACAGGTATTTCGAACGAATTGAGGGGTGAAATGGGAGTAGTGGTTGTTTTTTTTTTTTTTTTTTTTCTTTTATTTTGGCTGATGCTGAATAAGCTTGCTTTCTTGCATCATATGCCTCTACTAATGCTAATGCTAATTTTGCTAGCAGGGAAAAGGAGGTGATTGTCCCTCTGTATAAGGCAATGGTCAGGCCACGCCTTGAGTACTGCGTACAGGTCTGGAGGCCTCATTTTAGGAAGGATGTAGATTTTCTTGAGCGTGTACAGAGAAGGGCAACAAGATTGGTGAGAGGAATGAAGGGATTCTCTTACCAAGAGAGGCTTAAGTTGTGCAAATTGCAGTGGCTGGAGACTAGGCACCTGCGCGGTGATCTGATTGAGGTGTATAAGGCCTTGAATGGATTGAGCACGCTGAATTCTGATGGGATCCTTCCACTTGTTCAGATTATGAACCTACGGGGGCATAAATTCAAATTAAGAAAGGACAGATGTAGAATAGATGTGCGGAAATTTGCCTTTAGCCAGCGGGTGGTTAATTGCTGGAACAAACTTCCATCTGTCGTTGTGGAAGTTGATAGGTTAAATAAATTTAAGGAAGGAACTGGACAGGCATTTGGGGGGAATGGTGTGATTTTTTTTTTTTTTTTTTTTTTTTTGGCTGATGCTGCATAAGCTCATACACTTGTTTTCTTGCATCACATGCCACTACTACTACTACTACTACTACTACATTCTTAGAACTTTTGATGAGGAAAAAATGTATACCAGTCAATGTCTATACTTCCCCGAAAGGATGAACCCTAGTCTGAGTAAACAAACCACATGACCCTTTAGAAGTCCAGAGATAGATCCAAAGACCTATACAATTGTCACATTTAAATTTTTGAAGTGAATACTATAGAAATTGTGACGACATCAACGCCCTCCAACATCATGACCCTTCATTATATAATTTTTCAATTATTCAGGACAGAATCGTAGATGGTGCTGCCCATGTGTGTGTCACTATCCTTATAGGTATCCTTTTCCAGGTATGCTACCTACCATCAACATAGGGGCAGTAGCAATTCGTGTTACAGTAGGGTTCCTTCTAATTACATCTTTCATTTATTTGTCACATGGGAATGACATCCAACAGGCAGACTTTGATGATCTAATTAAAACAATTTCCATCCTGCTTTCTTCTACTTCAGGATCTTAATGGTCATTATACTTTAGAGTAGTGCTGATGTCAATATGAGAGACTGTATATTATATTGTATTATATAGTATAAACCAGAGCTGTAATGCTCAATACGTTCTACATTGATATCAATATTTGTAAAACAATAAGAGAAGTTTACCTCAATATAATACGTAGAACACTTCCTTATGATACACTCCAGAAATTAAAACAAAAAAAAAAAATCTAAAATCTTACATTACAGTAAAAAATAATTAAAAAAACAATTGAACACAATTAAAAATAAATTCAATTCAACTAAAATTTAAGTAAAAAATTAATTAAAAGAATTTAACAACAAAATTGCAAAACAATTTTCCTACCTGAAGCTGACAATGCTTTTCGACTGTATATCGTGATTACAGGAATGAAAATTCCTCTGAATAGGGGTGAGCATGAAACTTAAATAGCAATTATTTGTCTTCGTGCATGCATATAAAAGCCAATAAATCAGAGATTGGATATGACCGCCGAACATTAACAGAATTCTCATGTAATTTAATTTCAACGGTTTCTGCAATTAATAGTCACATATAATTACATTGGACACTAAGTGTTTTATCCTTATTAAATAAAAAAAGTACGATTTTCATGAACGGCATTAAAGGCAAATTCTGACGCTGCTGAACGAGAAGAATGAACTCAGGCTGCATGTTGATTAACATGAAAATTCAGAGAAAAATGCGTCGAACTTTGGTAAGACAAGTTACAATCACTGCAAGAAATGTTGTATACCAGGTCATTTATTTGTGTTGCAAATGAGGAAAGAACTGCAGTATAGTGTGTAGTTTCCATATTGGCGTGGCCACAATTTTAAATTCGGTATCTTTAAAGAATCTATTAAGCTGTTTGTGCCACTGTTCATCGTATGGGACAAAAGGACAGAAATAAAGTATTATTTGATATTACTATTGTTGGTTGGTGTGGTATTTTGTATCCTATCCTTAGCTTGTACCCTAATTCGGTTTATTTTAGCCAAAGAATTTTTTTTTTTTTTTTATGAAAACCCCAAACATGAGAGGTATTAGAACCTATAATGCTTTGTACTGTGCTTGGGTTGGAGGTTGAGAAGACGAAAGAAGATATTTTTTGAAAAATTAGACTTGAACTTTTGTAGACTGTAATTTTCAGTAAATACACACGAAGAAAGGTTGTTCTAGAAAACAGCAGTTGAATGAATAAAAGAGGAAGTTGAAAGGTTAGATTTGTGAGTTTGAAGTTGGACAGTAAATGGATGTTGGCTGGTGGCGGCACGTGTTCGGACCGTTTTGAAAGAGTGAGCGGGAATAATAGAAGCCAATTCAGAGGAACAGTTACCCATGAAAGTATCTGTAGAAAAGGCATGCAGTAGAAACTGTTAATTAACCCAACTGCCCTCTTCTGAATGGAATCTAGAAGCCTGAGAGAGATTTTGGGGGCACCGCCCCAGTTGTGGGAACAATATTCCATGGTAGGGCAGATTTGCAATTTGTACAGAGTGAACAGCTGTTTGGCAGAAAAGTAACGCCGAGAGTAAAAGAGAAAACCAAGTTTTTTAGATGCAGAGGAAGCAATATTTGTAATGTGCTTGTGCCAAGAGAGATTAGAAGTCAGGGGTAATCCCAAAAAGAGATATATCAACTTGCCTAGAAATTGGAGTGTCACCAAAGATAAGCATGGGAGCAGAAGAATCCTTTTTTGTGAAATATAAGACAAGACTGAGTTTTAGAAGGATTGAAATCAACTAAGCTGTCTTTGCCCCACTGGAGAATTACCTGGAGATCGGCATTTCAGGAATTGGTAGCAGATTTTCGAAAAGTTGAAGCTGATCGAGCAGGAAAAGGTTTCTCAAAATGGAAAGTGGAATGCCATGTGCTATCATCGGCAAAACTGTGGATAGGATTTCCAGTGAATGGAAGAAGGTCATTAATATACAAGAGGAAAAGAGTGGGGGAAAGAACTGAACCTTGGGGGACACCAGCATTAGTGGAGAAGTTAGAAGACAGAGAGCCATATACCATTACTCTCAGAGAGAAAACTGGATAACCAATTACAAAAAACAGTTGACAAACCATAAGATGGAAGCTTGTTTAGAAGATATTTCTACCAAACACGATCGAAAGCCTTTGAGATGTGAAGAGCAACTGCTTGTGTTTCACCGAACTTTTCCATTGAATTTGTCCATAAATGGGTAACATAAGCCAGAATATCACCACTGGATCGACACTGATGGAATCCATACTGGCAATCACTGATCGGATGGAAGGTTTATAGGTAGTTTAAGAGTTGACGGTTAATTGATTTCTCCATTACTTTAGAAAGAGTAGAAGTAATTGCAATGGGACGATAATTGGATGGGAGGGATTTGTCACCCTTTTTTAGGAACTGGCTGGATATGAGCAAATTTCCAAGCAGTAGGAAGAACACCTTTTGAAAAAGAAAGTGAAAAAAGGCGGCAAAGAACAAGAGTAAGTTCAGGAGCACAGGTTTTGAGAACAAATGGAGAAATACAATCAGTACCTGCAGTTATCTTAGCATCAAGATTTTTCAAAATCCTTCTGACATCCTTTTGACAGAAGACCAGAGGAGGCATTGAATGGAGTGTGTTGGGAATGGTGGGAGGTGTTTTACCAAGGTCATTAATACATGAGTTGGAAGAAAAATAGGATGCTAGCAGGTAAGCTTTATTCTTGTCTGAAGTGACAACAGAACCATCTGGTTTTGACAGAGATGGGAGCAGAGATGGGCAAAATTTGCAGCCAATAGCTTTGACAAGAGACCAGAATGCTCGGCTACCATTAGGGCAAGAAGCAAGTTTTCTACTCTTAGACCGTTCAAAATCCTGTTTGGACTGATTAATAACTGCTTTACAATTGTTGTGAGCTTTGGTGTAGGCAGAAAATGAAATTGAAGAATTGGAAACAAGCCAATTATGATATGCAACGTTCTTCTCTTGAACAGCCTTAGCACATTTATTGGAAAACCAAGGTTTAGATAAAGGATGAGATTTTAAAGTGGAATGTAGAATAAAGGATTCCATTCCTACAAGAATAATTTCACTGACACGATCTGAGCAAACGTTGACATCAGAAGTTTGGAAACAGTAATCTGACCAAGGAAAAGAAGAAAAGAAATCTCGCAGGTCATCCCATTTTGCATTCTTGTAATGCCAAAGAACACTAGGTTCGGAATAGCCATGAGATAAACGCTCCATTGGAGTAGAGACAATCACAAAGTTGTGATCTGAGGTGCCTAAAGGACCACTCACTTCAACCATGTACTTAGAAGAGTTGTTTGTGAAAAAAAGATCAAACGTGTCGGCTGTATGGTTAGGATTGTCTGGTATTCTTGTAGGTAAATGAACAATGTGTGCAAGGTCATTTGTAATTGCAAAAGTCTCAGCATCTCGACCAGCTGGGTCGGTGTGACTAGAAAACGGAAGCCCGCTGGAGTTGTAAACATTAAAATCACCAAGGAAAATTACCTCAGGAAAGTTGGACCGGAGAAAGTCAAGTTGCAAAGAGAGAGCAAATCACAGAGCTCCAAGTGGTTAGTGGAGTTGGGAAAACGGTAGACACAACAGATAAATTGGACACAATGAAGTAGAGAGATTTTAAGCCAGAGAAGATCGAAGAGAAGAGATTCCAAATTACCAAATCTCTGACAGGTAATATCGGAATGGACATATGCACAAGTACCACCTTTGAGGCAAAAGGAATCATACAGCGAATAATTTGGGCAACTGAGATGAGCAGTAGTTGAATCAACCGATAACTGAGATTCTGTCAGAAAAAGTAAATGGGGTTTGGCAGACTGCAAGTGGAAATGGACATCGTTGTGATTAGAATTGAGACCACTTATATTTGTGAAATGAACTAGGAAGTGTTTGTTGGAGGTTTAGATCATTTCACAGATAAGCTTACTCTATTAGTTTGGCAATTCATGGTGTATTCAATAGTAAGAAAAAGTGGGGGAGGAAATGCTGTAACAAGTACTGAAATTTTTGGATATGGCATACACATGGTAAGAATATACCAATATCCTTGAGATAATGTGTCCTCGACAATGCCACCTGCATACACACTACTCGGACTCCCTCCAGTCACTATCTGGCAGATTAGAGGTAGCAAGACTATACACTATCTGATCCAGAATCCTCCTAAAGAGTTAATAATAGGTTCAGTCCAGTGTACTAATTAGTGGCCGGCCTGCGAACACTGTTTTAGAGCTGTACCCTCAAAATGTAAGGAAGATTGGATCTCGCCTTGATGTTCATCATAACCTCAAAATTCATCAGTCATATTGCATGATGAAAGAGATGGGGAAGTAAACTGCAGCCATTATCAATCCACTGGATGGAAGCCTCCTCAACAATTCATGCTGAGGGAAATGGACCATAATCTGCCATTCTGGTCCAGTGCGGGTTGGCAGATCAACCGTATTTAGCAGTCAGAGGCTTGAGCCCCAGTCTACTCAAAGAGCGTGTGCTACTGCAGTACCGCTCCTGACCACTCGGCTACGGAGGCCATCCCAGAACTTAGGGTTGACCAGAACTTAGCTCTGGAGACTAAACATGGGGTCCACCACTTGATGCCTCCAATAAGCAAAGTGGTGGTATTGCACCGGTTGATGAGAGTCATCTACCACCTAGTATTGCCTGGTAACACAGAGGGGTGGTGTTCCTCCATGTGGTGTGGGCACCACACCTCAGCCCCTGGTTACATTGGTTCACAACAACAACATCAGTGCGACATTATTTGCCTTCAGAATAAATATGATATAGTATAATTAAACTTACTATATCCAGCAGTCCTCAGAAATTAATACCATATAGTGCCACTCCAGCACATGATACATAAGTTGGAAAGCTGGACCCTATGAAATGCTTATTGAATTCCTGACCAAATATCTCCTGCCATCCATTTTTATTAAAGACTGGGCTGCACCCTAATGCTGACCTGCACATAAAGAATAGTGTTATTCCAGTTTAAAATACCATTATTTTTTTTAGAACTAAATAATGGCCTTTAGTTGCTTTGCAATGTAAAGACTCCAATAACAACAACAACTGTCTAAGACCACTTTAGTTGTCTTTATAAAGCAAAATTCATTTCCTTTTATTATTATTATTATTGCTCTGACATTATTTCTCCCTGATTGGGGGTTCCATCTCGTGACCGGTATTGCTACCAAGTACACAGGGTGGTTGTTGTTATGTCTGGTGTTACCGTTGGTCGAGGAACTCTCTGACTCTCCTACTGGTGTTCAGGATTGTGACTTTCTGTCCTTGTAGGTGTTCGCTGGGAGACCTATTGCTGCTAGACTGTTATGTAGGGTCTTTGGCACCATATCTGTGGTTGACACGATGATCGGGATGGTTGTTACTTGTTGCATATGCCACATCTCTTTGATCTCTTGTCTTAGGTTCATGTACTTCCTGATCTTTTCCCCATGGGTTTTCTGCAGGTTGCCAGTGTTGGGTACCACTATGTCAATCAGATAGGTAGCCTTTTTCTTCTTGTCCATGAGGGTTATGTCCAGTCTGTTGTGCGAGATTGTCCTATCCATTATTATGGCACGGTCCCAGTACAGCTTGTGGGTTGGGGTCTCTAGTACTGCCTGGGGTTCATACTTGTAGTGCGGTACACTTTCTTCAATCAACTGGTATTTCCTAGCTTTTGACGTATTATCCTGGCTACTTGGTCGTGCCTATGAGTGTACTCAGTCTGGGTGATCACCTTGCATCCCGTGGTGATGTGTTGGATCGTTTCTGAGGAGAGGTGGCATCATCAACATGTATCATTGACCACTCCGGGCTCCTTGGCGATGTATTTTCTATAGTTCCTGGTGTTGATTACCTGGTCTTGGATGGCGAGCATGAATCCTTTAGTCTTGGGGAAAAGCGTCCCACTCATGAGCCATGCATTCAAAGAAATTTTATCTATGTGATCGTGATGGAGATCATTGTAGTGTCTGCCATGGAGTGTCTTCTCTGCCCATCTTTCTAGCTCCGTTTGTGCCTCCTAGTTGGGGGGGGGGACTCCTCGCTTAGATTGAGGTGGGGTATACTGTATGTCTATCTTCCTTATGACCTGCTGGAGTGCTGTTGTGTGCTTCTGGAAGTAATCCTTCAGGTTAACTATCATCTTCTGTTGCTCAACAGGGTCTATCAGGCTCCTTCCTCTTTCTTTCCAGGCAATTGTCAGTCTCTCCATGGCAGATTTTGGGTGGTGTTGGCGGCTCTTGGTCATCATTGTCTTGCCTTTCTGATGATATCCTCCAGCTCAGTGTTAGTCCAATCTATGACTCCAAAGGAGTATGTTGACACTGGGACTGCATAGGCTAATTATTATTATTGTTGCTCTTATATTATTTCTCCCTGATTGGGGATTCCACCTCATGACGGGTATTGCTACTTAGTACACAGGGTGGTTTGTTGTTATGTCTGGTGTTACTGTTGGTTGAGGAACTCTCTGACTATCCTATAGGTGTTTTATTATTATTATTATTATTAGCTACATGGTACAAGGAAGCCTAAGGCTTATGCTGCACCAGCCAAAAAAAATTTCAGAATTACCCTGAGAGAGAGAGAGAGAGAGAGAACAAGAGTCAGAAGTAGAAGGGAATCACCAAGGAAGAGAAGAATGATGATATCCAGCTAAGGACCCTGGAAGATCCCATATCAATATATGATGACTACCATCTAGTGGTTTCTTTTTTCTTTTCTTTCTTTTTTTTTTTTTTTTTCCTAGAAATTCTTAAAACATAGTCTCTCTGATAATCAAATCAAAAGTATTGTTTTCCCTTGTTGCCACTCTACCATTCTGCTGTAGAAAATAGTCATCCAGGTAATCTAAAAAATTTCTGCAACTGTGAGTGATTGACCCACAAGTCCCATTCAGTATCTGAAAAGTTAAAGACCCACATCATAAGACATTCCTATTTACCAGCCCAATCCATTGGATGTCACACTTATTTCGCTGTTGCAGCCTCCTTTTCTCTATCCCACACTGAATGTGCATCACCTTGCAGATCATTAGATACTTGTTGAGGTTCAATAATAAAATCCTTGCTTCATTTTATCTTTTTTATAATTAAAATGTTTGTAGATGAAAAAGTTAGTGCAAAGCATCATTTTAATTTGTAGTAAATCACCAAGGTGAAATAGCATCATTCTTTTTACATCTCATATTGTGAATGCCTTCATGAGTAGCTGTGATATTGCACTACCCTGAATAAGCAATGCTTCACCAATAGAGAAGACTAATGTTACTTATTCTTTGCAAATACCACAAGGATAAGTGGTATCTGCAAATCTTCTCTTCTTGTCAAGTATCTTCTCTACTGGTCAAGCTTTGCTTATTCAATGTAGTGCAATATCGCAGCAACTCATTGAGCAACTCTACAAACTAAAATGATTCTTTGCACTAACTTGATCATCTAGTAAATTTCCTGTAGTCTAAGGCTTTCAGCCTTAAACCCTTTTGAGTTAAAATGTTTATTATTTATTTTTTATAATTGTTATACTTTCAGGTTTTGTTAGTTATGATAATCCTGTAAGTGCACAAGCAGCTATTCAAGCTATGAATGGATTTCAGATTGGGATGAAGCGCCTCAAGGTGCAATTAAAACGTTCCAAAGAGGCCAGTAAACCTTACTGAAGGTCTCCACATATGCTACTTCCACCTGCACACCTGATGGTATGAGTCTTATTTTTCTTATTTACTTATACCACCAGGGGTGGACTGGCCCAAGTGGCTTGGCAAGCAGTCATCCCTTCAGCCAATAGCATCTCTGTTGCAGAAAAGAAAAAAAAAACTTTGTGCCAAAATTGTTGAAAGTTGTCAAAGTCAACTACATCCAGTCCACCCCTGACCACCACTTCCCATTTATGACTGTAAATCTGTTTGTTTGATTATTCATTAGCTATCAAATGAGATAAAATTATAAGTGTACCACCAAAAATGTTTTATATATACACCGATTCTTTCAGCTCATTACAGGAGTTATCAACAATGAAGGTATAATCCTCATCCAGTTCTGTCCCCTGTACAACAAAAGGTTACAATATCTTTTAAATGATGACTATTGATATTTGCTTCTGCTGGAACCAGAGCCACATTGGGATCAAGGATAATGATGTGGTAGACACTGTAGCCAAAACCATCAATGGCAGTGATTGACCATTGATTGGTTTTCCTTTGTACAGGAAAGTAATACAAAAGAAACTGGATTCCCAATGACAATGTTCATGGAATGACAAATTACAAACAAATTATACAAGATTCAACCAGTAATCGAGCAGTGGCAGTCTTGGCCATGTGTTATCATAGAGAAAAAGTTATTCTTGCTCTGCAACTTATTTTATATAGTCATCTTTTATGTTCCTTTTTTGCTGAGGGCTGATGACTGTGTTACTTGTGTAAGTAGTATGAAACTGTTGTTACCACCAAACATGATTTTAATTATGCATATCATATCTGATGGGGTCTTTCTGTCAGTGATTTTAAAATATCTACAAACTTTAAACTTATAATGGGAGATTTCAAATTCCCAGATATACACTGCAACTTGTGGATTGGTCAATCACACACTAGCAAGACTTTTATGGATTTATTACGTGATTGTTTTTTACAGCAGCATGTTCGAGAGGCAACCAGAGGGAGTAATACTCTTGACCCGATTATTAGCAGATTATTCATCATTAAGAATTTACAGATAAAGGAACCACTAGGTGGCAGTGATCAGAGTGTACTGTTATGGATTTCCTCAAAGATGTAACTACCATCAGGAGTAAAGGGAAGGGTTTTTGCTTTCATAAAGGTAACTACAGTGGTCTCAGGAATTTTTTAAATTCCATACAGTGGGACCAACTGATGAGATTACCAACAGCAAATTCTAAATGGGAAGCATTCAAGGAATTAATCTCAGAAGTTACTAGGCTTTCATTACCAACTAAGAAATACTGTTCAAGGTTTAGACCTAACTGGATTTTCAGATGAACTAATGAGACTCATGGCAGAGAAGAAAAATACATTGGATGCATGTAAATTATCCGGAGACACTGATGCCTGTGTTAGATATAACATAGTGTGTAATCAAGTCACAAACTATGTTAGGCAAGCAAATGCGGAGTACAAAAAATCTTTGTCAAAGGAAGCAAAGAAAATCAGTAAAGACTTCTTTACTTATGTAAGCTCTACAAGGAAGGGGATGAATCAGATTGGTCCACATGATATCGATGATTCAATTGTTGAGGATTCTGCTCAGCTAGCTGACAAATTGAATGAGTATTTTGCATCTACATTCACACATGAGGAGCTATTCAGGGAGGGGAATTCCAGACTTTTATCAAATTCTGGCAGGGAGCTAAATGATTTTGTAATAACTAAGAGAAAAGTGGAGGAGAAATTGCTGAAGTTAAACAGAAGGAAGGCACCTAGGGTGAACAGAATCTATCCAGTTATATTAACGGAGAGAGAAAAGGAAGTCAGCAGACCCTTGGCCATGATTATGAGAGCATCCATGGACTCGGGAGATTCCCATGGACTGGAGATGTGCAAATGTATCCCCAAGTCAAAAAAGGGAATCACAAGTAATTACAGACCTGATAGTTTAACTTCTGTTCTGGGAAAAATAATGGAATCGCTGGTTAAAGAAGCACTGCAGGATCATTTAGATAGGCCTGCAGTTATTGTTCAGACACAGCATGGGTTTGTTAAGGAGATGTCTTGTCTGACCATTTTGATTGATACTTCGATGTGGGCACAAAGGAACTGGATGTAAAAAATTATTTTGATATCATATACTTGGATTTTAGGAAAGCTTTTGATACTGTTGCACATGGAAGACTACTGTACAAGTTGGAGCAGTATGGCATTAAGGGCAAGTTGCTACAATGGATAAAAGGAGGTTGAGTTGGAGAAGACAGAAAGTGGTAATCAGTGGACAATGCTCTGTGTGGACGTATGTTATTAGGGAAGTTCCCCAGGGATCCGTGTTGAGCCCATTGTAGTTTTCTGTATTTATCAAAGATATTGATCAAGCTTTATCAAGCTTAATTAGCATTAGCATTAGTAGAGGCATTTGATGCAAGAAAGCAAGCTTATGCAGCATCAGCCAAAAAAAAAAAAAACCCACTTCCACTTCACCCCTCTGTTCATTCAAAATACCTGTCCAGCTGAGCCTTAAACTTATTTAGGCTATCAACCTCCACGACAAGGGATAGAAGTCTGTTCCACCAACCAACCACCCGCTGGCTAAAGGCAAATTTCCGCACGTCTATCCTACATCTGTCTTTCCTCAATTTGAATTTATGCCCTCTCAGGTGATTATTCTGAGCTAGAGGAAGAATCCCATCAGCATTGAGCATGCTCAAACCATTCAAGGCCTTATACACCTCTATCAGATCACCTCGCCGGTGCCTAGTCTCCAGACACTGTAATTTGCAAAACTTAAGCCTTTCTTCGTAAGAGCAACCCTTTGTTCCATTCACTAATCTTGTTGCCCTTCTCTGTACTCGTTCCAGCAGCTCTACATCCTTCTTGAAATGAGGCCTCCAGACCTGTATACAGTACTCTAGGTGTGACCTGACCATTGCCTTATACAATGGAATAATCACCTCCTTATCCCTGCTGGAAAAATTCCTGTATATCATTGACAATACTCCATGAGCTACTCTTGCAGCCTGTCTGCACTGCTCAGAGAACTTCATATCTGCCTGCACAACCACCCCCAAGTCCCTTTCATTCTCTACCACTGTCAGTGTAGTACCACAGAGTTGATACGTTGCTCTGGGGTTGCTGTTTCCCATGTGTAGTACTTTACATTTGTCAATGTTAAACTTCATTTGCCACCTCTCAGCCCATCTGCTCAACCTTTCCAGATCCTGTTGCAGCAGCATAGTGTCAGTAGTGTCCTTGACAACCCTGCCAACCTTTGTATCGTCTGCAAACTTGGACATTAAGCTTGATATACCATCATCAATATCATTTATAAATACAGAAAACAATAATGGACCCAACACTGAGCCCTGAGGGACTCCACTAATAACATTAGTCCACGATGAGCAGTGTCCATTGATTACCACTCTCTGTCTTCTCCCCCTCAACCACCCCTTTATCCATAGCAGCAATTTGCCTCCAATGTCACACTGCTCCAATTTGTGTAGCAGTCTTCCATGTGCAACAGTATCAAAAGCCTTTCTAAGATCCAGTTCTTTTGTGACTGCATCATAGTATCCAATCAAGTTGGTCAGGCAAGACTTCCCCTTAACAAAACCATGCTGTGTCTGAGCTATAACTGAAGTCTTGTCTAAATGATCCTGCAGTGCTTCTTTAACCAGTGCCTCCATTAATTTTCCTGGAACAGAAGTTAAGCTCACAGGTCTATAATTACTTGTGTCAGCCTTTGATCCTCCTTTATGAATTGGGGTCACATTTGCACATTTCCAGTATATGGGTACCTCCCCTGAGTCCAAGGAAGCTCTCATAATTATGGCTAAGGGTTTGCTTACTTCCTTTGCTGCCTCCTTTAATATAACTGGATAGATCCCATCCACCCCGGGTGCCTTTCTTGTGTTTATCTTCAACAGTTTCTCCTCCACTTTACTCCCAGTTATTTCAAGATTCTGTAGCTTACTGTTAGAGTTGAATACACCTCTGGCATTCCCCTTGTTGAATAACTCCTCATGTGTGAATGTCGATGCAAAATATTCATTTAGTTTGTTAGCTACCTGAGCAGGATCATCAACAGTTGACCCATCAATATCAAGTGGACCAATCTGATTCATCCCCTTCCTTCTAGAGTTTACATAAGTAAAGAACTCTTTGCTGTTTTTCTTTGCATCCCTTGCCAAGGATTTCTCGTAATCTGCCAAAGTAACATACCAAATGTGCTGTACTACACTCAGGTTAGTAGAAAATGAAAAAGGATAATTGTGCAGTCAGATATGAAATATCTGAATGCACAATTCTCCTTTTTCATTTTAGGAAAGATGTTGAGCTACTAGAATGAGTACAGTGAAGGGCAACAAAATTAGTGAGCAGAACAATGGGTTGCTGTTAACAAGATAGACTTAAGTTCTGGAGACTAGGTAATTGCGAGGTGACTGATTGAGGTGCATAAAACCTTCAAAGGTTTGAGCAAGCTCAGTGCTGATAGGATTCTTCCTTTTGCTGAGATTGTGCACCTGAGAGGGCATAAATTCAAATTGAGGAAAAACAGTTGCAGAATAAACGTGCAGAAATTTGCCTTTACCCAGCGACTGGTTGAATGGTGGAACAAGATTCCGTCTGTTGTTGTCGAAGTTGACAACTAAAATAAATTCAAGGCTGAACTAGCATTAGTAGAGGCATATGATGCAAGAAATCAAGCTTATACAGCATCAGCCAAAAAAAAAAAAAAACCTGTCCATTTCACCCATCCATTCACTCCAAACGTTTATCCACTCTTTCCTTGAAATTTTTTAAGCTATTAACTTCCAAAACAACAGATAGGCATTTTTTCCAGCAATCAACCACACACTGGCCAAAGGAAAATTTCCACAAATCTCTTCGACAACTGTCTTTCCTCAGTTTCAGTTTATGCCCCCTCAAGTTTGTAATCTGAGCAAAAGGAAGAATTCCCATCAGCATTGAGCCTGCTCAATCCATTCAAGACATTATACACCTCGATGAGATCACTTTGCTGGTGCCTAGTGTCCAGACTCTGCAATTTGAAGGAACTTAAGCCTTTCTTCATAAGAACACCCATTTGTTCCCTTCATCAGTCTTGTTGCACTCGTTGTAGCAAATCTGTATCCTTCCTGAAATGAGACCTCCAGACCTGTATGCAGTACTCAAGGTGTGACCTGAGCATTGCCTTATACAAGGGGATAATCAACTTCTTATCCCCGCTAACAAAATTCCTGTATATATCATTGAAAAGACCCCATTACTTGCTCTGGCAGCCTGCCTGCACTGCTGAGAAAACTTCATATCTGACTGCACAATTACTCCCCAGGTCTCTTTCATTCTCCACTACCCTGAGTGTAACACCAAACAGTTGGTATTTCTCTGGGTTACTGCTACCAATATGCAGTACTTTGCATTTGTCAATGTTATACTTCAGTTGCCACCTCTCAGCCCTTGTGCTCAACTTTTCCAGATCCTGGTGCAATAGCATACTGTCACTACTGTCATTAAAAAACCTGCCAACCTTTTTATTGCCTTGAAACTTGACATTAAGTCTGATATACCTTGATCAATATCATTGATAACTACAGAAAACTACAATGGGCCCAACACAGATCCCTGGAGAACTTCCCTAATAAGATCCGTCCACGCAGAGCAGTGTCCATTGATTTCCATTCTCTGTCTTCTCCCACTCAACCATCCTTTTATCATTGTAGCAGCTTGCCCCATAAAAACCAAATCAAATCAAGCAACTTATCCCTAATATCATACTGCTCCAATTTGTACAGTAGTCTTCAATGTGTAGCAGTATCAAAAGCTTTCCTGAAATCCAAGTATATGATATCAAAATTATTTTTTACATCCAGTTCCTTTGTGATCACATCATAGTATCCAATCAAATTTGTCAGTCCTTAACAAACCCATGCGTGTCTGAACTATAACTGCAGTCTTGTCTAGATGATCCTCCAATGCTTCTTTAACCAGTGACTCCCTTATTTTCCCTGGAACCGAATTAAACTAGCAGGTCTGTAATTACCTGAATCACCCTTTGATCCCCCTTGTGAATTGGGGATACATTTGAACATCTCCAGTCTGTTGGTACCTCCCTGAGCCCAATGATGCTTCATAATTATGAATAAGGGCTTGCTCACTTCCTTTGCCACCTCATTTAATATAACTGGATAGTTCCCACTACCCCAGGTGCCTTTTGTAAGTTTAACAATTTGAACAATTCTCTCAGTTATTACAAAATCATTTAATTCCCTGTTAGAGTTTAATAAGCTTCTGTTCTCCACTTCCCTACAAAATTCCTCATGTGTGAATGTAGATGCAAAATAATCATTCAGTTTGGCAGCTATCTGAGCAGTATCATCTCAGTTAAACCATCGATATCAAGCAGACCCTTCTGATTCATACCCTTCTTTTTAGATTTTATATAATGAAAGAAGTCTTTGCTGGTTTTTTTGTTTGCATTCTTTGCCAAAGATTTCTTGTAATCAGCCTTCGCTTGCCTAACCTCCTTGGTGACTTGATTACAGACTAGCTTATATCTACCATAGGCCTCTGTGTCACCTGATAATTTATATGCATCCAATTTTTCTTCTCTGCCAAGAGTCTCATTAGTTCATCTCACATCCATTTGGGCCTGAACCTTGAACAGTATTTCTCAGTTGATATGAAAAGCTTTGTAGCTTTCAAGATTAATTCCATTAATGCTTCCCATTTAGTAGCATCATCACTTGGTCCCACTGTATAGAATTTAAAAAATATCTGAAACCATATAGTCACCTTTACGAAAGCAAAATCCTTCCCCTTTACCCCTGATGGTAGTTACATCTTTGAGTAAATCCCACATCAGCACACTGTGATCACTGCCACCTTGTGGTTCCTTTATCTGTAAATTCTTAATGCATGAATAATCACTACTGATAATCAGATCAAGAGTATTGCCTCTTGAACATGCTACTGTAGAAAACAATCATGCAGCAAATCCACAAACGTCTTGCTAGTGTGTGAGTGACCAACTCACAAGTTAGTCAATATCTGGAAAGTTAAAATCCCCAATTATAAGACATTCTTATTTAATGGCCCACTCTATATACTGGGTGGTTATAAAATAAGTTTCCCTATTCAGGAGACTCTAGTGACAAAACAGTTAGAGTTAGCACTGTGAAAATCGGTGGGTATGTCATTTAGGGTATGGGGAAGCAATTTGTAGAAGAAAAAAAAAACACGCTGCTTACGCAAATGACATCCTGTTAGATAAAAGCAGAAAAACCAATGCCACTGTCAGTAACCGTTATTGCTCTTACAAAAAAGGAACGTGCTCTTTTAGTAAAACTGTTCTACCAGAATAATAGTAACGCTAATGCAGCACCACATGAATATCAGAAACTTAAAGGTTTGCGTAAAGGGCCTTTGAAGTCAGTGGGGCTTTGAAAACTAATAAAGAAATTTGAAACAACCAGGGAGTTAGATGAAATTCCAGGCAGTGGATGAAGTGGCGGTTGCAATGGTCAGAATGCGAAACATTACCAGTCAGTAGTGCCAGATGTGTCATGAGACTTGAATCTTTCCTTGGTCTACAGTATATAAAGTGCTTCAAATAATTTTACACTGGTTCCCATACAAGATTCATGTAGTGCAAGAACTGTGTGAATCCTGTACTTGTGATCAGCAATAACGAATAGACTTTGCTCTACGATTTCTGACTCGTATCGAACTTGACGATACATGGGCTCGAATGATCTTGTGGTCCGATGAGACACATTTAACTCTTCATGGGGCCGTAAATGCACAAAACTAATGAATATGAGGAACTTCTCGTCCATCTGCTCTGGATGAAAGACTACAAAGTCCATGTGTTACAGTATGGTATGGATTCACAGCAGAGTTTATAATCAGACCATTTTTCTTTGAAGAGTCTACACCTCATGGTCCCATAAGGTGTATGGTAACTAGTGCACAGTACTACGCTTTTCTAAGAGATCACGTTATTCTCACTCTGCAAGAAATGCTTGGAGACCGTAGTGTTCATGCAAGATAGTGCCCCCCTCCCCACATTGGTCGACAAGTGAAGGAACTGCTCCGTTCAACATTCGGAAATGATCGCAGCATTTCTAGACTTTCCGCAGTTCTGGCCAGCCCGATCACAGATCTCAATCCCTGTGATTTCTGGCTATGGGGATACCTGAAAGACAGAGTTTACTGTGGCGGCATACAGGCACTTGTTAATTTGAAAGCAAGCATTAAACCACATGTAGCCAACATCCCCAATGAGATGATCACATCTCATCCCAATGAGATGTGTTGCACACAGTCCTCCATGTTCAGAATGTCATCTCAAGTGAAGGAAAGCACGTAGAACAATATCTGTAGATTTCTAAGTTCTGATATTAAAATCTAATTCCAAGTTAAGTATTCCATCTCATGTTTACAGTGCCAATTTCTCTACTAATGGCAGAAATTTTAACTGATTTTTTTTTTCTTTTACAAATGGCTTCCCCATACCCTAAATGACATGCCCACTGATTTTCATACCGCTATCTCTAACCATTTTGACACTAGGGTCTCCTGAATAGGGAAACATATTTTATAACCACCCCTTATCTGTACAGTCGTTCATTGTACTCATCAGAGTCATTAGGTCTATAACACACTCCTATTCTCATTTTTACTTTCCCAGTCCTTATGTCACACCAAACTGACACAGCATTGCACTGGCCACCCATGTCAGCTAGATGCACTGCCTTTGATTTTATGTGTTTCTTAACTAACAGCATAACCCATCCTCCCTTCCTATCCTGTATATCCTTTCGGTACACATTGTACTCCCCAAAATCCATTTCAGCATTCCTTGTATCTGTGTAATACCATGTCTCTGGTCCCAACAATATCTGCCTTTGATGTCTTGACAAGCACTTCAAATGCATCAAATTTATTTACTTGTATTCCTAGCATTGGTGTACACACACCTGTTCTTATTCTTAGTTGCTCTAACAGCTCATGTGTTTACTTGTTCCATGATTACTTCCAGCACTCCTTGAAATCCCCAGCACCTTGCCTTTCAGGCTGCTCATTCCAATAGAAACAGTGCAAGAATCACTTCCACTTCTGCCTATGGCTAGTGTTCATCTGTTAGTTTGTGAATCCCTGCCTCAAGCTAGCAGTTTTCTGACCCACCTAACACTGCCTCAATAGCATCAGCAAATATTCTTGCACTACTTCTATTTAAGCATATGCCATTCCTGTAGCAGCATTCTCTCTTGTTAATAAGCAGAGATCATTCTGCAAAAAATTCTACCCCATCAGTCTTGAAATCTCTCCAGGGCTGAATTGATTGAAAAGGCCCTCATCATATACTCACTCCTATCCTGGCTGGGCATTATTGCAGACACTTTTAAATTAAACTGTACCTGGCAACTTTTTTCAATATTGATCTCTGCTTGTTAAGGAAGTCCACAGATAATAATGATATTAATATTAGCATTAGTAGAGGCATATGATGCAAGAAAGGAAGCTTATATAGCATTACCCAAAAAAAAAAAAAAAACTTCCCATTTCACCCATCCATTTGCCCCAAATTTTTGTTTACTTCTGCCTAGAATTTATATAAGTTGTCAACCTCCACTACAACAGATGGAAGTTGGTTCCAACTATCGACCACCTGCTGGCTAAGGACAAATTTCTGCATATCTATTCTACAATAGTCTTTCCTCAGTTTGAATTTGTCTCCTCAGGTGAGTAATCTGAGCAAGAGATAGAATCCCCTCAGCATTGAGCTTTCTCAAACCAGTCAAGTTCTTATACACCTCAGTTAGATCACATTGTGGATGCCTAGTCTCCAGACACTGCAATTTGCAGAACTTAAGCCTTTCTTGGTAGCATCAATCCTTTGTTCCTCTCACTAAACTCGTTGCCCCACTCTGTACTCATTTCAACAGCTCTACATCCTTCCTAAAATGAGAACTCCAGACCTGTATGCAGTACTCAAGGTGTGGACTGACCATTGCCTTATACAAGGAGACAATCACTTCCTTATCCCTGCTAGCAAATTCCTGTATATATTATTGACAAGACTCCATGAGTTACTCTTGCAGTCTGTCTGCAATGCTCAGAAAAATTCATATCTGAGTGCAAAATTACTCCCAGGTTCTTTTCGTTCTCCACTACCCTGAGTGTAGTACCACCTAGCTGATAAGTTACTCTGGGGTTACTGCTACCCATATGCAGTACTTTACATTTGTCAGTGTTAAACTTCAATTTCCACATCTGAGTGCATCTGCTTAACTTTTCTAGATCCAGTTGCATTAGTGTACAATCATTACTATCATTAACAACCATGCCAACCTTCACATCATCTGCAAACTTAGACATTAACCCTGATATACCTTCATCAATATCATTGATAAATACAGAAAAGAACAATGGGCCCAACAAACACAGAATCCTGGGGGCTCCACTAATTAGCATTAGCAGAGGTACTAGTGACAACATCAAGAATGCTGATGGGACCTTCGTGCGATCACCATCCGAACGCCTGCAACGGTGGAGTGAATTCTTCAAAGCTCTGTATAATCACGACCCACCTCAGGGACCGCCAGCAACAGCACTCTCGATCGACCCCCCTGAGGTCTCCATGGTCGATGTTGAGCCTACAGTAGAAGAAGTGAAAGCAGCCATACAATCCCTGAAGAATGGCAAGGCACCAGGAGTGGACCAAGTCACCACAGAAGCGATCAAAGCCGGGGGAGATGTACTGCTTCGCCGACTACACTCACTCCTCAAAACCATCTGGTGCACTGAACAAATTCCGTTAACATGGAGGAAAGCCATTATCGTACCAATCCACAAGAAAGGTGATAACCGGGACTGCAAGAACTACCGTGGCATCAGCCTCCTTTCCATCATTGGAAAGGTCTTTATGAAGATTATCCAGTCAAGACTGCAGAAACATCGCGAGCAAACCAGTCGAGAAGAACAGGCAGGATTTAGACCCGGGCGAGGATGCTGTGATCAAATCTTTGCCATTCGTCAGCTGATGGAGGAGAGGATCCGGTGTGGACAGCGAACCGTCATTGTTTTCATTGACTTTAAGTCTGCTTTCGACTGTGTCCACCGGCCTGCCTTATGGAAACTACTAGAGGTTGAACATGTACCTCGAAAAGTCATCACACTCCTCCAAACTGCATACAACAGTTTAACCAGCCAGGTGCGCATCCAGAACGATTTATCTGAGGAATTTACCATCCAAACTGGAGTCCGCCAAGGGGATGTAGCCTCCCCGTTGCTTTTCAACATCGTGGTCGACGCCATTATGAGGCAAGCATTCAGAAACAGACAGGGCATACAATATGACAAGGATCACTATGTGACTGACCTGATGTTTGCTGATGATAGTGCTATCCTTGCCGGTAACGACGCTGAAGCCACGGAAATCCTCTACGACATTGCCCGCATTGCCCGGCCATACGGTTTGAAGATCAATGCTGGTAAGACAAAGGCCCTGACAACAGATGGGTCGCAAGCCACCATCTATCTCGAAGGCATCCAGATGGAGCAAGTGCAGGACTTTAAATACCTTGGGTCGCTGGTCCAGGAGAAGAAAGTTGCATCCACCATGGAAATTCACAGCAGAATTGGACAGGCGGCCACTGCGTTCGCCTCGCTCAAATGGTGTCTGTGGAAGAGGACCAACATTTCCACAAAGACTAAAATCCGACTCTTCCGGACTTTGATCCTGCCCATTCTTCTTTACGGATCGGAAATGTGGATTTGTCTCAAGTTAGATTTGAACAAACTTGAGGTATTCCAAATGCGATGCCTGCGGCAGATCTTGGGCATCTCTCTTCGCGACCGCATCACTAATGATACCATCCGCGCCAGATGCCAACAGCAACCAACCATTGCCGACCAAATCCAGAAGCGAAGGCTCAGATGGTTTGGCCACGTATGTAGAATGGGCACGAACAGAATACCATCCACACTCCTTTGGAGACAACGACCCACCCAATGGAGCATCCAACGGACCGCGCCTAGGAAAACGTGGGCCAAGCAAGTGGAAGATGACTTGAAGAGCCGATGTCTCGACCTTAACCAGGCCAGGACTGAAGCCATGGATCGTAAGGTATGGAAGAACATCACAGAGCAAGTCCGAAACCCTGCGGCACCTACAGCAGCATACTGGTTGCGTGGCCAACCGCCTCCCCCAGCTGCCAGCTAAGGACCAAAGAAGAAGAAGAAGAAGCAGAGGTATATGATGCAAGAAAGCAATCTTATGCAGCATCATCCAAAAAAAAAAAAAAAAAAAAAAACCTTCCACTTCACCCCTCCGTTCGTTCGAAATACCTGTCCAGCTGAGCCTTAAATTTATTTAGGCTATCAACTTCCACAACAAGGAATGGAAGTCTGTTCCACCAACCAACTACCCGCTGGCTAAAGGCAAATTTCCGCACATCTATCCTACATCTGTCTTTCCACAATTTGAATTTCTGCCATCTCAGGTGATTATTCTGAGCAAGAGGCAGTATCCCATCAGCATTGAGCATGCTCAAACCATTCAAGACTTTGTACACCTCTATCAGATCACTTCGCCGGTGCCTAGTCTCCAGACACTGTAATTTGCAAAAATTAAGCCTTTCTTCGTAAGAACAATCCCTTGTTCCATTCACTAATCTTGTTGCCCTTCTCTGTACCTGTTCTAGCAGCTCTACATCCTTCTTGAAATGAGGCCTCCAGACCTGTATACAGTACTCTAGGTGGGGCCTGACCATTGCCTTATACAAGGGAATAATCACATCCCTATCCCTGCTAGAAAAATTCCTGTATATCATTGATAAGACACCATGAGCTACTCTTGCAGCCCATCTGCACTGCTCAGAGAACTTCATATCTGCCTGCACAATTACCCTCAGGACCTTTTCATTCTCCACCACTGTCAGTGTAGTACCACAGAGTTGATACGTTGCTCTGGGGTTGCTGTTCCCCATATGTAGTACTTTACATTTGTTAATGTTAAACTTCATTTGTCACCTCTCGGCCCATCTGCTCAACCTTTCCAGATCCTGTTGCAGCAGCATAGTGTCAGTAGCGTCCTTAACAACCCTGCCAACCTTTGTATCATCTGCAACTTGAACATTAAGCTTGATACACCATCATCAATATTATTTATAAATACAGAAAACAACAATGGCCACAACACTGAACCCTGAGGGACTCCACTAATAACTTTAGTCCACGATGAGCAGTGTCCATTAATTACCACTCTCTGTCTTCTGCCGCTCAACCATCCCTTTATCCATAGCAACAATTTGCCACCAGTGCCACACTGCTCCAATTTGTGCAGCAGTTTTCCATGTGCAACAGTATCAAAAGCCTTTCTAAGATCCAAATATATAATATCAAAGTTATTCCCTGCATCCAATTCTTTTGTGACTACATCATAGTATCCAAACAAATTGGTCAGGCAAGACCTTCCCTTAAAAAAACCATGCTGTACCTGAGCTATAACTGAATTCTTGTCAAGATGATCCTGCAGTGCTTCTTTAACCAGTGCTTCCATTAATTGTCCTGGAATAGAAGTTAAACTCACAGGTCTATAATTACTTGTGTCAGCCTTTGATCCTCCTTTGTGAATTGGGGTTACATTTGCACATTTCCAGTCTGTGGGTACCTCCCCTGAGTCCAAGGAAGCTCTCATAATTATGGCTAACGGATTGCTTACTTCCTTTGCTGCCTCCTTTAATATAACTGGATAGATCCCATCCACCCCAGGTGCCTTTCTTGTATTTATCTTTAACAATTTCTCCTCCACTTTACTCTCAATTATTACAAGATCATCCAGCTCACTGCCAGTGTTTACTTCATCTATGGTATTTCCCTTCCTGAATAACTCCTCATGTGTGAATGTAGATGCAAAATATTGATTTAGTTTTTTAGCTACCTGAGCAGGATCATGAACAGTTGAACCATCGATATCAAATGGACCAATCTGATTCATCCCCTTCCTTCTAGAGTTTACATAAGTAAAAAACTCCTTCCTGTTTTTCTTTGCATCCCTTGCCAAAGATTTCTCGTAATCTGCCTTCGCCTGCCTAACCTCCTTTGTAACTTCGTTACAGATCGACTTATATCTATTATAGGCTTCTGTGTCAGATGTTAATTTATATGTATCCCATGCATTTTTCTTCTCTGCCATATGTCTCATTAGTTCATCTGACATCCATTTAGGCCTGTACCTTGAACAATATTTCTTAGTTGGTATGTAAAGCCTAGTATCTTCCAAGATAAGTTCTTTGAATGCTTCCCATTTTGAGTTTGCTGTTGGTAACATCATCAGTTGGTCCCACTGTATAGAATTTAAATACTGTCTCAGACCATTGTAGTCGCCTTGACGAAAGCAATAACCCTTCCCTTTACCCCTGATGGTAGTTACCTCCTTGAGTAAATCCCACTTCAGCACACTGTGATCACTGCCACCTAGTGGTTCCTGAATCTGCAGATTCTTAATGCATGAAGAATCACTACTGATAATCAAATCAAGATTATTGCTGCCTCTAGTTGCCTCCCGAACGTGCTGATGTAGAAAACAATCATACAATAAATCCACAAAAGCCTTGCTAGTGTGTGAGTGACCAACCCACAAATTCCAGTCAATATCTGGGAAATACGAAATTTTTAGAAATCTTCAAGTACCGTGTTAATGGACTAGAAAGGAATAGCGAAAGCTTAAAAAGCGGTACTCACCTTGAAATTAATCTGCGATGGTTTACTTAGGAAGCGTGGTTAATGTTTAAGTTGAATTGTTGAATTGAAAATTAAAAGGGAGGGAAGTAGGTAAAAGTTGACTGAGTTTAATAGGCGCAAGGAAATAGAAGTGTACACATCCAATCCTTGGTTGTCATCGAAATAAAGAGAAGAAGGAATAATTAAAAACTATGTAAGTGAATCCGATGAAGCCAATAGTCTTTACGAGGACTTTCGTTAGTTAGAGAACGTCTTCAGTTGGCAATGTGTGGGGAGAGAACGCGCGTGATATTTTAAGAATAAAAAATTATACTCTCGTGATGCCTTTTTTGACATGTGGGAACTTTAATCTCGAGAGGTTCCAAATTGGGGAAAGATTGAAGGGGAGTTTAGAATTTAGAATTTTGAGGTTAGAGTGGTGCTTGTACCATTCAATAACTAGGGCTTCATATTGAAGTATTCTGTAACTGGATTTTAGTTTAATGATTGAAATGGCAGAGTCGATGAGCGGGTTGTGGTTGTGAGTCTGGGCATGAGTTGTAAGTTCTGTGACAGATTGGTTGGACATGAGACTATGAAAATGGTAGTATGCACGGGTATTGGATGTTTTTGATGAGCCAAATTTAGTAGTGGTACTTCCGATATAACATGTGTTGCAGTTTGGTTGACAATTGATGAGGTATATAATATTATTAAGGTCGTTTGTAGGATATTTGTATGAGTCTTTATAGGTGCTGAAGAAGGATCCTAATTTGTTGTAGGTGGAAAAAACAAGGGAGATATCAGTGTTGTTAAATAGGCGTCGGAACTGTCCTGCTAGTTCATTGTGGTAAGGGAGGACTATGCGGATGTTTGTTTTATTTTTGTCTTTGGTTGGGGTGTTAGATTTAATTTTATTTTTAGCGTTAAGGATTGTATTTAAAATAAGTTGGTGGGGGTAACCTCTGGATATAAATTTGTCGGTGATATACTGTATTTCATTGTGAAGGTCAGTGGGTAAGGAACTGTACTTTAGTGCATTGTGAATTTGGTTATATAAAACTGCCTTTTTAGTGTTTAGAGGGTGATGAGAAGCAAAATGTAAGTATTTACCGGTGTTTGTATTTTTCCTGAAAATTTTCGTATTTAATTTTGTGCCTGTTATATAGATAGTAAGATTAAGGAAATTAATCTGATTATTTTGTCCAATTTCAAGGGTGAATTTAAGTCTATCGTGTACAGAGTTAAGTTTTATGAAGAGGTTATCAATAATGGATCTGTTGCCTATTACAAGAATGTCGTCGGCATAGCGCATGTATAGTTTTAGTTCAGGGGGAAAGGGGTGTAGAATTTGGCTTTCAATGGCGGCTAGGTAGATTTCAGATAATGGGGCTGAAATCCCTAGTCCCATTGGTAAGCCAAATATTTGTTGAAAGATTTTTTTGTTGAATCTAAAAAATCTTGCTTCTAATAGAAGGGTGGTGAGTTGAAGGATATGGTCTATAGAAAGGGAGGTACGTTTTGTTAAGGTATCGTCTGTTTCTAAGAATTTGCGTAGGGCTTGTAAAGTAAATGGAATATGGACATTCGTGTAAAGAGAAGTAACGTCATAGGAAGCTAGGATGTCTGTATCGGATATTGTGATATTATTAATTTTTTGAAAAGCTTGATTGGTGTTATTGATCTTGAATGTGGAAAATTTAGTAAGGGGGGGTTATGATTTTAACCAGGAAGGAGGATAAATTAGCGAAAGCTGAATTGCTGTATGATACAATTGGTCTTAAAGGGTGGTCAGCTTTGTGTAACTTGATAATCCCAAACATGTGGGGGAGGATGTTATTGCGAATTCCAATTTGCTGTAGTGTGGAAAGGTTGATTTCCTTATTTTGCCTGAGTTTCCTGAGAATTATGTCGAGTTTATTTTTGAGTCTTGTGATGTTATGGTTATTAACATTTATGTATGTGTTGGGTCTGTTAAGATGGATTCTAATTTTTCGGTGTAGATGTCTTTATCTATACTTACATTTTGCTTCTCATCACCCTCTAAACACTAAAAAGGCAGTTTTATATAACCAAATTCACAATGCACTAAAGTACAGTTCCTTACCCACTGACCTTCACAATGAAATACAGTATATCACCGACAAATTTATATCCAGAGGTTACCCCCACCAACTTATTTTAAATACAATCCTTAACGCTAAAAATAAAATTAAATCTAACACCCCAACCAAAGACAAAAATAAAACAAACATCCGCATAGTCCTCCCTTACCACAATGAACTAGCAGGACAGTTCCGACGCCTATTTAACAACACTGATATCTCCCTTGTTTTTTCCACCTACAACAAATTAGGATCCTTCTTCAGCACCTATAAAGACTCATACAAATATCCTACAAACGACCTTAATAATATTATATACCTCATCAATTGTCAACCAAACTGCAAACACATGTTATATCGGAAGTACCACTACTAAATTTGGCTCATCAAAACATCCAATACCCGTGCATACTACCATTTTCATAGTCTCATGTCCAACCAATCTGTCACAGAACTTACAACTCATGCCCAGACTCACAACCACAACCCGCTCATCGACTCTGCCATTTCAATCATTAAACTAAAATCCAGTTACAGAATACTCCAATATGAAGCCCTAGTTATTGAATGGTACAAGCACCACTCTAACCTCAAAATTCTAAATTCTAAACTCCCCTTCAATCTTTCCCCAATTTGGAACCTCTCGAGATTAAAGTTCCCACATGTCAAAAAAGGCATCACGAGAGTATAATTTTTTATTCTTAAAATATCACGCGCGTTCTCTCCCCACACATTGCCAACTGAAGACGTTCTCTAACTAACGAAAGTCCTCGTAAAGACTATTGGCTTCATCGGATTCACTTACATAGTTTTTAATTATTCCTTCTTCTCTTTATTTCGATGACAACCAAGGATTGGATGTGTACACTTCTATTTCCTTGCGCCTATTTAACTCAGTCAACTTTTACCTACTTCCCTCCCTTTTAATTTTCAATTCAACAATTCAACTTAAACATTAACCACGCTTCCTAAGTAAACCATCGCAGATTAATTTCAAGGTGAGTACCGCTTTTTAAGCTTTCGCTATTCCTTTCTAGTCCATTAACACGGTACTTGAAGATTTCTAAAAATTTCGTATTGTCAAATTTAATAAGATATTTTTAACGGTAATAACCGACACCTTATCTGCACCGCCCCTCCAATTTTAATTTTTTCACATTCCTTATTCTCTCTGATGCCTTTAGACATGTCTAATAATCATAAAAAAACTCAACTAACCAGTATACTCATCAAATATTTTTCCAATAAGTTACACATTGCCGTTTTACAAAAATGCCTCCACCACAATATCATCCCTAAATTTGCCCGCCTTTTTCCTAAAAATAATTGCAAAAAGTATCCCCATATCATACACCGCACATCTATTATGATCATCCGTGAAGAAATCAGGAAGAGATATAACAAAAAATATAGCCTTTTAAATAGTATACACCAACTCAGATTTTACCTTAAAAAAGAAATGACCCCTCATGCATGGATCGAGTTCACCAACAAAAACAATATACGTATTAATGCTACCAACCAAGAAATAACACAAAGACATAATAAAAAATGGAATTCCCTTACGACTCGTTCCCCCACAAAAATCACCACCGTTAACCTCTCTTCCAAATCCTTTACACCCGCTGAACTTTCTGGCCTGGAATATGGCTTTAATTTTGCCATCAAAAATCAACATTACCCTATAAAAGACTGCATCGTTGAACTCCAGTCCAAACTCGAACATCATCCCGATAAATGGCGCCTAATGCACCAAACAAATAGTATTATTAATACCAAACTTTCTTCCTGCTCTAATATAAAAAAACAACAGCTTATGGATTTACACAAACTCAGTAAAACTTCTAACGTTATTATTCAAAAAGCTGATAAAGGTGATACGATCGTTATAATAGATAAAGACATCTACACCGAAAAATTAGAATCCATCTTAGCAGACCCAAACACATACATAAATGTTAATAACCATAACATCACAAGACTCAAAAATAAACTCGACATAATTCTCAGGAAACTCAGGCAAAATAAGGAAATCAACCTTTCCACACTACAGCAAATTGGAATTCGCAATAACATCCTCCCCCACATGTTTGGGATTATCAAGTTACACAAAGCTGACCACCCTTTAAGACCAATTGTATCATACAGCAATTCAGCTTTCGCTAATTTATCCTCCTTCCTGGTTAAAATCATAACCCCCCTTACTAAATTTTCCACATTCAAGATCAATAACACCAATCAAGCTTTTCAAAAAATTAATAATATCACAATATCCGATACAGACATCCTAGCTTCCTATGACGTTACTTCTCTTTACACGAATGTCCATATTCCATTTACTTTACAAGCCCTACGCAAATTCTTAGAAACAGACGATACCTTAACAAAACGTACCTCCCTTTCTATAGACCATATCCTTGAACTCACCACCCTTCTATTAGAAGCAAGATTTTTTAGATTCAACAAAAAAATCTTTCAACAAATATTTGGCTTACCAATGGGACTAGGGATTTCAGCCCCATTATCTGAAATCTACCTAGCCGCCATTGAAAGCCAAATTCTACACCCCTTTCCCCCTGAACTAAAACTATACATGCGCTATGCCGACGACATTCTTGTAATAGGCAACAGATCCATTATTGATAACCTCTTCATAAAACTTAACTCTGTACACGATAGACTTAAATTCACCCTTGAAATTGGACAAAATAATCAGATTAATTTCCTTAATCTTACTATCTATATAACAGGCACAAAATTAAATACGAAAATTTTCAGGAAAAATACAAACACCGGTAAATACTTACATTTTGCTTCTCATCACCCTCTAAACACTAAAAAGGCAGTTTTATATAACCAAATTCACAATGCACTAAAGTACAGTTCCTTACCCACTGACCTTCACAATGAAATACAGTATATCACCGACAAATTTATATCCAGAGGTTACCCCCACCAACTTATTTTAAATACAATCCTTAACGCTAAAAATAAAATTAAATCTAACACCCCAACCAAAGACAAAAATAAAACAAACATCCGCATAGTCCTCCCTTACCACAATGAACTAGCAGGACAGTTCCGACGCCTATTTAACAACACTGATATCTCCCTTGTTTTTTCCACCTACAACAAATTAGGATCCTTCTTCAGCACCTATAAAGACTCATACAAATATCCTACAAACGACCTTAATAATATTATATACCTCATCAATTGTCAACCAAACTGCAACACATGTTATATCGGAAGTACCACTACTAAATTTGGCTCATCAAAAACATCCAATACCCGTGCATACTACCATTTTCATAGTCTCATGTCCAACCAATCTGTCACAGAACTTACAACTCATGCCCAGACTCACAACCACAACCCGCTCATCGACTCTGCCATTTCAATCATTAAACTAAAATCCAGTTACAGAATACTCCAATATGAAGCCCTAGTTATTGAATGGTACAAGCACCACTCTAACCTCAAAATTCTAAATTCTAAACTCCCCTTCAATCTTTCCCCAATTTGGAACCTCTCGAGATTAAAGTTCCCACATGTCAAAAAAGGCATCACGAGAGTATAATTTTTTATTCTTAAAATATCACGCGCGTTCTCTCCCCACACATTGCCAACTGAAGACGTTCTCTAACTAACGAAAGTCCTCGTAAAGACTATTGGCTTCATCGGATTCACTTACATAGTTTTTAATTATTCCTTCTTCTCTTTATTTCGATGACAACCAAGGATTGGATGTGTACACTTCTATTTCCTTGCGCCTATTAAACTCAGTCAACTTTTACCTACTTCCCTCCCTTTTAATTTTCAATTCAACAATTCAACTTAAACATTAACCACGCTTCCTAAGTAAACCATCGCAGATTAATTTCAAGGTGAGTACCGCTTTTTAAGCTTTCGCTATTCCTTTCTAGTCCATTAACACGGTACTTGAAGATTTCTAAAAATTTCGTATTGTCAAATTTAATAAGATATTTTTAACGGTAATAACCGACACCTTATCTGCACCGCCCCTCCAATTTTAATTTTTTCACATTCCTTATTCTCTCTGATGCCTTTAGACATGTCTAATAATCATAAAAAAACTCAACTAACCAGTATACTCATCAAATATTTTTCCAATAAGTTACACATTGCCTTTTTACAAAAATGCCTCCACCACAATATCATCCCTAAATTTGCCCGCCTTTTTCCTAAAAATAATTGCAAAAGTATCCCCATATCATACACCGCACATCTATTATGATCATCCGTGAAGAAATCAGGAAGAGATATAACAAAAAATATAGCCTTTTAAATAGTATACACCAACTCAGATTTTACCTTAAAAAAGAAATGACCCCTCATGCCTGGATCGAGTTCACCAACAAAAACAATATACGTATTAATGCTACCAACCAAGAAATAACACAAAGACATAATAAAAAATGGAATTCCCTTACGACTCGTTCCCCCACAAAAATCACCACCGTTAACCTCTCTTCCAAATCCTTTACACCCGCTGAACTTTCTGGCCTGGAATATGGCTTTAATTTTGCCATCAAAAATCAACATTACCCTATAAAAGACTGCATCGTTGAACTCCAGTCCAAACTCGAACATCATCCCGATAAATGGCGCCTAATGCACCAAACAAATAGTATTATTAATACCAAACTTTCTTCCTGCTCTAATATAAAAAAACAACAGCTTATGGATTTACACAAACTCAGTAAAACTTCTAACGTTATTATTCAAAAAGCTGATAAAGGTGATACGATCGTTATAATAGATAAAGACATCTACACCGAAAAATTAGAATCCATCTTAGCAGACCCAAACACATACATAAATGTTAATAACCATAACATCACAAGACTCAAAAATAAACTCGACATAATTCTCAGGAAACTCAGGCAAAATAAGGAAATCAACCTTTCCACACTACAGCAAATTGGAATTCGCAATAACATCCTCCCCCACATGTTTGGGATTATCAAGTTACACAAAGCTGACCACCCTTTAAGACCAATTGTATCATACAGCAATTCAGCTTTCGCTAATTTATCCTCCTTCCTGGTTAAAATCATAACCCCCCTTACTAAATTTTCCACATTCAAGATCAATAACACCAATCAAGCTTTTCAAAAAATTAATAATATCACAATATCCGATACAGACATCCTAGCTTCCTATGACGTTACTTCTCTTTACACGAATGTCCATATTCCATTTACTTTACAAGCCCTACGCAAATTCTTAGAAACAGACGATACCTTAACAAAACGTACCTCCCTTTCTATAGACCATATCCTTGAACTCACCACCCTTCTATTAGAAGCAAGATTTTTTAGATTCAACAAAAAAATCTTTCAACAAATATTTGGCTTACCAATGGGACTAGGGATTTCAGCCCCATTATCTGAAATCTACCTAGCCGCCATTGAAAGCCAAATTCTACACCCCTTTCCCCCTGAACTAAAACTATACATGCGCTATGCCGACGACATTCTTGTAATAGGCAACAGATCCATTATTGATAACCTCTTCATAAAACTTAACTCTGTACACGATAGACTTAAATTCACCCTTGAAATTGGACAAAATAATCAGATTAATTTCCTTAATCTTACTATCTATATAACAGGCACAAAATTAAATACGAAAATTTTCAGGAAAAATACAAACACCGGTAAATACTTACATTTTGCTTCTCATCACCCTCTAAACACTAAAAAGGCAGTTTTATATAACCAAATTCACAATGCACTAAAGTACAGTTCCTTACCCACTGACCTTCACAATGAAATACAGTATATCACCGACAAATTTATATCCAGAGGTTACCCCCACCAACTTATTTTAAATACAATCCTTAACGCTAAAAATAAAATTAAATCTAACACCCCAACCAAAGACAAAAATAAAACAAACATCCGCATAGTCCTCCCTTACCACAATGAACTAGCAGGACAGTTCCGACGCCTATTTAACAACACTGATATCTCCCTTGTTTTTTCCACCTACAACAAATTAGGATCCTTCTTCAGCACCTATAAAGACTCATACAAATATCCTACAAACGACCTTAATAATATTATATACCTCATCAATTGTCAACCAAACTGCAACACATGTTATATCGGAAGTACCACTACTAAATTTGGCTCATCAAAAACATCCAATACCCGTGCATACTACCATTTTCATAGTCTCATGTCCAACCAATCTGTCACAGAACTTACAACTCATGCCCAGACTCACAACCACAACCCGCTCATCGACTCTGCCATTTCAATCATTAAACTAAAATCCAGTTACAGAATACTCCAATATGAAGCCCTAGTTATTGAATGGTACAAGCACCACTCTAACCTCAAAATTCTAAATTCTAAACTCCCCTTCAATCTTTCCCCAATTTGGAACCTCTCGAGATTAAAGTTCCCACATGTCAAAAAAGGCATCACGAGAGTATAATTTTTTATTCTTAAAATATCACGCGCGTTCTCTCCCCACACATTGCCAACTGAAGACGTTCTCTAACTAACGAAAGTCCTCGTAAAGACTATTGGCTTCATCGGATTCACTTACATAGTTTTTAATTATTCCTTCTTCTCTTTATTTCGATGACAACCAAGGATTGGATGTGTACACTTCTATTTCCTTGCGCCTATTTAACTCAGTCAACTTTTACCTACTTCCCTCCCTTTTAATTTTCAATTCAACAATTCAACTTAAACATTAACCACGCTTCCTAAGTAAACCATCGCAGATTAATTTCAAGGTGAGTACCGCTTTTTAAGCTTTCGCTATTCCTATCTGGGAAATTAAAATCCCCCATTATAAGACTCTCTGATTTACTGGCCCACTCTATTTCCCTGTACAGTTTCTTATTATACTCATCAGAGTCATTAGGCCTATAGCACACTCCTACTCTCAATTTTAATCTCCCAACACTTATGTCACACCAAACTGACTCGACACTGCACTGTCCAGCGATGTCGACTGGCTTGACTTCCTTGGATTTTATGTGTTACTTAACTAATAGCATAACCCCTCCTCCCTTCCTATCCTGTCTATCCTTTCTGTAGACATTATACTCCCCAAATTCCAGTTCCGCATTACTTATATCTGTGTGACACCACGTCTCTGATATCCCAACAATATCCGCCTTTGATGCTTTGAGCAGTACCTCAAATTCATCAAATTTATTTACCAAACTCCTAACATTGGTGTACACGCACATATACATGCACCTGTTCTTTTTCTTAGCTACCCTAACACAACCCATGTGTTTACTTGTACCCCAATGACTCCCAGCAGTCTCTGAAATATCCTGCATCTTATTTTCCAGGCTGCTGCTCATTCCAATAGAAGCAGTGCAAGAATCACTTTCACCTCTGCCAGTGGCTACTGTTAATCTATTAGTCCTTGTATCTAGCAGTTTTCCGACCCACCTAACACTGCCTCGAGAGCATCAGCAAACATTCTTGCACCCTTTCTATTTAAGTGTATCCCATCCCTGTAGAAGCAGTCTCTCCTGTTAACAAGCACAGACAAGGCTGAAAAAAATTCTACCCCTTGAGCCTTGCACAATATTTCCAGGGCCAAATTGATCGACAGGTCTCTCATCATATACTCCCTCCTATCGTGTCTGGGCAGAATTGCAGACACTTTCAAATTCAACCCTAATTCACTGCTTCTTTTCAACAGTGAACTGTACTTGTTAAGTAATTCCGCCGGTCTACTACTCTTAATATCATTAGTGCCAACGTGTACAACTATATTACCTTTTGTGCCCTTAAAAGATGATATCCGCTCTACAACGTCATCAACCTTTGCCCGTGGCAGACATACCCTGGTCCTGTTCCACCTATCCTTTTTACAAAGCATGTTTCCCATTTCTTCCCTGACAATAGAGTCACCAACAACTACTAGTTCCTTTAGGACCAGTGCATTCTGCCTTGGGGGCTGCTGCTGTGTTGCGCGATACCGAAGTTCAAGCTCTGGCGTTGATGTGGGCAGCTGAGAGCTTGATGGGCCCTCACTTTTAATCCTTCAAGGGCATCCACCCTGTCCTTCAAGCTCTCATATAGGCCCATAACAACGCTGAGTTGTCGCCTGATTTCCTTACACTCCTTGCATCGCGCGCACATACAAAGACCGCCCATGGCAGTATCATGTCCAATGATATGGGACATGATACTGCCATGGGGGATGTCTTTGTATGTATCATGGTAGTATAATAACATTAGTATATGAAGAGCAGTGTCCATTGATTACCAATCGCTGTCTTCTCCCACTCAACCATCCCTTTATCCATTGTAGCAACTTGCCCTTAATGCCATACAGCTCCAATAGTCTGTCAAATGTAACAGTATCAGAAGTGTGCCTAAAATCCAAGTATATGATATCAAAATTACTTTTTTGCATCTGGTTCTTTGTGGCTACATCATAGTATCCAATCAAATTTGTCAGATGAGACAAATTCCCCTTAACAAACCTATGCTCTTAATTGCTTCTTAAACCATATAATATATATAAAATTTCTTAAATATAATATCTTAAACCATATAATATTCATTATATTAATATCAAATGCAGTAGAATGTCGGTTATCCAGAAGTCAGTTATCCGAAATAATTTGAAAGGCTGATTCTTCCCTCTTTTTTTTTTTTTTTTTTAATGGTAGTATTTCAAACAAATTTTTATTATGCTACAAGAGTATTTCTGTCTGTTTTTGTTTTTTACATCATATATCTGGTGAAATATTGGATTAGGACTAATGGATTTTCTTCAAAACATTTTTTGAATTTTCTTCGTCACAGTGTTTAGTCATTCTCTTTCCTGAACCCAATTTTTCATGACACATGTTTTGTTCCCTTCATTTCAAATTATGTTTACTTTAGCTCCAGATTCAGTAAGAATACAGTAATATTGACCCAAATCTGTGCAATTTGCAATTTATTATTGTTCTTAGATTTTTATTGTAAAATGTGAACAAAAAGAAACAGTACTGAAATGGGCAGAAAATTAGGAAGAATGCGATATAATCAAATTGATATTGCTGTATTAAGGAACTGGAGAGATTTAGCAGCAAAAAAAAAAAAAAAGGTCACAACAAAGAAAACAAAAAAACGATCGAACATTATTTTAAAAAATTACTTTAAATTTAAATCCGTAAAATACGGATCCAAATATACATACATATGTAATTGTGCAAATTTTTATGTGTAAGTTATTATTTTTATAAAATGAATTTGTTTTTTTTTTCACGCTGTTTAAAGTCTTTATTTTACCTTAATACATCATAATGGAATTTATTTAATTTTACCTTACGTTCAGCTATCCAGAGAATTTTGCTATCCGGAAGAGATCTGACATTAATTATTCCGAATAACTGATGCTGTACTGTATAATGATATTATATTAATATATCAAATATATATTTCAAAGATACTAATGATATTAATAGTCTTACTATTAATATCATTAGTGCCAATGTGTACAACAATACCCTGGTCCTATTCCATCTAACCTATATCACAATGTATTTCTTGTTTCCCTGATAATTGAGTCACCGACAATAACTATCTCCTGTGGGACCAGTGCATTCTGTCTTAAAAATTGCTACTGTGTTGCCTGATGCACAAGAGTGAGCTCTTGTGTTGAGTTATGCAGTTTAGAGCTTGATGGGGTGCCCCCATTACTACCTTGCTCTTAAAACTCTCATAGATGCCTATCAGAATGCTGTGTTGGCACATAATTTCTTCACACTCATTGCACCTATCGCACACACAAAGACATCCTCCTTGGCTAGATCATGCCCTATTCCAGAAAGGTCCACAAATATTTCACAAGTGCTAAAGGAAGGATGGTTCCAGAATAGATGTTTAGGAGTTTGCCTTTAGCTAATGGGTTGTTGATTGTTGGAACAAACTTCCATCTGTTGTTGTTGTAGAAGTTGATAGTTTAAATAAATTCAAGGAAGAACTAGACAAACTATTGGAGGGAATGAATAGATGAAATGGGAAGTGTTGTTTTTTTTTTTTTTTTTTTTTTTGGCTGATGCTATAAAAGTTCTTTCCACTCTGTCCCAATTGCAAAAATCTTTATGGCTTACCCACATTATTGGAAATGGTACAGATATATATAAACTGATTATCTTCCTTGAGCAAATACACATATATCAATTCTTCTGATGCCAAACAGGACCAAATTATTATATATAATCATAATATAGGAACACGCACATTTTGGCCTCAGTTACACTTGTGAAAGGTTCAATATAGTACCAGTGGACCTGTATTCACTAATCCTTCTGTCAATCAAAATTATTTTGTATCCCACCAATTTCAGGAGCCCCCACTTACCTTTAGAATTAACAGTTTTTATAATAAACAGGCCTCTGCAATATCAGTATCATTAATTTCTTATTGCTCAACTTTATTCACACAGGCTTCTCTGAAGAGTCATTTATAAATATCGATGCAGATCGTTCAGTTACCTGCTCTGTTCATCAGCCAGTTTATTTAAGATTTTTCCACTCATTACATAAGGTTTTAATTGGATTCATTCCTTTCTTTTTTGTATTCAAATGCATGAAAAAACGCGTCCTCGTCCTTTGCTTTCCTAGACTACAATTTTTCATACCAGTGCTCTGTTAGCTAATCTTTTCTGTTGTACTATTAGTTTAACTTGTGGCTGTTATAGGCTTCAATACTACTCATCATTGTACAACTTCCCATGCTTTATTTTTCTGCTGTATTAAACCAGTCAGTTCCATATATACACCCATTTCAGTATCCTCCTCATGCTTTATTTTCCTAATGATGTATGTATGCCTTTTGATTTCTGTGACATTTGCTTTAAAGCTACTATATAATTCTAATATACAGGGTGTCTCAAAAATATTGGTACAAGCGTTTAGGGGAGGTAGGTAACATCTAAAGGAATGTGAATCGCATAGGAACCCATAACCGGAAACGTCACGGGAAAGTAGTAGCAGAGGCACAAGAAGCAGATATGACACAAGACAGTAATTAGTGGCAAACATTTATTTGACATAATATTAACAATGGAGTACGAGATGGATGCATTTCATGATGTTACAACAGATGCTCGAAGGTTCCACCATGAGACGCGATGCATGCGTGACACCGGCGCAGCATGGATTGGCGGACATGGTCGAACACACCTGGAGTTCTTTGACAGTAGCAGCAGTGCAGACGAGTCTCGCCACAAGATCCATTTCCGTCTCCACAGGCGATTCATACACGATAGATTTGAGGGCCCCCACAGAAAGAAATCAAGGCTCGATAAATCAGGTGAGCGTGGGGGCCAGGCAACGGTTCCACCATGGCCAATCCATCAACGCCCAAAACGCCTGTTCAAATGGTCACAAACACACCATCCATAATAGGCAGGTGCCCCGTCATGTTGAAACCAAATGTTGCGTCTCACATTTGCTGGAACATTGTCGAGTAACCCTGGTAGAACTTGTTCAAGAAAGATCCGATATTTAGTGGAGTTAATGTGGGATGATAACAGGTATGGGCTGACTAAGCAGTCACTGACCATTCCTGCCCGCATTTATTGCGAAGCAATGTTGTGCCACATGGGGCTGCACACCGTGTGGGCCCTCTGCTAATCCATACACTAGGTGCCTGGCACACATGTCTGGCAGCTCTCAGTTCGTATATCGATGCATGCTCTTCGTGCGGTGACTGCTGCTTGAATGAGTAAACCAGAAATTTTCCCTCTCGCGAACTGATGAACAGCGCTGTGTACCGACTTACCGTGACGTTTCCGGTTATGGGTTCCTATGCGATTCACATTCCTTTAGATGTTACCTACTTCCCCTAAACGTTTGTACCAATATTTTTGAGACACCTTGTATTCACCCTTCCTATGCTTCCCTTTAACATGCTGTTTAAAGAAACTGAATGCAAAGAATGAGTTTTACATCATTTATTCAACTTATGCTAAACTATTTGATACGATACCACATGAAGAACTGTTTTATAAATATGGCAAGTTACTAATATGCATAAAGGAATGGTATATGATGGGAGGCAGAAAGTAGTTATAAATGACTACAACATTCAAAGACTAATATCACAAGCAAGGTCCAACAGGATTCAGTGCCCTTACTGTTATATTTATTAGCCATTAATGCAGTGTGGTATATTAAATTATACTTCTTATTTTCATAAAATCAGTTTTAATACCCAAAATAATTAATTATATATGGCCTTAAATATTCTTCATGTGTCTGTTTCTTCTTATTTGGAGTTTTTTTTCTATACTAATTGCATGAGGGCTTACTTGAACACCATCATTTCATTTGAACCACGCAAATATTTCTTCATGTGTTTCTGAATCTTTAGCAATAGTAGAGGCATATGATGCAAGAAGCAAGCTTATATAGCATCAGCCAAAAAAAAAAAAAAAAAAAAAAACTTTCCCATTTCACCCAACCATTTGCTCCAAGAGTTTGTCTAGTTCAGCTTTGAATTTATTTAAGCTGTCAACTTCCACAGCGACAGATGGAAGTTTGTTCCAGCAATCAGCTATCCAATGGCTAAGGCAAATTTTCGCACATCTATTCTACAACTGTCTTTCCTCTATTTGAATTAATGCCTCCTCAGGTGCAGAATCTGAGCAAGAGAAAGAATCTCATCAGAATCGAGCTTGCCCAAACCATTCAAGGCCTTATACACCTCAATCAGATCACCTCGCAGGTGATCTCCTGACATTGCAATTTGCAGAACTTAAACCTTTCTTGGTAACAGCAACCCTTTGTTCCACTCACTAATCCCATTGCCCTTCTCTGTACTCATTCCAGCAGCTCTTTATCTTTCCTAAAATGAAGCATCCAGATAAGGGGGGTTATCCTCTTATACAAGAGTTGTATAAGTAGGAGGTTATCCTCTTATACAAGAGGATAACCTCCTACTTATCCCCAAAATTCCAATATATTATTCACAAGACCCCCATGAGCTACTCTTGCAGCCTGTCTGCACTGCTCAGAAAACTTCATATCTGACTGCACAATTACCCCAGTTCATTATCCACTACCCTGAGTGTAGTACCGCATAGTTGGTATGCTACTCTGGGGTAACTGCTACCCATATGAATTTTTTGTCAATGTTAAACTTCAGTTGCTACCCCTCGTCCATCTGTTCAACTTTTCTAGATCCTGTTCTAGTAGCGTACCATCCTTGCTGTCATTAACATCCCTGCCAACCTTCGTATAATCTGCAAACATGGACATTAAGTCTGACATACCTTCATTAATATCATTGATAAATACAGAAAACAACTATGGACTAACACGGACCCCCTGGGGACTCCACTAATAACATTAGTCCATGAAGAACAGTCCATTGATTACCATGTTCTCTGTTCTCCCACTCAACCATCCCTTTATCCATAGCAGCAACTTGCCCTTAATGCCATACTGCTCCAACTTGTACAGCAGTCTTCCATGTGCAACAATATCGAAAGCTTTCCTAAAATCCACGTATATGATATCAGAATTGTTTTTGCATCCAGTTCCTTTGTGACCATATCATAGTATCCAATCAAATTGGTGAAATAAGACTTCCCCTTAACAAACCCATGCTGTGTCTGAACTTTAACTGCAGTCTTGTCTAGATGATCCTGAAGTTCTTCTTTAACCAGTGACATTATTATTTTCCCCGGTACAGAAGTTAAATTTGGATAGCTGTAATTACTTGTGTCACCTTTCGATCCCCCTTTGTGAATTGGAGATATGTTTGCTTATCTCCAGTCTGTGGGTACTTCCTCTGAGTCTAAAGATTCCCTCATGGCTAAGGGCCTGCTTACATTCTTATTCCATTTTTCTTTTGTAATTCACTGAGAAGTTGGATAATATAATTCATCATACACAGAATGTAAACCTATATAAATTTATAATAAATTATATTCCTAAATGATCTTAAACTTTACTTATACACCAAAGTTACGTGCTTAGTGTGTGCAGCATGGTGTATGATGCTCTGGAGATATATCATCATTCTAATTTACCACTAGTTGATGTAAAACTGAAAAGCTTGCTCTCACTTGCACTCAGATTCTAAGCTATAACCCATTTATTAGGTAACATACAAATTAATTTGGGTGTAGATTACCCTACCACGCTAATAGAGGGGTAATGATATTGATGTAGATATTTTTAATTTAATGTCTGAATTTGCTGATGATACAAAGGTGGGCAGGATAGTTAGTTGCATTAGTTAGTGTATTTCAGCAATATTTATTAAAGATATCTATCTTAATAGATAAATAGACTGAAAAAGGACTCCAATGGTTTGAAGAATGGCAGTTGAGTTATTTACTGCTAAATGCAAAATACTGCATTTGGATAGCTGTTATTCTAGGATGACTTGCCATTTGAGTTGCATTAAATTGAAGGTGACCAATACAGACCATTTTTCAATAACAAAAATGATAGTGGGGGAATTGTAGTCTGACATGAAAATTTATGAGCAGTTGGGGCTCTGGCAGTGATATAGGGCAGGGACCCATAGATGGTCTGTTGATCTTAGTGCATAGAAATAAATATATCTACTCATAAAAACAACCCAAACATTCCATGTAAAATTAATAATAAAGTTTTTGTAGGTAATACAGAATATGTTTGTATATTAGTATTAAATGTTATGCACAGTGCTGGTAACCAAGTATCTTCAACACTTAATCAGGATTATACTTATAGATTAATCATAGAGAGAGAGAGAGAATGTCAATGGCATCTTGTAGTGCATGTTTTGCAGGCTGGCTATGAATAGTGTTCCTGCATTCCAATACTATTGGAATGCAGGAACACTTCATATTCTTTCGTTGTTGGTGACATTCAAAAAACTAAGTAAAATTGTAATAAATCATATTGTTAAAAATTATGTCAACTACTTTTTACTGCTTTTTTTTTTTTTTTTTTTTGCCATATATTTACAGCCAAATATTCCATTACCAGAAATCTCATTGATTACTTGCCTTTTCTAAATTTTAATTCAAATTTTTTGCTTACCTAATGTGGTTTTTTTTTTTTATAATAAAAAAATTATAATACTGTAACCAGCATATTTTATTTAAAGTAGAGATAAATTTGTAAAACAATTGTGATAGGCCGATCTCAAGACCTTGTTTATTTTTAAAGTAGCTCATATAATGGAAAAGGTTACTGGCCCCTGATATACAGGAACTTTGCCAGAAGAAACAAGAGGTGATTATCCCATTGTATAAAGCAGTGGTTAGGCCACATCTTGAATACTGCATACAGGTTTGGAAACTTCATTTTAGGAAAGATGTTATTATTGTTATTATTGTTTAGCATTTAATGCATTAGCATCTAAGGCCATGTTGCACTTTCTGTTTTCTATAAAAATGTGCGTTCACAGGCTGAAAATTCCAGAATAACTTACAGAAAAGTCCTACTCTCACATCTGACATCAGCTAGCTGCAGTGCCAGTTGAAGAGACCTTTAGAAATACCTCCATCTCCAAAAATATTGGAACACAGGCCTTACCAAACAAATGACAAGAACTATAAGAATGCAAATCTGTTGGAAAGAGTGCAGAAGAGCAACAAAATTATTATTACAGGCAAAATGGGTATTCTTGTCAAGAAAGAAGTTCTCTAAACTATGGTATTATGTGCAACTGCAACATTACTGCACAGTTGAATTTTAAGACAAACCAACATTTGTACATTAGGCATCATTATTATAATGTCTCATATTGTAAAATTCCTTCACAATGAGTTGCCTTCCTCATATACTTTGAATAAATAACACCTCCCCATTAGAGAGTTCTGCTCTTACTTATTCTCAGTTGAGTACCACCACTCAGACAGCACTGCTTTGAAGCTATTTGGTCTCTCATGGGATGGTATAGGTAAACAGCAGTATAAAAGCTGACAACCTATTAGTAACTTATTATACAATATGAGATATGCTAAAATGTGTACATCTTTAGTTAATAAAATTTAATGGTAGAAAGCATCAAAATATGAAAAATTCCAACTACAATATTGTTTAGTGTAGCTGTATCAGTACGTAGTTGGATTACAAACAAAAGTTGGATTACGTTAGGTATTAAATGTTACTCATTTGAAGTATAAGGGGAAGGTAGCTCGTGCAGGATTTCACAATATCCGATGTTATAATAATGAACCTAATGTATAATTTTGGCTTATCTTAAAATTCAACTATGTACTAATGATGTACTTGTATTAAACATTATCATAGTTTGAAAAATCTTTAAAATACTCAAATTTTATTAGTTCTGTAAATTGCAATTTCTGAAAACTAGACATCTCTGAAGAACTAATTGAGGTGTTTAAAGGTTTGAAAGGTTCAGTGAACTAAATGCTGATGGCATCTTTACTCTTCTTCAGTGACACACACCATGGGACATAAATTTATGAGCAAAGGGTGATTGCTGAATATGTGTGTGCAGAAATTTTCTTTTAGTCAGAGAATAACCAAATGTTGGAAATAAACTTACTTCCACTGGTGTTGTTGGAGGTGGAAAGTTTGAAAGATGGACAAATGAAGCAGGTAAAAGTTTCCTTTTTTTTTTTTTTTTTTTTTTTGTTTGTTTGATATTGTGTAAGCCTGCATCATTGCATATTATCTGTTAGCAAACTTTGGTGGTTAATCCCAATTCACCATTAGGCTACTTGGGTTTCCACTGGAGCATTTTATACATCTCTTGTGAAAAGTCTCTAAATCAAATAAATCAGTTTTTGCAATATGCTTTAAAACTGAAATCCCTGTCAAATCATCTCATATGAACAACAAAGTTTGAGACATGACTTGAGGCAACACACCCACACGGATGTAAATTTAAAAATGATGATTGTAGAATATATGTGCAGAAATTTGACTCTACTATTTTACTATACAATACCCATCATACCTCTAACTCAGTCGCTATTAAACAGATACAATAACTGTGAAGTTTGAGTAAGTTTTATAGTGAATAATGCTGTCCAGTCACCTATGAAATTCATTACACCCATATCATTTTCATTTTCCAGTATCTGATGTTTGTTATTATTTGGTTTTTAGGAGCATTAGCAAATAAGGCCATATTGCTCCGAGAATACGGTGGTCATTCCCTGACCTTTCCGCATCCTCCGTATTTGGTGGTGATGGGCTTGGACCCCGGTCTAATCAAGAAGCATGTGTTACACACCGCTGCTCCTTCCCACCTGGCTATGGAGGCGCCTTTCCAGTATCTAATCACTTTCTCACAAACTGAGGAAAAGCTGCCATACTGTCTTTCCAGCAACTCTCCTTTGCAGAACGTCTTATTCTGACTAATTAAATCCCAGAAGTCCTGTATCTGTACAAACAGGGAAGAAGTAACAGTTGCAAGAATGTGAATCAAACATACTCGTATGCTACCACTTACGCTCTCCATTGTGTCCCAGCTGCCATGCTCTGCTTACAATCAAGCTTATGATCCTTGATTATCCTTACACAGGCATGATAAACAGCATTTTCTTTCTCACAAGACAACATGACTTTGTAACAGCTATTACACTTTAGTCAGGATGTTTTTCACTTTAAACTTATACAGTGGTTTCATCAAATTTGGACAACAACAACAACAAGGAAAGAAATGTAAATCATGCAAAACCATATAAAAATGAGAGGCAACCAGACAGAGTAATACTCTTGATCTAACTATCAGCTGTGCTTATTCAGGCATTAAGAAACTGCAGATAAAGGAACCACTAAGTTCCAGTGATCACAATGTACTGATGTGGGATTTAATCAAAGATGTAACTACCATCAGGGGTAAATGGAAGGGTTTTTGTTTTCATAAAGGTGAGTACAGTGTTCTCACACAGTTTTTAATTCTATACAGTTGGTCCCACTGTATAGGGACCAACTGATGATGTTACAAACAGCAAATTCTAAATGGAAAGCATTCAAGGAAGTAATCTTGGAAGCTACTAGGGTTTTCATATCAATTAAAAAATAACGTTCTAGATTTAGGCCTAAATACATATGACCTAATGAAACTTGAGGCAGGGAAGAAAAATGCAATACGATGCATATATTTCATCACATGACACAGAAGTCTATGGTAGATATCAGCTGGTGTGTAATCAGGTCACAAAGGAGGTTAGTCAGGCGAAGGCAAATTTGGAGAAATCTTTGGCAAACGATACGAAGAAAAACAGTAGAGTTCTTTACTTACATAAACTCTAGAAGGAAGGGGATGAATCAGATTTGTCCACTTAATTTTGATGGTTAGACTGTTGAGGACCCTAGTCAAGTAGCTGACAAACTGAATGAGTCATCATAATCAGCCATTTTCAGTGCACTACAGGATGAAGGCCTCTCCAGCAACTTTTCAGTTCCTTTTGTTTTGTGCAAAGGCAAACCATTTACTACCACAAACTTGTGAATTTCATCTGTCCATCTCCGTCGTTGTCTTCCAGGTTTTCTTCTAGCTCCTCTTATTTTCTTAGTCCATCTGTCATCATATGATGACAGATGGACATATGACAGATGACATATGATCTGTCATCATTTGCTGATGCTGTCGAGGCAGTGTTAGGTGGGTCGGAAAACTGCTAGTTGGGGGGGATACAAGGACTAATAGATTAACAGTAGCCACTGGCAGAGGTGGAAGTGATTCTTGCACTGCTTCTATTGATATGAGCAGAAGTCTGAAAAACAAGATGCAGGATATTTCAGAGACTGCTGGTAGTCATTGCGGTACAAGTAAACACATGGGTTGCGTTAGGGTAGCAAAGAATAGAAACAGGTGCATGTATACCTGCGTGTACACCAATGCTAGGAGTTTGGTAAATAAATTTGATGAATTTGAGGTATTGCTCAAAACATCAAAGGCAGATATTGTTGGGATATCAGAGACGTGGTGTCACACAGATATAAGTAATGCGGAACTGGAATTTGGGGAATACAATGTGTATAGAAAGGATAGACAGGACAGGAGGGGAGGAGGGGTTATGCTATTAATTAAGAAACACATAAAGTCCAAGGAAGTGAAGCCAGTTGACATCGATGGACAGGGCAGTGCCGAATCAGTTTGGTGTGACATAAGCATAGGGAAATCAAAATTGAGAGTAGGAGTGTGCTATAGGCCTAATGACTCTGATGAGTATAATAAGATATTGTACAGGGAAATAGAGTGGGCCAGTAAATCAGAGAGTCTTATAATGGGGGATTTTAATTTCCCAGATATTGACTGGAATTTGTGGGTTGGTCACTCGCACACTAGCAAGGCTTTTGTGGATTTATTGGATGATTGTTTTCTACATCAGCATGTTCGTGAGGCAACAAGAGGGAGCAATACTCTTGATCTGATTATCAGTAGTGACTCTTCGTGCATTAAGAACCTGCAGATAAATGAACCACTAGGTGGCAGTGATCACAGTGTGTTGAAGTGGGATTTACTCAAGGAGGTAACTACCATCAGAGGTAAAGGGAAGGGTTTTTGTTTTCGTAAAGGCGACTATGATGGTCTGAGACAGTATTTAAATTCTGTACAGTGGGACCAACTGATGATGTTACCAACAGCAAACTCTAAATGGGAAGCATTCAAGGAACTAATCTTGGAGGCTACCAGGCTTTACATACCAACTAAGAAATATTGTTCAAGGTTTAGGCCTAAATGGTTGTCAGATGAACTAATGAGACATGTGGCAGAGAAGAAAAATGCATGGGATACATATAAATTAATGGGTGACATGGAAGCCTATGATAGATATAAGTTGGTCTGTAACCAAGTCACAAAGGAGATTAGGCAGGCAAAGGCAGACTACGAAAAATCCTTGGCAAAGGATGCAAAGAAAAACAGAAAAGAGTTCTTTACATACTTGAACTCGAGAAGGAAAGGGATGAATCAGATTGGTCCACTGGATATTGATGGTTCAACAGTTGAGGATCCTGCTCAGGTGGCTAACAATCTAAACGAGTATTTTGCATCTACATTCACGCATGAGGAGTTATTCAGGAAGGAGAATGATGTAGGTAAAGTAAACATTGGCAGTGAGCTGGATGATTTTGTAATAACTGAGAGGAAAGTGGAGGAGAGATTGTTGAGGATAAACATAAAAAAGGCACCTGGGGTGGATGGGATCTATCCAGTTATATTAAAGGAGGCAGCAAAGGAAGTATGCAAACCCCTAGCCATAATTATGAGAGCTTCTTTGGACTCAGGGGAGGTACCCATAGACTGGAGATGTGCAAATGTAACCCCAATTCACAAAGGAGGATCAAAGGCTGACACAAGTAATTATAGACCTGTTAGTTTAACTTCTGTTCCAGGTAAATTAATGGAGGCACTGGTTAAAGAAGCACTGCAGGATCATCTAGACAAGAATTCAGTTATAGCTCAGACGCAGCATGGTTTTGTTAAGGGCAGGTCTTGCCTGACCAATTTGATTGGATACTATGATGTAGTCACAAAAGAACTGGATGCAGGGAATAACTTTGATATTATATATTTGGATCTTAGAAAGGCTTTTGATACTGTTGCACATGGAAGACTGCTGCACAAATTGGAGCAGTGTGGCATTGGAGGCAAATTGCTACTATGGATAAGGGGATGGTTGAGTGGCAGAAGACAGAGAGTGGTAATCAATGGACACTGCTCAACGTGGACTAATGTTATTAGTGGAGTTCCTCAAGGTTCAGTGTTGGGTCCGTTGTTGTTTTCGGTGTTTATGAATGATATTGATGATGGGATATCAAGCTTAATGTCCAAGTTTGCAGATGATACAAAGGTTGGCAGGGTCGTTAAGGACACTACTGACGCTATGCTGCTGCAACAGGATCTGGAAAGGTTGAACAGATGGGCTGAGAGGTGGCAAATGAAGTTTAACATTGACAAATGTAAAGTACTACATATGGGAAACAGTAACCCCAGAGCAACGTATCAACTCTGCGGTACTGCACTGACAGTGGTGGAGAATGAAAAGGACCTGGGGGTAATTGTGCAGGGAGATATGAAGTTCTCTGAGCAGTGCAGACGAGCTGCAAGAGTAGCTCATGGTGTCTTGTCAATGATATACAGGAATTTTTCTAGCAGGGATAAGGAGGTGATTATTCCCTTGTATAAGGCAATGGTTAGGCCACATCTTGAGTACTGTATACAGGTCTGGAGGCCTCATTTCAAGAAGGATGTAGAGCTGCTGGAACGGGTACAGAGAAGGGCAACAAGATTAGTAAATGGAACAAAGGGTTGCTCTTACGAAGAAAGGCTTAAGTTTTGCAAATTACAGAGTCTGGAGACTAGGCACCGGCGAGGTGATCTGATAGAGGTGTATAAGGCCTTGAATGGTTTGAGCATGCTCAATGCCAATGGGATTCTTCATCTTTCTCAGAATAATCACCTCAGAGGGCATAAATTCAAATTGAGGAAGGACGGATGTCGGATAGATGTGCGGAAATTTGCCTTTGGCCAGCGGGTGGTTGGTTGGTGGAACCGACTTCCATCACTTGTTGTTGAAGTTGATAGCCTAAACAAATTTAAAGCTCAACTGGACAGGTATTTCGAACGAACGGAGGGGTGAAATGGGAGTGGGTTTTTTTTTTTTTTTTTTTTTTGGCTGATGCTGAATAAGCTTGCTTTCTTGCATCGTATGCCTCTACTAATGCTAATGCTAATGCTAATATCTTCAAGCTGTGTCCTGCCCAAGACCATTTTGGTTCTTTAGTTTTGATAAGAATGTCTTTCTTTACTTGAGTTTGCTGCCTAATCCATGTGTTTCTCTTCTTATCTAACAGCGCCTCCGTAGCCAGGTAGGCAGGAGCAGCAGTGCATAGCACACGCTTCTTGATTAGACCGGGGTTTGAGCCCTTGATCACCAAATACGGAGGATGTGGAAAGGTCATTCCCTGACCTTTCCACATCCACCGCATATCCCCGGAGCAATATGGCCTTGGTTGCTAATGCTCCTAAAAAAACCAAATAAACAACAAACAACAACAATCTTATCTAACAGTTTGATTCCCAATATAATTCATTCCATTCTTTGCTGTGTTGTTCTCAGCTTCTCTTCCATTCTTTTGGTGAGTGCCCAAGTTTCACTTCCATAAGTCACGGTGGGGAGTATACATTGGTTCACTATTTTACGTTTCAGACAAATTGGGATATTGCTCCTCAGTATGTGACTATATTTCCTGAATGCTATCCAGCCAAAATTTATTCTTCTCTTGACTTCCAGCCATTTATAATTATTACAGACAATGACTTGTCCCAGATAAGAATATGACTCCACCTTTTCAATTACTGCTCTTTCAACGATTATATCCATTTCTGTGGCATACTTGTTCATCATTACTTTTGTTTTAGCCATATTCATCTTTAGTCCAAAATCTTACTCTGCATAACTGACAAAGATTTTCCTCTAATTCTTTGGGATTTTGGCTTATGACCACAATGTCATCTGAAAATTGTAAATGGTTTAGGTACTCTCCATTCACATCAACTCCTTTCTGCGACCAGTCTAATCTTAGCATTAGCATTAGTAGAGGAATATAATGCAAGAAAGCAAGCTTATGCAGAATCAGCCAAAAAAAAAAAAAAAGAAACCACTCCCATTTCACCCCTCTGTTCGTTCAAAATACCTGTCCAGCTGAGCCTTAAATTTATTTAGGCTATCAACTTCCACAACAAGGGATGGAAGTCTGTTCCACCAACCAACTACCCATTGGCTCACAGTCTCCAGACACTGTAATTTGCAAAACTTAAGCTTTTCTTCGTAAGAGCAACCCTTTGTTCCATTCACTAATCTTGTTGCCCTTCTCTGTACTCGTTCCAGTGGCTCTACATCCTTCTTGATATGAGGCCTCCAGACCTGTATACAGTACTCAAGGTGGGGCCTGACCATTGCCTTATACAAGGGAATAATCACCTCCTTATCCCTGCTAGAAAATTTTCTTCCTGTATATCATTGACAAGACACCATGAGCTACTCTTGCAGCCCATCTGCACTGCTCAAAGAACTTCATATCTGCCTGCACAACCACCCCAAGGTCCCTTTCATTCTCTACCACTGTCAGTGAAGTACCACAGAGTTGATACGGTGCTCTGGGGTTGCTGTTTCCCATATGTAGTACTTTACATTTGTCAATGTTAAACTTCATTTGCACCTTTCAACCCATCTGCTCAACCTTTCCAGATCCTGTTGCAGCAGCATAGCATCAGTAGTGTCCTTAACGATCCTGCCAACCTTTGTATCGTCTGCAAACTTGGACATTAAGCTTGATATACCATCATCAATATCATTTATAAATACAGTAAACAATAATGGACCCAACACTGAACCCTGAGGTTCAGTGTTGGGTCCATTATTGTTAATAACATTAGTCCACGATGAGCAGTGTCCATTGATTACCACTCTCTGTCTTCTCCCCCTCAACCATCCCTTTATCCATAACAGCAATTTGCCTCCAATGCCACACTGCTCCAATTTGTGCAGCAGTCTTCCATGTGCAACAGTATCAAAAGCCTTTCTAAGATCCAAATATATAATATCAAAGTTATTCCCTCTATCCAGTTCTTTTGTGACTGCATCATAGTATCCAATCAAATTGGTCAGGCAGGATTTTCCCTTAACAAACCCATGCTGTGTCCGAGCTATAACTGAAGTCTTGTCTAGATGATCCTGCAGTGCTTCTTTAACCAGTGCCTCCATTAATTTTTCTGGAACAGAAGTTAAACTCAAAGGTCTATAATTACTTGTGTCAGCCTTTGATCTTCCTTTGTGAATTGGGTCACATTTGCACATCTCCAGGCTATGGATACCTCCCCTTAGTCCAAAGAAGCTCTCATAATTTTGGCTAAGGGTTTCTTACTTCCTTTGCTGCCTCCTTTAATAGATGTGGATAGATCCCATCCACCCCAGGTGCCTTTTTTATGTTTATCCTCAACAATTTCTCCTCCACTTTCCTCTCAGTTATTACAAATCATCTAGCTCACTGCCAGAGTTTACTTCACCTCTGGCATTCCCCTTCCTGAATAACTCCTCATATGTGAATGTAGATGCAAAATACTCATTTAGTTTAGATCCTCAACTCTTGAACCATCAATATCCAGTGGACCAATCTGATTCATCCCTTTCCTTCTAGAGTTTACATAGGTTAAAAAACTCTTTTCTGTTTTTCTTTGCATCCTTTGCCAAGGATTTCTCATAATCTGCCTTTGCCTGACTAATCTGCTTTATGACTTGGTTACAGACCAGCTTATATCTATCATAGGCTTCCATGTCACCCATTAATTTATATGTATCCCATGCATTTTTCTTCTCTGCCATATGTCCCATTAGTTCATCTTACATCCATTTAGTCCTAAACCTTGAACAGTATTTCTTAGTTGGTATGTAAAGCCTAGTAGCTTCCAAGATGTTGTTTGAATGCTTCCCATTTTGAATTTGCTGTTGGCAAGATCATCGGTTTGTCCCACTGTATAGAATTTAAATACTGTCTCAGACCATCGTAGTTGTCTTTACGAAAGCAGAAACCCTTTCCTTTACCCCTGATGGTAGTTACCTTTTTGAGTAAATCCCACTTCAGAACACACTGTGATCACTGCCACCTAGTGGTTCCTTTATCTGCAGATTCTTAATGCATGAAGAATCACTACTGATAATCAAATCAAGAGTATTACTCCCTCTGGTTGCCTCCCGAACATGCTGATGTAGAAACAATCGTCCAATAAATCCACAAAAGACTTGCTAGTGTGTGAGTGACCAAACCACAAATTCCAGTCAATATCTGGGAAATTAAAATCCCCCATTATAAGACTCTCTGATGTACTGGCCCACTCTATTTCCCTGTACAGTTTCTTATTATATTCATCAGAGTCATTAGGCCTATAGCACACTCCTACTCTCAATTTTGATCTCCGAATGCTTATGTCACACCAAACTGACTCGACACTGATTTGTCCAGTGATGTTGACTGGCTTCACTTTCCTTTACCCCTGTTATGTGTTTTTTAACTAATCAGGCTCTCAGCTGCCCACATCAACGCCAGAGCTTGCTTGCACTTGGGCATCGCGTGACACAGAGACAACCCCCAAGGCAGAATGCGCTGGTCGAGAAGGAACTAGTAGTTGTTGGTTACTCTATTGTCAGGGAAACGGGGAACATGCTTTGTAAAAAAGATAGGTGGAACAGGACCAGGGTATGTCTGCCAGGGGCAAAGGTTGATGACATTGTAGAGCGAATATCATCTTTTAAGGGCACAAAAGGTGATATAGTTGTACACGTTGGCACTAATAATATTAAGAGTAGGAGACCGGCAGAATTACTTAACAAGTACAGGTCACTGTTGAACAAAAGCCAAGAATTAGGGTTGAATTTGAAAGTGTCTGCAATTCTGCCCAGACATGATAGGAGGGAGTATATGATGAGAGCCTTGTCGATCAATTCGGCCCTGGAAAGATTGTGCAAGGCTCAAGGGGTAGAATTGTTTTCAGCCTGGACTGTACTTGTTAACAGGAGAGATTGCTTCTACAGGGATGGGATACACTTAAATAGAAAGGGTGCAAGAATATTTGCTGATGCTATCGAGGCAGTTTTAGGTGGGTCGGAAAACTGCTAGCTTGGGGGGGAGACAAAGACCAATAGATTGACAGTAGCCACTGGCAGAGGTGAAAGAGATTCTTGCACTGCTTCTATTAGAATGAGCAGAAGCCTGGAAAACAAGATGCATGGTATTTCAGAGACTGCTGGGAGCCATTGCAGTACAAGTAAACACATGGGTTGTGTTAGGGTAGCTAAGAATAGAAACAGGTGCATGTATACTTGCGTGTACACCAATGCTAGGAGTTTAGTAAATAAATTTGATGAATTTGAGGTATTGCTCAAAACATCAAAGGCAGATATTGTTGGGATATCAGAGACATGGTGTCACACAGATATAAGGAATGCAGAACTGCAATTTTGGGAGTACAACGTCTATAGAAAGGATAGACAGGATAGGAAGGGGGGAGGGGTTATGCTATTAGTTAAGAAACACATAAAAACCAAGGAAGTGAAGCCAGTCGACATCGCCGGACAGTGCAGTGTTGAGTCAGTTTGGTGTGACATAAGCATTGGGAGATCAAAATTGAGAGTAGTAGGAGTGTGCTATAGGCCTCATGACTCTGATGAGTATAATAAGGAACTGTACAGGGAAATAGAGTGGGCCAGTAAATCAGAGAGTCTTATAATGGGAGATTTTAATTTCCCAGATATTGACTGGTATTTGGGGGCTGGTTACTCACACACTAGCAGGGCTTTTGTGGATTTATTGGATGATTGTTTTCTACATCAGCATGTTCGGGAGGCAACTAGAGGGAGTAATACTCTTGATTTGATTATCAGCAGTGATTCTTCATGCATTAAGAATCTGCAGATAAACGAACCACTAGGTGGCAGTGATCACAGTGTGCTGAAGTGGGATTTACTCAAAGAGGTAACTACCATTAGGGGTAAAGGGAAGGGTTATTGCTTCCGTAAAGGCGACTACGATGGACTGAGACAGTATTTAAATTTTATACAGTGGGACCAACTGATGATGTTACCAACAGCAAATTCAAAATGGGAAGCATTCAAAGAACTTATCTTGGAAGCTACTAGGCTTTACATACCAACTAAGAAATATTGTTCAAGGTTCAGGCCAAAATGGATGTCAGATGAACTAATGAGGCATAGGGCAGAGAAGAAAAATGCATGGGATACTTACAAATTAACACATGACACAGAAGCCTATGATAGATACAAGTTGATATGCAACCAAGTTACAAAGGAGGTTAGGCAGGCAAAGGCAGATTACGAGAAATCCTTGGCAAGGGATGCAAAGAAAAACAGCAAAGAGTTCTTTACTTATGTTAACTCTAGAAGGAAGGGGATGAATCAGATTGGTCCACTTGATATTGATGGGTCAACTGTTGATGATCCTGCTCAGGTAGCTAACAAACTAAATGAATATTTTGCATCGACATTCACACATGAGGAGTTATTCAGCAAGGGGAATGCCAGAGGTGTATTCAACTCTAGCAGTAAGCTACAGAATCTTGAAATAACTGGGAGTAAAGTGGAGGAGAAACTGTTGAAGATAAACACAAGAAAGGCACCCGGGGTGGATGGGATCTATCCAGTTATATTAAAGGAGGCAGCAAAGGAAGTAAGCAAACCCTTAGCCATAATTATGAGAGCTTCCTTGGACTCAGGGGAGGTACCCATAGACTGGAAATGTGCAAATGTGACCCCAATTCACAAAGGAGGATCAAAGGCTGACACAAGTAATTATAGACCTGTGAGCTTAACTTCTGTTCCAGGAAAATTAATGGAGGCACTGGTTAAAGAAGCACTGCAGGATCATTTAGACAAGACTTCAGTTATAGCTCAGACACAGCATGGTTTTGTTAAGGGGAAGTCTTGCCTGACCAACTTGATTGGATACTATGATGCAGTCACAAAAGAACTGGATGCAGGGAATAACTTTGATATTATATACTTGGATCTTAGAAAGGCTTTTGATACTGTTGCACATGGAAGACTGCTACACAAATTGGAGCAGTGTGACATTGGAGGCAAATTGCTACTATGGATAAAGGGGTGGTTGAGGGGGAGAAGACAGAGAGTGGTAATCAATGGACACTGCTCATCGTGGACTAATGTTATTCGTGGAGTCCCTCAGGGCTCAGTGTTGGGTCCATTATTGTTTTCTGTATTTATAAATGATATTGATGATGGTATATCAAGCTTAATGTCCAAGTTTGCAGATGATACAAAGGTTGGCAGGGTTGTCAAGGACACTACTGATGCTATGCTGCTGCAACAGGATCTGGAAAGGTTGAGCAGATGGGCTGAGAGGTGGCAAATGAAGTTTAACATTGACAAATGTAAAGTATTACACATGGGGAACAGCAACTCCAGAGCAACGTATCAACTCTGTGGTACTACACTGACAGTGGTAGAGAATGAAAGGAACTTGGGGGTGGTTGTGCTGGCAGATAAGAAGTTCTCTGAGCAGTGCAGACAGGCTGCAAGAGTAGCTCATGGAGTATTGTCAATGATATACAGGAATTTTTCCAGCAGGGATAAGGAGGTGATTATTCCCTTGTATAAGGCAATGGTCAGGCCACACCTAGAGTACTGTATACAGGTCTGGAGGCCTCATTTCAAGAAGGATGTAGAGCTGCTGGAACGAGTACAGAGAAGGGCAACAAGATTAGTGAATGGAACCAAGGGGTGCTCTTACGAAGAAAGGCTTAAGTTTTGCAAATTACAGTGTCTGGAGACTAGGCACCAGCGAGGTGATCTGATAGAGGTGTATAAAGCCTTGAATGGTTTAAGCATGCTCAATGCTGATGGGATTCTTCCTCTAGCTCAGAAAAATCACCTGAGAGGGCATAAATTCAAATTGAGGAAAGACAGATGTAGGATAGACGTGAGGAAATTTGCCTTTAGCCAGCGGGTGGTTGGTTGGTGGAACAGACTTCCATCCCTTGTGGTGGAGGTTGATAGCCTAAATACGTTTAAGGCTCAGCTGGACAGGTATTTGGAACCAACAGAGGGGTGAAGTGGAAGTGGGGTTTTTTTTTTTTTTTTTGGCTGATGCTGCATAAGCTTGCTTTCTTGCATCAAATGCCTCTACTAATGCTAATAGCATAACCCCTCCTCCCTTTCTATCCTTTCTGTGCACATTGTACTCCCCAAATTCCAGTTCTGCATTCCTTATATCTGTGTGACCCCACGTCTCTGATATCCCAACAATATCTGCCTTTGATATTTTGAGTAATACCTCAAATTCATCAAATTTATTTACCAAACTCCTAGCATTGGTGTACACACAAGTATACATGCACCTGTTCCTATTCTTAGCTACCCTAACACAAACACATGAGTTATTATTATTATTCATAATAATAATAATAATAATAATAATAAAAACCCATGTGTTTACTTGTACAGCAATGACTCCCAGCAGTCTCTGAAATATCCTGCATCTTGTTTCCAGGCTGCTGCTCATTCCAATAGAAGCAGTGCAGTTCACCTCTGCCAGTGGCTACTGTTAATCTATTAGTCCTTGTATTCCCCCCCAAGCTAACAGTTTTTCGACACACCTAACACTGCCTCGATAGGTTCCTCAAGGGCAGCTGTAAACAACTTCGGAGATATTGTGTCTCCTTGTCGAACTCCTTTCTCAGTTTTAAATTCTTTACTGTCTTTGTCTAGTCTAATAAAGGAGGTAGCATTCTTATATATTTTCTTCCAAATCATAATATATGGGGAATCTATGCCTTGACTTTCCAGTGCCCAAAACGTTGCCTTAATCTGTACAGAGTCAAATGCCTTTTCATAATCCCCAAATGCCAGGCATAATGGTGTTTTATATTCATTTGCTTTCTCCATTAGCTGTGATATTACATGAAAGTGATCCATAGTTGAGAATCCTGTCCTAAAGCCAGCTTGCTCTTTCAGTTGATTCTCATCAAGTATTCTTTCTAATCTGTTAGTAATGACCCTGGTGAAGAACTTGTTAATGTGGGGTAACAAGCTAATTGGTCTATAATTTCCAATTTCTGATCTATCTTCTTTCTTATGCAACAAAACTATGATTGCATTATTCCACTCCTTAGGCATCACACCTTTTCTAATGCATTTTGTGAAGAGTCTTGCCAGTTTTTATGTCATGTCTCTTCCTCCCAATTTAACAACTCTACAGTAACTTCATCTTCCCCCTGGGCTTTATGATTCTTCATTTTCTTCAATGCATATTCTACCTCATTGGGAAGGATATTGGTATGTTGTATGTGTTACTAATTTGCGATCCACCTTCCCCACTGCTGGCATCATTCCCTCGCTCCTTGTATCATTCTCTATAGTAGTCTTCTGCTATTTGAATTATGCCTTCTCTGCTATTTATAAGTACACCATCGGTATTCTTCAGTTCAGTATCATTTTTCTTTCTATATTACTGCTCATTTCAGCTGATTTAAATCCTCTGTTTTCCATTAATGCTTGTTCTACTTTTCTTGTGTTAAATCTTATGTCCTCTCTGAGTCTCTTTCTAATGGCTTTGCATAACTCAGTATACTCAACTTGTCAGTGTTTATCTTTCTCTTCATTTGTCGTCTTCAGTTCATCATGACAGGTATTTCTTGACTAATTTTTTCTTCTTTGGATTTCTTGTTACTTATAGGTTTCTTGGGCTTTATCACTTTCAGAAAGTTGTAATATTCCTCATCGATATCTTGGTCCTGAGCAGTCTGCAGAAGCTCAAACTTGTTCTTAGGTTCCAGTACATACTGCTTTTTCTACTCTTCTGTTATCTCAAAGACCTTCATATTATATACTCGAGTCAGTGTTTTCCTTTCTTTTCTTACATTTATATCAAGTGTGCATCTTACCATTCTGTGATCACTTCCAACATTTACCTTGTTCAGGACAGTAACATCATTCACAATATATCTTCTGTTAGTTAGGATGAAGTCGATTTCATTAGTTGTTAATCCATTTGGACTCTTCCATGTCCACTTTCTGTTCCCCCCTTTCTTGAAAAAAGTGTTCATTACTGACAATCCTCGAGATTCTACAGATTCCTCAAGTCTTTCACCAATTCCAGAATTTCCTATAGTTCCCCTTTCTGCACCGTTTCGTCTCTTTCCAACATTAGCATTAAAGTACCCCATAATGATAGTGTAGTGGGTTTTCTGCTCATCTAGAAGACTCAATTTCTGTGTACATTTCTTCAACCTCTTCATCATCATGGCTTGATGTTGGTGCATAAATCATTATAAACTTTAGCTTGTACCTCTTAGAGATCCTGAGTAGTAGTCTTGACACCCTTGGTGATGTACTTTTGAATTCCAAACTGTTGTTTTTTATATCTTTATGGACCAGAAAGCCAACTCCACCTTTGCTCCTTTCACTGTTTCCATTGGTGTACAGCAGATTTCCACTTGATAAACTTATAAGTGATTCATTTCTTCTTCTTGTTTCAGCCAAACTGACGATATTCCAATTCACATTTTCTAATTCCTTTTCCAGCTCTAATATCCTGTCTTCACCGATGAGCAATCTTACTTTGTAACAGCCCAAGTTCAGGTTCCGTGCATGGCAGCCTGGTCATACCCAGAGATTCTTAGCACCCTCTGCTTCCACTCTGATCCTCTCGCTGCCGTAAGAGGGGGAGTTGAAAGCCACTGGGGACTGAGGATCATTTTTTTCTTCATGCTGTCATATGCTGGAGGGTTTGGTCTTTTCCTCTTCACTCTGACCAGGCATCTTGAAGAGAACCACTCTACATGTTCGTTGCCACCTAAGTGACGTAACAAGGCTTACCATCGAGAAAGTGTGCATGAGGGGATTTTAGGGAGGCAGGCCAACCGGATTTCTCCTAAATCTTCTAAAATAGAAAGATATTGGATCCATCAGTGTTTTTAGACTGAGTGTCTGATAACACACAGAATGCCTGTTCCCCTGCTTCCCTCTAATACTGAATGAGTATTTTGCATCTACATCCCCACATGAGCAGTTATACAGGAGGGGAATGCCAGAAGTTTATTGAACTGTAACAGGGTGCTAAATGATTTTGTAATAACCGAGAGCAAAGTGGAGTAATATTTGTATTTGAATACAAATTTTGCACCTTCCTTATATTTGAATTTAAACTTCTACATGTCATTAAAACAACCCGCAACAGCACTGCTGGGCCAGATGGAATATCTTACGTTATGTTACAAAACCTTGGTGAAAAAATTTACAAATACTGCTGGTCTATTATAACCGGATATTTATGGAAAACATTTATCCCAGCTCTTGGCATCATGCCACAGTTCTTGCCTTTTTGAAACCCGGTAAAGATTCTACTAGTCCTAACAGTTATAGACCTATTTCTCTATCTAGTTGCCTCGGTAAATTACTTGAAAAAATGATCCATATTCGTCTTGTTTGGATCATCAAAACGCAAAAACTAATTAGTAATAATCAGCATGGCTTTCGAAAGAACAGGTCCTGCTTAGATCTCATGATCAAAGCTGAGTCTGCAATTCATAATGCGCTTGTAAAAAAATTATCATCTTTTTATGGTTTCCATAGACATAGAGAAGGCATTTGATACTACCTGGCGTCATGGCATTCTCAGTGACCACCATGCTCTAGGTCTACAAGGCAACCTCCCTATATTCATCAGGAACTTTCTCCAGACTCACTCATTCCAAGTTCGATACCACAACTCGCTTTCTATGACACTTTTACAGGAAGAAGGGGTGCCACGAGGGTCTGTACTGAGTGCAACCCTTTTTGCCCTTAGAATCGATTCCATCACAAAAGAACTTTCAAATACTGTTCAGACCTACCTTTACGCCAATGATCTCTCTCTATTTCTTGCCATTCTCAGAACATGAGATCCATTGAATGGCAATTGCAGATATCTTTGAATAAAGTCCAAAGGTGGGCAGAGTTAAATGGCTATCGTCTATTACAGCAGAAAACAGTTGCAATCCACTTTTGTAATCAACGGAAAATGCATACAGATCCTGAACTTCAGATGTCAAACTTTACCATTCCAGTGATTAACAACATCAGATTCTTGGGGATTAATCCTTGACAGGAAATTAAATTTCCTTGAGCACATTAAATCTGTGCATATATCCTGCCTCAAAAAGCTGAACATACTACGAGCTTTATCTGCCTTTTCTTGGGGAGCAGACCGTATATCTTGGTTGCTCTTATATAGAGCATTGATCAGATCCCAATTGGATTATGGTGCTCCACTTTATGATTCTGCCCATAAGAGTACACTATGATAGCTGGATCCTATACAGCATTGCGGATTGCACTTGGTGCTTTCAGGACATCTCCTACTCATAGTTTCTACATTGAAGCTTATGAGCCCCCTCTTTACCTCCAGAGAAAAATGCTGCTTCTTAAGTATGCAGCCCAAATACAAAGTTGCTGGCAGCTTCCTATTGAGCCATACCTCTTTAATCCACCACTACAAAACCTCTATAGAAATAAACCCAGTAAAATAAGACTGGCAGGCTTACGCCTAATTGAATTAACACAGAATTGGGATGTTCCTAATATTAACAGGCTACAAGTAATGAAATGCTCTCATCCACCTTGGACACCTCCTCCTCAATTAACTTGCGGCACTTATCTTCAGAAATGGGGAAAGAACCACCTACCGTCACTTAACATGAAACAACTCCATGAAAGCCATATTCAGAAATATGTTAATTTATTGGCAATATATACTGATGGTTCCAAATTACATTCAGCCATTTGAGCAGTCACAGTGTTTCCCACTACAATTATTTCTGCTGCCCTTCCACCTGAGTATAGCATCTTCTCTGCAGAACTTCATGCAATACAATTAGCCTTAGAAAACCTGAATATGTACCCTTCTTTAAAATACATAATATACACGGACTCTCTGAGCTCAATTACAGCAATACAAAACTTTTCTTACAAGGTTCATCCTATGTTAAACCAAATCAGAAGCCTCTTATTAGCTCATGGTGTCTTGTCAATGATATACAGGAATTTTTCTAGCAGGGATAAGGAGGTGATTATTCCCTTGTATAAGGCAATGGTCAGGCCACACCTTGAGTACTGTATACAGGTTTGGAGGCCTCATTTCAAGAAGGATGTAGAGCTGCTGGAACGGTTACAGAGAAGGGCAACAAGATTAGTGAATGGAACAAAGGGTTGCTCTTACGAAGAAAGGCTTAAGTTTTGCAAATTACAGAGTCTGGAGACTAGGCACCGGCGAGGTGATCTGATAGAGGTGTATAAGGCTTTGAATGGTTTGAGAATGCTCAATGCCGATGGGATTCTTCCTCTTGCTCAGAATAATCACCAGAGAGGGCATAAATTCAAATTGAGGAAGGACGGATGTCAGATAGATGTGCGGAAGTTTGCCTTTGGTCAGCTGGTGGTTGGTTGGTGGAACCGACTTCCATCTCTTATTGTTGAGGTTGATAGCCTAAACAAATTTAAGGTTCAACTGGACAGGTATTTCGAACGAACGGAGGGATGAAATGGGAGTGGTGTGTTTTTTTTTTTTTTTTGGCTGATGCTGAATAAGCTTGCTTTCTTGCATCATATGCCTCTACTAATGCTAATGCTAATTAAAAATTGAGGAATGTCATCAATCAGTGATCTTTTGCTGGATCTCAGCCCATTTGTGGATAAAAGGGAATGAACTTGCTGACAAAACTGCCAAAAATCCATTAACTTATGATTTAACCTTTGGTCCTATTCCAGTCTCTGATTATAATCATATCATAGAAACAACATGTCTTGTACAGTGGAAAGAGCTATGGCACACCCAAACCAATAACAAACTTTATCAGTTGAAACAGGATCCACAGCTTTAGCGCTCTAGCATCAGAACAGTACGAAGAGAAGAAGTAGTGCTTGCATGAGCATGGATAGGACATACATACCTGACTCGCCTTCATCTACTTACAGGAGAGGAACCTCCTCAATGTCCACACTGTTCCTCACATTTAACAGTCAAACACATTCTCATTGACTGCCCTCACTATCATCAGGACAGAACATCTGTCCTCCTTTCCCTAAAAAAAACCTTCGAGAACCGATGGCATTAAAACATTATCAGTGATGATGCAAACATCAGTGAATTTTTCTCTTTTTTGAAAAAAATTGGAATCTATCATAAATTTTAAAAGATCTCTCTAATAAATTCCTATGATATGGCTCACTATAGCCTCAGCAGCTTATGCGCTATTAAACCCCCATAACACACACACACACGTAACCAGCAGATCCTTAACTCCTGTTAAGTCCGTGGTTGAGACACCATAGATCGAAGTTGCTGTTCCAATACAAACTACAGATGCTCGATGGGATTGATGTCTGGGGAATTTGGAGGCCAGGGCAATACATAGAAGTCTTCCTCATGTCGAACCAGTCTCAAACAATCCAGGTGATGTGGCTTGGTGCATTATCCTGCTGAAAGATGGCACTGCCAGAGCGGGAAGACCATTGTTATGAAAGGGTGTACCTGGTCAGCAATGATGTTTAGGTAGGTGGTAGACGTCAGAGTGCCCGGCACATGGATGACTGGGCCCAGGGTATCCCAGCAGAACATCTCACAAAGCATGACACTGCCACCGGCTTGTTTTTATCCCTTGGTGCATCTAGGCACCATCACTTCCCCAGGTAAACAACGCACACATACCCGGCCATCCACATGGTGCAACAGGAAACATGATTCATCGGACCAGACAACCTTCTTCCAATTGCTCAAGGTCCAGTTTTGATGTTCGCATGCTCATTGTAGGTTCTGCCGCCAGTGAACCGTGGTTAGCATGGGCACTCGGAGTGGCCTGCAGTTACACAGCCCTCTTTTCAGCAGGGTTCGATGTACTGTGTGTTGTGACACATTACTCCCATCACCAGCATTCAAGTTACCCGCAAGTTGCGCCAAAGTCACCCTTCTGTTGCCACGTACCATCCGGGAGAACCTTCACTCACTCGAGCTGAGTATCAGGTGTTTTTTATACCGTGTCCTAACCTGTGCATGTGTAGTTCATCTGTAGTCGCTTCGATTTGCATAACGACTTGCTAGTCATAATGTTTTGACTCATCGGTGTAAGCTTGCTTTCTTGCATCATACGTCCCTACTAATGCTAATGCTAAAAGCACAATATGGCACAATAAACCTACAACAACAACATCATTCTAACTTCTTGCCAATCTTTGCAGATAACTGCAATCATCTGCAGAATTAGCTGTCTTCTTATACAGCATAATATTACAATCGTATATTCCCAGTAAGTAGCATATGACACAGCAGAGTTGAATGTTATAGAGTTAGTTGCAAGTCATAGTATCCCTGGATCCCATTTATGTTAACTATTGCTAGAGCTGTATGGTACACACAAATTCATTAAGTGTAATGCACACTTTGTTCTATTAGTACTGGCCTGTCCTCGGTTCAGTTAGTGGTACTTGTTTTGAATCTGAATTTTACAATCGCTTTTTCTTGATCCCAAGCCATTAGGATCAGTTGAGGTAATCCACCTGATATTACTGCCAAATCAAAATTTTGCTCAAATAACTGTTGCCCATTAACCCCTACAGCCAAGTAATATATAACAAAATATTCTCAATGGCACAGATATGCTACAAACAAAAAATCACATTAAGCCTCTAATAATCACACAATTTGTGCAGCGATCTTCGGAATCCGTGTACAGACTGGACTGCAAAGATTCAAACATAGGAACTTATTCTTTCTTGGTTCTACATAGAATATAGGAGACTATCACCTATGCATTCTCTTCTGCTGAATACTTGTCTCTCCTTTGTGCAAGATCTGCAACATCCTTTTAACTATTCATTACATTTTAAAAATGTCATAATTTTATTAATCATTGTGTTGTGTATGTTTTATAACTTTTAATCGTCATGCTGAATACTCCTCCCGGCAAGGGCACCATATCTGTTGATTGTGCTGGACTGCCCAGTGATTGTGCTGGCCCTCTAGATTAGCATCGCTGGGAGGATGTAACACCTGTACTTTGGTTACAGGGTTGCACCGTTGGAATCTGGTATGTGTAGCCATGTACTGTGACCTGTATAAACTTGCAAAGGGTGATCCTAGTAGGTGAAAAACCCAGCCTTAATCCACCACTTTGGTCCCTGCTTCAGCAAGACACTAGGTCCAGGACCAGCCTTACTGGGAGCAATCAGTAGGTAGTTTGATTGATAGGGTTGACTATATTCCAATAGGTTTCCTTACCTTTGGTGATAGGGCAGGGTCAGAAATTATTGGAAATATGGGTATGATGCCTAAATAAACTTATCATCCCATTCATACACAGTAATACTTGCTAGTTGTGAATGGGTGTCCTCTCGTAGGGCTCTGTGGTGAGGTACTTAGGGCATCTGGCACTTCTTTTTTATTTGTATGAGTAATTTAAATGCCGCTTCTTTTGGGGCCCCAACAAGACCCTTACCAAGCAGTGGAAGGGAGAGAGAGAGAAATTCAAATGGCTATGAATGCCAAGCAATTTTTACTGCAATTTATAGCGAGCTTCATGTAGAATACAATACTATAATTTCAAATAAAAATTAAAACCAAATCTCTCTTTAATAAGTTGTAAAGTATAAGGGGGAAAGTAACCAGATACTTAAAAGGAAAAAGACCTTCTGTTAATTTATTTTGTGTTCATCATTAATAAGACTAATCACTAACTCACCAATTTCCATCTGCTTGGTTACTATGTTGCACTACTCCTGCCTCCCCATGGCAGGACCTGTAACCTGGAAAGAAAGTACACTTCGGGCAAAAAAGGATCAGTTATGGAACACTTAAACCCAGTTCACATTGGTTGCTCTGATTGGGGATTAAGAGTGAGAGAGAGAAAACAAGATAACAATTGCACTCCCAATGCAAAAAGACAAAGGACTGATACAAACAGATTTCATAGGCCTAGTTTCCTTACATTCCCTGACAGAGCATCCAATCAGTAAACTCTCGCATATGAAATCACATGTAGAGTGACTTTGACTGGGACTCCCCCTAATACTGGGACACTGAGCAACAGTTATGTATACCTGTAATGGGAAGTTTCAACTAGCAAATCTTATGACTTCAATCTGCAAACGACTTTAGGTGTTCCTACTATAGTCTCCATGCACTTTTGTATACCAAAAGAAATACAAAAGTGCATGGAGACTAAAAATTAAAACCAAAACCCTTTGGTATACAAAAGTGTATGGAGATAGTTGAAACTCTCCATTACTGGCATACATAACGGTTGTTCGGTGTCACAGTATTTGGGGGGAATCCCAGTCAAAGTCACTCCACATGTGACTTTGAACTAGGGGCTCACATCTGGTGAGTATGGGCTTGGCACACCCAGGGTCCTCAGCTGGATATCATCATTCTTGTCTTTCTTGGTGATTTCCTTCTACTTCTCTCTCTCTCTCTCTCACACACACACACACACACACACACACACACACACACACACACACACACACACACACACACACACACACACACACACAGAGGGTAACTCAGAAATTTTTTTTGGCTGGTGCAGCATAAGCCTCAAGTTTCCTTGCACCATATAGCTAATAATAATAATAATAATAATAATAAACTATTTGAAAGGGGTAATGGAATGAGACTTAATAAACGCACAGAAGAAGAAATCTTCAAGAATTAAAAGACGAAGTATTTTACACTCAAAATATATATTTTGGTTAAAAGAGATGGTGCATTTGTTCCAACTAGGAACATAACCCTTACATTCATTTCACCAACTATCCCAAGCAAAAGCAGTTTATTTAATTTGTCTTATAAAACCATACATTCCAAACCCAATACAGTGTTACAAATGCAGGAGTTAGTCATTCACAAACAGTATGCATGAAAATAGCTGTATGTGCATTTTGTGGATCAAACGAGCACTCACACAGTAAGTGTAGTCAAATGACTTTGAGCATTAACTCCTACAATGCCCAAACTGCAGGCAGTACCATTCAGCCTTCTCCAAAGACTGAAATATAGAAAAGAGAGAAGCAGGTCCAGAAATATAAGGTGGAGCACAAAGTCACCTATCAAGAAGCCAAAAAAGCACATTCCAGTTTTACAAAGCTCACGTTCATATGTAGCTCTGGTTCAAAAATCATATGAACATCATCTCAAACACAAACAAATCTCAGTATGCCAAGCATCTCCATAGCAGATTAGGCCAGATTGCTCCTCTCACGGCCAAAGCAACAATAAGAACAGCAGAGAAAGCAAGCAAACAAAACACCAGTATCTATCTCACCACCAAGAACCCATACAGCAATGAATGCATGGACTTAAGGGCCCTAAAAAAAAAAAAAAAATTGAATTTATGTTGAAAGAGAACACAGGGGTAATAGATAAAGTCATGGATAATAGGTGGATGGTAAGAAGACTTTCACCAGGAATTAGAAAATAAAGGGACAGTGTTTTGGGTCTAAACGGCACTGGGGGTTCCCCCCCATCTCTGCATTGTGTACTCTGTGTAACATAAAACTCTATGAAGGCCAGAGATTTTACTAAAAAGTGTAAGTGTATTGTTGTGTGTGTTTAATGTCTTGTTCTGTTGTTCCTCTTACCATTTAACCTTTGGACCCCTAGTGGGATCCTCCGTTGCCCAGACTTCACCCCGAGGAAGCAGGTCAGGCATAGAGGGATGGCAGTAGAAGTTCGTACTCTGCCAGACTTTGCCACCTAGTTTCTTAAGATATTATTGGCTAGGGCCTATATATATATAAAAAAAAAAAATGAAGCTCTCAAAATTAGGTTAAGGCCGAATTTGAGTTTAAGTTAGGGTAGAGTTAAATTTAGATGCTAAGTTAAGTTTAATTTTAGATTAACAGCAAGCGCGATAGTTGGATAAGTTAGAGTAGGGAAAAAGATTGAAGGCTAGGGGGGGAACAGATAGAAGTATGAGGACGATAGGGAAGGTGGCCCCAGAAATATCAGTGGGGATAAGCCCCACCAGAGGAAAGAGGAGGAGGGGTGGAGACAGGAACCATCCCCTCCCCCCCCTGCCAGGGGAAAAATGAGAAAAGGTACCATGCAAGGGAGCATGATACAGATTGCTAGATGGCATTGGCAGCAGAGCTGCATGTTGTCAGGTGGAGTATTGGAGGGACACACATTTACTTCATTCATAATCTGCATTCTATTTTAAAATTCTTTTTTTTACATTGTATAGTTTTTTTTTTGTTTTTTTTTTTTTGTTTTTTGTTTATTTTTTTATATTTTCTGTTGGGTTTTATATATATATGTAGTATTAGTAAAATAATAAGAGGAGTATACCTCAATATAGTGCATAGAACCCTTCCATATGATACCCTCCAGAAATTAAAACGGAAAAAACGAAAAAATCGGCAAACTTACCGGTGCATTAGAGTAAAAAATAAATAATTAAATAATCAATTTAACACAATACAAATCAATTTAAAACAATTAAAAATCAAATTAACGCAATTAAAAGAATCAAACGAAAATATTCAAAACGATTTTCGTTTGATTCTTTTAATTGCGTTAATTTGATTTTTAATTGTTTTAAATTGATTTGTATTGTGTTAAATTGATTATTTAATTATTTATTTTTTACTCTAATGCACCGGTAAGTTTGCCGATTTTTTCGTTTTTTCCGTTTTAATTTCTGGAGGGTATCATACGGAAGGGTTCTACGCACTATATTGAGGTATACTCCTCTTATTATTTTACTAATATTATTATCAACGTAGAACATATTGAGTAGCACAGCTCTGATTCATACTATATATATGTAGTAGAGCATCAGTTATCTGGAATAATTGATGTCAGACTTCTTCCCAATAGCCAAATATTCCAGATAATTTTTTTGGTAAGATTAAATAAACTTAATCTAACCTTGTGATTAAATTAAATAAAATTAATTAAATAAAAAAATTATAAACCAATGTTGGAAAACAGTAACATCCATCCAGGCATTTTTATGATTTTTATACAAAACAGGAAAATTATAAAGATTTTTTAATGTTCTCGGTTTTTTCGACTTACTGATAATGAGCACAAACAATCTGTGCATCCCAGTGGCATCTGCACACAGTAATTGCAACTCGCTCTTTTCTCATCTTAAAACTTGGTGCAGGCATTTCTCTTTTAGTGGCTAGGATTTTTCTCGGTAATGCTTTCCATAATATGCCCATCTCATCAACATTATAAACGTTTTCTTTCTCATAATTTGCTATAAATGAAGCAAACTTACTTTTCAAAGGACACTGCTGCCGATTCGTCTGGAGAAAGTTTCTCGCCGTGAATATCTAGTTCACGTATACCGTGTCTCAGTTTAAAGCTTTTCAGCCAACCTGTGGGTGCCTTAAAATCTTCATTACCTATTAATTTTTGATTAAAATCCAATGCTTTTTCACACAGCATTGGGCCAGACACTCGTTCACCTAAACTTCACTCTGAAGAAAATAAAAAAATAAAGTGAGTTCACTCTCTAAAATAGTATTTTCAGGTTTCGACATAGTCTTTTTTTCTACAGAAATAATCTACAGAAATTCTGTTATAGCATTGGAATTTTTATTTTATCATAAATCATTGAAGTCCCCACATTAAACTCTTTGGAGAGATTTCCTAAATTATAACCTTTTCTAATTCTATTAATAATTTCCATTTTTTTGTTGCAATGTTAAAACTAAGTGTTTTCTTTTCGTTCACATTTTACCTTTAAAAATTGAGAAAAATAATAATTCACACAGGTTCGAGCCGATATTATTCTTTACCAAATCTAGAGCTAAACTAATCTGAAATTCACTCACGTTTTCCAAGAAAATCCATTAGTCTCTGTGATATTTTTCTAAAGCACATTTCTGAAGGTCACATAGAATTCTAGTGGTCACAACCATAAAACAATAAAAACAATTTTCGGTTCATTGGGCTTTTTGTTTGTACAATCTGTTATAAACAGGTAGGAAACTCAATCTTATTATGATCAAAATTCAATTTGCAAATGTAACCACTATAACTGGAGCTTACTATACTACCGTTAATAAAAAAAAAGAAGAAAGATTAGCCTTTCAAATTATTCCGGATAACCGATGTTCTACTGTATGTATATATATAAAATTTTATGTATAAAATATTGTAAGTAGAACGCGTGAAGGAGATTTTATTGAATTAAATCTAATGAATATTAGATTTAATTAGATTTAATTTAGTTTGGACATCATGTATTTAACCTAGATCATCATCACCACCCATTTCATTTCAATCATATACAGTCATTATCACCACTCATTCCATTTCAATCTATACAGACACCATAACAAAAAAAAAAAAAAAAAAAAAAAAAAATTTTTTTTTTTTTTTTCACACCTAACGCTAGGAGCCACTAGCATACCCACACATAAATATACTGGCACTCCACCATTTTGGTCTTTTGGTCAGTTTTACAAAGTAACGGTAAGTCCCCTTCTTCCTGTCTATACCGATATTCCTTACTTTAGTCTATCCAGTTTTTTCAATTCTTTTCACTTGCTTCTGTAAGGTCATCCATGATATGTATGCACCACGTATCATAACCACTTTTATTGGCACATTACCTTATAATCTTACTGCAAAATTCAAAATCTAAATTTGCCTTCATAACACATGGCAACTATACACATGGACCATAGCATACAGAGCATGTCGAAAACAGAAGCAAGAACATTGCTGTCTTTTTCATAATTTCGGTGGATGACCTCTGATGATGACACAAATTGTGAAAGACACCGCAATGTTATTTCATCTTGGTCACTTTTTCAATTCTTATCTTTATTTTAATTTCTGGTCCATTTCTTCCTCATTTTCTTACCATATATCGCTCCCAGTGTATACCGTATATTCATTAGATTTAATTCAATAAAATCTCCTTCACGCATTATACTTACAATATTTTATACATAAAATTTTATTTGATACTGGAGAGCTATTAAGTGCTCGATAATTCCTATATTCTATTATATTATGAATCAACAGGGCTTACCTTTATTTTTGATATAGGAAGCTTCTTTTCCAACTCTCCTTGTCCAACTCGCTAATAATTCATGGGGAAGGCGATATCAATTTTGCAAAACATTGTCATAAAGTTAGATTTTGGAGGTCTAAACAGGCTAATAAATAAGGATCGATTTTTTTCTTTTTGGTCCTGTGGCTGGAATTTTGAGTTAAATTTAGGGGTCTAATAATTGGATATGGGGCGGGGGTGGGGGGTAGGGGTTATTCTCTACATTCCTATGTTCACAGGAAGAGAGTTACTCACAATTAATCCGAAACTTTTTTTCTTTCCTTATGTTGTAGTATTTGTTCTTCACGCATGCGTATAAGTGACCAATCGTCAGACAATAGGAATGGCCTACGGATATTGATTGAAGTTTCATATAGTTTCATCTCTAAGGTTTCTGCAATAAGTAGTTTGTAGTAGTTGTGTTGAATATTTATAATTTTTGTTTCAGTAAAGCCGAATGTATGTTTCAGTAAAGCAGAATGAACATAGCAAAAAAATCCGACAAGACCAAAATATATTTCATCACCATTCCATATATCGAGCACTGCTCCAATAAACTTAACCAAATATGCAAGGGAACCGACATGAAAATCATAGCAAAACCCGTGAACAAATTATACACATTCTTCAAAAATTGGCCTTCAAACACCACATTCCAATCACAGCATGACCTCGTATATAGTATACCATGCAAAAATTGTGGCGCTGTCTACGTAGGATCCACCATGGGAGTGGCACAGCTTCGAGCAAAACAACTTCGGTGCGGGCGGGTCGTTCAAATGCATCGGAACTTTCGTTCCACGCAATAAATGAACGACATACATTCGGCTTTACTGAAACAAAAATTATAAATATTCAACACAACTACTACAAACTACTTATTGCAGAAACCTTAGAGATGAAACTACATGAAACTTCAATCAATATCCGTAGGCCATTCCTATTGTCCGATGATTGGTCACTTATACGCATGCGTGAAGAACAAATACTACAAAATAAGGAAAGAAAAAAAGTTTCGGATTAATTGTGAGTAACTCTCTTCCTGTGAACATAGGAATGTAGAGAATAACCCCCACCCCCGCCCCATATCCAATTATTAGACCCCTAAATTTAACTCAAAATTCCAGCCACAGGACCAAAAAGAAAAAATCGATCCTTAATTATTAGCCTGTTTAGACCTCCAAAATCTAACTTTATGACAATGTTTTGCAAAATTGATATCGCCTTCCCCATGAATTATTAGCGAGTTGGACAAGGAGAGTTGGAAAAGAAGCTTCCTATATCAAAAATAAAGGTAAGCCCTGTTGATTCATAATAATAATAAAATTTTATATATATATACACATTATGGCTGTAGGGTACGTTTTGCTAATGCAGTGTCCCTGATCCATAAGTTATGTTATCTTCTTTTTAGTACAGGCACATGTCCCCCTATATTTATTAATTAGCTTCCCAATACCATTATTCTTGATTATATATATATATATATATATATATATATTTTTTTTTTTTTTTTTCATCTTTTCTTTTTTTTTTTGCACACACCAGGGGACAGGGGATGCAATGGTGTTTAATGTAAATTTAAATACTAATGCATAACAATTAAGCTAAATAAGAATATAAAAGATTAAAACTAGAGTTAGTGCGTACTTAACTGCAGCATTTATGTTTTGTATGCTTTCTCTCACACACTTACTTTCATTCATTCTTCTGGCTTTCATTTCATTTGTTCGACTCTTGCTTTCTGTGCTGCAATCTCTGAGCACCTCAACTAACTGTTATTCTTCAGTTGTGGTGCAGGCCAGGAGAGAATGCAGTGATAGTGTTTGTGTTGTTAGTAAATGTTTGTTAGTATATATAAAGTAATGTAAGTTATTATTTACTTTGAATTCTTTCAGCCAATTACATTTGCTCTTTCACTCATTCCCATTCACTGTAACATTCATTCACTCTCTGTTTCCCTCATGCTCGGTCACTCTCTCTTTCACCAAAACTGATATTTATTCCCTTTTACCATAATTCCTAATTCACTCTTTCTCTCACTGCCCAGCCCATTCATTCATTCTTCTTTCATTCTACATTGCATCCCCTTCTACTAGCGGTGCCTCTGTAGCCAGGTGGGCAGGAGCAGCAGTGCGTAGCACACACTTCTTGATTAGACCGGGGTTCGAGCCCGTGACCACCAAATACGGAAGATGCAAAAAGGTAAGGGAATGACCACTGCATATCCTCAGAGCAATATGGCCTTAGTTGCTAATGCTCCAAATAACAAAACAACAACAAACCTTCTACTAGCTTACTAATATTTTTCAGCCAATCTGCTTTCCTGGCTGCCTGTATATCTCCCTCCCCTATATGGTTTAAGGTTCCTACACATGGTAGGGTAGTCCTGGGGGTGGGGGGATCCAGGTCAGTCCGGTTTTGTCATGTCACGTCAAGGTGCAGAATACTGCTATCCTGACAGTTTTTAAGTCATAGTCTGGGTGTGGTGGGAGACATCAGCAATTTTAACTATTGATTATTAATTGCTGGGAGGTTGAATTGCCCTTCTTTGGATAGTTCTGTGCATTTTGAATACTTTCTGTATGAAGGTTGTAAAGGCTTTATAATTTTCCTCTTCTATGATGAACAGATGTTCTTCCCTGGGAAGGGGGAAGGCCATTTTGTGCTATTAGCTGTGTTCTGGAGATGTCATAAATTATACATTCATATAGAATGTGTGCCCAGTCTTTACTCTCACCACAGGTGCAGTTTGGGTCATCTGTCAGCCCCAAGGAGGTTAGTTTCACCTTTAGGGAGCCATGACCTGTCAATATAAATGTAAAACATCCAGGAGCATACCACTTAGGCAGCCCTGGGCTGACCATTGCCACCCATGGCAGAAACAATTTGGTAACCAGACCTCTGGTTTACTGCTCCCAATTTGGTTTCCATAGCTCATGGAGCTTTGTGGTTATTCTTTTTTTTTTTTTTTTTTTTTTTCAGCCTTAATGGTGTTGGCTGTGTTAAGGGCTATGGTGTTGGCTGTGTTAAGTGGGGACTTACCCAGAAAATCTCTGGATACGCCCTTTTTAAGTCTGTAATACAAGCCTCTTTTAGCTACTTCCAGGTAAAGTGGAGAGCTCTGGCCAGAGCTCTCCAATGTGTGACGTAATCTGGTAATAGTGAGAAGTATTGTCCTTTGTATTGATTCTAATTTATTCTTGTTTCTTATTATGGCCGAGTGAGTGGCCCACGCACTCTCCATAGGTGATGACAGGTAGGAACATTGCACAGTATGTGATTGCCAGGGTCTTTCTTTTGAGTCCCTAGTCTGTTTGACTGATCCTAGCAATCATACTCACTTTCCTTGCCAGTTAGGTCAAATAAGGATAAAAAGTTAATTTTTAGTCAAAGACTACTCCAAGATATTTTAGTTCTGTTACCATTTTTATAGTAGTTATGTTCATTTTGATTTTCAGATGTCTTCTTATTTCCAAATGCCTGTCAGAAGTATTTGTTTAGTTTTGTCAGGCAATATTTTGCAAGAGGGTGGCATTTGATCTTTGCTCTACAACCACTCATGTGTTACCTTTTACAAGGAAAATCATATCATCTGCAAAGGCCAGGCTTTCCACGTGGCCCATATCGAAGGCCAGAATCTTGTGGCTGCCTTTATCACATGTTAGGGACAGGGAGGCATCCGTACAGGGATGCCTCTCTGTCCCGAACCTGTGATAAATCAGGGGGGGCTGTTAAGAGTAGAAAAAGAGTTTAGGGTGGTGAACCCCAGGAGAAAGGTACGGAGTAAGCATAACCCTGGGAAAGAAGGAAGCTAAAGTCTTATGGCCAGAGTGCCCTAACCTGGAATGCTGGTTGCTGGCCGCTCAGTTAAAACGAGTCATCCCACTCTGGTCGGACAGCTGAAACTAGTGTTAGCATCCCACATCATGCTGCTTAAGAAAAGGAAACAGCATGCGATATCATCAGGGCAGTGGGGACTTCCAAGATTTGTTGCCTCCCACTATAGTCATAAATGGGAGGGGTGAGGCCGTCTACATTGAGAACCAAATATATCCATACCAGTCTGTCACACACCTATCATTCCTATATGTACACAAGGGATACATTCACTCATTAATTGCCTGTCACTTACTCCCTATTGCTCTCACACCAAACAGCATCTGAATAAAAACATAATAACATCACTTGCAATTTTAAGGGGGGGTTTAATAAACAAGACAGCAGCATTCACTTTGTCATCACAAAATTTACATGCATAACCAGTTAATTAATTCTACAGTTAAGCGTCTTAGCCTGCAAGGAAAGTCTTTTTCTTTTTTTTTTTAATGGACATACATCCATTAAAAGGAGAAGGGTTTCTTAAGGAGAAGTCTTGTCTGAACAATTTGATTGGATACTATGACATGGTCACAAAGGAACTGAATGCAAAAAATAATTTTGATATCATATACTTGGATTTCAGGAAAGCTTTTGATACTATTGCACATGGAAGACTACTGTACAACTTGGAGCAGTATGGATAAAAGGATGGCTCAGTGGGAGAAGACAGAGAGTGGTAATCAATGGACACTGCTCTTCATGGACTAATGTTATTAGTGGTGTCCCCCAGAGTTTGGCATTGGGCCTATTGTTGTTTTGTGTATTTATCAATGATACTGATGAAGGTATATCAAGTTTAGTGACAAAGTTTGCAGATGACACAAAGGTTGACAGGGTTGTTAATTACGGTAATTGTGCAGTCAGATGTGAAGTTTTTTGAGCAGTGCAGACAGGCTGCAGAGTAGATCATGGGATCTTGGTGGGTCATGGAGATAAGGAGGTGAATATCCCCTTGTATAGGCAATGGTCAGGCCATACCTTGAGTACTGCATACAGGTCTGGAAGCCTCATTTTAGGAAGAATATAGAGTTGCTAGAATGAGTACAGAGAAGGGAAACAGAGGGGTGCCCTTATGAAGAGGGGTGCCCTTCTGTTCCAGGAAAATTAATGGACGCACTGGTTAAAGAAGCACTGCAGGATCACCTAGACAAGACTTCAGTTATAGCTCGGACACAGCATGGTTTTGTTAAGGGGAAGTCTTGCCTGACCAATTTGATTGGATACTGTAATGCAGTCACAAAAGAGCTGGATGCAGGGAATAACTTTGATATTATATACTTGGATCTTAGAAAGGCTTTTGATACTGTTGCACATGGAAGACTGCTGCACAAATTGGAGCAGTGTGGCATTAGAGGCAAATTGCTGCTATGGATAAAGGGGTGGTTGAAGGGGAGAAGACAGAGCGGTAATCAATGGACACTGCTCATCGTGGACTAATGTTATTAGTGGAGTCCCTCAGGGTTCAGTGCTGGGTCCATTATTGTTTTCTGTATTTATAAATAATATTGATGATGGTATATCAAGCTTAATGTCCAAGTTTGCATATGATACAAAGGTTGGCAGGGTTGTTAAGGACACTGTTGATGCTATGCTACTGCAACAGGATCTGGAAAGGTTGAGCAGATGGGCTGAGAGGTGGCAAATGAAGTTTAACATTGACAAATGTAAAGTACTACATATGGGAAACAGCAACCCCAGAGCAATGTATCAACTCTGTGATACTACACTGACAGTGGTAGAGAATGAAAAGGACCCGGGGGTAATTGTGCAGGCAGATATGAAGTTCTCTGAGCAGTGCAGATGGGCTGCAAGAGTAGCTCATGGTGTCTTGTCAATGATATACAGGAATTTTTCTAGCATGGATAAGGAGGTGATTATTCCCTGGTATAAGGCAATGATCAGGCCACACCTTGAGTACTGTATACAGGTCTGGAGGCCTCATTTCAAGAAGGATGTAGAGCTGCTGGAACGATTACAGAGAATGGCAACAAGATTAGTGAATGGAACAAAGGGTTGCTCTTACGAAGAAAGGCTTAAGTTTTGAAAATTACAGTTTCTGGAGACTAGACACTGGCGAGGTGATCTGATAGAGGTGTATAAAGCCTTGAATGGTTTGAGCATGCTCAATGCTGATGGGATTCTTCCTATTGCTCAGAACAATCACCTGAGAGGGCATAAATTCAAATTGAGGAAAGACAGATGTGTGGAAATTTGCCTTTAGCCAGTGGGTAATTGGTTGTGGAACAGACTTCCATCCCTTGTTGTGGAAGTTGATAGCCTAAATAAATTTAAGGCGCAGCTGGACAGGTATTTCTAATGAATGGAGGGGTGAAGTGGAAGTTTTTTTTTTTTTGGCTGATGCTGCATAAGCTTGCTTTCTTGCATCATATGCCTCTACTAATGCTAATGCTAATGAAGAACAGCTTAAGTTCTGCAAATTGCAGCATCTAGAGACTAGGCACCTGCAAGGTGATGTTGATTGAGGTGTATAAGGCCTTGAATGGATTGAGCAGGCTCAATGCTGATGGGATCCCTCTTGCTGATATTACAAACCTCTGGGGGCATAAACGAAATTGAGGAAAGACAGTTGTCGAATAGATGTGTGGAAATTTGCCTTTAGCTAGCGGATAGTTGATTGCTAGAACAAACTTCCATCTGTCGTTGGGAAAGTTGATAGCTTAAATAAATTCAAGGAATAAATAGACAAACTTTTGGAGCAAATGGATGGGTGAAACAGGAAGTGCTTTTTTTTTTGGCTAATGCTATATAAGCTTTCTTTCTTGCATCATATGCCTCTATTAATGCTAATGTTCAGAGTGCACAATTAATTAAAATACTAAACAGTCAATTGGACCTTCTTATACATTCAACATCTATCTCCATTTTTTCACAGCACTCTGAATGAATATAATCTGCATAGTTCCCCCCTCCCCTCTTTAAGCTAATGTTGGACAAATAGACATATGTGGGAACTTACCCTTCTTCCCCAAGCAAGGCCAATCACACTTATACAAACATTTTAATGTACACAATTGCCCAACAGTTTCTCTCCCTGCTTGTCATTGAGCTAATGCTAATTACTAATGCAAATTCTAAACCTAACCTAAATGGATGTCAGGCGAACTACTGAGACACACATGGCAGGAAAGAAAAGTACATGGGATGCATATAAATTATCAAGTAACACAGAAGCCTATGATAGATATAAATTAGTTTGTAATCAAGTTACAGGTTACCAAACTTACTCAGTTCACGGCTCCCTTAGTGTCTCAGTAATTTTTTCACGGCCCTCATAGGCCAAAAGAAATACCTAAAAGTTCCAAGCAACTTAATAAGTAATGTTGAGACTGTGAACTGCCTCAAGCTAGTAATTCGCCAGTGTCCGACAGATGTCGAGTATCGCTGTGTTTCCCTTGAAAATTTAAAATATCCCGTGGCGACCCAGGGCACTGCAGGATACAGTTTGGGAACCGCTGCCATAGGCTATCTCTGTGAACCAATAGGTTCATGCCAGACATTGAAAAGGGCAGGGTTGGACCTTCATTTGGAATTTAAGGTTGGTCAAGTGCAGATTTTCCCTGTGAAAGGTTTTAGGAATTGTTATCAGCCTCCTCCATCCTTGGACCAGGAAGCGGTGACCATGTGCATCATTTTAATGCTAATGCTAATTACTAACGCAAATTCTAAACCTAACCTAAATGGATGTCAGATGAACTACTGAGACACATGACAGGAAAGAAAAGTGCATGGTATGCATATAAATTATCAGGTAACACAGATGCCTATGGTAGATATAAATTAGTCTGTAATCAAGTTACAAAGGAGGTAGGCAAGCTAAGCAGATTATGAGAAGTCTCTGGCAAAGAATGCAAAGAAAACTGGCAAAGACTTCTATTCTTATACTAACAGTAGAAGAAAGAAGTTGAATCACATTGGGCCACTTTATGTCTACGAGTTAACTGTTGATGACCCCGTTCAGATTGTGGACAAACTAAATAGGTATATTGCATATACATTCACACAATAAGAATTAATTAAGGAAGGGGAAGCCAGAAGTTTATCAAACTAATGAGGAACTAAATGACTTTGTGATAACTGAAAGGAAAGTGGAGGATAAATTGTTGAAGATGGACATTAAAAAAAAGGCACCTGGAGTGGATAGAATCTATCCAATTATATTAAGGGAGGCAAAAAATGAGGTGAACAAACCCTTAGGCATAATTATGAGAGCATCCTTGGATTCAGGGGAGATCCCTATGGACTGCAGATGTGCAAGTGTATCCCCAGTTAATAAAGGAGGATCAAAAGGCAATGTGAATAATTGCAGACCTGTTAGCATAAAGTCTGTTCCAAGGAAAATAATGGAATCATTGGTTAAAGAAGTAATGTAGGACCATTTGGACAGGCATGCAATTATACCGCAATCACGGCATGGTTTTGTCAAGGGGCAGTTTTGTCTAACCAATCTGTTAGGTTACTAAGATGCAGTGATCAAAAAACTGGATGCAAACAATAAATTTGACATCATATACTCAGATTTCAGGAAGGCTTTTGATACTGTTGCACATAAAAGACTACTGTACAAACTGGAGCAATGTGGCATTAAGGGAAAGTTACTGCTATGGATAAAGGGAAGGTTAAGTGAAAGAAGACAGAGAGTGGTTATCAATGGGCACTGCTCTTCATAGACTAATGTTATTATTGAGTTCCCCATGGTTCAGTGCTGGGTCCATTGTTGTTTTCAATATTTATCAATGATATATTGAGTAAGGTATATCAGGCTTAATGTCTAAGTTTGCAGATGATACAAAGGTTGGCAGGATCGTTAACGACAGTAATCAGGGTGTGCTACTGCAACAACAGCTATGAGAATTGGATCGATGAGCTGAGAAATGGCAGGTAAAGTTTAACATTGACAAATGCAAGGTATTGTAAGTGGGTGGCAGTAACCCCGGAGTAACTTGTCAACTGTGTGGTACTACATGCAGGGCAATGGAGAATAAAAAAGACCTGTCGGGTAATTGTGCAGTCAGACATAAAATTCCCTGAGCAGACATGCAGCCAAGACAGTTCATGGGGTTTTGTCAATGAATACAGAAACTTTACAAGTAGGGATAAGGAGGTGATTATCCCTTGGTATAAGGGCAATGGATAGGATGCGTCTTGAGTATGGTATACAGGTCTGGAGACCTCGCTTTAGGAAGGATGTAGATCTGCTGAAAGGGTGCAGAGAAGAGCAACCAGAGTGGTGAAGGGAACAATAGGGTGCTTGTGCTCTTACCTAGAAAGGCTTAATTCTGCAAATTGCAGTGTCTCGAGACTAGGCACTTGCAGGGAGATCTGACTGAGATGTTTAAAGCCTTGAATGGATTGGGTAAGCTGAATGTTAATGGCATTCTTCCACTTGCTGAGACTACACACGAGGGGGGATGTAAATTCAAGTTGAGGAAGGATGGTTGCAGGCAGGAAAGATGTGTGGAAGTTTGCCTTCAGCCAGCAGGTGGTTGATTGTTGAAACAGGCTTCCATCTATTGTTGTGGAAGCGGATTGGTTGAATAAATTTAAAGAAGGACTAGACAAATTCTTGGAATTTGACAGTTCCTTCATGAAGGAACTGTTGGAATAGATGGGTGAACTGTGCAAATTTTTTTTTTTTGGCTGATACTATATAAGCTTGCTTTCTTGCATCATTTGCCATTATTACTATTACTACTACTACTACTACTACTACCACCACCATCTGGTATGACCAAAGATTAATTTGGAACCACAGGCACTGCCATAAGTGAGGGGAGGAGAGTCCTGTTTCTGAGCTCTTCACAGGACAAACTAGCCAGTGGCAGCCATCGGAAGTAGAAGAGAGGAGGTAAAATTACGTCACCCTAGGAGTTTACATCAGGTTCCCATGGTCCCTCTTTTTTCTAATTAAGTCAGAGATCCCCAAACTTCCATACCTTGAGTCCCCCTTAAAATTTTTCATAAATTTCACATACCCCACCCCAAGTTCCAAAACTAGTGCAAATAAACAGATTTGACCTGAATATACATACTTTTATAAATTAATATATACTTCAATTCATTTAATCTCAAATAAATAAAATACATATCAAACAAGAATAATCTACAGATAGGCCTCTGGGGTTGGGAATATTCATATTCATAATAACTGCACAATCCTACATCAACCATTATTAAATAAAATAAATAAATAGCATTGTGTTATATTAAAATAATAATGATGCATATAAATGAAATAAATAAATATAATTCCACCGAATAAAACTGATAAAAAGGTAACTGTCTGTTCAATAAAATATGAAATTTTAAACTGCAATGAATAAATTACAATAAACAATGTAGATAAAACACAGGATAATAAAAGCGCTAAAACATGTGCTGAGAACTATGTAGAAACACATGCTAGGAACCATGAGCCTGCTGATATTTAAGGATGTGCTGTACGATAAACCTCTCTGTTGAAAAAGGAGGTATATGCCTCTGAAAGCTACGGTGTTTTAGCACTTTTATCGGTTCTATTATCCTGTGTTTTATCTACATTGTTTATTTTAATTTATTCATTGCAATTTAAAATTTCATATTTTATTGTACAGACAGTTACCTTTTTATCAGTTTTATCCGGTGGAATTATATCATTCTATTTATTTCATTTATTTGCATTATTATTATTTTAATATAACACAACACTATTTTATTTAATAACAGTTGGTGTAGGATTGTGCAGTTATTATGAAAATAAAACAAGAATAATGTAAATAAAAAATACTTCATTCTTCGATTAATAGGGTGTTTTGTCCATATTTCATGAAAAAAGCGCTTCGTAAATATAACAAGCTCCTCACAAAAAAAAAAAAAAAAAAAAAAAGAAAAAAAGTGTGCCACATGGCGATGACATACCCCCACGGGGCACACTTAATTCAGTGGTTCCCACACTTTTTGGAATCTCTGAATTAAGCCAAAAACAATTCCTTCCCCCCACAGTGCCAGAACAGATTGCAAATATTCTAGGATGTACCTCAAAAAGCTATCTGCCACAGCCTCATATTCCTCATCCTTCATGGTTCATAAACAGCGAGCTGGGCGCCTCCGTAGCCAGGTGGGAAAGAGCAGCAGTGCGTAGCACACGCTTCTTGATTAGACCGGGGTTTGAGCCTGCCACCACCAAATACAGAGGATGCGGAAAGGTCAGGGAATGACCCGCATATCCCGGAGCAATATAGGCTTAGTTGCTAGCGCTCCTAAAAACCAAATAACAAAAAAACAAACAGCGAGCTGAAAAGAAAAAAAAAAGTTTCCACACTATTAGAAAATGTTATATAACTACCCTTTCACCATAACCAAGCTATGCCCAGCACTACATAAAGCGAAACCAAGTGCAGCAGGTCCACAGCCGACCGGGCTAGCCGAGTGGGTAAAGTACTTGCCCGGCAACCCAAAGGTCGCGGGTTCGATTCCCGCCTCGGGCTTGGATCAAAGTACTGCAAAAACCTTGGGAGGTGCAATATGGCCACAGAAGCCGATGCGCCAACAACTACCAAATCAAAAAAAAAAAAAAAAAAAAAATCAGGTCCAGAAGAGATCCACTTAGTGAAGTCTCACTGTTCGATCTACTAAATTTTTATAATAAAATATTTTTGGAAGGTCTTATTCCACAAGCTGGAGACACTCTCTATAATACTGGCTTTTCCAAAATCAGAAAAAGACCATTCATATCCAGTTAACTACAATCCAATAGATCTTACCAGTTTATTTTCCTAAATTTAAGAACAAATAATCATGGTCATCCAGTATGGTTTTTAGAAACCCAAAAACTTCTTGACTCAGATCAGCATGGTTTCAAAAGTTAGGTCAATAGTAGACCTTATGGTAAAAGCAGAATCTAACATCTCTAACACCTGTTTAAGGAATGAATATATAGTAATGATTTCCTTGGACATCAAAAAGGCCTTTGACAACCTTTGGAAATACAGAGTCTTATGTGATCTACATAACTAGGGGCTTTGAAATTGTCTACCAACGTTTATAAGGAATTTTTTTTATCAGAAAGTATGTTCTTATTGGCAATCAGAATAAACCACATAACACAAGAAATACAAGACTCTGTAGACAGATACTTTTATGTAGCTGATCTGTGTCATTACAGATCCCAAAATATATGTTAATTTGAACAGCACTACAAAATTAAGGAAATAAAATACAACTATGGACCGAGAAAAATGGATACCGCATCTCAAATAAAAAATCAACTGCATTTAATTTTTGTGGAAAACACAAAATGCACCCAGACCCAGAAATAAAAATATTATTACAACTAATATCACTTTTCTGTAGTGTTAAATTTCTTGGTCTAGTACTAGATACCAAGTTAAACTCTCTAGAAGATATTAAAAGCTTATATCATCAGCCATTTTCAATCCACTGCAGGATGAAGACCTCTCCAGCAATTTTCCAGTTCCTTTTGTGCAATGGCCATCCATTTACTACCCACAAACTCGTGAATTTCATCTGTCCATCTCCGTTGTTGCCTTCCAAGTTTTCTTTTAGTTCCTCCTGGGTACTATTCAGCTCTTTTTCTTAGTCCAACTGTCATCATGTGTTTGAGCCATGTTTCCTGCCCAAGACTATTTTAGTTCTTTAGTTTTGTTAAGAATATCCTTTATTTCTGTTTGCTGCCTAATCCATGTGTTTCCCTTCTTATATAACAGTCTGATTCCTAGTATAATTCATTCCATTCTTTGCTTTCTAGTTTTCAGCTTCTCTTCCATTCTTTTAGTGAGTGCCCAAGTTTCACTTCCATAAGTTATGATGGGGAGTATACATTGGTTCACTATTTTATGTTTCAGACAAATTGGGATATTGCTACTCAGTATGTGACTATATTTCCTGAATGCTATCCATATGAAATTTATTCTTCGCTTTGACTTCCAGCCATTTATTATTATGACAGCTAATGACTTGTCCCAGATAAGTATATGAATACACCTTTTCAATTACTGCTCTTTCAACGATTATATCCGTTTCTGTGGTATACTTGGCTATCATTTCTTTTGCTTTAGTCATATTCATCTTTAGTCCGAAATCCTTACTAACTCTGCATAACTGATTAAGATTTTCCTCTAATTCTTTAGTATCATGGCTTATGATCACTGTGTCATCTGCAAATCGTAAATGGTTTAGGTAATCTCCATTCACATTGACTCTTTTCTGTAATCAGTCTAATCTTCTGAAAGCTCCCTCAAGGGGGAACAACAGTAAACAACTTCAGAGATATTGCATCTCTTGTCAAACTCCTTTCTCAATTTTAAATTTACTACTGTTTTTGTCTAGTCTAATAAAGGAGATATTTTCTTCAAAATCATTATGTATGGGGTATCTATGTTTTGTCTTTCCAGTGCCTGAAACATTGCTTTATGCTGTATGGAGTCAAATGTATTTTCATAATCCACTAATGCCAGGCATAATGGTGTTTTATATTCATTTGCTTTCTCCATTATCTGCAATATCATGTGAAGGTGATCATTGTTGAGAATCCTGTCTTAAAGCCAGCTCGCTCTTTCTGCTGCTTGTTGTGGGACAACAAGCTAATTGATCTATAATTTCCAATTTCTGATTTATCTCCTTTCTTATGCAGCAAAATTATGATTGCATCATTCCACTCCTTAGGCGTCACACCTTTCCTAATGTATTTTGTGAAGAGTCTTGCCAGTTTCTGTGTCATGTCTCTTCAGGGCTGGCAGAAAACGATAAGCCTGGTAAGCAGGGCATAGGGGAGCCAACAGCTGGGGGCACCGAAATTCAAAATTTTTATTATAATAAGATTTAATAAAAGCATCTCAGTTAAAGTCAGTAAATAACCACTTTAATTTCAATATAGGAACATAAAATGTTATTGAACTGTATAGCAAAATAGCGCCCTACATCTATTCACAACTTAGGTGCATACGTATGTTACAATCATAATTGTAACATATGTATATGCTCTGCACTGCCCTCTACACCAATGACCACACGTGCAAACTACAGTATATGGGCCCTCAATGCTGACTCTAACTGTGAAAATCTGTGTTTTTCAATTTGTGTAGTGTTAACAAAGTGAATGCTTTTGTTCTTGGTAAGTACCTCCCTTTATTAAATACTGTAATATAATAATCTTTTAAATTATTTCGGTTGCTATTGATGCTGTCCTGCAGTTTTAAATTTGTTTATGTACACAACACAAAAGTCGCCGATGGATCAGATAGAGAATAAAAAATGTAGAAAACTGTTTATCTATCTCTATGGTTTTATTACACACAATAAAGTGAAATAAACTCAAAAATCAATTTGTTATGATGACTTCTTTCGCACTCAAAATTAAGAGACATGTGATTCCAATATGAAATTTATCATAATAAAACATGGCTAAATAAATGGAATGTGATGCAAAAAATTATGAACTAAGTTAAAGGATTATAAATTTTTGAGTTCAGTGATACTATTGCATGTTGTATTAAATCATATCAATCCCATAAGTGAAATACTTCAAAATATTAGTGCAAACATGGCTGTATCTTTGACATCCATAAAAAATTTACAAAAATTTGCAAAGAAAAGCCAAGCACTTCTTTATTTATATAAACTCGAGAAGGAAGGGTATGAATCATGTTGGTCTACTTGATATCGATGGTTCAACTGTTGATGATCCTGCTCAGATAGCTGACAAACTGAACGAGTAAATTGCACGTACATTCACACATGAGGAATTCTGTAAGGAAGTGGAGAACAGAAGCTTATTAAACTCTAAAAAAAGGTAAACTGCAGCCATTATCAATCCACTGCAGAACAGAAGCCACCTCAACAATTCATGTTGAAGGATATGGACCATAATCTGCCACGCTGGTCCAGTGCGGGTTGGCAGATCGACCATATTTAACAGTCATTAGCTTGAACCCTGGTCTACTCAAAGAGCATGTGCTTCTGCACTACCACTCCTGATCACTCGGCTATGGAGGCCTATTAAACTCTAACAGGGAGCTAAATGGTATTATAATAATTGAGAGAAAAGTGGAGGAGAAATTGTTGAAGTTAAACATAAGAAAAGCACCAGGTGGATAGGATTTATCCAGCTATATTAAAGGAGGTGGCAAAGGACATAAGCAAACCCTTAGGCATAATTATGAGAATGTCCTTGGACTCAGGGGAGGTCCCACGGAATGGAGATGTGCAAATGTATCGCAAATTCACCAAGGGGGAATCAAAGGTAAACACTAGTAATTACAGATCTGTTAGTTTAACTTCTGTTCCGGGAAAAATAATGGAGTCACTGGTTAAGGAAGCATTGCAGAATGATCTACACAAAACTGAAGTAATAATTCAGACACAGCATGGGTTTGTTAAAGGGAAGTCTAATCTAACCAATTTCATTGGATACTATAATGCGGTTACAAAGGAACTGGATGTAAAAAATAATTTTGATATATACTCCGATTTCAGGAAAGCTTTTGATACTGTTACATATGGAAGACTACTGTACAAATTGGAGCAGTGTGGCATTAAGGGCAGGTTGCTGCAATAGATAAAAGTATGGATGAGTGGAAGGAGACAGTGTGGTAATCAACGAATACTGCTGTTCGTGGACTAATGTCATTAGTGGAGTTCCCCAGGGTTCTGTGTTGGACCCATTGTTGTTTTTTTTATATTTATCAGTGATATTGATGAAGGTGGCGCCTCTGTAGCCAGGTGGGCAGGAGTGGTAGTGCATAGCACACGCTTCTTGATTAGACCGGGGTTCGAGCCCGTACCCACCAAATACGAAGGATGCGGCAGGTCAGGGAATGACCACCACATATTCCCAGCCCGAATAAAGGGTGAGGGTTGGCGTCAGGAAGGGCATCCGGCTGTAAAAATTGCATGCCAAAAACAATAAAAACGCTGACCCCACATAATAATGGGAAAAAGGCGAGGGGGAAAAAAAAAATTGATGAAGGTATATCAGGCTTAATGTCCAAGTTTGCAGATGATACAAAAGATGGCAGGTTTGTTAATGACAGTATGCTACTGCAACAGGATCTAGAAAAGTTGGGCAGTGGGATGAGAAATGGCAACTGACGTTTAACATTGAAAAATGCAAAGTACTTCATATGGGTAGAAGAAACCCCAGAGAAATGTACCAACTATATGGTACTACACTCAGGGTGGTAAAGAATGAATGAAAAAGACTTGGAGGTAATTGTGCAGTCAGATATGAAGTTTTCTGATCCCATGACAGGCTGCTAGAGCAGGTCATGGGATCTTGTCAGTGATTTACAGGAATTTTGCTAGCAGGTTAAGGAGGTGATTATCTCTTTGTATAAGGCAATGGTCAGGCCACCCCTTGAGTACTGCATACAGGACTGGAGGCCTCGTTTTAGGAAGGGTATAGAGTTTCTAGAACAAGTACAGAGAAGGGCAACAAGATTGGTAAGGAGAACAAAGGGGTGCTCTTACCAAGATGGGCTTAAGTTCTACAAATTGCAGTGTCTAGAGACTAGGCACCTGTGAGGTGATCTGATTGAGGTATATAAGGCCTTGAATGGGTTGAGCAGACTCAATGTTGATGGGATACTTCCGCTTGCTCAGATTAAGAACCTGAGGGGGCATAGATTCAAATTGAGGAAAGACAGTTGTAGAATAGATGTGCGGAAGTTTGCCTTTAGCCAGCGGGTAGTTGATTGCTAGAACAGACTTCCATCTGTTGTTGTGGAAGTTGATAGCTGAAATAAATTTAAGGCTGAACTAGACAAACATTTGGAGCAGCAACCGGATGGGTGAAATGGGAAGGTTTTTTTTTTTTTTTTTTCCCTGATGCTATATAACTTGCTTGCTTTCCTGCATTATATGCCTCTACTGATGCTAACTTTTATTTTGTATTGTCGTTCTGACTCCTGCTACGAGAAACGTCAACAAGAAGAAGAACAATTTTTGCGAATATCTTGATGCTATATATACCAAAGTTCCGAACAAGTTCACCGAAATAAAAAATGTAAGCATTTTGACTACAAGCATGAGGACGAATCATTGCAATCACCAGAAGATAAATTTCCAGTGGATTTCTTCTGCTCCATTTTAGATATTGCAATGTCTTCCCTAAACGAAAGATACGAAGAACTAAAACTACACAACAAGCAGTTTAAATTTTTGTATGATTTACATAAATCTAACGATTCTGAACACAAAAAACTTTGAAAGAATTGTAATGATTGGCAAATACATTTAACAGACAGAGGTAACAAAGACATAAATGGAACTGAGTTATTCGACGAAATATGTGCATTCAAAGATCTTTTAAAATTGGATTTAGATAAATTTAATAATCCCTATGAAACATTAAAATTAATTTGCACAGCAGGGAAAGATCATTTTCCAGATTAAAACTTATTAAAAACTATTTAAGATCAGATATGTCACAAGATAGTCTTGTAAATCTGGCAATGATATCTGTCAACAATTACATGTATCGGAACTTGTATGTGATTTTGTCAATATTAAAGCATGTAAAGTGACAATGTAATTGATGTTAATAAAATTAATAAAACATGTATTTTAATTTCTATTTATTCAAAATTGTAGTATTCATTACAGTCTTCAAGGGCACTAAGTACATTTCTGCATAGGGGTGCCAAATACCCTAGCACCTGGCCTCTGTCTCTTCCTCTCAATTTTAACAAATCTACAGTAACTTCATTTTCACCCCCCTCGACGTGGACACCTGTACATGGTGAGGGGACCTCCCAGTGACACTGCTGGACTTCCAGACTAGCATCACTGGGATCCAACGCCCACAGCCTAGGTTCCAGGCTAACATCAATGGAATCCGGTGTGTTTGCCGTGCGCTGCGACCTGTGGAAATTCGGAAAGGGGGGTCCTGGTGGTTGAGTGGCCCAGCTTCAATACACCACTTTAGCCCCTGCTTCGACAAGACGGGTGGGAAGGCCTGGCTAGAATCAATCGGTTAGTAGGTTGGCCTGTGAGGGTCAACCGTGTCAATGCCATGCCCCTACCCTCATGGTCCGAGGGATAGGATTCAGGCTGGCGGCGGTGCGGGTATGGTGTCTGGGTAGCCCTGCCGTTCCACTCCCGAGTGCATTTATTGAATGCCGGGTAGTGGGCATCCCTTTGGGCTCCATGGTGAGTGGGGAGCCCGGGCACTGAACCATTTCAAAAATTCATGAAAATGATAAACTTACTTCTTCAGGGGCCCCCAACCCGGTCCCTATCTTTGGGTTAGCAGGTTCACCCAAATCAGTTAAGAGGCTCCGTTCTGGTGACCTCTTAATTGAAACTAAAACTGACAGGCAGTCTGCGCAGCTACTCCGAGCAGCATCAATCGGAGGAGTACCCATAACAGTGACACCACATAGAACACTCAATTCATCGAGAGGTGTCATCTCAGAGTGGGACCTTCTCGACGTTACCCAGGAGGAAATCTGCTCAGAACTGAAACCACATGGAGTTATTGCCATAAAAAGAATTAATGTGTGTAGAGATGGGAAACTTGTTAAAACTAGAAACAATCTCCTGATGAGATTTAAGCTAGCTACATCAACTGTCCAGTACATCCATACGTTCCAAACTCTTTACGGTGTTTTAAATGCCAGAAATATGGACATTCTCAAATGGCCTGCTGTGGATTTCTTTCATGCACTCGATGTGGTGCAAAGGACCACAAAACAACAGCATGTTCAGCCACAAAACCCACCTGCATTAACTGCGAGGGAGAACATCCAGCCTTCTCACGAGCATGCCAGAGGTGGAAAGAAGAAAAAGAAATCCAACGGCTGAAGACAGAGCTGAACATATCATACCAGGAAGCAAGGAAAGTGGTTGAAACCTCTAAATAACACCAAACCTACCTACGCCCAGAAGGTAGAAGGGAGATGTTCCATCAGAACTCAGACAGACAGACATGACCATTCCTCCAAAAGAGTCATTCACTCCCATCACGCTACCTCTTAAACCCACAAAAACCTGTACAGAAAGACCAATCAGCTGCCACTCCTATATCAATACCTCCTAATGCTCCACAAGTAACAAAAGCAACTTCCAAAGAAAAGACTAAGAAAATTGAAGTATCCCCTAGTACTCAAGAAAACATGGATGTCGTGGAGAAGGAGGTACAAGAAGATTCAGTCTTGGAGCTCTTTGCTGAGGAGAAAATGGACACTGGACAGCATCCGTACTTCTCCAGGAAAGATAAAGCCAAGACTGGCAAAAGGAAACCCTCAGCACCTCGGAAGCCACCTGATGGACCCACCAAACCAAAATATTGGTTGAATTCCTACAGTGGAACTGTCATGGATTCCGGCAAAACAATGATGACATCAAGGCCCTCTTGCAAAAGCATGAGCCGGTTTGCTTTTGCATACAAGAGACATACCTGAAAGCAAATGAAAACCCTTCCCTTTGTAACACTACTATCGTCCGAAAGGACAAAACCAGAGATGGACCTGCTCATGGGGGTGTTGCTATACTTCTAAGCAACCATACCCCATTTCAAACTATTCCGCTCTCCACCAACGTAGAAGCAGTAGTGGTTCGCTTAATGGTAGGGTTTTTATTAACAGTCTGTTCAGTTTATTTGCCACCTGGGGCTGATATCTCCCAGAAATACCTTGATGATCTCATCGTGCAGCTGCCTACTCCTATCTTACTCCTGGGTGATTTCAATGGACATAACACCCTGTGTAGTGCCTCTGTAGCCAGGTGGGCAGGAGCAGCAGTGCGTAGCACATGCTTCTTGATTAGGCCGGAGTTCGAGCTCGTGACCACCGCATATCCCCGGAGCAATATGGCCTTAGTTGCTAATGCTCCTAAAAACCAAATAACAAACAAACATAATACACTGTGGGGTAGTGTCAACGTTAATGGAAGGGGACGTGTCATAGAGTATATGCTCATTGATAATGACCTGTCCCTTCTAAATGTGGGAACTAACACCTTTTTCCACATGCCTACCCGTACGTTCTCTGCTATTGACCTCTCTATATGCTTCCCCTCTCTTCTTCCTTCACTCACCTGGTAGAGGAGAACCTTTATGGAAGCGATCACTTCCCCGTAATAACCAACTTACCTAAAGGGAGGCAGTGCCCACCTTTTAGGTTACCGCGATGTAAGATTGATCAGGCTGACTGGAATACCTTTCGACACTTCATAGACCTTGACATCAGTGCAGTCAGTCAGGAGCCTATCAATGATGCAGTGGCATACATCACAGAAAGCATTGTCCATGCAGCTGCAGCTACAATTCCAAAAACATCTAGCCGGTTTCCACCATTTCCAAAACCTTGGTGGAATCCTGAATGCACAACAGCAAAAAAGGCAAAAATAAAGCTTGGGGTATTTTCTGACATTATCCTACCACACAGACAATCTTTTAGCCTTCAAACGTGCACGTGGGAAAGCACAATATACTCGTTGTCAGAGCTGAAAGGAATCCTGGATCCGCTTTACATCTACTATTACCCAATCTACAAGCAGTAAAGCTATCCCTGGACAAAATCCGGAAAATTAAGGGTAAATATACATTGCACCCTTCATCGGTCCTGGAATGTAATGGATGTGTTATTGTGGACCCAAATGCAATAGCCATCGCACTTGGGGAGACCTTTTCTGCCATCTCGTCAACATCTTCTTACTCCCCAGAATTTCTGGTCTGGAAAGACAAACTTGAAAAGCAGCCAATTAATTTTAAATCAAAAAAGTCTTATCCCTATAATGGGCCGTTCATCCTGGAAGAGTTAAAAACAGCTCTATCTCTTTCCAAGGCAAGTGCTGCTGGACCAGATCTTATCCATTATGATATGATCAAGCATCTGTCTGCAAAATCCATGGACCAATTGCTCTCTCTATATAACAGAATATTTCAAGAAGAGCAGTTTCTGGATTCCTGGCATAAGGCATTCGTGCTTGCCTTTCCTAAGCCAGGAAAAGATCCTAAAATCCCAACGAACTACCATCCTATTGCTCTGACCAGCTGTCTGTGCAAAATTCTGGAGAGAATGGTCAATGCCCACCTTATATGGTATTTGGAGGCAAATGGGCTCATCTTCAGATTTCAGTGCGGCTTCCGTAAGAATAGATCAACTTTGTACCATTTAATCAGGCTCGAAATTTCCATTAGAGATGCTTTTTGAAAACAAGATGAAAACAACACCTGGTGTCCGTGTTCTTCAATATGAAAAAAGCGTATGACACAACTTGGAGATTTGGAATTTTAAAAGACCTCTACAGCATCAGAGGTCATCAGAGGTCACCTTAGAGGTCATCTCCCAAATTTTATAAAAAACTTTTTATCTCATTGTTCTTTCCAAGTCCGTGTAGGATCTACTCTCTCTCGCTCTTTTTAGCCAAGAGGAGGGAGTATCTCAAGGATCCGTTTTAAGTGTTACGCTTTTTGCCATCAAAGTGAATACCATCACAGAACAACTTCCTCCAACTGTAAATTGTGCCTCCAATGTTGACAATTTTAGCATTTTCTGTCATTCCTGCAACATGAGGGTAATTGAGAGGCAACTGCAACATGCCATTGACCATCTGAACTCATGGGCAATGAATAACGGATTCAGGTTCTCTCCACAGAAGACTGTTTGCATGCATTTTTGCAGAAAGCGGAATCTTAACCCCGAACCTGAATTGAGGGTTGGACTTAATGCTATTCCAGTAGTACCTGTAATAACATTGAGACTAGACTAGATTTTTGGGGCTCGTATTTGATAGAAAGTTGACCTTTCTACAACACATTCGTCAACTACGTACAAAGTGCACGAGAGGTTTGAATATCCTACATGCAATCTCTTCACATTCTTGGGGCGCTGGCCGGTGCACCCTTTTGTGCCTCTATCGTGCACTTGTGCGATCAAGGTTAGATTACGAGTGCCAGGTATATGCATCTTCTAGACTCAGTGTACTCCGATGGCTGGATCCCATCCACCATCAGGCGATCCATATTGCTATTGGAGCATTCCGAACGTCTCCTGTCCAGAGCCTACATGTCGAAGCGAATAAGCCCTCGTTATCACTTCGTAGGAAACAGTTGTCTCTACAGTATGCTTTGAAACTGAAATCCCTGCCAGACCATTTGACGTGGACACCCGTTTTTGAGCCACGTTGGGAAAATCTGTACAACACTCGCCAGACTGCCATTCAGTATTTATATCCAAAGGCTACTTAGCAATTTGAACATCACATTAGACAATGTTGCTCCGTCACCAGGGCAACCCACTCCACCCTGGCATGCTCGTGTCCCAAACTGCAACCTTTCCCTTAACAATTGAAGAAAGGACAGCACACCATCCACTGTCTACCTGCAGCTCTTTTTAACACAGCGCTCTGAACATTCTGACTTCTTGCCCGTCTACACAGATGGCTCGGGGTCAGAAGTGTCTGTTGGATCTGCAGCTGTTTTCCCAGACACCACGGTATCTGAGCAGATCTCCCACGAATGCAGTGTGTTCACTGCAGAGATGCATGCAGTTGAGCTAGCCTTGGATCGTATTCAATCAACCCACCACAAAAAGTATATTATATATACCGATTCTCTGAGTTCATTGCAGGCTTTATCATCGATGAGGTTCAACCCTCATCCTGTCCTGACCCGGATACAGCAGAAGCTGCACTTCCTTTCACAATCTGAATTTGTTCATTTCTGCTGGATCCCAGGCCACATTGGGATCTCAGGAAATGATATGGCAGACTTTGCAGCCAAATCAGCGAACCTCTTTAACTCTTGTCTGTTAGTCCCCTATACAGACTACAGGCAAGTAATTCGAAAGAAACTGGTATCCCAATGGCAACACTCATGGCATGGACAGGCTGCAAACAAATTATATGAGATTAAGCCTGTAATTGAACATTGGCAGTCTAGTTTGCGCAGGAACCGAAAAGAGGAAGTTGTTCTATCTCAGCTCCTCATAGGACATTGTCACTTGACACATTGCTATCTGCTGAGGGTAGACGATCGTCTTATGTGTAGAAATTGTGGCACCATTTTAACAGTCTGTCATATTTTAATTGAATGTCCGTCTTTTTATAATGACCTTCGTTTATGTTTTAGCCATCTATCTGAACCTTGTACATTTAGACAGATTTTATCGGACAATGACAACCTGTCAGCTATATTTAAGTTTTTACAACTTATTAATTTAAATAACTTTATCTAGAATGTTTTTATCATTTTATGCTTTATGAACTTTTTATATCGTACACTCCTTTACAATAATATATAAACAATTATAATATTATAGTTTTATATTTTACATCTTTTTGACTTGGCGCATTATAGCCTTAGATGCTAATGCGCCATAAAATCCTTAAACAGCCAACCAACTTCAGCTTCACCCAGGGCTTTCTGATTCTTCATTTTCTTCTATGCATGTTCCACTTCATCAGGAAAGATATCATGTATGTCATATGTGTTGCTAATTAGTGATCCATCTTCCCCATTGCTAGTATCATTCCAGCACTCCTTATATAAGCCCGTGACCACCAAATACGGAGGATGCGGAAAGGTCAGAGAATAACCACTGCATATGCCCAGAGCAATATGACCTTAGTTGCTAATGCTCCTAAAAAAAACAACTCCTTATATAATTCTTTATAGTAGTCTTCTGCTATTTGAATTATCCTTTCTCTGCTGTTTATAAGTACATCATCACTATTCTTCAGTTTCAGTATCATTTGTCTTTCTGTATTGCTGCTCATGGCTGCTGATTTAGGTCCTTTGTTTTCCCTTAATGCTTGTTCTTTAGGATTGTTAAAATTAAAGTATCCCTATATTGAGGGCTCTGGAGTGAGTTGTTAGGCTCATACTGAAGCGAAATTTGGATAACAGATACAATAAAGAATGTGCTTGCCATTTATTGGAAAAAAAAATTAGTTACAAAATTTGTCACTATATGGCAATACAGATCACTTGAACAGTGCTACAGTTGTTCATTATTCTGGAAAGGTTGAGCAGATGGGCTGAGAGGTGGCAAATGAAGTTTAACATTGACAAATGTAAAGTACTACACATGGGAAACAGCAACCCCAGAGCAACGTATCAACTCTGTGGTACTACACTGACAGTGGTAGAGAATGAAAGGGACTTGGGGTGGTTGTGCAGGCAGATATGAAGTTCTCTGAGCAGTGCAGATGGGCTGCAAGAGTAGCTCATGGAGTATTGTCAATGATATACAGGAATTTTTCCAGCAGGGATAAGGAGGTGATTATTCCATTGTACAAAGGCAATGGTCAGGCCACACCTAGAGTACTGTATACAGGTCTGGAGGCCTCATTTCAAGAAGGATGTAGAGCTGCTGAACGAGTACAGAGAAGGGCAACAAGATTAGTGAATGAACAAAGGGGTGCTCTTACGAAGAAAGGCTTAAGTTTTGCAAATTACAGTGTCTGGAGACTAGGCACCAGCGAGGTGATCTGATAGAGGTGTATAAAGCCTTGAATGGTTTAAGCATGCTCAATGCTGATGGGATTCTTCCTCTAGCTCAGAAAAATCACCTGAGAGGGCATAAATTCAAATTGAGGAAAGACAGATGTAGGATAGATGTGCGGAAATTTGCCTTAGCCAGCGGGTGGTTGGTTGGTGGAACAGACTTCCATCCCTTGTGGTGGAGGTTGATAGCCTAAATAAGTTTAAGGCTCAGCTGGACAGGTATTTTAAACGAACAGAGGGGTGAAGTGGAAGTGGGGTTTTTTTTTTTTTTGGCTGATGCTGCATAAGCTTGCTTTCTTGCATCAAATGCCTCTACTAATGCTAATGCTAATTATGTCCTCCATTTTGGTCAACAGCATTTTCTATAGCAGAACGTAACAGGTCAACTGGAATAGCCAGCACAGGACATCTAATGCTGTCTTTCAGATCTGCCTTTGCCAGAGTTTGACATCCTTCCCGATACACCTGGTTCTTCAAAAAAACCCCATAACCAGAAGTCGCATGGGGTGAGGTCTGGTGATCAGGGTGATCAAGTTGTCTGGAAACAACTGCTGATGACTCGTTCGTCTGTAAAGTGTTGCCTTAGCAATCTTTCGACACAAATGTTGGATGTGGAGGTGGCGCACCATCTTGCATGATTATGGTATCCTGAAGGCACCCACATTTTTGCAGCTCTGGTATTGCGAAATTTATTGAACATTTCATAATATTGCTGTTCAGTGACAAAACAGGTGCAGGGTCTAGTCAGTGTTACCTGTTCAAAAAATATAGCCCATCATGAATGTGACCGTAAATCCACACCACACTATCACTTTTGAAGAATGCAATGGAACCTCTTGGATAACTCGAGGGTTTTCTGTTGCCTAAATGCGACAGTTGTGTGTATTCACTTGTCCATTTAAGCAGAAGTGGGCCTCATCACTCCAAAGGATGTTCCATTGCCAAGTGATATCCACTGTCATTCGTGCCAGAAACTGAAGTGCGTATGTGAAACGAATATCTATATCACCATGCTTTACCTGCTGTAGCACGTGCACCTTGTAAGGATAGTACCACAACACCTGATGCATTACTATCCTTACAGTGGAATACAGCATGTCCACTTCACGAGAAACGCTGGCACACTTGAGCTACCACATGGAGATTGAATTGATAAATCCACCAAGCCACATCTTCAACATGAGAGGAGTCCACTCGTTTTCGACCTCTACCTGGTTGAACACCAAGATGTCCTGTTGCTCAAATTTTGCAATCATTTTGTGGACAGCACAAACAGTCATAGGTCCACACCTTATGTGCTTCTGACACCAGAATTCTCTGATAGCTGCAGCTGCATTTTTGCTGTTCTGATAGTACATCTTCACTAATATTACCTTTTCCTACAATGTTGTTTGCCTGCTGTAGTGCAGGCAAACATCTACTGTATGATTTTGAAGAGACTGCTTTGCTTTTATATAGTACAGTAGAGCTGAGTAGTCCCGCTGTGGCAATAACTTACAATTATGCAAATAACATAAGTTGTTTACATAATCATAACTAAGATAGTTGTATGGCAATAAAAGACGAGTGCATTCTTTAGCATTAGCATTAATAGAGGCATATGATGCAAGAAAGCAAGCTTATGCAGCATCAGCCAAAAAAAAAACCACTCCCATTTCACCCCTTCATTCGTTCGAAATACCTGTCCAGCTGAGCCTTAAATTTATTTAGGCTATCAACTTCCACAACAAGGGATGGAAGTCTGTTCCACCAACCAGCTACCCGCTGGCTAAAGGCAAATTTCCACACATTTATCCTACATCTGTCTTTCCTCAATATGAATTTATGCCCTCTCAGGTGATTATTCTGAGCAAAAGGAAGAATCCCATTGGCATTGAGCATGCTCAAGGCTTTATGCACCTCTATCAGATCACCTCGCCGGTGCCTAGTCTCCAGACACTGTAATTTGCAAAACTTAAGTCTTTCTTCGTAAAAACAATCCTTTGTTCCATTCACTAATCTTGTTGCCTTTCTCTGTACTCGTTCCAGCAGCTCTACATCCTTCTTGAAATGAGGCCTCCAGACCTGTATACAGTACTCAAGTTGTGGCTTGAACATTTTATTATACAAGGGAATAATCACCTCCTTATCCATGCTAGAAAAATTCCAATATATAATTGACAAGACACCATGAGCTACTCTTGCAGCCCATCTGCACTGCTCAGAGAACTTCATATCTGCCTGCACAATTACCCCCAGGTCCTTTTCATTCTCTACCACTTTCAGTGTAGTACCACAGAGTTGATATGTTGCTCTGGGGTTGCTGTTTGCCATATGTAGTACTTTACATTTGTCAATGTTAAACTTCATTTGTCACCTCTCAACCTATCTGCTCAACTTTTCCAGATCCTCTTGCAGCAGCATAGTGTCAGTAGTGTCCTTCACAACCCTGCCAACCTTTGTATCGTCTGCAAACTTGGACATTCATCTTGATATACCATCATCAATATCATTTATGAATACAGAAAACAATAATGGACCCAACACTGTACCCTGAGGGACTCCTCTAATAACATTAGTCCACGATGAGCAGTGTCCATTGATTACGTCTGTCTTCTCCCCCTCGACCATCCCTTTATCCAAATCAGGAATTTGCCTCCATTGCCACACTGCTCCAATTTGTGCAGCAGTCTTCCATGTGCAACAGTATCAAAAGCCTTTCTAAGATCCAAATATATAATATCAAAGTTATTCCCTGCATCCTGTTCTTTTGTGACTGCAAGACTTTCCCTTAACAAAACCATGCTGTGTCTGAGCTATAACAGAAGTCTTGTCTAGATGATCCTGCAGTGCTTCTTTAATCAGTGCCTCCATTAATTTTCCTGGAATAGAAGTTAAACTCACAGGTCTATAATTACTTGTGTCAGCCTTTGATCCTCCTTTGGGAATTGGGGTCACATTTGCACATCTCCAGTCTATGGGTACCTCCCCTGAGTCCAAGGATGTTGTCATAATTATGGCTAAGGGTTTCTTACTTCCTTTGCTGCCTCCTTTAATATAACTGGATAGATCCCATCCACCCCAGGTGCCTGTTTTATGTTTATCCTCAACAATTTCTCCTCCAATTTCCTCTCAGTTATTACAAAATCATCTAGCTCACTGCAAGAGTTTACTTCACCTCTGGCATTCCCCTTCCTGAATAACTCCTCATGTGTGAATGTAGATGCAAAATATTCATTTAGTTTGTTAGCCATCTGAGCAGGATCCTCAACTGTTGAACCGTCAATATCCAGTGGACCAATTGGATTTATCCCTTTCCTTCTGGAGTCTACATAGGTAAAGAACTCTTTTCTGTTTTTCTTTGCATCCTTTGCCAAAGATTTCTTGTAATCTGCCTTCGCTTGCCCAGCCTCCTTTGTGACTTCGTTACAGACCAGCTTATATTTATCATAGGCTTCTGTGTCACATGTTAATTTATATGTATCCCATGCATTTTTCTCCTCTGCCATATGTCTCATTAGTTCATCTGACATCCATTTAGGCCTAAACCATGAACAATATTTCTTAGTTGGTATGTAAAGCCTAGTAGCTTCCAAGATAAGTTCTTTGAATGCTTCCCATTTTGAATTTGCTGTTGGTAACATCATCAGTTGGTCCCACTGTATAGAATTTAAATAGTCTTAGACCACCATAATCACCTTTTCAAAAGCAAAAACCCTTCCCTTTACCCTTGATGGTAGTTATCTCTTTGAGTAAATCCCACTTAAGCAGACTCTGATTACTGCTACCTAGTGGTTCCTTTATCTGCAGATTCTTAATGCATGAAGAATCACTACTGGTAATCAGATCAAGAGTATTACTCCCTCTAGTTGCCTCCCGAACATGCTGATGTAGAAAACAATCATCCAATAAATCCACAAAAGCCTTGCTAGTGTGTGAGTGATCAACCCACAAATTCCAGTCAATATCTGGGGAATTAAAATCCCCCATTATAAGACTCTCTGATTTACTGGCCCACTCTATTTCCCTGTACAGTTTCTTATTATACTCATTAGAGTCATTAGGCCTATAGCACACTCCTACTCTCAATTTTGATCTCCGAATGTTTTATTGTACCTATTTTTTTCAAATTTCTCTTAATTACAAGCCTTAGAACTCACTCCAGAGCCCTCTACATAGGGATACTTTAATTTTAACAACCCTGTACTTAAAGCTGAAAATACTAAGATGTAATCTGTTCTATTTTGGGTAGCAGATTGTACAACTTTGCTGCTCTTATGTAGAGCACTGATTAGATCTTGTTTGGATTATGGTGCTCCAGTTTATGATTCTGCCCAAAAGGAATGTACTATGCTGGCTGGATCCTATACATCACGATGCACTACAGATTGCACTTGATGCTTATAGGACATCTCCAATTGATACTCTATACATTGAAGGTCATGAACCCCCCTCTGTTCCTACGTAGAAGAATGCTATTACTTAAATATGCAGCCAAAATACAAAGTTGATCCTTGCATCCTATTCAGCCATACCTCTTTAATCAACCACTACTCAGTCTCTATAGAAATAAACCTAGTAAAATAAGACCAGCAAACCTCTGGCTCCTTGAAATATCACAGAATTGGAATGTTCCTCTCCACTACAGGCAAGAAGTAAAGAATTACTCTCACCCACCATGGACTCCCTATCCTCAACTGATGTGATACTTATTTTCTTCAATGGGGAAAGAATCATCTACCGACTCTGTGCCACAACTCCATGCAAGCCATATTCAAAGCTATACTGACTTCTTGCCAATATATATGGATGGTTCCGAATCTCATTCAACTGTTGGAGCAGCAGTGTTTTCCTCTGCTATCATATCAGCTTCCACTTGTGTACAGCAACTTTTCAGCAGAACTACATGCAGTGAAACTAGCTCTAGAAAATTTGACTCTTTATCCATCTGCAAAATTTTTAGTTTACACTGACTCTCGCAGCTTAATTTCAGCAATGCAAAATCCCTCTAATAAGGATCACCCTACTTTAAATCAAATCAGGAGTTTGCTATTGCAAATTGAACATCATCATCAACTAGTGAAGTTTTGCTGGATTCCAGCAGATTCAGGCATAAGGGAATGAACTGTATATCTCCCAAAAATTCATCCACTTTAGACTTAACCTCTGTCCTTATTCCCTATATAAGGACAGAGGTTAAGTATAGGACACTATATAAGGACAGAGGTTAAGTTGAGGACAGAGGTATCATAGTATTTTATTATATTTTATTTTATTTTATAGTAAAATTTTTTAATTGCTTGGCTGGTGTTTGAGTATAATTATTGCTCTGTCCTTATTCCAACATCTGATTATAATACAATTCAAGTAGCATGCCATGAACAGTGGACATAGCTATGGCACAACCAAACAAATAAACTTTCCAATTGAAAAAAGACCCAAAATTCTGGCACTCGAGCAATCAGACAGTGCGGCGGGAAGAAGTGGTACTCACATGGATGAGAATAGGACACACCTGACTCACCTCCATCTACTAATGGGTGATGATCCTCCTCAGTGCCCATGCTGCTTAGAACATCTAACAGTCAAACATATTCTGATTTACTGTTCACACTATCAACATCATTGAGTTTCAATACTTCAAAATCAGGCTGATCTTTGAGAACCGTTGACATTACATCATATCATCAGCAGTGCGTAGCACACGCTTCTTGATTAGACCGGGGTTTGAGCCCTTCACCACCAAATATAGAGGATGCAGAAAGGTCAGGGAATGATCACTGCATATCCCGGAGCAATATGGCCTTAATTGCTAATGCTCCTAAAAACCAAATAAGAACAACAACAACCAAACAGTGAGTAATATTTTGTTGGAACCCAGAACAAGTACAGAGAAGGGTAACAAGATTAGTGAATGGAACGAAGGGTTGCTCTTATGAAGAAAGGCTTAGTTTTGCAGATTACAGTGTCTGGAGACTAGGCACCTGCGAGGTGATCTGATTGAGGTGTATAAAGCCTTGAATGGCTTGAGCATGCTCAATGCTGATGGTATTCTTCCTCTTGCTCAGAATAATCACCTGATAGGGCATAAATTCAAATTGAGGAAAGACGGTTGTAGGATATGTGTGCGGAAGTTTGCCTTTAGCCAGCAGGTAGTTGATTGGTGGAAGTTGATAGCCTAAATAAATTTAAGGCTGGGCTGGACAGGTATTTAGAACGAACAGAGGAGTGAATTGGGAGTGTTTTTTTTTTTTTTTTTTTTGCTGATGCTGCATAAGCTTGCTTTCTTGCATCATATGCCTCTACTAATGCCAATGTTCCAGAATTTCAGGAAAAGAGTGCCAATCTTGCTTCTAAACAATCTGTTGCCACACTCTCACAAGAACTTCAGGTTCCTTATATGGATTATAAGCCTATAATTCGCAAGGCATGTTAACTTGTCACAGATCTGGAAAAGTAATACCCACAAACAAACTTTACTAGATAAAACAAAATCCAAAATTTGGGCTCCCTAGGTTCAGATGGAACAGACAAGAAGAAGTGGTATTAGCAAGACTAATTGGGCATACTCATCTAACACATCTGTTTTACTATTGGGAGAAAATCCACCCCAGTGCATATCTCATCATACTCAACTCACGGTCTGTCACTTTCTGGTAGACTGTCCACTCTAACACCATCAAGTCATTCTGTAGATTGAACAAAGCTCAGATTTTATCCAATTTCCTCGAAAATCAAGCTAACATAGAACTCTTGACATACTTGAAGTATATTGGCTTATATATTCAATAAATATAATGTATTTAATAAACTATGACAGTCTGGCCTCAGTAGCCCTTGTTGTCAGTAAACATGATATCAACAACAACAACCGCTGATGAGCTCTCCTCCCATTCATATGAGAATTGCAACAGTTCATCAATTCAAAAAAATTGCATCTATTTTTCAGTTTTTAGCCAGCTGATTGAGCTCTATACACTCAGTGAGATTTTATCTGACAGTGACCACATGTCAGCCACTTTTAGTTATTTAAAATTATTAAACCTGTTTACAAATTTATAAAATATACCATTTTTAATTTTTACCTATTTTGGCCTAGTGACCTAATTTTTTTTGGTCACTGAAATCTCTTTTTAACCATTATCTTTTGATGACCTAATTTTGGCAACACATTATAGCCTTATTTGCTAATGCTCCAATATAAACAAATCAAACCTTTCTAAACCTTTTACATTCAGATTTTAGATAACAATGTTAGATATTTTTAACTTTTTACAGATAATTTATGTACATTTATTTAAATAAGATTTTTTTTATATTTTATATATATGTATACATTATCTTTAATTATTAGTTTTTATTATTTGTAGATTTTGACATGGTAACCTGTTTATAGGTTACCAACATGTTTATATATATATTTTTTTTTCTTAGCTTGGTTCATTATGGTCTAAGCTGCCAGTGTGATACTATGTGTCAAATAACCAACCAGTCAGCCATCTTTATATAATGATAGATTGGGCAATTCATTATGATCCACTAAACAGTGATTACTATCCAATATCTGTGAAATTGTAATAAATAGTGCAGGCTGTGCAGAAAAGTTTCCAGATGGAAATTTCACAAAGTGAACTGGATCTGATACAAAGAATTTGGTGTTTTTAACATGAATTTTATTTTTCCCCTTCCATACTCAGTGACTGCAGCGATATCTTGTCATATCGATATCTGCATATCTTGTCAGATATGCAGCATGGCAGAATCTGCAATGAAGATTAATTACTATATTTAATAAATCACTTATAAACCATGTAAAATTAATAATACAGTTTATTAAGCTAATCGCCCAGATAACTATACATTTAAAGTGATGTTTCAGGCATCTTACCGATACCCATTATCAGACCATGCTGCTGACACACTCCTACTTGCTGATATTGCCAGAAACCTGATGCATTATATTATATTATTATATTATCTATATAAACCCTATATTATTATATTATCTATATTATTACTTAGCTGCCAATGCGCCATTAAAAACCAAACCAAATCTATATTATTAATTTAATGTGGTATATGAGTGGTTTATTAAATATAGTAATTAATCTTCATGGAAAACAACCACGTACCATCCTTCTCTAACTACGTTAGAATTTGCAATCCCAGAAACATCTAACAAATATTCTTATGAAACCCAAACTGTGATATGGCTTAATGTAAAAAAAAAAAAAAAATTAAACCTTAGAGCCTGTTATAAGTTTAAATAAAAAACTATGGAAAATACAAGGTGCATAAGAAAATAAAACAAAAGCAAATCATGATGGGGGTTTTCCTCCCCCTCCTACTTGGTGGTTAAACTCTATCATCAACTTTCAGTATATACTTATATGAGTAAGAATATGCAAATTGTACGTACCTCTAATACCAAGAGCTCCGTGAATTTAGTATTAGAGTTTTCTCTGAAAGTTCATTCAAAACTTCCCAGTACTGAGCTAGAATAAAAAAGTTATCACCAACTCAAACTGCATTAGCTAGATGAAACTTTCATAAACTTTTTAAATTCCAAAGGCACAAACAGTAATGTTTGTGCCTTTGGCATTTAAAATCTCTTTCGACACTACTTATCAATTCCCCTTACAGTTTATGCTGAAGACTTGGTGGGATTCACTATATGCCTATTAAACAACTTTTTGATGACCCACTTAAAAAATAAAAAAAAGGTAAACTGCAGCCATTATCAATCTACTGCAGGATGGAAGCCTCCTCAATCATTCATGTTGAGGGAAATGAACCATAATCTGCCATGCTGGTCCAGTGCGGGTTGGCAGATTGACTAGAAAATGACTAGAATAATTAGCAGTTAGGGAGGTGCCTCCATAGCCAGGTGGGCAGGAGCAGCAGTGCATAGCACACACTTCTTGATTAGACTGGGGTTCGAGCCTGTGACCACCAAATATGGAGGATGCAGAAAGGTCAGGAAATGACTGCTGCATATCCCTGGAGCAATATCGCCTTAGTTGTTAATGCTCCTAAAAACCAAATAACAACAACAGGGGCTTGTTGTTGTTACTTGGTACTACTCAAAGTATCATGCTACTCAAAGAGCATGTGTTGCTGTACTCTGTCTCCTGACTACTGAGCTACAGAGGCCTTTGACCCACTTAATATACCTTTACTCCTGTGTAATAGAATTTACATTGAAAATGCAAATCCAGAAAGCTGGCATAATTCTGCTCTCCTTGCATTCTTGAAACTAGTCAAGAAACTTACAAATCCAGTAATTGACTGTACCCCATTGTTCAAAAGTTGCCTGGAGGGATGCTAGAAAAAGTGATAAATGCATGATTAGTATAGTTTTGTGATGCTCAGGAACCATACACCTGGACCATCAGGAACCATCAAACCAGAAACATACAAAACACCTTCATCAGAAAGAACAGCTGGGCATGGTCTGCTTCAATGTTGAAGCAGGTGTAACCTGGCAGTATAGATTATACTACAAAAATCTCCAAATTAAAGCTCTTCTAAAGATCATTCAGAACTTCTTGAGTAATGAACTTTCCAGTTTCATATGGGTGCTCTTACCAAGGAAGGCTTAAGTTCTGCAAATTGCAGTGCCTGGAGAGTAGGCACCTGCAAGGTGATTGAGGTGTATAAGGCCTTGAATGGGATGAGATTATTCCTCTTTCCCAGATTAAGTACTTGGGGGGGGGGCATAGATTCAAATTGAGGAAAGACAGTATATGAGTAAGATATACTTCCATCTTTTGTTGTGGAAGTTGATAGCCTAAATAAATTTAAGGCTGAGCTGGACAGGCATTTGGAATGAATGGAGGGGTGAAATGGGTTTTTTTTTTTTGGCTGATGTTGCATAAGCTTGCTTTCTTACATCATATGCCTCTACTAATACTAATGCGTAATGTTGTCTCCAAAATCTTATCTATATTCAAGGGGTACTCAAGGCTCAGGTCTAAGTGCCACCCCATTCTTATATATCTGCAACCTTAATATCTCCTGTCACTTCCAAAATGTGCATGTGTGATCAAGTGACAACTAAAAGGTTCAATAAATAAAATATAAACCTGAAATAAAAATAGTGGTTATCAAATCTTCAGATGTAAGACTATTGCAATACATATCAGTAGAAAATGCAACTTTCATCCTAAACCTGAACTAAACCTGAACTGAGCATTTCATAAGCTGCTTCCAGGATCCAATTTCTTAACATAAATCTTGACAATAAGCTAAACTTCTTAGAATGTATAAAAAAATCTCCAAATTATTTCTTAAAAGAAACTCAGGATTCTCAAAGCCATATCAACTGTAATGTGAGATGCTGTATGCTACATGTGCTCTGCTTGTACCAATCACTAATAAGATCCAAAACCGACTGTGCTGCTCCGGTACATTTTTTTAATAAAAAAAATCCCAAACGGTTATTAAAATTTAACAGTATTTATGTATTGTGAATGAGGTTAAGGCTGAGAAGACTTGTTGACATTTGACTTGAATTTCTGTAGATTGTAATTTTCAAGAAATACACATGAAGAAAGATTGCTCCAGAAAACAGAAGTAGAAGGGATGAGGAAGAGGAAAAATTGTTTTGTGAGTTTGTAATTAGTGAATAAACACTGACTGGTTATGGTACATGTTCTGACTGGTCTGGAAGAGGGTGAGAGAATTACAGATGTGCAAAATGAATCTGTCGAGTAATAGACAGAAAAAAAAAGATAATAATAAAAATGAATAAAAAAATTATAATCCCTTGTCATAAGAAAGGAAGAAAACTTTGCAACACCAGCAAAAGTTATCCTGCCCTATATGAGGTCCAGTAAAAAAAGAAAGAAAAAAAAAGCTACTATTGGGGAAAAAATTACTGTGTCCATGAGATCCTGTGTTGCAAGGAGCCTATTAGAATGATTTCTGGGCATAAGGGTTTTCCTTCTAGAGAAGATTTTAGTGGTGAATTCCTTGAGTGTTTGGTATTTGACTCTGGTTTTTATCAGTTCACTCTCATTTTCAGGTTCAAACTTCTCAAAGGTCAATACTGAGGGCAGCTGGTGGTCATTGTGGATGACATACAGATAATGTGGGTGTAATTCTCAGTCTCCACAATAACAGCAAATGGTGGTTAAGAAGCCATGCCCATTCAGGAGAGATGAGAAGTAAATATTAGAAGAGAACCAGATTTTAACTTATTTTTCCATGATGAAGTTTACATTTGTGATAAATGACTTGTGATAGATGACAGGTCCTTTAGTTGAGTTATTCCATCTTTCCTGCCACTTTGCTGTCAGTTCTATCCAGCATCCTCTTTTCTCTGTCTTTGTGTTTCTGTTTTTATCTAATGTTATTTCTGTGTTGATGTCCTTATGTTATCACATAGACCTTTGAAGATGAATGTAGGTAATCTAGTTTGACAGCTGATGGATAGCTGCTCAATGGAACCAAACTGTTCCAGTTTTTATAACTGTTGGGACAAAGACTGTCTTTGAATGATAATTAATTTTTTTTTTTTTTCCCCCTTAGGTCCCAGTTCTATTTGGTGACTCTGATTAGCATTCCTGTATAGATTTTTTGTGGTCAGTTGCTTTATGTGGAATAGAAAGAATAACAAGAAGAATATCTATTATTACAGTTAGCAACTTTAGCTATTTAACCCACACATCTCCAAACTAAGGCTTGCCAGCTTGTCTGGCCTGTAAGAGATTTTTATGCAATCCATGGATATTTTTTCAAGATCTTTAAGAAATTATAAACTTAATTTTTTCCCACTGGAAACAGCAATATTTTTATGTTTAATATTATTCTTTTTAAAAATAAGTTTTTATTCCAGGGGTAATATTTGTGTTCACTTTTATTTGTATAGGAATGATCTAGTATGCATAAGAGGATGTACTGAATGTTTGTGTTATCCAGCAGTTTTTCAAATCTCCTCAATTTGGGTCCTGTGTGTTCATTCACTGTCACTGAAAAAAGAGCTGATATTATCAGTTGTATCAGCTGTAGTTATGTACAGTTGAATATTTAATAAAATAGACATTATAAAATGTGTGATAAATTTTTGGATCCAGCCAACCTACTACTCTGAATATTCCTAAGTGGCCCTCATTTCAAAAAGTTTGGAGATCCCTGTCTTAACAATGAGATTAATTTGTCATAAATTTTGATGGGATTCAGTTTGCCATGTAAGAGAATCATTTTTGTTTTGAGCAGGAAATAGTTAACTTGTTTTGGTTAGCCCAGAGTGAGAGAGAACTTCCTTAACTTCGAAGTCTTAATGAACTTTGAAGGACTGTTAAAGGTTGGCAATGTTTTCTTATTTGTTCCTCGAGTTCCCTGATATAAAATCGTTAAGTCATCTGTGTAAGCTATATGCTGGATTTTTTAAAGCTTCTTGTAGCCAGCATGACTATGTCTATGTTCCAGATGTGTGGGCCTAAGATGGAGCCTAGGGACAGCCACAAGAGGTATTTTTGGCCTTAATAATTACAATCTTGTCTAGGCCCCTTGATGCGGGCACCTGTACATGGTGAGGGGACCTCCCGGTGACACTGCTGGTCCTCCAGATTAGCATCACTGGAATCCATCACCCACAGTCTAGGTTCCAGGCTAACATCAATGGAAACTGGTGTAGTTGCCATGTGCTGCAACCTGTGGAAATTCATAATGGGGAACCCTGGTGGTTGAGGGGGCCCTGCTTCAACACACCACATTGGCTCCTGCTTCGACAAGACAGGTGGGTGGGTGGGTGGGTGGCCCGGCTAGGCTCAGTCGGCTAGTGGGTTCACCTGCATAGGTCAACTGTGTTATTGCCATGCCCCTACCCTCAAGGACAGGATTCAGGCTGCTGGTGGTGCAGGTATGGTGTCAGGGTAGCCTTGCTGTTTCACTCCCAAGCACATTTATTGCTTGCTGGGTAATGGACGTCCCTTTGGTCTCTATTGGGGGGGGGATCCCAGGCACACTGAACCATATTAAAAACCATTGTGAATCCTGATAAACTCATTTCTTCAGGGGCGCCAACCTGTCCCTATCTGCAAATATGGATGGAAATTCAGATAATGCTAATGCCGCAAAGAGATCCAGAACTGAAATACCATTAGGGCTTATCCCAAGATTTTTAATTATGCATTCCAACAGTGAAAAACCTATTGGGAAAATGTCACCCTTTTTTATACAAAAAGATTTAGAGGATTTGGCAAGGTCCCCCTAAATCAGTTAAGAGGCTTCGTTCTGGGGGGCCTCTTAATTGAAACTAAAAATGACAAATATTCCGAGCAGCTACTCCGAGCAATTGGAGGAATAACTATTACTGTAACACCACATAGAACACTCAATTCAGCAAGACGGGCCATTTCGTGGTGGGACCTTCTCAAAGTCACCAAGGAGGAAATCTGCTCTGAATTAAAACCACAGGGAGTGAGTGATTGCTGTAAAAAGAATTTCTGCGTGTAGGGATTGGAAACTTTTTCCCACTAGAAACATAATCCTCACTTTCAATTCACCAACATCTAATGAGGGCCCTGGGTGCCAAGCGATATTCTTGCGATTTATAGAGTGCTCTTGATAAGTGATTAAACTTATTTCTTTTTTTTTAAGTTCCTACATTTCTATCAACAGGCTTTCTTTAAAACCAGTTCTATATTTGAAAGCCACAAGTAAGAACACAGAAAGGAAACACACCTTTATTTATTTTCCTATATTTCTAGTTCTACTAAGCAACTAACATGTCAACTGCTTGGCCTCCGGGAAGCGCTGCTCCTGCCTCCCCGTGGCGTGGCGGGGCCTGTAACCTGGGGAGAAAGTTATCCTCCAGGGCTAAAAGGATAAAAGTTATCCTCCAGGGCTAATAGATTCAAATGACTATCCACCTCTAGAGCCTTCAATCTCCAGACCAGACATCCACTAATAACGACTGTAATCAACTGAAAAGGCTTCGAAGGGAAGCGTGTTGCAATGACATTACAAATTTTCTCATAATACATTCTCTCTCTACCCAGCCTGTGGGAAAATTATCACCATTTGTAATCCAGAGATATTTGGAATCCATTGCTGGAAAACCAAAAATGGTTAAACGATTGCAATCTGGAGACCTCCTTATTAAAACAGTCAACTCCAAACATTCCAAATGGCTGCTCAAAACAACGACATTCAGTAGCTATTACTCCACACAACACCTTAAATTGCGTCATAACTGAATGGGATCTACTTACAGTATCTGTAGAGGAATTAGTTCAAGAACTGAGCAATCAAAAAATTATCAGCACCAAAGGCATAATGACTAAAAAAGATGGAAATCTCATCCCAACTAGGTCCATCGTTTTAACTTTCAGTACACCAGATTTGCCATCCTGAGTAAAAGCTGTCTATTTAAACTGCTGAATTCGGCCTTATATTCCTAATCCCATTTGTTGTTTTAAGTTCCAGAAATATGGACATTCCCAGCAGGCAAGTAGAGGTGATGCCATTTGTCAGCCTCAACTCCCGTTTGCCCCAACTGCAAAGGAAATCACCCAAACCTTTTTAAATCTTGCAAAATGTGGAAAACAGGCAAGAAAATTCAAAAATATAAAATAAAACATAAAGTGACATATCATGAGGCACACTGTTGGGTTTAACGACACGACCTGTGTCGTTAAACCCAATAGCAGCAACGACAACTCCTAATCAGATTAAAGCTGGGTACATCAACTGTCCTGTACACCCATATGTCCCAAATATTTTATGGTGCTTTAGGTGCCAGAAATATGGACATTTGCAAATGGCCTGCTGTGAAGTCCTTGCATACACTCAATGTGGTGCAAAGGACCACGAAAAACCATTATGTTCAGCTACCAAACCCACCTGCATTAACTTCCAAGGAAAACATCCTGCTTATTCACAAGCATGCCAGAGATGGAAGGAAGAAAAAGAAATTCAACAACTGAATGCAGAGCTGAGCATATCTTATCATGAGGCAAGAAAAGCAGTGAAACCTATAAATAAACCCACCTATGCCCAGAAGGTAGCAGGAAGATGTTCCATTGGAACCCAAAAAGAAATTACAAATACCACCAAAAAAGACATTTACTCCCATCACCCATTACCTCTTAAGATCAAAAAAAGCCCACACAGAAAGATAAATCATAGCCACTCCTGTACTGGTATGGAATGCTCCACCAGTGGAAAAGAATAAGAAGCCTGAGGTATCCCCTAGTATCCAAGAAAATATGGAGGTTAAGGAGGAGGTGGTACCAGATGACTCAGCCTTAGAACTCTTTGCAGAGGAGGAAATGGACACACAACAACATCCATACTTCCCGAAAAGAGAGAAATCCAAGACTGACAAACTTAAGCCCTCAGCACCTTGGAAGCCGCCTGATGGACCCACTAAGCCAAAATAATGGCTAAATTCCTACAATGGAATTGTCATGGATTCCTGCAAAACAATGATGACATCAAGGCCTCCTGCAAAAGCATAAGTCAGTGTGCTTTTGCTTGCAGGAAACCCTTCCTTTCATAAGACCACTATCATACATAAGGATAGAACTGGGGATATACCTGCATAGAGGAAGTGCCATCCTTGTGGGCAACCAGAACCCCTTTCCAACCTGTACCGCTTTCCACTAATTTAGAAGCAGCAACAGTTTGCCTTACATTTGGGTTTTTATTAAATGTCTGTTCCATTTATTTTTTACCTGGGGCTGACATCTCTCAGAGTGACCTTGATGATCTCATTGTGCAGTTGCCTTCCCCTGTCCTAATCCTCAGAGATTTCAATGGACATATAACACCTTTGAGATAGCACTAACATCAATGGAAGAGGACGAGTCATAGAGCATATGCTCATGAACAATACCTCTCCCCTCTAAATGTGAGAACAAATACCCTTTCCTACACATGCACGTGTATGTTTTCTGCAATTGATCTTTCTATCTGCTCCTGGGTGCCTCCGTAGCCAGTGCATAGCACACGCTTCTTGATTAAACCGGGGTTCGAGCCCGTCACTACCAAATACAGAGGATGCGGAAAGGTCGGGGAATGACCACCTCATATCCCGGAGCAATATGGCCTTAGTTGCTAATGCTCCTAAAAACCCCACAACTAATCTATCTGCTCCCCTTGTCATCTCCCTTCACTTACTTGGGATGTGGAGGAGAATCCTTATGGAAGTGATCACTTCCCTATGATAACAACCCTAATTAATGGCAGACTGCATCTTCCTATTAAGCTACATTGGTGGAAGATTGATCAGGCTGACTGGAATGCCTTTCAACATCTGGAAAATTTTGATATCACCGCAGTCAGTCAGAAAGCTGTCAATAATGCAGTTACATACATCACAGAAAGTATAGTCTAGGCAGCTGCAACTGCAATTCCAAAAACGCCCACCCAGTTTCCACCCTTTCCCAAACCTTGGTGGAATGCTGAATGCACAGCAGCAAAAAAAGGCACAAAACAAAGCTTTGGGGGGGGGGGATATTCCAAAGATATCCTATGGCCAGCTTTCTAGCCTTTAAACATGCACAAGCCAAAGCACAATACATCTGCTGTCAGAGACAAAAGGAAACCTGGATCTGTTTTACATCCTCTATAACCCAGACAACCAGCACTAAGGTGGTCTGGGAGAAAATCTAGAAAATGAAAGGGAAATACACTACACCCCTCATCAGTCCTGGAATATAATGGATGTACTATTGCAGACTCTACTGCAATAGTGAATGTTCTTGGGGAAACGTTTTCTAACATCTCAACAACATCATCCTACTCCCCAGAGTTTCTGGTCCTAAACAAAACAGACCCTTAATTTTATATCAAAGGGTTTCCACCCATATAATGGGCCATTTACCATCCACTAGCTGAAAACGGCACTTGCCCTTTCAAAGGCTACTGGTGTTGGATGAGACGACATCCATTATGAAATGATCAACCAAAATCTGTCGACCTTCTGCTTTTCATGTACAACAGAATCTTCCCTGAAGAGTAATTTCTGGACACCTGGCGCAAGGCAACTATTCTTGCTTTTGCTAAGCCAGGAAAGGATCCTAAATCTCCGAAAAACTGTCGTCCTATTTCTCTGATTAGCTGTCTGTGCAAAATATTGGAGAGAATGGTCAACACTTGTCTCTTATGATACTTAGAATCGAATGACCTTCTCTCCATGCGGTTTTGAAGAAACAGGTCCACTTTGAACCACTTAATTAGACTGGAAACATCTATTTGAGATGCTTTCCTAAAAAGAGAACACTTGGTGTCCATCTTCTCTGACATAATAAAAGAGTACAACACAACTTGGGGATTTGGTATTTTAAAAGACCTTTATAACATTGGTCTAAGAGGTAACCTTCCCGTTTTTATTAAAAAAAATTTTATCCCACCATCATTTTCGAGTAGGATCCACTTTTTGCCATTAGAGTAAACTCCATTACTAAACAACTTTCTCCAACTATAAACAGTGCACTCTACATAGATGACTTCAGCGTATTTTCTCAATCGTGCAATATGAGGTTTATTGAGAGACAACTGCAACAAGCCATTGATCATCTTAGCTTCCTGGCCACAGTGAATGGTTTCAGGTTCTCACTGGAGAAGACCGTTTGTGTCCATTTTTGTCACAAACATAACCTCCACCCTGAATTAAGACTTAGACAAAGCACCATTCCAGTAGCAGCAGAGTCAAAATTCTTGGGACTCATATTTGAGAAAAAGCTGACAGTCATCAGCTAAGCACAGAGTGCACAAGAGGGTTGAACATTCTTCATGCTCTCTCTTCTTCTTGGGGTGCAGACCACTGCACTATACTCCATCTGTATTGTGTATTTGTCCAATCAAAATTAGATTATGGGTCTCAGGTGTATAAGTCTTCCAGAAATGGTGCACTTCGCTGAATGCACCAGTAGCATTACGAATGAGCCATTCATATTGCTACTGGTGCATTCAGATCATCACCTGAACCAAAGCAAATGAACCAACCTTGCTGCATTGACAAAAGCAGCTGCCTGTACAGTATGCCTTCAAACTGACTCCCTGCCAAATTACTCCATATGACATCCGTTTTTCAGCCACAATTTTTAAGATGCATCCAGCTGCCATTCTGCATTCATGTTCAAGAGCTACTCATCGAAATTAACATCACAGTAGACAAGGTTGCTCGATCACCTTATACCCTGGCATGCTGAAATATCAGCATATGATTTCTTGCTCAAGAGTGCGATCAAGTCTAATACCCCGTCTTCTCTCTACCTTCAACATTCTGTGCAGAACATTCTGACTTCTTGTCAGTTTACACAGACAGTTCAAAGTTGGAATCATGCGTAGGATCTGCTGCTGTTTTCTCAGATAATACTATATCTGAACCGATTTCCCTTGAATGCAGCCTATACACTGCAGAGCTGCATGCTATACAGTTAGCTCTAGACCACATAAGAAATCGCTGATACCAACGGTGTATTTTATATACCGATTCAACGAATGCACTTCAGGCTTTATCAGCGATGTCACATTAATCATCCAACCTTATTATAAGCGAGGAGGCAGCAAAGGAAGTAAGCAAACCCTTAGCCATAATTATGAGAGCTTCCTTGGACTCAGGGGAGGTACCCATAGACTGGAAATGTGCAAATGTGACCCCAATTCACAAAGGAGGATCAAAGGCTGACACAAGTAATTATAGACCTGTGAGCTTAACTTCTGTTCCAGGAAAATTAATGGAGGCACTGGTTAAAGAAGCACTGCAGGATCATTTAGACAAGACTTCAGTTATAGCTCAGACACAGCATGGTTTTGTTAAGGGGAAGTCTTGCCTGACCAACTTGATTGGATATTATGATGCAGTCACAAAAGAACTGGATGCAGGGAATAACTTTGATATTATATACTTGGATCTTAGAAAGGCTTTTGATACTGTTGCACATGGAAGACTGCTACACAAATTGGAGCAGTGTGACATTGGAGGCAAATTGCTGCTATGGATAAGGCCCCGGGTGCCAAGCGTTCCGTGACCAAGCGATTTCTTTGCGTATCTCAAAGCGTTATCTCTAAAGAGCCTTCAAGTGATAGATTATATTTTGTTTCAACAACCGTTTTCTTTATTTATTAATTAGTGTAGCTCTTTTGCACTAGAAGAAGTAGGCAAAGGCCCAGAAAGGAAAGTTACCTTTCTGTTTTTTATTTCTAATAGTACTAACTAACTAACTTAGCCGCTTGGTCACCTTGTGGCACTGCTCCTGCCTCCCCGTGGCGGGGCCGGAAATCTGGGTGGTAAAACCAACCCCCAGGGCCAAAAGGAGCAAAACATGGACTGTGACAATTTTCCACCGATTAGGACTGCAAATCCAAATACACTGGATTTGCACATACCCGATAATGACTTATCCAATCCAAAGAGACTGAGGACGGATGCTCCCCGAATGGAAAACCCAAGTTTTCTGATTCTGCATTCGCTAACTAACCAATCGTTGGGTAGTTTATCACCATTCCTCATTCAAAAATGTCTTGAGAGCGTAGCTGGCTCCCCTAAAATGGTACGACGACTGAAATCTGGCGACCTGCTTGTTGAGACCACCAACTCAAAACACTCTGAGTCTCTACTCAGACTCACCTCATTTGGTGGAGTTTCAGTTAAAGTGTCCCCACATGCCACTCTTAATTCATCCAAAGGTGTTATTTCTGAATGGGACCTGATGAATGTATCAGAAGAAGAAATTGTTCAGGAACTGCAGGACCAGAAAGTCACACAGGCAAAACGAATTATGATGAAAAAAGATGGAGAACTCCTTCCAACTCGTAGCATAATTTTGACATTCAGCTCACCTAATTTACCTTCATCCGTAAAAGCAGGGTATTTGCATTGTCGCATTCGCCCATATATCCCGAACCCAATAAGATGTTACAAGTGTCAGAAATTCGGACACTCACAAACAGTCTGTCGAGGAGACCCCGTATGTCCTAACTGTGGTTCAAAAGATCATTCCCAGGCTGACTGTAAAGCCCAGGCTCCACTCTGCGCCAATTGTAAAGGTAACCATCCAGCCTTTTCTAAAAACTGTGAACAATGGAAATATGAGAAAAAAATTCAGAAATATAAAATAGAAAAGAAAGTTTCATTCCCAGAAGCCAGAAAGCAAATACAACTAATCACACCTAGACGCACGTATGCTGAAGCCGCTAAAAAGTTTCATTCAGTATCGGTGCAGACTGATACATCAATACCTCCAAATACCTCTATTTCAGAATGGGCTCGTTCCCTGCTCAGTTCTGCACCTCAACCTTCAAAGCAACAGATTTCTACTAGAGCTAACAATACACCAGTCACGATACCACCTTCTGCCGGTGCAGATCCCGTAAGATCCGTCCAAGCAGATAACGCAGATTCTAATCGAAAACAGACATTTGACTCCTCCCTTATGGATACTAATGAAATTTCCAATCAAGATGATACCGAAACCATTCTGGAGATCCATCCAGAGGATGAAATAGACCAAAGACCGGTTTTCTCAAAAAGAGAAAGGATTAAAATTGACCGTGCCAAACAGACTTCCAAAAAGCAGTCAGATTCAGTTCCTTCATCTAAATTGAAATAATGAACAACGTTGTCCAATGGAATTGTAGAGGCTTTAGGAGCAACATTGATGACATATACGACATAATTAAGCAGCATAAACCAGTGGGCATCTGCCTACAGGAGACATATCTGACTCCTCAGGTATCTCCTTTGATAAAAAACTATACTCTTTTCAGACAAGATAGACCTATTGCAAATAATGCTCGTGGTGGAGTAGCCATACTCATAGATTCGCGAGTCCCGTGCAGACGCATTTCTTTACAAACCTCTATAGAAGCCGTTGCTACCCGAATAGCAATTGGCATCACTCTGACTCTTGTTTCGATCTATCTACCACCCAATCATCCGTGTACTATTCACGAACTTGAAAAGCTTATAATGCAGTTGCCAACGCCTTTCTGTTTATTGGGCGACTTCAATGGACACCAACCATTGTGGGGTTCTCCCAATGCAGATGGACGAGGGCAACTCATTGAAATGCTCATTGACAGACAAAACTTAACCATCCTAAATACTGGTTCACCCACTTACATCCATCTCCCAACAGGAACAGTGTCTGCAATAGATCTATCAATATGCTCTCCGACCCTCTTTCCTAATATTGAGTGGACAGCTCTAGATGATCCACTAAACAGTGACCACTACCCATTAATCTGTAAGATCCAAACATCACGCTCTTCAACTGCAAAAAACCAAATAAAATGGAAATTTACCAAGGCAGATTGGGCCAAGTATACCTCTCATGTTTCATTTGATAAACAGATCATTGAATCCTTCCCAATTGACACAGCCACTGATCATATCACCAAAGAAATTCTAGCAGCTGCATCCATTGCCATCCCACAATCACAATCAGTCACCTACAGACCCATAAATTATTGGTGGAACGATGAATGTAAGAATGCCAAAAAAGAAAAAAACCGAGCGTGGAATATATTTCGCAAATACCCTACTACCAACAACCTTATAAATTATAAGAAACTAAGAGCCAAAGCCCGACACATCAGAAAGGAAGCTAAAAAAAACTCTTGGATCCGATTTGCGACTTCAGTAAATAAAAATACTGATGTAAGAACAATATGGAAAAAAATAAGACAGCTAAATGGCAAATTTCCTCCATTATCCTCGCCAATATTCAACTGGAATGGACAGGAGCTCTCTAGTCCTGCAGAAATTGCGAATACTCTAGGGACAATATTCTCCCAGTTGTCTGCCTCGAACTCGTATGATCCGTCATTTCAGAAGATCAAAGCCTCAGCCGAAAAATCAAAACTTAACTTCAAAACCGCTGCTTCTCTACCATACAATCAGACACTTACTATGATTGAACTTCAAAAAGCTATATATTCCTCAAAGAACAGTGCTGCTGGTCCAGACGGAGTATATTACATAATGCTTCAACACTTAGACAATAAATCACTGTCATTGCTACTGACCTTTTACAACCGTATATTCATTGAACATTCATACCCCACTCGCTGGCATCACTCCTATGTAGTGGCAATTCCCAAACCAGGCAAAGATCATTCTATCCCTCACAATTATAGACCCATCTCTCTTACCAGTTGTTTGAGTAAAACATTAGAAAAAATTATACACCGCCGATTAACATGGTATCTGGATTCAAAACATCTAATCTCTGATAACCAGTTTGGTTTCAGAAAAAATCGCTCATCCCTAGATCTTATGGTTAAAGCTGAAACAAATATCAGGAATGCATTTATACGAAATGAACATCTTGTCATGGTCTGCCTTGACATAGAGAAGGCCTTTGACACCACCTGGCGCTTTGGTATCTTAAAAGATCTTCATTCCCTTGACCTGAGAGGTCACTTACCATGCTACATACAAAACTTCCTTCAGTATAGATCTTTTCAAGTTCGCTATAGAGAAGTCTTCTCACAAATCTATATACAAGAGCAAGGAGTACCACAGGGCTCAGTTCTCAGTGCTACTTTATTTGCATTGAGAATAAATCATATTACCAAATGTATTCCCAAGACTGTGAACTCATATCTCTATGCTGATGATCTGACTGTTTCCTGCAGTTCGCCGAATATGAACTTCATTGAAAGGCAACTACAAATCTCACTAAACAATATTGAACTATGGATGACACAGAATGGTTACAGACTATCTCATCAAAAATCGAGTGCCATTCACTTTTGTAACAAACGAGGGATGCATCCTGACCCAGAGCTACACCTAACAAATCATCCTATCTCAGTTATGAGTAGCATTCGCCTCCTCGGTCTAATTTTTGATAGGAAGCTTAATTTTTTAGAACATATCAAATATCTCCGGACAACCTGCCAGAAAAAAATGAACATTCTCAGAGTTCTTTCTTCTACAACATGGGGTGCTGACCGTTACACCTTACTTCACCTGTATAGAACTCTAATTAGATCTCGTCTTGATTATGGAGCCCCGGTGTATGACTCTGCTAGGGAGAGTGTGCTAGTACGGCTTGCTCCTGTTCAACATTCTGCCCTTAGGATTGCTACAGGTGCTTATAGAACATCGCCAGTACAAAGTCTCTACGCCGAAGCCCATGAAATTCCACTCTGCCTCAGAAGGAAGGTGTTACTTTTGAATTATGCCGCTAAAATTCAAAGCATGCCTACCCATCCAATTTGGCCTATACTTAGTGATCCACAGTTTAAAATGTTCTACAGAAATAAACCCAGAGCAGTCCAACCTACTGGCATCAGATTGCAGGCTCTATCTGAAAGCTGGAATGTGCACCTTGAAAAAGTCCTCCAAGATCCAAACACTTCAGTTCCCCCATGGTCCTGGGTTAATCCATCCTGTGACAATTACTTCCTGAACTGGGGAAAAGATTCCCTTGCAAATATTAACGTGCGACAACTTCATACTTCTCACACACAAAATTATCCGCATTTCATGAAAATATACACAGATGGATCAAAGTCTGATAGTGGAGTAGGTGCTGCAGCAGTTTTCCCTTTTAACACCATCTCTGTATCTCTGCCTACTGAATGCAGCAGTTATACAGCTGAGTTATTCGCCATTAAACTTGCCCTAGAAAATATTATTCATTGCTCCATTAAAAAAAGTATAATATATACCGACTCGCAGAGTACACTAGTAGCCCTACAAAGCATCTCCTCACCAACCAATCCTTTAATACAAACCATAAGAAGTAAGATGATTCTTATTCAGGAACGCCAGCAAGTAGTCATCTTCTGCTGGATCCCAGGTCACACTGGGATCCCAGGAAACGAATGCGCAGACCATGCTGCAAAACATCCATCTAACCCATTATCTTCAGGCTTTTGTGTTCCATATGTTGATTACAAACCTATGATACGAAGGACATGTAAGGAACAATGGACACTTCTATGGCAAGCTCAAAGGGGTAATAAGCTATTGGAAATAAAATCAGAACCACAGTTATGGACCTCTAGTTTTCGTACTAACAGAAAGGAAGAAGTCATCTTAACCAGAGCACGAATCGGCCACAGCCAGTTTACTCACCTATTTCTCCTTACAGGAAATGATCCTCCACAGTGTTCTCAATGCAACTGTCAGCTAACAATGAAGCACATTCTTGTTGAATGCACTCTGTACAAACATGCTCGGCAATGTTCATTCAGCTTCCTTCCAAATCTAAAAGAACCTCTAAAACTCTCTCACATCATAGGCAACGATGCTAATCCCTTGGAGTTATTCTGTTTTCTTAAACGAATAAAACTTTATGATCTTCTCTGACTGTTTCCATAACAGTCACCATTGATAACTTTCATATCACTGATAGGCGCAATATGGTCTAAGCAGCCCTTGCGCCAAAAATAACAATAACAACAACAACAGCTATGGATAAAGGGGTGGTTGAGGGGGAGAAGACAGAGAGTGGTAATCAATGGACACTGCTCATCGTGGACTAATGTTATTAGTGGAGTCCCTCAGGGCTCAGTGTTGGGTCCATTATTGTTTTCTGTATTTATAAATGATATTGATGATGGTATATCAAGTTTAATGTCCAAGTTTGCAGATGATACAAAGGTTGGCAGGGTTGTCAAGGACACTACTGACACTATGCTGCTGCAACAGGATCTGGAAAGGTTGAGCAGATGGGCTGAGAGGTGGCAAATGAAGTTTAACATTGACAAATGTAAAGTACTACACATGGGAAACAGCAACCCCCAGAGCAACGTATCAACTCTGTGGTACTACACTGACAGTGGTAGAGAATGAAAGGGACTTGGGGGTGGTTGTGCAGGCAGATATGAAGTTCTCTGAGCAGTGCAGACAGATATGAAGTTCTCTGAGCAGTGCAGACGGGCTGCAAGAGTAGCTCATGGAGTATTGTCAATGATATACAGGAATTTTTCCAGCAGGGATAAGGAGGTGATTATTCCATTGTATAAGGCAATGGTCAGGCCACACCTAGAGTACTGTATACAGGTCTGGAGGCCTCATTTCAAGAAGGATGTAGAGCTGCTGGAACGAGTACAGAGAAGGGCAACAAGATTAGTGAATGGAACAAAGGGGTGCTCTTACGAAGAAAGGCTTAAGTTTTGCAAATTACAGTGTCTGGAGACTAGGCACCAGCGAGGTGATCTGATAGAGGTGTATAAAGCCTTGAATGGTTTAAGCATGCTCAATGCTGATGGGATTCTTCCTCTAGCTCAGAAAAATCACCTGAGAGGGCATAAATTCAAATTGAGGAAAGACAGATGTAGGATAGATGTGAGGAAATTTGCCTTTAGTCAGCGGGTGGTTGGTTGGTGGAACAGACTTCCATCCCTTGTGGTGGAGGTTGATAGCCTAAATAAGTTTAAGGCTCAGCTGGACAGGTATTTGGAACGAACAGAGGGGTGAAGTGGAAGTGGGTTTTTTTTTTTTTTTGGCTGATGCTGCATAAGCTTGCTTTCTTGCATCAAATGCCTCTACTAATGCTAATGCTAATCCCAGATTCAGCAGATAATATACACTCTCTATGGAGGTGGTTTCAATATCCACTTCTGCTGGATCCCCAGCCAGCCATGTCTGAATTAGAAGAAATGATTTGGCTGACACTGCAGCTGAATCGGTAGCCATGATGACCAGCTTGACCTGTTAGTCCCCTGTACAGACTACAGGCAAGCAGTCTGTAGTAAGTTACATTTTCAGTGGTAAAAATCGTGGCATCGCCACGTTACAGACAAGTTATATCAGAATAAGCCTGTGATTCATCTTTGGCAGTCTAGTCTATGCAGGGATCATAAAGAGGAAGTTCTTGCTTGGCTATGCGTAGGACACAGTCATTTGACACACTCCTTTCTACTGAGGGCTGATGACACTGTTTTATGTGTGAAACCTGACTGTACCAGTTTTAAAAATACTTGTTTTACCACTTTTTTCCCATATGGTTGAGCCATATATGCTCAGTCAGATTTTATGACAGTGTGTGTCAGCAGTTTTTAAATTTTTAAAAACGATTAAAATATGTACGCTCATATAAAATGTACAATTTTTTTGCATTATACTGATTTTTATTTAGTGATATGTCTATATATGTATATATATAAACTTTTGACGAGGTAACCTTTTTAAGGTTACCAAACCTATGTTTTATGAATTTTAACATTTTAATGGCACATTATAATGTTAAAATTCATTTTTAACCTTGTCATTTTTGTGCCACAAAAATCAAATCTTGTCTAGGAAATAACTTCTAGTTATTTGATAGAGTTGGTTGGGAGAAACAGTAGAGTAGAGCATGTCAAGAGCACCCTTAGACCAGAGGCAGTCAAATACAATCCTTTGAAGTCAACTAAGACTAGCAATACATATTTATAACTAAATGCACTTAGTTATCTTCACATGGATATCATCTGAGGATCTGCCAGGTAAAAATTCATATATATTTTGGTGGTAACATTGTTTCAAGATGTGCAGTAGTTCTTTGCCATCAGCCTTTTAAGCAGCTTGCCTGAGTTGGGAGCAAAGCAGTTTGCTTATTTCTTTGCATCAGAGAGGAACTTATTGGACTTTTGTACTATTTTCAGGAGAACTGTTTACCAACATTTTAGTAAGCTCCATCCATAAGACATTCCTTATATAACATAAGGAGGATTTCCACTTTTATATTATTATGAATCTTCTTTTATTCTCTAGTACTGTAGATGTAATCATGGGCATTTGTTCAGTTTAATTTTTGAGATGGCAGATTTAAGTTCTTCCTACATTGGGGAGGGGGGGGTATCTTCTGGAGGATGACAGGATTTATTAAGTGGTTCTCTTATTTCTTTGTGATATTGTTCTATTCCAATTTCATCAGCTGGTAGAGCTTATTTAAGATTATATTTACTGTATCTGACCAGTCTATAGCTTCTGGTGTGTTGATGTCTGTAGTGCAGTCAGTTCTGCTATAACATGCATTTTAGCAACGCGAATTTGCCCCAATATAACTGATATATTTGGGAACAATGCAAGTATAATGTGATTTTCGCATTGACTCTTGCATGATTTTGTCTGCGAATAACACCAAGTGGAAGCAAACCCGGCACTAAGCTGAATGTAGTGAACTGTGCAGCAGTACATACAAGTTTACAAAGCTTAAAAGGTGTCAATTTTGTGTGAGAGCTGTATTGGTTGGAGACTGTTGTCATTCGTTGCATTCACAAAATAATAGGTGATATTGTAGGCTGACTCATGTTTTCAGGAGCTCACATTTTTCTGTTTGAGCAGAAATTTCATGAGGTGGGATAGCATGAGCAGAGGAGCACATTTCTGGAGGTCCCTACCATAACACAATAAAAATAATTTGCACTTCCCAGTCTATGGACTTTTCTGTTAGTGCAATCTAATTATAAACGGGTAGTAAACTCGATCTTATTGCATTTACAATAATATGGATAGCTGGAATTCTGTGGATTTTTACATTAGTATGGTGAAATGTGTTTCTCCTTCCATGACATCTCCAATCATATAAAACACATAAATAAATTTTCAGAATCTTCTCTTCATTCCTATACGAGGAAGGTGGAAAGTTGGTTCTGTGAGTTTGAAGTTGGATAGTAATTGGATGTTGGCAGCATGTGTTTGGACTGTTTTGAAAGAGAGAGTGGGAATAATAGAAGCCAATTCAGAAGAACAGTGCCCATCGAGTATCTGTAGAAAAGGCATGCAGCAGAAACAGTACATCTATGAGACTGCGAGTAGAGAGACCCTCTTAGAGAGGAGCCATTAATTAACCTAATTGCCCTCTTCTCAATGGAATCTAGAAGCCTAAGAGAGGTTTTGGGGGCACCGCCCCAGTTGTGGGAACAATATTCCATGGTAGGGTGGATTTGCAATTTGTACAGAGTGAACAGCTGTTTGCAAGAAAAGTAATGCCAAAAGCAAAAGAGAAAACCAAGTGTTTTAGATGCAGAGGAAGCAATATTTGTAATGTGCTTGTGCCAAGAGAGATTAGAAGTAAGGGTAATCCCAAAAAGAAATATATCAACTTGCCTAGAAAGCGGAGTGTCACCAAATATAAGCATAGGAGCAGAAGAATCCATTTTGCGAGATATAAGACAACTGAGTTTTAGAAGGACTGAAATCAACTAAGTTGTCTTTGCCCCACTGGAGAATTACCTGGAGATTGGCATTTAAGGAATTGGTAGCAGTTATTCGAGAAGTTGAAGCTGATTGACCAGGGCAAGGTTTCTCAAAATGGAAAGTGGAATGCAATGTGCTATCATCAGCAAAACTATGAATAGGATTTCCAGTCAATGGAAGAAGGTCATTAATATACAAGAGGAAAACAGTGGAGGAAAGAACTGAACCTTGGGGAACACCAGCATTAGAGGAGACGTTAGAAAACAGAGAGCCATCTACCATCACCCTCAGTGAGCGATCAGAGAGAAAACTGGATAACCAATTACAAAAAACACTTGGCAAACCATAAGATGGAAGCTTGTTTAGAAGACCTTTATGCCAAACACAATTGAAAGCCTTTGATATGTCAAGAGAAACTGCTTGTGTTTCACCAAACTTTTCCATTGAATTTGTCCATAAATGGATAACATAAGCTAGAATATCACCAGTGGATCAACACTGACAGAATCCATACTGGCGATTGTTGATCAGACGGAAGGTTTCTAGGTAGTTTAAGAGTTGGCGGCTAATTGATTTCTCCATTACTTTAGAAAGAGTAGAAGTAATTGCAATGCGGCGATAACTGGATGGGAGGGACGGGTCAGCCTTTTCAGAAACTGGCTGGATATGAGCAAATTTCCAAGCAAAAGGAAAAACACCTTTGGAATAAGAAAGTGATAAAAAGTGGCAAAGAACAGGAGTAAGTTCGGGAGCACAGGTTTTGAGAACAAGTGGAGAAATACCATCAGGACCTGGAGCTTTCTTAGCATCAAGATTCGTCAAAATCCTTCTGACATCCTTTTGACAGAAAACTACAGGAGGCGCTGAATGGAGTGTGTTGGGAATGGTGGGAGGTGTTTTACCAAGATCATTAATACCTGAGTTGGAAGAAAAATGGGATGCTAGCAGGTCAGCTTTATCCTTGGATGAAGTGTCAAGAGAACCATCTGGTTTTGACAGAGGTGGGAGCAGAGATGGGCAAAAGATGCGGCCAATAGTTTTGGCAAGAGACCAGAATGTTTGGCTACCATTAGGGAAAGAAGCAAGTTTTCTACTCTTAGCCTGTTCAAAATCTAGTTTGGATTGATTAAAGCTGCTTTACAATTTTTGCGAGCTTTTGTGTAGGCAGAAAATGAAACTGAAGGATACCCATAAATAAATACCCATTTAAAACATAACTTCACCAAAGTCTGTATGTCGAAATTAACGAATCATCCCTGTCACTTCAAAGAAAACAGTTGTCTCTACAATATACTTTTAAACTGAACTCCCTGCCAGACCACCCCACGAGGACATCTATTTTTGAACCACAATGGGAAAATCTTTATAACGCACGTCAGATTGCCATTCGGTATTCATATCCAAGAGTTTCTTCTCAGAGAGTTTAACATCTCGGTAGACAAGGTTGCCCAATCACCAAAGCAACCCTTTTCAGCACCGCTCCTCAGATTCTAGCACATGACTTCTCCTTTAAGAACTGGATGAAGTCAGATACCTCATCTGCCGTCTACCTTCAGCTCTATTCACAACACCATGCCGAACACTCTGACTTCTTGCCCATTATTACAGACTGCTTGAAGTCAGAATCATCTGTGGAATCTGTCGCTGTCTTTTCTGACATTATTATATCTGAGCAGATTCGCTCTGAATGCAGCATATACACTGCAGAAATACATGCTATAGAGTTAGCCTTGGACCATATAAGAACTTGCCAATACTGACAGTTTATTATATACACTGATTCAGTGGGTGTGCTACAGGCTTTATCATTAATGGGACAATACTTATCGTCCTGGATTCAACAGATATACTTATATACACCCTCTATTTATGCAGTTTCAATATACACTTCTGCTGGATCCACAGCCACATCAGAATTAAAGGAAACAATTTCGCTGACAATGCAGCCAAATCAGCCACCCTGCCGAATAATCTTGACCTGTCAGTCGCCTGTACAGACTACAGGCAAGTAAACTGCAATAAATTATACCCTCTGTGGCAAGATTTCTGATATTGGCAGGTAACAAACTTTATCAGATCAAGCCTAATCAAATTATGGCAGTCTGGTCTGCACAGGAAGAAGTTGTTCTTGCTTGGCTGCACATAGGACAGACATAGTCATCTGACACATTCTTTTTTGTTGAGGGCCAATGACTGTCCTACATGTATGCAGTGTTTATCCATGAAACATATTTTAACCAAATGTACAAATTTCAGAAATACCCGTTTTATCGCTCTTAACGATCTGACTAAGCCGTATACACTCAGTCAGCTTTTATCCAACAATGACTACGTCATTTTTTTTTTTTTTTTTTTTGTAAATATTAAACTATTAATTTAAACGGTTGGTGTATTAATCTAATATTGTATACATGTCAGCAGTTTTTGCAATTGATGTTTAGTTATACCCAGTGGTGAGCTATAGTGGGCTTGCAAGAGCCCATTATTATTTATTTTTTTTAATTTGTGAGCCCATTTAATTTGAATCGATCATTTATTTTACAAATGAAATCCTGAATGCAATTATTGAGTATGCAGAGCCAAAACTATGGTGAGGCAAGCGGGGACCCATCCCCACCATTTTAATGGTGCAATCGACCAGTTATGTATTTTAAAATTGCTTCATATTTGATTTAATTACAGTTAGTCCTCTGTTTAACGAATTCTTTTATAGCGAATTTTTTGAATTCCCCTTGGTAATTACATTTAAAATAGTTTCCGTTGAACAAAGAAAATTTCCATGTAACGGATGGATTACGAGAGACAATTTCGTACACATTGCTCACACCTCTGGCTTTTAGGCAATTTAGGTAATTAGACAGCACGAATTAAGGGTGAAAGGGATAACCATTTCACAATGTTAGTGGTGTTCATAAAACCTAAGCAGTCACATACCGAGAAGTTGTGCTAGTCAGTATGCTTTCCATATCCAGTCAGAGGATTAAGAAGATTCCTGACACAGATAATGACACAGCCTATAAACGGGCATGTTTTTTTGGAGAAGAGAGTGATCCACGCCTTCCAGTAAATTTCTCTGTCTATGTTTACATGGTCACAGTAGCTGAATATCCGTGTGATTCCAACATTTTGCACACTATTCAAAAAACTAGTGACAGTAGCAACATGGGGGGGGAGGCGATTGAGGCAACTAAGATATTACATAAACTTTATGAAGATGAAATGTTGACAGGTTTTGAAACTTCGCCAAGACTTTCACTGTGTAGAAAATGCTCTAAAATATAATGGCATAGGCAATAATTGAAAAAAAAAAAAAAAAAACACTGTATGCATTATATCACCAATCTCCATAAAACCAGTGCAAATTAAGGATGATTGCTAAAGAACTTGATGTGGAAACTATAAAGATCGGTCCTGTGTTCGAGCCATAATGTAGCTTGCAGATGGCAATTGTGCAGTTTGGAGGCATTATCTCGCTTTGTGCAAACATTCTGAATCAGAAGTTAAATATCCAGGATTATTAAACTGACTTTTAATCTGGAATTTCTTAATGATTTAGCACTAATGATTGATATCCTGCAGGAGCTCTCTTACCTTTCAGAATCATTACAGAATCACTATAGTAAAAGCAAATAAATTAATTATTCGAACTATCAATGCTATTGCTAATTTGAAAAATTCTGAACGAAATTACGAAGCTAAAATTGAGAGCATGTTAAAGTGGAAAGAATTTGAAGGAGTCAAAATCGAAAGTAACAACACATTTAAAAAATTACCTCATGGCAAGTTATTAAATGCATCGTTTTATCCTTAAAGTTATTAATGCAAAATAGAGCAATTTCAAATTAAATAAAGAAAATAATGATACCATTGAAAGAAATTTTAAACATATGCTACCGGAAATCATGGAGAATATGAAAGAACTTTCGTCTCGGTGGCAAGATGGTGAAAAGCAAATAAGAAATTTAAGTTTTCTGATAAAATATGAAATAAAAATTAATGATTTTAGAGATTTTGTCAAAGACAGTTTATCTTCAAATCAAATGAAATTCTCTTTTCAATTAAGAAAGCAAGAAATATCTTTGAAACAATTGCGATTAGCAATGCTGAAGCTGAGCGAGCTTTCAGAGTAATAAATAATATTGTATAAATGAATGAATAATGTTGACAATTAAATATGTTGCAAATTATGCTGACCATACATCTAAATGGAAAACTATTGCTTCAATTTGATCCGGATCGTTATGTCAAATCATTGCTGCTCAGCTATTGAGCAAAGAAGATCAACAACAAATATTTATAAAGAAGTAAATTGCATATGGCAATTTTTAGAATAAATGTTTATTGAATGTTTGTGTAATCATTTTTTTTCATGTAACCTGTGATTTTTGTGTACCTTTTCTAGAATAGTTTTCTTTTTATTTAATATTTTTTTATATTGTGAAATGTTTTGTGATAGTTTTTATGTTATTTCTGATATGGAAAATATTTCATGTTATTTTTTATTCACAATATTAAAATTTTATCATGAAAAATGTATCCATTATATTTCTCTCGTAACAAAAGAAAAGAATAAAAAAGCCGCTCGACTGCCTAGCATGCGCATTAGCTGATTTTATGTGAAACATCCTTCACATTTCTTTTAGATATTTTGATTTGTATATATTGATTACGAAATAAGAGCTTTTGTATTGTAACTGCTTTATTGATCATTCACAAATTTCCATAATTTCTGGAAGACAAGATACAATGGATTTATGATAACTATATTAAGAGATGTATACGTTGCAATTGCAACGTATCTAAATGTCTCTGAAAACAGCATTAATTGAGTTCCCAATCTTTTAGTTGAAAGGACATACACAGATGTTATGTGAAAATATGAGACGAAAAAAGAAATTGTTGACAAATCTTTGCATTGTTGCAGTCATATGACAAATACTTGCAATCATACTTACTGCAGTAGTAACTGCAGGAAGTATGATTGTGACATCATACTATTCAAAAATTCTAAAAAGTTAGAACTGGAGATATCGTAGTGGCGAAAAATGCATCATGTGCTCTAATCATACCACTACTGAGTGCTCTGCATAGACTAATGGTGTGAGTGTGAGAACGCCTCTGGCAGACTGCACGGATGACGTCACTTCTGTGACTGATCAGATTTACTCAATAGATCCCCCCCCCCCCAAAAGGATGTTTCACATCAAAAAGTGCGAGCCCATTGTTAAAATATTCACAGCTCACCACTGGTTATGCCGTATTTTATTTATTGATTTATATGTATAAACCTTTGACGAGGTAACCTTAAAAAAAAAGTTTACCAGTATCCTGAATCATTTTGAAATCTCAACTTTTCCTGGCACATTATAACCGTAGTTGTTTTTGTGCCATTAAACTCCAAATCAAATAAAAAATCTCTCTCTTCTCTCATCCTTATTTAACACTATAATGTGTACTAGGGGACAGGATGAATATTGTAGAGCTTTTTAGCTTCTTAAAAGCAATGAATAAATTTTACATGATTTTAACCCACTTCTGTGACTGATCAGATTTACTCAATAGATCCCCCCCCCCCAAAGGATGTTTCACATCAAAAAGTGCGAGCCCATTGTTAAAATATTCACAGCTCACCACTGGTTATGCCGTATTTTATTTATTGATTTATATGTATAAACCTTTGACGAGGTAACCTTAAAAAAAAAAGTTTACCAGTATCCTGAATCATTTTGAAATCTCAACTTTTCCTGGCACATTATAACCGTAGTTGTTTTTGTGCCATTAAACTCCAAATCAAATAAAAAATCCCTCTCTTCTCTCATCCTTATTTAACACTATAATGTGTACTAGGGGACAGGATGAATATTGTAGAGCTTTTTAGCTTCTTAAAAGCAATGAATAAATTTTACATGATTTTAACCCTTTTGTTCCATAAGGAATATCCATATATCTTATAAAACGTAGTATCTTCATATTATGGCCATAGTTGCCCGTGCACCAATATACCCACAACAATAACAATTTCATATAAATTCTGACTGGACTTTGTACCACTGGATTTTCTGGCTCTTAACAGTATCAGGTGATGCTTATGCACATGAAGCAATGGCATAGCTACCTGAGGGATTCTTGTTTAATTGCACTTTGACTGTGTTTAATAAGATGTCATTTTTGTTTCCTCTTGGGAAGTTTTATCAGCATTTAGTTGACTTTACATGATTATGTTGTGTAATTTGTAGGCTACCAGCTCTGTATCACCCCATATACTAAGAATGCTTTTAGCTTAAAATTTTCCAGTTGTGGTGTCTTCACTCATAAGGGCAGCTTCCATTTTCGATCTAACATTGACTATTAACTCCAGTACTGTGCTCTCTTGAGAGCTTGTGCTTCCATCGGTTGATGGATCCCAAGGCCCTTTTGGGTTGATATTTTGCAGAAATATAATCCAATGAGTTTGAGGTAGCTAATGTGAGAGAAGGGAGGGAGCTGGAGTTGTTTCTTGCACTATATTTATTGTGTATAGGATTCTCTTCTGCCATATGACTCTTGTTCTGAGTGTCCAATTCCTGAGATTTTTTTTTTTTTTTGCATGGTGGTACTAGCCACTGAGCAATTATCATAAAAATAAGAAACAAAATATAAAACACAAAAGAGAGGAAAGAATGAACCTTTACTTTCTTTGCTTTCCACATTTTGTTTTTCATGTCTTACCTTTTTTAAGTCTGTCTTTTCATGAATTTTTTCTTAACAGTTTCATCTTTTCTGCCTACCGGAAAGTTTTCCTTGTATGGTTTAAATGGCAGACTACTGTTTTATTCTGCATTTAGCAACCACAGGAAAACAGAAACCATATTTCCAAGAAGAGAAATAGAAATAAGTAGTACATAAGAGATGGAGCCTATAGCACTTAGGAAAAGGGTTATAAAATAGTGGTACAAATTGTGAGTATGCCAGGAAAGGAGCTTCGGAGCAGTCTGAAAATTTTAAATCAGATGTTTGATCAGTTTCGAGATTTTTTTTTTGTTAGACTTTTATTCGTATTAGGTGCAGGGCTTACCAAGTATAAAACATAAACGTTCTGCATTTAGATAGTAATTAGCTATGCCTGCTTGGCTGTGTGACTTCACTGAAAGAGGAGGGACCAACCATAAGTACTCTTTTCCTGGTTGAAGGTTAGAGAAGTATTTTGTAGGGAGATCAGTTTGTTTAAGGTAATATACTACAGAGTTCTGTGAAGAAAAATGAGGATATTAGCAAGATAAATTTGATTTGTATAAGAAGTTAGATTTGTGTGACCATTCACAACCATACCATGTCACCGAGTTAAGCTTAACCAGATTACAGGAGTTGTCACATCACAAAGCTGTGGAGTTCTGATAGCTCCTCTCAAAATTAATAAATGCTACAGAAATTTTCACTGTTTACTCACTTCTCAGTTTAGTATATTTTATTATGCAAAATAAAAATAAAATAAAATTTTAGAGGAGCAGCAAAAGATGTAGCCTAATACTACAAAAAACCTACAGAAAGATTTAAAAAGTATAGATTTAAAACAGTAATCCAACAGATGAATTAGACAGGAAGTACCAGAGCACACAAATGCACAAGTACCACCTTTGAGCCTAGGTCAAAACACCTTCTTCACTTTGTATTTAGTTTTACTGCTCATATCACTTTCGAAGCTGTGAACAGTAATGTAAGCTCCTTGTTCCATTTTCAACATCATATTTGGTGGAACATGGTTTTTGTGTGGTCATCCAACTTCTCTCTCTAATAGAAGGTAGTGTATACACTGTCCAAAAACAGATTGCTACAGATGATATCACTCCGCATAGTAAAACATATACAGTTTCAGTAAGTGCATTTCAAGCACAATATACCTGTGGGAAAGTATGTGCATCTTATCCTAAAGAAAATGCAGACTATAATCAAGAAAACTGAAAGGAAAGCAAACTATTTGATTCCAAGTCATCCTGGAACCACAAAAATGCAGATTTTTCTGCAAAAAGTGTCATAACTGTTACCTTACCTTCAAAATTGCACATACTGACTATAACTACAAAATATACAAAGAACAATGACAGATATGGTAGGACCAAACTAACAAGCATCTTCAAATAAAACCAGAACAACTGCAACATTTGAAATCTGCTGATACATTCAAATAGACTGGAAGAAGTGATAGTTTCCAGTTGCATATTTCTAAAATAAATACTTACTCTGGATGATTTCCTCTGGTGTGCTTCAGTTGCCAAACTCCACTTGCAATCAGACATTTTTCTTGGTGTCCTCACTAGCCAACAGAAATTGCAAACAATATTTGCTTCCCTCAGTGGCATGTAAAAACCCATTGACTTAAAAGTAATGTTAATACATTATCAAGATATCATGATCATCATCTTTTTCCTAAAACTTAATAGCTGTTGTAATCAAATTTAATCTATCAACACCAAGGAAATCTATATTTTCAATACCGTTTAAAGACACCTTATGGCCTAAGTAACTAATGTGCAACAGCATTTAACCTGTTGTGTTTTTTTATAAAAAATTAATTTTTAACTTTTTTTTACTAAACTGAAAATGGTGATCTGTTAATTATGATTTTGCTAAACTCATTGTTTAATAATAATTATTATATTTTTTTAGAATTTAAGGTCACATAGGATTGAAACACAGACTCAGGAGGTGCCTTGCAGACACATGAACATCTGTATTTTTGTCAACTATTTGTATTTCAGTTGGCTAAACCAAAATTCTATGGCAAGATTAGATACCTATCACCATCATCTCACAGATGACACATGGGAATAGGAATTGCCTAGAAGACAGATAGATGCTTTTGCTTAGTGACCCAGGCGCCTCCGTAGCCAGGTGAGAAGGAGCAGCAGTGCGTAGCACACGCTTCTTGATCAGACCGGGGTTTGAGCCCGTCACCACCAAATACGGAGGATGCAGAAAGGTCAGGGAATGACCACCGCATATCCCCGGAGCAATATGGCCTTAGTTGCTAATGCTCCAAATAACAAACAAACAAGCTTAGTGACTGTTAAACACCAAACAAATAATTTATAGCATATCAAAATGAAAACAAAGTACTGTATAACCAGTTAGAGAATATTGGCAAGCAAAGGTACATTAAAGGATTTGATTTCATGTAAAAAAATAAGAGAAAAATTTTTAAAATTGGTGTCTGTCAGATGCCATACTAGCAGCAGATTTTTAAGAAGCTGTGCTCTTTGCAAAAAGCAGGGTTTGTGAAACTGGAAAATTGAATTTAGTTGGTGGTTGGTGACAAGACATTGAGGAACTCCAGGATGAGTAGACAAGTTAGAAAGCAGAACTAATTGTCAGAGAGAAACTGATTACCCATATTTAATCCAAAGGCACACTTTTTTGTGCACACAAAGATGCACTTTTTTTATAAGGCAAACCAGAAAGCAATCAAAACAAACCCTTACAAGAAACAATTGCTTTGAATATCTTCAAATTTTTCTTGGAAATTTTTCCCCAGAGCACTAACAGAATTCATATTGACTATCATTAATCAGCTGGAAGGCTAGAGTAAGAAATGGAAGGTGGTGGATTTCTTCACTGTGGGAAGGATTAAGGTAAGCATTTGCCTCTTTAGAAATTGAATGACTACCAGAAAATTTTAATACAAAAAAAGAAAATAAAACTGGTGGAGTAAGAGATTGTAAAAAGTTGACACAAAATTGGGGTTAACTCTGAAGCACAGGTTTTAAGAACACATGGAGACATCAGACCTGGAGAATTTTTGGCATTAGTTATTCAAGATTTTTCTATTCTCTTTGTATTTAGTCTAATTATATTTGAAAATCCAAAGGAAGAGTAAAGTCAAAAAAGATTTATTAAGGTTAACAATGGAAGTGCTAGATGCCTGCATGTTCACCTGAAGATGCACTAGAACCATGTTATGGCTACCATAACAGTACATTATGATATTCATATTTATAATAGTTAATTTTTTGTAAACATTTTGTTTTTTTTGTTGTATTTCTGTCATTTTTCCAGTCTTCTAATGATTTTCCTAAAACAATAACTTTAAAATAAGTACGCACAGACTACCTTCTTTAACAAAAATGAAAATTAAATTTTGCTAGTAACAAAGTTAATTTGTGATTTTGCTGAGTGCCTCTGAAAATGATTACAGTCATAAATCCTGTGATACGCAATGGTCATAATTGCAACAAACAATCTTCTGCAGGGCAGGAAGCATCCCTAAGGCATTTTGCAAAAAAAGTAATATGATTGGAGTAGAATGCCCAGAGGGTATTTTGACTGTAGTTCTGCCCACAGTTACTGAACTTCAGTTGAGTTTACTGCTACCTATCATTTGGAATTTTTTTATACATAAAATACATTTTTATGGGTGGGAAAATCCAACCATCCTATTACTGACAGGTTAACAGGAGTTTCTGTTTTTTTTTTAAATATTTTTCCTGAAAATACATGTGGTAGATGTATCCCACATGGTTGCATCTACCACATGTATGGCTATGGGTACTTAAGCATGTTTTAGAGCACGGTAATAGGATATTAAGAATGCCCATTTTTATGGGTTTGAATGTAGAATTTGCTAGATGCAATTGCTTACATGTTATATTTCCTTTTCTTCATACTTGTACCAGCTATTATCCCAATCTTTTGCTATCTAAATATGTTTTAAAAATGCAGATACAAGAGACCCTTAACCTTACAGCAAGTTTCATGTTTAGAATAGATACATAAATAGAAACCAATCTTTCCATAGAAACAAGAATATAATAAGTTAGTACCTGACGAAAGGTCGATATGCAACTTTTTACAGATATAAATAAAAATTGTTTATTCAATAAACTTCTAATCATATGTAAAGTATTTTTGTGCTTATTATATATATTATTATAATTAGTTGTACAATCTATTGCTATTACAATTATAGTTGGTGCAACCCACTCTCACTAGGTGTTATCATGGCCTTTTTGTTATACTTCTTTCCATCCATTTAAATACTGAATAAGTGATATACGCAAAAATGTATTTTGATTTCACTGGTATTAATGCTGTTCTTATAGCTGTTTGACAAAATACTCATAACTTTTTTTTTTATCATATGATAAAAAAAAAAGTTGTGATTCAGACTGACATAGGTGTAAATCAGCTATATGAAATAACATGGGTGGCAATTTGGTAGTGATGCTAGTGCAGACCAACATGAGTCCAAAGGACTGCCTATACTTTGGTGGTTTGCAACAATTTTATTAAAAGTACAATGTACTTGTACTTTTAATAATTAAGCTGCGTGATTTATCTCTTGGAATCTAAGAATAAAAAGCCATTATATGACTTTTTTCTTAATTAAAATTTATTCTTTACCATGCTTCTTGTTAAAAATTATGTAGTTTTTTTTTTTTAATTAATTAGTAAATACATGATTTATATTAAAAATCAGAAATGTTTTTTTTTTTCTTCAGTAGACGCATTTACAAATTTTGTAAGTGTCCTTTTAGTTAACAAATATAACTAAATAGAAAAGTAAACAAATAAAGTTTGCCCATGAAACATGATTATATTTAACATTTGTTTTTTCCCACCCCTAGACTGCCTACTTGGTGAATTACACGTGGTGTGTCTTCTATTCCCGTGGCGTGCATCCATCTCCCTGTCTTAGTCATCGTTATCTATCCCTTCCCTCATGGATGTTGTAAGTGTGCCACAGTGTTTTTTTTTTTTTTTTTTTTTCCTTCTTTTTTGTTTTTGGTTTTTGTTTTGTTTTGTTTTGTTTTTGTTTTCTGGGTGCCAAGGAGTTGAACAGTGATTTATCTGTTTATTCAGGTGTGCTTCAGTTGGTGGTTTATTTGTAGCTGCATATGTGGAAACCCAGGCTTAATTAGCAGAATGTAACTACCGTCCCCATGTAAAAAGCTTGGCATGTGTAGCTAATATTTTGATGCTCACAATGCTCTTTTTTTGTATGTGTTATATGTTTATAATTTTTTTTGTGCATTTTTTCCTCTCCTTGATTTGAAGTTTATTTTGCAGTAGCAATTGTTATATTCACTGTTATTTTCATTTTGAAGGCATCTGATGAATATATAAGTTTGTACTCTGTTAAATGTTTTATATATATATACTGTGTAAAAGATCTAAGCAGTTAGATTACAGATGTGTGACACTGAAACAGTAATCAGTTGTTTTCAAAACATAACTTTGCATATGTTTGAGATAACTGTTTCTTGAAATTTTTTTACTGAAAATAAAACCTTCATGGTGTGAATGTGGCAGGGGATTATACTTTTAAGTAGTTTACTGAGTGTTTCTCTCAGAAGACTTCCTAACTTTATATCAGTGTTACTGGTTGAGATGTTGGGAATTTTGTAAGGAAGAGAGTAGCTTTGTAATTATTGAGAACCATATCTAGTCTGAAAATAAAAAAAAAAACTAAAAAAAAAAAAAAACATATATATATATATATATATATATCAAAACCAAAGTTATATTTATGCACATCCGCATGCACGCATACAAGCGTGTGCACACACACACACCCACACATAAACAGGTTTAAAAAAAAAAAACCCAAAATATTGTAAAGATTGTAATTAAAGATGAAATATGATTGCCTTATGTGTTTTGTCATACCTAATTTTAAATTTCAAGCAGATGTGAAATTTGTCTAATTCCCTACAGAATATTTGTGTTTATTAGTTTTAATAGTCTTTTAGTGTGGCTGTGGTCAAAGTGGTCAGCTGTTGTTTTGTGATAACTGTTCTATGTAGCACATAAATTTTGTATAGATTTGTTCATGCACATAATTATAATTTATGTAGTCACTTTTTAATGGTGTGGTTTCTGTAAAGGCTATATTAGTTGTAATGTTCATTCACTAAAGCTCAAATGTTAGATATATAGTACAAGTGAAAAATAAATAAATAAACAATTAAAACATTGTACTACATCCAGTTTTTCACCATTTGATACCTGTGTGCCAAAGCAACAGTCTCGTGTGTTTCCTAAGAGATAAAAGTTGACTACTTTGACCCATAATACAATTTATTTGTAATGGTGTTTTGATATGGGTTTTGTTTATTGGTAGTAACTATGGTTCACTAAAACTAGTTAAAGTTTAGTTCACTTTCAAAAATTTATTGGTCATGAACTGTCACCCACCTTAAACAGCATTAATTGTTCATAGAAAAAGTTTTAACAACATGAAACTGATGAACTAACAGCTTTTTGTTTATTTAGATAGAGTGAGCTTGTACATCTTGGAAATTTTTAAATTATTTCCAAGATGTCAAAAATCTTGTAGAAAAACAGGACGAAATCATCATTATTTTTTTATTTTTTTATTTTTTTTTTTTTTTTGGCATTAAGTACTGGTATGTGTTTTAATAGAAGACAGTTTGTTTTATAGTGTGCTCTGAATAATTTATAGCATTGCTGTTATAGTAAAGTATAATGTTTGTGACAATGTGTATTTTTTTCCCCATAAAATGTTTGTAGTATTATTCTAATGTATAAAATGTTTTGATGGCTGCTTGTTTCTACAACAGGGGTGTATGGGATCTAGCCAAAGTATGTAATTTAATACTTTGTATGTATTGTATTGTCCCAGTTTTCATATTTTGAGCTGGTGCCCTGTGTTGTATGTACAGACTTGGGAACAGAATAATAAAAATTTCAATATTTTGAAAAAAAAAAAAAAAAAAAGTTGAGGAACAACAAAAGAGAACAGCTTTTTTAATATTCATTTTTCTTTACCTTTTTTTGTATAGCTATTCTCAAAAATGAGGATTTTAGTCCAACAATAATATTCAGTATTATTGGTGCTTGAAGAGATTTACATACCATGTAAGAGAATTTTAAAGAATTTATAATAAATACAGCTTTCAATAGAATATAATCTTTAAAAAATTGAAATATGTAGGTAATAAGGATTTGGATTATGTTTCTTTTATAGAAATATTGTATTATATACAAATGAACAGGTAATAACAACCAACAAAAGCACTAAATAAAATTATATCATTTGAACTTTAAAGGGGTTTGAGGTGGTGGGGGGGCTATAATATTTCCAAAAAAAAATTAAAAAGACCAATATGACCAGCTTTACAGCAAAATGGCATTAACTATTCACTAAGAAGGGTTTTGAAAATATTAAGCTACAGAAATCGCTGATTTGTTTTTATTAAAATAGTTTGATTTTTATATTCTGTATGCCTAATCGAGTATAGGCAATAAGCAAAATCTAATGAAAAGAGTACTGCATAAAGGTCTGGAGTCTTTATTTTAGGAAGGATGTAGATCTGCTGGAATGGGTGCAGAGAAAGGAAACATGATTGGTGAATGGATCAAGCACGTTGCCCTTCTCAGCACCCATTCCATTCCAAGAACAGCTTCAGTTCTGCAAATTGCAGCATTTGGAGACTAGGCACCTACAAGATGGTGTGATTGAGGTGTTTTGAATCAAATACTGTATATGCAATACTGACAGCATTCTTCCTCTTTCTCAAACTACACACACACACACAAGGAGGCATAAATTCAAATTATTATTATTATTATTATTATTATTATTGTTAGCCATATGGTGCAAGGAAGCCTGAGGCTTATGCTGCACCAGCCAAAAGAAAAAAAAAAAATTCTGAATTACCCCAAGAGAGAAAACAAGAGTCAGAAGTAGAATGGAATTACCAAGAAAAAGAAGAATGATGATATCCAGCTCAGGACCCTGGGTGTGCCAAGCCCATACTCACCAGATGTGAGCCCCCGGGGTTTGTAGGACAGATGTACGGAAGTTTGTTTTCAGCCGGCTAGTGGCTGACTGTCGGAACAAACTTCCATCTGTTGTTGTGGAAGTGGGTAGTTTAAATAAATTTAAGGAGAAACTAGGCAAATTATGGCAGGGGTCAGACAGATTATGTGGTGTTAATTTGGCATATCAAATAAAACTTTCTTATTCTCAGATTGTTTGAAAGTGCTTAAACTCAATTTAGAAATAACTTAGCATTAGTAGAGGCATATGATGCAAGAAAGCAAGCTTATATAGCATCAGCCAGGAAAAAAAAAAAAAAGCCTTCCCATTTCCCCCGTCCAATAGCTCCAAGTGTTTATCTAGTTCTACCTTGAATTTATTTAAGCTGTCAACTTCTACAGCGGCAGATGGAAGTTTGTCCCAGCAATCAACCAACCGCGGCCCGAGTGCCAAGTGTTTCAAGTTTGTCCCAGCAATCAACCACCCGCGGCCCGAGTGCCAGGCGATTTCTCTGCAATTAAAAAGCGATTTCTAAAGTGATAGTGATACACATTTATAGAGTTTAAAACAAATTCTCAATTGTATATATATAGTTGCTGAAAAGTATCAGCACAAAGGATCCTTAGAAAGGAAAGAAACCTTTTATTTATGTCCTAGTTCTACTAATCTAGTTCTGCTTGGTCACTGGTGACACCGCTCCTGCCTCCCCGTGGTGGGGCCAGAAACCTGGGAGGAAAAGCTCTCACTCCCAGGGATAAAAGGAGCAAACATGAATGATCCAAATATTACAACCACAGATCTCAAAGATCCGACTCCTTTGAGTCAGTAAAATGAGGATAATGAGATGAATGTAATCAAAAGACAAAAATTGGACAGGACATTGCTTCATGTCCTTTTCTAGTCCTTCATTCAACATCAGAACTAACATTATGGGAATCCTGTTGTCTCAAAACTTTACTAGACATGTTGGACAGACAATTTATGTGATCGAGACCCGCTAATATTTGTAAAAATCAGACAGAAACTATATTATTATGATTTTCTCTTGTAGACAATTGGAGTCCTCATTTTGAATTTAAATCAATGTTTTGAAATTTAACCAAATCAAAAATAAATCAAATGAATGAAAATGTAACATAATAAATAAAACAAAATAAATCAAAAATCTTCTCCCGTTATACTCTCAATTATTCGCCACACATGGATTTGGGGTTGTTGTTATTTGGTTTTTAGAGCATTAGCAACTAAGGCCATATTGCTCCGGGGATATGCGGTGGTCATTCCCTGACCTTTCCGCATCCTCTGTATTTGGTGGTGATGGGCTCGAACCCCGGTCTAAATCAAGAAGCGTATGCTATGCACTGTTGCTCCTTCCCACCTGGCTACGGAGGCGCCTGGATTTGGGGTAAAAGCTTATTTTTATTTCTTTGTCTTGTTTCAAGGTTTTTTCCCTTCCTTTAAACAGGTCTTTGAAACAATTTCCATCTATTCTGATTACATCTTATGTGGATGCAGTTATTCCTGCAAAATATCTCAGGTAAGAGATTTCCTGACTTAAAATATAATCTTAAGATCCCATTTATTATATTTAGTGTTCTATTTTAATTTTTGATTTGATTAAATTTCAAAACAATGATTTAAGTTCAAAATGAGGTTCTCTACAAGAGAAAATCACAATAGTATAGCATCGGTCTGATTTTTACGAATATTAGTAGATCTCAATCACATAAATTGTCTGTCCAACATCAGAACAACTGTTAGGAAAATTGTCGCCATTTATCATCCAAAAATGTCTAGAAAGTGTGGCTGGAACACCCAAAAATGTCAAGCAACTGAAATCAGGTGATATTCTAGTCGAGACAGCTAATGCAAAACATGTCGAAAGACTGCTTCAGATGAGAACTCTTGGTGGGATCCCAGTAATGGTCATGCCCCATAATTACCTAAACATATCAAAAGGAGTAATTACTGAATGGGACCTTATTAGAGTCTCAGAAGAAATTAAAAATGTGCTGGAAGGTCAAGGTGTCATAGCTGGACAGACAACTTCAGTATTCGAGACCCGTGCGGGTCTCAACTTACTCAAGTTGCATCTCCCACTGTCTAATAAAGTTTCGAGACTTTAGGACCTCCACATTTTTTTATTCGGTGTCATAGCTGTGAGAAGGATTAAAGTTACTAGACATGGGATACTTACTCGAACCAGAAATCTCATACTGACCTTTAACACAGCCCTTCAAATAGGCCTCTGGGGTTGTGTATATTCATACTATGATTTTTTAGTGTTTCTCACCAACCATTGAAGTAAAAACGAAAGACGGAAAACCAAATTCTTAAAATTTTAATATTTACAATAAATTTATTTACAAAACAAAACAAAATACCATATTACTGATGATAGTAATTTTATATAGTATTAAATGCCCGGAATGTGGGGAGTGGTATGTGGGAGAAACAAAACGGCGTCTCAAAGATCGTCTGGGGGAGCACACAAATGCGATAAGAAATGCAGACTATGGTAAATCCGCCGTAGCTGAACATTTCTGGGAGCAGCAACATCAAATCTCCCCAGACGAAGCTGTCATCACTGATCAGGCGCATAGATTTTGGGACCGCAAGTGGCTCGAGAGCTTACAAATTAGTTCTATTGAGAATAATATAAACAGAGTTAGGGGCACACGCATTCATCCCCTCTTTGAGGCGGTAATCCTTGGAGGGGATGAACGTTTTTGCCTGAAATGCTCCCGAGCCACTTCCGGTTCCGACGGGAACAGTATACGTTTACGTGAGACGCACCGTGAACCTGCTGATATTTAATGATACACCGCAGAATAGAAGTACACTGTTGAGAAAGAAGGCAGAAGCCTTTGAAAGCTTCAGTTAGTATTTTAGCGCTTTTAACCTAGTATATTTTATTGTATTTTAAATTCTGTATTTGTATTATCACTTTGTATATTTACTGTATACCACAGTTGTTTTATTTTAAAATTACTATCATCAGTAATATGGTATTTTGTTTTGTTTGTAAATAAATTTATTGTAAATATTAAAATTTTAAGAATTTGGTTTTCCGTCTTTCGTTTTTACTTCAATGGTTGGTGAGAAACACTAAAAAATCATAGTACTTTAGCACAGCCACCCCCCTACCTACATTAGTGAAGGCCAAATATCTAAATTGTAACATCAGATAATACATTCCAAATCCACTCCGCTGTTTTAAATGCCAGAAGTATGGTCATTCACAAATGGCATGCCATGGAGTTGCTATCTGTTCCAACTGTGGATCTCAGGACCACACCAATTAGAACTGTCCAGCCGAGCAACCGAAGTGTCCAAACTGTAAGGGGGACCAGTCCGCCTATTCCAAGAACTGTTGTAGCCAAGTGGTCAGTAGCGCGAGTGCAGTAACACACTCTTTGAGTGGACCAGGGTTCAAGCCCGTGACTGCTAAATACAATTAACATTTGTATTGATTGATTTTTAGTAAACTCCACTGAACTGGTGGTCGTGCCCGAGTATAAACAAGAACATCAGAATATTGGAAAAGAGAAAAGCAGATTCACCGATATAAAGTAGAACATTCTGTCACATACCAAGAAGCTAAGAGAACTGTACTCCCGAATATCTTAAACAGACCTTCTTATGCACGTGTCATAAAAAATCAGTGTACAACAGAGACCCAAACAGATTTCACGATTCCTCCAAAGGAGTCTATTTCAGACTGGCACAAGCTCAACTTATCGCATCCCAGCCAAAAAAAAAAAAAAAAAGAAACTCGCAAACACACCACTATCTGTACCTCCCAATGCAAAACTGAGGACGAGAGTAGCCTTGTGCAGGCTCATGGATGTTAACATTTATATTGATTGATTTATTGTAAACTCCACTGAACTGGTGGTCGTGCCATTCTCATGGACCGAGAACGAGGATAACCTTGTGCATGCGGAGTTTTTCTGCTCCTGGAATAGAGAAGTTTTTTCTGTTTTATTAGCTTAAATTTGCATTAGCATTAGCAGAGGCATATGATGCAAGAAAGCAAGCTTATTCAGCATCAGCCAAAAAAAAAAAAAAAAAAAACCCACTCCCATTTCACCCCTCCGTTCGTTCGAAATACCTGTCCAGTTGAGCTTTAAATTTGTTTAGGCTATCAACTTCAACAAGTGATGGAAGTCGGTTCCACCAACCAACCACCCGCTGGCCAAAGGCAAATTTCCGCACATCTATCCGACATCCGTCCTTCCTCAATTTGAATTTATGCCCTCTGAGGTGATTATTCTGAGAAAGATGAAGGATCCCATTGGCATTGAGCATGCTCAAACCATTCAAAGCCTTATACACCTCTATCAGATCACCTCGCCGGTGCCTAGTCTCCAAACTCTGTAATTTGCAAAACTTAAGCCTTTCTTCGTAAGAGCAACCCTTTGTTCCATTTACTAATCTTGTTGCCCTTCTCTGTACCCGTTCCAGCAGCTCTACATCCTTCTTGAAATGAGGCCTCCAGACCTGTATACAGTACTCAAGATGTGGCCTTACCATTGCCTTATACAAGGGAATAATCACCTCCTTATCCCTGCTAGAAAAATTCCTGTATATCATTGACAAGACACCATGAGCTACTCTTGCAGCTCGTCTGCACTGCTCAGAGAACTTCATATCTGCCTGCACAATTACCCCCAGGTCCTTTTCATTCTCCACCACTGTCAGTGTAGTACCGCAGAGTTGATACGTTGCTCTGGGGTTACTGTTTCCCATATGCAGCACTTTACATTTGTCGATGTTAAACCTCATTTGCCACCTCTCAGCCCATCTGTTCAACCTTTCCAGATCCTGTTGCAGCAGCATAGCGTCAGTATTGTCCTTAACGACCCTGCCAACCTTTGTATCATCTGCAAACTTGGACATTAAACTTGATATCCCATCATCAATATCATTCATAAACACCGAAAACAACAACGGACCCAACACTGAACCTTGAGGAACTCCACTAATAACATTAGTCCACGTTGAGCAGTGTCCATTGATTACCACTCTCTGTCTTCTGCCACTCAACCATCCCCTTATCCATAGCAGCAATTTGCCTCCAATGCCACACTGTTCCAATTTGTGCAGCAGTCTTCCATGTGCAACAGTATCAAAAGCCTTTCTAAGATCCAAATATATAATATCAAAGTTATTCCCTGCATCCAGTTCTTTTGTGACTACATCATAGTATCCAATCAAATTGGTCAGGCAAGACCTGCCCTTAACAAAACCATGCTGCGTCTGAGCTATAACTGAATTCTTGTCTAGATGATCCTGCAGTGCTTCTTTAACCAGTGCCTCCATTAATTTACCTGGAACAGAAGTTAAACTAACAGGTCTATAATTACTTGTGTCAGCCTTTGATCCTCCTTTGTGAATTGGGGTTATATTTGCACATCTCCAGTCTATGGGTACCTCCCCTGAGTCCAAAGAAGCTCTCATAATTATGGCTAGGGGTTTGCATACTTCCTTTGCTGCCTCCTTTAATATAACTGGATAGATCCCATCCACCCCAGGTGCCTTTTTTATGTTTATCCTCAACAATCTCTCCTCCACTTTCCTCTCAGTTATTACAAAAGCATATTAACTTATTTTCTAGAGTAGCTTTATATTCCTAGTTACGATACTTAGTTTAAAGTTTAGCTTAGATACAGATTTGTAGGTATTACTTAGTATCGGTAAGGGTATCAAATCCACGTGTTACGAGTTGCAGCTCTGCTGAACGAGAAGTTTTTTACCCAAAAAGTATATTATTGACCAATTGTTATATCAAATTATTTTCTATAAGTAGCTTATAGACCTAGTCAGGATCCTTAGATTATTCTGAATTGAGACAGCGAGATTTGGGAGTTAATACTTAAGTGTCCATAGATTTACCGTTCGTAACTTGCCGCCATTGTTGTACGATACAACGTTATATCCCGAACTAGATAGCGTAAGCTTAGTATAGTATATAATATAATATTGTCAATTAATCTGTAAAATCTATTGATCTTGTTAAACTTCATTGTCAATTAAATTGTACTTTTTAAATAAATACAAAGACAGATTACAAACGTAACATAAATAATTAATACATAACTTGATACGGAAGCTATATAAACGGAACTCGTAGATAATACTCGATACTGAAAAAAATATATAGCGTTATAACCGTGTTGGGATACAAGTTTAGACTTATAATTTTGTACTGAAATTGAAATTTTATTGAAATTAGCATTAGCATTAGTAGAGGCATTTGATGCAAGAAAGCAAGCTTATGCAGCATCAGCCAAAAAAAAAAAAACCCACTTCCACTTCACCCCTCTGTTCGTTCAAAATACCTGTCCAGCTGAGCCTTAAACTTATTTAGGCTATCAACCTCCACCACAAGGGATGGCAGTCTGTTCCACCAACCAACCACCCGCTGGCTAAAGGCAAATTTCCGCACGTCTATCCTACATCTGTCTTTCCTCAATTTGAATTTATGCCCTCTCAGGTGATTTTTCTGAGCTAGAGGAAGAATCCCATCAGCATTGAGCATGCTTAAACCATTCAAGGCTTTATACACCTCTATCAGATCACCTCGCTGGTGCCTAGTCTCCAGACACTGTAATTTGCAAAACTTAAGCCTTTCTTCGTAAGAGCACCCCTTCGTTCCATTCTGAGTCATGATTTCGAAATTAAATCGAAATCATGACTCAGACCAGAGCAGCAAAGCAAAAGGCTCAAGCTAATGGGAGTGCTGTGGCTCAGGAGAGAACTGAGGTGGGGGCAGTTGCCCTCTGAATCACAGCCTATTAAAATGCACTGCTTGCTTAATGTTTGTGGACAATCTGGTACGGGACATGATATTGCCATGGGGGATGTCTTTGTGTGCGCGCGCGATGTAAGGAGTGTAAGGAAATCAGGCGACAACTCAGCGTTGTTATGGGCCTATATGAGAGCTTGAAGGACAGGGTGTATGTCCTTGAAGGATCAAAATTGAGGGGACCATCAAACCTCAGCTGTCCACATCAACGCCAGAGCTTCCACTTGGTCATCACGCAACACAATGGCAACTCCCAAGGCAGAATGCGCTGGTGCCACAGGAACTAGTAGTTGTTGGTGACTCTATTGTCAGGGAAACGGGTAACATGCTTTGTAAAACGGTAGGTGGAACAGGACCAGGGTATGTCTGCTAGGGAAAAACGTTGATGACGTAGAGCGGATATCATCTTTTAAGGGCACAAAAGGTGATATAGTTGTACACATTGGCACTAATGATATTATGAGTATGAGACCGGCGGAATTACTTAACAAGTACAGGTCACTGTTGAAAAAAAAGCCGTGAATTAGGGTAGAATTTGAAAGTGTCTGCAATTCTGGCCAGACACGATAGGAGGGAGTATATGATGAGAACCTTGCGATCAATTCAGCCCTGGAAAGATCGTGCAAGGCTCAAGGGGTAGAATTTTTTTCAGCCTGGGATGTACTTGTTAACACGAGATAGACTGCTTCTACAGGGATGGGATACACTTGATTACTTCTTGGGATTAATCCTTGACAGGAAATTAAATTTCCTTGAGCACATTAAATTTGTGCATATATCCTGCCTCAAAAAGCTGAACATACTAAGAGCTTTATCTGCCTTGTCTTGTGGAGCAGACCGTACATCTTTGCTGCTCTTATGTAGAGCATTGATCTGAACCCGTTTGGATTATGTTGTTCCATTCTATGATCATACCTGTAAGAGTACGCCACGATGGTTGGATCCTATACAGCATAGTGCATTGCGGATTGCACTTGGTGCTTTTAGGACTCTCCTACTCATAGTTTATATATTGAAGTTAATGAGCCCCCTCTTTATCTCCGCAGAAAAATATTATTACTTAAGTACACCGCTAAAATACAAAGTTGGTGTCTGCATTGAGCCATACCTGTTTAATCCTCCACTGCAAAATCTCTATAGAATCAAACCCAGTAAAATACGACCAGCAGTCGTACGCCTTATTGAATTAACAGAGTTGGAATATTCCTAATGTCAACATGCTAAAAGTAATGAAATTCTCTCATCCATCTTGGACATCTCCTCAATTAACTTGCGATACTTATCTTCACAAGTGGGGATAGGATCACCTACCATCATTCAATGTGAAACAACTCCATGCAAGCCATATTCAGAAATATGCTAATTTATTGCCAATATATACTGGTTCCAAATCACATTCAACCGTTGGACCAGCAGTAGTATTTCCCACTACAGTCATTTCTGCTGCCCATCCACCTAAGTATAGCAGCTTCTCTGCAGAACTTCGCACATAAAATTAACTTGAGAAAACTTGAATCTCTGCCCATCTTTAAAATACATAGTATACACTGACTCTCTTAGTTCAATTACAGCAATACAAAACCTTTCCTACATGGTTCATCCTATATTAAACCAAATCAGAAGCCTCTCATTAAAAATTGAGGAACATTATCAATCAGTGACATTTTGCTGGATCCCAGCGCATTCGGGGATAAAGAATAATGAACTTGCTGACAAAACTGCCAAAAATCGGTCAACTTATGATTTAACTTTTGCTCCTATTCCAATCTCTGATTATAATCATATCATACAAACATTTCTTGCACAGTGAAAAGATCTACGGCACACCCAAACCAATAATGAACTTTATCAGTTGAAACAGGATCCACAGCTTTGGCGCTATAGCACCAAAACAGTACGAAGAGAAGAAGTGCTTGCACGAGCACGGACAGGACATACATACCTGACTCACCTTCATCTACTTACAGGAGAGAATCCTCCTCAATGTCCACATTGTTCCTCACATTTAACAGTCAAACACATTCTCATTGACTGCCCTCACTATCATCAGGACAGAACATCCATCCTCCTTTCCCTAACAAATCTTCAAGAACCGAAGACAAGGGCCGCCGTAGCCTAGTGGTCAGGCGCGCGGGTGCACAAGTACACGTGCCTTGAGTGACCGGGGTTCAAGCCCGTGACTGCTGAATATGGTGCTGTTACTTGTATTCTGTCTATCTTGTGAACTCCTCTGACCGTTTGGTCGTCCCGGAGTATAAACAGAAAATTTATTTATTATTTTATATTATTGGTGACGATCCAAACATCAATGAATTTTTCTCTTTTTTGAAAAAAAAGGAATCTATCATAAATTCTAAAAGATCTCTCTAAAATGAAGTGATTAAATCTGAAATTTGTTTTTCATCACTTTCTTTTGAATAGGCGTGCTATAGCACCCAGCAGTTCGTGCGCCATTAAACCCCCATCGCACACGCACACACGCTTCAGATAGTGAAGTTCGTAGTACTTCATGCCGCATTTCTTCATATTTCTTTCTGTCTATAATTTAGGATAAAATGCATTATAGAGTTCACAATTTATTTTACAGCTCTCTCTCACGTTGGTTTTATTACTACGAGTATATTAAGTACGGTCCCTGTTTATTATTACTTTGGTTGCAACTATGGGATTGACTGTTTGTGTTTTCGCACTGTGATTTCCTGCTCATTTGGTTTTGTATTTCAGGTATAGATTTTGTAAATTGTTTTAGACTTTTTGACTTATCGGTATTTGTTTACTTTAATTCTTTTGTATTAAATTTATCATAACTTTGGTATTAAATTTTACCGTAACGTTCACTATTTTAACCCCAGGGGCTAATATCTGGTGAGTATGGGCTTGGCACACCCAGGGCCCTGAGCTGGATATCAGTATTCTTCTATTTCTTGGTGATTTCTCTCTCTCTCTCTCTCTCTCTCTCTCTCTCTCTCTGAGGGTAACTTGGAATTTTTTTTTTTTTTTTTGTGGTTGGTGCTGCATGAGTCTCAGGCTTTCTTCACTATATGGCTGATAATGATAATAACACTGCATAGGGACTACCTTGTCTGTACTTTGTAGGAGTTAATTTGCTTTTCTTTTTCAATTATTTTTACTTTATTTTCTAATTTCTACTGTTACAACACAGCTTTGTAGAAGTATGGAAACGCAGTCCTTTGATACATCGTCAGATGTTGCCCCTGATGAAAAACCTGATCATGTAAAAACTTTTATTTCCGCTGACATCGGATTTAATTGTATTTTAGTTCTATTTCTCCTTTTTTTGAATTATGGCTAAATTTATCCACCATTACCGTAATTTTATTTTATTTTACAGGTCAATTTAATTAATTATTATTTTTTTTTTTACACGTCTTTTTATTATTTTTTTGGCTTTCCGTGTAACTCATACTTACATCTTTATATTCATTATAATATAAATATATATATTTTTTTAGTTTTATTTATAAAATTTATAAAGTACAGATTTATGTTTATATATATTTTTAAAAAAAAAAATATATATATATATTATAAATAAATATTATATATAATATTATATATGTTTATATAATATACACCGATGAGCCAAAACATTATGACTACCTACCTAATACACTGTGTGCAAAATTTAAGGACCAGTCAGGTACATCTGATTGATACATCTGACGATGTATCAAAGGACAGCGTTTCCATACTTGTACAAGGCTGTGTTGTAACAGTAGAAATGAGAAAATAAAGTAAAAATAATCGAAAAAGAAAAGCAAAATAACTCCTACACAGTATGGACAAAGTAGTCCCTGTGCGGTGTTATTATCATTATTAGCCATACAATGAAGGAAGCCTGAGGCTTATGCTGCACCAGCCAAAAAAAAAAAAATTTCCTCAGAGAGAGAGAGAGAGAGAGAGAGAGAGAGAAATCACCAAGAAATAGAAGAATAATGATATCCAGCTCATGACCCTGGGTGTGCCAAGCCCATACCGGTGCAGCATAAGCCTCAGGCTTCCTTGTACCATATGGCTAATAATAATAATAATAATAATAATAATAATACTCACCAGATGTTAGCCCCTGGGGTTAAAATAGTGAAAGTTACGGTAAAATTTAATACAAAATAATTAAAGTAAACAAATACCGTGTGGGGGTGGGGTTGTTTTTTATATTTTATTACTTGTTTCTGTATTTTCTTTATTTACTATATTAATTATCATTATTTATATTCTTACTATACCCCACTTTGCATCTGCCTTGTGTGTATCTCACAGAAGAATTCCGGTTCTGAGGGAGTTTCTATATTTGTGCCTCCTCCTTTGGATTTTGCTGTGTGTTCATTTGCATTAAGTTAAATACAATTAGTTTATTATACATATTTACAAATAAAAAAAATCTAGCAAATCATTACACATTATTCATTTGATATTAGTACATGGCATGTATTACGATCCTGGTCATTAGGCTCTTCCATACATCATCTTCTTGCCGTTGGGCCAGTAACACTCTCTTGCGTTTATATATATATATTTTTTCAATTAAAGTTCATTAAAACAATCACATTTATTTCTACAGTTATTACACATATCTTTCCTTTAATCCTTCGCTAATACAATTCTCTTCTTCTTAAGCTAACTGTCCGAATAATAAGTTTCTCTGGACAAATCTCACCTTAACTACCATTTAAATTGTAATAGTTCTGTCTCACCTTTGGATTTTCAATAAAAATCTCGGCTATCTGCGGTTAGCAGCGCCACTCCTCTACTTCTGTGACGTTATTCATGTTAACATACAACTCTATCTACCCTATAGGTTAACCCGTCCAAAACTATTACTTTCCCTCCATTAATTAATCAGTAAATAAACCATAACTATAAACAATCCTTCCTTAAACTAATTCTAAATTATTTCTTTACTCAACTATAGAACATGCACTGAGTTTACTTAATGTCCTCTTACAATCTCAGTTAATAATTTTCTAATCTTCCCTACAGTCCTTTGCAAATATATAGAGGTACATAAGCTGTTTGAACACTTACTTCTGGGGATTTGAATCCTCCCGCTAATACAATTTTGGCCTGTGACTTTCTGCTCGAAGTCCACCATCAGTCTGAGATCGCTCTTCTTCAGCTTCGGAACTCCTAACATCTGCCAGGGATACTATTTGCTTCGCCGATCATTCCTGGTGTCATATCTTTCTTCGCTGTGCCAGATCATTCAGCAGGAGTCGCTTCCCTTTACTTTATTTCTCTCTGTAGGCTGTAGGACGGTCCGGTGTTCTTCCATAAGCATTATCTCGCGCCTTCCTCCTAAATGTATCTTTCGGTGGACGCTGTCAGACTTCTATGTTCCATCTCGAGAAAGTTTCCTTTTCTGTAACCTATCTATACTTTACTTAAACTATCAGAATTTAGTCAACTCACCATAACTGGTTCTACTGGTGGATCACTTCCGGGGACTGTTTCCCGAGCCTACCAAGTGTGCTGAAGTGGGATTTACTCAAAGAGGTAACTACCATCACAGGTAAAGAAAAGGGTTTTTGCTTTCGTAAAGGTGACTACGGTGGTCTGAGACAGTATCTAAATTCTATACAGTGGGACCAACTGATGATGTTACCAACAGCAAATTCAAAATTGGAAGTATTCAAAGAATTAATCTTGGAAGAAACTAGGCTTTTCATACCAACAAAGACATATTGTTCAAGGTTTAGGCCTAAATGAATGTCAGACGAACTAATTAGACATGTGACAGAGAAGGAAAATGCATGGGATACATATAAATTAACACGTGACACAGAAGCCTATGATAGATATAAGCTAATCTGTAATCAAGTTACAAAGCAGGTTAGGCAGGCAAAGGCAGATTACAAGAAATTTTTGCCAAAGGAGGCAAAGAAAAGCATCAAAGAGTTCTTTACTTAGGTAAACTCTAGAAAGAAGGGGATGAATCAGATTGATCCACTTGATATCGATGGTTCAATTGTTGATGATCCTGCTCAGGTAGCTAACACACTAAATGAATATTTTGCATCTACATTCCCACATGAGGAGTTATTCAGGAAGTGGAATGCAAGAGGTGTATTCAACTCTGGCAGTAAGCTGGATAATCTCATAATAACTGAGAGTAAAGTGGAGGAGAAATTGTTGAAGATAAAAAATATAAGAAAAGCACCTGGGGTGGATGGGATCTATCCAGTTATATTAAAGGAGGCGGCAAAGGAAATAAGCAAACCGTTAGCCCTAATTATGAGAGTGTCCCTGAACTCAGGGGAGGTACCTATAGACTGGAGTTGTGCAAATGTGACCCCAATCCACAAAGGAGAATCAAAGGGAGACACAGGTAATTACAGACCTGTTAGTTTAACTTCTGTTCCAGGGAAGTTAATGGAGGCACTGGTTAAAGAAGCATTGCAGGATCATCTAGACAAGACTTCAGTTATAGCTCGGACACAGCATGGGTTTGTTAAGGGGACGTCTTGTGTGACTAATTTGATTGGATACTATGATGTAGTCACAAATGAACTGGATGCAGGGAATAACTTTGATATCATATATTTGGATCTTAGGAAAACTTTTGAAACTGTTGCACATGGAAGGCTGCTGCACAAATTGGAGCAGTGTGGCATTGGAGGCAAATTGCTGCTATGGATAAAGGGACGGTTGAGTGGTAGAAGAGAGAGTGTTAATCAATGGACCCTGCTCTTCGTGGGCTAATATTATTAGTGGAGTCCCCTCAGGTTTCAGTGTTGGGTCCATTGTTTTTTTCTGTATTTATAAATGATATTGATGATGGTATATATAAATAAATTTTTCTATTTATACTCCGGGACGACCAAACGGTCAGAGGAGTTCACAAGATAGACAGAATATAAGAAACAGCACCGTATTCAGCAGTCACGGGCTTGAACCCCGGTCACTCAAGACACTTGTACTTATGCACCCGCGCGCCTGACCACTAGGCTACGACGGCTACTTAATGTCCAAGTTTGCAGACGATACGAATGTTGGCAGGGTTGTTAATGAAACTATTGACAGTACACTGCTGCAATAGGATCTAGAAAAGTTGAGCAGATGGGGTGAGAGGTGGCAAATGAAGTTTAACATTGACAAATGTAAAGTACTACATATGGGAAGCAGTAATCCCAGAGTAACGTATCAACTCTGTGGTACCACTTTGACAGTGGTAGAGAATGAAAAGGACCTGGGGGTAACTGTGCAGACAGATATGAAGTTTTCTGAGCAGTGCAGACGGTCTGCAAAAGTGGCTGATGGTGTCTTGTCAATGATATACAGGAATTTTTCTAGCAGGGATAAGGAGGTGATTATTCCCTTGTATAAGGCAATGGTCAGGCCACACCTTGAGTACTGTATACAGGTCTGGAGGCTCATTTTAAGAAGGATGTAGCGCTGTTGGAACGAGTACAGAGAAGGGCAACAAGATTAGTGAATGGAACAAAGGGCTTATGTTTTGCAAATTACAATGTCTGGAGACTAGGCACCTGCGAGGTGATCTGATAGAGTTGTATAAAGCCTTGAATGGTTTGAGCATGCTTAATGCCGGTGGGATTCTTCCTCTTGCTAAGAATAATCGCCTGATAGGACATAAATTCAAATTGAGGAAAGATGGTTGTTGGATAGATGCGTGGAAGTTTGACTTTAGCCAGCGGGTGGTTGATTGCTGGAACAAACTTTCATCTGTCATTGTAGAAGTTGATAGCTTAAATAGATGCGGAGTGGTCAGGAGCGAGAGTGCATAGCACGCGTTCCTTGAGTGGACCAGGGTTCAAGCCCCTGACTACTAAATACGATAAATATTTGTATTGACGATTTATTGTAAACTCTACTGACTTGGTTGTCGTGCCGGAGTATAAACAGAAAAATTATTATTATTATTAGATTCAAGGCAGAACTTGACAAACATTTGGAGGAACACGCTGCTTCTTGTCATCGGGCGAAAAGTGTAAGGCACACTTCTGTAGTTACTTTAGCTTCATTTCTGCATTACAGTTTTGATAAAGACGGCATAATTGTCGTGTTTATCAATACTGTTGTATAAAGGTTGCAAATGTTCATTTTGGAATATTTTGAGAGCACCTGTCAAATATTACTTAGCTTTTCCTTAACTATTAATAAATATCCGATATGATTTGTTTATATTTCTATTTGTAATGCTAGTCATCAATGTAACATACCATCGCAAAAAAGGGTTAGAAATGCGAAATTCCTAGGTGATGCACATTCTTTGAACATTAGTATATATATATATTATGCATAAATATATATATCTGATAATTAAAATAAATATGATATTTAAAATAACAACATCAGCCAGTAGTACGGCAATAATGCAGAGCGAAACGAAACGCAAAATAATATAAAATAAACAAACAGGGAAGGGAAAGTAGAGATAATAGGACAAAAAGGTAGTCGATAATCCCCAGTATAATTTAGTCAATTAAGTCATTAAACCCAATTAATAAAAAGTGATGTAAATTTAAAATAATGCCAATTATAAATAATTTAGCGGTACCCCCCTCGAAGGTACCAGTTCCAAAAGACGTGAAATATCACCAAAAAAGGGTTAAAGAAACTACCAAAAAACTAAAATATCAAAATGATAGACTGACCATCATGCCCCATATTGACAGAGGACCACGAGGCCAATAATGGTCATGGAATCGCTGCATTTCAATCGTCATAAAAATCATCGCAAAGGCGGAAATATCGAAGAACCAAACCACTCCTCCATTCTCCGATAGATCAACCAATGCAGAGGATTTGCATGGCGGTGGTCCTTATGCAGCGAAAAATAATCTATAGAACAGACAGCACTGTTGATCAGAGCCACACCACTGACATAATGCAAGCTTAACCAGCTTATAAAATAGAAAGGAAAAGAATAGATGGCGGCACAGGCGCTGCTTATTTAGCATATCAACCCACTACTACCACTAATTTATATTATGTGAGGTAAAATTTATATTATGTGAGGTATTTTTATTACTTTTTTATTACTTTTGCCTAACTTTTACCTCACATAATATATATATATATATATATATATATATATAAAGATAAAGATGCAATGAAATTAAGAAAGCCTTATCAAACAGGAATGGGCTATAACAGTTTACGCAAAATTTATAAAATGTATATAAGACCGGGTTGTGGATCCGGGAACTACAGTAGACGCAGAAAGGACCGGCAACCATAATGAATAACAGACAAAAAGGTAAAAATCAGTATATATATGGTAGGAGAGTTGAGCTATAAGGTGTAGTAACCATGGAAGAATAGGGAGAACCTGTAAGTAAAAAATCAATTTATCTAAAACAAATATAAAATGCAATAAATAATTGTAAGAACCAAAAGCTGTGAGTCCTAGGAATTTAATTACTTCTTCAAAGGGTCGGCAGCGAAAATCGTAGAAGCCACAACGATATCCAAGTCTCTGTTTCTGTTATGATGTACTACTGTACAGTGGTGAGCTGTAGTGGGCTCGCGAGAGCATGTTCAAGTGGAAAGAATTTGAAGGAATCATATTCGAAGTAAGAACATATTTAAAAAATTACCTCGTGACAAGTTATTAAATGCATTGTTTTATCTTTAAAGGATAAGTTATTAATGAACAGAGAGTGGTTTTAAATTAAATGAGGAAAATAATGATACCATTGAAAGAAATTTTAAACACGTGCTACCGGTAATCGTGGAATATGAAAGAACTTTCGTCTCGGTGGCAAGACGGCGAAACCGAATAAGAAATTTGTTTTCTGATAAAATATGCAATAAAAATTAATGATTTTAGAGATTTTGTAGAAGACAGTTTATCTTTAAAATCGAGTGAAATTCCCTTTTCAATTAATAAATTAAATTGGCAATTTTTAGAATAAAATTTTCTTGAATTTTTGCGTAATAATTTTTTTTCATGTAATCTGTGATTTTTGTGTACTTTTTCTAGAAAGTTTGTTTTTTATGTAATATTTGTTTTTATATTGTAGAATGTTTTGTGATATGAGAAATATTTCGTGTTATTTTTTATTCGCAATGTATTCATTGCGAATAAATGAAAAAAATGTACCCATTATATTTCCCTAATTGTTAAAAAAAAGACAAATAAAAAAGTTACGAAATATCCTTTTTTTGAAACATCCTTCGCGTTTCTTTTGATTTGTATATATTGATTACGAAATAAAAGAGCCTTTTTATTCTAAATATTTTCTTGATTATTCACGAATTTACATAATTTCTGGAAGACAAGATACAATGGATTTATGATAACTAAAGTAAGAGATGTATACTCGCGATTGCAACGTATCTAAATATCTCTGGAAAGCAGCGTCCATTGAAGTACCGATCTTTGTAGTTAAAGCGACATACGCAACTGTTACGGGCACCTAACAATGGAATGTAACGAAAATGCTAGACGAAAATTCACTTTTGGGCAATAAAACCAATGTCTCAAAGATTTTTACCTTTCTCAAAGTGATCAATATATACCACCTCATTTAGCTAGTCAAAAATCAGTTTCCTGACTCTCGATCCATAAAGAAATAGCATAAATACCAACCTATGTATGGCGCACTATGGCCATAGACGCCCATGCGCCAAAAAAATCTCGAACCAAACAAACAAACTAGACGAAAAAAATAAATTGTTGACAAATATTTGTACTGTTATATGATAAATACTTGTATTGTTGCAGTCATATGATAAATACTTGTATTGTTGCAATCATACTATTCAAGAATTCTAAAAAGTTAGAACTGCAGACACTATTGTATCCAGTTATCATCGTAAGGGGAGGCATGACGACCAAGTTTTTAAGCTTTTTTTTTTATATAGACTTAGGAACCTTTTACACATTCAGCATGGTTAAAGAGGTAATAACGCCCATCTGTCCACCCCCCTGAATCCGCCTCTGACTTGATATCATACCGGTCACGAAAAACGAGTCATGCCCTCTAATCACACTACTAGTAGTGCGAGCGTGGGAAGCGCCTCTGGTGGAATCCGCGGATAACGTCACTTCCGTGACTGATCAAATTTACTGGGTAGAAAGTCGGAAAAACTTGCGGGCCCACTGTTAAAATATTCACAGCTCACCACTGCCTATAACACACACACCTACTCTCATTTTTCCTTTCCCAGTGCTACCTCACACCAAACAGACTCAACATTGCATTGTCCGCTAACATCAATTGGATGCACTTCCTTAGATTTTATGTGTTTCTTAACTAACAACCTAACCCATCTTCCCTTCCTGTCTTGTTTCGTAATTGCTTGTTTCCAATTGTTCATTCATTTTCTGCTTTCACCAAAGCTCAAAACAATTGTAAAGCAGATATTAATCAGTCCAAACTAGATTTTGAACAGGCTAGGAGTAGAAAACTTGCTTCTTGCCCTAATGGTAGCCGAGCATTTTGGTCCCTTGCCAAAGCTATTGGGCTCTCTGGAATACTCCTATTCTTTGCCGCCTTTTTTCACTTTCTAATTTCAAAGGTGTTTCTAATTTCCTTCTTCTTGGAAATTTGCTCATATCCAGCCAGTTCCTAAAAAGGGTGACAAATCCCTCCCATCCAATCATCGTCCCATTGCAATTACTTCTACTCTTTCTAAAGTAATGGAGAAATCAATAAACCGTCAACTCTTAAACTATCTAGAAACCTTCCGTCTGATCAATGACCGCCAGTATGGATTTCGTCAGTGTCGATCCACTGGTGATATTCTGGCTACCCATTTATTGACAAATTCAGTGGAAAAGGGCCAATGCAGGGCCCCTGGTGGGACCCCACGTTGCCCACACACACACACACACACACACACACACACACACACACACACACACACCACTAGGAGGTAGCCAGGCTGCACATAATTCTCTGGCTAGTCTCCTCCAGGTCGCCTGAGCTTCCTGGAAAGAGACCAAGTAAAAAAATAAATAATAAAATAAATAAAATAGTAGGGTACAGGGAGTACAGGATGTACCGGAGAGGGTAAAGGAAAGGAGGTATAGACAGAGCGACGGAGGATGTAAGGGAAGGCATCCTCCGCAGGTTGGGTGAGAATTCTCCCACCTAAGCGGAAGTGGAAGGAGAGGGCCCTCGAGAGGGTGGGAAGACAATCACGTATCAAGAGAGACACGATTGAAACAATTCAGGCGACCTGAGTGTTAAGTTCAGTAGCTAGAGGTGGTCACAATCTAGGTGAAGATGTTCAGTATTTGGTATTTGGTATGTTGAGGGTCTTGCGGCTTCTGGGATTTCTCCCATCTCCGCGGTGCTCTCTGTATCGAGTGACAGTACCCTGTCAAGCCAGAGATTTAAAGTTTGTGGATCGTGTATAGTGTAGTCTGTTGTGCCCATTGTTCATCTGGCTTATTGGCCATCGGGCCCCTGATGGGACCCGACGTGGCCCATACCGCGCCACGTGGAGGCTAGCCAGGTGTTACCAATAAGGAATCAGTACTCTGGCAGGTCCTGCCACCTACTTTCCTCAGATTTCAATGGCTAGGACCTATAAAAAAAAAAAATTTGCTTTAATCGCTGTTGGTGCTTTGTTTGGTCATAGAGATTTGCCTTAAGAGCGAGAATGGATTGTGCACTGGATGACTTTTATTTTTGGCTGAAAAGGGTCGGGCAAGCAATTTTGTGTAGTTGCAATTTTGACATGTGGGGCTGTGCGCTGTGAAGATAGACAGATTTGGGTGGGGAGAAGGAAGGCTGGAGGGTAGAAAAAGGAGAAAGGGACCGACAGAGAAGATGGCCCCAAAATGTTCAGTGGGCATGCCCATGCCACACCAGAGGGAAAGTGAGTTTTGCAGGGAGAGGAGGAGACAGGAGTGTCCCCCCGCCGGGAAAAGGAGATAAAGCAGGCCCGGAAAGGTGTCGGACCTGGGTCGCCATTTGACTTGTTGGCAGCAAGGCTGCAATCTAAATCGTTCACTTTGACTCTCCAGGTGGTGGACTTAGTCTCTCGGCAGAGGCCAGGATCCTTCACCTGCACGTGACAGGCCAACTACATCTAGGTCCCAGTGTTTGGTCGCATCCAGTTAGGACTCAGTTGTCTTTCAGTTGCTGTAGGTTGTCCCCACCACTTGTGTACAAGTCCTGTAGTCACTCAGCTGGTCGTCAATGGCCAGTTGTGTTCTTTCTGTCCATCGGTGGTCCAAAGTCTGAAGTTTGTTTCAGGGTGGTGGAAGTGCTCTTTGCCTCGCGAAGAGATTTTGAGCGAAAAGCGTGAAAGCCTTGTAGTTTTCTTCTTCCTGCAGCACTATGTCCTCTTGATTTCTAAGGATGGAGCGTAGTTTGGTAAACAGCAGGCCACGGAGGTCTTCATATGTATTACATTCATAGAGCAGGTGCTCCCAAGTTGTCCGCATCTACACTGCGCTATGTCCGAGATTCCAAAATTGTGTAGCTTCTTCCTGAAGGAGCCATGCCGGTAAGTGGTAAGTGGTATGACGTCCAGGAGAGTACCAGGTCGGGGAAATAGGGTAAACACGTCCAATGTCTGGTATGAAACTTCTGGTTCTAGTTATGCGGCATTTAGTGGAGTCATTCCACGATTCTGCCACACTGTTCTCATGTGGTCTGTAAGACGTCTTTTTTTCCTGTGGTCTAGTCAGAGTTGGGTCCGTAATGAGTACCAAATGTGTGATTACCCTTCCTTTGGCGTGTTGGTGCAGCAGCCCACGGCCGACAATCTCCAAGTCCAGTGTGAGACATCCCGAAAGGACCTGGAGAGCGTGGGTGCTCACCGTGCAGCATGCTCTGGTTGTTGTGAGGAGAATTATTCGATGGATGGTTTCCAATTTCCTTCTGTTAACAGCAGTGCTTGCCTTAGCGTACCAAGCTCCCGCTGCATAAGCCAGTGCCGGGATAAAGAATGCCTTATAGAGGATGGCGAGCGCCCTCTTCTTCAGACCCAGTCTCTGCGTGTAACTCTAGTGAAAAGGCGGGAATATTTACTGAATTTTACTCTGAGGTAACTAAGCTGCCGTGTGAAGTTGAGGTGTCTATCGAGGATACCGCCAAGATACTTGACTTCTATTTGGAGTTTAACGGCTGTTCCATTTATCTTGATCTGGGGAGGCCTCCTGGGATCAAGGGAGCCCTTGAGGAGTATTGAATGTGTTTTTTCCGGTGAGATGTTCAATAGGTTCCCATTTGCCCATCCTTGCAGAACAGAAATGGCCTGATTTGTATGGGTCTCCAGCTGTGTCCTGCTTATTAGCCTGCAGCATGTTGATCAATGTGTTGATCATGTTGATCAGTTCCAGAACGTTGTACCAGTGATCTTCCTCTGGTGAAGAGATCATGGGCGAAGGCAGAGAAAGCGTGGTACTGGTCTTCCTCATTGATCAGAAAATGTTCATTTCCTCGATAAGGCATGTTTTTTGATATGAGCAACGTTCGCAGGTCCTCGTAGAGTGGGCAAACATAGAATAGGTGATCCCAGTCTTCGTTTTCACCACAAAGACAGCGAGGGTCATCGACGATGTTCATAAAGGAAAGTTTGTGATTTATGGATCCATGGCCTGTAATCAGGAAAGTGGTATATAAAGCAGGGCTGTACCGTGCTGGAGCTTAAGGGTAGATCTGGGCTATTTCAGGTAACAATTTTTTAGTGATGGAACCTTTGGGGGTGGTATTCCATCTGTTTTGCCAAGCGTTAAGAAGGTAGACTGCAAGGCGCTTTTTTTCTTCTTTGATGGTGTTTGCTGGGTTTGTAGTGAAATCCAGAATAGTGGTAGGGAGTCCCTTTGCGAGCCGGTAGTGCACGCCTTTGCGAATTATCTGTAGGTCCAGAGGGAGAACTCGGTCCAAGACTTGGAGCGCTGGGTTGCTCTACTGTGCAGCAGGCACGGGTGATAGTAAGAAGTATATTACGCTGGATGGAGATGAGCTTCCTTTGGTTACGAACAATGAGTGCACGATGATACCAGACACCTGCACAGTAAGTTATAGTGGGAATAAATATACCTTTGTATGGCATTTGCAGTGAGCGGCGATTTAGGCGCCAGTCAGACCTGTTGATCCTCACTACCATTGCCGTGTAGTTCCTGACTTTGCGATGAAGGTAGTCTATATGCGGGTAAAACATGAGCTTGGGGTGGAGAATTACCCCAAGGTACTTCATTTCAGTTGTCAGTTTGATGGTTCTACCAGTAATTTTAATCTGCGGCGGCCTGCTTATTTGAAGGGTTCCTCTGAGTAGAATTGAAGTAGTTTTCTCAGGGGCTATATGGAGTTTATGGAGGCTGGCCCATTCTTTGCTTTGTCCCATGCGGCACGACATCGCTTCGCAATAAATGTGTGGGCATGTATGGTCGGTGACTGCTTAGTCGGCCCATACCTGTTACCATCCCGCATGAAATCCGCTAAATATCGGATCTTTCTTGAACAAGTTCTACCAGGGTTGCTTGACGATGTTCCAGCAAATGTGAGATGCAACGTTTGGTTTCAACATGACGGGGCGCCTGCCCATTATGGAAGGTGTGTTCGTGACCATTTGAACAGGCGTTTTGGGCGTCGATGGATTGGCCGTGGTGGACCCGTTGCCTGGCCCCCACGCTCACCTGATTTATCAAGCCTTGATTTCTTTCTGTGGAGGCCCTCAAATCTATCGTGTATGAATCGCCTGTGGAGACGGAAATGGATCTCGTGGCGAGACTCGTCTGCTACTGTCAAAGAAACTCCAGGTGTATTCGACCGTGTCCGCCAATCCATGCTGCGTCGGTGTCACGCATGCATCGCGTCTCATGGTGGAACCTTCGAGCATCTGTTGTAACATCATGAAATGCATCCATCTAGTACTCCAATGTTAATATTATGTCAAATAAATGTTTGCCACTAATTACTGTCTTGTGTCATTTGTGCTTCTTGTGCCTTTGCTACTAGTTTCCCGTGACGTTTTCGGTTATGGGTTCCTATGCGATTCACATTCCTTTAGATGTTACCTACCTCCCCTAAACGTTTGTACCAATATTTTTGAGTCACCATGTATATTTCCTGAAAATTAAGGTCTACAGAAGTTGAAATCAAATGTCAACAAATATCTTCTCTCATCTTCTCAATCTCCAACCCAAGCACGGTACTAAGTACTATAGCTTCTAATACATCTCATGTTTGGGGTTTTCATTAAAAAAAATAAAAACATATCTGAGGTCGAGGAACCTGCAAGAGGGACTCAACAGCCTTGTAATTTTATCCATCGAAAGAGAAGAAGCGAGAAATTTAAATTTTGAGAAAGTTTTGCCTATAAAAGGACGAGAAAAATATCCTTTTGATTAGTTTTGTTTATATTATCAAAATGTCTGGTCAATTGTTAACAAATTGTAATAATATAAAATAATAAAGAATTATTAATAGTTTTAGTTTATCATTATTTCAAAATATTACGGGATTAATATTGAATTTTTCAAGAGGCCCCGCCAGCGTGCTACAATCGGGACCTGCATTTGCTAAGGAAGGCAGTGGTAGGGTAATCCCTGGTGGTCCAAGCCTGGGAGAAGACTAGAAGAAAAATAGTAGATAGATAACTTCCTGTTTGCAACATGAAGTCTTTGAAACCTTAGGTCGAAACCTTAGCAATTATCTTAACTTGCAGTACTCGTTGCGAAAATTTCGCAATTTTCATATTTGAAAATTGCGAAATATTAAAAATGGCAGAATAGAAAAAAGTCCACTAAAAACTCACCTTTCATTTTAAAAACTGAACACTCCTCCCGGTACCTCATTTTCATGTCTTTAATGTCCTGGTGAAACCTCTCAGTATGTTCTTCAATTACACATCCTCAATTTTCTGGGAAAAGTCGATGTGGAAGTGTAAAAATGTACCATGACACTCATCTTGCGCTCCAACTTCTTAAAAAGTTGTACAGTCTTTATTATACTTCTTTGAAAATGACATTTTTTGCATTCTTGTGCCCTTCTGGTAACCTTCTCTTAACATACTGGAATGATCTGACCCCAGACATTGCTACACAACATTGGCCGTGGTTAAATGCAGTTCCCCGTATCCTAGTGATCAGGCGCGCGGGTGCATAAGTACACATTCTTTGAGTGACTGGGATTCAAGCCTGTGAATACAGTGCTGTTTCTTGGGTTTTGTCTGTCTTGTGAAATCTTCTCACCGTTTGGTCGTCCTGGAGTATAAACAGAAAATTTATTTATTTTATTTTAAATATAGGGTTAGTAAACGAAATTCCGACACTGTCAATCGTTTGCCCTTGACTTATTTATAGTCATTGCAAAAGCCAGCCGAATAGAAAAGTGCTGTCTCTTAAATGAAAACGGCAAAGTCGAATCATATAATGTGACAGTCAAATAGCATATACTTACAACATTCAGGAAAGCCACATGAACACAAATGAGAATTAGACAGTCCAAGTTTTTGAAGTTTTTCGTTTAGATAATCGGTAATTATAAAAGGTGTAAAAAGGCTCATCGAAAACTATTATCTATTTTGTTTATTGAGAAGAGAGAAAACTTTCGGGAAAATCTATATCAGAGTAAGTTCCAATGAGGTAATGTTAATGCTAATAAAAACATTAATGCTAATCTCCCATCGGGTCTGCCAAATATTGATCATATCATTCACACATTTTAATTTTTCCTTCTTAATCTCTGCCTGTAAATCAATAGGTAGACATGTATAGTATCTTCTGAGCGGCTCCAGGAACATAAGTTCATCACTGTGATGATACAAAGCTCTGTAGAGTGGCCAGAAACGTGTAGTGTTATATTTGTGTATATTGATTGTGTGTTGTTTTTTAGCTGTTTCTGGTCTCTTTGCCACCGGGCACACGATCTCTTGGAAAGTGTGCTCGGTGCCCGTCTACACCACGAGGAGGTGGGTCGCAACTAGATATGTCCTTAGCCAAATAGAGATAGACCATTACAATCTTTGTCTGCCCTGAAGAGGGCAAAGTCCCGCATCCACCGGAGATAGTGCTATACCAGTGGGTGCCAGCAAATCCCATACCCACAGCTACCCAAACTTAGGGTACCAGCACAGAGAAAAAAAAATAAATAAATAAAATCATAATTAAAAAATAAATAAGTTAGTTAAAAAAAATATGTAAAATAAAATAAAACAGTATTAAAAAAAAAGAAGTAAAATAAAATAAAATAAAATAATAAAAATATATATATATGGATAGAAAGCAAAAAAAAAATACTAATAAAATAAATAAATAAAATGAAGGTAAAGTAAAATTATATTAAATAAAAAAATAAATAAAATAACAAAAAAAATTATAATTTTTTATTTTATTTTTTTATGCAAACCCAAACACGAGAGGTATTAGAACCTATAGTACTTAGTACGGTGCTTGGGTTGGAGGTTGAGAAGACGAAAGAACATATTTCTTGACATCAGACATGAACTTTTGCAGACTGTAATTTTCAGGAAATACGTACGAAGGATTGATTGATTGATTGATTTGGTAGTTGTTGGCGCATCGGCTTCTGTGGCCATATTGCACCTCCCAAGGTTTTTGCAGTACTTTGATCCAAGCCCGAGGCGGGAATCGAACCCGCGACCTTTGGGTTGCCGGGTAGGTACTTTACCCACTCGGCTAGCCCGGTCGGCCCACGTACGAAGGAAGGTGGTTCCAGAAAACGGCAGTTGAATGAATAAACGAGGAAGACGAAAGGTTGGTTCTGTGAATTTGAAGTTGGACAGTAAATGGATGTTGGCTGGTGGCGGCACGTGCTCGGACTATTTTGGAAGAGAGAGAGAGAGAGAGAGCGGGAATTATAGAAGCCAATTCAGTGCCCATGGAAATATCTGTAGAAGAGGCATGCAGCAGAAACAGTACGTCTATGAGACAGCGAGGGGAGAGATTCTGTTAGAAATGAATCATTAATTACACTAACTGCCCTCTTCTGAACTGAACCAAGAAGCCTGAGAGAGGTTTTGGGGGCACCACCCCCAGGTGTTGAAACAATATTCCATGGTAGGGCAGATTTGCGATTTGTACAGAGTGAAGAGCTGTTTGTAAGAAAAGTAACGCCGAGAGCAAAAGAGAAAACCAAGTTTTTTAGATGCAGAGGAAGCAATATTTGTAATGTGCTTGTGCCAAGAGAGATTAAAAATCACGGTAATCACCAAAAAAGAATATCATTTTGCCTAGACATTGCAGTGTCACAAAAGATAAGCATAGGAGCAGAAGAATCCTTTTTTGCAAGATATAAGACAAGACTGAGTTTTAGAAGGATTGAAATCAACTAAGTTGTCTTTGCCCCACTGGATAATTACCTGGAGATCGGCATTTCAGGAATTGGTAGCAGATTTTCGAGAAGTTGAAGCTGGTTGAGCAGGACAAGGTTTCTCAAAATGGAAAGTGGAATGTCATGTGCTATCATCGGCAAAACTATGGATAGGATTTCCAGTCAATGGAAGAAGGTCATACAAGTGTATTTGTAAGTTATTAGCGGCTTCCAGGGTTTCCCCTATATCCGCCGTTTGTTAGCCTTTTCGCCAAGTTGCCGGCTTAGAAAAGAAACTTAAAAGAGCATCTAAATATAAGAAATATATATTTTACACACACAAAAAAAAAAAAAAAAAAAAAAAGTTTAAAGAATTTAAATTTTAAATTTTTAAGTTTTTGAATTTTGGAAAAAAAAAAAAAAAAAAAAAACTTTTGCATCTGATAGATGAAATGTGTAATTAGGTGTGCATTAGTGTTATGTTTGCGTTGTGTGTTTGCCGGCACCTGGCATTTAGCAGTAGGGGGCTGTGGCAGGTTTGTGTTACAGCCCCTCACTCCCATCCCTAGCCACGTGGAGGCAGCCAGGGTCTTCTTTTTCTTATGGGGACGCGGACTGGTCCGGTCCTGTGGTTGATTCTTTGGACTTCTGGTGTCCCGTTAATTTGATCCTGTGTGACCGGGGAAGAAGGTCATTAATATACAAGAGAAAAGGAGTGAGGGAGAGAACTGAACCTTGGGGGAACACCAGCATTAGTGGACAAGTTAGAAGACATAGCGCCATCTACCATCACCCTCAGTGAGCCATCAGAGAGAAAACTGGATAACGAATTACAAAGAAACAGTTGGCAAACCATAAGCTTGTTTAGATTTAAGCTTGTTTAGAAGACCTTTATGCCAAACACGATCGAAAGCCTTGGAGATGTCAAGAGCAACTGCTTGTGTTTCATCGAACTTTTCCATTCAATTTGTCCATAAATGGGTAACATAAGTCAGAATATCACCAGCGGATTGACAATGGTGGAATGTGGGATGAAGGATTCCATTCCTGCAAGAATAATTCACTGACGCGATCTGAGCAAACGTTGACATCAGAAATTTTGAAACAGTAAACCGACCAAGGAAAAGAAGAAAAGAAATCTCGCAGATCATCCCATTTTGCATTCTTGTAATGCCAAACAATACGAGATTGGGAATAGCCATGAGATAAAGGCTCCATTGGAGAAGAGACAATCACCTAGTTGTGATCTGAGGTGCCTAAAGGACCTCTCAATTCGACCCTGTACTTTGAAGGATTGTTTGTGGGAAAAAGATCAAGCGTGTTGGCTGTATGGTTAAGATTGTCCGGTATTCTTGTAAGTAAATGAACAATCTGTGCAAGTTCATTAGTAATTGCAAAAGACTCAGCATCTCGACCAGCTGGGTTGGTGTGACTAGAAAACGGAAGTCAGATGGAATTGTGAACATTAAAATCACCTTACTGTTAGGGAAGTAGGACTGGAGAAAGTCAAGTTGCAAAAAAAAGAGGAAGTCAAAGGGTTCCAAGTGATTAGTGGAGTTGGGAGAACGGTAGAGACAACAGATGAATTTGACACAATGAGGTAGAGAGATTTTAAGCCAGAGAAGATCGAAAAGAGCAGTTTCCAAATGACGAAGTCTCTGACAGGGAATATCGGAACGGACATATGCACAGTACCACCTTTGAGTCGAAAGAAATCATACAGCGATTAATTTGGGCAACTGAGATGAGCGGTAGTTGAATCAACCGATAACTGATATTGTGTCAGAAAAAGTACATTGGGTTTGGCAGACTGCAAGTGGAAATGGACATCGTTGAGATTAGAATTGAGACCACGTATATTTGTGAAATGAATTAGGAAGTGTTTGGGAGGGTTAGATCTTTTCGCAGATAAGCTTTCTCTATTAGTTTGACAATTCATGGTGTATTCAATAGTACGAAAAAGTGGGTGGGACATCTGTATGAAGTAATGAAAAATTTTGGATATTGCGTACACATGGTAAGAATATACCCAGATCCTTGACATAACATGGCCTCGATAATGCCCTCCACATACACACTACTCGGACTCCCTACCGTCACTATCTGGCAGAGTTGAGGTAGCAAGATTATACATATAGCTGATCTGGAAGCCTCCTAAAATGTTACCAATAGGTTCGGTCCGGTGTACTAATTAGTAGCCATCCTGCGAACACTGTTTTAGAGCTGTACTCTCTAAATGTAAGGAATAATGGATCTCGCCACGATGTTCATCATAACCTCAAAGGTCATCAATCGTATGCATGATGGAAGAGATGGGGAAGGGTTGACCGGAACCTAGAGACAAAACATGGGTTCCACCACTTCAAACCTCCAATAAGCAAAGTGGTATCATTGGACCAGTTGATGAGAGTCATCTACCAACTAGTACTGCCTGGTAACACAGAGGGGGCCACATTCCTTCATGTGGTGTGTGCGCCACACCTCGACCTCTGCTCACGTTGATTCACAACTGGGTAGTCATCCACCATGTGCTTGTGCATGGAGGTTATACCCAGGATTACTATCAGTCCCACTATCGTGAAGGTGCAAGCAGAGGATTTGGCTGTCACAGACCGGCAGGACTTCGCCGAAATTCAGAACTGGAAGAGTTTGGAGTTAAAAGAGCCATGTCCAGTTATCATAAATGATGTGAAGAGGTTTGGAGAGAACCATAGGGAATTTTTCTTGTTGGCAGTAAAGGAGACGTCTGGTATAAATTTATATGTAGTTCTGCCTTTAGGTAGTATTCCAACGATTTTGCCAAATTTTTATTAAAGTAAATCAATAGAGTGTAGAGTGTGTTTAGTGTCAAACAGCACCAGGGGTTTCCCCTATCTCTGCGTAGTATACATTGTAGGTGTGAAACAGAACACTGTCAATGCCAGAGGTTTAAAAGTGTATGGATCTTGTATATGTGTAGTGTCATGTACCGTTGTTTCTGTGGTCATTTGGCCGCTGGGCCCCTAATTGGACCCAACCTTGCCCACACTCCGCCCCGTGGAGGCAGACCATGTACACGAGTATTATAGTTCTTTATTCTGGCAGGTCCTGCCACCTAATTTTCTGAGATTTCATTGGCTAGGACCTTAAAAAAAGTAATAAAATTTAAAATTAAAAAGAATTAAATAAAATAAAAAAAACCGCTATAGATAGGGGTCAGCCAAAAGGAGTACTAGTTATGCGATTTGATGTCATTAAGTTTTTGGGTGTAAGGCTCAAGCAATTTAACAATGATTCGAACGCTAGTAGTTGTAAGTTAGAAGGGGAGGGGAGACTGAAGGCTGGGGGGAAAAGACAGGTATGGGGTCCATAGAGAAGATGACCCCCAAATCAGTGGAGCAGGTCTGCCCCACCAGAGCGGAAAGAGGGTCGGCGAGGGGGTGACCAGAGGTAACCTCCCCCTCCCACCTGGGGAATGGAGGAAAAGGACTACGCAAGGGAGCGTGGCTAAAATAAATCAATATTGAAGCCTACAAATTTTAATACAGTAGCTTAATCCTGTGCAAGCAAGAAACTAATACAACGGAAGAACGACGGCCAAAACCTCTAAAGCTGGGGTAGAGACAATTTGACGAACTTGTAACAATATGGTTCTTTGAGATATGGTTCTATGGAGTGATGCTAATTTCGCTTGAAATGTTTTCCCCATGCAAGGCTGCCGCAAGTGGGCAGGCGAGGTAACCGTCGCTTACGGGCGACAGTTCAGGAAGGCGCCAAAAAAAATTTTGACTTATACAAGTCGGACTTCTGTTTAGCGAACTTCTTTATATCAAAGTTTTCTATTTAGCGATTTTTTTTTTTTTTTTTAATTTTCCTTGGTAATTCAAAAAAAAAAAAAAAAAATCTGATAGAAAAATATTACCAGGATCTTACTAAAAGAAAAGAAAAATCTTTGCAAGAAGAAGAAGAACAAAGGAAACTTGCTAGTTCGCTGAATAAATATTAAAGCATAAAGGGGAAAAAAGTGTATTGTAACAAAGGATACTGCTAGACCATCTCTTTACTCAGTGTTGCCCAAAGTATTCCGAAAAGAGTCTGCAATCAAAATTTGCTTTTGAGCAACAGTAAAGTTGCTCAAAAGCAAAATCAGAAAGGTAGGAAGTTCTAGATGTAAATTTGCTAATGTGGAGCAGTATCAAAATTCACTAGTTGATGATGGTATCACTGCGCAGAGAAAGGATTTATTTTCAGAGCGGCTTAATAAAGGATAAGTCAGAAAAAGACAACATCTCTTAAAATCTTCTTTGGATGTTGAATGACTAGCAAAATTTTATATATGACGCCATCAGGACGACATATTTTCATTTATGATGTGCTTTCAATTTGATTGCTTGCATTAATATTAAAGTTGAAAGTCTTCCTACGATTAAAAGTACCATTGCAGAGGGTTTTAAGGGGATGGAAATTACTGAAGATATGAGTAGCTCCTCCCATCCAGGATACACGCGAAATGTTACCTTAAGATTCCATCACATCTCTTCGTAAATATAGCATTCAAAGACGACGTGAGAGGAGACTCTCACGACTTCTTTGAATGCTATATTTAGGAGACGTGAGAGGATACCGGTATCCCACATCGACAGGAGGTATTAGAAAGTCTAAACTAGTAATGTTTTCGTTATTCCAACCATGCCGAGTTAGTACGTAAGAGAGGGGCGGGCCGTCCCGAGGGTGCAAGGACGAACTGCACCCGGGCGCCAGCGTTCAAGGGACACCAGAACAACTGAAACTTACATACGCATACGAAGAAAATTTTAAAGTGGGATACCAAATTTCATTTGGCATCCGGGCGCTACCACCCTAGGAACGCCCCTGAGTAAGAGGTAAACAGTGAGGGTGTAAACCATTTTCGGCAGTTGTTGTTGTTGGTATTGGGTTTAACAACACAAGGGCTACTCAACCCAAATAGTATATCTTCCTAGTTTATTTACAAGCAGCATATCGTTAGAGAGTCTGCGTGGGTAGCACAGTGGTACCGCCACCGTCCTCCCCACACCGGGTGGAAAAGGCCCGGGTTCGAATCCCGTCGATGACGGGAGGAACTTTAGTGGGCTTTTTTCACTCCGTGGCTGAGTTAGTCAGTCTCAGGCGTAGATAGCAAGGTTTTTTTCCCTCAGAAACTGGGGTTTTTTACGTCCAGCAAAACAGGCAAATCGACCAGAGAACACACGCAATTTACAGACACGAATACGGGTTAATGTATTTAATTACGGGAAACCCTAAAATAATAATAATAATAATATATCGTTAGAGATGCTGTTGAGCTTAGATTGAGAATATAATTAAACATCCCTAACTATATGCTGCTTGTGAATAAACTATGAACATATACAATTTGCCCCCCCCCGGGACGGCCGGCCCCTGCTCTTACATACCAACTCGGCATGGTTGGCATAACGAAAACATTACTAGTTTAGACTTTCTAATACCTCCTGTCAAAGTGGGATCCTGAGAGGAGCCGGTGGGCTCCTCTCACGTCCTCTTTGAATGCTATATTTACGAAAACCTGTGATCGACTCTGAAGGCAACATTTCGCGAGTCTCCTGGATGCGAGGAGCTACTCATATCTACAGTAATTTCCAGGCCCTTGAAACCCTCTGCAATGGTACTTTTAATCGTAGGAAGACTTTCAACTTTAATATTAATGCAAGCAATCAAATTGAAAGCACGTGATAAATGAAAATACAACCTGTTGCTCGTCTGTCGTCTTGATGACGTCATACATAAAATTTTGCTAGTCCTTCAACATCCAAAGAAGGTCTTAAGAGATGTTGTATTTTTCTGACTCATCCTCTCCGGAAATAAACCTTCCTCTTCGCAGTGATACCTTCATCAACTTGTGAATTCTGATACTACACCACATCAAATTTGAATTTCCTGTCTTTCTGATATTGCTTTTGGATTACTTTACTGCTGCTGTTTGACTGCAGACCTTTTCTCTTTGTGGAATACTTTGGGCAACACTGGATAAAGATATGGTCTAGCAGTATCCTTCGTTACAATACACATTTTCCTCTTTATGCTTTATTATTCTTTATCTCTTCATCTTCTTGTGTCCTGTCTCCTGGATAAAAGGGAATGTGTGTGTGTGTGTGTGTGTGTGTGTGTGTGTGTGTGTGTGTGTGTGTGTGTGTGTGTGTGTGTGTGTGTGTGTGTGTGTGTGTGTGTGTGTGTGTGTGTGTGTGTGTGCGCGCGCGCGCGCGATACACCGGCTTGGACATTCGGGGCGTATCTATCTATTGAGTTCGGCCACCGTATATGGGCACTTGAGTCCTACCTCCCCTTGGTGTAGACAGACACTGAGTAGGCTTTCCAGTCTTCCTTGCTGGTGACAAAATGGCCAGAAAAAACTAAACAACAACACACACACACACACTGCAGAAACATAACATAACAGTACACACAATTCTACAGTTCTACAGAGTTCTTTATTCATCACAGTATACCAAGGCGAAGTAAGTTGAACTGGTGTTCAGATGCCTTCCTACATAAGATACTGTACATGTCTACATGTCTAGTTTATTCCCATCATAAACTGAAATGTACCATAAACCAGAATTTATATTGCATTTCGCCCCTTCCGGTTTTGCAAAGAAAACCTTTCTTAATTCACCTTTTTTTTTTTTTTTTTTTTTTCACTGACTGGATGATCTGTGGTCTTGGTATATCCAGAAACCAGGTTAGACCACAAAGATTTGAAGACAGAAGTGTGGTTACAAGATGGACGGAGAAGAGAAAAGAGAATGGGGATTTTCTCCCTAGAGATATTGAAAAGAAGAACAGAAATTAAGTGTTATCTACAGATTCTATCCATGATTAGAGATGCTTTTTATGGACTTTTTCTCCCTGCTCAAATCTTCCTGAATTCTAACTATGAACGAACTAAATTCTAACTATTAACAAACTTCTTATTATAGGGAGGTGGACAGCATCATCCTGCTGTGGAGATGGAATGAAGTTTGTTGCTATTTAAAAAAGTTGAAGACTATCATGGTTTTCACAGAAAGACTTGTAATGGACACTTTTCATTGATTTAGGTGGCCTCTAACGAAACTGATTTAGGTAGCCTCTAACGAAAGTATTTTTAGCTACAAAACTATTTTTTAAACTACTAAACTATTATTTTTAGGCCACCCGAATAATTAAATTCATTTGCCGTGCTGTGTGTCTTATGTCTGTAAATTGCCTGTGTGCTATGGTCGATTTGTCTGTTTTGCTGGACGAAAAACCCCAGTTTCTGGGGGAAAAACTTATCTATACACGCCTAAGACCGACGAACTCAGCAGCGGAGTGGAAAAAAGGGTCATCGACGGGATTCGAACCCGGACCTTTTCCACCCGGTGTGGGGAGGACGGTGGCGTTATCTCTGTTCTACCCGCGCAGACTTAGCTACAAAACTGTAGTTTTATTTCTTCTTATTTTTAAAGCTATTTTACTGTACCCTATTACAATATTCTGAAGGGAGAAAACTTTCAAACTGCCCAGCTTCTTCCATATAAATAAGATCTTTATTGTACAGTTCACCGGTACACGCAGGTACCACGACCATGCAATACCCTTCACGGCACCATGCCAGGGGTTAACAAGCCTCTGCAATATTCTGAACTTTTGCATGCCATTAGAACAGCCCAAAATGGTGCTGCCGGGCCAGATGGGATTTATTACGTCATGCTACAACATCTTGATGACAAAGCTTTGCGCCTGCTTCTGGTTTTTTACAATCGTATATTTTTAGAAAACGCTTTACCAGCTTCTTGGCATCACTCTAATGTTTTGGCATTCCTAAAGCCTGGGAAAGATCCAACCAACCTCTATAGCTATAGACCGATATCTCTCTTAAGCTGCCTCAGCAAAATCCTAGAAAAATATTGTCCACAGAAGACTCGTCTGGATCATTGAGTCAGAACATGTCATGGTCAATATGGCTTTCGTAAAAACAGGTCATGCTTGGATCTCATGATCAAGGCCTTCGATAAATACGAACATCTAGCAATGGTTTCGATAGACATAGAGAAGGCTTTTGACCAGGGCCGTGCCGTGCTATGATACAGAGAGGTGGCCGCAACAGGCGGCACCGTAAGGGGGTGGCATAAGCAGCGAAATAAAAATACGGGAAATCAAAATAGGGGCGGCATTTTGAAGACTTGCATCATACTGAGAAAATCTACCCTGCTTTTGACACCACATGGCGGCATGCCATACTTAGTGACCTTTACTGTCTTGGTCTGCAGGGCTTGAATGTGTTGAGCACGCTGAATTCTGATGGGATCCTTCCACTTGTTCAGATTACGAACCTAAGGTGGCATAAATTCAAATTAAGAAAAGACAGCGGTAGAATAGATGCGCGGAAATTTGCCTTTAGCCAGCGGGTAGTTAATTTCTGGAACAAACTTCCATCTGTCGTTGTGGAAGTTGATAGGTTGAATAAATTTAAGGAGGAACTGGACAGGCATTTAGAGGGAATGGTGTGATTTTTTTTTTTTTTTTTTTTTGGCTGATGCTGCATAAGCTCATACACCTGCTTTCTTGCATCACATGCCACTACTACTACTACTACCTTCCTATATTTGTTCAAAACTTCCTGCATACAAGATCGTTTCAAGTTCAGTACCAACATGCCCTCTCTGCAACTTTCATTCCCCATGGCTCAGTACTGAGTGCCACTCTGTTTGTTCTTAGAATAGATTCTATCGCCAGAGAGCTTTCAAATACAGCTGAGAGTTACCCTTACGCAGATGACCTTTCCATCTCCTGCGATTCCCAAAATGTGAGATCTATTGAACGGTAGTTTCAGTAACATTTAATAAAATACAACAGTGGGCCAGCATCAATGGCTACCGAATCTCGTAGCAGAAAACAGTTGCTATCAATTTTTCTAGGCAACGCAAACTTCATCCAGATCCTGCACAAATTTCTAATTTCTCCATCCCCTTCACTAATAACATCAGATTTCTAGGATTAATCCTTGCAACAAGCTAAAATTTATAGACCATATTAAAAATGTAAGTACTTCCTCTCTAAAAAAGTTAAACGTACTCAGAGCTTTATCCGCCCAAACACGGGGCGCAGATCGTACCTCTCTGCTTTGGCTATACAGGGCATTAATCAGATCCCGCCTTGATTATAGAGCTCCCATCTATGATTCTGCCAGAATGAGTGCATTACGCTGGCTTAATCCCATTCAACACAATGCTTTGACGATTGCACTTGGTGCTTTCAGAACGTCGCCCACACATAGTCTCTACATTGATGCTCACGAGTCCCCACTAATGTTACATAGGAAAACACTTTTATTAAAGTATGCTGTAAAGATACAAAGATGTGCCTCTCATTCCATTTAGTCATACTTGTTCAATCCAACATTAGAAAACCTCTTCAGAAATAAACCTAGCATAGTAAAGCCAGCTGGTCTTCGCCTCCTTGAACTGATGGAAGTCTGGAATGTTTCAATTCATTCATTCAGTACAACCGGTATAAACCTGCTGTCAACCACCATGGGTTTCTCTTCCTCTGGTAACTTGTGACACACCTCTGCCAATGGGAAAAAGGAATTTTACAAGCATGAAATAACAAACTACTTCATGCAGGTCACACTCAAAGATATACTGATTTTCCCCCAATTTATACAGATGGCTCTAAATCTAATTCGAACGGTGGAGCAGCTGCAGTGATTCCGAATACCTTTATTTCAGTATCCCTTCCATCTGAATTCAGTATCTTCTCAGCTAAATTATATGCACTTAAACTGGCCTTACAAAATCGCTGTTCTGACACCTCTTTAAAATGTGTTATTTACACAGATTCCTTAAGTACAATCATGGCGTTATGTAATTCCTCAGATATAGAGAGTAGGAGACCGGTCGAATTACTTAACGAGTACAGGTCACTGGTGGAAAAAGGCCGTGAATTAGGGTTGAATTTGAAAGTGTCTAAAATTCTGCCTACACACGATAGGAGGAAGTATATGTTGAGAGCCTTATCGATCAATTCGGCCCTGGAAAGATTGTGCAAGGATCTAGGGGTAGAATTTTTTTCAGCCTGGTCTGTAATTGTGAACAGGAGAGACTGCTTCTACAGGGATGGGATACGCTTAAATAGAAAGCGTGCAGGAATATTGCTGATGTTATCGAGGCAGTGTTAGATGGGTCGGAAAACTGCTAACTTGGCGGGATACAAGGAATAATAGATTGGTCACTCACACACTAGCAAGGCTTTTGTGGATTTATTGGATGATTGTTTTCAACATCAGCATGTTCGGGAGGCAAGTCGAGGGAGTAATACACTTGATCTGATTATCAGTAGTGATTTTTCATGCAATAAGAATCTGCAGATAAGGGAACCACTAGTTGGCAGCGATAATAGTGTGCTAAAGTCGGATTTATTCAAAGAGAAAGCTACCATCAAGGGGGAAAAGGGAAGTGTTTTTGCTTGTGTAAATGCAACTACGGCGGTCTGAGACAGTATTTAAATTCTATATACGGTGGGAAAATTATGATGTTACCAACAGCAAATTCAAAATGGGAAGCATTCAAAGAATTTATCTTGGAAGGTACTAGGCTTTACATACCTACTAAGAAATATTGTCCAAGGTTTAGGCCTAAATGGATCTCAGATCAACTAATGAGACATATGGTAGAGAAGAAAAATGCATGGGATACAAAAAAATAAATGGCTGACATGGAAGCCAATGATAGATATAAGCTTGTCAGTAACCAAGTCACAAAGGAGATTAGGCAGACAATGGCAGATTATGAGAAATCTTTGGCAAAGGATACAAAGAAAAACAGCAAAGAGTTCTTTACCTATGTAAACTGTGAAAGGAAAGGGATGAATCAGATTGGTCCACTTGACATTGAAGGTTCAACTGTTGATTATCCTGCTCAGGTTGCTAACAAACTAAATGAGTATTTTGCATCTACATTCACACATGAGGTTATTCAGTGAGGGGAATGCCAGAAGTGAATTAAACTCTGGCAGTGAGCTAGATGATTTTGTAATAACTGAGAGGAGAGTGGAGGAGAAATTGTAGATAAACTTAAAAAAGGCACCTGGGGTGAAAGCGATCTATCCAGTTATATTAAAGGAAGTAAGCAAACCCTTAGCCGTAATTATGAGGGCTTCTTTGGACTCAGGGGAGCTACCCGTGGACTCATGATATGCAAATGTGACCCCAATTCACAAATGAGGATCAAAGGGCAACACTAAGTCCTTTTGCAGTCAGCGACTCTTTCGGTTCTTCATCTATAGGAACTTGATCTTCTTCTCCCTCAATTGCATGCTCTTGTTCTTTTGTCATTATAGACCTGTTAGTTTAATTTCTGTTCCAGGGAAATTAATTAATGGAGGAACTGGTTAAAAAAGTACTGCAGGATTATCTAGACAAGACTTCAGTTGTAGCTTGGACACAGCATGGTTTTGTTAAGGGGAAGTCTTGCCTGACCAATTTGATTGGATGCTATGATGTGGACACAAAGGAACTGGATACAGAGAATAACTTTGATATCATATATTTGCATCTTATAAAGGCTTTTGACACTGTTGCACATATAAGACTTCTGCACAAATTGGAGCAGTGCGACATTTGAGGCAAATTGCTACTATGAATAAAGGGATGGTTGAGTGGGAGAGAAAGAGTGTGGTAATCAATGGACATTGCTCATTGTGGATTAATATTATTAATGGAGTCCCTCAGGGTTCAGTGTTGGGTCCATTGTTGTTTTCTGTATTCATAAATGCTATTGATGATGGTGGTGGTATATCAAGCTTAATGTGCAACTTTGCAGTCGATACAAAGGCAGGGCTGACAGATGACAGGGCTGACAGTTGGCAGGGCTGAAAGATGACAGTAGGCTGCTGCACCAGGATCTAGAAAAGTTGAGCAAATGGGCTGAGAGGTGGCAAATGAAATTTAACATTGACAAATTTAAGGTACTACGTATGGGAAGTAGTAACCCCAGAGTAACGTATCGACTCTGTGCTACTATTCTGACAGTGGTAGAGAACGAAAAGGAGCTGGGGTAATTGTGCAAGCAGATAAGAAATTTTCTGAGGAATGCAGACGGTCTGCAAGAATAGCTCATAGTGCCTTGTTAATGATATACATGAATTTTTCTAGCAGGGATAAGGAGGTTCCCTTGTATAGGGAAATGTTCAGGTTACACTTTGAGTATTATATACATGCCTGGAGGCCTCATTTTAAGAAGGATATAGAGCTGTTGGAACGAATACAGAGATGGGCAACAAGATTAGTGAATGGAACAAAGGATTGCTCTTACGAAGAAAGGCTTAAGTTTTGCAAATTACAATGTCTGGAACTAGGCGCATGCTAGGTGATCTGATTGAGGCCTTGAATGGTTTGAGCATGGTCAGTGCTGATGGGATGTTTCCTCTTGCTCAGAATAATCATCTGAGAGGTCATAAATTCAAATTGAGGAAAGACAGATGTAGGGTAGATGTGCGGAAGGTTGCATTTGTCAGCGGGTAGGTGGAACAGACTTCCATCCTTTGTTGTGGAAGTTGATAGCCTAAATAAATTTAAGGCTGAGCCAGACAGATATTTCGAACGAACGGAGGGGTGAAATGGGAGCGTTTTTTTTTAATTTTTTTATAGCTGATGCTGCATAAGCTTGCTTTCTTGCATCATATGCCTCTACAAATGCTAATGCTAAAGTTCACCCTGTTATAGACGAAATACGAAGCATATTACTAAAAATTGAAGAACGCCAGCAACATGTCTCCTTCTCTTTGATTGCAGCACATTCGGATGTTTTGGGCAATGAACTGGATGACAAAGCTAAAAAAATTCCAATTACCTTAGACTTAACTAATATCCCTCTTCCGCCATCAGACTATACATTAACTATTCAAGCTGCATGCTTTTCAATATGGACAACAATATGGCACTTTAAACAAATAATAAACTTTTTCAATTTAAACATGATTCCAAAATTTGGCGCTCCAGTGTCCGTACATCAAGACGAGAAGAAGTAGTCCTTTAAGGCCAAAAATAGGTCATACCCATCTGACCCATCTTTATTTACTCACAGGAGACGATCCACCACAGTGTCCACATTGTTATGTAAATCTGACAGTTTTTTTTTTTTTTTTTTTTTTTTATGTAAACCCCAAACACGAGAGATATTAGGACCTATAATACTTAGTACCGTGCTTGGGTTGTAGGTTGAGAACACGAAAGAAGATATTTGTTGACATTGGACTTGAACTTCTGTAGACTAATTTTCTGGAAATACGTATGAAGGAAGGTTGTTCCAGAAAAAGGCACATGAATGAATAAACGAGGAAGATGAAAAGTTGGTTCTGTCAGTTTGAAGTTGGACAGTAAATGGATGTTGGCTGGTGGCGGCACCTGTTCGGACTGTTTTGAAAGAGAGAGCGGGAATTATAGAAGCCAATTCAGAAGAACAGTGCCCATGGAAGTATCTGTAGAAGAGGCGTGCCGCAGAAACAGTGTGTCTATGAGACAGCGAGTGGAGAGACTCTGTTAGAGATGAATCATTAATTAACCTAACTGCCCTCTTCTGAATGGAATCAAGAAGCCTGAGAGAGGTTTTGGGGGCACCACCCAAGTTGTGGGAACAATATTCCACGGCAGAACGGATTTGCGATTTATACAGAGTGAGCAGCTGTTTGGAAGAAAAGTAACGCCGAGAGCGAAAGAGAAAACCAAGTTTTTTAGATGCGGAAGAAGCAATATTTGTAATGTGCTTGTGCCAAGAGAGATTAGAAGTCAGGGTAATCCCCAAAAGAGATATATCATTTTGCCTAGAAATCGGAGAGTCGCTAAAGATAAGCATAGGAGCAGAAGTATCCATTTTGCGAGATATAAGACAGAAATGAGTTTTAGAAGGGTTGAAATCAAATAAGCTTTCTTTGCCCCACTGGAGAATTACCTGAAGATCGGCATTTAAGGAATTGGTTGTAGATTTTCGAGAAGTTGAAGCTGATTGAGCAGGATAAGGTTTTTCCAAATGGAAGGTGGAATGCAATGTGCTCTCTTCGGCAAAACTATGGATAGGATTTAAAGTCAATGGAAGAAGGTCATTTATATACAAAAAGAAAAAATGTGGGGAAAAGAACTGAACCTTGGGGGACACCGGCTTTAGTGGAGAAGTTAGAAGACAGAGAGCCATCTACCATCACCCTGAGTGAGCGATCAGAGAGAAAACTGGATAACCAATTACTAAAAATAGTTGGCAAACCATAAAATGGAAGCTTGTTTAGAAGACCTTTATGCCAAACACGATCGAAAGCCTTTGAGATGTCAAGAGCAGCTACTTGTGTTTGACTGAACCTTTCCATTGAATTTGTCCATAAATGGGTAACATAAGCCAGAATATCACCAGTGGATCGACACTGACGGAATCCATACTGGCGATCGTTGATCAGACGGAAGGTTTCTGGGTAGTTTAAGAGTTGCCGGTTAATTGATTTCTCCATTACTTTAGAAAGAGTAGAAGTAATTGCAATGGGGCGATAACTGGATGGGAGGGACGGGTCAGCCTTTTCAGAAACTGGCTGGATATGAGCAAATTTCCAAACAGAAGGAAAAACACCTTTGGAATAAGCAAGTGAAAAAAGGCGGCAAAGAATAAGGTAAGTTCTGGAGCACAGGTTTTGAGAACAAGTGGAGAAATACCATCGGGACCTGGAGCTTTCTTAGCATCAAGATTCGTCAAAAACCTTCTGACATCATTTTGATGTAAGACCACAGGGGGCATTGAATGGAGTGTGTTGGGAATGGTGGGAGGTGTTTTACCAAGGTCATTAATACATGAGTTGGAAGAAAAATAGGATGCTAGCAGGTCAGCTTTATCCTTGGCTGAAGTGACAACAGAACCATCTGATTTGGACAGAGTTCGGAGCAGAGATCGGCAAAATTTGCGGTCAATAGCTTTGGCAAGAGACCAGAATGCTCGGCTACCATTAGGGCAAGAAGCAAATTTTCTACTCTTAGCCTGTTCAAAATCTAGTTTTGATTGACTAATCACTGGTTTACAATTGCTGCGAGCTTTGGTGTAGGCAGAAAATGAAACTGAAGAATTAGAAACAAGCCAATTACGATAAGCTACATTCTTCTCTTGAACAGTCTTAGCACATTTATTGGAAAACCAAGGTTTAGATAAAGGACGAGATTTTAAAGTGGAGTGTGGGATAAAGGATTCCATATGTGCAAGAATAATTTCACTGACACGATATCTGAGCAAATGTTGACATCAGAAGTTTTGAAACAGTAATCCGACCAAGGAAAAGAAGAAAAGAAGTCTCGCAGGTCATCCCATTTTACATTCTTGTAATGCCAAATAACACGAGGTTCAAAACAGCTATAGATAAAGGTTCCATTGGAGAAGAGACAATCACCAAGTTGTGAACTGAAGTGCCGGAAGGACCTCTCACTTCGACCGCGTACTTAGAAGGGATGTTTGTGAGAAAAAGATCGAGCGTATTGTCTGTTTGATTAGGATTGTCCGGTATTCTTGTAGGTAAATGAACAATCTGTGCAAGGTCATTAGTAATTGCAAAAGCCTCAGCATCTCGACCAGCTGGGTCGGTGTGACTAGAAAACGGAAGCCAGCTGAAGTTGTGAACATTAAAATAACCAAGGAAAATTACCTCGCTGTTAGGAAAGTTGGACTGGAGAAAGTCAAGTTGCAAAGAGAGGTAGTCAAAGAGCTCCAAGAGATTGGTGGAGTTGGGAGAACGGTAGAGACACCAGATGAATTTGACACAATGAGGTAGAGAGATTTTAAGCCAGAGAAGATCAAAGAGAGGAGATTCCAAATTGCCAAGTCTCTGAAAGGGAATATCAGAACGGACATATGCACAAGTACCACCTTTGCGGCGAAAGGAATCATACAGAGAATAATTTTGGCATATGAGATGAGCAGTAATTGAATCTACCGATAATTGAGATTCTGTCAGAAAACGTGCATGGGGGTTTGGCAGACTGCAAGTGGAAATGGACATCGTTGAGATTAGAATTGAGACCACGTATATTTGTGAAATGAATTAGGAAGTGCTTGGGAGGTTTAGATCTTTTTGCAGATAAGGTTTCTCTATTAGTTTGAAAATTCGTGGTGTATTCTGTAGCAAGAAAAAGTGAGTGGGACATGTTGTAGTGAAATTTTTGGATATGGCGTAGACATGGTAAGAATATACCCAGATCCTTGACATAACGTGGTCTCAACAATGCTCTCCGCATACACACTACTCGGACTCCCTCCAGTCACTATCTGGCAGAGTAGAGGTAGCAAGATTATACACTAGCTGATCCGGAAGCCTCCTAGTTACCAATAGGTTCGGTCCGGTGTTCTAACTAGTGGCCGGCCTGCGAACACCGTTATAGAGCTGTACCCTCGAAATGTACCCTGTACCCTGAGCTGTACCCTGAACAGAAAATGGACATGGAGGAGTCCAAATATATTACCTACTAATGAAATCGACTTCATCCTCACTGACAGAAGATATATTGTGAATGATGTTACTGTCCTGAATAAGGTAAATGTTGGAAGTGATCACAGAATGGTAAGATGTACACTTGATATAGATGTAGGAAAGGAAAGGAAAGGAAAAACTGACTCAAGTAAACAATACAAAGGTCTTTGAGATAACAGAAGAGGAGAAAAAGCAGTATGTACTGGAACTTAAGAACAAGTTTGAGCTTCTCCAGACTGCTCAGGTCCAAGATATAGACGAGGAATATTATAACTTTCTGAAAGTGATAAAGCCCAAGAAACCTGTAGGGAAAAAGAAACCTAAAGAAGAAAAAATTAGACAAGAAACACTTGTCATGATGAACCGAAGACGACAAATGAAAAGCAAGAAAAACACTGACACGGAGAAAATTGAGTATACTGAGTTATGCAAAGCCATTAGAAAGAGACTCAGAGAGGACATAAGAAGATTTAACACCAGAAAAGCAGAACAAGCATTAAGGAAAACAAAGGATTTAATTCAGCAGCAATGAGCAGTAATACAGAAAGACAAATGATACTGAAACTGAAGAATAGCGATGGTGTACTTATAAACAGCAGAGAAGTCATAATTCAAACAGCAGAAGACTACTATAGAGAATTATACAAGGAGCAGGGAATGATGCCAGCAGTGGGAAAGATGGACAGCAAAGTAGCAACAGATATGACATACCCGATATTCTTCCTGATGAGGTAGAATATGCATTGAAGAAAATGAAGAATCAGAAAGCCCCGGGGGAAGATGAAGTTACTGTAGAGTTGTTAAAATTGGGAGGAAGAGACATAACACAAAAACTGGCAAGGCTTTTCACAAAGTGCATTAGAAAAGGTGTGACGCCTGAGCAGTGGAATAATGCAATCATAGTTTTGCTGTATAAGGAAGGAGATAAATCAGAAATTGGAAATTATAGACCAATTAGCTTGTTATCCCACATCTACAAGTTGTTCACAAGGGTCATTACTAACAGATTAGAAAGAATACTTGATGAGAATCGAATTGGGGAGTACAATGTCTACAGAAAGGATAGGAAGGGAGGAGGGGTTATGCTATTAGTTAAGAAACACATAAAATCCAAGGAAGTGAAGCCAGTCGACATCGTTGGACAGTGCAGTGTCGAGTCAGTTTGGTGTGACATAAGCATTCAGAGATGAAAATTGAGAGTAGGAGTGTGCTATAGGCCTAATGGAAATGCATGCAGGAGTCTGCTGGCGAGGCTACTAGGAGACGGTCCTGTTCAAAGCCGCTAAGTGGATTTTTCTTATTTATTGATTTCAAATTATTGTTTTTCTAAAACTTTTGATTTAAATTTAGTAGTATAACATTATTTTGTGATTTTCTGATTAATTTGGTGTATTTATTCTTTACTCGGCCTTGTAATTGCATAAAAGTATCGGTAAGGGTATCCACGTGTTTGCAACTCCGCTGAACGAGAAGTTCTTTAGCCATATTTAGCCGCTTGATTGAATATTTTTTACATCGAATTATTTCTGTAAGTAGCTTATAGATCTAGTAAGGATCGTTAGTTTATTCTGAATTGAGACAGCGAGAGTTAAAAGTTAATTAATAATTAAGTGTCCGTAGATTTACCTATCGTAACTTTCCGCCTTTGTGATAAGATAGTTATATACCGTACTAGATAGCGTTAGTTGAACTTCGTTAGCAGTTAAATTGTACTTTTAAATAAATACATATAACGACTTAGATTACAAACGTAATATAATTAATTATATTTAACATAATTAATAACATAACATAATTAATTAATAAATTAATAGAATCATGACTCAGACCAGAGCAGCAAAGCAAAAGGCTCAAGCTAATGGAAGTGCTGTGGCTCAGAGAAGAACTGAGGGGGGCAGTTGTCCTCTGACGCACAGCCTTATAAAATGCACTGTTTGCTTGATGTTTGCAGAGCAATCGGGTACGGGACATGATACTGCCATGGCGGATGTCTTTGTGTGTGCGCGATGCAAGGAGTGTATCGATATCAGGCAACAACTCAGCGTTCTTGTGGGCCTATATGAGAGCTTGAAGGACAAGGTGGATGCCCTCGAAGAAATTAAATTGAGGGGCCCATCAAGCTCTCAGCTGCCCACATCAACGCCAGAGCTTCCACTTGAGCATCACGTAACACAGAGACAATCCCCAAGGCAGAATGCGCTGGTCCCGAAGGAACTAGTAGTTGTTGGTGACTCTATTGTCAGAGAAACGAGGAACATGCTTTGTAAAAAGGATAGGTGGAACAGGACCAGGGTATATCTGCCAGGGGCAAAGGTTAATGACGTTGTAGAGCGAATATCATCTTTTAAGGGCACAAAAGGTGATATAGTTGTACACGTTGGCACTAATAATATTAAGTGTAGGAGACCGGCAGAATTACTTGACAAGTACAGGTCACTGTTGAACAAAAGCCGAGATTTAGGGTTGAATTTGAAAGTGTTTGCAATTCTGCCCAGACACGATAGGAGGGAGTATATGATGAGAGCCTTGTCGATCAATTCGGCGCTGGAAAGATTGTGCAAGGCTCAAGGGGTAGAATTTTTTTCAGCCTGGACTGTACTTGTTAACAGGAGAGATTGCTTCTACAGGGATGGGATACACTTAAATAGAAAGGGTGCAAGAATATTTGCTGATGCTATCGAGGCAGTGTTAGGTGGGTCGGAAAACTGCTAGCTTGGGGGGAAAGACAAAGACCAATAGATTGACAGTAGCCACTGGCAGAGGTGAAAGAGATTCTTGCACGGCTTCTATTGGAATGAGCAGAAGCCTGAAAAACTATATGCATGGTATTTCAGAGAGTCCTGGGAGCCATTGCGGTACAAGTAAACACATAGGTTGTGTTAGGGTGGTTAAGAATAGAAACAGGTGCAGGTATACTTGCGTGTACACCAATGCTAGGAGTTTAGTAAATAAATTTGATGAATTTGAGGTATTGCTCAAAACATCAAAGGCAGATATTGTTAGGATATCAGAGACGTGGTGTCACACAGATATAAGGGATGCAGAACTCCAATTTGGGGAGTACAACGTCTACAGAAAGGATAGACAGGATAGGAAGGGGGGAGGAGTTATGCAATTAGTTAAGAAACACATAAAAACCAAGGAAGTGAAGCCAGTCGACATCGCTGGACAGTGCAGTGTTGAGTCAGTTTGGTGTGACATAAGCATTGGGAGATCAAAATTGAGAGTAGGAGTGTGCTATTGGCCTAATGACTCTGATGAGTATAATAAGGAACTGTACAGGGAAATAGAGTGGGCCAGTAAATCAGAGAGTCTTATAATGGGAGATTTTAAATTCCCAGATAATGACTGGAATTTGGGGCCTGGTCACTCACACACTAGCAGGGCTTTTGTGGATTTATTGGATGATTGTTTTCTACATCAGCATGTTCGGGAGGCAACTAGAGGGAGCAATACTCTTGATTTGATTATCAGTAGTGATTCTTCATGCATTAAGAATCTGCAGATAAATGAACCACTAGGTGGCAGTGATCACAGTGTGTGAATTGGGATTTACTCAAAGAGGTAACTACCATTAGGGGTAAAGGGAAGGGTTATTGCTTTCGTAAAGGCGACTAAGATGGACTGAAACAGTATTTAAGTTCTATACAGTGGGACCAACTGATGATGGACCAACTGATGATGTTACCAACAGCAAATTCAAAATGGGAAGCATTCAAAGAACTTATCTTGGAAGCTACTAGGCTTTACATACCAACTAAGAAATATTGTTCAAGGGTTACGCCAAATTGGATGTCAGATGAACTAATGAGGCATATGGCAGAGAAGAAAAATGCATGGGATACTTACAAATTAACATATGACACAGAAGGCTATGATAGATACAAGTTGATATGCAACCAAGTTACAAAGGAGGTTAGGCAGGCGAAGGCAGATTACGAGAAATCCTTGGCAAGGGATGCAAAGAAAAACAGCACAGAGTTCTTTACTTATGTAAACTCTAGAAGGAAGGGGATGAATCAGATTGGTCCACTTGATATCGATGGGTCAACTGTTGATGATCCTGCTCAGGTAGCTAACAAACTAAATGAATATTTTGCATCGACATTCACACATGAGGAGTTATTCAGCGAGGGGAATGCCAGAGGTGTATTCAACTCTAGCAGTAAGCTACAGAATCTTGAAATAACTGGAAGTAAAGTGGAGGAGAAACTGTTGAAGATAAACACAAGAAAGGCACCCGGGGTGGATGGGATCTATCCAGTTATATTAAAGGAGGCAGCAAAAGAAGTAAGCAAACCCTTAGCCATGATTATGAGAGCTTCCTCGGACTCAGGGGAGGTACTAATAGACTGGAAATGTTCAAATGTGACCCCAATTCACAAAGGAGGATCAAAGGCTGACAAAAGTAATTATAGACCTGTGAGCATAACTTCTGTTCCAGGAAAATTACTGGAGGCACTGGTTAAAGAAGCACTGCAGGATCATTTAGACAAGACTTCAGTTATAGCTCGGACAGAGCATGGTTTTGTTAAGGGGAAGTCTTGCCTGACCAATTTGATTGGATACTATGATGCAGTCACAAAAGAACTGGATGCAGGGAATAGCTTTGATATTATATACTTGGATCTTAGAACGGCTTTTGATACTGTTGCACATGTAAGACTGCTACACAAATTGGAGCAGTGTGACATTGGAGGCAAATTGCTGCTATGGATAAAAGGGTGGTTGAGGGGGTAGAATACAGAGAGTGGTAATCAATGGACACTGCTCATCGTGGACTAACGTTATTATTGGAGTCCCTCAGGGTTCGTTCAGTATTGGGTCCTTTATTGTTTTCTGTATTTATAAATTATATTGATGATGGTATATCAAGCTTAATGTCCACGTTTGCAGACGATACAAAGGTTGGCAGGGTTGTCAAGGACACTACTGACACAATGCTGCTGCAACAGGATCTGGAAAGGTTGAGCAGATGGGCTGAGAGGTGGCAAATGAAATTTAACATTGACAAATGTAAAGTACTACACATGGGAAACAGCAACCTCAGAGCAACGTATCAACTCTGTGGTAGTACACTGACAGTGGTAGAGAATGAAAGGGACTTGGGGGGTGGTTGAGCAGGCAGATATTAAGTTCTCTGAGCAGTGTAGACGGGCTGCGAGAGTAGCTAATGGAGTATTTTCAATGATATACAGGAATTTTTCCAGCAGGGATAAGGAGGTGATTATTCCCTAGTATAAGGCAATGGTCAGGCCACACCTTGAATATTGTAGTCTGGAGGCCTCTTTTCAAGAAGGATGTAGAGCTGCTGGAACGAGTACAGAGAAGGGCAACAAGATTAGTGAATGGAACAAAGGGGTGCTCTTACGAAGAAAGGCTTAAGGTTTGCAAATTACAGTGTCTGGAGACTAGGCACCAGCGAGGTGATCTGATAGAGGTGTATAAAGCCTTGAATGGTTTAAGCATGCTCAATGCTGATGGGATTCTTCCTCTAGCTCAGAAAAATCACCTGAGAGGGCATAAATTCAAATTGAGGAAAGACAGATGTAGGATAGACGTGCGGAAATTTGCCTTTAGCCAGCGGGTGGTTGGTTGGTGGAACAGACTTCCATCCCTTGTGGTGGAGGTTGATAGCCTAAATAAGTTTAAGGCTCAGCAAACTATTTTGAACGAACAGAGGGTTGAAGTGGAAGTGGGTTTTTTTTTTTTTTTTTTTTGCTCATGCTGTATAAGCTGTCTTTCTTGCATCAAATGCCTCTACTAATGCTAATGCTAATGCTAATAAGAAACTGTACGGGGAAATAGAGTGGGCCAGTAAATCAGAGAGTCTTATAATGTGGGATTTTAATTTACCAGATATTGACTGGAATTTGGGGGCTGGTCACTCACACACTAGCAAGGCTTCTGTGGATTTATTGGATGATTGTTTTCTACTTCAGCATGGTCGGGAGGCAACTAGAGGGAGTAATACTCTTGATTTGATTATCAGTAGTGATTCTTCATGCATTAAGAATCTGCAGATAAATGAACCACTAGGTGGCAGTGATCACAGTGTTCTGAAGTGGGATTTACTCAAAGAGGTAACTACCATTAGGGGTAAAGGGAAGGGTTAATGCTTTCGTAAAGGCGACTACGATGGACTGAGACAGTATTTAAATTCTATACACTGGGATCAATTGATGATGTTACCAACAGCAAATTCAAAATGGGAAGCATTCAAAGAACTTATCTTGGAAGCTACTAGGCTTTACATACCAACTAAGAAATATTGTTCAAGCTTTAGGCCTAAATGGATGTCAGATGAACTAATGAGGCATATGGCAGAGAAGAAAAATGCATGGGATACATAAAAATTAACACGTGACACAGAAGCCTATGATAGATACAAGTTGATCTGTAACCAAGTTACAAAGGAGGTTAGGCAGGTGAAGGCAGGTTACGAGAAATCCTTGGCAAGGGATGCGAAGAGAAACAGTAAAGAGTTCTTTACTTATGTAAACTCTAGAAGGAAGGGGATGAATCAGATTGGTCCACTTGATATCGATGGTTCAACTGTTGATGATCCTGCTCAGGTAGCTAACAAACTAAATGAATATTTTGCATCGACATTCACACATGAGGAGTTATTCAGCGAGGGGAATGCCAGAGGTGTATCCAGCTCTGGCAGTAAGCTTGAGAATCTTTTAATAACTGAGAGTAAAGTGGAGGAGAAATTGTTGAAGATAAACACAAGAAAGGCACCCGGGGTGGATGGGATCTATCCAGTTATATTAAAGGCGGCAGCAAAGGAAGTAAGCAAACCCTTAGCCATAATTATGAGACCTTCCTTGGACTCAGGGGAGGTACCCATAGACTGGATATGAATATGCAAATGTAACCCCAATTCACAAAGGAGGATCAAAAGCTGACACAAGTAATTATAGACCTGTGAGTTTAACTTCTGTTCCCGGAAAATTAATGGAGGCACTGGTTAAAGAGCACTGCAGGATCATCTAGACAAGACTTCAGTTATAGCTCGGACACAGCATGGTTTTGTTAAATGGAAGTCTTGCCTGACCAATTTGATTGGATACTATGATGCAGTTACAAAAGAACTAGATGCAGGGAATAACTTTGATATTATATACTTGGATCTTAGAAAGGCTTTTGATACTGTTGCACATGGAAGAGTGCTGCAAAAATTGGCATTGGAGGCAAGTTGCTGCTATGGATAAAGGTGTGGATTTGGGCGAGTAGACAGAGAGTGGTAATCAATGGACACGGCTCATCGTGGACTAATGTTATTATTGGAGTCCCTCAGGCTTCGTTCAGTATTGGGTCCTTTATTGTTTTCTGTATTTATAAAGGATATTGATGATGGTATATCAAGTTTAATGTCCAAGTTTGCAGACGATACGAAGGTTGGCAGAGTTGTCAAGGACACTACTGACACTATGCTGCTGCAACAGCATCTGGATGAGCAGATGGGCTGAGAGGTGGCAAATGAAATTTAACATTGACAAATGTAAAGTACTACATATGGGAATCAGCAATCCCAGAGCAACGAATCAACTCTGTGGTACTACACTGACAGTGGTAGAGAATGAAAGGGACCTGGGGGTGGTTGTGCAGGCAGATATGAAGTTCTCTGAGCAGTGCAGACGGGCTGCAAGAGTAGCTCATGGTGTATTGTCAATGATATATAGGAATTTTTCTAGCAGGGATAAGGAGGTGATTATTCCCTTCTATAAGGCAATGGTCAGGCCACACCGAGACTACTGTATACTGGCCTGGAGGCCTCATTTCAAGAAGGATGTAGAGCTTCTGGAACGAGTACAGAGAAGGGCAACAAGATTAGTGAATGGAACAAAGGGGTGCTCTTACGAAGAAAGGCTTAATTTTTGCGAATTAGTGTCTGGAGACTAGGCACCAGCAAGGTGATCTGATAGAGGTGTACACAGCCTTGAATGGTTTGAGCATGCTCAATGGTGATGGAATTCTTCCTCTTGCTCAGAGTAATCACCTGAGAGGGCATAAATTCAAATTGAGGAAGGACAGAGGTAGGATAGATGTGCGGAAATTTGCCTTTAGCCAGCTGGTGGTTGGTAGGTGGAAGAGACTTCCATCCAGTGTCGTGGAAGTTGATAGCCTAAATACGTTTAAAGCCAGGTGGACAGGTATTTCGAACGATCCGAGGGGTGAAGTGGAAGTAGTTCTTTTTTATTTATTTATTTTACTTTATTTTTTTTTTTTTGGCTGATGCTGCATAAGCTTGCTTTCTTGCATCAAATGCCTCTACTAATGCTAATGCTAATGCTAACCGAAAGTGCAAACTGGCTTTAGGACACGATTCTCAACTGTGTATCACTTTCACGTAATATCACAGCTAATGGAGAAAGCAAATGAATATAAAACACCATTATGCCTGGCATTTGTGGATTATGAAAAGGCATTTGACTCCATACAGCATAATGCAATGTTTCGGCAAGTGCTAGATGACTTTCATCAACCAATGAAATACCACCACTTTGCTTATTGGAGGCTTGAAGTGGTGTATCCCAGGTTTAGTCTCTAGAGCAAAGTTTCCGGCATCCCCCTCCCCTCCATACTTCTCCTTCAACCCATGCACGGTACTAAGTACTATAGGTTTTGATACCTTTCGTGTTTTGGGTTTTCATAAAAAAAAAAAAAAAAAAAAAACTGGAAAGACAAGGCATAGATACCCCATATATTATGATTTTGAAGGAAATATATGAGAGTGCTACCTCCTTGATTAGACTAAACAAAGACAGTAGGAAATTTAAAATTGAGAAAGGAGTTCGACAAGGAGACACAATATCTCCGAAGCTGTTTACTGCTGCCCTTGAGGAAGCTTTCAGAAGATTCGACTGGTCGCAGAAAGTAGTCAATGGAAATGGAGAGTACCTAAACCATTTATGATTTGCAGATGACATTGTGGTCATAAGCCACGATCCCAAAGAATTAAAGGAAAATCTTAATCAGTTATGCACAGTTAGTAAGGATTTTGGACTAAAAATGAATATGGCTAAACCAAAAGTAATGATGAACAAGTATGTCACAGAAAGGGAAATAATGATTGAAGGAGCAGTAATTGAAAAGGTGGAGTCATATACTTATCTGGGACAAGTTATTAGCTGTAATAATGATAAATGGCTGGAAGTCAAGAGAACAATAAATTTTGGATGGATAGCATTCAGGAAATATAGTCACATACTGAAGAGCAATATCCCAGTTTGTTTGAAACGTAAAATAATGAACCAATGTATACTCCCCACCATGACTTATGGAAGTGAAACTTGGGCACTCACCAAAAGAATGGAAGAGAAGCTAAGAACTACACAGCGAAGAATGGAACGAATTATATTGGGAATCAGACTATTAGATAAGACTAGAAACAACCGGGTTAGGCAGCAAACTCCAGTAAAGGACATTCTTATCAAAACTAAAATGGTCTTGGGCAGGACGCATAGCTCGAAGACATGATGACAGATGAACTAAGAAAATAACAGAATGGTATCCAAGAGGAGCTAGAAGAAAACCTGGAAGACAAAGGCGGAGATGGATAGATGAAATTCATGAGTTTTTGAGTAGTAAATGGATGGCCAGTGCTCAAAACAGAAGGAACTGGAAAGTTGCTGGAGAGGCCTTCATCCTGCAGTGGATTGAAAATGGCTGATGATGATGACCCTCGAAATATAAGGAATAATGGATTTCACCACAATGTTCATCATAACCTCAAAAGTCATCAATCATACTGCATGATGGAAGAGATAGGGAAGGGTTGACCGGAACGTAGCTCTAGTGACTAAACACGGGTTCCACTACTTGAAGCCTGCAATAAGCAAATTTTTGGTATTGCACTGGTTGATGAGAGTCATCTACCACCTAGTACTGCCTGGTAACATAGAGGGGCGGCATTCCTCCATGTGGTGTGGGCGCCACACCTGGACCCCTGCTTACGTTGGTTGACACCTGGATGGTCACCCGCCATGTACTTGTGCATGGAGGTTATACCCGAGATTACTAACAGTCCCACCATCGTGAAGTGCAAGCAGAAGATTTGGCTTGCACAGACCGTCCGGACTTTACCGAAATTGGGTTTACTTGACTTGAGTGTCACCCGAATATCAGTTCCATCAGTGTTTTAGACATCCAGACAGGAAGTACAGCTTGGCTGGCATATCTGAAAGAATGTCTGTGACCACCTCAAGGACCCACATTAAGTTAAACACATTCTCATTGAGTGCCTCTACTATAGACAAGACAGAACTTCAACCCTGCTATTACTGGTAAACCCTGATAAACCAATTACTTTAGAGAAACTCATTGGTGAAACAAGGCAAAATTTGAGCTTTCTGAAGCAAAGTGGACTTTTTAATCAGTTCTGATTTGATGAAAATTTTTCATTTCGTTATATTAAAAATGAATAGGCGCATTATAGCCATAGTAGCTTATGCGTCATAACAACAACAACAACAAAGGGAGAAATGTTTGGAGGAATTATGTATTATATGTAAATTGCCTGTGTTGTGTGATAGATTTACCTGTTTGCTGGAAGAAAAACCGAAGAGGTTCCGGGAGAAAAAAAACATGCAACCCTCTATTGAGACCAATTAATTTAGCCATATTTTGAAAAAAGTCAATAAAAATTCCCTACGTCATTGGGGGGATTAGAACCCTAGTCTTTTCTGCTCGGTGTGGGTAGGGTGATGCTAATATGCACTGTGGTACTCCCGAGTGTTCCCTCCCTAAGGAAAGAGCACTCAAATCCAGTCAACGATCCGAGTTCCGTTTTTGTTTTTTTTTTCAGAGCGTCAGTGTCCATCAGAACGTGAATCCGTTCCAGAGAACACACATAATTTAGAGACAGTGTAATATGGGAGTTTGAGTTTCTTCTCATGGATCCCATAATTTAAAACTGTTTTTTCCCCTTTCTTCTGCACCTAATTAAATTATGGTCCCTGGACCGTCGTGCCACCTCCCTTTTCGTAAAACAGTTTTTTCGAAGTTTTCGTTTTGGAACACTTGACGATAATGTACTTATAAATATTATTTCTTTTAGTTGTATTATTTGCCAGTTACGCTTCACTTTATGTATTGCGTTCCTATTGTGCAGGTTATGTAATATCTGTTTTAGTAAGCTGTTGAAGTGTTTAATTCAGAAACCTCAGGACAACTTATTTTTCATATATAAACGTTTTTATGTATAATTTATTAAGTCGGCCTTTTTTTTAATTCAAATACCATTATTTATTTCTAATACAGTATTCATTCACGTTTAACAATGAACTTACACGGTGCTACTATAATGGCCCGGTTGAGGCATCTGTTAGGGTTTTGCAGTAATGATGAGATTTTGTTTTCGAGTTAATTTATATTGTATAGTAATGCCAATCTATTTTTTAATAAAGTAAGTATTATATTGTAAGTGGGCAAGCTTGCAATAGAAATTGATACAGTGAGATTTAAGGAATTTCTTCATTTCTTACTTAGTGCGCTGTATAAGTGTTAACCGAGAGATCAACTGTCACCAGAAAAGAATTGTTGGTTTCGCCGAGTGCGGTGCTTTGTTTATCATTCTTATAGGAATTGCACAGCTTACTGTTTTAACATATATCTGGAACATAATTCGACATTTCCAACAGTTCAGAAATGGATTCTTCCCCAACTTTGGAGACAGTATGCCAAGCTATTCATGCGTTATATAATAATCCAGACACCTCAGGGAAAGAGGCTTCTATATGGCTTGGAGAATTACAACGATCGGTAAGCGTTAATATATCTATAAAAAAATTGATGGTTTAGAGAAATTAGTTGTATCGTTAATTAATAAAGTGTTTTTTTTCCCCTGTGATCATGCTATTTTTTGTATTGCTCACTGTGTATAAGATCCGTTGTGGTGGTGTTTGCTTTACCTATTTCGTTATATACCGTTATATTCATCTTCCTTTGTCTTATTTATGCAGAATAAAATATATAGTTCAAAACTTTTTTTTCCAGAATAGTTTCACCAATTTTTCATAGTTTCTTGTGTTTTTTTTTTTTTTTTTCACTTTCCAATATCACATCCCCCATACAGTCAATAAATCAGTCATTTCTGCTGTACATATTTGTGTGGAAGGAGACATTTGAAAAGTATTTGACAATGATCAGGGCAAGAGGAGAAAAGGAAAGGGCCATATTAAAAATCATAACATGAAAGTGCTAGTTGCAAGCTATCTACATGGAATGATGTGAAGCAGAGTACAGTAGTAACTTCATGAAAAATCTGTAAATGTAATGATAATGTTATTGTTTTAGCTGGAATCAAAGCTGAAGAGTGTGTTGCACAGAAGTGGTTAAAAGGATGTTAATTTGGAGGACAGTTTGAGAAAAGAATGCTGCTCTGCATTATGCTTTACTGTCTGGGATGCTGTTGTATGACAATTTTTGGGTTTACACTCACTTTAGAAATTAGTCCATTAAGTTATTGATATAATTTTTAATTGAATGACATCATCACAAAGGCAGATTTCTCATTCATTGAAAACTCAAAGGCAACATTGTGACTGGTTTCAGAATAAGGCAGAGTTGCATTTTTTCTCAAACTATTTCAGTATTTGTGTTGTATTTCAATATCTCTGTTAATTGCACCTACTTGTAATGGTAAACATTGTGTGTTTTACTTGCTTCTCTCTCTTTCAATTTTTAAATTAGTTTTTGAATGTCAATATGTAGACCCATAGTTGTCCAACAGCATGGTGTGGCTAAGTTTGACTGTACAAAGTTACCTTTACAGCTTTACTTTCACAGTTATTATACTTAACTTCAGAAATGGGGTTGTCATTACTGCACAGCAGTTAAGTTCATTACTCTGATTATGTTAGTGAACTCTTAGGAGGACTTTTTTGGTAGTATAGTAAATGGACTTTTTTGGTAGTGTAGTAAATACTAAGTTAGAAAAGACAGGTATTTGCTAATTGCAAATAGAAAAAAAAAAAAAAAACTTTCACTTCTTAGCTCATCATTTCAAACCTTTATAGTTTCACAGAAATTAAATCTTTTTTATTGCTCTTTAACGTAATTTATGAGCATTGAATAAGTCTTCTGTTCAGTGCCCTTTTTACCATTTGACATTTTGATCAAATGCAAAGGCACATGTTGCAAGAAAGCAAGCTTATAAGCAAGCATCAGCCAAAAAAAAAAAAAAACCCTTATTTCACCCATCCACTTGCTCCAAATGTTTGTCAAGTTCTGCCTTGAATCTATTTAAGCTATCAACTTCTACAATGACAGATGGAAGTTTGTTCCAGCAATCAACCACCCGCTGGCTGAAGGTAAACTTCTGCACACATATCCTATAACTGCCTTTCCTCAATTTGAATTTACGCCCTCTCAGGCGATTATTCTGAGCAAGAGGAAGAATCCCATCAGCATTAAGCATGCTCAAACCATTCAAGGCTTTATACACCTCAGTCAGATCACCTCGAAGGTTCTTAGTCTCTAGACATTGTAATTTGCAGAACATAAGCCTTTCTTCACAAGAGCAACCCTTTGTTCCATTCATTAATCTTGTTGCCCTTCTCTGTACTCGTTCCAACAGCTCTACATCCTTCTTAAAATGAGGTCTCCAGTCTCCAAACTTACAGCCTTTGTACAGTCAAACTTAGCCATACCTGTATACAGTACTCAAGGTGTGGCCCGACCATTGCCTTATACAAGGGGATAATCACCTCCTTATCCCTGCTAGAAAAATTCCTGTATATCATTGACAAGACAATATGAGCTACTCTTGCAGACCGTTTGCACTGCTCAGAAAACTTCATACCTGCCTGCACAATTACCCCCAGGTCCTTTTCATTCTGTACCACTGTCAGTGTGGTACCACAGAGTTGATACGTTACTCTGGGGTTACTGCTTCCCATATGCAGTACTTTACATTTGTCAATGTTAAACTTCATTTGCCACCTCTCAGCCCATCTGCTCAACTTTTCTAGATCCTGTTGCAGCAGCGTACTGTCATTAGTAGCATTAACAACCCTGCCAACCTTCGTATTGTCTGCAAACTTGGACATTAAGCCTGATATACCATCATCAGTATCATTTATAAATACAGAAAACAACAGTGGACCCAACACCGAACCCTGAGGCACTCCACTAATAACATTAGTCCACAAAGAGCAGTGTCCATTGATTACCACTCTGTCTTCCCCCACTCAACCATCCCTTTATCCATAGCAGCAATGCCACACTGCTCCAATTTGTGCAGCAGTATTCCATGTGCAACAATATCAAAGACCTTTCTAAGATCCAAATATATGATATCAAAGTTATTCTTTACATCCAGTTACTTTGTGACTACATCATAGTATCCAATCAAATTGGTCAGACAAGACTACCCCCTTAACAAACCCATGCTGTGTCCGAGCTATAACTGAAGTCTTGTCTAAGTGATCCTGCAGTGCGTCTTTAACCAGTGCCTCCATTAATTTCCCTGGAACAGAAGTTAAACTAACAGGTCTGTAATTACCCGTCTCCCTTTGATCCTCCTTTGTGAATTGGGATTACATTTGCACATCTGCAGTTCATGGGTACCTCCCCTGAGTCCAGGGAAGCTCTCATAATTATGGCTAAGGGTTTGCTTACTTCCTTTGCTGGCTCCTTTAATATTACTGGATAGATTCCGTCCACTCAAGGTGCCTTTCTTATGTTTATTTTCAACAATTTCTCCTCCACTTTATCCTCAGGTATTACAAGATTATCTAGCTGACTGCCAGAGTTTAACACACCTCTGGCGTTCCCCTCCCTGAATAACTTCTCGTGTGAATGGAGATGCAAAATATTCATCTACAATAAACATTCAAAATGTTTGTTAGTTACCTGAGCAGGATCATCAACAGTTGAACAATCGATATCAAGAGGACCAATTTGATTCATCCCCTTCCTTCTAGAGTTTACATAAGTAAAGAACTCTTTGCTGTTTTATTTTGCCTCCTTTGCCAAAGATTTCTCGTGTTGTGCCTCCTTTGTGACTTGGTTACAGACCAGCTTATGTCTATCATAGGCGTCACCTGTTATCTTCTGCGTCACCTGTTATTTTATATGTATTCCATGCATTTTTCTTCTCTGTCACATGTCTAATTAGTTCTTCTGACATCCATTTAGGCCTAACTCTAGAACAATATTTCTTAGTTGGTATGAAAAGCCTAGTAGCTTCCAAGATTAATTCTTTGAATGCTTCCCATTTTGAATTTGCTGTTGGTAACATCATCAGTTGGTCCCACCGTATAGAATTTAAATACTGTCTCAGACCACCATAATCACCTTTACGAAAGCAAATACCCTTCCCTTTACCCTTGATGGTAGTTACCTCTTTGAGTAAATCCCACTTGAGCACACTGTGATCACTGCCACCTAGTGGTTCCTTTATCTGCAGATTCTTAATGCATGAAGAATCACTACTGATAATCAGATCTAGAGTATTACTCCCTCTAGTTGCCTCCCGAACATGCTGCTATAGAAAACAATCATCCAATAAATCCACAAAAGCCTTTTTAGTGTGTGAGTGACCAACCCACAAATTCCAGTCAATCTCTGGGAAATTAAAATCTCTCATTATAAGACACTCCGATTTACTGGCCCACTATTTCTCTGCACATTTGCTCATTATACTCATCAGATTCATTTGGCCTATAACACATACCTACTCTCAAATTTGCTTTCCCAGTGCTTATGTATCAGCAAACGGACTCAACATTGCATTGTCCACCAACATTAATTGGATGCACTTCCTTAGATTTTGTGTTTCTTAACTAAAAGCATAACCCATCTTCCCTTCCTGTAATGACAATATTCCTTGAATATTGTCATTACTGTCATTACCAACCCTGCCAACCTTTGTATCATCTGCAAACTTGGACATCAATCCTGATATATATTCAGCAATATCATTGATAAATATATAGAAAACAACAATGGCCCCAACACCGAACCCCACGGTCTCCTTTAATAACTTTAGTCCACAAGGAGCAGTGTCCATTGATTACTATTCCCTGTCTTCTCTCACTCAACTATTCTTTTATCTGTTGTAGCAACTTGCCGAGTAAAATTCCAGTAAATTTCATTGATTCAATATTGACGTGGGCTGATCACTTGCACAGTAGTAGAACTGTTCTGTTCTTTATGCCAGGGCCTATCTTAGGCCTAGTCATACTAGGCATGTGCCTAGGGCATGTACTTTTGAGGGGGACTGTAAATGGCAATGGACACTGTCAGAATCGGTAATATTCAGTAGTGTAATGATGGGAGCGAGTGCTCGTGTTCCTTATAAAATTTGCAGATAAAATATACTTTCAAATTGTAATGTAGGTCAAAATGCATTCTAGTCAAAATGCATGTGCCGCCAATATGTTCAGATTTGTATATATTTCTTTAGATATATATGCAGATTTATTTGCTTTACATTTTTATATTGATTGTGTAATCCCAATTTTCCAAGCTTTCCCCTATGCCCTATTTTTTATTATTAAAGTAGGGCATTTCATAATAAACATTTTTACAGGGTGCCCCAAAAGAACTTTTGCCTAGGGCTTGCATATCCTCAAGGTTGGCCCTGCTTAGGAGTACAATAAATAAATTTGAGGAGTTTGAAGTATTGGTTAAATCATCAGATGTGGATATTGAAGGGATATCAGAAATGTGGTGCCACCCAGGATGGAAGAGATTTGGAATTCGAATATGGAGAGTATATTCACAGAAGGGGCACAGGAGGGAGGTGGGGATCAGTTATATTCTTGATTAGCTTTAGCATTAGCATTAGTAGAGGCATTTGATGCAAGAAAGCAAGCTTATGCAGCATCAGCCAAAAAAAAAAAAAAAAAACCCCACTTCCACTTCACCCCTCTGTTCGTTCAAAATACCTGTCCAGCTGAGCCTTAAACTTATTCAGGCTATCAACCTCCACCACAAGGGATGGCAGTCTGTTCCACCAACCAACCACCCGCTGGCTAAAGGCAAATTTCCGCACGTCTATCCTACATCTGTCTTTCCTCAATTTGAATTTATGCCCTCTCAGGTGATTTTTCTGAGCTAGAGGAAGAATCCCATCAGCATTGAGCATGCTTAAACCATTCAAGGCTTTATACACCTCTATCAGATCACCTCGCTGGTGCCTAGTCTCCAGACACTGTAATTTGCAAAACTTAAGCCTTTCTTCGTAAGAACACCCCTTTGTTCCATTCACTAATCTTGTTGCCCTTCTCTGTACTCGTTCCAGCAGCTCTACATCCTTTTTGAAATGAGGCCTCCAGACCTGTATACAGTACTCTAGGTGTGGCCTGACCATTGCCTTATACAATGGAATAATCACCTCCTTATCCCTGCTGGAAAAATTCCTGTATATCATTGACAATACTCCATGAGCTACTCTTGCAGCCCGTCTGCACTGCTCAGAGAACTTCATATCTGCCTGCACAATCACCCCCAAGTCCCTTTCATTCTCTAACACTGTCAGTGTAGTACCACAGAGTTGATACGTTGCTCTGGGGTTGCTGTTCCCCATGTGTAGTACTTTACATTTGTCAATGTTAAACTTCATTTGCCACCTCTCAGCCCATCTGCTCAACCTTTCCAGATCCTGTTGCAGCAGCATAGCATCAGTAGTGTCCTTGACAACCCTGCCAACCTTTGTATCATCTGCAAACTTGGACATTAAGCTTGATATACCATCATCAATATCATTTATAAATCCAGAAAACAATAATGGACCCAACACTGAGCCCTGAGGGACTCCACTAATAACATTAGTCCACGATGAGCAGTGTCCATTGATTACCACTCTCTGTCTTCTCCCCCTCAACCACCCCTTTATCCATAGTAGCAATTTGCCTCCAATGTCACACTGCTCCAATTTGTGTAGCAGTCTTCCATGTGCAACAGTATCAAAAGCCTTTCTAAGATCCAAGTATATAATATCAAAGTTATTCCCTGCATCCAGTTCTTTTGTGACTGCATCATAGTATCCAATCAAGTTGGTCAGGCAAGACTTCCCCTTAACAAAACCATGCTGTGTCTGAGCTATAACTGAAGACTTGTCTAAATGATCCTGCAGTGCTTCTTTAACCAGTGCCTCCATTAATTTTCCTGGAACAGAAGTTAAGCTCACAGGTCTATAATTACTTGTGTCAGCCTTTGATCCTCCTTTGTGAATTGGGTCACATTTGCACATTTCCAGTCTATGGGTACCTCCCCTGAGTCCAAGGAAGCTCTCATAATTATGGCTAAGGGTTTGCTTACTTCCTTTGCTGCCTCCTTTAATATAACTGGATAGATCCCATCCACCCCGGGTGCCTTTCTTGTGTTTATCTTCAACAGTTTTTCCTCCACTTTACTCTCAGTTATTTCAAGATTCTGTAGCTTACTGCTAGAGTTGAATACACCTCTGGCATTCCCCTTGCTGAATAACTCCTCATGTGTGAATGTCGATGCAAAATATTCATTTAGTTTGTTAGCTACCTGAGCAGGATCATCAACAGTTGACCCATCAGTATCAAGTGGACCAATCTGATTCATCCCCTTCCTTCTAGAGTTTACATAAGTAAAGAACTCTTTGGTGTTTTTCTTTGCATCCCTTGCCAAGGATTTCTCGTAATCTGCCTTCGCCTGCCTAACCTCCTTTGTAACTTGGTTGCATATCAACTTGTATCTATCATAGGCTTCTGTGTCATGTGTTAATTTGTAAGTATCCCATGCATTTTTCTTCTCTGCCATATGCCTCATTAGTTCATCTGACATCCATTTTGGCCTAAACCTTGAACAATATTTCTTAGTTGGTATGTAAAGCCTAGTAGCTTCCAAGATAAGTTCTTTGAATGCTTCCCATTTTGAATTTGCTGTTGGTAACATCATCAGTCGGTCCCACTGTATAGAATTTAAATACTGTCTCACTCCATCGTAGTCGCCTTTACGGAAGCAATAACCCTTCCCTTTACCCCTAATGGTAGTAACCTCTTTCAGTAAATCCCACTTCAGCACACTGTGATCACTGCCACCTAGTGGTTCATTTATCTGCAGATTCTTAATGCATGAAGAATCACTGCTGATAATCAAATCAAGAGTATTACTCCCTCTAGGTGCCTCCCGAACATGCTGATGTAGAAAACAATCATCCAATAAATCCACAAAAGCCCTGCTAGTGTGTGAGTAACCAGCCCCCAAATTCCAGTCAATATCTGGGAAATTAAAATCTCCCATTATAAGACTCTCTGATTTACTGGCCCACTCTATTTCCCTGTACAGTTCCTTATTATACTCATCAGAGTCATTAGGCCTATAGCACACTCCTACTCTCAATTTTGATCTCCCAATGCTTATGTCACACCAAACTGACTCAACACTGCACTGTCCAGCGATGTCGACTGGCTTCACTTCCTTGGTTTTTATGTGTTTCTTAACTAATAGCATAACCCCTCCCCCCCTTCCTATCCTGTCTATCCTTTCTGTAGACGTTGTACTCCCCAAATTGCAGTTCTGCATCCCTTATATCTGTGTGACACCACGTCTCTGATATCCCAACAATATCTGCCTTTGATGTTTTGAGCAATACCTCAAATTCATCAAATTTATTTACTGAACTCCTAGCATTGGTGTACACACAAGTATACCTGCACCTGTTTCTATTCTTAGCTACCCTAACACAACCCATGTGTTTACTTGTACCGCAATGGCTCCCAGCAGTCTCTGAAATACCATGCATATAGTTTTTCAGGCTTCTGCTCATTCTAATAGAAGCAGTGCAAGAATCTCTTTCACCTCTGCCAGTGGCTACTGTCAATCTATTGGTCTTTGTCTCCCCCCAAGCTAGCAGTTTTTCCGACCCACCTAACACTTACAAGCATAGATTCTATGGCAGTGCACCTGGTTGATATAGGGATGCACACTCAGGTGGGATGTAAACACTGGAAAAACAAAAATGAGGGTATGGGTATGTTATAGGTCAAATGACTGCATTAAGTATAATGAAGAGCTGTACAGACAAATGCAGTGGACCAGTAAATTTCAATGATTCAATATTGACGTGGGCTGATCACTTGCACAGTAGTAGAACTGTTCTGGATTTGTTCTGTTCAGTTCAGAAGAACTGTTCTGTTCTTTATTCAGTGATGCTTTCTATGCTAGCATATAGTGAGACCACAAGAGGGGGGGGGGGAGAGCATCTTTATTGAAACTTGAACTTAAGATGGCTACTCTTAATGTTACAACCTACCTATCATGGCACACAGATTAGGGGTTAACATGCCAAGAAACAATGAGAGGAAATTACAAAGTAAAGGGTATTTACAAGTAGAAACTTTAAAGTTAATAACAAACAGTGAGAGAGAGCGCTCTCCACACTTCCTTGCAACCGTTTTCACTTTGATGATCAGCCTCTGGCACCCACATTGCATTTGCTAATGCTATTCTGTTTTGCGGTGTTAGATTGAACTTTCAGTTGGTTTTTTTTTTTTTTATGAGAACCCCAAACACGAAAGGTATCAAAACCTATAGTACTTAGTACCGTGCATGGGTTGAAGGAGAAGTATGGGGAGAGGGGATGCCGGAAACTTTGCTCTAGAGACTAAACATGGGTTTCACCACTTCAAGCCTCCAATAAGCAAAGTGGTGGTATTTCACCGGTTGATGAAGGTCATCTACCACCTGGTCCACTTCAATAGCTAATATTCAGATGCAGTGAGAGGCTTCTTGGTCATTTTGTGGCTGAGCCCATACCTAGGACACATACAATAGTGATGGGTAGACAATCATTATAATCATTCTAATCCTGGAATCATTATATATTAATGATTCCAGGAGCCTTAATATGCAGCAGATTTTGTTTTGTTTTGTTGTCCAATGCAGACTTAAGGCCCAACTAGGCTAGCTTATCCAGTTAAGTATTAAAACAGAGTTTAAGGCCAAACCTTACATCTAAGTCAGAATGTGTAGTTATAACAGGGATTTGGTTGTTACTGGAGAGATTACTGTGGGATTGGTGTTCAGAGAGAATATTGTCTTGGTCTACTCTGGACTGATCGTCAGGCAAAAGTGCTGAAGAAAGGATGCAATTTTCATTAGACTATTATTAATGTGGTTAGTGGTCAGGATGAGGTTGGGACTAGGCCTAGGGTAAGAATCTTAAGACCATTAGTGTAAGAAATGATTTGTTGGTTATTCTATATTAGTGGGGCTATAATTGCCATGAATAATAATCCAGGGAGTATGCTACTTTGAGGGACTACAACTGTAACAGCCCTCCAATCGCATCTTCCTCCTATGTTGGGTCACAACGACTTCTTGCTAAGTAGAGCAGCAAGAAAGCACAGAATGTCTCCCTTAATGTGACAGTATGATTCTAAAAGCCAGAATAGAGAAGGGACATTCACAGCATCAAACACAGCCTCTATATCTAAATAAGTTATAGCTAATTCCTGATTGCTCTTGAACACTGATAATGTGGCATTTGTGGTTGCAAGAAGTTTTGTAGTCATTGATTGCTGTGTGAGAGCGTAACAAATCTGGTGAAGGCTTATCTGCAAGAATAATATTCTTGATCTTATTTATTGGTGACTCCATGCAACTTTTTCATATATTGACACGTGGGCTGATCACTTGCAAAGTAGCAGAACTGTTCTGGATTTATTCAATAACAGCTTTACCGTTAGCAACACCACGTGGGAGAGTAATATTCTTGATCTTATTTATCAGTGACTCTTCATGCATTGAGAATCTGCAGGTAAAAAAATCACTAGATGACAGTGATCACAGTGTATCGATGTGGATTTACAGAAATATGTAACTACTGCGAAAGGTAAAGGAAAGGTATTTTGCTTTTTTCAAGGTGACTACAGTAGTCTTAGACATTTTTTTAAATATATATATATACCCAGTGCATTCCGATTATTTGGGCCACTGGTTAATCAGGGCAGCCGCTAATTTTGGGCAAATCTTAAAAATCCGAACCCAATCGAGAAAATAGCCAGGGTTTATTTCACTTAATTGGTACAACATGCCGTTTAATCGGGGCAGGAGACCGCAGCGCTGGAGATTACCCTACTATATTAGGGGATAATCACTACGATTGTCTCTGACCGTACCACGTGGTTCGGTTGGATTTATGGAGGTCACAACCATAAAACAATAAAAACAATTAGCAGTCACCTGTTTATTGGGCTTTTCTGTTAGTGCAATCTATCACAAACGGATAGTAAACTTGATCTTATTGAATTTGCGATAATACCGACAGCTGGAATTCTGTGGGTTATTATGGTGAAATGTGTTTACACTTCCATAAAATCTTCAATCATATAAAAAAAAAAATTTCAGAATCTTCTCTTCATTCCTATTTTTAAAGCTTCGTAACTTGTTATTCCGTTCTCACTTGCACATATCGTGTTACTTGCAATTTGTGTGTGCCGTGTTCTTTGTTATTGGCTGCTTATTTTTTTACTGTTTTAAATTTTAACCCCACCCACAAATGTGAGTGAGCAGAAATGTCAACTAGTTAGTATGTACATATTATAGTACGTATTAATTATTCCGATTATCACTTATATTCTTCCAATTTTCACATATCATTTAATTTTTTAATTGGTAAGGTAATAAAGGTTAAATTTGTGCTTAATATATCTTTACTTTTATAGCCTGTGGATAATATTCCTCCTATTTTCGCTCATTAGAATCGCCGTTTAATAGAATTAAAATTCACTTCACAAACGTGATCACAATGACCGGCACTTACTACACATCGTATAGTGAATGGTACTTTACTATGGTGAGTCCATCATAACGTGATTTGATTGTACAGTGAGCCAATTGTAAAGCGAGAGGTCCATTGTATTTTTAACTATTTATGTGAAACTTCGGATAAGTGGGGCAGCCGCTTAATTGGGCCAAAATGCACTAGTCCCAATGTGTCCCAAATAACCGGAATCGACTGTATATATATGGGCGACAGATGAACTGATGAGACTGGCCAAGGAATTAGAGGATGCTCAAACAAACAGCAAGTAGAAACTAGTCTATAAATTAGTATTAGTAGTAACAAATGTGAGAGAAAACAAGCTTATATGGCATCAACAAAAAAACTACCAACATCACTTGTTCATCCTTTCCAGTGGTTTGTATAGTTCTGCCTCAAATTTATTCAAAGTAACCACTTTTACAACAACAGATGGACATTTGTTCCAATAGTTAACTGCTTGCTGGCTGAAGGGAAAGTTCTGCAGGTGTGTCTGCAACTATCTTTCCTCAGTATGAATTCCCACCCCCTCCCCATGTGTGTAGTCTGAGTAAGAGGAAGAATGTCACCACCAGCATTGAGCTCGCCCAATCCTTTCAAAGCCTCAAACACCTCAGTCATATCACCTTGCGGTGCCTCCGTAGCCAGGTGGGAAGGAGCAGCAGTGCATAGCACATGCTTCTTGATTAGACCGGGGTTCGAGCCCGTCACCACCAAATACGGAGAATGCGGAAAGGTCAGGGAATGACCACCGCATATCCCGGAGCAATATGGCCTTAGTTGCTAATGCTCCTAAAAAAAAAAAAAAAAACCAAATAACAAATATCACCTTGCAGGTGCCTAGTCTCCAGACACTGCAGTTTGCAGAACTGAAGTTCTTTCTTAGTAAGAGTACCCTTTTCTTGTTTATACTGTAGCATGACCACCAGGTCAGTGTAGTTTACAATAAATCATCAATACAAATGTTAATTGTATTTAAAAGTCACGGGCTTGAACCCCGATCCACTCAGAGCACGTGCTACTGCACTCGTGCTCTGACCACTCAGCTACGATTTTTCATCACCAATCTTGTTGCCCCTTTCTGCACCCCTTCTAGCAGATCCACATCCTTCCTAAAATGAGGCCTCCCGGACTGGTATACAGTATTCAAGATGCAGTCTAACCATTGCCTTATACAGTGGTATAATCATCTCCTTAACCTAGATAGCAGAATTCCTGTATATCAGTGACAAAACCCCACGAGCTTCCCCGGCAGCCTTTCTGCACTGCTCAAAACAATTCATATCCGGCTGCACAATTATTCAGAGGTCTTTTTCATTTTCCAATAAATAGAGTGACAAAGCAGCCCCAAAAGCATTCTTTCTACAGAAACTAATGTCTTCCTTGTTTTCTCCTGTAGTTCTACTATCCGAAAAGTGATGAGAAGAGACCCCAGAAAAAGGGAAGCACCTTTCTCTTGAATCTTATTTATATCCACTAACTCTGCTAACTTCCTCCTATGCTTGGTCACTAAGTGGCATTGCCAACCAAAGGGATTTTTTTTTCTGGCTAGGTTCCTGTGCTCGGGCCAGGAACCTGGAAGGAAAAGAAATCCCCAAGGGCCAGAGTGAGTCGAAATGGAAAAGGAACCATATCTGCCATAAGAGGCTTTTCGTTCAAAAACTAGTCTGGTATGAAAACACCTAAAAGCATATTCAACCACCTGAATATCCTTCCTTCCCCTTCCTACACTCACTAAATAAAGAGCACGAGCAAATTCTCTCTGTTTGTAATTCAAAGGTATATAGAAAATGCTTCTTGATCACCCAAAATGGGGAAAAGGCTACATGGATGCTAGTAGTAGATACAACACAACCTAAACATTCAGAATTACTGTTTGCAGCTTACGATATTTGGAGGAATATTGGGTGATATTTGTTAAAATCTGACTCCATACCACCCTTAATCCATCTGAAGGTGTTATCTAAATGGGACCTGTTGAATATAACAGAAGAAAAGCTTGAAGAACTGCACGGTCAGAAATTGACACAGACCAAAAATTATGACACAAATAAATGGTAATGTGTTCCACACATTACCATCTCTCTGTCTACATACCTTTAATATGCTAGACTTTCCAAGTACTGTAAAAGATGGTTACCCCCCAGTTGCCATATCCTTATATTCCAAATGCTTATGTTGCTGTAAATGCCAGAAATTTGGATGCTCTCAGACAATGTGCAGAGGAAACAGTATATCCAAATTCTGGATCTAAGGATTACATTACATAAGACCGCCTACAGCATCACAACACTGTTCTAATTGCTGAGGGACCACCCAGGTTACTCAAGAAACTGTGACATTTGGAAAGAAAAAATAAGAGACAAAAATACAAGGTGAAACGAAAAGCGACTTTTCAAAAAGCAAGACAACAAATAGTGCAAGATCCATCAAAGCAGTCATATGCAGCCATTATTAACAAATATTGTGCAGTTGCTACACAACAAGCAGGTATCAAGAATTAGCATCTGTGCTATCATAGAAAATGGATTGGAAGAGAAACTACGTACATGTACATGAAAATGGCCGGAGGAGCTGATGGTATTTATCTGGTAATATTAAAGGAGGCAGCAGCAAGGCACATAGCCAAACCTGTCTATTATACTGAATACAAGTGAGCCAGTGAAAATCAGTTGTGCAGGTCATAAATTAAAAAAAAAAAAAAAAAAAAGTGACTCATACCTGCATGTTCCTTAACATTGCTTCCTTCTATTTTGTGAGTGAATTGGGATTAGAGTTCTCTATGGTCCCATTAGTTCTCACTGGCAGGACTAATGGGACCATAGGGAACAACATCATTATCATACTGAATAAAAGTTCAGGAATTGGTGTAAGTCAGTGTAAAGTTACATCATTTTGAAAAAACTTTTACATATTACTGTAATTATTTTTCAGAGACAATTTTAAAACTTAAAAGTTAATAAGCAAACTTAACATCTTATTTAAATTACCACTTTAGGTTATCAAGATTGACCAATGGTTATCCAAAAAAAGGAACCTTTTTGGATAACCTTCAGGTTGGTAATATTCATATTATTTCCGAGTTTACTATAATGGCCATCTATGAACAAAAAGTATTAAAATAGAGAACATGGCATTAGCTCATCAAAGGAACAGCTTATTTGTAGAATTCAGTCTGAAGCTGGTTTTGGCACATTATAGCCTCAATTGCTAATGCATCAATAAAACTCAGAACAAAGCATTAGCATTAGTAGAGGCATATGATGCAAGAAAGCAAGCTTATACAGCATCAGCGAGGGGGGGACCCCTTCCCATTTCACACATCCATTAACTCCAGATGTTTGTCTAGTTCTGTCTTGAATTTATTTAAGTTTAGACAGAGAGAGCCATCCACTATCATCTGCAGTGAGCAGTTAGAGAGAAAACTGGATACCCAATTACAAAAAACAGTTGGTAAACCATAAGATGGAAGCTTATTTAGAAGATCTTTATGCCAAACACCATCAAAAGCCTTTGAAATGTCAAGAGCAACTGCTTGTGTTTCATTGAACTTGAAGCCAGAATATCACCAGTGGTTCAACACTGATGTAATCCATACTGGCAATCATTGATCAGATGAAAGATTTCTAGATAGCTTAAGAGATGGCAGTTAATTGATTTCTCCATTACTACTTTAGAAAGAGTAGAAGTAATCACAATGGGACGGATTTGTCACCCTCTTTGGGAACTGGCTGGATACAGGCAAATTTCCAAGAAGGACAAAAATCTTTGGAATAAGAAAGTTCAGGAGCACAGGTTTTGAGAACAAATGGAGAAATACCATCAGGACCTGGAGCTTTCTTAGAATCAAGATTCATCTTCCATCAAAAGAATGTTCTTCTGACATCCTTTTGAAGGATGTCAGAAGGGGGCCACCACAGGAGGCATTGAATGGAGTGTACCGGGAATGGTGAAAGGTGATTTACCAAGATCATCAATACACGAGTAGGAAGAAAAATAGGATGCTAGCAGGTCAGCTTTATCTTTTGCTGAAGTGGCAATAGAACCATGGTTTAGACAGAGGTGGGAACAGAGATGGGCAAAAGTTGTAGCCAATAGCTTTGGCAAGAGACCAGAATAGTCGGCTACTATTTGGGCAAGAAGCAAGTTTTCTACTTTTAGCCTGTTCAAAATCTAGTTTGGACTGATTAATAACTGTTTACAATTGTTGCGAGCTTTGGTGTAGGCAGAAAATGAACGTGGAGATTTGGAAACAAGCCAATTACAGTATGCAACATTCTTCTCTTGAATGACCTTAGCACAATTATTGGAAAACCAAGGCTTAGATAAAAAGGATGCAATTTTAAGGTGGAGTGGGGAATAAAGGATTCCATCCCTACAAGAATAATTTCACTGACACAATCTGAGCAAACATTGACATCAAAAGATTTGAAACAGTAAATGAAGGAAAAGAAGAATTGCAGATAATCCCATTTTGCATTCTTGTAATGCCAAGGTTGAGAAAGGCCACTTGAGAACTGCTTCATTGGAGAAGAGATAATCACCAAGTTGTGATCTAAAGTGCCTTGACTCTGTACTTAGCAGGGTTTGTGAGAAAAAGATCAAGCATGTTGGCTGTGTGGGTGGATTGTTTGGTATTCTGGTAGGTAAATGAACAATCTGTGCGAGGTCATTAGTAATTACAAAAGCCTCAGCATCTTGACCAGCTGGGTTGGTGTAACTAGAAAATGGAAACCAGCTGTAGTTGTAAACATTAAAATCACCTAGGAACTGTTAGTTACATTTATAAGTAAATGGCACATTAATGTATTATGATCACTGCCATCTAGTGGTTCTTTTATCTGAAGATTCTTAATGCATTGATAATCGCTGCTGATTATCAGATCAATAATGTTAGTCTCTCTTGTTTCCTCTCTAACATGCCTCCGTAGAAAACAGTCCTCCATTGGACTCCACAAAATTTTGCTAGTGTGTGACCAATCGACAAGTTGCATTCAATATCTGTAAAGTTAAAATCCCCCATTATAAGACATTCTGATTTACACCCCACTCCATTTCTCTGGGCCCTGGGTGCCAAACGATTGTGATAAAGCATTTTCTCTGTGCTTAAACCGCGATTATCTAAAGGCAATTTATAGTTCTTTAAGTTCCTATCCTTAAGAAATTTATTTATTTAATAACAGCTCCTGTTACAAAAGTACTTGTATAGAGCAAGAAAGAAAAATCATCTTTCTTTATTTTTCTTACTTCTATTACTAACACTTACTTTATGCTTGGTCACACCAGGCACTGCTCCTGCCTCCCCGTGGCAGGGCCGGAAACCTTGGCAGAAAAGCTAATCTTCCAAGGGCCAAAAGGAGCAAACATGGATCAAAATGTGTTTCTGCCTCTAGAGCCGACAAGCTCTTGGCCAGAGAAAGATATTGAACATGACATGTCATAACCCAAGAGCTTGAAAACCATTTCCTCAGCGACAGATTTTCCTGCATTTCTAATAATGCACTCTCTTACAGATCAGCTGCTCAGTAAGCTCTCTCCGTTCCAGAAACACCTGAAAAATCTGGCAGGATCTCCAAAGACAGTCAACAGACTGCAATCAGGGGACCTACTAGTGGAGACAAACTGTGGACATTCGGAGAAACTACTAAAACTTACAAATTTTGCTGGAATTCCAGTAAAAGTTTCTCCACATGCAAACCTAACTACATCCAAAGGTGTTATATCCAGCTGGGATCTATTGAATGTTACGGAGGAGAAGATAACGCAAGAGCTTCAAGATAAAAATGTGATTGCAGTGAAAAGGATTATGACTAAAAAAGACAATACACTCATACTTACAAGTAGGGCTTGCATAAAACCGAGAAATTTCAAAACCGAGTTTAACCGAAGTTTACTCTTAAAACCGGTTTTAAAACCGATTTTCTCAGACTTAGGGAAAATAATTAAAAGCTATAACACAGGTATTTATTTTATCTTTGGTAGATTGTACAAATCGTAATCAAATCTTTTAAACAAAATCTATTACCTCTTATAGTAAAAAAAATTAAAATGCTCCAAAAAAGTAACCAGCTTGAGATTATACCAAATTACAAATTGTATTCAAATCCTTTGAATAAAAACTATCTTCTTGTATAGTAAACAAAAAAAATAATAAGCCCTATAATAATAATGATAAATAAATAAAAATAATGTGAAAAAAAACAGCTTGGGGAAATTACTTTACTATTTATTGCTCAGCTTTTTTCTGAAAATGATCCTTTAAAAAACACAGTATATTAAGCATTTTTCCTGTAGACTTGACCTTATTTTTGTGTTAAAGAGACCAGTGATCGAAAACTCTCTCAGATTGGACACTTGTTGGTTTAATGGTCAGCAGTGCCCTATAAACTTTCTCCAGCTTTTCACTTCTATTGCTAGTTGCCTCCAAAATTTTAAATTCTTTGCTGATTTCCAATTCACTCGGATATTTTGAAGGCTCTTCAGTTAATCTCTTTATTACACTATCATACTCTTGCACGAGTGTATCTGCAACATCAGAACTATACGAGTTTTTGTTTTCTACTAAAAGAACAGTTTGTTTATTTTCAGTTTCTTCATTCAACACTCAGGACTCCTTTCAAGACTCCTTCGGAATGTTTTTCAAATAATCTCTGATAAATCTCTTCAGCATGCTTTTTGAAACTTGCTTACTTGGAAAATCAAAAGTTCTTGAACCTGAATCTTCTTTCCTAAACTTTTTGGAGTTGTGCAGATAGCTCAGCAAAGCCACAGTTTGGAAATTTCGTCCTGCATTGTAACGCTGCAAAAGGCTTTGGTGAAACTTTAAAGCAAATGGGTTTTCTTCTATATCAAGCTTAGCAAGCAGAAATTCTATTGAAGACTCTGCTTTAAGTAAGTCTGTATCTTCTGAGGTTATAGCCTTCAGAATCATTTCAACTGGTCGCAAAGTTTCACTTAGCAATTCAAGTGTTTTCCAGTCATCGTCAGACAGCTTCAGTTGACAGTACTGCACATAGAGCATTTGGAATGTAATTTTTCAATTTCAAAAAATCTCTTAATCATATAGAATGTGCTATCCCATCTAGTCTTGCAATCTAATATAAGTTTATATTCTTTCCTATTAAATTTTGCTTTAACAAAATTTTGTAATATGTCATTTTTGGAAGGCGATTTTCGAAAAAGCTTGCAAATTTTTCTGACTTTGTTAATAGTTTGTGCAATATTGGCCATTGGATTGAAGAAATAAATGAGCTCATTGGTAAATTTGGTTTGATAAAGCATGCCTTGCTGTCTTTTTTCAACTTCTTCACCATCACTACTTTCTTCATTATTTTCATTTTCTTCATTGTCTTTGGGAGACTCAGAGGCTGTGGCACCATAATTGCTTGCTTTTTCATAAAGTACATCTATAACTGACAGATGTATACAATGGGCTATACATTGTTGATGATTAGGCGTAATTTGCTTGCTAAACTTAATCATCATTGCTGCTCCATCGGTGGTGCAGGCAACAATATCCTCATCCAAGTTCAAACCAAATTCCTTCAAGTGTCCATTCACAATTTGCTCAGTTCTTCTGCTATCAAGTGAACCATTAATCTCAATAAGACCTAACGACCAATGATTGTCTTTTGAATGCACATATATATTCATATACCTTTTATTTTGTATAGACGTATATTCGTCTAGAGTCAATGAATACCGTGCACCCAAAACCAATGAATTTTTGAAATGCTGAATGAGTTTTTCTTTCTTAGTTTTATAATAATTCAGAACCATATTTTTAATTCCATTCACTGAGGCTGGTGGTAATTTATTGTATTTATTTCTCTGAAGGTGAAGGCTTGTTTGTATAAACTCGCTCTTGGCAATTGAATTAAAAGAAAATCCATCTAAAGCAGCTAATTTTGAAATCTCTTCTTCCAGATTTTTTAACGATAAAGTTTTCTAATATTCTTACCATTTTTACGGGAGGTTTACTGTTATCTTGTTTAATGTCAATCTGATGCATTTTCTTTAAATGCAACATCAAAGATGATGTAGATCCTCCAGACGACTTCATTATCTTCTGACATTTCGAACATTGTGCTTCATCTTTGCTTTTTGAGCAAAATAATTCCATACATTTGATTTCATCTTAGACATATTAAGAGTAATAAATATTAATTAGTAGGAATTTATATCACCGACAATTTTAAATAAAAATATTGAAGATAACAAAGGCACAATACTATGCATCACTCCCGCAAGCACTGGATGAAGAGTCTAAACGAGGCAAGTTTCAAAATTTTCACAAAAGAAATTTTTTATTTCTTTATTCGCAATTTTTTTCCCCAATTAAATCTATTGTATTTTCAAAATTACATAAAGGCTAAATTTGGTGAAGCTGCTTTTTGGAGAACATTTGATCGCAAATTTAATAGGAATGAAGAAGCAAAAAACTTTCTATGATTGAAATTTGGTGCAATATTCAGCGAATCTGTTTCTAGTGGGTAACCATCAATAAGGCACATTCCATAACTTGCCTGGCGAACAAGATAGATGGAACGGAGAAATGTTGAGCATTTTCTTTTACGCTATCGCTCCGACTCACTCAGTCGTAAATGAGTACACCTGCATCATGCCACGATACAGGTGGGAAGATAAAAGGTACCCCTCCTAGATTTGGGCCACTTGCCCATGAGATTCGTACCTTAAAATAAAATAAAATAAAATAAAAAACATGTTTAAAACATAAAGCAGTTGAACGATCCAGACAAACAAACAAGCAGAAGAAAATGTGCGTAACAAAAAACTATATTTGAGGGCTGACTAAGACAATATTTGAATCCGGTTTTAGAAGCTTGGTTTCGGTTTTAACAACTCAATATGAAAACTGGTTTGCAAGCCCTACTTACAAGGAATATTATTCTTACTTTCAATATGCCAAATCTACCATCATCGATAAAAGCAGGCTATCTACTTTGCTGCGTTAGGCTCTACATTCCTAATTCATTGGCCCCGGGTGCCAAGCGTTATTGTGATCGAGCGATTCTCTGAGCTATTTACAAAGCGTTTTCTCAGTGCGACAGTTCTTGTTAATTTTGAAAGTTTTTCTCTTACGTTTAAAGTTATTTATTGTTAACTTACTCTTACGAACTGTAAGTAAGTTACAGAAAGGAAAACCACCTTTCTTTTTTCTTTCCTTAAATCTAACAAACTAACTTTTGGTCACTCTAGCGGCACTGCTCCTGCCTCCCCATGGCGGGGCCGGTAACCTTGGCAGAAAAGGCTCTCTGCCAAGGGCTAAAAGGAGCTGACATGGATTCCAAAGATAGTTATCCATATGTTGAGCCTCGTGCCTCAACCTGTCCAAGTACAGACCAAACCGAATTTGACACTTCCCATCCTAAGAGACAAAGAACAGAAGTTTCCAAAAAGGAATCACCACTGTTTCTTTTAATACATTCCCAAACAAGTCAACCAATTGGTGCACTTTCTCCATTTCTTATCAAGAAATGTCTCGAGAATGCTGCCGGACCACCTAAAATGGTGAAAAGACTCCGCTCCGGAGATCTACTTATAGAGACTATGAATAGTAGGCACTCTGAAGCCCTACTGAGAATCTCAAAATTTGCTAATATTCCTGTCACAGTAACTCCACATGCCACCCTAAATTCATCCAAAGGAGTGCTCTCTGAATGGGACTTATTAAATGTTACTGAAGAGGAATTAGTCCAAGAGCTACAAGATCAAAAAGTTATACAGGCAAAGCGAATTAAAATCAAGAAAGATGGTGAACTGGTTCCGACACGCAGTGTTATACTGATTTTCAACACTAATCCTTCCAGCTACAGTTAAGGCTGGATATCTGAACTGCCATATCTGACCTTATATCCCTAATCCGCTCAGGTGCTTCAAGTGCCAAAAATTTGGCCATGCTCAAACAGTGTGTAGAGGGGTTTCAGTGTGCCCCAACTGTGGATCCAAGGAACACACTCAGACAGACTGCCCAGCACAAACACCAGTATGTCCAAACTGCAACGGTAGCCATCCAGTGTACTCAAAAGTTTGTGAAACCTGGAAAACAGGAAAGAAGATACAGAAATACAAAATAGAAAACAAAGTGACTTATCAAGAAGCAAGGAAACAAGTTTTGCTCACAGTACCGAAACTCACATATGCAGCTGCAACACAAAAATACAAATCAGAAGGAACACAAACTTGAAGTGTCCATACCACCAGCTACATCCATTTCCGGCTGGGCTCGGACTGTTCTAGCGAATCCGCAGGAGTCCCCTAAAGAACAATTAAAAGACCAAGCAAATAATACCCCAGTCACCGTACCACCAACTATTGCTCCATTACGTTCAGATACTGAAAGTCTGAGAAATCTTAAACAGCAAAATACTTTAACCGCAGATATGGAAACCGATAACACCACCAACAATGATGAAACCGTCTTAGAAATACATGCTGAGGAAGACATGGATACTGCACGACCCACTTTCCCGAGAAAAGATAAAATAAAACTGGAACGCCATAAACAGATTGGTTCTAAAAAACAGTCCGAAATAATTTCTACCTCAAAAGCTAAATAATGGAACAGTTGATTCAATGGAATTGTAGAGGCCTCCGTAACAACATAGATGACATTCACGACTTGATAAATCAGCATCATCCAGTAGGCATCTGTCTACAAGAAACGAATCTCTCTCCACAAGTGACACTTTCAGTTAAAAACTATACCTTGTTCAGGCAAGACAGGATCTCTGCCCATGGATCACATGGTGGTGTAGCTATATTGATCGACAGTAAAATCCCATCCAGATGTATTCCTGTTCAAAGCACCTTAGAAGTAGTTGCAGTACGCCTCGCTCTTGGCACAACGCTTACTCTCGTATCTATATATATCTCACCAAATCAGAACTGCCCGATAACTGAACTAGATGATCTTATCTTACAACTACCTTCTCCTTTCTGCATATTGGGTGATTTTAATGCGCATCACCAGTTATGGGGATCTTTATATACAGACAACCGGGGACGCACGATAGAGGCTTTTCTTTTAAAGCATAATATCACACTGCTGAGCACAGGCTCCGACACCTATGTCCATTTTCCAACAGGCTCAACTTCTGCTATAGATCTGTCATTATGCTCACCAATGTTATTTCCAGATTTCGATTGGAGAGTTTCAGAAAATCCATTAAACAGTGATCATTTTCCTATAATCTGTAAGCTCTGCACAAGAAGAAACTTACCAGCAAGTAGTCGAACCAAGTGGAAATTCTCAAAAGCTGATTGGAATAAATATGCATCAAGCGTTACACTAGATGATGATATTATCCATCATCCCTCCATAGATGACGCCGTTAAACACATCACAGAAGAAATGCTGGCGGCAGCTGCTACAGCCATTCCTAAAACTTCAATTAAAGGATTCAAACACAAAAAATTACTGGTGGAATTCGGCGTGTAACACTGCTAAGGGGGAAAAGAACAAGGCATGGAATCAGTTCCGAAAAAATCCAACCACTGCCAATCTGATTATCTACAAGAAACTTAAAGCCCAGGCCCGATACATCCGGCGAAAAGCTAAAAAAGAGTCTTGGATTCGTTTTGCCTCATCTGTCACTAAAGACTCAAGTGCAGGACTGATCTGGCGGAAAATAAGATGCCTTACCGGAAAGTCTCCATCAATTCCCTCCTCTATCATCGTCTATAAAGGACAAGAGGTAACTCTTCCCGAGAATATTGCAAACATCCTCGCGGAATCTTTTGCTCACCATTCTGCATCAACCTCATATGATCCAACTTTCTTAAAATGCAAATCAGTAGCTGAAAAATATAAAATAAATTTCAGAACGAAGTCAGCCCTCTCTTATAATGAACCACTTACCATATATGAATTAGAAGAATCTCTAAAAAAATCTGTCAATAGTGCACCTGGTCCAGACGGCATATTCTACTTAATGATAAAAAATCTAAATGAGAAATCTCTTTATTCTCTCCTAAAACTTTTCAACCGGATATTTGTCGCAAATTACTTTCCCCTATCTTGGCGCCATTCTGTAGTTCTACCCATTCCAAAACCAGGAAAAGACCAATCAGACCCACATAATTATAGACCAATCTCACTTACTAGCTGCTTAGGTAAGACTCTGGAAAAAATGGTACATCGTCGCCTCACCTGGTATCTGGAAACTCAAACTACTGTGAACAACGATCAGTTTGGTTTTCGTAAAAACAGATCTACCTTAGACCTTATGATTAAGGCTGAGGCAAATGTGCGAAATACATTCATAAAAAACGAACATTTGGTTATGGTGAGCTTAGATATAGAGAAAGCCTTTGAAACTACGTGGCGCCATGGCATCTTTTGTGACCTGCATGCCCTAGGATTAAAAGGACCTTTACCAGCATTCATTCAGAGCTTTCTCGAATATCAAACTCTCCAGGTCTGTTATCGAGGTACAACTCTCCAAAATCTACGTACAGGAAGGAGGAGTCCCACAAGGGTCAGTCCTTAGTGCCACACTCTTCGCAGTTAGAATACACACTCTAACAACAACCATACCGAATTCAGTAGAAACTTATCTTTATGCCGATGACCTCACTATATCCAGTCACTCACAAAATATGTACTCTATTGAAAGGAAACTCCAACTATCAATAAATAAAATACAAACGTGGATGTCACAAAATGGTTACAGACTGTCACCAGAGAAAACTGTCGCTATACACTTCTGCAAGAAGCGTAAACTGCACCCTGATCCTGAATTGTGCCTGGGAAACCATGCTATTCCAGTTAATGATAATATTAGATTTTTAGGATTAATATTAGATAAAAAATTAAACTTCCTGAAACACATACAGCATGTACGAACTATTTGTTTGAAGAAAATGAATATTCTTAGAGTGCTTTCTGCGATGTCATGGGGAGCTGACCGACTCTCCCTTCTTCACCTGTATAAAACTATAATCCGATCCAGACTAGACTATGGTGCACCCGTATATGACTCAGCTAGAAAATCAGCTTTACAGTCCCTAAATACCATTCAACATAATGCACTTAGAATAGCTCTAGGTGCCTTCCGAACGTCGCCAGTCCAGAGTCTTTATATTGATGCACATGAACCTCCATTATCGTTTCGGAGACAGATGCTGCTGCTTACGTATGCTGCCAAACTTCGGAGTATGCCCTCACATCCCATCTGGCCTTATATGTTTGCTCCGTCTTTCCAAAATTTATACAGAAATAAACCAAATGAAAATAAACCTGCTGGAATCAGATTGAAAGATGTACAGAATTGGAGTGTCCCACTAGACAATATCCACCCAGACACGGGAGAAACTGAGCCTCCATGGTCCAATTTTACACCTTTAATCGATGAATACTTTCAAAAGTGGGGAAAACAGGCGTTGGACAATCAAAATATACAGCAGCTACATTCAACTCATGCATCAGCAAACACTCGCTGTCTTCAAATTTATACTGATGGATCAAAATCTGATACAGGTGTAGGTGCTTCAGTAGTTCTTCCAACTAGTGCAATCTCCGAAAAACTTTTCCCAAGTTGTAGTATTTACACCGCTGAACTCCATGCAATAAAAATGGCTATCAAACACGTCAACAACAGGTCTAATGAAGAAATTATAATTTATACCGATTCCTTGAGTGCAGTAACGTCTTTACAACACAAATGTCCGAACTCTCATCCTATTCTGAAAGAAATCAGAGCTCAGCTAATTAATCTCGCAAAACATAACACAGAGGTAAGGTTCTGCTGGATTCCTGGGCATGCTGGAATCCAGGGAAATGAGAAAGCTGATCAAGCAGCAAAAAATCCAGTCAACCCCGTATCTTCACTTGCCTCGATTCCTTATATGGACTGTAAACTTATCATAAAGCAGTTATGTATTGACCAATGGACATCAGTATGGCAGCAACAGACCCACAATAAACTTTTCCAAATCAAGAAAAAGCCACAATACTGGAAATCTAGTTCACGACTAAACAGAAGAGAAGAAGTTGTCCTTGCAAGGACACGCATTGGGCATACCTATCTCACCCACCTCCATTTGTTGACAGGGGATGAACCTCCTCACTGTTGTCATTGTTCCGCCCTACTTACAGTGAAACACATTCTCCTTGAGTGTCCTTACAATCATGCTGCCCGATTAACAAATTTTAAATCGGTTTTAACCCAAAACAATTCATTAGAGATGAACCATATTCTCAGTGATGACGCAAATCTATCCGATTTATTTAGTTTTTTAAAACAAATTCATTTATTTCAACTTGTGTGACATATGACTGAAAAAAAAAAAAAAAATCATTTGCACAATTACTGTGACAGGCACAATTTGGCCTTAGTTGCCCTTGTGCCAATAAACTTCCATTTAAACCAACCAACCTAATTCATTGAGATGTTTTAAGTGCCAAAAGTATGGCCACTTTCAAATGACATGCAGAGGAAACCAAGTTTGCCCTAATTGTGGGTTCTCTGATCACACTCAAAAGTGCTTGCTCAGCAAAAGAAATGGCCTGCCCCAACTGTAAAGGCAACCATCTTGCTTATTCAAGGACATGCGACAAATGGAAAACTGAAAAAAAAATTGTGAAATATAAGATAGAAAATAAAGTAAGTTTTCAAGGAAAGCAAGGAAAGTAATTGCTCCCAGTGTGATGACTAAGCGTACATACGCCAGTTTTGTGCAGGAATATCAATCAGTGGCCACCCAAACTGATGTTACAGTCCCTTCAAACGCTTCATCTCTGAATGGGCTCGGGCTGTTCTCTCTCAGCAACAGTCCAATATCCCTAAGCAGTTGAACCAAGCAAGTAATACTGCACTTACAGTACCAGCTACATCTCCTTCCCCAGTGATTGCTTCTACAACCAATAATCGAAGCTCACATTTAAAAAAGAATATTCAAGAAACATCTGTGGATACAATTGACTAGTCCAGACAGGAAGAACCAATCTTAGAAATATATGCGGAAGAAGATATGGACACTGGTTGGCCATTCTTCTCAGAAAAAAAAAAAGACAAACGAAAGCCTGAATGCCATAAGCCAGTCACATTGAAAAATCAGTCAGATACAGCTTCTTCTACTAAAGACCAGTAATGCCTTATATTCTACAATGGAATTATAGAGACTTTCGTGGAAACTGCTATTCTCCGTTAATTGCTACTTTCCAGTTGGTTTCTGTCTACAGAAAACCTATCTAACTTCTCAGATTTCTACCAACATAAAGAACTATGCCATCTATCGACAAGATCATAATTCTTCAAATGCCACCCGTGGGGGTGTGGCCATATTGGTCAGCTCAAAGATCCTGACCAAGCAAATTGTTTTGCAAACTGAAATTGAAGTCGTTGCCATAATATTGTTTGATAATCTAGATTGCGTTAACACTAGTATCAATCTATCTCTCACGAAGTCATACCTTCTCTTGCCAAGATCTTGAAACCTGCTAATGCAGTTACCTTCCCCTGTCTGCCTTTTGGGTGATTTCAATGGCCACCACCCCTTATGGGGATTGACAAAATTAGTTACACATGGCTGCCTAATTGAAACTTTTCTGGATAAGCAAAACCTTACTGTTCTTAATACTGGTGCAGCCACTCACATACAATTACTAACTGGACAAACTTCTGCAATTGATCTATCAGTATGCTCCCCGATTCTATTTCCAATCATAGAATGTTCTGTTATGGACGATCTAATGGGCAGTGACCATTTTCCGATTATTTGTGACCTGCTCACTGCACAATCACCATTAGCCAAACCCTGCAGGAAATGTAAGTTCTCTCAAGCCAACTATGTCAAATTTCAATCAGTTGTCACCCTGAATGAGCAATATATACGAACACAGTCGATAGATGAAGCCACAGATTATATCACTTCCGCCTCTAGAACTGACAAGCTCTTCGCCAGAGAAAGATATTGAACATATTTCATAATCCAAGAGCTTGAAAACCATTTCCTCAGTGACAGATTTTCCTGCATTTCTAATAATGCACTCTCTTACAGATCAGCTGCTCAGTAAGCTCTCTCCATTCCTTATCCAGAAACACCTGGAAAGTCTGGCAGGATCTCCAAAGACAGTCAACAGACTGTCTTTGGAGCTAAAGTCCAATTCCATTGTCAATCCCCAGTCCCAACGGCACTTTAACTATTGGTGGAATGAAGACTGCACAGAAGCAAAGAAGTTAAAAAATAAAGCATGGAATTTATTTTATAGATCCCCAACCACAGCTAATCTTATCAACTACAAGAAGCTAAGGGCAAAAGCACATCTCATTCAGAGGCAAGCCAAGAATTCTTGGATTCAGTTTGCATCTACCATAAACAGAAACACTAACTCAAGGTTAATATGGAAAAATATTAGGCAGATTTCTGGCAAATTTCCAACTACCCCTCCACCAATTCTTTCATGGAATGGGCAGGAACTCTCTGCTCCTGAGGACATAGCAAATGCCTTGGGCAAAACCTTTGCCCAAGTTTCAGTGGCATCAACTTATTCTTAGGATTTTCAGAAAATAAAGACCAAGACTAAACAATGAGCCATCAACTTTCGAACCTTAGTTTTCCTTTTGTATAACCAGCTGCTTCAATATCATGAACTTCTATATGCCATTAAAACAACACGTAATAGTGCCGCTGGGCCAGATGGAATATCTTATATCATGTTACAAAACTGTGATGACAAAAATTTAAAAAATAGTGCTGGCTTACTGTAACCGCATATTTATGGAAAACATTTATCCCAGCTCTTGGCATCATGCCACAGTTCTTGCCTTTTTGAAGCCTGGAAAAGATCCTACCAGTCCGTACAATTACTGACCAGTTGCCTCAGTAAATTACTTGAAAAAATTATCCATAATCGACTTGTTTGGATCATCGAAACACAGCACCTGATGAGTAATAATCAGCATGGCTTTCGTAAGAACTGGTCCTCCTTAGATCTCATGATCAAGGCCGAGTCTGCAATTCGCAATGCCTTCATAAAAAATGAACATCTTGTAATGGTTTCCATAGACATAGAGAAGGGATTTGACGAAAAATGCCCTGTCGCCATGGCATTCTCAGTGACCTCCATGCTCTTTGTCTATGAGGCAACCTTCCTATATTCATCAGGAGCTTTCTCCAGAATTGTTCGTTCCAAGTTCGATACCACAACTCGCTTTTTATGACATTTTTACGAAACCTTGTTGACAAGTTTTTGAACTCAGTGCAACACTCTTTGCCCTTAAAATTGATTCCATCACAAAAGAACTTCCAAATACTGTTGAGACCTATCTTTATGCAGATGATCTTTCCATTTCTTGCCACTCTCAGAATATGAGATCCATTGAACGGCAAATGCAGATATCCTTGAATAAAGTCCAAAGGTTGGCAGGACTCAATGGCTATCGTCTGTCTCAGCAGAAAACTGTTGCAATCCACTTTTGTAATCAATGAAAAATGCATACAGATCCTGAACTTCAGATGTCAAACTTTACCATTCCAATGACTAACAATATCAGATTCTTCGGATTAATCCTTGACAGAAAACTAAATTTCTTTGAGCACATTAAATCTGGGTGTACTTCCTGTCTCGAAAAACTGAACATACTCAGAGCTTTATCTGCCCTGTCTTGGGGAGAAGACCATACATCTTTGCTGCTCTTATATAGAGCATTGATCAGATCCCGTTTGGATTATGGTGCTCCAATCTACGATTCTGCCTGAAAGAGTACACTATGCTGTCTGGATCCTATAGTGCATTGCGGATTGCCCTTGGTGCTTTCAGGACATCTGTCCTGAAAGCACCAAGGACCACATAGTTTATATATTGAAGCTCACGAGCCCCCTATTTGCCTCCACAGGAAAACACTACTTCTTAAGTATGCAGCCTGAATACAAAGTTGCTGTCAGCATCCTATTGAGCCATACCTCTTTAATCCAGCACTGCAAAACCTCTATAGAAATAAACCCAGTAAAATAAGACCGGCAGGTTTATGCCTAATTGAATTAACACAGAGTTGGAATGTTCCTAATGTCAACAGGCTACAAGTAATGAAATGCTCTCATCCACCTTGGACACCTCCTCCTCAATTAACTTGTGATACTTAAGTGGGGAAAGAATCACCTACCGTCACTCAATGTGAAACAGCTCCATGCAAGCCATATTCTAATATGCTAATTTATTGCCAATATATACTGATAGCTCCAAATCGCATTCAGCCATTGGAGCAGCAGCAGTATCTCCCACTGCAATCATTTCTGCTGAGTATAGCAGCTTCTCTGCAGAACTTCATGCAATAAAATTAGCTTTAGAAAACCTGGAACCATCTTTAAAATATATAGTATACACTGACTATCTGAGCTTAATTACAAAACAAAACAATTACAAAATAATTACATCAATACAAAACTTTTCTTACAAAGTTCATCCTATGTTAAACCAAATCAGAAGCCTCTCATTAAAAATTGAGGAATGTCATCAATCAGTGACCTTTTGCTGGATCCCAGCACATTCGGGGATAAAGAGGAATGAACTTGCTGACAAAACTGCCAAAAATCCGTCAATTTATGATTTAACCTTCGCTCCTATTCCAATCTCTGATTATAATTATATCATACAAACAACATGTCTTGCACAGTGGAAAGAGCTATGGCACACCAAAACCAATAATAAACTTTATCAGTTGATACAGAATCCACAGCTTTGGTGCTCTAGCACCAGAACAGTACGAAGAGAAGAAGAAGAAGAAATGCATTCATGAGCACAAATAGGACATACATACCTGACTCACCTTCATCTACTTACAGGAGAGGATCCTCCTCAGTGTCCACATTGTTCCTCACATTTAACAGTCAAAGACATTCTCATTGATTTTCCTCACTGTCATCAGGACTGAACATCAATCCTCCTTTCCCTAACAAATCTTCGAGAACCAAAGACATTAAAACATATTATTGGTGACAATGCAAACATCGATGAATTTTTCTTTTTTTCAAAAAAAAATTGGAATCTATCAATTCTAAAAGATATCTGTAATGAAAAATGAAGTGATTATATCTGAAATTTGTTCTTTATCATTTTCCTATATTCATAGGGCACTATAGCCCCAGCAGCTCGTGCTCCATTAAACCCCCATCACACACACACACACACACACACACACACACACACACACACACACACACACACACACACACACACACACACACACACTATTTCTCTGTACAGTTGTTCATTCTACACATGAACAGCAGTAGGCATATAAAATTCTCTCACTCATATTTTTGCTTTGCAGGTGCTTATGTCACACCAAACTCAACATTGAACTGGCTGCCCATGTCAACTGGTTGCACTGCCTTAGATTTTATGTGCTTCTTAACTAAGAGCATAATTCCTCCCCCTACCTACCATGTCTGTCCTTTCTGTTTGGAGAGTGAATTTGCCTGTTGTAGATGTTAATTCAGTGCTCCTATTTTTTGTTTATTACAGTGAATATCTCTGTTTTTTTGTCAAAAAGATTACCAATGGATATATGAAATGTTGGTGAGTACATAGAGATAGGCTTCACCTTGTTTCTTGCAGGGATTGGTTAGCTATTTATGATTTTTCAGAACTGCTTGAAGCCATTCTTGGTACCATACACTACAATGTGACACAGAAGCCTATGATAGATACAAATTGATCTGTAACCAAGTTACAAAGGAGGTTAGGCAGGTGAAGGCAGGTTACGAGAAATCCTTGGCAAGAGATGCGAAGAAAAACAGCCAAGAGTTCTTTACTTATGTAAACTCTAGAAGGAAGGGGATGAATCAGATTGGTCCACTTGATATCGATGGGTCAACTGTTGATGATCCTGCTTAAGTAGCTAACAAACTAAATGAATATTTTGCATCGACATTCACACATGAGGAGTTATTCAGCGAGGGGAATGCCAGAAGTGTATTCAACTCTAGCAGTAAGCTAGAGAATCTTGTAATAACTGAGAGTAAAGTGGAGGAGAAACTGTTGAAGATAAACACAAGAAAGGCACCCGGGGTGGATGGGATCTATCCAGTTATATTAAAGGAGGCAGCAAAGGAAGTAAGCAAACCCTTAGCCATAATTATGAGACCTTCCTTGGATTCAGGGGAGGTACCCGTGGACTGGAGATGTGCAAATGTGACCCCAATTCACAAGGGAGGATCAAAGGCTGACACAAGTAATTATAGACCTGTGAGTTTAACTTCTGTTCCCGGAAAATTAATGGAGGCACTGGTTAAAGAAGCACTGCAGGATCATGTAGACAAGACTTCAGTTATAGCTCGGATTGGTTTTGTTAAGGGGAAGTCTTGCCTGACCAATTTGATTGGATACTATGATGCAGTCACAAAAGAACTGGATGCAGGGAATAACTTTGATATTATATACTTGGATCTTAGAAAGGCTTTTGATACTGTTGCACATGGAAGACTGCTCCACAAATTGGAGCAGTGTGGCATTGGAGGCAAATTGCTGCTATGGATAAAGGGGTGGTTGAGGGAGAGAAGACAGAGAGTGGTAATCAATGGACACTGCTCATCGTGGACTAATGTTATTAGTGGAGTCCCTCAGGTTTCAGTATTGGGTCCTTTATTGTTCTCTGTATTTATAAATGATATTGATGATGGTATATCAAGCTTAATGTCCAAGTTTGCAGACGATACGAAGGTTGGCAGGGTTGTCAAGGACACTACTGACACTATGCTGCTGCAACAGGATCTGGAAAGGTTGAGCAGATGGGCTGAGAGGTGGCAAATGAAGTTTAACATTGACAAATGTAAAGTACTACATATGGGAAACAGCAACCCCAGAGCAACGTATCAACTCTGTGGTACTACACTGACAGTGGTAGAGAATGAAAGGGACCTGGGGGTGGTTGTGCAGGCAGATATGAAGTTCTCTGAGCAGTGCAGATGGGCTGCAAGAGTAGCTCATGGTGTATTGTCAATAATATATAGGAATTTTTCTAGCAGGGATAAGGAGGTGATTATTCCCTTGTATAAGACAATGGTCAGGCCACACCTAGAGTACTGTATACAGGCCTGGAGGCCTCATTTTAAGAAGGATGTAGAGCTGCTGGAACGAGTACAGAGAAGAGCAACAAGATTAGTGAATGGAACAAAGGGGTGCTCTTACGAAGAAAGGCTTAAGTTTTGCGAATTACAGTGTCTGGAGACTAGGCAGCAGCGAGGTGATCTGATAGAGGTGTACAAAGCCTTGAATGGTTTGAGCATGCTCAATGCTGATGGGATTCTTCCTCTTGCTCAGAATAATCACCTGAGAGGGCATAAGTTCAAATTGAGGAAAGACAGATGTAGGATAGATGTGCAGAAATTTGCCTTTAGCCAGCAGGTGGTTGGTAGGTGGAACAGACTTCCATCCCTTGTCGTGGAAGTTGATAGGCTAAATAAGTTTAACGCTCAGCTGGACAGGTATTTCGAACGAACAGAGGGGTGAAGTGGAAGTGGTTATTTTTTATTTATTTATTTTACTTTATTTTTTTGTTGGCTGATGCTGCATAAGCTTGCTTTCTTGCATCAAATGCCTCTTCTAATGCTAATGGAGAACGTTTCCCATAGTATAACATTACACAGCCATTTTAGACTCTTTGTAATGACTGATATTATTTGAATAAAAACTATTCCAAGTTTGGGTTTATCTTAATCCCTTGATTACTTTGTTGAGAATAAAAACTAATAGACTGAACAGTGAATAAATTTCTCTTTCCTCCAATATACTGTGTTCTAAGATTGGTTTCATTGATGGAAAGGTAGTAATTAATATTGCAAATATTTTTAATAATGTACAAGTGTTTGAGTATAATGGCAGCCATAGCTTCTTCCCTGAGAAAGAGTTGGAAGGAAAATTGAAAGCTTCCATTTTGGAATACAGCACTTCCTAGGCTTCAGAGTGCCCAGTGTGCATATAAATAAGAAATCTACTGAAAATATTATTACATATATAAGGGCTTATACATTGGTATGCAAAGCTTAAGGACCAGTCAGGTTTTCACCTGTAGCTTCTCATAGGAGTGGCCTGGATATGGGAAAAGCATACCAAAGGAACCTCATAAGGTACAGAAATAATGAAGGAAACAATACTGACACAACAACTAAAAAAACTACATTCCCTATATAGAGTTTACCTCAGATGAACATCCCATACGGCTAAAGATTACACTATAGTTTCACGATGCTACAGATGTTTAGGCTGTGGCCATTCTGCAAGATAGTGTTTGCAAGAATCTCAAACCAGCAGCAATTGTGAAGTTGATGGTTACAACTATGCAGACTACTAGAATACAGATAAATCCCTGAATGCCCGGGTTGCAAGTGCCAGAAAAGAAACTGTTCACATTCATATAAAGATGCCAAATATCCTGATTACTTAAAAGCCCTGGAGCTTATTAGATCAGAACACTTTCTAGTTCATTTCACAATTATACATCATCTCAAATCTAATCTGAACGATGTCCATTTCCACTTGCAGTCTGCCAAACCCCATGTACTTTTTCTGACAGAAACTCGGTTATCGGTTGATTCAACTACTGCTCATCTCAGTTGCCCAAATTATTCTCTGTATGATTCCTTTCGCCACAAAGGTGGTACTTGTGCATATGTCCGTTCCGATATTCTGTGTCAGAGACTTGGTAATTTGGAATCTCCTCTCTTTGATCTTCTCTGGCTTAAAATCTCTCTACCTCGTTGTGTCAAATTCATCTGTTGTCTCCACCGTTCTCCCAACTCCACTTATCACTTGGAGCTCTTTGACTTCCACTCTTTTCAACTTTCCTAACAATGAGGTAATTTTCTTTGGTGATTTTAATGTACACAACTCCAGCTGGCTTCCGTTTTCTAGTCACATTGACCCTGCTGGTCAATATGCTGAGGCTTTTGCAATTATTAATGACCTTGCACAGATTGTTCATTTATCTACAAGAATACCGGACAGTCCTAATCCTAGCCAATACGTTTATCTTTTTCTCACAAAACACCCTTCTAAGTACACTGTCGAAGTGAGTGGTCCTTTAGGTACCTCAGATCAAAACTTGGTGATTGTCTCTTCTACAATGGAGCCTTTATCTCATGGCTGTTCCCAACCTCGTATTGTTTGGCATTACAAGAATACAAAATGGGATGACCTGCGAGATTTCTTTTCTTCTCTTCCTTGGTCGGATTACTGTTTCAAAAGTTCTGATGTCAACGTTTACTCAGATTGTGTCAGTGAAATTATTCTTGTAGGAATGGAATCCTTTATTCCACACTCCACTCTAAAATCTTGTCCTTTATCTAAACCTTGGTTTTCCAATAAATGTGCTAAGGCTGTTCAAGAGAAGAACATTGCATATCATAATTGGCTTGTTTCCAATTCTTAAGTTTCATTTTCTGCCTACACCAAAGCTCGCAACAATTGTAAAGCAGTTATTAATCAGTCGAAACTAGATTTTGGACAGGCTAAGAGTAGTAAATTTGCTTCCTGCCCTAATGGTAGCCGAACTTTGTGGTCTCTTGCCAGAGCTATTGGCTGCAACCTTTGCCCATCTCTGCTCCCACCTCTGTCAAAACTAGATCGTTCTGGTGTCGCTTCAGCCAAGGATAAAGCTGGCCTGCTAGCATCCCATTTTTCTTTCAACTCATGTATTAATGATCTTGCTAAAACACCTCCCAACATGCTCCATTCAATGCCACCTGTGGTCTTCCGTCAAAAGGATGTCAGAAGGATTTTGACGAATCTTGATGCTAAGAAAGCTCTAGGTCCTGATGGTATTTCTCCACTTGTTCTCAAAACCTGTGCTCCTGAACTTACTCCTGTTCTTTGCTGCCTTTTTTCACTTTCTTATACCAAAGGTGTTTTTCCTTCTGCTTGGAAATTTGCTTATATCCAGCCAGTTCCTAAAAAGGGTGACAAGTCCCTCCCATCCAATTGTCGTCCCATTGCAATTACTTCTATTCTTTCTAAAGTAATGGAGAAATCAATTAACCGCCAACTCTTAAACTACCTAGAAACCTTCCATCTGATCAACAATTGCCAGTATGGATTCCGTCACTGTCGATCCACTGGTGATATTCTGACTTACGTTACACATTTATGGACAAATTCAATGGAAACGTACGGTGAAACAAAAGCAGTTGCTCTTAACATCTCAAAGGCTTTCGATCGTGTTTGGCATAAAGGTCTTCTAAACAAGCTTCCATCTTATGGTTTGTCAACTGTTTTTTGTAATTGGTTATCCAGTTTTCTCTCTGATCGCTCACTGAGGGTGATGGTAGATGGCTCTGTCTTCTAACTTCTCCACCAATGCTGGTTTCCCCCAAGGTTCATTTCTTTCCCCCACTCTTTTCCTCTTGTATATTAATGACCTTCTTCCATTGACTGGAAATCGTATCCATGGTTTTGCCGATGATAGCACATTGCATTCCAGTTTCCATTTTGAGAAACCTTGCCCTGCTCAATCAGCTTCAACTTGTTGAATATCCACTAACAATTCCTTAAATGCTGATCTCCAGGTAATTCTCCAGTGGGGCAAAGACAGCTTAGTTGATTTCAATCCTTCTAAAACTCAGTCTTGTCTTATATCTCGCAAAAAAGGATTCTTCTGCTCCTATGCTTATCTTTGGTGAAACTTCCGATTTCTAGATAAAATGATATATCTCTTTTAGGGATTACCCTGACTTCTAATCTCTCTCTTGGCACAAGCACATTACAAATATTGCTTCCTCTGCATCTAAAAAACTTGATTTTCATTCTCGACGTTACTTTTCTTCCAAACAGCCGTTCACTCTGTACAAATCGCAAATCTGCCCTACCATGGAATACTGTTCCCATATCTGGGGCGGTGCCCCCAAAACCTCTCTCAGGCTTCTAGATTCCATTCAGAAGAGGGCAGTTAGGTTAATTAATGACTCATCTCTAACAGAGTTTTTCCACTCTCTGTCTCCTAGACGTACAGTTCATCTGTTGCATGCCTTTTCTACAGATACTTCCATGGGCACTGTTCTTCTGAATTGGCTTCTATAATTCTCGCTTTCTCTTTCTAAACAGTCCGAACCCATGCCGCCACCAGCCAACATCCATTTACTGTCCAACTTCAAACTCACAGAACCAACTTTGCATCTTCCTTGTTTATTCATTCAACTGCCTTTTTTTGGAACAATCTTTCTTCATACCTTTTTCCTGAAAATTACAGTCTAGAGAAGTTCAAATCTGATGTCAACAAATATCTTCTTTCGTCTTCTCAACCTCCAAACCAAGCATGGTACTAAGTACTACAGGTTCTAATACCTGTCGTGTTTGGGTTTTTTTTAAAAAAAAAAAAAGAAATCCTCAATGAATAATACACCTTTAATCAGTAATATTTGAAGTAGCACAAATCAACAACAACTAAAATTTTTACAACTAAATTGACAGCAAGCTGTGGCTGGGATGAATGACATTGCCACAATTTTGTTGGAACATTCAATTTATATATTAGTTTTACGGGAGCCATAATCAGGGTAATACAGTTGAATCCTGTGACTGTTAAAACAGGAGGCAATGCTAGAAAATGGGTGTTGGCAGCCATTGCCATTACTGACCCAAAATTAACTGTTACCAGATTGGCCCACCTGTGTTCGACGCACACCATATATCTTTCTGTTGAAGGTTTGTTTGGACACATCTATCTCATCTCAATTTATTGTCAACGTTTGCAACATAATTACTCCATTCAGTCCTTTTTCAACTACATTAATTCTGCTATCATCATCATCATCCATTTTCAATCCACTGCAGGATGAAGGCCTTTCCAGCAACTTTCCAGTTCTTTCTGTTTTGTGCAATGGCCATCCATTTACTACCCATGAACTCTTGAATTTCATCTGTCCATCTCCATTTTTGTCTTCCAGGTTTTCTTTTAGCTCCTATTGGGTACCATTCAGTTATTTTCTTATTCCATCTGTCCTCATGTCTTCGAGCTATGGGTCTTGCCCAAGAACATGGTGGGAGTATACATTGGGTCATTATTTTACATTTCAGACGAATTGATCTATTACTCCTAAGTATGTGACTATATTTCCTGAATTCTATCCAACCGAAATTTATTCTTCTCTTGACTTTCAGCCATTTATCATTATTACAGCTAATGACTTGTCCCAGATAAGTATACGAATCCACTTTTCAATTACTGCTCCTTCAATGATTATATCCGTTTCTGTGGCATACTTGTTCTCCATTACTTTTGTTTTAGCCATATTCAAACTTTAGTCTGAAATCCTTGCTAACTCTGCATAACTTATTAAGATTTTATTCTTAATTCTTTGGGATCATGGCTTATGATCACTATGTCTTCTGAAAATTGTAAATGGTTTAGGTACTCTCCATTCACATTGACTGCTCTCTGAGACCAGTCCAATCTTCTGAAAGCTGCTTCAAGGGCAGCTGTAAACAACTGTGGAGCTATTGTGTCTCCTCGTCGAACTCCTTTCTCAATTTTAAATTTACTACTGTTTTTAACTAGTCTAATAAAGGAGGTAGCATTATCATATATTTTCTTCAAAATCATAATGTATGAGATGTGTATGCCTTTTCTTTCCAGTGCCTGAAACATTGCCTTATACTGTATGGAGTCAAATGCCATTTCAAGTGACTCTTGACTAATGTGAAGGTGATCCATAGTTGAGAATCCTGTCCTAAAGCCGGCTTGCTCTTTCAATTGATTCTCGTCAAGTATTCTTTCTAATCTGTTAGTAATGACCCTTGTGATCAACTTGTAGATGTGGAACAACAAGGTAATTGGTCTATAATTTCCAATTTCCAAACAGAAACCATTAGCAAGAAGTGATCACGGAGTTATATGGTGGACGATGAGGGGGGGGGAGAAGAGCGAGAGCGAGCGAGCAGTAGGTAAAGGATTGGTTTAATTTCAGGAAAGGAAATTACAATGCCTTAAGGTGCTACATGGCCTCTGTTAACTGGGTAGATATCTCTCAAGGAGCGAATACAATTGAATTATGGTATACCTCCTCGAGGAGGATTCCAAGTTGGATGAATAATGAAGTTGCCAAATTACTTGAGCAGAAAAAGACAGCATGGAAAAGTTAGAGCAATAAAAAGTACTGAAGCCTATAACAGCTACAAATTGATCTGTAATAATGCTACTGAAAAGGTTAGGCTGGCAAAGGCAGATTATGAGAAATCACTGGCAAAGAGGGAGGGGGGATAAGGAATTCTTCACATATATAAATGCAAAGAAGAGAAGGACAAACCAGATCGGACCCTTATGTAATGGTCGTGGGATAGTATTAGATACCCCAGCTGAAGTTGCAGATGAACTCAACAGTTACTTTGCATCGATATTTACAGAAGAAAAACCCTTCACATCAATGAGACATTCTGGGAGTGAAGTTGAAAAAAATGTAATTAGTGATGTTGAAATTTCACATGTTTATTTAAATGAAAAACTTTTGAGCCTACAGGCTAGTAAGGCTCCTGGGGTTGATACCATTTACCCTGTAATCTTAAGGGAGGCAGCAAGCGAGTGCATTGAACCATTGAGGCTAGTCATGAGAGCATCACTGCACTCAGAAGTGATTCCATTGGATTGGAAAAGTGCCCAGTGTATCTCCAATACATAAGGGCGGTTCAGTGGGAAATTACTGGTCGTTTAGTGTAACTTCAGTAGTAGGGAAAATCATGGAGACTATGATCAAGGGTGGAATTCAGGATCACTTAGATAGAAATGGAATTCTGATGGTTTTGTAAAGGAAAATCATGTTTAATTAATATGGTTAGCTATTGGACAGGGTCACTCAAGAGCTGGACTTAAGGAATAATTCCAACGTTGTTTATTTGGATTTCAGTAAAGCATTTGACTCAATCCTACATGAGTGGTTACTTTATAAGCTGGAACAGGTTGGAATTACATATATTGATGGATAGCAGGATGGTTTCAGGGCAGGAAGCAGAGGGTTGTTATAAATGGTTATTCCTCAGATTGGGTTGATGAAAGAAGTGTGGTTCCCCAAGAATCAGTATTAGGACCATTGTTGTTTTTTATTTTCATAAATGACATCGATGAAGGGATAGAGGGCATGATGTCTAAATTTGCAGATGTAAAGATTAGTAGAGTAGTTAATGATTGCCACCAAGCAGAGCTTCTTCAGAACAACCTAGATAGACTTCAGAGATGGTCAGAAAATGGCAGCTATGTTTTAATCCAGCAAAGTGTAAGGTTTTGCACCTGGGAAACAGTAGCCTCAAAATAACTTATACACTTGGCGGAGTTGAACTAAAGCCAGTAGTGGAGGAAAGGGACTTGGGTGTTATGATATAGTCAGATATGAAGTTCTCCGAGCATTGTAGACTGGTTGCAAGGATGGCACATGGTGTCCTATCGATGATTTAGCATTAGTATTAGCATTAGTAGAGGCATTTGATGTAAGAAAGCAAGCTTATGCAGCATCAGCCAAAAAAAAAAATAAATAAAATAAATAAATAAAAAATAACCACTTCCACTTCACCCCTCTGTTCGTTCGAAATACCTGTCCAGCTGAGCCTTAAACTTATTTAGGCTATCAACTTCCACGACAAGGGATGGAAGTCTGTTCCACCAACCAACCGCCTGCTGGCTAAAGGCAAATTTCCTCACGTCTATCCTACATCTGTCTTTCCTCAATTTGAATTTATGCCCTCTCAGGTGATTATTCTGAGCAAGAGGAAGAATCCCATCAGCATTGAGCATGCTCAAACCATTCAAGGCTTTATACACCTCTATCAGATCATCTCGCTGGTGCCTAGTCTCCAGACACTGTAATTTGCAAAACTTAAACCTTTCTTTGTAAGAGCACCCCTTTGTTCCATTCACTAACCTTGTTGCTCTTCTCTGTACTCGTTCCAGCAGTTCTACATCCTTCTTGAAATGAGGCCTCCAGACCTGTATACAGTACTCTAGGTGTGGTCTGACCATTGCCTTATACAAGGGAATAATCACCTCCTTATCCCTGCTAGAAAAATTCCTATATATCATTGACAATACACCATGAGCTACTCTGCACTGCTCAGAGAACTTCATATCTCCCTGCACAACCACCCCCCAGGTCCCTTTTATTCTCCACCACTGTCAGTGTATTACCATAGAGTTGATACGTTGCTCTGGGGTTGCTGTTTCCCATATGTAGTACTTTACATTTGTCAATGTTAAACTTCATTTGTCACCTCTCAGCCCATCTGCTCAACCTTTCCAGATCCTGTTGCAGTAGCATAGTGTCAGTAGTATCCTTGACAACCCTTCGTATCGTCTGCAAACTTGGACATTAAGCTTGATATACCATCATCAATATCATTTATAAATAGAGAAGATCTCTGTCTTCTCCCCCTCAACCACCCCTTTATCCATAGCAGCAATTTGTCTTCAATGCCACACTGCTCCAATTTGTGCAGCAGTCTTCCATGTGCAACAGTATCAAAAGCCTTTCTAAGATCCAAGTACATAATATGAAAGTTATTCCCTGCATCCAGTTCTTTTGTGACTGCATCATAGTATCCAATCAAATTGGTCAGGCAAGACTTCCCCTTAACAAAACCATGCTGTGTCCGAGCTGTAACAGAAATCTTGTCTAGATGATCCTGCAGTGCTTCTTTAACCAGTGCCTCCATTAATTTTCTGGGAACAGAAGTTAAACTAACAGGTCTATAATTACTTGTGTCGCCCTTTGATCCTCCTTTGTGAATTGGGGTCACATTTGCACATCTCCAGTCCATGGGTACTTCCCCTGAGTCCAAGGAAGCTCTCATAACTATGGCTAAGGTTTTGCCTACTTCCTTTGCTGCCTCCCTCAATACAACCAGATAGATCCCATCTACCCCAGGTGCCTTTCTTGTGTTTATCTTCAACAATTTCTCCTCCACTTTATTCTCACTTATTACAAGATTCTCTAGCTTACTGCCAGAGTTTTATTGAACAATTGCTATTTGCTATTTATTGAACAATTGCTAGTAGAGATAAGGATGTCATAATCCTATTATACTGTATAAGGCTATTGTTAGACCATTGGAATACTGTGTTTAAGTATGGAGACCGCACCTATTCGACCTTCTTGAAAGGGTCCAAAGATGGGTAACTCACCTGGTGAGATCGGCAAAAGGGCGTCCATACGAGGAAAGACTTCGAATATGTGAGTTGCAGAGCTTCAAACTAGGCACCTTAGAGGAGACTTGATTGAGGTGATTACGGCTCTGAGAGGCATAAGTAGGGCTCACAATACCAGTCAAAATCTTAATACCGGTATTTTGGCATTTTAATTTATGAAACCGGGATATTGGTATTCCACAAAAAACATTTTTCACATTAAATTTTTATGACAGTTAGATGCAATAAAATAAGGATAAAACAAGTAATTACTTGAATTCATGTTTTAAATCAAACTTTTATTACAATAATAAATATTCTAGCAAAAATTATTAAACATACAGTTATTCTAAAAACATAAAAATAAGCATCTACATTACTGTCCGAATAAAGTGAGCTCTTAAGAAACTAAATAGTGTTATTATTTAAACTGGATCTAATTTTGGTGCATATTTAGAGCGGCAGAAAACGTCCTTTTGGATTCTGTGCTGGTTGGTGCTTTGTACTGAGATAGTCGTAGATGAGTTTCAATTTAAACCCTCCCCATCCTTATTCCTCATCTTCAAAAAATCTTATTTCCTTTTTGAAAATTTGAAATAGCAAATGAACCATCTCTATCTATTCGACATAAGCAGTTGTCTTTACAGTACACCTTTAAATTGTGAAATCCCTGTGCTATCATTCCACGTGGGCATTATTTTTGAGCCACGTTGGGTGGAAGAAAACGCCCTTTTTTGTATGGTCCACTGTACTGTGATAGTCGTAGATGAGTTGCAGGTTTACCCCCCCTTATTCCCTCATTTTCCAAAAATCTTATTTCCTTTTTATCACAAATATAAAAAAAAATTCCTTTTTGACTTTTTACGATGCTACATCTGTATTAATGAAAGAAAGGGATTGACATTTAAGCTTGGTAAGGTAACCAGATCTGAGTTGTGGGTGGGGGGGTTATTTACATATTTATTAATTTTTATTTCCCTGTACCTTAGTATTGCTATTAGTGGCACTTGTTATTATTTTTGTACAATAGCTCCTCTCAAGCACCACAAGCTACCTGAATGTGTTCAAATATCAGAATTTCCAGGAGTTTCATGACTTTCAAGTTTCCGTTACATTTGTATTGTGTGTAACAATCCCTCACTTACAAATTCTGATATAATAATGATTTGTTGTTGATTTTACAACCTTTATATGAATAAATCGTAAACAATTATTTTTTAAATTAGTACCGAAAAACTGATATTTTGTATCAATACCGGTATTTTAATTCCTGAAAAAAATGACCAGAATGTCGGTATTGTAAGCCCTAGTCCCTTGTCAGGTCACACCTTGAGTACTGTGTACAGGTCTGGAGGCCTCATTTTAGGAAAGATGTAGAGCTGCTGAAATGAGTACAGAGAAGAGCAACGAGATTGGTGAGTGGAACCAAGGGTTGGTGTTACCAAGAAAGCTTAAGTTCTGTAAATTGCAGTTTCTGTAGAGGCATCTGCGAAGTGATCTAATTGAAGTGTATAAGGCCTTGAATGGATTGAGAAAGCTAAGTGCTAATGGGATTCTTCCTCTTTCCCAGATTACTCACCTGAGGGAGCATAAATTCAAATTGAGGAAAGACAATTGTAGAATAGATGTACGGAAATTTGCCTTTATCCAGCAGTTGGTTGATAGTTGGAACAAACTTCTGTATGTTCTAGTGGAGGTCAGCAACTTAAATAAGTTCAAGGCAGAACTCGACAAACATTTGGAGTGAATGGATGGGTGAAATGGGAAGGTGTTTTTTTTTTTTTGCCTGATACTATATAAACTTGCTTTCTTGCATCATATGCCTCTACTAATGCCAATGTTGTTCCCTAACACAGCCCTGCTGGTTTCTAGGCTGCTGCTCATTCCAGTGGTATCAGTTCAAGAATCACTTGTCAACACTGCCCGTAATTACTGTTAATCTGTTAGGTTGTGTATCTCTCCAAAGCTAACAATTTTCCAACCCACCTAATGCTGCCTCGAGAGCATCAGCAAATATTCTTGCACCCTTTCTATTTAAGTGTTTCTCATCCCTGTAGAAGCGTCCCCCCTGTTAACAAGCACAAAACATACTGAGAAAATTCTACCCCACAATCCTTGGATAACCTCTCCAGGGCTAAATTGATTGACAAGGCTCTCATTGTTAAACACTCTTCAATCTTGTGTGGGCAGAATTGCAGGCACTTTTCAAATTTAACCCTAATTCGTGACTTTTTTCAACATTGACCTATACATTAAGTAAATGTGCAGATCTCCTTATCTTATCTTAATGTCATTAGTGCTGACGTGTCACCTTTTGTGCCCTTAAAAGATATCTGCTCTACAGCATCTTCAACTTTTCCCCTGGCAGACATACCCTGGTCGTATATGTTGTGAATGCTGTTTTGTAGGACAGATACCCCCCCCCCCCCAACCTGATTGCATTGTAGGGAACCTACCAAGGAAGCTGACACTGTATTCATCTGGCCTGATCAGTGTGGGATGTGACTTGACCAAAAACTCCCGCTTTGAGCACCTTTGTCTTAAGAATTAATCCCCCTCATCAAAACCAGGGCTTTGCCTATTACCCCACCCCTAAATTTCATCAGGGGTCCTACCACCTTAATTACTAATAGTCTCCTCCCTGTGGAGGGTGGGTTTGCTCTACAGGGGAAAATTCTCTGTTTCTTGCAGTTTCCTGTTGGAAGCCTTCCTGCCATTCACCTTCCTTGCCTTCACCACTTATCCAAAATTTATACTGTCACTCCTGTGCTTTCCTTCCAGTAATTTTTTTATTTTTTTTTGTCCCTTCATGGTAAGCTCAGGTGATGCCAGGGTTCACCCCACCAGAGCATCTATTCCCTACTACATGGCCTGGCTCGTGTCTGGTATGGGAACTATTGATCAGTTGTGGTCCACTGGCCCCTATGCTAACAGGCTGAATGAACATCATAACCTTGCCTTACACTACATATACCACTATCAAGAGAACTGATTCCAGATATATAGAAACCACCAGTGCTGCTTGATGCTAAACACAATGTTCTGTCTCTCATCCAGCCTCTACACTACACCAGTGGTCTTCAAACTTTTTTGGTCACGCACCATTATTTTAGTTAAAAGGGCTAGCATGCACCCCGGAATAAAAAATTAAATATATATTTTTTAAAATTATAAATCATTTACATGAAAGGCATTGTATCTAAAATCACATATAATTTTAAAAGATCACAAATAAAAAAATACAAAACAAAATTAAATTGAAGTACAAGTACAAAATGCGATACTTGAATGTGCATGATCAGACAAAGCTGTGTGATGGCAGACAAAGCCACATATTGGAGTATTAAAAAAAAAAACATTTATTTATAATTTTTATTTTCAATTTTGTTTTGAAAAACTAAAGTTTTCATAATTAATAAATATTGATTTATTGCAGATTATCTCGTGCACCCCAGTTTGGAGGCCACTGCACTACACCACAGTATGTTACATAAACTGTATATCATTCACACTATCTGGGCTGTATGGGGTTCTGTATTCAGCACAAGAGAACTGATTGTGGAGTTGTGGGGAACAGTGGCGCTTTTTTTTTTTTTATGAAAACCCTAAATACAAGAGGTATTAGAACCTGTAGTACTTAGTACTGTGCATGGGTTGGAGGTTGAGAAGACAAAAGAAGATATTTGTTGACATTAGACTTCAACTTCTGTAGACTGTAAGTCATTAATATAAAAGAGGAAAAGAGTGAGGGAAAGAACTGAACCTTGGGGGACACCAGCATTGGTGGAGAAGTTAGAAGACAGAGCCAACTACCATCACCCTCAGTGAGCAGTCAGAGAGAAAACTGGATAACCAATTACAAAAAACAGTTGGAAAACCATAAGATGGAAGCTTGTTTAGGAGACCTTTATGCCAAACACGATCGAAAGTCTTTGTGATGTCAAGAGCAACTGCTTGTGTTTCACCGAACTTTTCCATTGAATTTGTCCATAAATGGGTAACATAAGCCAGAATATACTGCTGATCATTGATCAGATGGAAGGTTTCTAGAATCGATTTCTCCATTACTTTAGAAAGTAGAAGTAATTGCAGTGGGACAATAATTGGATGGGAGGGATTTGTCACCCTTTTTAGGAACTGACTGGATATGCGCAAATTTCCAAGCAGAAGGAAAAACACCTTTGGAATAAGAAATTGAAAAAAGGCGGCAAAGGACAGAGTAATTCAGGAGTGCAGGTTTTGAGAACAAGTGGAGAAATACCATCAGGACCTGGATCTTTCTTATCATCAAGATTCGTCAAAATCCTTTTGACGGAAGACCATAGGAGGCATCGAATGGAGCTTGCTGGGAATGATGGGAGGTGTTTTACCAAGATCATTAATACATAAGTTTGAAGATAAAAATGGGATGCTAGCAGGTTAGCTTTATCCTTGGCTGAAGTGACAATAGAACCATGAGGTTTTGACAGAGGTGGGAGAAGAGATGGGCAAAAGTTGCTAATTGTCCCACCATTGTGAAGGTGCAAGCAGAGGATTTCACTGTCACAGACCATCTGGACTTCGCTGAAATTGGGTCCACCTGACTTGAGTGTCACCCAAATATCAGTTCCATCAGCGTTTTAGCAAGTACAGCTTGTCTGGCATGTCTAAGAGAATGTCTGCGAAAGCCTCATCCAGCCCTTGTTTGATTTTGAATTGCTTTTAAATTTTAACAAAATTTGATATTTTACAGATTATTTTGGATATTTTGATGTGAAAAATGTTTTTTTTTTTTTTTTTGTAGGTTTATGCATGGAAAGTTTCTGATGAGTTACTGCACCATAAGATGGACCTTGAGTCTTGTTACTTTGCTGCTCAGACTATGAGAACAAAGGTATTTTTTAGGTGATTTCTTACATGTTGTGTAACTTGTAATATTTGGTCTGCTAATTAAGAACTTAAATAAATTTTACGTAGAGATATGACTTTTTTAACAGCAGCTTTTAGCATCTTAAAATATCATGCATATTTTCAGTATTATTATAATTTTTTATACAACTAGAATAAAAGAAAATGCGCCACTCTTTTCTTACGAAAAATCATTTGTTTGTCTCATTTTAAGCAGTGTCAGTTTGGTCAGTGTGAAGTGTATGAACCAGATTCAGCAGCATAGTTTGTGGCTGTTGGATAGGGTTGCCAAATATCTGACTTGAAGCATGACAATTTGGTTTTCTGGACAGGTGTCCTCTTTCGGATGTCATTTGTCTAGATTTTTCCATTTGTCTAGTTTTTTTAAAATAAAAAAATTCAAGTGAAATGTGTATTTGCAGCAATTTTGTCAGATTTTTATAAATTAGACTTATTCTGAACGTCTTTATTCTAATGTTTATTCTCATCCAATGTCTTTTGGAGTATGTCTGCCAATTGGCATTTGCACATATGCAGTGTAGTCTTTTCTGTGTGAACCACGTTAACTGCCCATGCATACAAACAGACATGCGCGTGTGCACACAGACACTTTCACACACACGAGCATGCATGCATGCACACACACGCGCGGACACTCACGCATACACGCACGAGTTGTGTATCAATGCTTAGTAAGCTTTACGGTACTGGTTGGTTAAAGTATTATGCTTCAAATGTTTTATTATTTATTTATTATGTGCCCATCTTAAAAGCACCAAAATGATCAGCATCATACTAATAGTGGTTGAAAAAGAATACCTCCATTGCATAGGTACATTAATGAAGTATTAAATGAAAAAAAAATTAACTTTATCAAACACATTATATCTGAAAAACAAATAAGAATCAAAGAAACACTTTGTTTGCATAAGATGGATCTGGATCTGCCTTTAAATATTATATATCCACAATTTTTTTTTTTGAAAAAAAGTTATTTTGTTTTTATAATTATCTTATATCCAAAATCATATTTCACTCTGAAAAGTTAATTTTCTCCTTTTTGGATTTTAAAATGTGGAAATCATATTATTGGTGTATCCCAAGATAAATTAGCATTAGCATTAGTAGAGGCATTTGATGCAAGAAAGCAAGCTTATGCAGCATTAGCCAAAAAAAAAAAAAAAAAAAACCCACTTCCACTTCACCCCTCTGTTCGTTCAAAATACCTGTCCAGCTGAGCCTTAAACCTATTTAGGCTATCAACCTCCACGACAAGGGATGGAAGTCTGTTCCACCAACCAACCACCCGCTGGCTAAAGGCAAATTTCCGCACGTCTATCCTACATCTGTCTTTCCTCATAGTGCTTTGGTATTAGTATTGGCAAAATGATGTTAGGTAGCAAAGCTTATATGGCACCAGCCAAAAGAAACATAAAAAACACTTTATCTGCTCATTCCTACTCATTATTTGGCTAGACCTCCTTTAAATTTATTCAAATTCATACATTAGGTGGAAGTTGATTTCAACAATCAGTTACTCTTTGGCTGAATGCAAATTTCTGCACATCTATTATGCAACCACTCTTTTAAAATTTAAAAATATGTCCTGTATGTGTGTGTGTGTGAAAACAAAGGACTTAAATCATCAGCCATGAGTGGTAATACAGAATGACAGATGATACTGAAACTGTAGAATACCGATAGTGTACTTACAAATAGCAGAGAAGGCATAATTCAAATAGCAGAAGACTACTATAGAGAATTATACAAGGAGCAAGGGAATTATGCCAGCAGTGGGGAAGATGGATCACAAATTAGTAACACATACGACATACCCAATATTCTTCCTGATGAGGTAGAACATGCGTTGAAGAAAATGAAGAATCAGAAGGCCCCCGGGGGGGAGATGAAGTTACTGTAGAGTTGTTAAAATATGGAGGAAGAGACATGACACAAAAACTGGCAAACGACGTGGGCACCTGTACATGGTGAGGGGACCTCCCAGTGATGGTGCTGGTCTTCAAGATTAGCATCACTGGGATCTTAACGTCCACAGCCTAGGTTCCAGGCTAACATCAATGGAATCTGGCACATTTGCCGTGTGCTGCGACCTGTGGAAATTCAGAAAGGAGGATCCTGGTGGTTGAGGGGGCCCAGCTTCAATACACTACTTTGGCCCCTGCTTCGACAAGATGGGTGGTCCTGGATGGCTTGGCCATGATCAATCGGCTAGTAGGTTTTCCTGCAAGGGTCAACCATTTCAATGCCGTGCCCCTATTCTGAGTCCGAGAGACAGGACTCCAGCTGGCAGAGGTGTGGGTATATTGTCTGGGTAGCCCTGGCATTCCACTCTTGAGCGCGTTTTTTGCTTGCCGGGTAGTGGGCGTCCCATTTGGGCTCCGTGGTGGGAGGGGAGCCCGGGCTCTGAACCATTCCAAAACACTTATGAACCCTGAAACTCCAAACTTTTCTCGTGAGGCCTCAACATGCTCCCTACAAGATCAAAATACAGATGAACAGAATACTACTACTAATGCAGCCAAACGGCCAAGAACGGAAGAAAAATCAGGACCAATCCCATGCTTCTTGGTTATCTATTCAACATCTGAAAGACCCATTGGAAAGATATTGTCCTTCTTTATTCAGAAGGGACTGGAAGGGTTGGCAGGTTCGTTGAAATCAGTGAAACAGCTACGCTCTGGCAATATCTTAATAGAAACAAAAAATGAAAAGCACTCAGAACAGCTTCTTTGAGCCACCTTAATCGGGAGAATTCCGATCATAGTTACCCCTCATAAGGCATTAAATTCTTCTCATGGCGTGATCTCGGAGTGGGATCTTATGGAAGTGTCAGAGGAAGAAATCTGTTCCGAACTTAAGCTACAGTGACAGCTGCCAAGAGAATATTCATACGTAGGGATGGGAATTTAGTACCTACTAGAAACCTGATCCTTACATTTAATATGCCAATATTACATAATGAGATTAAAGCTGGGTACCTGAACTGTAAAGTAAGGCCATACGTACCAAACCCTTTAAGATGCTTCAAGTGTCAAAAATACAGACACTTGCAAATGGCCTGTCGTGGTTCCCTTGCATGCGCTCGATGTGGTGCAAAGGACCATGAAATAACTGGATGCTTGGCTACGAAAGCTGCATGTATTAACTGCAATGGAGAACACCCTGCATATTCAAGAGCTTGCCAGCGGTGGAAGGAAGAAAAGGAAATACAACGACTAAAGGCAGAACTTAACATCTCATACCAAGAGGCCAGGAAAGCAGTTAAACCAGTAAGTAGCGTAAAAGCAACATACGCTGAAAAGGTATCCAAGAAATGCTCGATTGGCACTCAAACGGATATGACTGTACCAAACGCCCATCGCCCGCTATCTATTAAGTTCAGAAAAACCAGCACAGAAATCTCAGTCAGCTGCCACTCCAATATCAGTATCTCCCAGTGCTCCAGCACTCTTAAAAGTGAGCACTAAAGTAACATTAGAAAAAAACTCAACAGCCCATGTCAGTACAAAAAAAATGGATGTCGAAACCAAGGAGATACATGTTGATTCAGTCTTGGAACTCTTTACGGAGGAAGAAATGGACACAGGATAGCACCCATTCTTCCCCCAAAAAAGAAAAATCCAAGACTGACAAAAATAAGCCCTCAGAACCTCGGAAGCCGCCTGATGGACCCACCAAGCCAAAATAATGACTAAAATCCTACAGTGGAACTGTCGTGGTTTCCAGCGAAATATTGATGACATCAAGGCACTTCTGCAAAAGCACAAGCCAGTGTGCTTTTGTGTACAGGAAACCTATTTAAAGGCAAATGATGATCCCATCATGCGTAACATTACCATCATTCGTAAGGACAGAATTGTGGACGGTCCTGCTCATGGAGGAGTTGCAATCCTCGTGAGCAAACGGATTCCCTTTCAGCCTTTGCAACTTACAACCAGCATAGAGGCTGTAGCAATTTGCCTTACAGTGGGGTTCCTATTAACCGTTTGCTCTCTTTATTTGCCACCTGATATTGACATCTTCCAGGAAGACCTTGATGATCTCATCATGCAGTTGCCTCCCCCTTTATTACTTCTTGGGGATTTTAATGTACATAACACACTGTGGGATAGTGCTAACATTAATGGAAGAGGATGAGTCATAAAGCATATGCTCACTGACAATGAGCTCTCCCACCTAAATGTGGGAACAAACACCTTCTTCCACATGCCTAATCGTACGTTTTCTGCCATTGATCTTTCTGTCTGCTCCCCTTCTCTCCTTCCTTCACTTATTTGGGAGGTGGAAGAAAACCCATATGGAAGCAATCACTTCCCCGTGATAACCACCCTAACTAGTGGTAGACCATCTCAGCCATTTAGTTTACCACGGTGGAAGATTGAGCAGGCTGACTGGAATGCCTTTCAACATCTGGAAAATCTTGACATCAGTACAGTCAGTCAGGAGCATATCAATGATGCAGTCGTGTACGTCACAGAAAATATTGTCCAAGCAGCTGCAATTGCAATCCCAAAAAACATCCATCCGGTTTCCACTATTTCCTAAAAAAAGGCACAAAACAAAGCCTGGGGGATATTCCACCGATATCCCATGAGCAATAATCTAATATCATTTAAAAGTGCATATGCAAAAGCACGTTATATCCAACGTCAGAGCCAAAGGAAATCTTGGATCCATTTTACATCATCCATAACACAGACTGCCAGCTTAAAAGTAGCCTGGGACAAGATCCGGAAAATGAAGGGAGAATACCCACCATGCCCTTCGCTGATCCTTGAGCACAATGGATGTCCAACTGCAGACCAAACTGCAGTTGCAAATACTCTATTATGATGGGGGGGCGTATGATGCAAATGCATCATACGCCCCCCCCCCAGAGTTTTTGGCCCTGAAAGAGAAACATGAGAAATATCCATTAAACTTCTCTTCAAAATGGCTTGAACCGTATAATAAGCCCTTTACACAGGAAGAGTTAAATACAGCACTCTTTCTTACACATAAGTGCTGTGGGGCCAGATGCCATTCACTACGAAATGATAAAACATCTGTCACCACATTCTAAAAATCGCCTATTAATTTTATTTAATGGAATTTTTCTTAACAAACAATTTCCGGATTCATGGCGAAAGGCTATCGTTCTTGCCGTCCCAAAACCAGGAAAGGATCCTAGAAATCCTTGTAACTATCGTCCTATTGCTCTGACAAGTTGTTTGTGCAAGGGAGCTGCAGATTTAAAAGGCAACTGCAGAAAACCATTGATCACCTTACATCTTGGTCATTGGCTAATGGGTTTAGATTTTCATCACAGAAGACTGTTTGCGTATACTTCTTTTGCAGACGTAATCTTCATCCTGAACCAGATTTAAGGCCTGGACAAAACATCCCAGTCGTAGCAGAAGTCAAATTCCTTGGACTTATTTTCGACAAAATGCTGGCATTTCTTCAACATATTCATCAGCTTAGGACAAGGTGTGTTAAAGGGCTTAACATCATTCGTGCCCTTTCGTCAACTTCATGGGGCACAGATCGGTCTACCCTTCTTTGTCTCTATCGAGCCCTTGTCCGTTCTAAACTCGATTATGGGTCTCAGGTATATGGATCTGCTAGAGATAGCGTACTTCGGTGGTTAGATCCAGTCCACCATCAGGCTATTCGGACAGCCACAGGAGCATTTCGCACATCTCCTGTCCAAAGCCTTTACGCTGAAGCAGATGAACCATCCCTATCTCTTCGACATAAGCAGTTGTCTTTACATTACACCTTTAAATTGAAATCCCTGCCTGATCATCCCACGATTTTCCAAATGTGGCTCAGTTTTTGAGCCACATTTGGAAAATCTCTACAACACCTGTCGACCTGCCAACAGCCCTTTTGGTATTCAGATCCAAGGGCTGTTAAATGAACTAAACATGATGGTAGACAACGTTGCTCAGTCACCAAGGCAACTCCTTTCACCCTGGAATGCACCATCTGCCAACTTGTGACTTCTCCCTTAAGATCATGGAGAAGACTAGTACGCTGCCTGCCGTCTATCAACAACTCTTCGCATCACATAGGAGCCGACCGGGCTAGCCGAGTGGGTAAAGTACCTGCCCGGCAACCCAAGGTCGCGGGTTCGATTCCCGCCTCGGGCTTGGATCAAAGTACTGCAAAAAACCTTGGGAGGTGCAATATGGCCATAGAAGCCGATGCGCCAACAACTACCAAATCAAAAAAAAAAAAAAAAAAAAAAAGCATCACATAGGCTGCAGTACTCTGACTTTCTGCCAGTCTATACAGACGGCCCAAAGTCAGAATCTTATGTGGGATCTGCTGTCGTATTTCCTCACCAAGACATTATCATTAAGATCCCACAAGAAACTAGCATTTATACTGCAGAGTTGCATGCAATTGAAATAGTCCTTGAGTTCATTATAAATAGTGATTACCAAAGGTATATGATTTATTGTGATTCATTGAACGTGTTACAGGCTCTACTATCGATGAGGTACAACTCTCATCCAGTCCTGTCCTGGATCCGGCAGATGCTTTGGTCTGTCGTTGAATCAGAATTTGACATTTGCTTCTGCTGGATCCCAAGCTACGTTGGGATCTGGGTAAATGAATTAGCTGATGCCACTGCTAAATCAGCCATTTCCCTGGATAATCATTGCCTGTCAGTCCCCTATACAGTTGGCAAATAATACACTCTAAATTATATTCCCAATGGCAAGACTCTTGGCATGGACAGACCGCAAATAAACTACATCATATTAAGCTTGTAATCATGCAGTGGCAGTCCAGTCTACTCAGGATCCGAAAAGAGGAAGTTGTTCTTGCTCGGATCATAGTCAAAGTCATAGCCATCTGGCCATTTACACTCAGTCAGATTTTAGGTGACAGAGACAACATGTCTGATGTTTTTAACTTTTTACAATCGATCAATTTATATACAAAGATTTAAGTTTATATTTTATACCTTTTTATATAACCTTTAACCATAGTATCTTATATTTACCTTTTTGACATGGTAGCCTGTTTTTAGGCTGACCAATATTTTTGTATTAGTTTTATTTTTTGATTTGGTGCATTATGGCCATAGCTGCCGAATCGCCATTATAAACCAAATCATCATCATCAAAAACTGGCAAGACCCTTCACAAAATGCATTAGAAAAAAGGTGTGGTGCCTAAGGAGTGGAATAATGCAATCATAGTTTTGCTGCATAAGAAAGGAGATAAATCAGAAATTGAAAATTAAAGACCAATTAGCTTGTTATCCCACATTTACAAGTTGTTCACAAGGATTACTAACAGATTAGAAAGAATACTTGATGAGAATCAACCAAAAGAGCAAGCTGGCTTTAGGACAGGATTCTCAACTATGGATCACCTTCATGTAATATCACAGCTAATGGAGAAAGCAAATGAATATAAAACACCATTATGCCTGGCATTTGTGGATTATGAAAAGGCATTTGACTTCATCAGCATAAGACAATGTTTCGGGCACTGGAAAGACAAGGAATAGATACCCCATATATTATGATTTTGAAGAAAATATATGACAACGCTACCTCCTTTATTAGACTAGACAAAGACAATAGGAAATTTAAAATTGAGAAAGGAATTCAACAAGGAGACACAATATTTCCGAAGTTGTTTACAGCTGCCCTTGAGGAAGCTTTCAGATTAGACTGGTATTTAGAAGGGTACCTAAACAATTTACAGTTTGCAGATGACATTGTGATCATAAGCCATGATCCCAAAGAATTAGAGAAAAATCTTAGTCAGTTATGCAGAGTTAGTAAGGATTTTGGTCTAAAGATGAATATGGCTAAAACAAAAGTAATGATGAACAAGTATGCCACAGAAAGGGATATAGTGATTGAAGGAGCAGTAATTGAAAAGGTGGAGTCATATACAAGTCATTGGCTGTAATAATGATAAATGGCTGGAAGTCAAGAGAAGAATAAATTTTGGATGGATAGCATTAAGGAAATATAGTCACATACTGAGGAGCAATATCCCAATTTGTCTGAAACATAAAATAATGAACCAATGTATAATCCCCACCATGACTTATGCAAGTGAAACTTGGGCACTCACCAAAAGAATGGAAGAGAAGCTGAGAACGACACAGTGAAGAATTATATTGGGAATCAGACTGTTAGATAAGAATAGAAACACATGGATTAGGCAGCAAACTCAAGTAAAGGACATTCTTATCAAAACTAAAGAACCAAAATGGTCTTGGGCAGGACACATAGCTCGAAGACATGACTACAGATGGACTAAAAAAATAATAACAGAATGGTACCCAAGAGGAGCTAGAAGAAAACCTGGGAGACAACGACGGAGATGGATAGATGAAATTCATGAGTTTGTGGTAGTAAATGGATTGCCATTGCACAAAACAGAAGGAACTGGAGAGGCCTTCATCCTCCAGTGGATTGAAAAATGGCTGTGTGTGTGTGTCAGTCAGTCAGTCATCTGAGGAGTAAAATTAAGTCACCACACAGATGCATAATTTCCAGACTACAATTTATAGAAATTCAGTCTTTCTAGCAGTTCTGCAATTTGTATCCATCTGTGAATACTGATTTGTGTGCACTTGTTTGTTCAACGCGAGGGCATGCATCTAAGGACCTCAGTCCATTGCAAATCGATATGTGCTGGCCAATTCAACTACTGGTCAGCACGTGCTCACAATCAACTTCTTGGTACAGAGCGTGCCCTACTAACCTGCATCTGGACCCACTCCAGTTATGTGGATGAGAGAGAGAAAACAAGAGGCAGAAGTAGAAGGGAATCACCAAGAAAGAAAATGATGATATGAGCTCAGGACTCTGGGTGTGCCAAGCCCATACTCATCAGATATGAGTCCCTGGGATTAACATGTTTTTTATCATCTCACCCGCAGGCTACGAATGAGAGGCTACGAATGAGAGGCGATCACTAGAGTGAAGGCAGATCTGACTGAGTGCAGTTACTCTACCAGTGCCTTAGATAAATGTGACCTACAAACCTGTGACCGAGTGGAAACCCCAGGTCCACACGTAACGATGACCCCACCTTGACTGCCTTTATCCCATGCTACCTGAACCTGGCGCAACAACTCTCAAAGGTCTTACGGATTTATGGGATAAAGTGCTTGCAGCTTCCAGGCAGTAAGCTGCAGTCCCTTGTCTCCAGAGCAAAGACCCTGATTCCTCCACTCTTGTGGAGTGGTTCGGTGTACCGCATTTCCTGCCGTGACTGCACTGGCTGCTACTTTGGTGAATCTGGAAGAAGGCTCAAAGATAGTCTTCCAGTACGAGAGAGCTATCTGCTCTCTCGTACTGGTTTAGAGCACTCAGCGATCCTTGAACACTTCTGGTCAACCCAGCATGACATCGACCCGCAGCCTGACATTAAGATTATCGACCGTTCTTGTCAGTACTGTCACCGTGTCTGGTTAGAGTCAATTCACATTTCATGTTGTGATTCTTTTAACCGGAACAGAGGAGCTTGTGTCTATCCCATCATTGAAGCAACCATCCTTCTGAATGATAGACGTTGGCATCATTCAGCAAACCGAAGCTTTGCAGTCACAACCACAAGTCTTTACTTCCAACTGTTAATTGTTGTCTGTACCTGTGTCATGCGGTTCACCTTGCATGACCACCATACCGGACATTCTTTTCAGTTTTTTGTATTAATGCTTTCCAACTGATGAAGGGCAACCTATGCCCGAAAGCTATTGATGTATGTTTATTTTTAACTTATTTTTACTTATCTTATGTGTTTCCTGTTAAAAGGATTTTAATAAACCAGTGTTCCCGTATTTTCTCAGTAAAACTGAACCTCATTATCATTGTAAATATTTATCCATGTAAATACTAAATTCCAAATAAGCAAATGCTTAATGTACGGTGCTCACCTTATACAATCTGCAATAGTTATTAGGGTGAAATGATGGCTAAATTTTGGGTTGAATAATTAAATTAGTAAATTAAAAAGTGAGATAAAAAATAAATTAATTTAATTTAACAGAATTTAAAATAAGTGCAAGGAAGCAGAAGTGCACAACTCTGTTCCTGGTTGTCATGAAGGAAAGTTAATTAAAAAACTGAGTAATTTAAAACTGATAAGGCCAATAGTCCTAACGATGGACTTTCGTTTAGTTAAAAACGTCTTCAGTTGGCAGAGTTGAGCAGAGAGTGAGCGCATGCTGTATTTAAAAGAAATATCTATACTCCCATGATGCTCTTTGGAACACGTGGGAATCTCAAATGTGAGAGATTCCAGACTGGGGAAAGACTGAAGGGGAGTTTTGCATTAATGATAAGTTTAGAGTGGTGACGGAACCATTCAATAATGAGAGCCTCATATTGGAGAATTTTGTAGCTGGTTTTTAGTTTAACTATAATAATGGTGGAATCAACTTGGGGGGGGTGAGCATGTATTGTGAGCTCGGTGCTAGATTGTCCTGTTCTAAAACTGTTATAGTGATAGTATGCATGTGTGTGTGTTAGAGGTTTTTGTGGAACCGAACTTTGTTGTAGTGCTTCCAATATAGCAAGCATTACAGTTTTGTTGGCATCTGATCAGATATATTATGTTCATATCGCTTGTTGGGTACTTGTGTGTATCTTTATATGTATTGAATAAAGATCCGAGTTTGTTGTATGCTGAAAATATGAGAATGATATTTGTACCTGTAAATACCCGACGGAACTGTCTTGTGAGTTCACTGTGATAGGGAAGGATGATACGTGTATTTGCTTTAGTAATATGTTTGGTTGAGTTGCCAATATTACTTTTTGCAATGAAAATAGTGTGTTGAATTAGTTGGGGTGGATAGTTCCTAGCTATAAACTTTTTTGTTAGATATTAGAGTTCGTTGGATAAGTCATCTTGTGAGGAGGTATATTTTATGGCGTTATGAATTTGGTTATATAGGACGGCTTTTTTTGTGCTAAGTGGGTGGTGCGATGCGAAGTGTAAATATTTCCCTGTGTGTGTTTTTCTAAAAATCTTGGTGCCTGTTTTGTAAATGGTAAGATTGAGGAAATTGATTTGATTGTCCGCTTCAATTTCAAGTGTGAATTCCAGTCTATCGGATATCGAGTTGAATTTTGAAAAAAGATTGTCTGTTGTGGATTTATTACCTATTATAAGTATATCATCTGCATAACGTGTGTATAATTTTATCTCTGAAGGGAAAGGGTGTAAAATTTGGTTTTCTATTGTAGCTAAATAAATTTCAGACAAAGGGGCAGAAATACCTAGACCCATGGGTAGGCCAAATATTTGCTGAAAAATTTTGTTGTGGAATCTGAAATATCTGGCATCTAGTAATAATGAAGTGAGTTCTAGGATATTGTTAATGGAAAGAGAGGTGTGTTTGGTTAAGGTGTCATCAGTCATTAAGAATTCTCATAAGTCTTGTAATGTGAATGTTATATGCACATTTGTGTATAAAGATACTACGTCGAAAGACGCCAAGATGTTTCCATCGGAAATTGTAGTGGTACTTATTTTCTGGAAAGCTTGATTGGTATTGCTGATTTTAAATTTCGAGAATCTAGTGAGAGGGGATATAATTTTAACTAAGTAAGTGGATAAATTAGCAAAGGCTGATTTACTGAAGGAAATTATTGGTCTTAGGGGGTGGCCAGGTTTATGTAGTTTGGTGATACCAAACATGTGGCCGACCGGGCTAGCCGAGTGGGTAAAGTACCTGCCCGGCAACCCAAAGGTCGCGGGTTCGATTCCCGCCTCGGGCTTGGATCCCCGCCTCGGGCTTGGATCAAAGTACTGCAAAAACCTTGGGAGGTGCAATATGGCCACAGAAGCCGATGCGCCAACAACTACCAAATCAAAAAAAAAAAAAAAAAAAAAAAAAACCAAACATGTGAGAAAGAATGTTGTTACGAATTCCTATCTGTTGTAGTGTATATAAATTGATTTCTTTGTTTTGTCTGAGTCTCCTTAAGATTATATCAAGTTTGTTTTTTAGTTTGGAAATATTATAGTTATTATCAATTTTGTATGTGTCTTGGTCAGTCAGAATCTGTTCCATTTTTTTTGTATAGATGCTTTTGTCTAAAATTACGATCATGTCGCCTTTGTCTGCTTTTTGTATTACGATATCTGAGATATTACTTAATTTTTGTATATCTTAACATCATAAATGCAAAACTCCCCTTCAGTCTTTCCCCGGTCTGGAATCTCTCACATTTGATATTCCCACATGTTCCAAAGAGCATCATGGGAGTATATATATTTCTTTTAAATACAGCATGCGCTCACTCTCTACTCAACTTTGCCAACTGAAGACGTTTTTAATTAAATGAAAGTCCATCGTTAGGATTATTGGCCTTATCGGTTTTATATTACTCAGAGTTTTTTAATTAACTTTCCTTCATGACAACCAGGGACGGAGTTGTGCACTTCTGCCTCTTTGCGCTTATTTTAAATTCTGTCAAATTAAATTAATTTATTTTTTATCTCCCTTTTTAATTTACTAATTTAATTATTCAACCCAAAATTTAGCCACCATTTCACCCTAATAACTATTGCAGATTGTATGAGGTAAGTACCATACATTAAGGATTTGCTATTTGGAATTTAGTCTAACAATCACGGTATTTTAAGAACACTATAATTTCTCATATTGCCCATGTAAATACTTATTTCTCAACATTATTTCCTTTGTATTGTATAGATCCAGTATGCATTCCATGAACTCCCAGCTGAATCCCACACTTCCCTGAGAGATTCTCTGATAGATCACATTGGTCATGTGACACAGGGAGCAGCACCAGTCATTGTGACACAGGTATGCACATATAAACATAATTTTTGAACAGCAGGGTCAAATCTTCTATTTTATATCAGTGTGTGTGTTTCATTGCACGTGTATCATTTGACATAAAACAATTATTTTGACACATGAACATGTGAGCAATACTTATTGTCCAAATAATTTGAAACTTTTGTTGTAATTTGCATTCCATTTTTCCGTTAGTGTATGCAAAATAGGATCAATGTACAGTACCATACAGTGGAATAATTCTGACCTCTGATGCTGCATGAGATATAAAGAGAGAACAGCTTAATAGATTCCAGCTATTACTACAAAATGAATGTAGATGAAAAAATTAAAATAAGAATAATTGGTCTCAGAACTCTGTTAGAAAAAAAGTGGATATGGGAAGCTGTTCTTCCCGAAAAGAAACATTCAAAGTAGAAACAGTTAGATTATATAAGCATAGCTGCTAACTCTGGATTTATGATGGAGAATCTATCTTTTCTATTGAGCCCCCTTCTCTGGCGTAATATTCACTGAGTGGACAGAAATAATGGGATACCTACCAAGTAACAGGTAGGCTCACCTCTTGCTCTGATAAGGGCAGTGGCGAGGCATTGAGTCCACTAGTTCACGAAAGTGTTCCACAGGTATTTCCATCCGAGCTTGCTGCACTGCTGTCCGTAATTCCGTCACATTCCTGGGTGGAGGATCTAAAGGACCTTTCCACAGCATACCAAAGATGCTCCACAGGGTTCATGTCTGGTGAAGGGAGGCCATTCCATGGGGTAAAATCTGTGGGATGCTCTTCAAACCATTTTCTAGTCACCATGGCTCTGTGGGGAGACACATTGTCCTGCTGGAAGAGTCCATTGCCCAGTGGATGCATGTTGACCATGAATGGATACTGATGGTCTGCAAGGATGGTCACATAACCTGGACTGTTCAGAGATGTGTCTAGACCAATGGTTCCCAAACAGCACCGCGGGTTTATTTTAAATTTTCGAGGAAAACAGCGATAAGAAGATAATCGACACATGACATGGTTTGAGCATGCTCAATGCCGATGGGATTCTTCCTCTTGCTCAGAATAAATCACCTGAGAGGGCATAAATTCAAATTGAGAAAAGACAGATGTAGGATAGATGTGTGGAAGTTTGCCTTTAGTCAGTGGGTAGTTCGTTGGTGGAACAGACTTCCATCCTTTGTTGTGGAAGTTGATAGCCTAAATAAATTTAAGGCTGAGCTGGACAGGTATTTGGAACGAACGGAGGGATGAAATGGGAGTGTGTTTTTTTTTTTTTTTTTTTTGGCTGATGCATAAGCTTGCTTTCTTGCATCATATGGCTCTACGAATGCTATTGCTAATTATTGTTTTACATAATGCTGTAGCAAACAATATCGGTGTGCTGGACGTTTCATCACAGATGCTGAAGTTCAAATAAGTCTGATTTTGGTCTGGTGCACATTTGATAAAAAAAAACACTTTACTTTACTTCGTAAAATTATAAGAGGAGTTTACCTCAATATAGTACGTAGAACACTTCCGTATGATACTCTCCAGAAATTAAAACAAAAAAATCGAAAAACTTATATTAGAGTAACAAATAGTTTAAAAAATAATTAAAAATCAATTTAACACAATTAAAAATAAGAAAATTAATTAAAAGAATTTTAACAAAAAAATTCTTTTAATTAATTTTCTTATTTTTAATTGTGTTAAATTGATTTTTAATCATTTTTTAAACTATTTGTTACTCTAATAAGTTTTTTGATTTTTTCCATTTTAATTTCTGTAGAGTATAATATGGAAGTGTTCTATGTACTATATTGAGATAAACTCCTCTTATTATTTTACAAATATTGATATCAATGTAAAACATATTGAGCATTACAGCTCTGGTTCATACTATCTAACTTTGCTTTACTGTAATTGTTTAAGGGAACAATATTTTGCATTATTGCCCTATTACAATATTTTGCATTTTTACTTTCTAACAATATTTTGCATTATTTTACAATATGTTACAATATTTTGCATTATTTTATAATATGTTACAATGTTTTGCTTTATTGCTTTACATAATTGCTGTAGCCAACAATATCGGTGCAGGACGTTTTCTGAATGTATGTTTTATCTTCTAATGATATTTTCAGAAAATATTTCTGCATTATAAATGATAAAATAATTCGTTATTGTGTGGGTAGTGGAGAACATTTTCTGCTGCTAACATGTACTTGTCAATAATTCCTCTGGAAATATTAGCAAGTGAACTGCATTATAAATTTCAAATGTCTCTGTATAGCTTGTTCTTCAATACAAATGACTATGGTTACTTTCTTTTGAGTGACTGCATGTTTTCGCCTTGTACAGATGTTTTATTGTGTAAACTTCCTTCCAGTAAAATCACCAGTAGTAGTCCTTTAATGTATCTAAAGTAATTTGTTATGGTGAGGGAAACGGTTTTTGCCCATAATTAATGTAGCACTTGTGAATTTTCCAAAAGCAGATTATCTGAACACAATATAAATTAGGACTGTAAAAGAGTTGATAATTGGTGCCATTGGTGGGCAGCATTTCGACAAACAAATTTTCTGTTTATACTTCGAGACGACTACATGGTTAGAGGAGATCCCAATATAGAGAGAGAATACAAGAAACAGCACTGCATTTAGCAGTCACCAGCTTGATCATGTGAAATAACCTTCCCACAGTAAAACAAAAGAAGCGATAGGGAGTAAATGTATTTTTCAATGGGGTATATCTTTATTGCAGCTTGGAACAGCATATGACCATGGATGGTGAATTTATTTGGCTTGTGTACTAAAACAGAATTTCTCCCTTTGTGATAACATCAAATGGATACCAAGGAAATATTTTCTAACAGTACATTTTGAACAGCCCATTAGCTGTAATACATTAGCTTTGTAGCTTTGTATTGTTTGCAAACATTGCAGTTTTGTGAACAATACATATTTCAAAAAAACAATCCATTATTCATAGTGGATGATTTCATTTTCTTCTTTTGCACACCATTTTTCAAAATATATAACGTAGTTATCAGCAGAAATATTTTTTTTGAAATTTCAGAAATTTCATTAGAAGATCAAATAACAGGAAACTGCAGTTTCGATATTGTTCCCTAAAAACAATTACAATAGAGCAAACTTTTTTTAATATCAAATCTGCATTTCAGTGTTATCGGTTTTACACTAGTTTTACCGTTTCCAGTGTAGCTTCCAATAGATTCCTTGATTTTCTGTTAGTAGGTGCAATACACATTGAAGAAAGGAAATACACTCTTTTTGCTTTTTAGAAACAATTGTTACTGCTGTTTTGCTTTGTTTGTTTCTAATAAAACAAACAGTAGCTTGCGTTTGTCCTTTTTTTTTTTTTTATAAAAATAAATGGAAAACTGAAGCAGTGCCGGAGCAAAGTGTTCTCATGCTTCACTCCATAAACAAAACTCCCCTCTGTAAACAGGGGCACGTGCCATCTCTAAAACAACAAATGAATGAAGTATCGTGTTTCATAAGCTGTAGGCTAGTTAGGGCGGGGATAAAAAAAAAAACTGAAAGGCTTAAAAAAAATGCGCACTGGATGTCACATTTTTGTCATTTGCATGAAATTGAATAGAAATTTCTGAAAATTGAAGTGGGAAAATCGAAGAAAACAGTTCTGGCTCCAGATATAGCAAGTTTCAGCTCTCTAGATAGAGTAAAAATTATAGAATTTATTTGTTGAACCCAGTTGGGGTAGGTATGTCCCCCAACGGATGCGAATTAAAATTGAATTTTTTTGTGAATTTCTGTTTAATTTTGCTAATGAATTTGTTGTCAGGTGGACTGCAGTAGCCCACATTGCAAAATAGAAACACATTATAATAGCATTATTCATTGTAATTGGTGATATTTCAGTGAACAGATATGTGGGTGCAAAACTAATTAAGAACTTTTCAGCAAGATGCCAAAGAAATTATGATGTACAATTTTAGAAAGAATATATTCAAGATTTTCTGAAAAATGTATTGGGAAATCTGGAAAAGGTAACACATATTCCTGGTGTACTGTGTAGATGTGATGTTTCAATTTCAAGCATTGGGAAATGTAATGTTAATGGACACTTACAAACAAATAAGCATAACGACAACATTATCTTTATTTTTTGTTGCATTTCATGCTAGTGATGTCTTGTATTCCATATGTTTATTTGTATATTTTGTCATAGAATAATCTAATCTTCCTCAGAGTTGTGCTGATCATACAGGTATGTAGTTCAGAAATATCTTTCCTGATAGTAAAATAACAAAAAAAAAAAAGGTTATGGAAGAACAAAAACAAAGGCATTATTGGGAAAGAAGTAATAGTGATGGCTCTGAAAAATAGGCCATTTTTGATTGCTGTAGATGGCAAATGTTTCTAAGCTATTTGATTACAAGCTATTATTGGGGCTACCTTTTGTGTAATAAAAAAAAAAAAAAAAAAAATGTAAAATCAAAAGCAGATTTCTCTTGATGCCAGCAGGATATAACAGCGGACATAATCTTCTGAACAACCCGAAACTATGTAGGATTCCCTAAAAAAACACTGTCTTTGGTAGTTATGATTGTTAATGCATGTGTTATGGTAAAAGATGTAGTAGCAAGGGTATTAAAAGAGGAGATAGGGCACTTGGTGGTGGTAATAGGCTGTCCCTGTCATCTTAATTTGTGTGCGGAGAAAGGGAGCTGCATGCCTTTCTATGAAAGTAGAAAGATATATAGAGATCAACACTTGATGGAAATTTACTACTTTTTAGAGAGAAATGATAAACGGAAAGAGAGATTTAAAGAGTTTCAACTAGTTCATGCTACTAAATTAAAAATAGATTTTGAAGCTAGGCTGGTAGAACAGTAGTAACCTTTGACAAGTCTGTTTAATGAAGAGTTTAAAAGTGTGGTGAGAAAATTGATATCAGCACTTTTCAGAATTACCCAACTGAAAAGTACAACAAGCAGTCACTACTGGGTGGCAATGACCTATGTTCAAATCCAGTTTGTGACTCAAAAGTTTCAAAAGAGGACAAATTGACAAACTCAAGAAAAAGAACTTCCGAATTCCAGAATTATAGTAAAAGCAATCCTAAACGAACAAGTAAGCTGATAATTCTGGGCATTGTTTCTTCACCCATGAAGTCTGTTCATGTTTCTCTCTTCTAGTTTGAACGATGCAATTTGCTTGTTTCTTTTAAATGTTATGCCAACGTTTAAAAATCCAAACATAGCTCTTTAATCCAACACACCTCACATTCATATATAGAGATCATTACTCCTAGATGTTGAGGAGTGGTTTGTGCAAATTTATTTTACCAACAGTTTTCAAATCTTTCATTACCATTTTGATGATTTATTAACATGTCTCTGACCTAGTCAATTTTCCTCATAGCAGTCATTTCTATTGCCAGGAATGGAAAGTCTAAAACACGAGGAGAAGATTCTGTTCTTTTGCTCATTGAGGAAGCACTTCTTGGCTACATGTGAATAGATGGTGCACAAAAGTTCCCATTGAATAATGATGTTCTTATAAATGCAGAGGTAGTACAAAATTTCATCAGTTGGTAGTGCATCATTTTAAAGTTTTTGTGGACAAATTACCGGTATTTCTTGTGTCATTAAAGATAAAGAAATAGATGAAGCAATAAACGTTTTGCAGCATCATTTCTGTTAGTGTCAGTATCTATCAGCCACTATTTTGAAGGAAGAAAGAATGGATGTACAGTGATCCTTGGATAGGAAACAAACAAGTGCACAAGGAAGTTTAAATATAACAGATTATTCAAAGTCATGCTTGGCATTCTAACAATTCCTCATAGCAGTGCTGTGTGGGAGAGAATGTTCAGCCAGATCAGATAAACAAAAAAACTATGTTGAGATCTCTTTTTGCTAAAGATTGGAAATGTTCTTGACAGCCTAGTCTGGAGAGTGAGTCAGTTATTATCAGCGTAACTTTGACTCAGCATTTCTTAAGAGGGCAAATCTGCAGCAATATCTTTTTTGAAGCAATCAAAATCAGTTGATGTCTAATAATCCAAACAAGCCTTTTAAAGGCTTTCGTGGCCAAATGATCAGGAGCGGGAGTGCAATAGCACAGACTCTTTGAGTAGACCGTGATTCAAGCCCCTGACTGCTAAATACGGTTGATCTGCCAACCCGCTGTGTACCAGCATGGCAGATTATGGTCCATTTCCCTCAACATGAACTGTTGAAGAGGCTTCCATCCTGCAGTGGATTGATAATGGCTGCAGTTTACCATTTACTTTTTAATCCAAACAGGAATCCACAGATGGAAAAATGTTAGTTAAGCTAATGTTTATGCTTTTAAACATTGCCATATGATAAACAATCATTATGCCAGTATTTTAACATAAAATATCTGCATTGTAGATGTTAAAAAATCCTGTTTTTCTAAAAAATCTCCTGTTTTCCTTCCATTTTTTCGGTGCTTTTTTTCATGCTTTTTTGCAAAAACCTGATTTCTTCCTAATTACAAATGCCTGATCTCCAGCTTTTTTAAAGTCAAAAGTTGGCAGCTATGTACAGTTAAACTAAATAATGGACACCCTAGAAAAGTGGGATTGAGGACTTTGTAACAGTAGGATGATCCATTTATTCATTAATTGAAAGCAGTGCATTCTAATATGTCTTTATCTGCAGGAAACCCTCAACATGGGCACATGTAGATGGTGAGGGGGACTTCCAAGTAATGCTGTTTGGCTTCCAGATTGTATCTCAGTGATGCTAATGTCCATACCTTGATTCCAGGGTTATATCATTGGAATCTGGCATGTGCAGTTATGTGCTGTGACCTGTGGAAACTCGAAAAGGGGAGGTATCTGGTGGGTTGGGGACTAATACAGTAAACTCCCGCTATTTGCGGTATCTGTATTCGCGGTTTCGCGTATTCGCGATCGCTGATTTAATATAAAATGAAACCTAGAAAAATGTGAATTTTAAAGCGCCGTGAATATTTTCCGCCATAAAAAACATGGGCGTGGCTAAAATTATCTTTCCCAGTCAAAACAGCGCTCAACTGTGACAAAATCGCGAGCGTGGATGTTTCTTGCTAATCCTTGTTCAGTATGTGTTATGCGCTTGTCGTGGAAGGTTTCGTCGTTTGCTTTTAATTTATATGCTTATAAATTGAATAAATTTATCAATTTATAAATTGATATGCTTACAAAAGTGATAAATCTACCGTTTTGCAGTGTAAAACAGACTTTTTCCAGTGTGTTAATGGAAGAAAGTGACTTTATTGTGGACAAGTTCTTTCTAACCCGTACAAAAATATGGCTACGAATAATAAGAGAAATGTGAAAAGATCAGAGAACGTGATGACATTAGCGAATAAAATTGAGTTATTAGACAAAATTTTTAATGGTGAAAGTGTCTCCTCAGTGGCAAAACATTATAAAATCAATGAGTCAACGGTACGATCAATCAAGAAATCCGCCGTAGTGACCGTGAAAACGTGTTAATTGCTTCAAAAATTTGCTCTGTAACTCGTAATGTTAAATTAGAAAAAATGGAAAAAGCTTTAAATCTGTGGATAGAAGACTGAACTCAAAATAAAATTCCTTTAAGTTCACTCATCATTCGTGAAAAGGCAAAACTCCTTTATCAACACTTTAGCGAAACTGGTGATAGCAACTGGCGGGATACGTTTTTTAGCTAGCAAAGGCGCTGGTTTGAAAGATTTGTTTGAAATTTCGAATAAATATTACATTTAATATTAAATTGTTTCTTATTTTCATTTCGATGTCATATGCTTGCATTTCTAATGGTCATATTATGAAGGTACATACAACACATACATAGACAAAATTTTAGACTAGTTTTTCTTATATAATTCATACTTTGGAAATAAAATACAAAATAGAAAATAAGGTCATGTTTCCTGAGGCACGTAGGCAAGTTATATTGAGCATACCTGGGAGCCATAACTCAGTATTCGCGTTTTCGGTATTCGCGACATTTCTCAGGAACGTAACCACTGCGAATAGCAGGGGTTTACTGTACACCACTCTGACTCCTGCTTGAACAAGATGGGAGGGCCTGGACGAGCTCGACTGGGATCAGTTAGCAGGTGGGTGGTTCTTGCTGGTGAGCCCAATTGCATTCCAATAACTCCTATATAAATCCTATTTTTTCTGGAGGGCCCAAACAAGACCCCAACCTAATCAATCAAATGATATAGACAATACCTCTGTTAAAAAAAAAAAAAAAAAAACCCTAGAACTGAAGATATACTGCCATTAGTGACACCACTTTTCCTCATTCTCCATTCCAATGGAGAGCATGCAATTGGCAAAATGTTACCTTTCTTCATCCAGAAAAGGATTAGAATGGTTGGCAGAATCTCCAAAATATGTAAAAACACTCCATTAATGGGGCTTCCTAGATATCCAAAACGTTCTTGAATCTTGATATCCAAAACGTTCCCAGCAAATCCTGAGAGCCACATCAAGGAGAAATATGTCTCCTTAACTCCACATAAAACTCTGAACTCTTCACATGGTGTTAAATCAGAGTGGGAGCTTCATATTTCTGAAGAAGGTGCAAGGATGGGAAGTTTGTTTCTACTCCAGTTGGCCTTACACATTCAACACCATACAGTCTCCAAGTTTCATCAAGGCAGGCTGAATCCTGCCTATGCTCTATTTGGTGGCAAAGACTACGAGAGCAAGGAGGTTCAGCATCAAAGCCAGTCTGTACAAATTGCCAAGGAGAGCACCTTGGCAGTTTGTACAGAACATGCCAGTGGTAGAAGGAAGAGAAAGAAATCCGAAAACTGAGCTGAACATTTCTTGTCAAGAGGTCTGGGCCCTGGGTTCTAAGGGTTTCCATTGCCAAGCGATTCTTGTGCATTTAAAGAGTTTTCCTGCTACTGAGCTTTCCTTGTTTTGTTTTCTCTCTTACTTATTAAACTTTTCTGTTAAGTAGCTCTATTTTCTTAAAAGCACTAAGAAGAAAGTCCAGAAGAAGGTAAATACCCTTTTCTTTAATTTAATTAGTCTTACTAACTGTACCAACCTCTATGCTTGGCCACCAAGCGGCACGCTCCTACCTCCCACGGGCCGGTAACCTGGGTGGTAATGATAAACCCCCAGAGCCAAAAGAGCCATCATGGATACAAAGAGTTATCCACCTTTAGAACCTTCAAGCTCAAGACCAGAAACGTCTGACATCAACCATGACGCCAATCAATCTAAAAGGCTTCGAAGAGAAGCACCGTGTCATGATGACATACCAAATTTCCTGGTAATACATTCTCTATCCACCCAACCAGAGCAAATTATCCCCATTTTTGATTCAAAAATATTTGGAATCTATTATTAAATCACAAAAAATTATGAAAAGACTACAATCTGGAGACCTTCATTGAAACAGCCACCTCAAAATATTCTGCACAGCTGTTAAAGACAACATTTGGTGGGTTGCCAGTATCAGTTACTCCCCACAAAACCTTCAATTCATCAAAATATGTCATTAGTGAGTGGGACTTAATTATAGTCTCAAAAGAACTACTCCAGGAACTCAACAGTCAAAAAAGTAGTAAATGTGAAATGGATCATGACTAAACAAGATGGAATCTCTTTCCAACTAGATCCATCATTTTAACATTCAGCACTTCAGACTTACCATCCTCAATTAAAGCTGGATACTCAAGCAGGTTTTTTGGTCACAACCCCTGTTTGTCCAAACTGCAAAGGAAGCCACCCAGACTTTTCTAAAATTTGTGAACTATGGATATCAGGAAATAAAATACAAAATAGAAAATAAGGTCATGTTTCCTGAGGCACGTAGGCAAGTTATATTGAGCATACCTAGTAGTCGTTCCTATGCAGCTTGCATTAAAAACTTTGTTTCTACTGCAGCACAAATGGATGTATCTGTTCTGCCTAACATCTCTCTAGCGAACTAGGTGAAATCTATGATTTCAACGTCTAAAAAATATATTCCTCCAAAGAAAATACCCCTAATACCCCAATCAGCATCCCTAATGATACTCCATCAGTTCCATTTGACAAAAAACAAACTTACACAGGGTCAAGTAAAATGGAATCTCCTAATAACAGTATAGATATAGATGAATTTTTAGATAATGATGAGCCCATTTTAGAACTCCATGCAAATGACATGGACCATGGATTAAAAATGACACCATGGAAATAAAACAAGACAGACAGAAATGCTTCACTTTCAAAAGACAATCAGAGACCATTCTGCCACAACTAAACCTAAATAATGTCTAATATGATGCAGTGGAACTGCAGAGGACTAAGCAGCAATTCTGACAACTTAAGAGATTTACTAATTCAATTCAATTCAATCCAAAGGAGTATGTCTTCAGGAAAATTTCTTATCATTACAAGCTACACCAAACTTTACAAATTACACATGTATATGATGTATAGAAAAGAGGATCTCAGAGTCTTACGCCTGCAGAGGAATAGCTGTACTTGTGAAATCAAATATACCCTCCAGACACACTCAGTTAAAAATTAGTCTGGAAGCCATGCAGCATGTATTTCAATCAGTATATCAATAACCTTAGCTCCTATATATATATTCCATCTTCTCAACCATTTTCCAATACAGAACCTGATAATTTTATTATGCAACTCCCATCTCCAATCTGCCTTTTTGTTGACTTCTGTGGCCATCATCCATTATGGGGATCAACTATGATGGACACAAGAGGCAAATTGATCGAAACATGAATAATAACAACCTAACTATATACTAAACTATGGATCTCCCATCTATATTCGCCTACCTGCAGGATCTACCTCTGCAATAAACTTATCAATCTGCTCACCATCAATTTTTTCAAGTATGACATGGTCAGTGATAAACGATCTGCTAAACAGTGATCACTTTCCAATCATTTGCTCATTACACACATGAGTAACTCCAACTCTCAAGAGTGATTCACCTGGAAGTTCAACAAGGCAAACCGGGACAGCTTTTCCACACAGTTCCTGTTAGACAGGAGTTACGTTCATCAGCAGCCCATTGATGATGTAACTACTTACATTACCAATTGGATACTAACTATAGCTAAAGATTCCATTCTGAAATCACAACCTCACAAGTGCTACCACCATAACAACTGGTGGAATACAGATTGCTCTGATGCCAAAAGTGAGAAAAATCGTTCTTGTTTTTTCATAATGCCAGTAATTTACTCGAATATAAAAGTCTTAAAGCCAAAGCAAGGCAGATTAGGTGAAAAACCAAACGTGACTCCTGGATCTCATTTGCCTCAACTATAACCAAAGACACTGACTGACTCATGGTATGTCTGGAGAAGAATACAAGTGCTAAGTGGAAAATTCTTTTGTGTACCTTTTCCAATACTCTGTTGGAATGGGAAAGATCTGTCTGCACCTAAAGAAATCACCAATGTGTTAGCAGAATCATTCTCTACAATATCTGCTTCCACTTCCTACTCCATTTCCTTTCAGACAGTCAGATGCAGAATGCCACAAAATTAACTTCTCCACACATTTCTCACTGCCATACAATCAGCTGTCTATTTTAATAGAACTTAAGGAATACTTAAATAAATCTTTAAATAGTGCTGCTGGCCCAGGTGACATTCAATACATTATGATAAAACAATTACTTGAAGAGGACTTATGTACTCTACTGATTTTCTATAACTGGATCTTCTCAGAAAGAATCAGGAATGCAAATCCTGATCAAAGATCCACTTGGAAGTTTAAAAAGGCATATTGGGATGCCTATTCTACCCAAATATGTCTTGACAGGATTTGTGTTCAAAAACATGCTATTGATGATGTAACTGCATAAATAACCAATCAGATTCTGACTGCAACTGATGCTTCTGTTCCAAAATTCAAGACATATCGCAATCATAGAAATCAATGGTGGAATATAGAGTCATCATGCCAAACAGGAGAAAAACCGTGCTTGGAATAATTTCTGCAAATATCATTCCACTAATAACTTAATTGCTTATAAAAGACTTAAAGCTAAAGCAAGGCAAATTAGATAGAAGGTGAAACATGACTTGTGGATTTCTTTTGCCTCAACCATCACAAAAGACTGAACACAGCTCATATGGAGAGGGATACAGACCCTGAATGGCAAATTTGTGCGGCTGCCCATTCTGATACTTCATTGGAAAGGAAAAGAGGTGTTCTACTCCTGAGGAAGTTGTTAATGCACTAATAGAATTGTTTACTACAATCTCTGCTGCTGCCGCCTCTTATGCATTCTCCTTCCAAAACATCAAAGCAGGTAAAGAACAGTACAATATCAACTTCTTCATGCATCACCTTCTTCTTGTACAACCAACTAATAGAACTTAAAGAATCGTTAAATAGATTTTCTAACAGTGCTGCAGGACCAAATTGTGTTCATTACATTATGCTGAGGCACTTACTTGAAGAGGACTTGTGTACCTTATTGGTTTTCTGTAATTGGATCTTCTGTGAAAATGCCTATCCATCTTCCTGGTGCCTTTCTTTCATTATTGCCTTGCCAAAACCAGGGAAAGATCCTTCCCTGGTTCAAAATTATAGGCCCATATATCTTATGAGCTGCATGGGAAAAATTTTCGAAAGGGTGGTTCGAAAACCAACCCAAGCACGGTACTAAGTACTATAGGTTCTAATACCTCTCATGTTTGGAGTTTTCATTAAAAAAAAAAAAAATTGTGCAGTTAGATATGAAGTTTTCTGAGCAGTGCAGTCAAACTGCCAAAGCAGGTCATGGGGTCTTGTCAATGATATATAGGAATTTTGCTAGAAGGGATAAGGAGGTGATTATCCCCCTTGTATAAGGCAATTGTCAGACTACACCTTGAGTACTGCCTACAGGTCAGGAAACCTCATTTTAGGAAGGATGTAGAGTTCCCAGAACAAATACAGAAAAGAGCAAGAATACTGGTGGGGAGAACAAAGGGGTGCTCTTACGAAGAAAGGCTTAGGGTCTGCAAATTGCAGCATCTGGAGACTAGTCACCTGCAAGGTGATCTGATTGAGGTATATAAGGCCTTGAATGGATTGAGCAGGCTGAATGTTGATGGGATTCCTTCTCTTGCTCAGATTACACACCTGAGTGGGCATAAACTGAAATTGAGCAAAGACGCTTGCCGAATAGATGTCCGGAATTTTCCTTTAGCCAGCAGGCAGTTGATTGCTGGAACAAACTTCCATCTGTCATTCTGGAAGTTGATAGCTTAAATAAATTCAAGAACTGAAAAAGAACTGGAGAAAATGGATGGGTGAAATGGGAAGTTTCGTTTTTTTTTAGCTGATGCTGTATAAGCTTGCTTTCTTGCATCATATGCCTCTACTAATGCTAATATCACTACAATGTTCGACTGTAGCAATATCAGAAACATTTTTGATGACCTAATCACTACTACAATAATTGATAAAGGATGATGTAGAATAAATTTATATAAATCTGCCCTTTTATTCTATTCCTGAATGCTTTTTATAGCCAAAGAGTAACCAATTGTTGGAATAAACTTCCATCTAGTGTTGTGGAAATAGATAAAAAATATATTCTAAGAAATGTGCCAAAGGTTATCACAAATTATTGGGCACAATGGGCAAATAAATTTGCTTAAATTATGCTGCTAATGCTAATATGCCACTGTAGCACTACCTGCGTCTCATTATCAACAAATGACAGGAATATAAAGATGGATAAAGAATGCATCAAAAGAGGAGAGGGAGTGAGTTAAAAATTATCAGCAGCCAATATAAAACTGTAATTACCGGAACATCTAAGAATATGGAATCTAAAAAATCTGCTACAATGAACGAGGAACATCAAGTTACATTTTATAGGTAATCCATAGTTATTTTAAGCCAAGTATGCATTAGTGAAAATAATTATATTTTTATATACATGACAGTGAAAATTAAGGACTACATCTGGCCATTTAAAATCCAAGAATTATGAGGACTAAACGATTTTTTTTTAATTGAATGCACATACACACAGGTGGTATGGAATTACTTGTGTGCAATAAAATAAACATTTGTAAAAGAATAAGAGAAGTTAACTTCTTTTATTCTTTTACAAATATTGAGATCAACATAGAATGGATTTAGCATCAAAGCTCTGGTTTATACTAATAAAATAAACAATAGGATTAGCTAAACAATCTTTTTAAAACTTCTTGAACTGTTTAAAAAAATGAATGTCTTAACACATTCGCTCTGCCAACATGTATAAACGTTCAACAGTAACCAAAGCATTGTGCCATAATGCTTAAATGCATTAAAGCACAGCACCCAACATGCTATTAACACATACAGGTGGTCGGTCATTCTTGATGACTGACCCTTGTGAACAACTTGTAGATGAGGTACAACAAACTAATTGGCCTGTAATTTCCAATTTCTGATCTATCTCCTTTCTTATGCAGCAAAATGATGATTGCATCATTCCACTCCTCAGGTGTCACACCTTTCCTAATGTATTTTGTGAAGAGTCTTACCAGTTTCTGTGTCATGTCTCTTCCTCTCAATTTTAACAACTCTACAGCAACTTCATCTTCATCCAGGGTTTTCTGATGCTTCATTTTCTTCAATGCATGTTCTACCTCATCAGGAAAGATATTAGGTAGGTCGTATGTGTTGCTAACTTGTGATTCATCTTCCCCACTGCTTGCATCATTTTGTTGCTCCTTATATAATTCTTTATAGTAGTCTTCTGCTATTTGAATTATGCCTTCTCTGCTATTTATAAGTACACCATTGCTATTCTTCAGTTTCAGTATCATTTGTCTTTCTGTATTACTGCTCATGACCGCTGATTAATTCCTTTGTTTTTACTTAATGCTTGTTCTGCTTTCCTTGTGTTAAATCTTCTTATGTCCTCTCTGAGTCTCTTTCTAAAAGCTTTGCATAACACAGTATACTCAATTTTGTCCTTGTCCTTGCTCTTCATTTGTCGTCTTCGATTTATCATGATAAGCGTTTCTTGACTAATTTTTTCTTCTTTGGATTTATTTTACCAATAGGTTCCCTTACTTATCCTACTATAAATCCTATATCATTTTCTTCTCCTGTGCCTTCCTGGATCTGTGTCACAGGTGGTTGCAGCAAAATGTTTGTAGATCCTGGCTGCCTCCACATGGCAGGGACGGAGGTAGTTATGCGGTGGCCAGGTGTTGTAGCTTCTCACCTGCTAAGAGCCAAGTGCCGGCTGGCAACACAACAACAGAGCATATCATTACTCTTACACACTCAATACACCACGTACAAATGGCCAGCTTTGGTGCAAGCTTCTTCAGTGGCTACTGGGGGGGGGGACCCTGATGTCTGCCACAACACATGAAATCCCTGTTGTTATTGTTGGTATTGGACTTAATGACACAAAGGCTACTGAGGCCAAATTGTGTCTGTTCATTCACTTTATTTACTCGAAGCATACCATTTGTAGATGTATAATTAGATTATACGTTCCTCTATGTTTGCATCATTTCCCAAGATATGAGTGAAGTCATGTGAGACATTCAGCCTAGAGACCGACTGAAAAGTGTTTGACCGGATGGATGAACATAAGGGACAATCAAACAGAAAATGCCAGCCCATAAGTTGACTGTGACAGGATAATCACTGGGATGGGTCTTCTCCCAATAACAGAAAAGGATGAGTAATATGAGCGTGTCCAATTCTGAGCTTGTTTGTTTGTTTCGGGATTTATTAGGTGCATCGGCAACTATGGCCATAGTGCGCCACCAATTCTGAGCCTTGCCAATACCACTTTCTCTCGTTTGTTTCGTCAGAAGGCTGAGAGGCACAGCTTTGGTTCTTGTTTTATCTGGTAAAGTTTGCTGTTAATATGCCTTTTCCAGATCCTTCATCAGTTGTTATAACATGCTTTCTGAATGACAAGCTTATAGTCAGTGCAAGGAACCTTAGGATGTTGTGAGAGAGCGGGTTGAGGGTGTTTAGTGGTGTGGTCAGCACTTTCATTTCTCAGAATGCCAGAATGGCCAGATATCCAGCAAAAACTGGTTGATTGACATTAGCATTAGCATTAGTAGAGGCATTTGATGCAAGAAAGCAAGCTTATGCAGCATCAGCCAAAAAAAAAAAAAAAAAAAAGTAACATAAATAAATAAAAATAACCACTTCCACTTCACCCCTCTGTTCGTTCGAAATACCTGTCCAGCTGAGCCTTAAACTTATTTAGGCTATCAACTTCCACGACAAGGGATGGAAGTCTGTTCCACCCACCAACCACCCGCTGGCTAAAGGCAAATTTCCGCACATCTATCCTACATCTGTCTTTCCTCAATTTGAATTTATGCCCTCTCAGGTGATTTTTCTGAGCTAGAGGAAGAATCCCATCAGCATTGAGCATGCTCAAACCATTCAAGGCTTTCTACACCTCTATCAGATCACCCCGCTGGTGCCTAGTTTCCAGACACTGTAATTTGCAAAACTTAAGCCTTTCTTCGTAAGAGAACCCCTTTGTCCCATTCACCAATCTAGTTGCCCTTCTCTGTACTCGTTCCAGCAGCTCTACATCCTTCCTGAAATGAGGCCTCCAGGCCTGTATACAGTACTCTAGGTGTGGCCTGACCATTGCCTTATACAAGGGAATAATCACCTCCTTATCCCTGCTAGAAAAATTCCTATATATCATTGACAATACACCATGAGCTACTCTTGCAGCTCGTCTGCACTGCTCAGAGAACTTCATATCTGCCTGCACCTGCTGCTGACATGCTGCAGGAAAATAGCTCAGAATGAATGCATTTCAAGACAGATTGAGAAATTCTTCCTTATGGCAGAGGCAGAACTGAGGAAGTCCGTGCAAATTATAGCAGGTGAGATGGAAAGCCCAATAATTTTACTAAGTGAAAATTTGATGGCATATAATTCAGTTCTGAAGACACTGCAGGCTAATGGTAGTGAGGTTGTAACCATAACAGAAGGAAAAACTGCAGCAGCACCTACTGTACTGGCAGTTTTGGATCCATCAGTACAGATTTTAGAGGCACTGGAGTTAGCATTAGTTAAGGCATATGATTCAAGAAAGCAAGCTTATACAACAGAAGTAAAAAACAGAAAACAACCTTCCCATTTTACCCATCCGGTCACTCCAAATGTTTGTCTAGTTCAGCCTTAAATTTATTTAAGCTATCAACTTCCACAACAGATGAAAGTCTGTTCCAGCAAGGAACTACCCACTGGCTAGAGGCAAACTTCCGCACATCTATTCTACAACTGTCTTTCCTCAATTTGAATCTAAGCCCCTTCAGGTTCTTAATCTGAGGAAGTGGAAGTATCCCGTCATTTTAGCCTGCTCAACCCAAGGTCTTATACACCTAAATCAGATCACCTCCCAGGTGCCTAGTCTCCAGATGCTGCAACTTGCAGAACTTAAGCCATTCTTCGTAAGCACACCCCTTTGTTCCTCTCACCAATCTTGTTGCCCTTCTCTGTACTCATACTAGCAACTGTACATCCTTCCTAAATCCTAAAATGAGGACTCCAGACTTGAGTACACAGTACTCAAGGTGTGACCTGACCACTGCCTTATACAAAGGGATAATCACCTCGTCTTTGCTAGCAAAATTCCTATATATCATTGACAAAACTCCATGACCTGCTCTGGCAGCCTGTCTGCACTGCTCAGAGAACTTCATATCTGACTTCACAATTATCCCCAAGGTCTTTTTCATTCTCCACCTCCCTGAGTGTAGTACCACACAGTTGGTATGTTTCTCTTGGGTTACTGCTACCCATATGCAGTACTTTGCATTTGTCACATGTTAAGCTTCATTTGCCGCTTCTCAGCCCATCTGCCTAACTTTTCTAGATCCTATTGCAGTAGCATACTGTCTTTACTGTCATTAACAACCCTGTCAACCTTGGTATCATCTGTAAACTTGGACATTAAGCCTGATATATCTTCATCGATATCATTAACACAAAACAACAATAGCACTGAGCCCTGGGGGACATTGCAGCAACTTGCCCTTAATGCCATACTGCTCCAATTTGAAAAGCAGTCTTCCATGTATATCAGTAACAAAAGCTTTCATGAAATCCAAGTATATAATATCAAAATTCTTTTTTGCATCCAGTTCCTTTGTGACCAATCTTAGTATCCAATCAAATTGGTCAGACTTCCCCTTAACAAACCCATGCTGTGTCTGAACTATTACTGCATTCTTGACTAGGTATATCACCTCTTTAAGCAGTGACTCCATTATTTTCTCTGAAACACAAGTTAAACTAACAGGTCTATAATTATTTGTGTCACCCTTTGCACCCTCGTTGTGAATTGGAGATATGTTTGCATATTCCAGTTTATGGGGACCTCTCCTGACTCTAAGGATGTTCCCATAATTATGGCTAAGGGTTTGCTAAGTTCCCTTGCTACCTTCTGGTAAGTGTGGGCTTGGCACACCTGGAGTCCTGAGCTAGATATCATTATTCTTCTCTTTCTTAGTGTTTCTTTTCTACCTCTCTCTCGCTCTCAGGGTAACTTGGGAATTTTTTTTGGCTGGTGCAGCATAAACCTCAGGCTTCCTTTCACCATATGGCTAATAATAATAATAATAATAACTGGATAGATTCCATCTGCCCCAGGTGCCTCTTTTATCTTTGATTTCAACAATTTCTCCTCCACTTTGCTCTCAGTTATTACAAAATCACTTAGCTCCCTGTTAGAGTTTGATAAACTTCTGGCATTCTCCGTCTTGAATAACTCCTAATGTGTGAATGTAGATGCAAAATACTCATTCAGTTTATCAGCTACTTGAGCAGGATCATCAATAGTCAAACCAACTATTTGGAGTGGACCAATCTGATTCATCCCCTTCCTTCTAGAGTTTACAAAAGTAAAGAAGTCTTTGCTGTTCTTTGCATCCTTTGCCAAAGATTTCTCATAATCTGCCTTTACCTACCAAACCCCCTTTGTGACTTCATTACAGACCAGCTTATATCTGCCATAGGCTTCTGTGTTGCATGATAAATTAAATGAATCCCATGAATTTTTCTTCTCTGCCATGAGCCTCAGTTTAGGTCTGAACCCCATTTAGGTCTGAACCTTGAACAATATTTCTTAGTTGGTATAAAAAGTCTAGTAATAACCAAGATTAAGTCCCTGTAAATGAAGACTTCCCATTTATAATTCACCATTGGTAACATCATCAGTTGATCGCACTGGATGAGAATTTAAAAACTGTCTGAGACCACTGTAGTCACATTTATAGTAACTACTGTAGTAACTACTTAATGTTAAAGATGTAACTACTTTAACATTAAGTAGTTAAATCTTTAAAGTAATTCCCACATCACTACACTGATCACTGTCACCTAGTGGTTCCTTTATCTGCAAATTCTTAATGCATGAATAATTACTGCTGATAATCAGAACAAGAGTATTAATCACTCTGGTTACCACTCGAACAATTAGAAACAATCCTCCAATAAATTCACAAAAGTCTTGCTAGCATGCAAGTGACCACCCCACAAGTTGCAGTCAATATCTGGCAAGTTAAAATTCCCCATTACAAAACATTCTGATTTATTGCCCCACTATTTCTCTGCACAACTGTTCGTTGTACTCATCAGAGTCATTACGCCTATAACACACTCCCACTCTCATTTTTCTTTTCCCTTTTATTTTCTCCTTATATTTTATGTGTTTATTAACCAACAGCATAGCCCACCTCCCTTCTTACCCTGTCTATTCTTTCTGTACACATTGTACTCCCCAAATTCCAATTCTGCACTGCTTATATCTGTGTGACACCATGTCTCTGATATCCCAACAATATCTGCCTTTGATGCCTTGATCAGCACTGCAAATTCATCAAATTTATTTACTATACTTCTGTTTCCTCTATGTTCACTCTTGAAATCCTCAGCAATTGCTCTCTACACTGTTGCTCATTACAATAGAAGCAGTGCAAGAATCACTTTCGCCTCTGCCCGCAGCTACTGTTAATCTTTTAATCTGTGAATTCCCCAAGCCAACAGTTTTCCGACCCACCTAACACTGCCTCAATAGCATCAGCAAATATTCTTGCACCCTTTCTATTTAAGTGTATCCCATCCCTGTAGAAGCAGTCTCTCCTGTTAGCAAGAACAGATCACGCTGAAAAAAAGTCTACACCATTAGCCTTGCACAATCTCTCTAGGGCCGAATTGATTGACAAGGCTCTCATCATATACTCCCTCCTATCGTGACTGGGCAGAATTGCAGACACTTTCAAATTTAACTCTAACTCGCAACTTTTTTTCAGCATTGACTGTACTTGTTAAGTAAATCTGCAGATCTCCTACTCTTAAGGTCATTAGTGCCAATGTGTACAACAATATCACCTTTTGTGCCCTTAAAAGATGATATCTGCCCTACAAGTTCATCAACTTTTGACCTGGCAGATATACCCTGCTCTTGTTCCACCTATCCTTTTTGCATAATATATTCCCGTCTCCCTGACAAGAGTCACCAACAATAACTAGTTCATGTGGAACCAGCACATTCTTCCTTGGAGATTACTGTGAGCTGAGCAACTGCTGATATTGCAGGGAGGTAAAGTATTCTTCCCCCACTCCAGAAAACATGTATTGTGAGAGGCAGAAACATACATGCAAGGTGGAACAGGTGCAGTTGTGTCCTGAAATATATTGCTTAAATTGATATTCTAACTCTGAGAAAGCTCTTTAATTCTGACTGTAGCACGTCTATTTTCAAAGTTGTATAGTGCTCCTGTCAGAGTCATACACTGGACAACCACAATTTTTAGCATTAGCATTAGTAGAGGCATATGATGCAAGAAAGCAAGCTTATTCAGCATCAGCCAAAAAAAAAAAAAAAAAACCCCACTCCCATTTCACCCCTCTGTTCGTTCGAAATACCTGTCCAGTTGAGCTTTAAATTTGTTTAGGCTATCAACTTCAACAACAAGTGATGGAAGTCGGTTCCACCAACCAACCACCCGCTGGCCAAAGGCAAATTTCCGCACATCTATCCGACATCCGTCCTTCCTCAATTTGAATTTATGCCCTCTGAGGTGATTATTCTGAGCAAGATGAAGAATCCCATTGGCATTGAGCATGCTCAAACCATTCAAAGCCTTATACACCTCTATCAGATCACCTCGCCGGTGCCTAGTCTCCAGACTCTGTAATTTGCAAAACTTAAGCCTTTCTTCGTAAGAGCAACCCTTTGTTCCATTCACTAATCTTGTTGCCCTTCTCTGTACCCGTTCCAGCAGTTCTACATCCTTCTTGAAATGAGGCCTCCAGACCTGTATACAGTACTCAAGATGTGGCCTAACCATTGCCTTATACAAGGGAATAATCACCTCCTTATCCCTGCTAGAAAAATTCCTGTATATCATTGACAAGACACCATGAGCTACTCTTGCAGCTCGTCTGCACTGCTCAGAGAACTTCATATCTGCCTGCACAATTACCCCCAGGTCCTTTTCATTCTCCACTACTGTCAGTGTAGTACTGCAGAGTTGATATGTTGCTCTGGGGTTACTGTTTCCCATATGTAGTACTTTACATTTGTCAATGTTAAACTTCATTTGCCACCTCTCAGCCCATCTGTTCAACCTTTCCAGATCCTGTTGCAGCAGCATAGCGTCAGTAGTGTCCTTAACGACCCTGCCAACCTTTGTATCATCTGCAAACTTGGACATTAAACTTGATATCCCATCATCAATATCATTCATAAACACCGAAAACAACAACGGACCCAACACTGAACCTTGAGGAACTCCACTAATAACATTAGTCCACGTTGAGCAGTGTCCATTGATTACCACTCTCTGTCTTCTGCCACTCAACCAACCCCTTATCCATAGCAGCAATTTGCCTCCAATGCCACACTGCTCCAATTTGTGCAGCAGTCTTCCATGTGCAACAGTATCAAAAGCCTTTCTAAGATCCAAATATATAATATCAAAGTTATTCCCTGCATCCAGTTCTTTTGTGACTACATCATAGTATCCATTCAAATTGGTCAGGCAAGACCTGCCCTTAACAAAACCATGCTGCGTCTGAGCTATAACTGAATTCTTGTCTAGATGATCCTGCAGTGCTTCTTTAACCAGTGCCTCCATTAATTTACCTGGAACAGAAGTTAAACTAACAGGTCTATAATTACTTGTGTCAGCCTTTGATCCTCCTTTGTGAATTGGGGTTACATTTGCACATCTCCAGTCTATGGGTACCTCCCCTGAGTCCAAAGAAGCTCTCATAATTATGGCTAGGGGTTTGCATACTTCCTTTGCTGCCTCCTTTAATATAACTGGATAGATCCCATCCACCCCAGGTGCCTTTTTTTATGTTTATCCTCAACAATCTCTCCTCCACTTTCCTCTCAGTTATTACAAAATCATCCAGCTCACTGCCAATGTTTACTTTACTACATCATTCTCCTTCCTGAATAACTCCTCATGCGTGAATGTAGATGCAAAATACTCGTTTAGATTGTTAGTCACCTGAGCAGGATCCTCAACTGTTGAACCATCAATATCCAGTGGACCAATCTGATTCATCCCTTTCCTTCTCGAGTTCAAATATGTAAAGAACTCTTTTCTGTTTTTCTTTGCATCCTTTGCCAAGGATTTTTCGTAGTCTGCCTTTGCCTGCCTAATCTCCTTTGTGACTTGGTTACAGACCAACTTATATCTATCATAGGCTTCCATGTCACCCATTAATTTGTATGTATCCCATGCATTTTTCTTCTCTGCCACATGTCTCATTAATTCATCTGACAACCATTTAGGCCTAAACCTTGAACAATATTTCTTAGTTGGTATGTAAAGCCTGGTAGCCTCCAAGATTAGTTCCTTGAATGCTTCCCATTTTGAGTTTGCTGTTGGTAACATCATCAGTTGGTCCCACTGTATAGAATTTAAATACTGTCTCAGACCATCATAGTCGCCTTTACGAAAACAAAAACCCTTCCCTTTACCTCTGATGGTAGTTACCTCCTTGAGTAAATCCCACTTCAACACACTGTGATCACTGCCACCTAGTGGTTCATTTATCTGCAGATTCTTAATGCATGAAGAATCACTACTGATAATCAGATCAAGAGTATTGCTCCCTCTTGTTGCCTCACGAACATGCTGATGTAGAAAACAATCATCCAATAAATCCACAAAAGCCTTGCTAGTGTGCGAGTGACCAACCCACAAATTCCAGTCAATATCTGGGAAATTAAAATCCCCCATTATAAGACTCTCTGATTTACTGGCCCACTCTATTTCCCTGTACAATATCTTATTATACTCATCAGAGTCATTAGGCCTATAGCACACTCCTACTCTCCATTTTGATTTCCCTATGCTTATGTCACACCAAACTGACTCGACACTGCCCTGTCCATTGATGTCGACTGGCTTCACTTCCTTGGACTTTGTGTTTCTTAATTAATAGCATAACCCCTCCTCCCCTCCTGTCCTGTCTATCCTTTCTATACACATTGTATTCCCCAAATTCCAGTTCCGCATTACTTATATCTGTGTGACACCATGTCTCTGATATCCCAACAATATCTGCCTTTGATGTTTTGAGCAATACCTCAAATTCATCAAATTTATTTACCAAACTCCTAGCATTGGTGTACACGCAGGTATACATGCACCTGTTTCTATTCTTAGCTACCCTAACACAACCCATGTGTTTACTTGTACCGCAATGACTACCAGCAGTCTCTGAAATTTAGGCCTGAACAGATTAAAGTTCTGTAAAGATGCAGTAGATTATACGAATCAACTCCCCATGACATAGATCAGACAGATCAAATTATATTCAAATACTTTGGACACGTATTTCTTAAATGAATGATGCGAGCTTGGAAGTTCAGCATGGTGTATAATATCAGTCCAAGAAATTTAACAGTATTAACAAGCGGGATTTGAGTATTGTTTATTTGTAGTTCTTGTTCAGGATGGAGAGCTCGTTCCTTGCAAATGTGAGTGGCAGTGCATTTCTTTTCTGATAGTTGATAGCCGTTCCATGAAGTTCAGGATTCTATTTTGGTTATGACAAAATTGGAATTGCTGTTCGGTGGTATTCGTACATTTTTAGATTGACAGGAAATGGGTAGGTCGTCTGCATACATGCAAGTTTCAACATTTTTTGGGATATCTTGTGTCATGCTGCTAACTCAGTTTGCAAATAGTGTTGAACTAAGTATTGATCCCTGTGGGACCCCTTCTTCTTGAATATGAGATGCAGATAGTGTGTTTCTATATGGGACCTGAAAAGAACGGAATTTCAGGAAATTCTGAATTATTTCAGGCAGATGGCCCCTAAGTCCTGGATGGTAAAGATCCATAATAATGCCATAAAGTCAGGTAGTGTCAAATGCCTTTTCAAGTTTAAAGTTGATCACAACTAGATGTTGTTTCGTGACAAAGGCACTGAGGATGTGAGATTCAGCTTTTATAAGCACATCTAGTGTTGATCTATTCTTCTGAAAGCCAAACTGATGATCGGGCAGGAGATTCTGTGACTCGGGATGTAAATAAGCCTTGTATGAACCACCCTGGTTGAGAAGGCGAAAGAAGATATTTGTTGACATTAGACTTGAACTTCTGTAGACTAATTTTCAGGAAATATGTATGAAGGAAGGTTGTTCCAGAAAACAGCAGTTGAATGAATAGACGAGGAAGATGAAAAGTTGGTTCTATGATATTGAAGTTGGGTAGGAAATGGATGTTGGTTGGTGGCGGCAAGTGTTCAGACTGTTTTGAAAGAGAGAGCAGGAATTATAGAAGCCGACTCAGAAGAACAGTGCCCACGGAAGTATCTGTAGAAATGGCATGCAGCAGAAACAGTACGTCTATGAGACAGCGAGTGGAGAGACTGTTAGAGAGGAGTCGTTAATTAACCTGGGGGCAGTTAACTGCCCCCAGGTCTCTTTCATTCACCACTACCCTGAGTTTATGTAACACCGCACAGTTGGTACATTTCTTTGGTGTTACTGCTACCCATATGCAGTACTTTGCATTTGTCAATGTTAAACTTCAGTTGCCATTTCTCAGCCTATCTGCCCAACTTTTCTAGATCCTGTTGCAGTAGCATACTGTCATTAAAAACCCTGCAAACTTCGACATTAAGCCTGCTTTATCAATGATGTTATGTACAAAACAATGGGCCCAACACCAAATCCTGGGGGACTCCACCAACAAAATTAGTCCATGAAGAGCAGTGTCCATTGATTACCACTTTGCCTTCTCCTGCTCAACCACACTTTTATCCATTGTAGCAACTTGCCCTTAATGCCCATACAGCTCCAATTTGTTTAGTAATTTTCCATGTGCAACAGTATCAAATGCTTTCCTGAAATCCTAGTTACAATGGATTCCGGTTAGTATTAGTAATGTCCGCATGGTGCAAGAAAGTCTATGGCTTATGCTGCACCAACCAAAAAAAAAAAGAAAAAAAACCAGAATAAAACAATAATAATAATAAAAAAAAAATAAATAAAATAAATAATAATAATAATTAATAAAAGAAAAGGAAATTAAACCTATCATCCTATGCACTTCCCTCACCCGAAGGTACTATCCAGATGACCTTCGAATTTCCCCAAACTGTCAGCCTCTACCACCCATGTAGGCAACTTATTCCAGTAATTTATAACTCGCTGGCTAAAATAAAACTTCCTGCAGTCCAATCTAAAGATTTCCCCCTGTAATTTGACTTTGTCCCCTAGTTCTAGCATCATTTATAATCTTGAAAATTTCATCCTCATTCATTTTACTGATTCCTCTCAGAGCCTTAAACACCTCAATCAAATCTCCTCTAAGGTGTCTAGTTTCCAAACTCTGCAACCCACATATTCGAAGTCTTTCTTCATAGGGACACCCTTTTGCCGATCTCACCAGGCGTTACCTGTCTTTGCACCCTTTCAAGAAGCTCGATGTCTTTCTTTAGGTGCTGTCTCCATACTTGAACACAGTATTCCAAAAGTGTGGTCTAACAAAAGCCTTATATAATGGGATTATCACATCCCTATCTCTACTTGCAAAAGTTCGATAGATTTTCCTTGCAACCTGTTTACAATGCTCAGAGAATTTCATGTCTGACTGTATCGTAACGCCCAAGTCCCTTTCCTCCAGTACTGGGTTTAGTTGAACTCCACCAGTTATTTTGGGTTTACTGTTTCCCAGGTGTAATACCTTACACTTTGTTGGATTAAAGCATAGCTGCAATTTTTCCAATCATTCCTGAAGTCTATCTAGGTCTCTTGAAGAAGCTCAGCTTGACAGTGATCATTAACTACTCTACCCATTTTAACATCATCTGCAAATTTAGACATCACGCCCTCTATCCCTTCATCAATATCGTTTATGAAAATTAAAACCAACAGTGGTCCTAATACTGATCCTTGGGGAACCCCACTTCTTACATCAACCCAATCTGAGGAATAGCCATTTATCACAACCCTCTGTTTCCTGCTCTGAAGCCATCCTGCTATCCATCTAAGGATTTTCCCAGTGATTCCAACCTGTTCCATCTTATAAAGCAACTCGCTCATGTGGGACTGAGTCAAAAGCTTTGCTGAAATCTAAATAAACAACGTCGAAATTATTCCCTAAATCCAGCTCGTGAGTGACCCCTTCAAAATAGCAAACCAGATTTGTTAAACATGATTTTCCCTTTACAAAACCATGCTGAGTATCCTTGAGAATTTCAATTCGATCCAAATGATCCTGAATTCCACCCTTGATCATTGCCTCCATGATTTTCCCTACCACTGAAGTCAGACTGACAGGTCGATAATTTCCCACTTCACTCTTAGAGCCAACCTTATGTATGGGAGATACATTGGCACTTTTCCAATCCAAGGGAATCTCCCCAGAGTCTAGTGATGCTCGCATAATTAGCCTCAATGGTTCAATGCACTCACTTGCCGCTTCCCTTAAGATTATAGGGTATATTCCATCAACTCCAGGAGCCTTACTGGCCTGTAGGCTCAAAAGTTTTTTATTAAATAATCTCGCGAAATTTCAATATTATTAATTACATATTTTTCAAATTCGCTCCCACAATTTCCCATTGCCACAAAAGGTTTTTCATGTGTAAATATCGATGCAAAATAACTGTTGAGTTAATCTTCAACGGCAGCTGGTGTATTTAATACTATCCCCTTTCCCTTATGTAAAGTCCGATCTGGTTTGTCCTGCTCTTCTTGGCATTTATATATGTGAAGAATTCCTTATCCCCCCCCTCCCCTCTTTGCTCTGTTTTCTAGTGATTTCTCATAAACTGCCTTTGCCTGTCGAACCTTTTCTGTGGCTCTATTACAGATCATCTTGTAGCTGTTATAGGCTTCGGTACTTTTTATTGCTCTGTAACATTACGTTTCCATGCCTCCTTTTTCTGCTCAAGTAATGTGGCAACTTCACTATTCATCCAACTTGGAACCCTCCTCGTGGAGTATTTTTTAATGGTAAATACGCATTCAAGGCACGTGTGATTAATGTTTTAAAAGCATACCACAGTTCAATTGTATTCATTCTCTGCGCGATATCTACCCAGTTAATAGAGGCCATGTAGTACCTTAAGGCATCGTAATTTCCTTTTCTGAAATTAAAACCCATTCCTTTGCCTTTTACTGCTGCTACCTCTCTTATCATCATCCACTGTAGAACTCCGTGATCACTTCCTGCTACTGGTTCCTCTACTGTCAGCCGTGTTATGTCATCTGATTGATGATGAGGTCTAGGATATTCTTTTCTCTGGTACTTTCCCTGGTATGTCGATACAAATAACAGTCATCTAGTTGATTTAAAAATTTTGTTCCCCATGTCGAGTTTCCTTCCCATGTACTCCAATCAATTAGAGGCAAATTGAAATCGCCCATAATAAGACATTGACGCTTACTTGCCCATTCTATTTGCATGTAGAGACTTTCGTCATAATCTTCACAATCACCTGGTCTGTAGATTACTCCTACTTGCATTATACCTTTGTTTCCAACTATCTGACACCATACAGATTCTATACTAGCATGTGAAACGTCTGAATCCGGGAAAGCTATCGTCGCACTCAGGCTGCTTCTGATAAGAAGCATTACCCCACCACCCCTTCTATCTGTCCTATCCTTTCTAAATACACTATACAAGCTGTACTGAAACTTATCATCCCCAATTTCCGGGTGGCACCACGTCTCCGTAAGCCCTATTATGTCTGCGTTACTTGTTTTAACCAGCAGTTCGAATTCACTCATTTTATTGACGACACTTCTAACATTACTATATAAACAATTAAGACTTACTGTTCTTGTATATTTAACTACCCTAACACAACCATTGAAATTTTTTAGGCTCCCTTCTCTGGCATTAACTACCTGCTCACTTGAAACGTTTCTGCCCCCTGAACATCTAAATGATATGTCCAGTTGGGGTAACAGATAAGAACTCTTGAGGTATGTGCAAGAGTCACTTTGACCAATATTATCAGATAAACGCATGTCAGTATTACCCACATCCCCCCTAACTAGCAGTTTCCCTGAACTTTTAAGGTATCCTCAATAATACTGGCAAAAACATTTGCACCACCTTTGTTTAAGTGTATCCCATCTCTACAAAACAGATTCCTTCTACCTACAAGTGTGGGCCATGCTGATAGAAATTTCCCCCCCTAAAGCCTTGCAGAGTCCTTCAAGTCTTGAGTTAATTCACAAGGCTTTTAACATATAATCCCTCCTATCGTGTCTGGGCAGAATTGCAGTCACATAGACATTATGGCCTAGCTCACGACATTTCCTCAGCATGGTCCTGTATTTTTCTAACAGATCGTCAGATTGTGTACGTTTAGTGTCATTAGTCTCCACATGAATAATAATATTGTCTTTACCCCCCTTAAAATCTGACAATCTGTTGGTGACATCATTAATAGTTGCTCCCGGCAGACATACCCTGGTTCTACTCCACCTATCCTTATTACAAAAAATATTCCCTGTTTCCCTGACAGTGGAGTCTCCTAATAAAACAATGTCCTTTTTAACCAGAGTAGTTTGCACTTGGTTTTTCTGTTTTGAGGCCCGAATCAGGTGTGCATCACTTGGTAGATTGCTGGAGTCTTGAGTCCCTGACAAGCTCCCAGATGCATTATTCTTGAGAGCAAGCACCCGTTTTTTCAATGACTCAAATTGTTCCATCAGTGCACCAAATTGTAATTTAAGATCGGTGCACTCTTTACATCGATCACAAAGAAAAGAATCCCATGTGAAATATGATTAGTCACCAGGTCGACCTTGGAAAACATTCCACAGGTTCCGCAACGGATTAAAGCATGGCTCACCTGTAAATCGCCATCGGCTATTTCCGTGTGAGTCACCTGTAAATCGCCATCGGCTATTTCCTTGTGATGTGTTTAAGGCAAATCTCGTAACTACCATTATAAAATTAGCTAAATATCAATGAAAATTAACTTTAAAAAATGATATCTATAATATTATAAAAATCAAACTGTTACAGGAAAACCTATAACAAAATAATCCAACAATATCTAAATAAATCAAATATTTAAAAGCACTAATCAACAGTAATCCAATCCACTTAACTGAGGAGCCGCGACGAAGTGCGTCCGCTCAGACCAAATATGGAGGATGCGGAAAGGTCAGGGAATGACCACCACATATCCCCGGAGCAATATGGCTTTAGTTGCTAATGCTCCTAAAAACCAAATAACAACAACAACATCCGCTCAGGTATGTGCAAGAGTTACTTTGACCAATATTATCAGATAAACGCGTGTCAGTATTACCCACATCCCCCCTAACAAGTAGTTTATCTGAACCGTTTTGGGACACATCGGAATAGTGTATTTTGGCCTCATTAAGCCGCTGTCTCAATTATGCAAAGTTCGTGTAAATAGTTAAAAATACAGTGGACCACCCCCACTTTACGATTGATTCTCTGTACTATCAAATCAAGTTACGATGAGCTCACCATAGTAAAATACGTTCACTATACGATATGTAGTAAGCGGCAGTCATTGTGATCATGTTTGTGAATTGAATATTAATTCTATTAAACAGCGATTCTAATAAGTGAAAATAGGAGGAATATTATCCACAGAGTATAAAAGTAAAGATATATTAATCACAGAGTATAAAAGTAAAGATATATTAATCACGGAGTATAAAAGTAAAGATATATTAATCACAAATTTACACTTTATTACCTTACCAATTAAAAAATGAAATGATATATGAAAATCGGAAGAATATATTCCACAGCTTAGCAAAATAAAAATAAATTTATGCTTACGGGCAAAGTTTAATTAATATGCACTGTAATATGTACACACTAACTAGTTGATATTTCTGTTCGCTGACATTGGGGGGGGGGGTTAAAATTTAAAACTAAAAAAGATAAGCAACCAATAACAAAGAACACTGCATGCACAAATTGCAACTAACACTGCATACAAGTGAGAACTAAGTAACAAGTTACAAAGTTTAAAAAATAGGAACGAAGAGAAGATTCTGAAAATTTATTTATGTTTTTTGTATGATTGAAGATTTAATGGAGAAACATATTTCATCATAATAACGTAAAAATGCACAGAATTCTAGGTGTTGGTATTATAGCAAATTTGATACGATTGAGTTTACTATCCATTTATAATAGATTGCACTAACAAAAAAGCCCAATAAACGGGAAACTCTAACTGTTTTTATTGTTTTATGGTTGTGACCTTCATAAATCCGACCGGACCACGTGGTATGGTCGGAGACAATCGTAGGGTAATCTTGAGTGCTGCAGTCTCCTGCCCCGATTAAATGTCATGTTGTCCCAATTAGCGAAGAAAACCTGGCTATTTTCTCTATTAGGTTCTGTTCTTTAAGATTTGTCCCAAATAAACGGCTGTCCTGATTAACCGGAATCCACTGTATATGATATCAAAATTATTTTTTGCATCCAGTTCCTTTGTGACCGCATCATAGTGTCTAATCAAATTGGTTAGACAAGCCCTCCCCTTAACAAACCCATGCTGTGTCTGAATTATTACTGCAGGCTTGTCTAGATGACCCTGCAATGCTTCTTTAACCAGTGTCTCTATTATTTTCCCTGGAACAGAAGTTAACTAACTGGTCTGTAATTACTCACGTCACTCTTTGAACCACCTTTGTGAATTGGAGATACATTTGCACATCTCCAGTCTGTGGAACCCTCTCTGAGTCCAATTATATTATTGGACTCAGAGAGGGTTCTCATAATTATGGCTAAGGGTTTGCTTACTTCCTTTGCTGCCTCCTTTAATATAACTGGATAAATCCCATGCACCCCAGGTGCCTTTCTTATATTTAACTTCAACAATTTGTCCTCCACTTTGCCTTCAGTTATTACAAAATCATTTTGCTCCCTGTTAGAGGTTAATAAGCTTCTGTTCTCGACTTCTCTGTAGAATTCCTCAAATGTGAATGTAAATGGAAAATACTCATTCAGTTTGGCAGCTATCATCTGAGCAGGATCATCTACATTCAACCCATCAATATCAAACATCCCCTTCCTTTTAGAGTTTGTATAAGTAAAGAAGTCTTTGCTTGCCTCATCTTTGTAACTTTAATCGGAAACATAGTGCCACTCAGATATAGAGAATGCAGAATTTCAATATTGATAGATCCTTTCTAGAAAGCACAGACAGGAGTTAGGGGAGATGGTCAAGAAGCATATAGACTCTAAGGCAGCACCCAGTTGATGTAGATTGCCATTGTAATGTTGAACCAGCTTAGTGTGACTTAAGCACTGGAAAAACAAAAATGAGGGTAGGAGATATGTTATAGAAACACTCTTTCCAGATTAATATGGCAGAAAATTAGGCAGCTTTCTGGAAAGTTTCCGACCATTCCTTTCCTCTGGATATAACAAATGCCTTGGGCAAAACTGTTGTCCAAGTCTGCAGCATCTTATTCTCCGGAATTGTAGAAAGTTAAGGTCACTACTGAACAGTGACCCATCAACTTTCGTACTTCTCTACTCCTTCCATATAACCAGCCTCTTCAATATTCAGAACTTATACAAGCCATTAGAACATCATGCAGCAGTGCTGCAGGACCAGATGGAATATATTATGACAAACATTTACAACTGCTGCAGCTGTTATTTTATAATCAAATCTTTTTGGAAAACATTTATCCTACATATTGGCACCACACCACACCACACCACACCACACCACAGTTCTTGCCTGTTTGAAATTTGGAAAAATCCCTCCAGTCCTTACAGTTACAGACCAATTTCTCTCTCCAGTTGCCACAGTAAAATCCTTGAGAATATGAGAAATGATCCATAGTCAACTTGTTTGGATCATTGAAAACTGACATCTAATGACTAATAGTCAGCATGGCTTTTGCCGAAACAGGCCCGCCTTAGATCTCATGATCAAGGCTGAATCTGCAATTTACAATGCCTTTGTGAAAAATGAACACCTGGTTATGGCCCCAATAGATATAGAGAAGGCATTTAATACTACCTGGCATCATGGCATTCTCAGAGAACTACATGCTCTTGGTCTACGAGTCAACCTGCCTATATTCATTAAGAACTTTCTTTGGAATCATTTTTTTTTTTTTCAAGTCTGATATTTTGACTCGCTTTCTACTACATTCTTGTAGGAAGAAGGAGTACCTCAAGGGTCTGTACTGAGTGAAACCTTTCACCCTTAGAATTAATTCCATTACAAAAGAACTCCCACCTACTCTTGAGGCTTACCGTTATGCTGATGATCTCTCTCTCTCTCTCTCTCTCTCTCTCTCTCTCTCTCTCTCTCTCTCTCTCTCTCTCTCTCGCCATTCTCAGAACGTGAGATCAATTGAATGTCAATTGCAGATATCCATGAATAAAATACAAAAGTGGGCAGTCCTCAGTGGCTATCATCTTTCACAACAGAAAACTGTTGCTATACACTTTGCAATCGACATAAATTGCATACAGATCCAGAACATCAGATCTTAAACTTTACCATATCAATAACATCAGATTCTTGGGATCAACCCTTGAGAGCATATTAAATTTATACGTACAGTAAACCCGCTAATCTGGATTAATTTGGAGGGGGGGGAGAGGTCATCTGGATTAGTGAAGCAAAGGATATCCCTAAAAGACAGAAAAACTTAGAACACAAATAAATAGAAAATTTAATGATATAATAGGTAGTGCTGATGAAAATAAATAAATAAATAATATCACTTTAGAGTCTTTATTTAAAAACTATAAAAAGACACTACATTTATCCATTGATAGAAAACTCAGAAGTTATACAGCAGACTCTTGATTTACCGGGATCAGTTTAACTGGGACACTTCAAGACTCTAAAGTAAAAAATATATATATATCCATGGGAAATCATAAAATTCAAGTAATAAATAGAATGGGAAATAAACAGATGTTTTTGCAGGTCATAAATAAGCGATAAGAAGTGGTATTATGTCCTGATTGGGAGATGAATCTACCTATTATCTTGCAACCCTGCTGTTTTCACACCCACTGCTCAAAAAAACCAATTGGAAGAGAACAAATGTTTAGTTTGTTTCCTTATGTCAGGAGTGTAAAAAAAAATTTTTTTTTTTTTTATATAGTAAATATTTTTTTGTTTAGAAGTCACGAAAATGATGGATAAACTCAATAGTTGTATTCGATTGAACAAAAACTTGAAATTATTCAAAAGTTTTTGAAACCGTGCATCCGTTAAATCTTGAATGAACCATTATAATGTTGGTAACCAAACCACACTTGACATCGTCAAAAATAAAGGGAAACTATTAGATTTTGCAGGCACATCTGATAGCATTAAAGGCATGACTATCAGAAAAACAAAGAAACAGTCTACATACGAGGACCTCAACAAGGCAATGGTGTTGTGGTTTATATAATTGTTGTGTAGCCAAAAATTATATAAACCCATAATCTATAAAATATGTTAATTTATGTACATATATACGTATAAAGAAGTATGCAAATGAAACGACATAATCAATAACCCGTCCAACTCAGGGTCAACAACACGCAATACAATGTGATGTATGTTCGTTCTCTCTATCTGCGCAGTCAGAGTGACTCATCTACCTTCCTAAACCCCATGTGCCTTTCAAAGTACAGTACTGAACTGTGAACAGAATTTTTCGTATTTCGATCCAGATTATCTGACATCAGGATTAACTGTAACTGGATTAGCGATTGTCTGCTGTACTTACCTGCCTTAAAAAGCTAAACATACCAAGAACTTTATCTGCCCTGTCTTGGGGAGCAGATCGTATCTCTTTGCTGCATTTATATAGAGTATTGATTAGATACTGTTTGGATTATGGTGCTCCAGTCTATGATTCTGCCTGAAGAAGTGTACTATGCTGGTTCAATCCTATACAGCACAATGCATTATGGATTGCTCTTGGTGTTTTCAGGACATCTCCAGCTCATAGTCTATATATTGAAGCTCGTGAACTCCTTTTGTACCTCCGCAGAAAAATGATACTACAGGTAGTTCCCGATTTTATGAGTTAATTCATTCCTAGCTCATGCTCGTAAAGCGGGAATTTATTTCCCATAGACATAATGTTAAAAACAGGGGTTACGTTCTCAACAGTGAAATTAGTTTGTTTAAACAATAATTTATTTAACCAATGAAATGAAAACATATCCTGTAAAATCAAGCAAATTATAATTTAAAAAAATTATTTATGACTTTACAAATTTTAAAAATATGTTTATTCTTCATCATCATTGACTAAATGCACACTCGTTGATCACTCAGTGTTGGGTCGACACTTATTGGTTTGTTGCACGAGCAGTCTTCTTCAGAAATGCTTCAAGAGGCGTTTGCTTCCAAGATAGTCTCTTCTCTTCTATTTTCTTTATAAATTTTATGAGGATGCATAAGCATTTTTTAACAACACGCACAAATTACAACTAACTAACACGATATGTGCAAGTGAGAGTGCAACTAACACAGTTTGCACAGAGTAACATGTCTATGAAGCTTAAAAAAAAAAAGGAACGAAGAGAAGATTCTGAAAATGTTTTTTATATGATTGAATGTTGTAGCGAAGGGAACACATATCACCATAATAACGTAAAAACTCGCACAATTTCAGCTATTGGTATTTTTGCAAATGCAGTAACATCTAGTTTACTACCCATTTATTTGCACTAACAGAAAAACCCAATAAACTGGAAAGTGCAAATTGTTTTTGTTTTATGGTTGTGACCTCCAGAAATGTGCTTTAGAAAAATGTCACAAAGGTGTTTAAAATTGATTCTTATAACAGAACATATGATAACAAGGAAAGTGTAGTGTGTTTTAATGATTTGAATTGATAACAAATACAATTTTCATCATAAAAATGACCGTTTAGAGAGATAAATAGCTTAGTTAAACAGTGAAAATTTTAACTTCCGAGGTCTTGAAACGAATAACTAAAACACAATGTGTTATTGGGTTCACATTACGATATTTTCACAGTATGATGGAATCTCTGGAACGGATTAATATCGTAAAGCGGGGTGTACTGTATTGTATAGCTAAACGCATTGTTTGAAATGTGGTATTTATGAATGTTTAACATTAATTTTTTTGCAATTAATGTTCATATTTTCTATTTTGTTGATACTTGAAAAAAAAACTAGTAAATCCAGGAACTTGTAAAGCGGGAACTGAAAAGTTGCTGTCCACATTCCATTCACCCAAACCTTTTCAATCTACCACTACTTAATCTCTATAGAAATAAACCTAGTAAACTAAGACCAGCAGGGTTACGGCTTCTGGAAATATCATAGAGTTGGAAAGTTCCTCTTCACGATATTCAACAGGTAATGAATTATGCCTTGGATTCCCCATTCTCAACTGAACTGTGATACTTATTTCTGCAATAGGGAAAGAATCTTCTATCGACTTGCAGTGTGAAACAGCTCCATGCAAACCATATTCAGAGCTATGTTGATTTCTTACCAATATATACTGATGGATCCAAATCTCAATAACCATTGGAGCAACAGCAGTATTTCCCTCTGCTATCATTTTATCTTCCCTTCCACCTGCGTATAGCAACTTTATGCAGAACTACATGCTAATAAAATTAGCTTTAGAAAATCTGACTCTTTTCCCATCTTAAAAATATATAATTTACCCTGACTCTCTCAGGTGCACTACAGCCAGTGAATAGTGAATCCGATTGCTAATGAGCAGACTGTGTGCGCATGCCAGGACTTGTCAAGCTAGTGTTGCATGAAGAGTTTTTTTTTTTTTTTAGCTGTGTCACGACAATCAATTTGAACAAGTATTAGTAATGGCCGCATGGTGCAAGAAAGCCAGTGGCTTATGCTGCACCAGCCAAAAAAAAAAAATAAAAAAATAAATAAAACAATGATAAAAAAAAAAAAGATAAAAAGAAAAAATTAATAAAAGAAAAGGAAATTAAACCTATTATCCTGTGCGCTTCCCTCACACAAAGGTACTATCCAGATGACCTTTGAATTTCCCCAAACCGTCAGCCTCTACCACCCATTTAGGCAACTTATTCCAGTAATTTATAACTCGCTGGCTAAAATAAAACTTCCTGCAGTCCAATCTAAAGATTTCCCCCTGTAACCTGACTTTATGTCCCCTAGTTCTAGCATCATTTATAATCTTGAAAATTTCATCCTCATTCATTTTACTGATTCCTCTCAGAGCCTTAAACACCTCAATCAAATCTCCTCTAAGGTGTCTAGTTTCCAAACTCTGCAACCCACATATTCGAAGTCTTTCTCCATAAGAACGCCCTTTTTCTGATCTCATCATTACCCGTCTTTGCACCCTTTCAAGAAGCTGGATGTCTTTCTTTAGGTGCGGTCTCCATACTTGAACACAGTATTCCAAGTGTGGGGGTGCAATATGGCCTAAGTAGCCTTTGCACCAGAAAAATCCAAGCACAACAACCAAGTGTGGTCTAACAAAAGCCTTATATAATGGGATTATCACATCCCTATCTCTACTTGCAAAAGTTCGATACATCATCGATAGGACACCATGGGTCTTCTTTGTAACCTGTTTACAATGCTCAGAGAATTTCATGTCTGACCGTATTGTAACACCCAAATCCCTTTCCTCCAGTACTGGGTTTAGTTGAATTCCACCAAGTGAATAAGTTATTTTGGGTGTTTCCCAGGTGTAATACCTTACACTTTGTTGGATTAAAGCATAGCTGCCATTTTTCTGATCATTCCTGAAGTCTATCTAGGTCTCTCTGAAGAAGCTCAGCTTGACAGTGATCATTAATACTCTACCAATTTTAAGATCATCAAATTTAGACATCACGCCCTCTATCCCTTCATCGATATCATTTATGAAAATTAAAAACAACAGTAGTCCTAATACTGATCCTTGGGGAACCCCACTTCTTACATCAATCCAATCTGAGGAATAGCCATTTATCACAACCCTCTGCCTCCTGCCCTGAAGCCATCCTGCTATCCATTTAAGGATTTTCCCAGTGATTCCAACCTGTTCCAGCTTATAAAGCAACCATTCATGTAGGACTGAGTCAAAAGCTTTGCTGAAATCTACATAAACAATGCCGAAATTATTCCCTAAATCCAGCTCGTGAGTGACCCTTTCAAAATAGCAAACCAGATTTGTTAAACATGACTTTTTCCTTTACAAAACCATGCTGAGTATCCTTGAGAATTTCAGTTCTATCCAAATGATCCTGAATTCCACCCTTGATCATTGCCTCCATGATTTTCCCTACCACTGAAGTCAGACTGACAGGTCGATAATTTCCCACTTCAATCTTAGAGCCACCCTTATGTATGGGAAATACATTGGCACTTTTCCAATCCAAGGGAATCTCCCCAGAGTCTATTGATGCTCGCATAATTAGCCTCAATGGTTCAATGCACTCACTTGCTGCCTCCCTTAAGATTATAGGGTTTATTCCATCAACTCCAGGAGCCTTACTGGCCTGTAGGCTCGAAAGTTTTTTCATTAAGTAATCTTGCGAAATTTTAATATCATTTATTACATATTTTTCAACTTCGCTCCCACAATTTCCCATTTCCACAAAAGGTTTTTCATTTGTAAATATCGTTGCAAAATAACTGTTGAGTTCATCTGCAATGGCAGCTGGTGTATTTAATACTATCCCCTTTCCCTTATGTAAAGGTCCGATCTGGTTTGTCCTGCTCTTCTTGGCATTTATATATGTGGAGAATTCCTTATCCCCCCCTCCCCTCTTTGCTCTGTTTGCTAGTGATTTCTTATAAACTGCCTTTGCCTGTGAAACCTTTTCTGTGGCTCTATTACAGATCATCTTGTAGCTGTTATACGCTTCAGTACTTTTTATTGCTCTGTAACCTTTCCATGCCACCTTTTTCTGCTCAAGTAATGTGGCAGCTTCACTATTCATCCAACTTGGAACCCTCCTCGTGGAGTATTGTGTCAGACATAGACATTGAACAGCAATATGTGATTTGTTATTTTGTCAGATGGTCTTAAATGCATTGGAAATAGATGATTGAAGCATAGGGTATTGAGTGTCTTGGTAGGATGGCCATATTTAAATGGCACTGAAGGCCACGAGTCTGTTGCAAATGACCCAAGACCTGGTCAGACTTCCTCCTCAACAACTGAGAAAATTGCCAATTTTCTCAGTTGTTGAGGAGGACAGGTGAATGACACGTTAGAATGTCCATTTCATATGGTAGTGCTCACAGTATTGTGAAAATGTCACAAATCTGTGCCCACTGGATTCCACACAATTTGACTCCAGAACAAAATCAGCAAAGAGTAGACTTATGCAAAGTAATGCTTGATTGATTTTGAAACAGTATCAAAATTTCTTAAATTGAATAGTGACTTATGATGAAATTTGGATTTTTCACTATTTTGTTGTTATTTTGGTTTTTAGGAGCATTAGCAACTAAGGCCATATTGCTCCGGAGATATGCGGTAGTCATTGCCTGACCTTTCCGCATCCTCCGTATTTGTTGGGCACGGGCTTGAACCCTGGTCTAATCAAGAAGCATGTGCTATGCACTGCTGCTCCTCCCCACCTGGCTATGGAGGCGCCTTTTCACTATGATCCACAGACAAAACAGTAGAGTGAGTGGAAGCATTCTGATTCACCAAAAGCCTGGTTCTTCTGGTTTGAGGTTCTCGTTCTTCTGACCAAAAAATGGTTCTTGTTTTTTGACACAAAAGGATTCTTGTTACACATTTTGTGCTTTGGAGAGCAAATATGAGGTTCTCAGAGTAAAAGTTTGTTGTGCCATTCATGAGAAACATCAAGAACTTTCCGGTGTTTTCTCTGGGTTTCTCCCTCAAGACAATTCCATGCTCCATATGGCTAATATTGTGCAGCCAGTGATCACTGCCATAGGTGCCAAGGTTCTGTTGCTACATTTCTCATGTTCATCAGACATAGCCCTGTGTGATTTCTTCCTGTTTCCACATCTCAAGGAAGCTCTGAAAGGCAAGCGTTTTGTGTCCAACAACAATACCCGCAAAGCCACAACGGAAGCAATTAGCAGTCTTTCAAAAAAAATCGCTTGCAAGAAGCATTTAATGCGTGGGTAGATGGTGGTGAAAGTGTGTAAAGTTAAAGGGTGAGTATTTCGATATGGAGAAATCCACATAAGGTTCAGATGATGACAATTAAGATAAGATATTGCAGCAGTCCATGAATTAAATGATCATCCCCATGTATATTAAAACAAGCAGCAAAAGTGATAAGTAAACTCTTAACCATAATTGCAAGAGCATCCTTGAATTCATGGGAGGTCCCTATGGATTGGAGATGTGCAAATGTGTCCCCTATTCATAAAGGGAGATAAAAAGGAGAAGTGAATAAACTGTTAAACTTGACTTCAGTACTGGAGAAAATAATGTAGTCAGTTATCAAAGTAGTAATGCAGGGCCATCTAGTATCAGTTAATCTGAATGGATTTATGCAACAATCACAGCATAGATTGGTTAAGGACGTTGTTGTCTGACCAGTATGATTAGATACTGTTTGCATAAACAAAGGAAGTGGATGCAAAAAAATAATTTTGCCTTAGATTTTAGTAAAAGTCTTTGATAATGTTCCAGTATCAAAGACATTTACTACCCACCAACACTACACCAGCAGACTTCCATATAGTGTAGTGTTGGTGGTAGTTTGTATACATTTAAAGAAAAAATTAGACAAATTATTATAGGGGATGGACAAATGAGGTTGTGTAGTCCCCCCCCCCCCCGTGTGATTCTGTAGTTCCCAAGGAATCAAACATTCATATGTTTGATTCCTTGCATCATTTGCCACTACCAATATTAATTTAAATTCATCCCCACCTTGTGTATTTCACATGAGAAAGAATAAAAATGCTATTCAGCAGTTTACCTAATTCTTTTAAGCCTTATACCCTTTAATTAGGTCATCACATATTTGCCTAGTTTGTTTGTTTTTTTTTTGCCAAGAAAAGGCTAGAGTTCAGTAAATTGTAGTCTAGAGACAACAATTTACTGAACACTAGCCTTTTCTTGGTAACTGCATTACCATTAGTAGAGGAATATGATGCAAGAAAGAAAGATTATATGGCATCAGCCAAAAAAAAAAAAAAAACCTTCCCATTTCACCCATCCATTAACTCCAAATATTTGTCTAGTTCTGCGTTGAATTTATTTAAGCTGTCAACTTCCCTACAACAAATGGAAGTTTGTTTCAGCAATCAACCACCCGATGGCTAAAGGCAAATATCCATACATCTATTGATGAATTTGAGGTATTGCTCAAAACATCAAAGGCAGATATTGTGGGGATTTCAGAGATGTGGTGTCACACAGATATAAGGAATGCAGAACTGGAATTTGGGGAGTACAATGTCTACAGAAAGGATAGACAGGATAGGAAGGGAGGAGGGGTTATGCTATTAGTTAAGAAATACATAAAATCCAAGGAAGTGAAGCCAGTCGACATTGCTGGACAGTGCAGTGTCGAGTCAGTTTGGTGTGACATACGCATTGGGAGATCAAAATTGAAAGTAGGAGTGTGCTATAGGCCTAATGACTCTGATGAGTATAATAAGAAACTGTATGGGGAAATAGAGTGGGCCAGTAAATCAGAGAGTCTTATAATGGGGGATTTTAATTTCCCAGATATTGACTGGAATTTGGGGGCTGGTCGCTCACACACTAGCAAGGCTTTTGTGGATTTATTGGATGATTCTTTTCTACATCAGCATGTTCAGGAGGCAACTAGAGGGAGTAATACTCTTGATTTGATTATCAGTAGTGATTCTTCATGCATTAAAAATCTGCAGGTAAATGAACCACTAGGTGGCAGTGATCACAGTGTGCTGAAGTGGGATTTACTCAAAGAGGTAACTACCATTAGGGGTAAAGGGAAGGGTTATTGCTTTCGTAAAGGCGACTACGATGGACTGAGACAGTATTTAAATTCTATACAGTGGGACCAACTGATGATGTTACCAACAGCAAATTCAAAATGGGAAGCATTCAAAGAACTTAACTTGGAAGCTACTAGGCGTTACATACCAACTAAGAAATATTGTTCAAGGTTTAGGCCTAAGTGGATGTCAGATGAACTAATGAGACATATGGCAGAGAAGAAAAATGCATGGGATACATACATATTAACACGTGATACAGAAGCCTATGATAGATACAAGTTGATCTGTAACCAAGTTACAAAGGAGGTTAGGCAGGTGAAGGCAGATTACGAGAAATCTTTGGCAAGGGATGCAAAGAAAAACAGCAAAGAGTTCTTTACTTATGTAAACTCTAGAAGGAAGGGGATGAATCAGATTGGTCCACTTGATATTGATGGGTCAACTGTTGATGATCCTGCTCAGGTAGCTAACAAACTGAAAGAATATTTTGCATCGACATTCACACATGAGGAGTTATTCAGCGAGGGGAATGCCAGAGGTGTATTCAACTCTGGCAGTCAGCCTGAGAATCTTGTAATAACTGAGAGTAAAGTGGAGGAGAAATTGTTGAAGATAAATACATGAAAGGCACCTGGGGTGGATGGGATCTATCCAGTTATATTAAAGGAAGCAGCAAAGGAAGTAAGCAAACCCTTAGCCATAATTATGAGAGCTTCCTTGGACTCACGGGAAGTACCCATGGACTGGAGATGTGCAAATGTGACCCCAATTCACAAAGGAGGATCAAAGGGCGACACAAAGAATTATAGACCTGTTAGTTTAACTTCTGTTCCTGGAAAATTAATGGAGGCACTGGTTAAAGAAGCACTGCAGGATCATCTAGACAAGACTTCAGTTATAGCTCAGACACAACATGGTTTTGTTAAGGGGAAGTCTTGCCTGACCAATTTGATTGGATACTATGATGCAGTCACAAAAGAACTGGATGCAGGGAATAACTTTGATATTATATACTTGGATCTTAGAAAGGCTTTTGATACTGTTGCACATGGAAGAGTGCTGCACAAATTGGAGCAGTGTGGCATTGGAGGCAAATTGCTGCTATGGATAAAGGGGTGGTTGATGGGGAGAAGACAGAGAGTGGTAATCAATGGACACTGTTCATCATGGTCTAATGTTATTAGTGGAGTCCCTCAGGGTTCAGTATTGGGTCCATTATTGTTTTCTGTATTTATAAATGATATTGATGATGGTATATCAAGCTTAATGTCCAAGTTTTGCAGATGATACGAAGGTTGGCAGGGTTGTCAAGGACACTGCTGACACTATGCTACTGCAACAGGATCTGGAAAGGTTGACTGAGAGGTGGCAAATGAAGTTTTAACATTGACAAATGTCAAGTACTACATATGGGAAACAGCAACCCCAGAGCAATGTATCAACTCTGGGGTACAGAATGAAAGTGACAGTGGTAGAGAATGAAAGGGACCTGGGGGTGGTTGTGCAGGCAGATATAAAGTTTTCTGAGCAGTGCAGACTGGCTGCAAGAGTAGCTCATGGTGTTTTGTTGATGATATATAGGAATTTTTCTAGCAGGGATAAGGAGGTGATTATTTCCTTGTATAAGGCAATTGTCAGACCGCACCTAGAGTACTGTATACAGGTCTGGAGGCCTCATTTCAAGAAGGATGTAGAGATTCTTGAACGAGTACAGAGAAGGGCAACAAGATTAGTGAATGGAACAAAGGGGTGCTCTTACGAAGAAAGGCTTACGTTTTGCAAATTACAGTGTCTGGAGACTAGGCACCGGCGAGGTGATCTGATAGAGGTGTATAAAGCCTTGAATGGTTTGAGCATGCTCAATGCTGATGGGATTCTTCCTCTTGCTCAGAATAATCACCTGAGAGGGCATAAATTCAAATTGAGGAAAGACAGATGTAGGATAGACGTGAGGAAATTTGCCTTTAGCCAGCGGGTGGTTGGTTGCTGGAATAGACTTCCATCCCTTGTCGTGGAAGTTGATAGCCTAAATAAGTTTAAGGCTCAGCTGGACAGGTATTTCGAACGAACAGAGGGGTGAAGTGGAAGTGGTTATTTTTTATTTATTTATTTATTTTTTTTTTTTTGGCTGATGCCGCATAAGCTTGCTTTCTTGCATCAAATGCCTCTACTAATGCTAATGCTCTTCTACAACTATTTCCTAAATTTGAATTTATGCCCTCTCAGGTGATTAATCTGGGCAAGAGGAAGAATCCTATCAGCATTCAGCTTGCTCAAACCATTCAAGGCCTTATACACCTAAATCAGATCACCTCGCAGGTGCCTAGTTTCCAGATGCTGCAATTTTCAGAACTTAAACCTTTCTTTGTAAGAGCAACCCTTTGTTCCCCACACCAATCTTGTTGCCCTTCTCTGTACTCGCCCCACTCTACGTCCTTTTCCAAAAATGAGGCTTCCATAGTTGTATTCAGTACTCAAGGCCTGACCATTGCTTATTCAAGGGGATAATCACGTACTTATCCTTGCTATAAACAGTTCCTGTATATCATTAATATGACACCATGAGCTACTCTTGCAGACTGTCTCACTGCTCGGAAAACTTCATATCTAACTGCTCGTTCGTTATTCGTTCGTTATTTGGTTTTTAGGAGCATTAGCAACTAAGGCCATATTGCTCCGGGATATGCGGTGGTCATTCCTTGACCTTTCCGCATACTCCGTATTTGGTGGTGACGGGCTCGAACCCCGGTCTAATCAAGAAGCATGTGCTACGCACTGCTGCTCCTTCCCACCTGGCTACGGAGGCGCCCATATCTAACTGCACAATTACGCTTAAGTCTTTTTCATTCTCCACTACCCTGCGTGTAGTACCGCACAGTTGGTATGTTACTCTGGGGTTACTGCTACCCATACGCAGTACTTTACATTTGTCAATGTTAAACTACAGTTGCTACCTCTCAGCACATTGCTCAATTTCTCTAGAACCTGTTGCAGTAGAGTACTGTCATTAGTGTCATTAACAACCCTGCCAATCTTCGTATCGTCTGCAAACTTGGACATGAAGCCAGATATACCTTCATCAATATCATTAATAAATACAGAAAACAACAATAAGCCCTACACTGAACCCTTGGGGACTCCACTAATAATAACATTAAGAAGCTAAGTCCACGAAGAGCAGTGTCCATTTATTACCACTGTATCATCTCCCACTCAACTACCCCCCTTTATCCATAGCAGCAAAACTGCTTTAATTTGTATAGTAGTCTTCCATGTGCATCCGTAGCCTAATGGTCAGGAGCTGGAGTGCAGTAGCACAGCCTCCTTGAGTAGACCGGGGTTCAAGTCCCTAGTGCTAAATACGGTCGAGGGGAATGCCAGAAATTCAACCCGCACTGGACCAGCTTGGCAGATTATGGTCCATTTCTCTCAACATGAAATGTTGAGGAGGCTTCCATCCTGCAGTGGGTTGATAATGGCTGCAGTTTACCTTTACCTTTTACCTTCCATGTGCAACAGTATCAAAAGCTTTCCTAAAATCCAAGTATCTGATCTCAAAATTATTTTTTTCATCCAGTTCCTTTGTGACCACATCATAGTATCCAATCAAATTTGTCAGACAAAACATCCTCTTAACAAACCCATGCTGTCTGTGAACTATAACTGCAGTCTTGTCTAGATGATCCTGCAGTGCTTCTTTAACCAGTGACTCCATTATTTTCTCCGGAAGAGAAGCTAAACTAACAGGTCTGTAATTACTCTTTAACCAGTGACTCCATTATTTTCCCCGGAAGATAAGCTAAACTAACAGGTCTGTAACTACTCGTGTCACCCTTTGAATCCACCCTTGTGAATTGGGGATACATTTGTGCATCTCCAGTCCAAGGGGACCTCCCCCGAGTCCAAGCTCTCATAATTATGGCTAACGGTTTGCTGCCTCCTTTAATATAACTAGATAGATCCCATCAATCCCAGGTGTTTTTCTTATGTTTAACTTCAACTATTTCTCCTTCACTTTGCTCTCAGTTATAACAAAATCATTTAGCTCCCTGCCAAAGTTCAATAAATTTCTGGCATTCCCCTCTCTGAATATCTCCTCACATGTGAATGTAGATGCAAAATACTCATTGAATCTGTCAGCTACCTGTGCAGGATCATCAACGGTTGACCCATCAATATCAAGTAGCCCAATCTGATTCCTTTTAGAGTTTACATAAATAAGAAATTCTTTGCTGTGTTTCTTTGAATCCTTTGCCAAAGATTTCTCGTAATCTGCCTCTGCTTGCCTAATCTCCTTTGTGACTTGATTAAAGCCAGCTTATAGCTACCATAGGCTTGTGTCACCTGTTATTATGTATGTATCCCATGCATTTTTCTTCTTTGCCACATGTCTCATTAGTTCATCTGACATCCATTTAGGCCTAAAACTTGAACAGAATTTCTTAGTTGGTATGAAAAGCCTAGTAGCTTACAAGATTAATGCTTCCCATTTAGAATTTGCTGTTAGTAACATTATCAGTTGGTCCCACTGTATAGAAATTAAAAAATCTCTGCGACCACTGTAGTCACTTTTAAAAAAGCAAAAACTGTTCCCTTTACTCCCGATTGAAGTAAATTCTTTGAGTAAATTCCACATCAGCACACTGTGATCACTGCCACCTAGTGGTTGCTTCATCTGCAGATTCTTAATGCATGAAGAATTATTGCTGATAATCAGATCAAGAGTATTAAACCCTCTGGTTGCCTCTCGAACATGCTGCTGTAGAAAACAATCATCCAATAAATCCAAAAAAGACTTGCTAGTGTGCAAGTGACCAACATACAAGTTCCAGTCACTATCTGGAAAGTTAAAATCCCCCATTATAATACAATCTGATTTACTCACCCACTCTATTTCCCTGTGCAGTTGTTCATTGTACTCATAAGAGTCATTAGGCTTATAATACAATCCTACTCTCAATTTTCCAGTGCTTATGTCACACCAAACTGACTCAACATTTGCACTGTCCACCCACGTCAGGCCCAGGGTGTCAAGTGAATTCGAAGTCAAGCGTTCAAAGTGCTATTATATAGCGATCTTTCTCAGTGATAAAAGTTCATTTTAAGTTATATAGTTCTCTATTAGTAGTTCATTTATAATCCATTCTACACTTGGAAAGTGACAAGTAAGAACAGAAAGGAAATTCACCTTTCTTTTTCATTACATATATTACTTTTTTTACTAAGCAACTAGCTTATCTAACCGCTTGGCCTCCTTGTGGCACTAATCCTGCCTCCCCAGAAACTTGGGCGGGGCCAGAAACTTGGGAGGGAAAGTCAACCCACCAGGGCAAAAAGAGGCTAACCATGGACTATGACGATTACCCAGAGCTTGAGCGGCCTAGATGCTTATCCAGTACTGTCAGTGATGCTGATCACGAAATTATCCATGATGCAACAAAGTCTAAACGACTGTGTACAGACACAGACCAACAGGAATGCCCATCATTCCTTATCTTTCAGTCTGTCAGACAAATCTATGAGCACTCTCTCACCATTTTTTATACAGAAATGTTTGGAAAATGTGGTGGGCTCTCCCAAAATGGTGAGAAGACTCAGATTTCGAGACCTCTTGGTAGAAACTGTGAGTCGTGCACATTCTGAGAGACCGCTGAAACTAACAACATTTGGAGGACAACCCATTCAAGTCACCCCACATGCAACATTAAAATACTTCCAAGGGAGTAATTGCAGAGTGGGATCTGATAAATGTAACAGAAGATGAACTGGTCCAGGAACTCAAACCTTAAAAAGGGATACAAGCCAAACACATCATGATCAGGAAAGATGGAGATCTTATTCCCACCTGCAACATCATCCTGACATTCGGAACACCTATCTTACCATCCAGTGTAAAAGCTGGCTATCTCAACTGCCGAGTACGACCCTTTATTCCAAATCCTATAAGATGCTACAAGTGCCAAAAATTTGGTCATTCGCAAATGGCTTGTTGAGGAGATCCAGTCTGTCCAAACTGTGGGTCAAAAGAACCTTTGCAAACAGAGTGTGATGCCAAAACACTGCACTGTCCGAATTGCAAAGGCACACATCCAGCCTACTCCAAATAATGCTACCTCTGGAAAACAGGAAAAAAAAAAAAAAAATCCAGAGGTACAGTGTAGAATGAAAAGTCACATACCAACAGGCAAAAAAGCAAATTATGCTCAATGCACCCAAGAATGTGTATGTAGCAGCAATGCAAAAATATCAGTCAATGGCAACACAAACTGAAGTATCAGTTCCCTTAACTGATCTGTACTGTCACCATCGATGAAACAGACTCCAAAGGAGCAACAGGTAGTAGATAGAGCCAACAACATCCCAGTCACAGTCCCACCAACTACCCCACATAGACCATCAGATATTTCAAAATCAAAAACTGACCCAGTTCCAAACAGGAAGACAAACAATATCACTTTGGTCAATATGGACGCTGATAACAATGCTGATCCAAATGAACCTATCCTAGACCTTCATGTAGAAGATGACATGGATACTGGATGCCCAACCTTTCCAAGAAGAGAGAAAATGAAACACGATCGCCACAAACAGCCTGGGAATAAAAAAGAATCGGAATCATCCTCATGTAACAAAACCAAATAATGCACCAAATCATACAGTGGAACTGTAGAGGAATTCGCAGTAACATTGATGATATCCATGAGTTAATTGATCATTACCATCCTATAGGCATCTGCCTGCAAGAGACAAATTTAACATGGCATGTGTCTCTCTCAGTTAAGAATTATGATGCACTTTTTAGAAAAGACAGAACTGCTACAAATAATGCTCATGGAGGGGTTGCCATACTCCCAGACTCACGTGTACCTTGCAACTCATTCCTTTACAAACCTCCATCGAAGCTGTTGCAACATGTTTAGTGATTGGTATTACTTTGTCACTTGTCTCTATCTACCTATCGCCCATTCACTCCTATACCATCCATGAACTGGAAGATCTTATTCTGCAGTTGCCAACCCCTATCTGTTTATTGGGTGACTTCAATGGACACCATCCATTGTGGGGTTCTCCCAATGCAGATGGACGAGGACAACTTATTGAACAGCTTGCTGACAGACAAAATCTAACTACTAAATATTGGCTTGCCAACTTATATCCATCTCTCTATGGGTAGAATTTCTGCAATAGATCTTTCCATCTGCTCTCCGTCCCTCTTTCCTAGTATTGAGAGGACAGCCCTCGACAACCCGCTCAATAGTGATCACTTTCCGTTAATATGTAAGATTCAAACAGCAAATTCCATGATTTCAGAAAACTACGTAAATGGAAATTTTCCAGAGCAGATTGAGCAAAATTCACTTTCCGAGTGTCCTTTGATGAACATATCGAAACCTGTCCTATCGACACAGTTACCGATCACATCATGAGACAAATATTGGCTGCTGCATGCACTGCGATTCCATAATCACAGTCAACAATCCATATAACCATAAATTATTGGTGGTGCAAAATGAACGAAGAGTGCAAAGGTGCAAAAAAAGAAAAAACCGAGCATGAAATCTGTTTCGAAAACATCCCACTACCACCAATCTTATAAACTACAAACAAGAGAACCAGAGCCAAGGCTCGTCATATTAGGAAGAAAGCTAAAAGAGAATCTTGGATTCGATTTGCGAGCTCGATTAATAAAAATACTGATTCAAGAATAATATGGAGAAAAATAAAACAACTAAATGGCAAATTTCCCCATTATCCTCCCCACTTCTCAACTGGAATGGGCAGGAGCTTTCTTCTCCTACAAATATAGCAAATGCCTTAGGGACTGTTTTTTCACAGTTATCTGCCTCAACAGCATATGATCCATCATTCCAGAAGATCAAAGTATTAGCCAAAAAGTCCAAACTGAACTTCAGACCTACGAGTACATGTTCTTTACCCTATAATCAACCACTTACAATGCTTGAACTTCAAGAAGCCATATCTACCCCAAAAAATCATATCTTCACTGCTCATATTTTTCAATCGCATCTTTCTTGAACGTTCTTTCCCCAGTTCCTGGCATCACTCCTATATAATAGCAATTCCCAAACCAGGAAAAGATCATTCCATTCCTGAAAACTATAGACCCATTTCTCTCACCAGCTGCTTAAGTAAAACCTGGAAAAAAGAATTCACCATAGACTTACTTGGTTTCTTGACTCTAAAAATATAATTTCTGACAATCAATTTGGTTTCAGAAAAAATAGATGAGCCCTGGATCTCATGGTCAAAGCGGAAACAAACATCAGGAATGCATTCATTCGAAATGAGCATCTCATCATTGTATGCCTTAATACAGAAAAAGCCTTCGACAACACATGGCGTTTTGGTATCTTGAGAGATCTGCATTCCCTTGACTTGAGAGGCAATTTACCATATTTCATATTGAACTTCCTTCACAGATTCCTTCAAGTCCGATACCGACAAGTCCTCTCCCAAACATATATATACAAGAAGAAGGGGTCCCACAAAGCTCTGCTCAGTGCCACCTTATTTGCAATAAGAATAAATCACATGACTAAAAATGTTCCCAACACTGTGAATTCATATCTCTATGCTGATGATCTCACTGTTTCTTGCAGGCGCCTCCATAGCCAGGTGGGAAGGAGCAGCAGTGCATAGCACACGCTTCTTGATTAGACCGGGGTTCGAGCCCGTCACCACCAAATACGGAGGATGCGGAAAGATCAGGGAATGACCACCGCATATCCCGGAGCAATATGGCCTTAGTTGCTAATGCTCCTAAAAAAAAAAAAAGGAAAGAAAGAATGTTTCTTGCAGTTCGGAAAACATGACCTCCATTGAGTGGCAGCTCCAAATTTCAATTAATAATATTCAGCTATGGATGGCACAGAATGGGCATCGACTCTCTTCTTCAAAATCTAAAGTAGTTCACTTTTATAAGAAACAGAAAATGCATCCAGATCCAGAGGTACACTTAACAAACCAGCCTATCTCAGTTGTGAACCGCATTTGTCTCCTTGGTCTGACTTTCGATAGTAAATTGAACTTCGTGGAGCAAGTTAAACATCTATGGACATCTTGCCAGAAAAAAATGAACATACTCAGAGTAATTTCTTATACATCATAGGGTGCTATACGTTACTTCACTTGTATAGAGCCCTAATCAGATCTTGCTTTGATTACAGTGCCCCGGTGTATGATTCTACTAGGGAGAGTGTGCTTGCACAACTTGCACCAATTCAACACTCTGCCCTGAGGATTTCTATAGGTGCTTATAGAACTTTGCCAGTTCAAAGTCTTTACATTGAAGCTCATGAACTTCCTCTAAGCCTCAGGAAAAAGATGTTACTTCTCAACTAAAATCCAAAGTCTACCTACCCATCCCATTAGGCCAATACTTAATGACCCTCAGTTCACAATGTTCTATAGAAATAAACCCAAGGCAGTTCAGCCTTCTGCTCTCAGAGCTCAGGCATTATCGCGAACTTGGAATATACATCCTGACAAAGTTCTTCAAGATTCAAATAGTACGGATCCCCCCATGGTCCTCTATTAAACCACCCTGTGACAGTTATTTTCTAAACTGGGGGAAGCACTCCCTTGCAAATGTCAATATACAACAACTCCATATTTCTCACACAAAATTACTTGCATTTTTCAAAAATATACACTGATGGATCAAAATCTGATAGTGGAGTGGGTGCAGCAATAGCCGTTTTCCCTCATGAAACCTTCTCCATATCACTTCCCAGTGAATGCAGCAGCTATACAGCTGAATTGTGCGCCATCAAACTTGCAATAGAAAATATTCTCCATCTGACCATCCCTAAAAGCATGATATGCACAGACTCCCAAAGTGCAGTTATAGCTTTACAGAATACTTCCTCTGAAACACATCCTTTAATAAAGTTCATAAAATCCAAATTGATGTATCTCCAAGAGCTCCAGCGGGTCGTCATTTTCTGCTGGATTCCAGGCCATGCTGGGATGCCAGAAACAAATGTGCGGACTGTGCTGCTAAACATCTATCCAACAGAGAATTATCACAGTATTATGTTCTGTATCTTGACTACAAAAGTAACATACGAAGAATATGTAGAGATCAATAGAGAATTCAATGGCAAGCCCAAATGCATAATAAATTCCGCCAAATAAAACCTGAACCGCAATTGTGGACCTCCAGTTTCTGTATAAGCAGAAGGGAGGAAGTAATCTTAACCAGAGTGCGAATTGGCCACAGTCATCTTACCCACCTTTATCTCGTCACACGTAATGATCTTCCACAATGCACACAGTGCAACTCTCCACTTACAATCAAGCTTATTGCAACAGGATCTAGAAAAGTTGAGCGTATGGGCTGAGAGGTGGCAAATGAAGTTTAACATTGACAAATGTAAAGTACTACATATGGGAAGCAGTAACCCCAGAGTAACGTATCAACTCTAGTACTACACTGACAGTGGTAGAGAACGAAAAGGACCTGGGGGTAATTGTGCAGACGGATATGAAGTTTATTGAACAGTGCAGATGGTCTGCAAGAGTAGCTCATGGTGTCTTGTTAATGATATACAGGAATTTTTCTAACAGGGATAAGGAGGTGATTATCCCCTTGTATAAGGCAATGGTCAGGCTACACCCTGAGTACTGTATACAGGTCTGGAGGCCTCATTTTAAGAAGGATATAGAGCTGTTGGAACGAATACAGAGAAGGGCAACAAGATTAGTGAATGGAACAAGCCGACCGGGCTAGCCAGGTAGGTAAAGTGCCTGCCTGGCAACCCAAAGGTCGCGGGTTCAATTCCCGCCTCGGGCTTGGATCACAGTAAAATGCAAAAACTTTGGGAGGTGCAATATGGCCATAGAGGCTGATGCGCCAACAACTAACAAAAAAAAAAAAAAAAAGGAACAAAGGGTTGCTCTTACGAAGAAAGGCTTAAGTTTTGAAAATTACAGTGTCTGGAGACTAGGTACCTGTGAGGTGATCTGATTGAGGTGTATAAAGCCTTGAATGGTTTGATTGAGCATGCTCAATGCTGATGGGATTCTTCCTCTTGCTCAGAATAATCGCCTGAGGGGGCATAAATTCAAATTGAGGAAAGACGGTTGTAGAATAGATGTGCAGAAGTTTGCCTTTAGCCAGCAGGTAGTTGGTTGGTGCCAACCGGGCTAGCCGGGTGGGTAAAGTGTCTGCCTGGCAACCCAAAGGTCGTGGGTTCGAATCCCGCCTCGGGCTTGGATATCAAGATGGTGCCGCACTATCCAGTTGGATCTCATGGCCACGATACATGAAGGAAGCAGGAAAAAACTGGTTCCTTCGTGTACTGCTCACATCACATGTTAAAAAAAAAAGTTGGTTGGTGGAACAGACTTCCATCCTTTGTTGTGGAAGTTGATAGCCTAAATAAATTTAAGGCTGAGCTGAACAAGTATTTGAAACGAATGGAGGGGTGAAATGGGAGCGTGTTTTTTTTTTTGGTTGATGCTGTATAAGCTTGTTTTCTTGCATCATATGCCTCTACTAATTCTAATATTCTTGTTGAGTGTACTTTATACACCATTGCCCACCAAGTCTCTTTTAGCTTTCTGCCAAACCTTAAAGAACCCTTGACACTCTGCCACATCATAGATAACAAAGCTAATCTGCTGGAGTTCTTTTCACGTTACAAAACAGATAAAATGATATGATCATTTTTGAGTAATGCCATAACAGTGAACATGCATGTGTAACATTCATAACGGTGATAGGTGCAATATGGCCTAAGTAGCCTTGCACCAAAAAACAACAACACCCATGTCAACTGGATGCACTCCCTTAGATTTTGTGTTTCTTAACTAAAAAGCATAACCCAGGGGCTCACATCTGGTGAGTATGGGCTTGCAAACTAAGGGTCCTGAGCTGGATATCATCATTCTTCTTTTTCTTGGTTATTCCTCTCTCTCTCTCTCTCCCTCCTTCCCTACCCCCTTCCCCCTCTCAGGGTAACTCGGGAATTTTTTTTTTTTTTTTTTGGCTGGTGCAGCATAAGCCTCAGGCTTCCTTGCAACATATGGCTAATAATAACAACCTGTCCTCCTTTTCTATCCTTTCTGTTCACAGTGTACTCCCCAAATTCCATTTCTGCATTGCTTATATCTGTATGTCACCACATTTGTGATCACCCAACAATATCTGTCTTTGGTGTTTTGACTTGCACATAAAATTTATTTACTAAAAATTGGTGTACATGCAAGTATACATGCACCTATTCCTACCTTTAGTTACCTTAACATAGCCCATGTATTTACTTCTGTAATGGCTCCCAGCAGTCCTTGAAATCCCCAGCACCTTGTTTTTTCAGGCTGCTGTGCATTCCAATAGAAGCAATGCAAGAATCACTTTCACTTCTGCTGTTAATCTATTAGTCTGTGTATCCCCCCAAGCTAGCAGTTTCCGACCCACCTAACACTGCCTCGATAGCATCAGCAAATATTCTTGCACCCTTTCTATTTAAGTGTATGCCATCCCTGTAGAAGCGGTCTCTCCTATTAACTAGCACAGACCACACTGGGAAAAATTCTACCCCATGAGCCTTTCACAATCTGTCCACGTCCAAACTGATTGACAAGACTCTCATCATATACTCCCGCCTATCATGTCTGGGCAGAATGGGAAACACTTTCAAACATATCTTGCGACATTTTTACAATATTGACCTTACTTATTGAGTAAGTCCAGATATAATAAAAGGAAACTTACTTGTTAAGTAAGTATACTTTTATATCCGTAGCCAATCTTGTTTGCTCTTCTCTGAATCCTTTCCAACAGACCTTCCTAATATGTTTTCAAATCTTTTTGCAGTGATTGGATCCAGCAATTGCTTGATACAGTGGGATGATGACTTCTTTTGTCTCTTCTGGCAATGTTCCTGTATTTAATTGACAGAATTCCATGAGCTTTTGTAGCAGGCTGCTTGCACTGCTGTGAGGTTTCGTGTCGGACGATACAGTTACCCTTAGATATTTTTCTGCTCTACTTCCTTGAATTTTGTATAATGTAAATGATATGTTATTCTGGGATTGCTACTTCCCAAATGCAGTAGCTTACATTTATCACTGTTAAACATCAATTGTTGCTGTCAAATGCCATTTTCCAGCCCATCTGCTTAGTTTATCTAGATTGTGTGGAAGTAGCTTCAATTACTGTCATTGACTACTGTGCCCATTGCTGTGACAGCAAACTGAGACATTAAACTTGAAATACTTAGATCAGTATTATTGATGAACATTAAAGAGTAATGAGCCCAAAACCGATCCTTGTGCAAACCACCATAATAGCCTGTTAAGTTCAGTGGCTATTTATATCCACTTTGTCTCCTACCACTTAACCATAATGGTAACTTGTCCCTAATCCTGCTTGCTCCAGTTTATACAACAGTCATATCTGTGGTACAAATCTAAGTATATGATGACTGAATTATTCTTTCCATCTTGTTAAGTTCAGTGGCTATTTATATCCACTTTGTCTCCTACCACTTAACCATTAATGGTAACTTAAATTACGTCGCATTTTAGGGCAGAAGCCTTAAGTTGCATAGTGAGTTAACATGCTTACAAGTTAGTGCAAATGCATCAGATCTGCTTGCAGCTAACTACTAAATAGTTATAAGATTGGCATCATTATGTTTATCTCATATTGTGAATACCTTCGCAATCAGTTGCCATAATATTCACTACCTCAAATAAGTAACTCTTCACCATTGGAGAAGACTGTTGTTACTTATTCTCAGTGGATGCCACCACCCAGATGACACGGCGCCTCCGTAGCCAGGTGGGAAGGAGCAGCAGTGCGTAGCACATGCTTCTTGATTAGACCGGGGTTCGAGCCCGTCACCACCAAATACGGAGGATGCGGAAAGGTCAGGGAATGACCACCGCATATTCCCGGAGCAATATGGCCTTAGTTGCTAATGCTCCTAAAAACCAAACAACAACAACCACCCAGATGACACTGTTTTGGAGCTGATTGGTTCCTTTTCAGTGGGCGGGCAAGCACCCTGGTGTTGCAATGATGCAAGGCAGTTGCGATGTATAACTCCACAATATGAGAGATGCCTGTTGGTGTGTAGTAATTTGAATTACGTCGCATTTTAGGGCAGAAGCCTTAAGTTGCGTAGTGAGTTAACATGCTTACAAGTTAGTGCAAATGCATCAGATCTGCCCGCAGCTAACTATTAAATAGTTATAAGATTGGCATCATTATGTATATCTCATATTCTGTCTGGGTGGTGGCATCCACTGAGAATAAGTAACAGTAGTCTTCTCCTATGGTGAAGAGTTACTTATTCAAGTTAGCGCAATATCATGGCAACTCGTGAAGGTATTCACAATATGAGATATACATATTGATGCCAATCTTATAATTATTTAATAGTTAGCTACGAACAGATCTGATGCATTTGCACTAACTTATAAGCATGTTAACTCACTATGCAACTTGAGGTTTCTGCCCTAAAATGTGACGTAATTCAGATTACTACACACCATCAAGCATCTCTCATATTGTGGAGTTATACTTGGCAACTGTCTTGCCATCATTGCAACACCAGAGTGCCTGCTCATCCACTGAAGAGGAGCCAATCAGCTCTGAAACGGTGCCCTGGGTGGTGGCATCTGCTGAGAGTAAGTAATAGTAGTCTTCTCCTATGGTGAAGAGTTACTTATTTGAGGTAGCGCAATATCATGGCAACTCATGAAGGTATTCACAATATGAAATGATGCCAATCTTATAACTATTTAGCAGTTAGCTGTGAGATCTGATGCATTTGCTCTAACTTGTAACCATAATGGTAACTTCTCCCTAATCCTGCTTGCTCCAATTTATGCAACAGTCATATCTGTGGTACAAATCTAAGTATATGATGACAAAATTATTCTTTCCATCTTGTTTTTTATGACAATCTCATAGTGGCTAATGAGATTGGTGAAACATGATCTTCCTTTAACAAACCATCTGATTACCTTATGGTTCCATTCTTCAAAGTGATCATGCATTACTTCTTTAACTATGATTCTATTATTTTCCCTGTTCCAGAGATTAAAGTTATGTCTGTAGTTATTCATATGGACAGCTATTTGCAAATTGATGACCTTTGCAGATTTTGTCTTTTTTCATCCCGAGTGCTAAGTGAATTAGGTGGAATATTTAGGAATCAAGACTAAATGCTTTCTGTTACTGGAATATTTTTATTTAATTTCTCACTATAGATTATCACAAAAAAGCTTTTAGAAACCTCTTACAAATAAACAATACAATTGTCACATTACTCTTCTCACCAAATCATGATACAAAGTTATATAGGATGATGTCCACAAACCTCCTTCACAGAATTAAAACATTGTGTGAATAGGGTATGTGATACAAATCTGAAACAACATCCAAGTGATAGTGGATATTTTCAAGTTTTTATTGGAAGTGTTTGATAATGGCCCTTTTATTTATCCTGTAGATCTGCTACCTATAAATTAGTTTCTCTCATATTTTGCACAACATATCTCTGTCAATCAGGCTGATTTTTCATAAAAGCTTTGTTTACAGTCCATAATGATTCCTGGCATAGATGGAGCATTCCTTGTCTTTCATAAATAAAAGGAGTGAGATCAGAGTATCATGAGGGTCAAAATTTGCTTCTCCTCTTCCAATCCGTTTTCCAGAAAATGGTGTTTAGGTATGCACTCACTTCTTTATGTTAATGTAATGGAGCTCCATCTTGTTGGAAAATCAAGCCATGTGTTATCCTGCAGTTGTGACAGAATAAAATTCTGTAAAATGTCTGGATATATGATGCTTGTGACAGTAGCTTCTCCAAAGAAGTCTCTATCCTTTGCAACAACTTATTGTTCAAAAGGCCAAATTGTGATTAAGCTGTCTACTCATGAGTAGGCAGCTTAATACTACTGCAGTATGGACATTTTCTGGTTGGTGAATAAAAATTTGAAGATATACTCTATCACCTGGAAGTGGTTTCTCTAAAAGGTTATTTACACAATAACCTTTTAGTTTTATCAAGGAGGTTTGTGGACGTCCTATAATAAATATTGCATATGGATACAATGTTATTTGCAAAAGTAGAATTCAAGAGTTGGAGACTGCTAGATTAAAGAAATCCATTCTAAACTTGAATATAAATTGGAAAAATTTTAGAAATTCCTCTTGTTTTTCCATAGCGTTTCACTTTAGTAAACTGCTTTTTAGAATGTTTTCACCTTTTTCATACATATATTTTCATTTTTCTTTCCATTCATTTTCTTTGATTTATATAGCTTTGTTTGGCTCTAGCAGATCTTGCTTTACAAATGGCTTCTTGGAAGAGTCCTGTCACTGATTTAATTGGAAGGTAAGTGACAGATGGAATTTTTTCCTTTTTTAAAAGATAGAAAATTAATGATAAAATGTGATCATAAAGAGTAATTTAAAATAACTTTATCTTTTTTTTTTAGTTAGGAAAAAAAAAAAGTGAATTATTAGTAAATCTGCTAGACTGAATGAGGATCTCAGAAAGCCAGCTGACATAATTGGTATAAGTAAAATTACCTCCCCAACATCTGTATTTATCTCTAATTAATTGGCTGTGAGACTCATTATGGTTGTTCTTCTATATATTAGTGCTACCCAAGCTTTTTTTACTGGAGCTCCTTTTCTACAGTTTGTGAATTAATGGTTAAAAATTCTTAACGTATTGTTGCTCCCCCATCCCTGGGGATGATGCATTGTCAGAATTTTGAGAGTCATTGGCTTTCTGTTATAATTAACGAGTATTTTTCAGTTGGTGTTCTGTGTAATGTTCCATAAAAAATTAGCACTTAGCTACATTTGATATTTTGATATACTTTAAAATAAAAAGAATATATACTAGGGGGCTTTGCTCGCCAACCCCTGTGCACCCTTTCTGTGTAATATGTAGATGTATGATGGAGTAAGTCAAATCTTTTCTATGTAAAACACACACCTGTTGAAACGCACATTGATATCTAATCAGGAAATGACCTATGTAATTATTTACCTGTTCATTTGTAGTGTGCAGAATTCTCAATGTCGAATAAATATCACTATGTAATATTTACGTGCATTTACATAGGTCACTTAGGAAAAGGCCTGGTAAAAATTCAGATGTTTGGTACCACTCCATACTTCGACTAAAAAGTTAGGAAGAAGGCAGTGATTGGCAGGTGCCACTCACTGTTTAGCCTTGTCCCCTTTCCTCCTAGGTTGACATGCCTAGGGTGTTTATCCCCCCACTTGCCGCTGTTTTAAAATCGGGAACTCGTTTTCTGATTTTAAAACAGCGGATTGGGGGATAAATACCTACCTAAGCTAATCATCCCCTCCCTCCTCAACAACACAAAAAAATCAGAAACAAAACACATTCACAATAATCACCCAATCACAGAACTCGACCGTACAATCACTCTGTTCTATGATCACGCCCACTTAGCGGAAACAAGTTGTACCCAAATAATAGATTTTAGCCAAAGGTCTTTTGCTTCGGGTTCCATAATGCATGAGGAATATTATTGCATCCGAAAGAGCAGGACTTAAATATATTTAACTGAAATATTTAGAAACTATACAAATATTTACAAAATACTAAACTATTTACAAATATACAAAATTCATTAATATACAAAAAACGTTACAATGGAACATCAAATGTTAAGACAGTGAAACACGTGCATGAGGTTGGTGAACGTTATGGAGGCAGTTGTCAATAATTAATTGCATTTGTAGTGACGTAATTGCCTCGCCCTCTTCTTCCATTGGCTTGAATAAATATCACTAGGAGGAAAACTCTTTTAATGTATAGAGAGATAAAGAAATTGGCATGTTATATTCCAATTTATTTCATTTACTTTGTCTTGACTGAAAATGAACAAAATAGATTTATGTAAATTTGCAGAATGGTTGGCTTTATAGACCTAAATAAGTGAAAAAAAGTTCATATGAACATACACTAATGAGCCAAAACATTATGACCACAGCTGTGGGATGAATCCACTCATCTCCATGAGTGAATTCATTGCACAACACTTAGGAGTGAGCAGGAGCAGCAGTGCATAGCACACACTTCTTGATTAGACTGGGGTTTGAGCCCGTGACCACCAAATACGGAGGAGGCAGAAAGATCAGGGAATGACCACCGCATATCCCTGGAGCAATATGGCCTTAGTTGCTAATGCTCCTAAAAACCAAATAGCAGGGGTAGAGTAGAGTGTTAGTTTGGCAGTACGAAGTCCATGCAATGGGGAAGGATCTGATGCAGTTAGAATGGGGGAATGATATGTGATGCTAGGAAGGTGGGCAGCCAGCATCTCAACAACAGCAGGAATTATTAACTGTTCAAGAGCATGTGACAACCATCAATCACCACTGGTTGACAGTCTAGGTGAGTGCTGGTTGTCACATGCTGTCTGGGACAACAGACAACTCATTATTATTAATATGCAAGGAAGCCTGGGGCTTATGCTGCACCGACAAAAAAAAAAAAAAAAATCGAGTGAGAGAGAAGAAGAATGATGATATCCAGCTCGGGACCCTGGGTGTGCCAAGCCCATACTCACCAGATTATAGCCCCTGGGGCATGATCCCTCTACATGAGAAACTCTTCCGAGCACACATCCAGCGAACACTCTTGCAGATAGGCCTACGGAGTAAGCAACCTGTTCACATGCCCATGTTGACAACACTTGTCATTGACACCAGGGCATGGGAGTACTGGTCCTGGACATTGGACGACAGGAAGAGAGTTGCTTGGTCTTGGTGAATCAAGATTCCAGCTCCATAATGCCAATGGACAGGTGCATATTTGACGGTGAGCAGGTGAAAACCTGCAACCAGACTGCACAGTTGGATGAAAACAGGCCACTGGAGGTGGTATAATGGTTTTGGGGATGTTTTCATGGGGTAGTAGTGGTAGTAGTAGTAGTAGTGGCATGTGATGCAAGAAAGCATGTGTATGAGCTTATGCAGCATCAGCCAAAAAAAAAAAAAAAATATCACACCATTCCCTCCAAATGCCTGTCCAGTTCCTCCTTAAATTTATTCAACCTAGCAACTTCCACAACGACAGATGGAAGTTTGTTCCAGCAATTAACCAACCGCTGGCTAAAGGCAAATTTCCGCACATCTATTCTACATCTGTCTTTTCTTAATTTGAATTTATGCCCCCTTAGGTTCGTAATCTGAACAAGTGGAAGGATCCCATCAGAATTCAGCATGCTCAACCCATTCAAGGCCTTATACACCTCAATCAGATCACCACGCAGGTGCCTAGTCTCCAGCCACTGCAATTTGCAGAACTTAAGCCTCTCTTGGTAAGAGGATCCCTTCATTCCCCTCACCATTCATATTGAACACTCCCTCACTGCCAGATCGTAGATCTGGTGATCGTCTCACAAGACTCGCATTGTGTTGGAAGGATCACATCCAAGCATTTCGTGTGTTCCCCTGCTGCCATCTTTCAACATCAATCCCATCAAATATTGGTGGGATGCGATTGAATGCAGCATTCACCAGTCCATGCCACGTGCCTTGCTCTGTTGCTGAACTCTGGGGAATCTTGTCCAGCTGATCCAGGATATCGCAGGAGACCTCTCATGGTCAATTTTATGCTGAATGCAAGCAATTATCACAGCAAAATTCATTCCGACATGCTAATAGGTGGTCAGTGTTTTAGCTAATGAGTTATGTTTCATGCTCTGAAGCTATGGCTAAATTTTGAAAAATGGCTATAGAGGTTTGAATGGTAAAAAAAAAAAATATATACATATATATATATATATACAGGGTGATTCACTACCAGTGTGACAAACTTGCAGGAGGTGTAGGGGGCACAAAGACAAATCGGAATCACATAGCATTGCAGGGTCCAAAATGCCTTCATCATGCGGTAGAGGAAGTTGAACGGGAGGTCGCGTGAACAGCGATCCCGCTGGAAGTCAGCATTTGCGAACCGGTTCCCGAGGCAGTAGGATGGACGAGTATTCAAACGTTGAACTGGCCGACATGCACCTCGCGTATGGAGCTGCGGACTGTAATGGGCGTGCCACTCTGTGCTCGTACCAGGAACATTTCCCGCACAGGCGTGCTCCTCATCATACGATTTTCGCACGTGTACACAGAAGGTTATGTGAGACTGGTTGTTTCACGAGAGGTACAATGAATCGAGAGCGAACGACGAGGACGCCAGACAATGAGGAGAATGTCCTACGTTATGCAGAAGGCAATCCGAGTATGAGTACTCGGCCGACAGGGCCAGCCGGGTGGTTAAAGTGCCTGCCTAGCAACCCAAAGGTCGCGGGATCGAATCCCGCCTCGGGCTTGGATCAAAGTACTGCAAAAACCTTGGGAGGTGTATTATGGCCACAGAAGCCGATGCGCCAACAACTACAAAAAAAAAAAAAAAAAAAAAATGAGTACTCGAGTGATAGGCCAACGATTGGGTATTTATCAATCCACTGTATGTAGGATACTGTCAACAAACCAAATGAGTTCATACCATCTGCAACGCGTGCAATCATTGGAGCCTGCGGATTATCCACTCCGGAAGACTTTTGCTACTTGGTTTCTTCAACAGAAACGGTTCGCAAATGCTGACTTCCAGCGGGATCGCTGTTCACACGCCATTCAACATCCTCTACCACATGATGAAGGCATTTCGGACCTTGCAATGCTATGTGATTCCGATTCGTCTTTGTACCCCCTACACCTCCTGCAAGTTTGTCGCACTGGTAGTGAATCACCCTGTATATGTGTGTGTGTGTGTGTGTATATATATATATATATATATATATATATATATATATATATACACACACATACATACAAATGTCATCAACTAGTTCGTATGTACATATAGTGGATTCCGGTTATTTGGGCCACTGGTTAATCGGGGCAGCCATTTATTTGGGACAAATCTTAAAGAACAGAACCCAATTGAGAAAATAGCTAGGGTTTACTTCGCTTAATTGGGACAACATGCTGTTTAATTGGAGCAGGAGACCCCAGCACTGGATATTACCCTATGATTGTCTCCGACTGCACCTTGTGGTTCGGTCGGATTTCTGGAGGTCACAACCAAAAAACAATCAGCAGTTAGCTGTTTATTGGGCTTTTCTCTTAGTGCAATCGATCATAAACGGATAGTAAACTCAATCTTATTGAATTTGCAATAATACCGACAGCTGGAATTCTGTGGGTTATTATGGCAATTAATTTTTAAATCTTTGTAACTTGTTACTCCGTTCTCACTTGCATGTATCGTGTTACTTGCAATTTGTGTGTCGTGTTCTTTGTTATTGATTGCTTATCTTGTTACTGTTTTAAACTTTAACCCCCACCCACAAATGTCAGTGAACAGAAATGTCAACTAGTTAGTATGTACATACTATAGTACATATTAATTGTTCCGATTATCATGTATATTCTTCTGATTTTCATGTATCATTTAATTTTTTTAATTGGTAAGGCAATGAAGGGTAAATTTATGCTTAATATATTTTTTCTTTTATAGCCTGTGGATAATATTCCTCCTATTTTTGCTCATTAGAATCGCTGTTTAATAGAATTAAAATTCAATTCACAAACGTGATGTGATCACAATGACCAGCTCGTCATAGTAATCACTACACGTTGTATAGGGATTACTATGGTGAGTCCATCGTAACGTGATTTGATTGTACAGTGAACCAGTTGTAAAGCGGAAGTCCACTGTATTTTTATCTATTTATGTGAAACTTCTCATAATTGGGGCAGCCGCTTAATCGGGCCAAAATGCACTAGTACCGATGTGTCCCAAATAACCGGAATCGACTGTATGTATATATATATAATATATATATTTGAAATAAATTTAATATTACTGTACTTTAGAAAATAATTGAATTTAGTCTATTTATATGTGATATTAATGCTATTAATATCACATATAAATGTTTTATATACAATTAGCTATTATACGTATGAAATTTGGTAGAAAGTATAATTTTTAGATTAATACATATTATGAGAATAATGTAATATTACACAAACTGTTCAGTTGCATTACAGGTGGATTAAATCTGTATAGGGTTAGAATCTATTTCTTCCTATTAGAGTCTAAATAATCTCTATTTATTCCTATTAGAGTCTAAATAATCTCTATTTATTCCTATTAGAGTCTACAAAGAATAAGATGGGTTTACCTATTAATTTTTGGTTTTCAGTTATGCTAATTTTTAATCTTAATTTTACTTTTTATTCTTTAGTATAAACTAATTCAACTGAAGTTGTCAACAAAATTAATGAAAATAATAATGTTAATTAATACTAATGTAAGCACTTGTAATCCTGCAGTTGTACTGTCACAAAAACACCCAAGTACCGACAGTCTGTTTCTTAGGTGTTACATTTTATTTGATTGGCTAAAGTTAAACATTATATTACTAGCAGACTTTATTAAGAAAGAAGTGAGGTACAGTAATCCTTGTTTGAGAACTGACAAGTGCATAAGAAAGCACGATAACAAGACATTCCTCATAGCAATGCTGATTCTCAGAGAATATTTGGCCAAGTGACAAAAAAATAAATAAAATAACAACCGAATTCAGATTTCTTTTTGTTGCAGTTTTGGAAATACTCGAGTCCATTCTGATGAGCAGTTTCTTATTAACAAAACTTTGACTCAACGTGTTTGAAGATGTGCAAAATCTACTACAGTGTCTTTATTGAAGTAATCATAATCAGTTAGCATTAGCAGAGACATATGATGCAAAGCCAAAAAAAATTCTCATTTTGCCTATTCATTTGCTTCAAAAGTTTGTCCAGTTTTTCCTTGAATATATTTAATCTATCAACTTTCACAATGAGAGACGGAAGTTTGTTTCAGCAATCAACCACCCACTGGCCAAAGGCAAATTTCTGCACATCTATTCTGCAACTGTTTTTCCTCACTTTGAATTTATGCTCCATCAAGTGTGTAATCTGAGCAAGAGGAAGAATTCTGTCAGCATTGAGCTTGCTCAAACCATTCAAAGCCTTATACACCCCGATCAGATCACCTAGCAGGAGCCTAGTCTCCAGATGCTGCAATCTGCAGAACTTAAGCCTCTGGTAGTCATCGGGGAACAAGTAAATACATGGGTTGTGTTAGGGTAACTAAGAGTAAGAACAGGTGCATGTATACTTGCATGTACACCAATGCTAGGAGTATAGTAAATAAATTTGATTAATTTGAGGTGATGTGAAGACATCAGAGACATGGTGTCATACGCAGATAAGGAATACAGAATTGGTATTTGGGGAGTACAGTAAACCCCCGCTATTCGCGGCGGTTACGTTCCTGAGAAATGTCGCGAATTCAGAAAACGCGAATATTGAGTTATGGCCCCCATAGTAATAAAGGTGTTCCGTTCCAAAGTATGAAATATATAAGAAAAACTAGTCTAAAATTTTGTCTATGTATGTATTATATGTACCTTCATAATATGACCATTAGAAATGCAAGCATATGGCATCGAAATGAAACTAAGAAACAATTTAATATTAAATGTAATATTTATTCGAAATTTCAAACAAATCTTTCAAACCAGCGCCTTTGCTAGCTAAAAAACTTATCCCGCCAGTGCTATCACCAGTTTCGCTAAAGTGTTGATAAAGGAGTTTTGCCTTTTCACGAATGATGAGTGAACTTAAAGGAATTTTATTTTGAGTTCAGTCTTCTATCCACAGATTTAAAGCTTTTTCCATTTTTTTCTAATTTAACATTACGAGTTACAGAGCAAATTTTTGAAGCAATTAGCGCGTTTTCACGGTCACTACGGTGGATTTCTTGATTGATCGTACCATTGACTCATTGATTTTATAATGTTTTGCCACTGAGGCACTTTCACCATTAGAAATTTTGTCTAATAACTCAATTTTATTCGCTAATGTCATCACGTTCTCTGATCTTTTCACATTTCTTATTATTCGTAGCCATATTTTTGTATGGGTTAGAAAGAACTTGTCTAACCCGGATTGGCGAGAAACATCCACGCTTGCGATTTTGTCACCCCTCTCCCTCCACCCACTGAGCGCTGTTTTGACTGGGAAAGATAATTTTAGCCACGCCCATGTTTTTTTATGGCAAAAAATATTCACGGCACTTTAAAATTCACATTTTTTAAGGTTTCATTTTATATTAAATCAGCGATCGCGAATACGCGAAATCTCGAATACAGATCCCACGAATAGCGGGGGTTTACTGTATAATGTGTACAGAAAGGATAGACAGGATAGAAGGGGAGGAGGGACGAAGTTGTTAGTTAAGAAGCACATATAATCTAATGAAGTGCATCCAGTTGACATGGGTGGACAGTGCAGTGTTAAGTCAGTTTGGTGTGATTTAAGGACTGGGAAAATCAAGTTGAGAGTAGGAGTGTTATAGGCCTAATGACTGATGAGAACAAATAACAACTGTACAGAGAAATATAGTGGACCATTAAATCAGTGTCTCTTGTATTGGACTGGTCACTCACACACTAGCAAGTCTTTTGTGGATTTATTGGATGATTGTTTTCTACAGCAGCATGTTCGAGAGGCAACCAGATAGAGTAATACTCTTGATCTGATTATCAGCAATGATTCTTTATGCATTAAGGATCTGCAGATAAAGGAACCGCTAGGTGGCAGTGATCACAGTTTGCTGATGTGGGATTTACTTAAAGATATAACTACTATCAGAGGTAAAGGGAAGCGTTTTTGCTTTTATAAAGGTGATTACACTGGTCTCAGAGATTTTTTAAATTCTGTACAGTGAGACCAATTGATGATGTTACCAACAGCATATTCTAAATGGGAAGCATACGAGGAATTATTCTTGAAACTACTAGGCTTTTCATGCCAACTAAGAAATTCTGTTTGAGGTTTAGGCATAAATGGATGTCAGATGAACTAATGAGAATAGTGGCAGAGAAGAAAAGTTCATGGGATGCATATAAATTATCAGGAAACACAGATGCCTATGGTAGATATAAGATAATCTGTAATCAAGTCACATAGGACGTTAGGCAAGCAAAGGCAGATTACGAGAAATCTTTGGCAAAGGATGTAAAGAAAAACAGGAAAGACTTATTTATGTAAACTCTAGAAGGAAGGGAATGAATCAAATTGGTCCACTTGACATGATGGTTCGATTGTTGACGAACCTGCTGACTTAGCTGACAAACCGAATGAGCATTTCTATACCTTGAAAAGTATTTCTTAGTTGGTATGAAAAGCCTAGTAGTTTCAAGAATTCCTTGTATGCTTCCCATGTAGAATTTGCTGTTGGTAACATCATCAGTTACATCTGCATTCACACATGAGGATGTCTGGAGGGAAGTGGAGGTCATAAGCTTACAAAAACTTTAGCAGGGAGCTAAATGATTTTGTAATAACTGAAAGTGAAGTGGATGAGAAATTGTTGAAATTGAACATAAGGAATAGATCCCAGGCAACTGAGGTGCATGGGATCTATCCAGTTATATTAAAGGAGGCAGCAAAGGAAGTAAGAAAACCCTTAGCCATAATTATGAAAGCTTCCTTGGACTCAGGAGAAGTCCCTATGGCCTAGAGATGTGCAAATGTGTCCCCAACTCACAAAGTGGGATCAAAGGGTGATACGAGTAATTGCAGACCTGTTAGTTTAATTTCTGTTCCAGGGAAAATAATGGAGTCATTGTTAAAGAAGCAATGCAGGATCATCTAGACAAGACTGCAGTTATAGTTCAGACACAGCATGTGTTTGTTAAGGACTGACAAATTTGATTGGATACTGATGTGGTCACAAAGGAACTGGAGGAAAAAAATAATTTTGATATCATATACTTGGATTTTACGAAAGCTTTTGATACTGTTGCACATGGAATACTACTGTTCAAATTGAGCAGTATGGCACTAACCACAAGTTGCTACAGTGGATAAAAGGGTGGTCGAGTGGGAGTAGGCAGAGTGTGGTAAACAATGGACAGTCCTCTTCGTGGACTAATGTTATTAGTGGAGTCCTCCAGGGTTCGGTGTTGGGTTCATTGTTGTTTGCTGTATTTATCAGTGATATTGATGAAGATATGTTAGGGTTAAAGTGTAAATTTGCAGACGATACAATGATTGACAGTGTTGATAATGACAGTAATGATAGTACACTACTGCATCAGGACCTGGACAAATTGAACAGATGGGCTGAGAGGTGGCAACTGAAGTTTTTAACATTGACAAATGTAAAGTACTGCATACGGGGTAGCAGCAACTCCAGTGTAATGTACCAATTGGTGGTACCACACTCAGGGTAATGGAGAATGAAAAGGATGTAAAGCTGCTGGAAAGAGTACAAAGAAAGGCAACGAGATTTGTGAGTGGAACAAAGGGTTGCTGTTAAGTTCTACTAAACAGCAATCCTTTGTTCCAGTTGCAGCGTCTGTAGACTAGGCACCTGCAAGGTGATCTGATTGAGGTGTATAAGGCCTTGAATGGTTTGAGCAAGCTCAGTGCTGGTGGAATTCTTCCTATTGCTCATATTACTCACCTGAGGGGACATAAATTAAAATTGAAGAAAGACAATTGTAGAATAGATTTGTGGAAATTTAAATAAATAAAATAAATTTTCTGTTTATACCCCGGGACGACCAAACGGTCAGAGGAGTTCACAAGATAGACGGATTACAAGAAACAGCACCATATTCAGTAGTCACAGACTTGAACCCCGGTCACTCAAGGCACGTGTATTTATGCACCCGTGCGCCTGCGGGTGGTTGATAGTTGGAACCAACTTCCATCTGTCATTGTGGAAATGGGTAGCTTAAATAAATTCAAGGAAGGAGTGAACAAACTTTTGGAGCATATGGATGGGTGAAATGGGAGGTTTTTTTTTTTTTTTGGCTGATGCTATGTAAGCTTGCTTCCTTGCATCATATGCCTCTACTAATGCTTTCTTGGTAAGACCAACCCTTTGTTCTCTACACCAATCTCTTTGCTCTTTGTTCTCCTTCCAGCAGCTCTACATTCTTCCTAAAATGAGACCTTCCAACCTGTATGCGGTACTGAAGGTGTGGCCTGACCATTGCCTTCTACTAAAGGATAATCACTTATCCCTGCTAGCAAAATTCCTGTATATCATTGACAAGGCCCCATGAGTTGCTCTGGCCGTCTGTCTGCACTGCTCAGAAAACTTCATATCTGACTTGCCCAATTTGCTGGCAAAGAGAGCAAAGAGTGGGAATAAGGAATTCTTCAAAAAAAAAAAAAAAATATATATATATATATATATATGCAAAGAAGAGAAGGAAAAATCAGATCAGAACCTTATGTAATGGACATGGGATAGTATTAGATATCCCAGCTCATGTTGCTGATAAACTAGATAGTAGCCTATGTGAGGAGGGAAGCAGATAATTTTTTTCTTATCTACTCTTTTTTGAGGAGGGGGCAGTGCAGCAAATGCCTCTGGCTTCCTTTCCCTGTATAGAAGTGAAAAATATGTAATTAATGATGTTGAAATTTCATGTTTATTTAATATAAAAACTTTCGAGCCTACAGGCTAGTAAGGCTCCTGGGGTTGATGGCATATACCCTATAATTTTAAGGGAGGCAGCAAGTGAGTGCATTGAGCCAAATGGCTAATTATGAGAGAATCACTAGACTCAGGAGAGATTCAGTTGGATTGAAAACTGCCAATGTATTGCCAATACATATAGGCTGTTCTAAGAGTGTAGTGGAAAATTACCGACTGGTCAGTCTAACTTTAGTAGTGGGGAAAATCATGGAGACAATGATCAAGGGTGAAATTCAGGATCATTTAGATATAAATGAAATTCTGAAAGATACACTGCATTGTTTTGTAAAGGGAAAACCATGTTTAACAAATCTGGTTAGCTATTTTGACAGGGTCACTAATGAGCTGGATTTAGGGAATAATTTTGACATTTTTATTTTGTTTTCTGCAAAGTATTTGACTCAGTCCCACATGAGTGGTTACTTTATAAGCTGGAACAGGTTGCAATCACATGGAAATCCTTAGATTAATAGCAGGAGGGCTCCAGGGAAAAAGACAGAGGGTTGTGATCAATGGTTATTCCTCAGATTGGGTTAATGTAAGAAGTGGGGGGGTTCTCAAAGGATTAGTATTTGGACCACTGTTGTTTTTGATTTTCTAAAATGACATCAGTAAAGAGATAGCGGGTGTGATGTCTAAATGTGCAGATGATGTAAAGATTGGTAGAATAGTTAATGATGCCACCAATCAGAGCTTCTTCAGAGAGACCTAAATAGACTTCAAAGATGGTCAGAAATGTAGCAGCTGTGCTTTAATTCAGCAAAATGCAAGGTCTTACACCTGGGGAACTGTAAACCCAAAATAACTTATGCACTTGGTTGAGTTGAACTAGTGTCAGTAGTGGAAGAAAGGGACTTACAGTACGGTCAGACATGAAGTTCTCTGAGCATTGTAGACAGAGTGCAAGGAAGGCCCATGGTGTCCTATCGATGATTTATTTAACATTTGCTAGTAGAGATAAGGAAGTCATAATTCCCTTATATAAGGCTGTTGTTACATAACACTTTAAATACTGTGTTCAAGTATGGAGACCGCACCTAAACAAAGACGTCAAGCTTTTTGAAAGGTCTAACGACAGGTAACTCGCCTGGTGAGATTGCCAGAAGGTGTCCCTGTGAGGAAAGACTTCGAATATGTTGCATGCCTGGCTTGAAACTAGGCATTAGAGGAGACTTGATCGAGGTGTTTACGGCTCTGAGCAGCAAAAGTGAAATGAATGAGGAAATTTTCACAGTTATAAATGATTCCAAAATTAGAGGCCATAAATTCAAGTTATGGGAGGAGAAATTTAGACTGGATTGCAGGAAGTTTTATTTTAGCTAGCCAGTTATAAATTACCTATATGGATGATTGAGGCTGACAGTTTGGGGAAATTCAAAGATCAGCCGATAATTACCTACAGGAGGAGGGAAATGCATGGGTTGTCTATTTCTTTTATTATTTATTTTATTTAATTTTATTATTATTACTATTTTACTCTTTTTTTTTTTTTTTTTTTGGTAGTGGCATAAGTCTTAGGCTTCCTTGCACCATGTGGCCATAATACTAATGCTAATTAACCCCAGATCCTTTTCCGTCTCCACTACCCTGAGTGTAGTGCTGCACAGTTGGTATGTTGCCGACCGGGCTAGCCGGGTGGGTAAAGCGCCTGCCTGGCAGCCCAAAGGTCGCGGGTTCGAATCCCGCCTTGGGCTTGGATCAAAGTACTGCAAAAACCTTGGGAGGTGCATTATGGCCACAGAAGCCAATGTGCCAATAACTACCAAAAAAAAAAAAAAAAAGTTGGTATGTTACTCTGGGGGTTACTGCTAACCATATGCAGTATTTTGCATTTGTCAATATTAAACTTCAGTTGACACCTCTCAGCCCCATCTGTTCAGTGTTTGTAGATCCTGTCAACCTTCATATCATCTCAAACTTGGACATTAAGCCCAATATACACTCATCATTATCATTGATAAATACAGAAACAACAGTGGGTCCAGCACCAAACCCTGAGGACTCCACTAATAACATTAGTCTCTGAAGAGCCATGTCCATTGATTATTATCCTCTGTCTTCTCGCACTCAACCATCCCTTTATCCATAGCAGCAACTTGCCCTTAATGCCATACTGCTCCAATTTGTATAGCAGATTTCCATATGCAATAGTATCAAAAGTTTTCCTGAAATCCAAGTATATGATATCAGAATTATTTTTTGCATCCATTTCCCATGCTGTGTCTGATCTACAGTCTTGTTTAGATGGTTCTGTAGTGCTTCTTAACCAGTGACTCCATTATTTTCTTTGGAACAGAAGTTAAACCAACAAGTCTCTGATTACTCCTGTCACTGTTGATGTCTAACAGACATTCACACAATAAACATTTTAGGAAAGCTAATATTTAAGAGAATTTTTTTGTATTTGTATTTGTTCATTAATTTGTATTTTTGTATTGGGTCATTAAAATGTAATTTCTAGTGTAGTGTTGATTTTAAAAAGTGTTCCGCCTTTTTTGAAAATGATATATTCATCAGAACTCCTGTTATTATTATTTTATTTATTTTTTTTTTTTGAAAAAAAAAAAAAAAAAAAAAAATCCTGATATTTACCTTGTTTATCCAAAAACACCTGTTTTCCTCCTGTCTACAAATATCTGATCTCCAACTTTTTTGAAAGCTAAAAGTCGATACTGACATTGAAACAATGAAGATGATTAAACTGAGCTCCATACAAAGGCAAAAGCTACTTATTATGAGTTCCTGTTGCCCTGTCACCAGACCGAAACTTGAGATTCTTGGTGAAGTTCCTTTGGACTGGTCCTCAACTCCACAGAATAAGACCAGCTCCGATACTTGGCATTGAGAATCTTTTTTTTTTTTTTTTTTTATGTAAACCCCAAACACGAAAGGTATTAAAACCTATAGTACTCAGTACCGTGCTTGGGTTGGAGATTGAGAAGACGAAAGAAGGTATTTGTTGACATTGGACTTGAACTTCTGTAGAATGTAGAATGTAATTTTCAGGAAATACGTATGAAGGAAGGTTGTTCCAGAAAACGGCAGTTGAATGAATAAATGACGAAGATGAAAAGTTGGTTCTGTGGGTTTGAAGTTGGACAGTAAATGGATGTCGGCTGGTGGCGGCACGTGTTCGGACTGTTTTGAAAGAGAGAGCGGGATTATAGAAGCCAATTCAGAAGAACAGTGCCCATGGAAGTATCTGTAGAAGAGGCATGCAGCACAAACAGTATGTCTATGAGAAAGCGAATGGAGAGACTCTGTTAGAGATGAATCATTAATTAACCTAACTGCCCTCTTCTGAATGGAATCAAGAAGCCTGAGAGAGTTTATGGGGGCACCACCCCAAATGTAGGAACAATATTCCATGGCTGGGCGGATTTGCGATTTATACAGAGTGAGCAGCTGTTTGGAAGAAAAGTAACACTGAGAGCGAAAGAGAAAACCAAGTTTTTTAGATGCAGAGAAAGCAATATTTGTAATGTGTTTGTGCCAAGAGAGATTAGAAGTCAGGGTAATAACCAAAAGAGATATATCATTTTGCCTAGAAATCGAAGTGTCACCAAAGATAAGCATAGGAGCAGAAGAATCCTTTTTGCGAGATATAGGACAAGACTGAGTTTTAGAAGGGTTGAAATCAACTAAGTTGTCTTTTCCCCACTGGATAATTACCTGGAGATCGGCATTTCAGGAATTGGTAGCAGATTTTCGAAAAGTTGAAGCTAGTTGAGCAGGACAAGGTTTCTCAAAATGGAAAGTAGAATGCAATGTGCTATCATCGGCAAAACTATGGATAGGACTGCCAGTCAATGGAAGAAGGCCATTAATATACAAGAGGAAAAGAGTGGGGGAAAGAACTGAACCTTGGGGGACACCGGCATTAGTGGAGAAGTTAGAAGACAGAGAGCCATCTACCATCACCCTCAGTGAGCGATCGGAGAGAAAACTGGATAACCAATTACTAAAAACAGTTGGCAAACTATAAGATGGAAGCTTGTTTAGAAGACCTTTATGCCAAACACCATCGAAAGCCTTTGAGATGTCAAGAGCAACTACTTGTGTTTCACCGAACCTTTCCACTGAATTACTCTCCAAATGGGTAACATAAGCCAGAATATTACCAGTGGATCGACACTGATGGAATCCATACTGGCAATCATTGATCAGACGGAAGGTTTCTAGGTAGTTTAAGAGTTGGCGGTTAATTGATTTCTCCATTGCTTTAGAAAGAGTAGAAGTAATTGCAATGGGACGAAAATTGGATGGAGGGATTTGTCACCCTTTTTAGGAACTGGCTGGATATGAGCAAATTTCCAAGCAGAAGGAAAAACACCTTTGGAATAAGAAAGTGAAAAAAGGCGGCAAAGAATAGGAGTAAGTTCAGAAGCACAGGTTTTGAGAACAAGTGGAGAAATACCATCGGGACCTGGAGCTTTCTTAGCATCAAGATTCATCAAAATCCTTTTGACATCCTTTTGACGGAAGACCACAGGAGGCATTGAATGGAGCGTGTTAGGAATGGTGGAAAGTGGAAATCAAAAAGGTAAAAGAAAATAATAAATGTATTAATAAATATTTAGCAAATGTGCTGGAACACTGAGAGTAAAGGCTATAACCAAAAAACTTATGTCAAATGTAACCTATGTTAACCTCAAAATCAGGACATAGTTCCAGCTTAGTATTTACATCACATTCCTGTAGACAGGTGATATTTCCTTCAAAGTGAAATTAGCTGACTTAGACATGAGTGCACACAAACTTTCCACTGTGGGGATGTGAGACTTGATTGCTAAGTACATCCTGTCCCCTACATGCAGCATATGGGCAACAGCCAACAGTTGGGTTCAAATGGGTTCATTTGCTACTGACTAGGAAGAAAAATTTGTTGAAAGAAATGAGACATTCGATGCATTCCAAACATTTGCCAGTATTGTATTCAACACATGCACAGTGCAGGCTTGGCACAACATTGGGGGAAACCAGAATGTTAAAAATACAGCCACTCCCCAGCTTACATAAGGGTTACATTCTGTGGAACTCTGTGTAAGTCGGAATTTCCCTAAATGCTTATGCAGCACTTGCAATGATTGAAGCAAAAAAAGAAATGTTCAACGAACATGTAAATAGAATTATTTTTTCATTTTTTTTTTATCTCATGCGCAGCAAAAATTAGCGTACAAAATTATAAAATTACAAAAAGAGAGAGGAAGACAGGCATAACGTCAGCATGTTTTACCTCTGGAGCATCGTTGCCAGAATTAACTCTCCAGCTGATAAGCACGCTGCTGCAGAAGCTGATGGCTGTGAAACTTAGAAGGGGGTGTTTTCCAACACATCAAAAATTTCTCTGCAGCTGCAGAATAAGCACCGACGACTTCACTGCATACTTCAGTGTTTCTCAAACTGTGTTCTGCAAAAAATCATAATTAATGATTACAAAAATAAAATAAGTTTTGCATATTTGTAACATACACTACTTTTGTATCATTTATAATATCTGACAATTTTTTTTCAGTTATTAATATACTGGCATAGACTAATAATCAGTTGAATAGACCTCGGAACACTTTATTTTGGCGGGCTTTTGCATAGAGAACTATGTGTAGAGGTAATGACATCTACGAAAAAGTAGCAATGTAGTGATCTAATATGCCTTTGTATGCGATTTAGTACATGGGTTGAAAGATAGGAGGAAGCAAACTGATATAACTAAACTCACTTTCTTGTATAAATTTTTATTGATAATTATTAGTATTTCGAAATATTATTCTTAAAATATATGACCATAGATTTGTGATTGAAAAAAGGAACTTTAAAATGAGAAGCAAAATACTTCTAGTAGTGCAACTGTCATTGATAAAAACAAACACAATGTTGTCACCAGCATGGAAACCAGCATGGTTTCCAAAACATTAAAATTTTGTTTTAATGTTTTGGAAAAATTTTCACTTTAAAATTTCGTCCTTTATCCAAACCTTGGTTTTCCAATAAATGTGCTAAGGCTGTTCAAGAGAAGAATGTTGCATATTGTAATTGGCTTGTTTCTAATTTTTCAGTTTCATTTTCTACCTACACCAAAGCTCGCAACAATTGTAAAGCAGTTATTAATCAGTCCAAACTAGAGTTTGAACAGGCTAAGAGTAGAAAACTTGCTTCTTGCCCTAATGGTAGCCTAGCATTCCGGTCTCTTGCCAAAGCTATTGGCCACAACTTTTGCCCATCTCTGCTCCCACCTCTGTCCTAACCAGACGGTTCTGTTGTCACTTCAGCCAAGGATAAAGCTGACCTGCTAGCATCCCATTTTTCTTCCAGCTCATGTATTAATGATCTTGGTAAAACACCTCCCACCATTTAAGAGCGAATATCATCTTTTAAGGGCACAAAAGGTGATATAGTTGTACACGTTGGCACTAATAATATTAAGAGTAGGAGACTGGCAGAATTACTTAACAAGTACAGGTCACTGCTGAACAAAAGCCGAGAATTAGGGTTGAATTTGAAAGTGTCTGCAATTCTGCCCAGACACGATAGGAGGGATTATATGATGAGAGCCTTGTCGATCAATTCGGCCCTGGAAAGATTGTGCAAGGCTCAAGGGGTAGAATTTTTTTCAGCCTGGACTGTACTTGTTAACAGGAGAGATTGCTTCTACACGGATGGGATACACTTAAATAGAAAGGGTGCAAGAATATTTGCTGATGCTATCGAGGCAGTGTTAGGTGGGTCGGAAACTGCTAGCTTGAGACAAAGACCAATAGATTGACAGTAGCCACTGGCAGAGGTGAAAGAGATTCTTGCACTGCTTCTATTAGAATGAGCAGAAGCCTGAAAAACAAGATGCATGGTATTTCAGAGACTGCTGGGAGCCATTGCGGTACAAGTAAACACATGGGTTGTGTTAGGGTAGCTATGAATAGAAACAGGTGCAGGTATACTTGCGTGTACACCAATGCTAGGAGTTTAGTAAATAAATTTGATGAATTTGAGGTATTGCTCAAAACATCAAAGGCAGATATTGTTGGGATATCAGAGACGTGGTGTCACACAGATATAAGGGATGCAGAACTGCAATTTGGGGAGTACAACGTCTACAGAAAGGATAGACAGGATAGGAAGGGGAGAGGGGTTATGCTATTAGTTAAGAAACACATAAAAACCAAGGAAGTGAAGCCAGTCGACATCGCTGGCAGTGCAGTATTGAGTCAGTTTAGTGTGACATAAGCATTGGGAGATCAAAATTGAGAGTAGGAGTGTGCTATAGGCCTAATGACTCTGATGAGTATAATAAGGGACTGTACAGGGAAATAGAGTGGGCCAGTAAATCAGAGAGTCTTATAATGGGAGATTTTAATTTCCCAGATATTGACTGGAATTTGGGGGCTGGTTACTCACGCACTAGCAGGGCTTTTGTGGATTTATTGGATGATTGTTTTCTACATCAGCATGTTCGGGAGGCAACTAGAGGGAGTAATACTCTTGATTTGATTATCAGCAGTGATTCTTCATGCATTAAGAATCTGCAGATAAATGAACCACTAGGTGGCAGTGATCACAGTGTGCTGAAGTGGGATTTACTCAAAGAGGTAACTACCATTAGGGGTAAAGGGAAGGGTTATTGCTTCCGTAAAGGCGACTACGATGGACTGAGACAGTATTTAAATTCTATACAGTGGGACCGACTGATGATGTTACCAACAGCAAATTCAAAATGGGAAGCATTCAAAGAACATATCTTAGAAGCTACTAGGCTTTACATACCAACTAAGAAATATTGTTCAAGGTTTAGGCCAAAATGGATGTCAGATGAACTAATGAGGCATATGGCAGAGAAGAAAAATGCATGGGATACTTACAAATTAACACATGACACAGAAGCCTATGATAGATACAAGTTGATATGCAACCAAGTTACAAAGGAGGTTAGGCAGGCGAAGGCAGATTACGATAAATCCTTGGCAAGGGATGCAAAGAAAAACAGCAAAGAGTTCTTTACTTATGTAAACTCTAGAAGGAAGGGGATGAATCAGATTGGTCCACTTGATATTGATGGGTCAACTGTTGATGATCCTGCTCAAGTAGCTAACAAACTAAATGAATATTTTGCATCGACATTCACACATGAGGAGTTATTCAGCAAGGGGAATGCCAGAGGTGTATTCAACTCTAGCTGTAAGTTACAAAATCTTGAAATAACTGGGAGTAAAGTGGAGGAGAAACTGTTGAAGATAAACACAAGAAAGGCACCCGGGGTTTATGGGATCTATCCAGTTATATTAAAGGAGGCAGCAAAGGAAGTAAGCAAACCCTTAGCCATAATTATGAGAGCTTCCTTGGACTCAGGGGAGGTACCCATAGACTGGAAATGTGCAAATGTGACCCCAATTCACAAAGGAGGATTTAAAGGCTGACACAAGTAATTATAGACCTGTGAGCTTAACTTCTGTTCCAGGAAAATTAATGGAGGCACTGGTTAAAGAAGCACTGCAGGATCATTTAGACAAGACTTCAGTTATAGCTCAGACACAGCATGGTTTTGTTAAGGGGAAGTCTTGCCTGACTAACTTGATTGGATACTATGATGCAGTCACAAAAGAACTGGATGCAGGGAATAACTTTGATATTATATACTTGGATCTTAGAAAGGCTTTTGATACTGTTGCACATGGAAGACTGCTACACAAATTGGAGCAGTGTGACATTGGAGGCAAATTGCTGCTATGGATAAAGGGGTGGTTGAGGGGGAGAAGACAGAGAGTGGTAATCAATGGACACTGCTCATTGTGGACTAATGTTATTAGTGGAGTCCCTCAAGGCTCAGTGTTGGGTCCATTATTGTTTTCTGTATTTATAAATGATATTGATGATGGTATATCAAGCTTAATGTCCAAGTTTGCAGACGGTACAAAGGTTGGCAGGGTTGTCAAGGACACTACTGACACTATGCTGCTGCAACAGGATCTGGAAAGGTTGAGCAGATGGGCTGAGAGGTGGCAAATGAAGTTTAACATTGACAAATGTAAAGTACTACACATGGGAAACAGCAACCCCAGAGCAACGTATCAACTCTGTGGTACTACACTGACAGTGGTAGAGAATGAAAGGGACTTGGGGGTGGTTGTGCAGGCAAATATGAAGTTCTCTGAGCAGTGCAGACGGGCTGCAAGAGTAGCTCATGGAGTATTGTCAGTGATATACAGCGATTTTTCCAGCAGGGATAAGGAGGTGATTATTCCATTGTATAAGGCAATGGTCAGGCCACACCTAGAGTACTGTATACAGGTCTGGAGGCCTCATTTCAAGAAGGATGTAGAGCTGCTGGAATGAGTACAGAGAAGGGCAACAAGATTAGTGAATGGAACAAAGGGGTGCTCTTACGAAGAAAAGCTTAAGTTTTGCAAATTACAGTGTCTGGAGACTAGGCACCAGCGAGGTGATCTGATATAGGTGTATAAAGCCTTGAATGGTTTGAGCATGCTCAATGCTGATGGGATTCTGCCTCTTGCTCAGAAAAATCACCTGAGAGGGCATAAATTCAAATTGAGGAAAGACAGATGTAGGATAGACGTGCGGAAATTTGCCTTTAGCCAGCGGGTGGTTGGTTGGTGGAACAGACTTCCATCCCTTGTCGTGGAAGTTGATAGCCTAAATAAGTTTAAGGCTCAGCTGGACAGGTATTTTGAACGAACAGAGGGGTGAAGTGGAAGTGGGTTTTTTTTTTTTTTTTTTGGCTGATGCTGCATAAGCTTGCTTTCTTGCATCAAATGCCTCTGCTAATGCTCCCAACACGCTCCATTCAATGCCTCCTGTGGTCTTCCATCAAAAGGATATCAGAAGGATTTTTAGGAATCTTGATGCTAAGAAAGCGCCAGGTCCTGATGGTATTTCTCCACTTATTCTCAAAACCTGTGCTCCTGAATTTACTCCTATTCTCTGCTGCCTTTTTTCACTTTCTTATTCCAAAGGTGTTTTTCCTTCTGCTTGGAAATTTGCTCATATCCAGCCAGTTCCTAAAAAGGGTGACAAATCCCTCCCATCCAATTATCGTCCCATTGCAATTACTTCTACTCTTTCTAAAGTAATGGAGAAATCAATTAACCGCCAACTCAAACTACCTAGAAACCTTCTGTCTGATCAACGATCACCAGTATGGATTCCGTCAGTGTCGATCCACTGGTGATATTCCTGCTTATGTTACCCATTTATGGACACATTCAATGGAAAGTTTTGGTGAAACACAAGTAGTTGCTCTTGACATCTCAGAGGCTTTCGATCGTGTTTGGCATAAAGGTCTTCTAAACAAGCATCCATCTTGTGGTTTGCCAACTGTTTTTAGTAATTGGTTATCCAGTTTTCTGTCTGATTGCTCACTGAGGGTGATGGTAGATGGCTCTCTGTCTTCTAACTTCTCCACTAATGCCGGTGTCCCCGAAGGTTCAGTTCTTTCCCCCACTCTTTTCCTCTTGTATATTAATGACCTTCTTCCTTTGACTGGCAGTCCTATCCATAGTTTTGCCGATGATAGCACATTGCATTCCACTCTCCATTTTGAGAAACCTTGTCCTGCTCAATCAGCTTCAACTTCTCGAAAATCTGCTACCAATTCCTTAAATGCTGATCTTCAGGTAATTCTCTAGTGGGGCAAAGACAACTTAGTTGATTTCAACCCTTCTAAAACTCAATCTTGTCTTATATCTCACATAAAGGATTCATCTGCTCCTATGCTTATCTTTAGGGACACTCAGACTTCTAGGCAAAATGATATATCTCTTTTGGGGATTACCCTGACTTGTAATCTCTCTTGGCACAAGCACATTACAAATATTGCTTCTTCTGCATCTAAAAAACTTGGCTTTCTCTTTTGCGCTCGGCGATACTTTTCTTCCAAACAGCTGCTCACTCTGTATAAATCGCAAATCCGCCCAGCTATGGAATATTGTTCCCACATCTGGGGTGGTGCCCCCAAAACCTATCTCAGGCTTCTTGATTCCATTCAGAAGAGGGCAGTTATGTTAATTAATGATTCATCTCTAACAGAGTCTCTCCATTCGCTTTCTCATAGACGTACTGTTTCTGCTGCATGCCTCTTCTACAGATACTTCCATGGGCACTGTTCTTCTGAATTGGCTTCTATAATTCCCGCTCTCTCTCTTTCAAAACAGTCCGAACACGTGCCGCCACCAGCCGACATCCATTTACTGTCCAACTTCAAACCCACAGAACCAACTTTTCATCTTCGTCATAGTAGTAGTAGTAGTAGTAGTGGCACATGATGCAAGAAAGCAAGTGTAGGAGCTTATGCAGCATCAGCCAAAAAAAAAAAAAAAAAAATCATCACGCCATTCCCTCCAAATGCCTGTCCAGTTCCTCCTTAAATTTATTTAACCTATCAACTTCCACAACGACAGATGGAAGTTTGTTCCAGCAATTAACCACCCGCTGGCTAAAGGCAAATTTCCGCACATCTATTCTACATCTGTCCTTTCTTAATTTGAACTTATTTATTTATTCATTTATTCATTCAACTGCCGTTTTCTGGAACAACCTTCCTTCATACGTATTTCCTGAAAATTACAATCTACAGAAGTTCAAGTCCAATGTCAACAAATATCTTCTTTCGTGTTCTCAACCTCCAACCCAAGCACGGTACTACTAAGTACTATAGGTTCTAATACCTCTCGTGTTTGGGGTTCACATAAAAAAAAAAAAAAAAAACCCTTCACCACTGGAGAAGACTTGTTATTTATTCTCAGTGGATACCATCACCTAGATGGCACCATTTCAAAGCTTGTTGGCTTCTCTTCAGTGGGCAGGTACCCTGGTGTTGCAATAGTGACAACCCAGTTATGAAGTATAGCTAGCTTCACAATATGAGTGATGCCTGATGGTGCGTAGTGATATGAGAGATGCCTGATGGTGCGTAGTGATATAGTGTAAAGTATTTTAAGGGCAAAGGCGTCATCTTATGAGATAGAATGACTAATATGTAGGTTAGTGCAAATGCGTCATTTTAACAGTGTTATCTACCAAAGTAGTTAAATTAATTAATTAAATTGGCATAATTTTGGTTACTATTTGGTTATATAACCAAAATGATGCCATTTTATTTAATTAATTAATTTTACTACTTTGGTAGATAACACTGTTAAAATGACGCATTTGCACTAACCTACATATTAGTCATTCTACCTCTTAGCCTTTTCCCTTAAATACTTTATAGTCTATATCACTATGCACCATCAGGCATCATTCATATTGTGGTTATACTTCATAACTGGGTTGTCACTATTGCAACACCAGGGTACCTGCCCGCCCTCTGAAGAGAAACCAACAAGCTTTGAAACGGTGCCATCTAGGTGGTGGTGGTGGTGGTATCCGCTGAGAATGTATAACAATAGTCTTCTCCACTGGTGAAGTGTTATTTATTCGAGGTAGTACAATACCATTGCAACTCGTTGTGAAGGCAGTCACAATATGAGATATAACCAAAACGATGCCAATTTAAAACTTTGGTAGATAGCTATGTTAAAATGATGCATTTGCACTAACCTACATATTAGTCATTCTACCTCATAGGATGAGGCTTTTGCCCTGAAATACTTTATAGTCTATATCAATACGCACCATCAGGCATCTTTCATATTGTGAAGTTATACTTCATAACTGGGTTGTCACTATTGCAACACCAGGGTACCTGCCCACCCACCGAAGAGAAGCCAACAAGCTTTGAAACGGTGCCGTCTGGGTGGTGGTATCCACTGAGAATAAATAACAATAGTTTTCTCCACTAGTGAAGTGTTATTTATTTGAGGTAGTACAATACCATGGCAACCCGTTGTGAAGGCAGTCACAATATGAGATATAACCAAAATGATGCCAATTTAATTAATTCATTTAATTGATTAATTTAACTACTTTTGTAGATAGCTATGTTAAAATGATTCATATGCACTAACCTACATATTAATATATACACGTATTGTGTTTGAAGTGCTTTTAATGTCTTTTTTTGAACATACACGAATTGCATGAAATTTAAAAGAAAAGAAATTATTTTAAAGAACGTACATGAAATTTAAAAGAAAAAATATAAAAAAATTAACGTGATTGTAATTGGCACAGTTTTTTAATACGAGGATTTATTGTGGATAGTCTCTCTCTCTCTCTCTCTCTCTCGCTCGCTCGCTCGCTCGCGCGCGCGCGCTTCCTACTTGTGTGAAAACTCTGTTTCACACAAGTAGGAAGTGGAAAAAGGCAATAAAATTCCAATTGCCTTTTCCGAAATTCGTGGAAATTCATTTTGAATTTTGAACCAAAATTTGCTAATATTGCTGCTATTAAAGTAAATTTTCCAGTAACTGGTCACTACGGATCTCGGCTAATTCTTCTTCCTCTTGCAAATTATGTTCTAACATTGGAAGGTTTCTTGTTGCAAATACTTACCCACAAATATTTTTTGGTATCAAGGAATGGGAAGTAATGCTCAATTTTTGTCTTTAACAGCTCTAATGTTTCGCGTATTACATTAATTATTTTAGTATAATTTGTTTTGGCAGTCAAGGGAATCCTTTCTAAATTTTTTTTTCCTTTACATATTTTTTCCATATACATACTCAACTTTTCTTTAAAGGCAAGCAACTTGTCAGTAAATTTTCCTCTGAGCCTTGCATACTGATATTTAATTTATTTAGTTGCGTGAATAAATCTCTAGAAAGGCTTATTTACAGCACTAAATTTCATCATTTAAATAATCACAAAATTCTGATTGCTCCAGTGAAAAAAATATGAGCATTTCCTCATGCAACTCAAACATACGGATAAATATAATTTCCTTTCGATAGCCACCAAACCTCAGTAAATTACTTTATGCATTATTAAAGAAAATTGATCAGACTCCAGTTCCATGCATAATTTTCCAAAAATACGGTTTTTTTTTTGTTTTCTAGTTTTGATTTAATTGACCATTTTAACTGCTTGATCAAGTACAAGTTTTAAATCACTATTAGAAGTTTTATATCGCTATTAGAACTTCTCTGTGTATAAAACAGTGTGTTGTAATAATATTTGAATTGTGTCGTTTTACTAAGTTTACAAATTTTTTTACTGCTCCTGTCATCATGGAAGCACTGTTGGTACAAATGCCAATGCACAACTTCCATAATATATGACACTTTTGTAATAATTATTCATTACTTCGAAAATATCTTGGTCGGTTGTTCTTTCAGTTAGTTCTTTTCAACAACAAAAAATATTAATAATTGTGTCATTTTTGATAAACCTGACATGCTATTAATTGGGCTTTCCCGCTAATATCTAGAATTATCTACTTGCAATGCAAACAGTCGCCCATAATTATTAATATGTTGAATAACTTGTTCTTCAATACTATCCGACATTTCTTTTATATGCCTGTTAATTGTGCTGTTCGAAAGTGGTACTGTCATAATTTTTTTTTCAGCTTCCTCTCCCAAAATACTTTTAATAATTACCCGACATGCTGGTAAAATCAGACTTTCTGTAATCAGGTGAGATTTCTTCGTTTTTTTTTTTTGCCACCAGTTTGGCTACTAAATAAGCTGGGTTCTTGTGCTTTATCAGATATTTTAGCCATATTATAAAATTCTGTACCTTGTGTTCTGGTAATGGCCTGCAGTCTTTTAAAATACTCCATAGTTTTCGACAATAAATTCTCATGTTTCGCAGAAAAATGACGCTGCAATTTACTTGGCACCATTGATTCAATCAACAGTTTTAAACCGCATATCACACAAAGGTTGAGGACAATCTTGGGTATAAGAAAAATTAAAACCAGTATAAGAAAAAATCCCATCGCCAAATAATCATCATTATATTTATGACAACATGTTTACTTCTTTTTTTGATGTTGATGGTTTTTGTCATTTTCTCAAGCTCATTATCAAGTTGCCTCTTCTAATTTTCTTTCACTAAATATTTATCCATTGCTAATAATTTATAAAAAAAAATTAAAGTTACTCCTAGAAACTAATACAGTTAATCAAAAATATCTGTTCTATATGAATTAACTGAGTATGAGTTTTTAGAGATAAAAACACAAAGTACTTTTAAACCACAGAGGAAATTATGCTGCTTACAAGTTGCACTTAATTCGTAATCCTATGCTTTATGCACTTATATACAACTGCAAAATGCACTGCGGGATGCCTGGGAGAGACCCTCAAGTGATACAAATGGCCGAATAATTGTGAACAATTTTAGTACTAGGAATCAAAAGGTGAATAGATCTAGTACTAGGAATTAAACATGACATCACATTGGAAGGGGAAGGAACTCGGATCGGCGCAGTGTAAATAAACAAATTTTTTATTTGAATTAATTTTTATTATTCAGCTTGGATTTATTAATTTTTTTTTATTTGCATTTTCTGCAGCACACTTGAAGCATACTCATGGCACACCAATGTGCTGCGGCACACAGGTTGAGAAACACTGTTTTAGACAGGATATTCCCCTGGATATTTGTACCAAATGTAATAGTCATAGCAAATATAATAGTCGTATTAGTAATGGCAAATGATGCAAGCTTCTATGGCATCAGTGTAGCTGATGCTATAGAAGCTTGCTATAAAAAACCTACACTGTTCACCCATCTGCACCTTCAAAGAATTTGTTTAGAATTTATTCAACCCATCCACTTTCACAACAACAACAACAGATGGAAGCCTGTTCCAACAACCAACCACCTGCTGGCCAAAGACAAACTTCTGCATATGTATTCTGCAACCATCCTTCCTCAACTTGAATTTATTCCACCTCGTGCATGTATTCTCAGCAAGTGGAAAATTCCATTAACATTTAGCTTACTCAATCCATTGAAGGCTTTAAACACCTGAATCAGATCTCCCTGGAGGCGCCTAGTCTCGAGATGCTCCAGCTCGAAGACCTGAAGTTTTTCTAGGTAAGAGTGCCTTTTTGTTCCCTTCTCTACACCTGTTCCAGCATAACTACATCTTTCCTAATGTGACACCGCATCTTGACTACTGTATACAGTATTCCAGATGCGTCTTAACCATGGCCTTATACAAAGGGATAATCATCTCCTTATCCCTGCTAGCAAAGTTTCTGTACATCATTGAAAAAGCCCCATGAGCTGTCCTAGCTGCATGTCTGACTGCACCATTACCCCCCGCTCCCAAGTCTCTTTCATTCTCCATTACCATAAGTTGATAAGTTACTCTGGGATTAAACCCACATGCTGTAACCTCAGGGTACTGCATATGGGTTTAACCCCATATGCAGTACCTTGCATTTGCTGGTATTAAACTTCAACTTCCATTTCTCAGCCCATCAACCCAATTTTCCCAGATCTTGTTACAGTAATTCATTCTGATGACCAACCTGTCAGCTTTGTATCCTCTGCAAACTTGGACATTAAGCCTGATATACTTTCATCAATATTATTGATAAATATTTAAAACAATAACACTGGTTAACATGTAAAATGTTATTAAAAACAAAAATACCCAATCTTGACTAATTTTATGCTGACGAACACGAAAATCACATTAAAATTTTTTGATTGGCTCTTGTTTTCGAATTACTAACTGAATTCTAACTTGATTTCGGGTTAGGGTCTCATATTAGCAACATTATCAACTACAGCTCTCGGCAAAATGCACGGCAATGCCACAGTTTCAGTACCATGAGGCTCTTAACATGTGATAAGTAGCCGCCTCAAATGAGTCTTCAACTCTGTTTGCAGTAATCCTCGAATATGGCTAGGTACTGAGTGATTCGTTCTCAGTTAAAGGTTGTTCTCTCTGAGAATTCTACTTTTTGTGCAGTGATTGTGTCTTGTAAGATTAAATATGCTCCGTAATTGTGTGAATAGGCCAGATAATGTTACTTATGTGGAGAAGTCACTTTAGCTTCCAGAAAGCTCCCCTTAACCCGAGCCATACAAAAGCCTACTTCTTGTACTTTGGGTGTAAAGTAGGCACCCAGGACAAGAACTGGGCTTCACACATATGCTGCACTACCTGTTCATCAAAACTCGATATATGGACGAATCGAAAGAGACGTTTTATGCCTTACATAGTACCCATGATATTGAGGGAGCCAACAAATTTCATCACAGACTGTTACTTCTGTATGGTGCCTCCTATTAGAAAAGGGATGACAATGAAGAAAAAGTGGACAGTGATGTACCCAAATATGCCATCTGCAATTTGTCTCATGCCTCACAGTGAAGTACTATCTATTTCTGAAGCATCAACTTGATATACACAAACTACAGCAGCCGTCTGCATCAAGAGATCCACATTTTGTCCAAATCTTTATCTTTCCGAACCACATAAGATCACAAAAAATGAGCTTAATGCCTTCATCAGAGAGCTAAATGATTTTGTAATAATGGAGAGCAAAGTGGAGGAGAAATTGTTGAAGTTAAACATAAAAAAGGCAGATAGAATCTATCCAGTTATATTGAAGGAGGCAGCGAGTGAAGTAAGCAAACCCATAGTTAGCCATAATTACGAGAGCATCCTTAGATTCAGGGGAGGTCCTATGGATTGCAGATGTGCAAATATATCCCGAATTCACAAAGGGGGTTCAAAGGGTGATGCAAATCATTATAGATCTGTTACTTTAACTTCCCGGGGAAAATCATGGAGTCACTTGTTAAAGAAGTGATGCAGGTTCACCTAGACAAGACTGCAGCAATAGTTCAGACACAGAATGGGTTTGTTAAGGGGAAGTCGTGTTTGACCAATTTGATTGGATACTGTAATGTAGTCACAAAGGAACTGGATGCAAAAAATAATTTTGATATATACTGTCAGTCCTCGTATAGCACGATAATTGTATTTCTAGAAACCCTTGTGCAATGCAAAATCATGCAATATAAATAACAGGCCCTATGGGAAAAGTAGGGTTAGGAGCCGACCACCCAAGATTGAACACACATTTGTGACCAAAACATTACCAAACAGTAAATAAATAAACAATAAATAAATAATAATCGTAATAAAATACATAAGTATTTTATTACGATTATTACATAATAAAATATTGCTAATGCTTTTTCTGCTATTGTAAGCAAACTTGTCCTTTGTTTGATCTTCTATCCAAACAGATGACAGCCATTCCATCTCTTCCAATTCTTTGTATCTTGATCTAATGGATTTTGTTACAGTTTGAGTTGTTCCTGTTATGAAAGTTGGTTTTATTTTCTCTGCATTCTTTCTAATTTTCGGCATTACGTAATTTAGGCCTATAGCACATGCAATATCACATGGTCTTTCATTTCGCTCAAAGTGTTTCACAATTTCATATTTTTTCTCTATTGATAGAGGCGGACTGGCCATAAGCCTTACTGGGGAAACTCCGGTGGGCTGGAGGCTGGTGCGATTTTGGCCATAAATGCTAGTATGAGGCCGCTACAGATTTTCCCAGGTAAGAATTTTTGATCTGGTCTGCCACTGTCTATCAATATTGCTTTCCTTTTTCTCTCTGAATCCGTAGTGTCTTCACCAGGACTCTTCCTTTTCACACATTTTAAGTATTTTACTCATTTTTAGGGAATAAAGCACAATTACAAAATGAGGAGGCACGCTTGATCACATAAATAAAGCTGCACATGTGTAGCAACTTAATAAACAACACTGTAAAGACAGACACACAATTAACAACTCACTAGCTCACATTTTACTAAAGCACATTTCTGGTGTCATTACCATAAAATTACCATTACCATAAAACAATAAAAACAATTTCCAGTTGCGTTTCTGCTAGTGGAATCTGTTATAAACTGCTAGTAAACTCGATCTAATTGCATTTGTGATAATACCGATAGCTGGAATTGTGTGGGTTTTTACGTTATTATGGTGAAATGTGTATCCCCTTCACCATAATAAAAAACATACATACATTTTCATAATCTTCTTTTCATTCCATGTTGTGATTCCGTGGTTGACTGCCATTTCTTGTAAACACAAAGACGAATTGTGCATAAGCGAATTCGGTTCGTGTTATGTACGATGTTATTCCCCTATTTATAAATCGTGTATGATCGAATTCGTGTAGTGTAAACACGTGTTATACGATACTGTACTTGGATTTCAGGAAAGCTTTTGATACTATTGCACATGGAAGACTGCTGTACAAATTGGAGCGGTATGGCATTAAGGGCAAGTTGCTGCATTGGGTTGACACAGTATGGCCATAGTTGCGATGCACCTAATAAATCCCAAACAAAAAACAAACAGCTGCAATGGATAAAGGGATAGCTGAGTGGGAGAAGACAGAGAGTGGTAATAAATGGACACTGCTCTTCGTGGACTAATGTTATTAGTGGAGTCCCCCAGGGTTCGGTGCTGAGCCCATTGTTGTTTTGTGTATTTATTTATGATATCGATGAAAGTATATCAGGCTTAATGTTCAAGTTTGCAGATGATACAAAGTTTGGCAGGGTTGTTAATGATAACAAAGATAGTATGCTACTGCAACAGAACCTAGAAAAGTTAGGTACATGGACTGAGAAGTGGTAACTGAAGTTTAATATTGACAAATGGAAAGTACTGTATATAAAAAAGTAAAAAGTAAATTGCAGCCATTATCAGCCCACTGCAGGATGGAAGCCTCCTCAACAATTCATGCTGAGGGAAATGGACCATAATCTGCCACGCTGGTCCAGTGCGGGTTGGCAGATCGACCGTATTCAGCAGTCAGGGGCTTGAACCCCGGTCTACTCAAAGAGCGTGTGCTACTGCACTCCCGCTCCTACCCACTCGGCTACGGAGGCCTACTCCGTATATAGGCAGCTGTATATAGGCAGCAGTAATCCAAGAGAAATGTACCAACTGTGTGGTACTACACTCAGGGAGGTGGAGAATGAAAAAGACGGGGGGGGGGGGGGGTAATTGTGCAATCGGATATGATGTTCTCTGAACAGTGCAGATGGGCTGCCAGAGCAGGTCATGGAGTTTTGTCAATGATATTTAGGAATTTTGCTAGCAGAGACAAGGAGGTGATTATACCTTTGTATAAGGCAATGGTCAGGCCACACCTTGAGTCTGCGTACAGGTCTGGAGGCCTCATATTAGGAAGGATGTAGAGTTGCTAGAATGGCAACAGGTAACACCTTGGTTCCTCTCCTGGTAAGAGGAACCAAGGGGTTCTCTTACCAGGAGAGGCTTAAATTCTGTGAGTTGCAACATTTGGCGACTAGGCATCTGCAAGGTGATCTGATTGAAGTGTACAAGGCCTTGAATGGTTTGAGCAGGCTGAATGCTGATGGGATTCTTCCACTTGATCAGATTAAGATCCTGAGGGGGCATAGATTCAAATTGAGGAAAGACGGTTGTAGAATAGATGTGCGGAAGTTTGCCTTTAGCCAGCGGGTAGTTGATTGTTGGAACAGACAGTTGAAAGCTTAAATAAATTTAAGGCTTTACTAGATGAACATTTCGAGTGACCGGATGGGTGAAATGGGAAAAGGTTTTTTTTTTTGTTTTTTTGGCTGATGCTCTATAAGCTTGCTTTCTTGCATCATATGCCTCAACTTATGCTAATGCTAATAATTCAACTGTATAAGGCAATTGCAAGACCATCTGAAAAAAGACATTGAGCTTCTTGATAGGGTCTAGTGACCTCGAATGGTGAGGTCAGAAGGATTACTGCATGAGGAAAGACTCCTATTATGTGGGCTACAGAGCTTGGCAACCAGGCACCTCAGAGGTGACCCGATTGAGCTTTACAAGTGTGAGGGGGGATTAGTAAAATGAATGAAGGTGGAATTCTCACCGTTATGAAGAATTCCAAATCTAGTATTCATAATTTCAAATCACAGGGCTTGAAGTTTAGATTAGATTGTAGGAAGTTTTCTTTTATCCAGTGTGTTGTTGACTACCGGAACAAGTTGCCCTATCAGGTAGTTGAGGCTGGCAGTTTGAATAAATTGAATGGTTAATGATACTTACCTGCGTGAGGAGTGAAGCATATAATTTGTCTTTTCTTGTGTACTTTTTTTTTTTTCCAGTGCTGCAAAAAGCCTGTGGCTTTCTTGCATTTTATGCTCTTACTACTGCTGAGTTCTATCTCAAGCTGCTGAAGCTTAAGACAGAGCTTTTGGTCTTGTGGCTACAACAGTGAAATCTTCTAGCTCATTCTGTGAAAGTGACAACATTTAGTACTCAAAATAAAGACTATGATAAATTCTATCAAACAGAAGGAGAACTCACTGTTTGTAAGGATGTTGATGGTGTAATGGCAGCAATGAACGTGAGGCATGTTCCCGAAGAACGGCGACTATTTATAGACGCTTCTAAGGTTAGCTTTAAGCTGGTGTTATTACACAATGGAAATATGTTGCCTTCAATAGCTCTTGTATGGCATCCGTAAAAAAGAAATGTATGCAAACATGGAGAACATTAGCATTAGTAGAGGCATTTGATGCAAGAAAGCAAGCTTATGCAGCATCAGCCAAAAAAAAAAAAAAAAAAAAAAAACCACTTCCACTTCACCCTTCTGTTCGTTCAAAATACCTGTCCAGCTGAGCCTTAAACTTATTTAGGCTATCAACTTCCACGACAAGGGATGGAAGTCTGTTCCACCAACCAACCACTCGCTGGCTAAAGGCAAATTTCCGCACGTCTATCCGACATCTGTCTTTCCTCAATTTGAATTTATGCCCTCTCAGGTGATTATTCTGAGCGAGAGGAAGAATCCCATCAGCATTGAGCATGCTCAAACCATTCAATGCTTTATACACCTCTATCAGATCACCTCGCTGGTGCCTAGTCTCCAGACACTGTAATTTGCAAAACTTAAGCCTTTCTTCGTAAGAGCACCCCTTTGTTCCATTCACTAATCTTGTTGCCCTTCTCTGTACTCGTTCCAGCAGCTCTACATCCTTCTTGAAATGAGGCCTCCAGACCTGTATACAGTACTCTAGGTGTGGCCTGACCATTGCCTTATACAATGGAATAATCACCTCCTTATCCCTGCTAGAAAAATTCATATATATCATTGACAATACACCATGTGCTACTCTTGCAGCCCGTCTGCACTGCTCAGAGAACTTCATATCTGCCTGCACAACCACCCCCAGGTCCCTTTCATTCTCTACCACTGTCAGTGTACTACCACAGAGTTGATACGTTGCTCTGGGGTTGCTGTTTCCCATGTGTAGTACTTTACATTTGTCAATGTTAAACTTCATTTGCCACCCCTCAGCCCATCTGCTCAACCTTTCCAGATCCTGTTGCAGCAGCATAGTGTCAGTAGTGTCCTTGACAACCCTGCCTACCTTTGTATCGTCTGCAAACTTCGACATTAAGCTTGATATACCATCATCAATATCATTTATCAATACAGAAAACAATAATGGACCCAACACCGAGCCCTGAGGGACTCCACTAATAACATTAGTCCACAACGAGCAGTGTCCATTGATTACCACTCTCTGTCTTCTCCCCCTCAGTCACCCCTTTAAACATCCTCTTAGGTGTACACTAGCAGAAGTATGAATGGCAGATATGTGATGATTTAAAGGTAATCACCATTTTATTAGGACTACAAAAGGGTTACACTAAGTATTATTGCTTTCTCTGCTAGTCGGATAGTTGTGCCAAGGATATGCACTATCAGAAGAGGAGTTGGCCTCAACTAAAATCATTAACACCTGGAATGAAAAATAGCAGTTGAACCTCTGGTAGATCCAAATAAAGTTTTGATTCAACCACTGCACATCAAACTGGGGCTCATGAAAAGTTTTGTGAAGGCTTTGGAAGTGAACAGTTTTGCATTCACATACTTGCAAGAGAAATTACCAAGTCAGTACAGAGAAGATTAAGGCAGGCATTTTCAGTGGTCGACACATATGGCTGGTGCAGCATAAGCCTCAGGTTTCCTTGCACCATGTGGCTAATAATAATAATAAGGCAATTTTTCAAAGATGAACAGTTCGAATATGTCCTTAGTGATAGCGAGAAATCAGCGTGGAAAGCCTTTCAAAATATTTCGACTGGTTTTCTAGGAAATGTTAAAGCCGGAAACTACAGGCAGTTTGTGGAAGATCTCATTACTTCTTACAAAAAACTGGTGCAGCATGTCATTGAAGATGCATTTCTTGCACTTACACCTGGATTTCTTCCTGTCAGACTGTTGTGCTGTCAGCAATGGAGATGGTGAGCACTTCTATCAAGAAATTGCAGCGATGGAACAAAGATACAAAAGTAAATGGAGTGCCACCATGTTATATGATTATTGTTGGATGGTGAAAAGGGATGCTCTTGAAGCTGAATACACACGAAAGGCGAAAAGGTCTGGTGTTTGATTCAGGTATGTTAGTAGCTACATCTTACTGCCATATAAATAAAAAAATACCTTGTATAAATATAAAAAAGACTTTTTTCGAAAACAAGAGCCAATCTGCCATTTTAAGCACTATTTCCATGTTTATAACCCCAAATCAATAAAGTAAACTTACTTTCATGCTTGTAACAAAATATGGCCCAAAATTTGTTGTTCACGTAATGGGCCCAGCACTGAACCCTGGGTAACCTCATTAATAACATTAGTCCAATAACATTAGTCCACGAAGAGCAGTGCCTATTGATAACCATAGAGCAGTGCCCATTGATAACCGCTCTCTGTCTTCTTCACTTACCATCCCTTTATCTACAGCAGTAACTTGCCCTTAATGCCACATTGTCCAGTTTGTGCAGCAGTCTTTTATGTGCAATGGTAATGAAAGCCTTTCTGAAATTCAAGTATATGATATTAAAATTACTTTTTGCATCCAGTTCCTCGGTCACTGAATCATAGTAACATATAGATTGGTTAGAAAAGACTGCCCCTTAAAAAATCCATGCTGTGATTGCAGTATAATTTGAATGCCTGTCTAGTTGGTCCTGTATTACCTCTTTAACCGACGATTCCATTATTTTCCCTGGAACAGACATTAAGCTAACAGGTTTTTATTACTTATCTTGCCTTTTGATCCCTCCCTTTATAAATTGCGGATACATTTGCACATCCCCTGTCCATAGGGACCTCCTCTCAATCCAAGGATGCTCTCATAATTATGGTTAAGCATTTGCGTACCTCCTTTGCTGCTCCCCTTAATATAATTTAATTATATAATTTAATTAATTAACTTAATATAATTGCAGATGATACAAAGGTTGGCAGTTGTTAATAATCGGTAAGGCAGTATCCTACTGCAACAGGATCTAGATAAGTTGGGGAAATGGGCTGAGTAGTGGCAACTGAAGTTTAACATTGACAAATGCAAAGAACTGCATGTGGGTACAGTAACCCAAGAGAAATGTACCAACTCTGTAGTACTACACCCATGGAAGTGGAGAATGAAAAAGACCCATGGGTAATTGTGCACTCAGATATGAAGTTCGCTGAGCAGTGCAAATAGGCTGCCAGAGCAGGTCGTGGAGTCTTGTCAATGATTTTGGTATTTTGATTCCTCAAAGTCTTTTGAGGAATCAACCAAACACAAGCTCTGTGCTCTCAGTACAAACATAATAGAGAACATCATATTGTTCTCAAGGGACCCATGTTTTTGCTAAGGATCAGTTCCAATCAGTCTTTTCCTTTGCCTAAAGGTCTTATCTGCAAATTCAGCCAATGTAGGTAAGTCATTCTCCTCTAAAATCTAGGTAAGTCATTCTCCTCATATATATTTGTCAGTATTTGTAAGTCCCTTCTATAATCTAAGTAACAGTTACATTCAAAAATTAGATGCTGCACTGTTTCAGGCTCTCCGCAGTTGCACAGTAGAGAAGCAGCAAGGCCAAAGTATGTAATTTAAAATTCAGACTTTCATGGCCTGAAATCAAGAAAGTTAAATTTAAGCCAGATTAAGCCACAGCATATATGATTTATTTAATTCTATCACCCTAGGCATGAATTTATTAGTTATTCTACCCTTAGTATCATTAGACCATTCCTCCTGCCAATCTACAAGGAATTGATTCTGAATTCTCTGTACATCTTTTTTAGCTGGTAACTCTAGATTAAGCGTATAGTGGTCAACAGCAGATAGCCCCTTCTGCCTATAATACTGTAAGTAGTAGGCGCCTCTGTAGCCAGGTGGGAAGGAGCAGCAGTGCGTAGCACACGCTTCTTGATTAGACTGGGGTTCGAGCCCATCACCACCAAATACGGAGGATGCGGAAAGGTCAGGGAATGACCACCGCATATCACGGAGCAATATGGCCTTAGTTGCTAATGCTCCTAAAAATCCAAATAACAAATAACAATAACTGTAAGTAGTTAAATATTATTTCGAACTGAATGGGCAGTTTGCCTGTTAGTACCTGGAGAGCTGATGTCGAAATTGTATGACATGCCCTTGATGTCTCTAATAAAAATAACCGTTGAGCTTGCACAAAATACTTTTTTACAGGGCATTTACAAATACTAGTGCCCCATGCACCTGCTGCATAGCAAACTATAGGTAAAAATATGCTTCTGCAATACATTTTTAATGTAGAAGGCTTAATGCTCCAGCACATCTTGTAATTCTAATTAATTTTCTAGTCAGTGTTTTTATTTTCTGGAGTATATATTTTGCATGGGCTACGAACTGAAACTGATCATTGACCATCATACCAAGGTGTTTATATGTACGGACAATTTTAATAGGTTGGTTATTTCATCTTATGTTTGGTGGTCTCTGTAAATTAAGGGTACCTTTAAAGAGCATTTATCTGGTTTGTATTATGGAAATCTCCAGTTTGTGGGTTACACCCCAAGTATTTAAGTCAAGAAACACATCGTTTCCATGTTCTTTCAATACAAGTCTGGAATTACCATATATGAGAACAACAAGATCGTCTACATATGCAAGTTTAGAAATACCTTCATGTTCTTTAACCAGCCACCCATCAAGGACCAGCAAACAGGGCTGAGAACGGATCCCCGAGAGCAGCCGCAAGTAACTGGTCTCGATACAGAGCAGTGTCCAGATGAGGCTACAAAGCATTTGTCCTGAAAGTAATCAGTGATAATTCTGTAAATGGGGACAGAGACCCCAGCCTCCTGGAAACTCTCCAAGACACTCTGCGACCATAAGGTGTCAAAGACCCTTTAAAGTCGACAAAGAGGCCGAGAATGTATTTAGTACTTGAAGTTGAGTATTGCTTTCTTTTGTCGCCTCTCTAAGCTGCTGTAGAAAATAGACATCCAAGAAATCCACAATAATCTTGCTAGTCTGAGTGGCCAACCACAAATTCCAGTCAACATCTGGAAAGTTAAAATGCCCAATTATGAGACATTCTGATTTACTGCCCACTCTATTTCTCTGTATAGCTGTTTGCTGTATTGATGGTGCCTCCATAGCTAGGTGGGCAGGAGCAGCAGTGCGCCGCACACGCTTCTTGATTAGACCGGGATTTGAGCCCGTGACCACCAAATACGGAGGATGCAGAAAGGTCAAGGAATGACCACCGCATATCCCTGGTGCAATATGGCCTTAGTTGCTAATGCTCCTAAAAACCAAATAACAATAACAACAACAGCTATACTGATCACAGTCATTAGGTGTATAAAACACTCCTAATCCCAGTTTCCTTTTCCCAGTGCTTATATCACACCAAACCGACCCATTATTGCACTTGTCACCTACGTCAACTGTATGCACTGCCTTAGATATAATATGCTTCTTTAACTAACAGCATAACTCCTCTCCTGTCCTGTCCTGGCTGTCCTTCCTGTATACATTGTACTCCCCATAATCAAATTGAGCTTCTTTTATGTCTGAGTGACACCACGTCTCCACTATTCCTGCAGTATCTGCATTCATCGACTTAATCAGTACTTCAAATTCATCAAATTTATTTACAATGTTCCTAGCATGAGTGTGCATGCAGTTGTACATAAACATGTTATTACTCTTAGTTACCCAAACACAGTCTCTTTATTTATTTGTTTATTTATTAACGAAGACCAGCAGTTGGGCCTGAAGTCCCAGACACCTTGCTTTCCAGGCTGCTGCATGTCCCAATAGTAGCAGTGCAAGAATCACTTTCACCTCTGCCTGTTGCTGTTGTTAATCTATTAGTCTGTGTATCCCCCTCCCCCCACAAGGAAGTTTTCTGACCTATCACTGCCTCAGTAGCACAGCAAACATTCTAGTGCCCCTTTTGTTCAAGTGTATCTCATCCCTGTAAAAACCTTCTCTCCCATTAACAATCACAGACCATGCATTGTATACATACTAAAACGCTTTTAGGGCTTAAGCCTCACGCTGCATGAAAGTTTAATAATGTACAAGTTTGTGCAGTAGCATCATGTTAGTATGCAACAAACTCTAAAACAGCATCATTTTAGATGTATCTCATATTGTGAATACCTTCATAACTTACTTATTCGAGGCAGTGCCATGATATTGCACTGCCTCCAATAAGTAACACTTCACCAATGGAGAAGACTATTGTTACTTATTCTTAGTGGATGCCACCACCCATACAATACCATTTCAAGGCTATTTGGCCTATCTTCGTTGGGAGGGTAAAGTACCCTGGTGATGCAATGATGGCAATTCAATTATGAAGTATAACTCCACAATATGAGAGATACCTGATGGTGTATGAAGTGAATCAGACTGAAATGCTTTTAGGATATAAGCCTCAGGCTGCATGAAAGTTTAACAACATATAAGTTAGTGCAATAGCATCATGTTAGTAAGCAACAAACTCTAAAATAGGTGAAAAAAGACATCGTTTTAGGCATATCTTGTATTGTGAATACCTTCACAACGAGTTGCCATGATATTTCACTACTTCGAATAAGTAATGCTTCATCAATGGAGAAGACTATCGTTACTTATTCTCAGCAGGTACCACCACCTGCAGGTACCACCACCGTTTCAAGGCTATTTAGCCTATCTTCGGTGGTTTGGTAGGTACCCTGGTGATGCAATAATGGCAATTCTGAAATGGTCTGAAGTCACAGTCAAGCAACCATAGAGCTGTAAGTTATTGGTGGAATGAAGACTGTAAGAGTGCTTGAAACAGAAAAAACCGAACATGGAATTTATTCTACAAACACCCTATCATCACTAATCTTGTAATTTATGAGACTTTAGCCAAGTCCTGCCACATCAGAAAGAAAGCTAAAAGAGACTTCCTGAATTAGATTTACAAGCCCAGTTAACAAAAATATTGATGTAAGAATAATATGGAGAAAAGTAAACCAATTAAGTGGCAAATTTCCTCCATTATCCTCTTCACTTTTCATCTGGAATAGGCAGGCGTGTTCTATTTCTGCAGAGATTGCAAATGCAATCTCTAGTGACCATAACCCTAGTGACCATATTTTCACAGTTATCTTCCCCCCGACTGCATATGATCCATCATTCCAGAAAAAAATTAAAGCTTTAGCTAATTTCATCTAAATTAAAGCTTTAGCTGAAATATCCCAACTGAACTTCAGAACCACACTTTTGTTCTACAATCAACAATGCTCGAACTTCAGGAAGCCATAATCTACCTCAAAGAACAGTGCTGCTGGGCCTGATGGATGCTACAAAATTTAGATAATAAATCATTGTTGTCGCTTGGGCGTTCTACAATTATGCCTTCATTGAACATTCATTTCCAGTTCCTGACATTACTTCTATATACTGAAAATTCCTAAACCAGGTAGAGATAGGTCTATACTTGTGAGAAACAAGTTTCTCACAGGTATAGACCCAGTTCCCATATCAGCTGCTTGGGTAAAATCATAGAAAAAATTATACACTGTCGACCAATTTTGTATCTCGATTCCCAAAATGTAAACTCTGGTAATCAGTTTGGTTTTAGGAAAAATCGATCATCCTTGGATCTCATGGTCCAAATAGTCAAAGCTGAATCAAGCATCAGGAATGTGTTTATCCAAAACGAGCATCTCGTCATGGTATTGAATTAAATAGAGAAAGCCATTGACACCATATGGTGTTTTACTATCTTGAAAGATCTTCATTCCCTTGACATGTGAGGCCACTTACCATATTTCATTCAGAACTTCCTTTGGCATAGAACCTTTCAAGTTTACTCTCGGAGGTCCTCTTGCAAATCTATATACAAAAGGAAGGAGTTCCACAAGGTTCTGTTTTCATTGCCACCTTATTTGCAATAAGAATAACCATAATGAGCAGAAATGTTCCCAATACTGTAAACATCATACCACAATGCTGATAATTAGCATTAGCATTAGTAGAGGCATTTGATGCAAGAAAGCAAGCTTATGCAGCATCAGCCAAAAAAAAAAAAAAAAAAAAAACCCACTTCCACTTCACCCCTCTGTTCGTTCAAAATACCTGTCCAGCTGAGCCTTAAACTTATTTAGGCTATCAACCTCCACCACAAGGGATGGCAGTCTGTTCCACCAACCAACCACCCGCTGGCTAAAGGCAAATTTCCGCACGTCTATCCTACATCTGTCTTTCCTCAATTTGAATTTATGCCCTCTCAGGTGATTTTTCTGAGCAAGAGGCAGAATCCCATCAGCATTGAGCATGCTCAAACCATTCAAGGCTTTATACACCTATATCGTATCACCTCATCGGTGCCTAGTCTCCAGACACTGTAATTTGCAAAACTTAAGCTTTTCTTCATAAGAGCAACCCTTTGTTCCATTCACTAATCTTGTTGCCCTTCTCTGTACTCGTTCCAGCAGCTCTACATCCTTCTTGAAATGAGGCCTCCAGACCGTATACAGTACACAAAGTGTGGCCTGACCATTGCCTTATACAAGGGAATAATCACCTCCTTATCCCTGCTGGAAAAATTCCTGTATATCATTGACAATACTCCATGAGCTACTCTTGCAGCCCGTCTGCACTGCTCAGAGAACTTCATATCTGCCTGCACAATCACCCCCAAGTCCCTTTCATTCTCTACCACTGTCAGTGTAGTACCACAGAGTTGATACGTTGCTCTGGGGTTGCTGTTTCCCATGTGTAGTACTTTACATTTGTCAATGTTAAACTTCATTTGCCACCTCTCAGCCCATCTGTTCAACCTTTCCAGATCCTGTTGCAGCAGCATAGTGTCAGTAGTGTCCTTGACAACCCTGCCAACCTTTGTGTCATCTGCAAACTTGGACATTAAGCTTGATATACCATCATCAATATCATTTATAAATACAGAAAACAATAATGGACCCAACACTGAGCCCTGAGGGACTCCACTAATAACATTAGTCACGATGAGCAGTGTCCATTGATTACCACTCTCTGACTTCTCCCCCTCAACCACCCCTTTATCCATAGCAGCAATTTGCCTCCAATGTCACACTGCTCCAATTTGTGTAGCAGTCTTCCATGTGCAACAGTATCAAAAGCCTTTCTAAGATCCAAGTATATAATATCAAAGTTATTCCCTGCATCCAGTTCTTTTGTGACTTCATCATAGTATCCAATCAAGTTGGTCAGGCAAGACTTCCCCTTAACAAAACCATGCTGTGTCTGAGCTATAACTGAAGTCTTGTCTAAATGATTCTGCAGTGCTTCTTTAACCAGTGCCTCCATTAATTTTCCTGGAACAGAAGTTAAGCTCACAGGTCTATAATTACTTGTGTCAGCCTTTGATCCTCCTTTGTGAATTGGGGTCACATTTGCACATTTCCAGTCTATGGGTACCTCCCCTGAGTCCAAGGAAGCTCTCATAATTATGGCTAAGGGTTTGCTTACTTCCTTTGCTGCCTACTTTAATATAACTGGATAGATCCCATCCACCCCGGGTGCCTTTCTTGTGTTTATCTTCAACAGTTTCTCCTCCACTTTACTCCCAGTTATTTCAAGATTCTGTAGCTGACTGCTAGAGTTGAATACACCTCTGGCATTCCCCTTGCTGAATAAGTCCTCATGTGTGAATGTCGATGCAAAATATTCATTTAGTTTGTTAGCTACCTGAGCAGGATCATCAACAGTTGACCCATCAATATCAAGTGGACCAATCTGATTCATCCCCTTCCTTCTAGAGTTTACATAAGTAAAGAACTCTCTGCTGTTTTTCTTTGCATCCCTTGCCAAGGATTTCTCGTAATCTGCCTTCGCCTGCCTAACCTCCTTTGTAACTTGGTTGCATATCAACTTGTATCTATCATAGGCTTCTGTGTCATGTGTTAATTTGTAAGTATCCCATGCATTTTTCTTCTCTGCCATATGCCTCATTAGTTCATCTGACATCCATTTTGGCCTAAACCTTGAACAATATTTCTTAGTTGGTATGTAAAGCCTAGTAGCTTCCAAGATAAGTTCTTTGAATGCTTCCCATTTTGAATTTGCTGTTGGTAACATCATCAGTTGGTCCCACTGTATAGAATTTAAATACTGTCTCAGTCCGTCGTAGTCGCCTTTACGGAAGCAATAACCCTTCCCTTTACCCCTAATGGTAGTTACCTCTTTGAGTAAATCCCACTTCTGCACACTGTGATCACTTCCACCTAGTGGTTCATTTATCTGCAGATTCTTAATGCATGAAGAATCACTGCTGATAATCAAATCAAGAGTATTACTCCTTCTAGTTGCCTCCCGAACATGCTGATGTAGAAAACAATCATCCAATAAATCCACAAAAGCCCTGCTAGTGTGTGAGTGACTGGCCCCCAAATTCCAGTCAATATCTGGGAAATTAAAATCTCCCATTATAAGACTCTCTGATTTACTGGCCCACTCTATTTCCCTGTACAGTTCCTTATTATACTCATCAGAGTCATTAGGCCTATAGCACACTCCTACTCTCAATTTTGATCTCCCAGTGCTTATGTCACACCAAACTGACTCAACACTGCACTGTCCAGCGATGTCGACTGGCTTCACTTCCTTGGTTTTTATGTGTTTCTTAACTAATAGCATAACCCCTCCCCCCTTCCTATCCTTTCTGTAGACGTTGTACTCCCCAAATTGCAGTTCTGCATCCCTTATATCTGTGTGACACCACGTCTCTGATATCCCAACAATATCTGCCTTTGATGTTTTGAGCAATACCTCAAATTCATCAAATTTATTTACTAAACTCCTAGAATTGGTGTACACACAAGTATACCTGCACCTGTTTCTATTCTTAGCTACCCTAACACAACCCATGTGTTTACTTGTACCGCAATGGCTCCCAGCAGTCTCTGAAATACCATGCATCTTGTTTTTCAGGCTTCTGCTCATTCTAATAGAAGCAGTGCAAGAATCTCTTTCACCTCTGCCAGTGGCTACTGTCAATCTATTGGTCTTTGTCTCCCCCCAAGCTAGCAGTTTTCCGACCCACCTAACACTGCCTCGATAGCATCAGCAAATATTCTTGCACCCTTTCTATTTAAGTGTATCCCATCCCTGTAGAAGCAATCTCTCCTGTTAACAAGTACAGTCCAGGCTGAAAAAAATTCTACCCCTTGAGCCTTGCACAATCTTTCCAGGGCCGAATTGATCGACAAGGCTCTCATCATATACTCCCTCCTATCGTGTCTGGGCAGAATTGCAGACACTTTCAAATTCAACCCTAATTCTCGGCTTTTGTTCAACAGTGACCTGTACTTGTTAAGTAATTCTGCCGGTCTCCTACTCTTAATATTATTAGTACAACTATATCAACTTTTGTGCCCTTAAAAGATGATATTCGCTCTACAACGTCATCAACCTTTGCCCCTGGCAGACATACCCTGGTCCTGTTCCACCTATCTTTTTTACAAAGCATGTTCCCCGTTTCCCTGACAATAGAGTCACCAACAACTACTAGTTCCTTCGGGACCAGCACATTCTGCCTTGGGGGTTGTCTCTGTGTCACGCGATGCCCAAGTACAAGCTCTGGCGTTGATGTGGCAGCCGAGAGCTTGATGGGCCCCTCAATTTAGTTCCTTCGAGGGCATCCACCCTGTCCTTCAAGCTCTCATATAGGCCCACAAGAACGCCGAGTTGTTGCCTGATATCGATACACTCCTTGCATCGCGCACACACAAAGACATCCCCCTTGGCAGTATCATGTCCCGTACCCGATTGCTCTGCAAACATCAAGCATAAAGTGCATTTTATAAGGCTGTGAGTCAGAGGACAACTGCCCCCCTCAGTTCTGCTCTGAGCCACAGCGCTTCCATTAGCTTGAGCCTTTTGCTTTGCTGCTCTGGTCTGAGTCATGATTCTATTAATTAGAATGTGATAAACATGTAATCTGACTGTTTCTTGCAGTTCACAAAATGAGATTCATTGAGAGGAAACTCCAAATCTTAATTAATAATATTGAGCTATGAATGGCACAAAATGTGTACTTACTATCAGAAATCTTGTGTGATTCATTTTTGTAACAAAGAGAAATGCATCCTTATTTAGAGCTACATTAACAAATCTCCTAGTGTAATACACTTTTTGTAACAAATGGAAGATGCATCCTCATCAAGATATACATTTAACAAATCATCCTATCTCAATCGTGAATAGCATTTGCTTCCTTGATCTGGTTTTTGATAGTTGAACTTAGAATGTGATAAACATGTATGGACTGCTTGCCAAAAAAAAAAAAAAAAAAAAATTAATATATTCTAAGTTATTTCTTCTGCAACATGGGGTGCAGGTTGTTGCACCTAATTTCATTTATATAGGGTTCTAATTAGATCCAGTACTCCACTCAAGCTAGTGGAAAATGAAAAAAAACTTGGGGGTAATTGTGCTTAAGATGCGAAGTTCTCTGAGCAATGTAGGCAAGCTGCCAGGACAGCTTATGCACCTGGAAGGTGATCTGATTAAAATGTTTAAGGCTTTGAATGGATTGAGCAAGCTCTATGCTGATGGCTGTTGTTTGTTGTTGTTGTTTGTCATTTGGTTTTTAGGTGCATTAGCAACTAAGGCCATATTGCTCCGGGATATGCGGTGGTCATTCCCTGACCTTTCCGCATCTTCCGTATTTGGTGGTGATGGGCTCGAACCCCTGTCTAATCAAGAAGCGTGTGCTACGCACTGCTGCTCCTTCCCACCTGGCTACGGAGGCGTGTCTATGCTGATGGCATTCTTACTCTTCCTTATACTATTTAAATTTATGTCCCCACACACGAGGGGGCATAAATTTAAATTGAGAATAGATGTGCAGAGCATGTGGTTGATTGTTGGAACAAACTTCCATCTATTGCTGTGGAATGGGCAGTTCTATTAAATTAAAGAAAGAACTAAACAAATTATTGTAGGGGATGGATAGGTGATTTTATTTTTGCGCGATGCTTTGAGCTTGCTTTTTTGCATCATATGCAACTACAGTCGATTCTGGTTATTTGGGACACATTGGGACTAGTGCATTTTGGCCCGATTAAGTGGCTGCCCCAATTATGCAAAGTGTCACATAAATAGTTAAAAATACAATGGACCCCTTGCTTTACGATTGATTTTCTGTATGATCAAATCACATTACAATGGACTCACCATAGTAAAATACCACTCACTATACGATATGTAGTAAGCGCCGGTTATTGTGATCACATTTGTGAATTGAATTTTAATTCTATTAAACAGCAATTCTAATTACGAAAAATAAGAGGAATGTTATCCACAGGCTATAAAAAGTAATGTATATCAAGCACACTTTCTTTACACTTTATTCATTATTTTTTACTGAATAGTAAATGTTTTACTGTTCAGTAAAAAAGATAAGCAATCAATAACAGAGAACACAGCACACATGCAAATTGTAAGTAGCGCGATACTTGCAAGTGAGAACAGAGTAACAAGTTATGAAGCTTAAAAAATAGGAATGAAGAGAGATTCTAAAAATTTGTTTTTTATATGATTGAAGATTTCATGGAAGGGGAAACACATTGCACCATAATGTGAAAACCCACAGAATTCCAGCTACAGGCATTATCGCAAATTCAATAAGGTCGAGTTTACAATCCATTTATAATAGATTGCACTAACAGAAAAGCCCAATAAACAGGGAACTGCTAATTGTTTTTATTGTTTTATGGTTGTGACCTCCAAAAATCCGACCGAACCACATAGTATGGTTGGAGACAATCGTAGGGTAATCTCGATTGCTGCAGTCTCCTGCCCCGATTAAATGGCACGTTGTCCCAATTAAGCGAAGTAAACCCTGGCTGTTTTCTCAGTTGGGTTCTGTTCTTTAAGATTTGTCCCAAATAAACGGCTGCCTCGATTAACCAGTGGTCCAACTAACCGGAATCCACTGTACTATAATAATTGTAATAATAATAATTTTACACTTCAGAGTTAACTTACCTTAATTTTCTGTATGTTTTTGTGCACCTCCTTTCTGTTTTCTGTAACACCACGTGGTTCTTGTGGTTTCCAAATTTAAATCAAAGTCTTCACAATAGCCCTTATGGATAATTTTCATCAGAAAGCCAATACAGTAACCCCCGCTATTCACGGTCGCTGATTTAATATAAAATGAAACCTAAAAAAAATGTGAATTTTAAAGCGCCGTGAACATTTTCCGCCATAAAAAAACATGAGCGCAGCTAAAATTATCTTTCCTGCTCAGTGGGTGGGGGGAGAGGGGTGACAAAATCGCGAGCGTGGATGTTTCTTGCTAATCCTTGTTCAGTATGTGTTATGCACTTGTCATGGAAGGTTTCATCATTTGCTTTTAATTTATATGCTTATAAATTGAATAAATTTATAAATTGATATGCTTACAAAAGTGATAAATCTACCGTTTTTCAGTGTAAAACAGACTTTTTCGAGTGTGTTAATGGAAGAAAGTGACTTTATTGTGGACAAGTTCTTTCTAACCCGTACAAAAATATGGCTACGAATAACAAGGGAAATGTGAAAAGATATAAGAAGGTGATGACATTAGCAAATAAAATTGAGTTATTAGATAAAATTTCTAATGGTGAAAATGTCTCCTCAGTGGCAAAACATTATAAAATCAATGAGTCAATGGTACGATTAATCAAGAAATCGGGAAAAAAATCCGCCATAGTGTCCGTGAAAACGCGCTAATTGCTTAAAAAATTTGCTCTGTAACTCGTGATGTTAAATTAGAAAAAAATGGAAAAAGCTTTAAATCTGTGCATAGAAGACCGAACTCAAAATAAAATTCCTTTAAGTTCACTCATCATTCGTGAAAAGGCAAAACTCCTTTATCAACACTTTAGCGAAACTGGTGATAGCACTGGCGGGATAAGTTTTTTTAGCTAGCAAAGGTGCTGGTTTGAAAGATTTGTTTGAAATTTCTAATAAATATTACATTTAATATTAAATTGTTTCTTATTTTCATTTCAATGCCATATGCTTGCATTTCACTATGTACTGTCTATGTACATAGTCATATTATGAAGGTACATATAATACATACATAGACAAAGTTTTAGACTAGTTTTTCTTATATATTTCATACTTTGCAACAGAACCCCTTTATTACTATGGCAGCCATAACTCAGTATTCACGTTTTCGGTATTCGTGGCATTTCTCAGGAACGTAACTCCTGCGAATAATGGGGGTTTACTGTATTGTATTAAAATTTATTATTGTGACTTCATAGTGCAATCCTGTTATAACCCTACAATTGCTAATGGGATTTCGTTCATGTTTTAATTTCACCCTACAAGCCTGATGATTGGTTTCAGTTAAACAGACAGTTTTTAAATCCTGTACAGTGGGATGAACTGATGATGTTACCAACAGCAAATTCTAAGTGGGAAGTATTCAAGGAATTAATTGTGAAAGGTACTAAAAGTTTCATACCTATTGAGAGGCGCCTCCGTAGCCAGGTGGGCAGGAGCAGCAGTGCGTAGCACACTTCTTGATTAGACTGGGATTCGAGCCCGTGACCACCAAATACGGAGGATGCAGAAAGGTCAGGAAATGACCACTGCATATCCCCGGAGCAATATGGCCCTAGTTGCTAATGCTCCTAAAAACCAAATAACAACAACAACCTATTAAGAACTTTTGTTCAAGGTTTAGGCCTAAATGGTTGTCAAATGAACTAATGAGACTCGTGACACAGAAGAAAAATTCATGGGATGCATATAAATTATCAAGACATAAAATATCAGGCGACACAGAAGCCTATGGCAGATATAAGTTAGTCTCTAATCAAGTCACAAAGGAGGTTAGGCAGGCAAAGGCAGATCGCAAGAAATCTTTGGCAAAGGATGCTAAGAAAAATAGCAAGGATTTCTTTACTTTAATTCTAAAAGGAAGGGGATGAATCTGATTGTTCCACTTGATCTCGATGGTTCCACTCTTGATGATTCTGCTCAGATAGCAAACAAACAGAATGAGTATTTTGCATCTACATTCACACATTAGGAGTTATTAAGGATTGAAAATGCCAGAAAGTTATAAAATTGTAGCAGAGTGCTTAATGATTTTGTAATAACTGAGAGCGAAGTGGAGGAGAAAGTGTTGAAGTTAAACATAAGAAAGGCACCTGGGGTGTATGAGATCTATCCAGTTATATTAAAGTAGGCTGCAAAGGAAGTAAGCAAACCCTTAGCCATAATTATGAGAGCATCCTTGGACTCAGGGGAGGTCCCCACGGACTGAAAAAAGTGCAAATGTATCCCCAATTCACAAAGGGGATCGAAGGGTGACACGAATAATTATAGACCAGTTAGTTTAACTTCTGTTCCGGGTAAAATAATGGAGTCACTGGTTAAAGATGCATTGCAGGATCATCTAGACAAGACTGCTGCAATAATTCAGACACAGCATGGGTTTGTTAAGGGAAAGTCTTGTCTGACAAATTTGATAGGATATTATGATGTGGTTACAAAGGAACTGGATGCAAAAAATAATTTTGATATCATATACTTGGATTTCAGGAAAGCGTTTGACACTGTTTTGCCTTGAAGACTATTGTACAAATTGGAGCAGAATGGTATTAAGGGTAAGTTGCAACAATGGATAAAAGGATGGTTGAGTGGGAGAAGAGAGAGGGTGGTAATCAATGGGCGCTGCTCTTCGTTGACTAATGTTATTAGTGGAGTCCCTTAGGGTTCAGTGTTGGGTCCACTGTTGTTTTGTATATTTATCAATGATATTGATGAAGGTATATCACTCTTAGTGTCGAAGTTTGCAGATGATACAAAGGTTGGCAGGGTTGTTAATGACAGTAATGGCAATGTACTACTAGATCCTGTTGCAGTAGTACAGTAATGGCAATGTACTACTGCAACAGGATCTAGAAAATTTGAGAAGATGGACTGAGAAGTGACAACTGAAGTTTTACGTTGACAAATGCAAAGTCCTGCATATGGGTAGAAGTAGCAGAGGAATGTATGGACTGCGTGGTACTACCCTTAAGGTGGTAGAAAATGAAAAAGACCTGGAAGTAATTGCACAGTCAGATATGACGTTTTCTGAGCAATGGAGACAAGCTGCCAGGGCAGGTCGTGGGGTTTTGTCAGTGATATACAAGAATTTTGCTAGCAGGGAAAAGGGGGTGATTGTCCCTCTGTATAAGGGAATGACCAGGCCACGCCTTGAGTCATGCGTACAGGTCTGGAGGCCTCATTTTAGGAAGGAATGTTGATTTGCTTGGGCATGTACAGAGAAGGGCAACAAGATTGGTGAGGAAAATGAAGGGATCCTCTTACCAAGAGAGGCTTAAGTTCTGCAAATTGCAGTGGCTGGAGACTAGGCACCTGCGCGGTGATCTGATTGAGGTGTATAAGGCCTTGAGTGGATTGAGCACGCTGAATTCTGATGGGATTCTTCCACTTGTTCAGATTATGAACCTAAGGGGACATAAATTCAAATTAAGAAAAGACAGATGTAGAATAGATGTGCGGAAATTTGGCTTTAGCCAGCAGGTGGTTAATTGCTGGAACAAACTTCCATCTGTCGTTGTGGAAGTTGATAGGTTGAATAAATTTAAGGAGGAAATGGACAGGCATTTGGAGGGAATGGTGTGATTTTTTTTTTTTTTTTTTTTGGCTGATGCTGCATAAGCTCATACACTTGCTTTCTTGCATCAGATGCCACTATTACTACTACTAAACCTCAAATCACTGAAAAAGTATTAAGAGTAAATTGATGTGATTCACTTCAATAAGTATTTAATCTGTCATGTGGTCTAACAGTTTTTAATTTCCTTTAAATCATAGTTAATGGTTAACCAAGTTTTCCTCCTTTCATATAATTAGTAATTAAATTATGTTATTTCTTTAGGGTATTTTTGTTAACTATATGCTTTATTGTTTATTTTTTTTCTTTTCAGGTTTGGTAACAGTGACCAGCTATCAGCTGTATTGGAAGTGCTTACTGTCTTGCCAGAAGAGGTACATTAATTAAATTTGGTGTCCTCACACACATGCACACACGCGCGCGCGCACGCACACACACACACACACACACACACACACACTTTTTGCCTTTGGGTCCCATTAAATTATTTAATTTATTAAATATTTTAAGTTTCTTATATTTGTTGCCCTACCTAGTTTGCAGTATGTGATGTTATAATGACCTGTATATGCTTGGGTGATTTTTTTTTTTTTTTTTATCAATCTTCTGATTTATCAAATCAGAAGATTGAAGTCATTTTATAGGAATCTAACTACCGTGTCATACCAATCTTCTGATTTATCAAATCAGAAGATTGATAGCACAGATGAAATTCTAAACTTACAAATTTTACACTAAAATGCATACGGGAAGGTATAAAGTTAGCCGAGCAATTAGAATCTTATTTTTTGAATGCAGATTCTTGAATGAAAGGAGCCGAAAGTTCAAAAGGGAGCTTCAAAAATGTTTAGTTCCATACATTGACATTCAGAAAGATTTATGAAGCAAAAGCAAGCAAACCAAACCAGATTACTGATTTTTTAAAGATGGCAAGAAGATACACGAAATCCAGAATGGTGTATTTTTATTAATTTTGTTAACGAAATATTGTATTTTTATTAATTTTGTTTACGAAATAGCATATTTTTGTTAGCTTTTGGAACCTAACCTCCTTTTTGTAGCTTTTGGAACCTAACCTCCTTCTGTATAACACGGTTTTGCCAACACAACATTTTATAGGAATCTAACTACCGTGTCATACCAGGTTACCTGTACTTTGCATTGTGAATGATAAACTTCAGTTGTCACTTCTCAGCCCATCTGCCCAACTTTTACACATCCTGTTGCAGCAGCATACTGTCGTTACTGTTACTAACAACCCTGTCAAACTTTGTATCATCTGCAAACTTTTAACAACAATAGGCCCAACACAGAACCCTGGGGGACTCCACTAATAACATTAGTCCGTGACAAGCAGTGTCCATTGATTACCACTCTCTGTCGTCTCCCACTCAACCATTCCTTTATCCATTGCAGCAACTTACCCTTAATGCCATACTGCTCCAATTTGTACAGTAGTTTTCCATAGTATGAACCAGAGCTATAATGCTCAATACATTCTACGTTGATATCAATATTTGTAAAAGAATGAGAAGTTTACCTCAATATGATACGTAGAACACTTCCATACGATACTCTCCATATATTGATATCAACGTAGAACATATTGAGCATTATAGTTCTGGTTCATACTATCAAACTCGATACTGATTAATTATACAAAGCTTCCTATTAAGGAAATTTTTCATTTAATTAAACTCTTAGTTGAAGCCAACTATATCACCTTTTGAGACAAAGTATACAAACAAATTTTTGGTTTGCCAATGGGATTACGCCTGAGCCGCCTAATTGAATCTCAACAATTGAATGTATATACATTTGATGCCTTTTCTACTCCATATCACATACTATGGGAGGTATTTAGATGATGTTGTAGTCATTACTGATAGTAGCACTATCCAAGACATTTTACATTCGTTTAATAATATTCATTCTAGACCCATTTACATTGGAGAGGGATAATACTGATACTAAGTCATTAAATTTTCTAAATTTCACACTTACTTGGGACGTGAATAAAATCCAATTTAACATCTATCATAAACCTACAAACACTGGCATGCCTCTACATTTTAACAGCTATCACCTATTCACCTACAAAAGATCGATTATCTTTAATCAATTTCTCACTGCTTATAAACATTCAACGACAGAATCTGCTTTGGGCTCAAAAATGCAAATATTAACCAGCAGATTCTTAAACAGGGGTTATCCACTTGCTATAATAGACAGAATTAGGGTACAAGCTAAGATTAGAATACAAAAAATACACCAACCAACAATAGTAATATCAAAAAATACTTTATTTCTGTCACATATGTTGAACAGTGGCACGAACAACTTAACAGATTCTTTAAAGATACCGAATTTAAAATTGTAGCCAGGCCAATATGGAAATTACACACTATACTGAACAATTGCTCAGTCCTTTCTTTGTTTGCAACACAAATAAGTGACCTAGTATACAACATTTCTTGCGGTGATTGCGACTCGTCTTATCAGTGTTCTACCCAGTTTCCGTTGAATTTTCATGTTAATCAACACGTGGCCCCAGTTCATGCTTCTCGTTCAGCACCGTCAGAATTAGCCTTTCAGGCTGTTAATGAAAAACATACTTTTTTGTTTAACGAAGCCAAAATACTTAAGTGTCCAACATAATTATATGGACTATTAATTGCAGAAACCATCGAAATTAAATTACATGAGAATTTTGTTAATGTTCACCGACCATATCTAATCTCAGACTCTTGGTCCTTTACACGCATGCACGAAGACAAATAATCCCTATTTAAGTTCCATGCTCACTCCTATTCGTTAATTTTCATTCCTGTGATCATGACATATTTTCGAAAAGCATTGTCAACTTCAGGAAGGAAAATTGTTTTGCATTTTTTTTGTTAAATTAATTTTTTACTTAATTTTTAATTGCGTTAAAATTGATTTTTAATTGTGTTTATTTCAATTTTAATTATTTCTTACTGTAATGTAAGATTTTCGATTTTTTTAAAATTGTTTTCGTTTTAATTTCTGGAGAGTATCATACGGAAGAGTTCTACGTATCATATTGAGGTAAGTAGTCTTCCCTGTGCAACAGTATCAAAAGCTTTCCTGGAATCCAATTATATGATATCAAAATTATTTTTTGCATCCAGTTCTTTTGTGACCATGTCGTAGTATCCAATGAAATTGTTCAGACAAGACTTCCCCTTAACAAACCCATGCTGTGTCTGAATTGTTACTGCTGTCTTGTCTAGATGATCCTGCAATGCTTCTTTAACCACTGGCTCCAGAAGTTTCCCTGGAACAGAATTTAGACTAACAGGTCTGTAATTACTCGTGTCACCCTTTGAACCCCCTTTGTGAATTGGAGATACATTTGAATATCATCCAATCCATGGGAAATTCCCCAGAGTCCATGGATGCTCTCATAATTGTGGCTAAGGGTTTGCTTAATTCCTTTGCTGCCTCCTTTAATTTAACTGGATAGATTTCTTCTACCCCAGGTGCCTTTCTTATATTTAACTTAAACAATTTCTCTTCCACCTTGCTCTTAGTTATTAAAAAGTCTTTTAACCCCCTGTTAGAGTTTGATAAACATCTGGCCCACTCCTCGTGTGTGTGTGAATGTAGATGCAAAATACTCATTTCTTTTGGCAGCTATCTGAGAATGAACATCTACAGTCAAACCATTGATATCAAGTGGACCAATCTGATTTATCCCCTTACTTTTTTAGAGTATATATAAGTAAGGAAGGGAAATTAATGGAGGCACTGGTTAAAGAGGCACTGCAGGATCATCTAGACAAGACTTCAGTTATAGCTCAGACACAGCATGGTTTTGTTAAGGGGAAGTCTTGTCTGATCAATTTGATTCGATACTATGACGTGGATGCCTCCGTAGCCAGGTGGAAGGAGCAGCAGTGCGTAGCACACGCTTCTTGATTAGACTGGGGTTCGAACCCATCACCACCAAATACGGGGGGTGCGGAAAGGTCAGGGAATAACCACCACATATTCCCGGAGCAATATGGCCTTAGTTGCTAAAGCTCCTAAAAACCAAATAACAAACAAATAACAATAACTATGACATGGTCACAAAGGAACTGGTTGCAGGGAATAACTTTGATATCATATATTTGGATCAGTTTTCCATGTGTATCAAAAGCCTTTCTAAGGCTTTTGATACACATGGAAAACTGCTGTGGAAATTGGAGCAGTGTGGCATTGGAGGCAAACTGCTGCTATGGATAAAGGGATGGTTGAGTGGTAATCAATGGACACTGCTCTTCGAGGACTAACCTCAGGGTTAAATGTTGGATCCATTGTTCTTTTCTGTAGTTATAAATGATATTGATGATGTATATGAGGCTTAATGTCCAAATTTGCAGACAATATGAAGGTTGGCAGGGTTGTTAAGGACACTGACTGTACACTGCTCCAACAGGATCTAGAAAAGTTGAGCAGATGGGCTGAGAGGTGGCAAATGAAGTTTAACCTACACAAATGTAAAGTACTACATATGGGAAGCAGTAACCCCAGAGTAACGTCTCAACTCTGTGGTACTACACTGACAGTGGTAGAGAATGAAAAGGACCTGGGTGTAATCGTGCAGGCAGATATGAAGTTTTCTGAGTAGTGCAGACGGTCTGCAAGAGTAGCTCATAGTGTCTTGTTAATGATATACAGGAATTTTTCTAGCAGAAAGAGGCGATTATCCCCTTGTATAAGGCAATGGTCGGGCCACACCTTGAGTACTGTATATAGGTCTGGAGGCCTCATTTCAAGAAGGATGTACAGCTGTTGCAACGAGTACAGAGAGGGGCAACAAGATTAGTGAATGGAACGAAGGGTTGCTCTTACGAAGAAAGGCTTAAGGTTTGCAGATTACAGTGTCTGGAGACTAGTTACCTGCGAGGTGATCTGATTGATATGTATAAAGCCTTGAATGGTTTGAGCATGCTCAATGCTGATGGGATTCTTCCTCTTACTCAGAATAATCACCTGAGAGGGCATAAATTCTAATTGAGGAAAGACAGTTGTAGGATAGATGTGCAGAAGTTTGTCTGTAGCCAGTCTGTTCCATCTTGATTGGTGGAACAGACTTCTATCTTTTGTTGTGGAAGTTGATAGCCTAAATAAATTTAAGGCTGAGCTGGACAGGTATTTGAATCGAATGGAGGGGTGAAATGGGAGTGGTTTTGTTTTTGGCTGTGTTGCATAAGTTTTCTTTCTTGCATCGTATGCCTCTACTAATGCTAAAAAAAAAAGTCTGTTTTTCTTTGCGTCCTCTGTCAAAGATTTCTCATAATCTGCCTTTGCTTGCCTAACCTTCATTGTGACTTGACAGACTAGCTTGTATCTACCAAAGTCTTCTGTGTCGCCTGACAATTTAAGTGCATCCCATGCATTTTTCTTCTCTGCCATGAGTGTCATCAGTTCAGCTGACATCCATATGGGCCTAACGCTAGAACAATATTTCTTAGTTGGAACAAAAAGCCTAGTAGCTTCCAAAATTACTTCCTTGAATGCTTCCAATTTAGAATTTGCTGTTGGTAACATCATCAGTTTGTACCACTGTATAGAACATAGAAAAATCTCTATGACCACTGTAGTCACAGAGATTTTTCTATTTGCTTTACGAAAGCAAAAATCCTACCCTTTACCCCAGTTACATCTTTAAGTTAATCCTACATCAGTACACTGTGATCCTGCCACCTAGTGGTTCCTTTATCTGTAAATTCTTAATGCATAAATAATCGCTGCTGATAATCAGACCAAGTTTATTTTTATTCAAAGTGCTCACCACATGGTTTAATAAGTGCATTCAACCATGTGATGAGCACTTTGAATAAAAATAAAACAGTTTTTGAGCATGTTGCTTTGTGTTCCTTTTATTACAACAGCCCAGGAATTTTATTGCCACACCTCATGCATGCATGCATTTCCCTCTTCAATATCAGCTTCTTCAGTTGACCTTTTAGTATGCTCTCTCTCTCTCTCTCTCTCTCTCTCTCTCTCTCTCTCTCTCTCTCTCTCTCTGTGGGCACTGGTACGTGGTGAGGAGACCTCCCAGTGATGCTGCTGGTCATCCTGATTAGCATCACTGGGATCCAATGCCTGCAGCCTATCCAGGCTAATACCATAGGAATCCAGCCTGTTTACCATTTGCACTGACCCCTGGGGATCCTGGTGGTTGGGGGGCCAGCTTCAACACACCACTTTGGCCGCTGCTTCGACAAGACGGGTGGTCTTGGATGGCCCTGCAAGGATCAATCATCTAGTAGGTTTGCCTGCAAGGATCAACCATGTGAATGCCATGCCCTACACTCATGGTCTGAGGGACAGGATTCAAGCTGGCAGTGGTGTGGGTATGGTGTCTGTGTAGCACTGGTGTCCCACTCCTTAGTACATTTATTGCTTGCTTGGTAGTGGGCATCCCTTTTGGGCTCCATGGTGGTTTGGGAGCCTGGGTGCTGAATACACAAAAAAAATTTATAAATCCTGATAGTTATTTCTTCTGGGGTCCCAATCAGGGCTCTGTCTGAAAATTTGATTAGATAATGTCACTTCTACTAAATGGCAGAAAACAGAAGTTGTCCAACTTCATTACATATTAATCATTCAACTAGTGAGATGCCCTTAGGAAAAATGTGACCCTTCTTTATCTGGAATGGTTAGCAGGCACTCCTAAAATCTGTCAAATGGCTTCAGTCAGGCACTTGTATTTTTGTAGAGGGAAGTATGTAGCCCGACAGACAAAAGTGACACATTCATTGCAGCCCCTGCTAGCCACATCTATTGGGAGAATGCCTATCACAGTTAACCCCCACAAGGCACTTAACTCATCCCGAAGTGTCGTTGCCGAATGAGATCTCATGGACGTGTCAAAAGAGGAAATCTTTTCTGAATTGCAACCCCAAGAAGTAACAGCTGCAAAACAAATCTTCATGTGTAGGGATGGGAAACTTGTTCTGACTGTAAACATCAACATTCAGTTCACAAACATCTCCTAATGAGATCAAAGCAGGCTACATTAACTGTCCGGTGCATCCATATGTATACCAAATTCTTAAAGGTTCTTTTAGTGCCAGAAATATGGTCACTCGCAAATGGGCTGTCAGGGAGTTGTTGCATGCACTCGATGTGCTGCAAAGGACCATGAAACTAGCATGTTCAGCCCCAAAACTGCCTGTGTTAAGCAATGGAAACATCCTGCATACTCAAAAGCATGCAGGAGTTGGAAGGAAGAAAAACAAAGACTTAAGGCAGGGCTAAACTTGTATCCTGAGGCAAAAAATGTGGTGAAACATATAAATGCAAACAAATCAACCTGCACTCAGGGGGAAGCAGAAAGATGTTCCTTTGGAACTTAGACCAAAATGACAATACAGCTTCTTCCAGCAACATTTCTTCTGGATTTTTTAATGTCTGTCTATTTGATACACTGCTTTTATCACTCCCCACATCAAATTTTAAAGTAAATGCCTTTATAGATTATTTTTGTTTTTTAATATCTGACACAGTCTGTTGGCCAGTAACAAATTATTCAGAAATTTTGTTTTTCCAGAACACCATTTTTAAGTTGTTCTATCACTTTGAGCTTGTTAATGATAGTGAAAGTAACCTGTTTTCTTTTTATTCCACTTTTCAATTCTTTAGAACCCATAATTATATAAAATACGTTTGTATATACAAACACTGGTGTTCAAAGAAAGTGCATCACCTAGAAATTTCAGTTTGAGTCCCTCACCACCAAATACAGAGGATGCGGAAAGGTCAGGGAATGACCACCGCATATTCCCGGAGCAATATGGCCTTAGTCGCTAATGCTCCTAAAAACCAAATAACAACAACAACTAGAAATTTCACATTTCTAACCCTTTTTTGCGATGGTATGTTACATTAATGGCGAGCATCGCAAATAGAAATATAAACAAAAGATATTTATTAATAGTTAAGGCAAAGCTAAGTAATATTTGCTGGGTGCTCTCAAAATATTCCAAAATGAGTTGCAATCTTTATACAACAGTTATGGTAAACACGACAATTATGGCTGAAATGTTATCAGACGCCCTCAATTTGCTTTAGTTTATCATTTTAAATGAAAAACAAAATGAAAAGTTCACCAGGTTCCAACTAATATCTAGTTGGACTGCCTCTGGCCCTGATGACAGCAGAAAACCATCGAGGCATTGACAAGATCAATTTCTGAAGATAATCAACTGATAGTTTGTGGTTCCAAACACAAATTATGGCTTCCTGAAGTTCACGAAGGGTCTTTGGTTTCTTTCTGGCAACTGCAGATTCCACACAATGCCAACAGTTCTCTATAGGATTCAGGTCCGGCCGGGCTGTTTCCTGGCCAGCTAACAATTGTAATGGACCATTCTTCCAACCATTTTTTTCACCTGTAACAAATGTAAACACATTACTGTCAAACCTCTAATGCAGAAATTAAGCTAAAGTAACTACAGAAGTACCTACTTACACTTTTTGCCTGATGACAAGGAGCAGAGTCGTGCTGAAAGATGCAGTTACTTGGCAGGTTGAAATGGTCTCTAACATTTGGCAGCAATTTGTCTTCCAATATAGCCAGTTATCCATTGACATTAAGGGAACCTTTTATAAACTGCAGGTGACCTACTGCACAATACAAAATGCACCCACATATCATTTGGCTGGTAGGGAATTGCACTGTAGGCACCATACAGTCTGGATGGTATTCTTCACCACGTCTACGGCGAATTGTTTGTCTCCCATCAGAACCATGCAGGTTGAATTTCTTCTCATGCGAGAAAATAACTGACTTCTACTGCTTGGGGGGTCCATTTGACATGCTCCTTACGCCAAATTAATCGTATCATTTTTTATGTGAGGAGGGGCTACAAGTCCATTTTTGAAGTGGCATCTTCTGACTGTTACTGCACTTGCTACCATTCCTGAATGTTCTTCCCATTCTCTTTTCAGCTCAGACGAAGAAGCTTTACAGTTTTTAAGGCATAAGCACTTCAAAACTCTGTCCTGTTTTGGCGTAGAGACTCGTTTGTGGCATCCCTTTTTTCCTATCAGCAGAACCAGTATTCTTGAGTTTGGAAAGAAATCTATTCACTGTCGACTGATTACAAGACACTCTATAAGCAATATGATGGGAAGAACATCCTTCCTCATGTAAAGCAACAGTAGCACTCTTCCCTCGTGGCGTCCACTGCACGTAACGTTCCATCCTGACATAGTCAAGGAATGACTGCAACTCTTGCAGAGCTTGCTTATATAGCTGAAAGTAACAGCTGATGCAATATTACGTCATCACCCATGCGTGTCAATCTTATCTGATGCAATTTGTAAGAAATATTGCCATATACAGTAAACCCCCGCTATTCGCGGGGGTTACGTTCCTGAGAAATGTCGCGAATACTGAGTTACGGCTCCCATAGTAATAAAGGGTTTCTGTTTCAAAGTATGAAATATATAAGAAAAACTAGTCTAAAATTTTGTCTATGTATGTATTATATGTACCTTCATAATATGACCATTAGAAATGCAAGCATATGGCATCGAAATGAAAATAAGAAACAATTTAATATTAAATGTAATATTTATTAGAAATTTCAAACAACTCTTTCAAACCAGCGCCTTTGCTAGCAAAAAAAACTTATCCCGCCAGTGCTATCACCAGTTTCGCTATAGTGTTGATAAAGGAGTTTTGCTTTTTCATGAATGATGAGTGAACTTAACGGAATTTTATTTTGAGTTCGGTCTTCTATCCACAGATTTAAAGCCTTTTCCATTTTTTTCTAATTTAACATCACGAGTTACTTAAGCAATTAGTGCGTTTTCACGGACACTACGGCGGATTTCTTGATTGATCGTACCGTTGACTCATTGATTTTATAATGTTTTGCCACTGAGGAGACACTTTCACCATTAGAAATTTTGTCTAATAAAACTCAATTTTATTCGCTAATGTCATCACCTTCTTTGATATTTTCACATTTCCCTCGTTATTCGTAGCCATATTTTTGTACGGGTTACAAAGAACTTGTCCACAATAAAGTCACTTTCTTCCGTTAACATACTCGAAAAAGTCTGTTTTACACACTGCAAAACGGTAGATTTATCACTTTTGTAAGCATATAAATTTATAAATTGATAAATTTATTCAATTTATAAACATATAAATTAAAAGCAAATGACGAAACCTTCCATGACAAACGCATAACACATACTGAACAAGGATTAGCGAGAAACATCCACACTCACGATTTTGTCACCCCTCTCCCCCCCCACCCATTGAGTGCTGTTTTGACCGGGAAAGATAATTTTAGCCACGCCCATGTTTTTTATGGCGGAAAATATTCACAGCGCTTTAAAATTCACATTTTTTTAGGTTTCATTTTATATTAAATCAACGATCGCGAATATGCGAAACCGCGAATAGCGGGGGTTTACTGTACTTATGTTATTCTGACGACAATTACAATTTTAAGGGGTGACGCACTTTCTTTGAACACCAGTGTATAAAGAAGTACGCAAATGAAGCAATGCAAGCAATACCATTCATTCGACTCAGAGTCGACAATGATACTGAACAACGTACAAGACAATGTAATGTATGTTCTATCCCTCTCTGTACTGTCAATCAGCATGCAGTCAGAGTGACTCATCTGCCTTCCTAAATCCCATGTGTCTTCCAGAGTACTCAGTGGGGAACAGAATTTTTCATATTTTGATCCAGATTATTCAACATCCATATTAACTGTAACCGGATTAGCTAGGGTTTACTGTATTTATTTTCCAGTTTCTTTTCTTCTGTGTTTTTTCTCAAGTGATTCTTTACTTAAAAGGTTTCAAGTAGGAATCCAGAAAGGAAATTCACCTTTCTTTCTTTTTACATATATTTATATAAACTGTGCAAACCCAACTAAATTTCTCAACTGCTTGCTTGCTAATGGCACCGTTTCTGCCTCCACATGGCTGGCCGGTAACCTGGGAGAAGAAAATCACTCTCCTACTAAAAGGAGCGAAGATAAACCTAAATAGACATGTCACTTACGGATCTCATGAACCAGATTTCTCAAACAGAGATGACACAAATCCATCCAAAGCAAAAAGGTAGAAAAAAGGAAGTGAAAACCCTGCTTTTTTTTTTTTTTTTTTTTTTTCCACATTACATTCTTTGACTGACCATCCTTTGAGCAAGCTCTCCACATTCTTAATTATGAAATGGGTTAATGTTTTCAAGTGGGTACCTCTGCCGTGGATTTTTCTGAAAGAATGGTGTGATGCCATGTTTGACAAGTGTCGCTCCTTCTGACTGATCACATGATGTCACTTTACATGCATGTCATAAGCTGGTTGTGTAACATGCACACAGAGAGAACTGCCGAAATTGCACCTTGCCTCTGCAAGCTGGTCATGTGACATCATTGGCAGTATGCCAGTGCTTTCCTCGGATCTCGGAAACGAGCAATATGAGAGAATTGCGAACCTCTCCTACACATGCAAAGAATGATAGGGAAGTAGCATTACAGTGAATGCTGTCTTTCCATTGGCTGCATGTCACATGTTGAGAGAACTGACTAGTTCCGCAAGCTGATCACATGATATCACGTGACACTTATGCCTAGACCAACCCTCCACGTGAGCACCTGTACACGGGGAGCTGACCTCCCAGTGATGCTGTTAGGCTTCCAGATTAGCGTTACTGGGATCCTGTACCCATACCTTGGTTCCAGGATTACATCACTGGAATCCGAAATGTGCAGCCATGCTCTGCGACCCGTGGAAACTCATAAAAGGGGGATCTGGTTGGTGAGGTGCCCAGACCTAACACTACTTTAGCCCCCTGCTTACAAGACAGGAGGTCCCAGACTAGCCTGACTGGGATCAGTTATTGAGTGGTTCTGACTGCTAGCATCAAGACTTGAAAAATGTGGGCACGATGTTCTAAGGAAACTTGGTGTCCCATTACCGTACTCAGTACTGCTTGTTTGTAAGTGGGTATCCCCTTGCAGGACTCCATGGTGGTTGAGGTATATAGGGCATCAGGAATTTTTATTTTACTCCTATGAGTAATATAAATCCTCTTTCTTTTGAGTCCCCAACAACATCCCTACCTAATCACTTAGATGATACAAACAACACTTCTGTAAAATGACCTCAAACTGAGGATACACCACTTTTTCTCATTCTACATTCTACAGTAGAGCAGGCAATTGGGAAAATGTTGCTCTTATTCATCCATAAAGGATTAGAAGAGTTGGCAGGATTTCCAAAATCTGTAAAGACTGCCATTTGGTGATTTCATTGAATTTTCGTGTACAAAACATGCCCATCAAATCTTGAGAGCCACATTGATAGGGAGAATACTCATTGCCTTAATCCCACATAAAACACTAAACTATTCACACGGTGTCATATCAGAGTGGGATCTGCTTAATATCTGAGAAGATATCAACCCTGAATTGAAAGACCATGGAATGATGACTATTCAAACATATATCAATGCGGAAGGTTGGAAATCTCCTTCCTACTCGAGTTCTCATCCTAACATTGAACACCCCACGGCCTCCAACTTTCATCATTGCAGGCTACTTAAACTGCCCAGTTAGAATTTCATACCAGATCTGCTGAGGTGTTTTAAGGACCAGTGGTTATAATACTCTCTGGGGTAGTTACAAGCATCCTGTTGTAGTAATCTTGCCTATGCTCGATGTGGTGCTAAAGATCACAAGAGCAAGGAATGTCCAGCTCCAAAACCAATTTGTACAAAGTGCCAAGGAGGCAATCCTGTATGCTCTCGAGCACGCCAGTGGTGGAAGGAAGAGAAAGAAATCCAGAAACTGAAAACAGAGTCGAACATTTCTTGCTAAGCCTAGGAAATGAATGCAACCAGTAAATACTGGCAAGTGCTCATATGCCCACATAAAGATAGAGCCAGGGATGGACATGCTTACGGTGGAGTTGCTATCCTAGTGGGCAGCCATACCCCCTTTCCAAGTAATCTTTCATACAACCACCATAGAGGCAGTTGCTATTTGCAAGATTTCTTTTCACGTGTTCAGTGTATTTGCCACCTCGGATCAATATCTCCCAGACAGACTTTGACAATCTCATTGTGCAACTGCCTGATCCTAGTTTTTTTATTAGATTTTAATGGATATAATATCCTATGGGGTAGTGTAGACACTAATATGAGGGGATGTAAAATAGAGTACATGCTTGAAAATAACGAGCTTTCTCCCCTAAGGTAAGGTGTTCCTTGCCCTAAGTGTGGGAAGGAACACCTTACCTTAGGGGTTCCTTCCCCTAATTGTGGGAAGGAATACTTTTCTCCACAAGCCTAACTTTTTTACTGCCATTGATCTCTCTCTCTCTCTCTCTCTCTCTCTCTTTCTCTCTTTGTCCACCTGAGAGATTGAAGAAAATCCCCAATTTGATATCTGTTCTGATAGAAAAAAAGACTGTCTTTTTTTCTATCAAGACAAAGAGACCATCAAGAATATCTCAGTGGAAGTTTGATAAGTCTGACTGGTACCTTCAAATATCTGACATCAATAGAATCAGTCAGCAACCCATCAGTGATACGGTTTCGTACATTATAGAAGGTATTGTCATTGCCGCAGCAGTTGCAATCCCAAAAATGTCTGCACGATGTCTATCGTTTCCAAAACCTAGATGGAATTTAAAATTCACATCAGCAAAAAAAGCCCAAAACAAGGCGTGGGGGATATTCCACCCCAAGTATTTAATATTCTTTAAATGTGCACTTGCCAAAGCATGCTATATCCAACATCAGAGCCAGTGGAATCTTGGATCTGCTTTATCCCCTCCATAACCCAGGCTGCTAGTTCAAAAGTTTTCTGAGCTAAGATTCAGAAAAATTAAGATAAAATATCCACCATGCTCTTCAGTCATCCTAGAGCATAATGGATATTCAGTTTCAGATCCAATTGAATTTGAAAATACTCTAGGAAAAACATTTGCAAAATCTCTGCAATAACATCAATCCCCTCCCCCTACAGTTCTTGGCCTTAAAATACAAAAGAAAGAAACAAGCACTTCTCATCAAAAGGGCTTGAACCATACAACATAGTGCTGCACTTAACTCTTCCCTTTACAAGAGAAGAGTTCAGTTTAGCACCCTTTCTTACACAAGCAAGTTCACTTGGGCCAGATGACATCCATTACAAAATGATAAAACACCTCTCACCGCAATCTAGGGAACACCTTTTAATTTTATTTAATAGAATTTTCTTGACAAAGAATTTCCGGATTGCTAGTGAAAGGCAATTGTTCTTACCTTCCCGAACCCAGGAGATCTTAGATAGATCTTTATACATATCTCAGCACATCATAATTAACATTTTGATATAATAGGCAGTTTACACATTTCCAAACATAGTACTGTTTTTATTTTTGACTTTGTGTATTATGGCCCACACTGCCAGTGTGTCATTAAAAATAAAACCAATCAGCCAACTTGGCATAGGCAGACTTCAAACAAATTAAAACAGCTTTGGCCTTTAATTACCGTATTTGTTGGCTTATAAGACAGTGCGGTGTGGAAGACACACACTAATTTTGAAATGGTAAATTTAAGAAAAAAAAACTTTTGAAAAAAATTTATTCTTAATACAATGGAAATTTAAAATTCAATAAAAACAAAAAACCAATAAAGAAAGGTATAGGATTATTACTCTTATTATGCAGTATTTTATTCATTATTCAACTTCAGATTCATTACTGACTTGATCATCATTATCTTCAACGTCATGACGATGTTGGATATCAATCGCAGGTGCATCTTGATACCCCTGCCATTGATTAGGGCTTAAATGTATAACTGGAATTGACTTGTTTCTCCAACAACAGCCTGGTAATTACTGAAAAGTGTACTGACTGGGATCGCAATGTAAACTATCCATTAACTACATTTTGTCTCCGCTTGCTGACCCTCGGTTTTGCACATGTGCTGTATTGTCACTTTTGGCTTCTAAGACGCAGGGTGATTTTTTAAGATATTTAAAACGGAAAAAAAAGTGTCTTATAAGCTGACAAATATGGTAAGCAGTGTTGCAGTATATACCTTTATTATGTTGACTGGCAGTTCAATCAGCATAGGGTCTGAAGGGAGGAAGTTGCTCTTGCTTAGCTCCACACAGGACTTAGTCATATTCACATTGTTTTCTGCTGAGGGCAGATGACCTTCTTATGTGTGAAAATTGTAATATCACTCTGACAGTTTTACAAATTATAATTGAGTGTTGTTGTTTTGTTAAAGCATGGCATTTATATTTTACTGCTTTTGCCATCTGACTGAGCCCTATATACTCAGTCAGATTTTGTCTGAGAGATAATATATGTGAAATTTTTAAATTTATATTATCATTTAATTTATATATTACTGTATACAGGTAGTTCTCGAATTTACGAGCTAATTTGTTCCTAGCAAAGCGAAAACTCGTAAAGCGGGAATTAAATCCCATAGACATAATGTTAAAAATAGGGGTTATGTTCTCAACAATGAAATTAGTTAGCTAATTAGTTTATGTTTAAACAATGATTGATTTATCCAAAGAAATTAAAATGTAGCCTGTAAAACAATCAAATTATAATAATAAAGAAATTATTTATGACTTACAAATTTTAAAGAATGTTTATTCTTCATCATCGACTAAATGCACACTCATTGATCACTTATTATTATTATTATTATTAGCTATATGGTGCAAGGATGCTGCACCAGCCAAAAAAAAAAAAAAAAAAAAAAAAAAAATTCCCCGAGTTACCCTGAGAGAGAGAGAGAGAGAGAAGTAGAAGGGAATCACCAAGAAAGAGAAGAATGATTATATCCATCTCAGGACCCTGGGTGTGCCAAGCCCATATTCACCAGAAGTGAGCCCCCGGGGTTTTATTTGGTTTGGCACTCTTTAGTTTGTTGCACAAGGAGTCGTCTTCTTCAGAAACAATTCAAGAGGCGTTTGTTTCCAAGATAATCTTCTATTTTCTTTATGAATTTCAATAGATGCATAAGCATTTTTTAACGGAACGTACAAATTGCAACTAATGCGATTTGCACGGAGCAACAAGTTTATGAAGCTTAAAAAAAAAAAAAGGAATGAAGTGAAATGAAGATCCTGAAAATTTATTTATGTTTTTTATACAATTGAAGATTTCAGTAAAGAGAAAACACATTTCACTATAATAACCTAAAAAAAACCACACAATTCCAGCTATCGGTATTTTTGGAAATGCATTAACATAGAGTTTACTACCCTTTTTATAATTGCTTGCAAGTAACAGAAAAGCCCAATAAACCTGAAAGTGCAAATTGTTTTTATTGTTTTATGATCATGACCTCCAGAAATGTGCTTTAGAAAAATGTCACAAAGACATTCAAAATTGGTTCTTATAACAGAACATATGATAATGATGAAAGTATAGTACATTTTAGTGATTTGGATTGGTAACTAATACAATTTGCACTTTAAAAACGACATTTTAGAGTTATATAGCGAAAATTTCAACTTCCGAGGTCGTGAAAGAAATGACCAAAAACAATGTGTTGTTGGGTTCACATTACATTATTTTCACGATACGATGGTGTCTCTGGAACGGATTAATATTGTAAAGCTGGGTACACTGTATGGTATAGCTACGCGCGTGGTTTGAAATGTGGTATTTATGAATGCTTAACATTCATTTTTTTGCAATTAATGTTCATATTTTCGATTTTGTTGATACAGTCAGTCCTCGTATAGCACGATAGTTGTGTTCCTAAAAATCCTCGTGTAATGCAAAATCGTGCAATATGAACAACATGCCCTATGGGAAAAATAGGGTTAGGTGCCGACCACCCAAGATTGAACACACATTTGTAACCAAAACATTACCAAACACAATAAATTATCGTAATAAAATACTTACGTATTTTATTACGATAATTTATTGTGTTTACGACTATTTCGTAATAAAATATTGCTACTGCGTTTGCTTCTATCCTAAGCAAACTTGTTTTTTGTTTGATTTTCTATCAAAACAGATGACAACTGTTCCATCTCTTCCAATTTTTTGTGTCTTAATCTAATGGATTTTAATTACACTTTTAGTTGTTCCTGCTATAAAAGTTGTTTTTATTTTCTCTGCATTCTTTGTAATTCTCGGCGTTGCCTCATTTAGGCCTGTAGCACGTGCAATATCACATGGTCTTTCATTTCGTTCGAAGCGTTTCACAATTTCATATTTTTTCTCTATCAACAGAGGCGGACTGGCCATAAGCCTTACCGGGGGAAACTCCGGCTGGTGTGATTTTGACCATAAACCATAGTATGAGGCCACTACAAATTTTTCCGGGTAAGAATTTTTGACCCAGCCCGCCTCTGTTTATCGATATTGCTTTTCTTTTTCTCTCTGAATCTGCAGTGTCTACACCAGGACGCTTCCTTTTCACACCTTTTAAGTATTTTACTCATTTTTAGGGAATAAAGCACAATTACAAAACGAGGAGGCACACTTGATACACATAAACAAAGCTGCGTGCGTGTAGCAACTGAATAAACAACACCGTAAAGGCAGAGATACACTATTAACACCTCACATTTTACTAAAGCACATTTCTAGGGGTTACTACCATAAAACAATAAAAACAATTTCCAGTTGCGTTTCTGCTTGTGGAATCTGTTATAAACTGGTAGTAAACTAGATCTAATTGCATTTGCGATAATACCCATAGCTGGAATTGTGTGGGTTTTTACGTTATTATGGTGAAATGTGTTTCCCCTTCACTGATACAAAAAAAAAACATAAATACATTTTCAGAATCTTCTCTTCATTCTTATAGTGTTGTGTTCAGTTGGGGTTATTCCGCGTTTGACTGCCATTTCTTGTAAACACAAAGGTGAATCGTGCATAAGCGAATTCGGTTCGTGTTATATAAGATATCGTTCCCCTATTTATAAATCGTGTATGATCGAATTCGTGTAGTGTAAACACGTGTTATACAAGGACTGACTGTACTTAATACTTTGGAAAAAAAAAAAAACTCGTAAACCCGGGAATTTGTAAAGCGAAAACTCATAAAGTGAGAACTGCCTGTATTTAAATTAATCATTTAATTTATTAAACTTTATACTATAATTTTTATCAATTATTTTAATTGTATTGCATTCTTATGTAACATGTACATTTTGTTACCAAGAATGGGATGGGCATTTTGGCTTTGATGCATTATGGTGTAAAGTTGTCAATGCCATTAAACACATACACACGCGCACGCACACACACACACGCGCACGCACACACGCACGCGCGCGCGCGCACACACACACACACACACACACACACAATACAATGGTATTGGTACCATTGTATTTGCCTAAGTTTGCATTCCATAAGGAAGTTTTCCATATCCTTTAAGGCACCCTTTGAGTGTTACAAATCATTAGGTCACAGCCTTACCTCATGTTTACACTGTGACAGACCAGCATCAATCTTTAGCCAAGTTCCACTTATTCTAAAGAGTTGGTGCACTGACCAAGTGTAATACACAGAAATATTTGGGTTTTATGTTAACAATCCCTTCATAAGTATTATCACTTTTATTACATTTAAAAGGCTGTAAAATAGTAAATAAATGAAGAAAAATTACTAAGATATGACATATAGAATGTTTATACAATACAACATACATGCAATTTCAGAATGAATATGTGGTTTGTTATGTACATTTTCTGTTTATCATGTTTATTACAATACAGTATATAGCTCTCATAGAAATTACATCATAGATTGTCTTTTGCTGCTTAAAAATTGATTTATATTTGTGGTGTTTCATGTATTTCTAGGTTAATAGTAGATCTTTACGATTAGGAGCAAACAGGCGATCAGAAGTTTTAGACTATTTTTCTCAAGTCTCTCCACAAGTTTTACAGCTTTTGGTAATAACCTTTATGTGAACAGTAGCAAAATATTTATATAAACTTTAAAAAAAAAATTTATTTATTTTTTTTTTTTTTTAATTTAAAAATTAGTTTATTTCCAAACTTTAGTTTTTTTTTTTTTTCTTTTTTCTTTTTTCCAGTTGAAAAAGTGAAATTTTAGAAATATTAACATGTTATTAGCATTAGTTGGGGCATATGATGCAAGAAAGCAAGCTTATATAACTTCCATCTGTCATTGTGGAAGTTGATAGGTTAAATAAATTTAAGGAGGAACTGGACAGGCATTTGGAGGGAATGGTGTGATTTTTTTTATTTTTTTTTATTTTGGCTGATGCTGCATAAACTCATACACTTGCTTTCTTGCATCACATGCCACTACCACCACCACCACCACCACTACTACTACTAGCCACTCTGTTTCTCTGTACAATTGTTCGTTGTACTCATTCGAGTCATTAGGCCTATAACACACTCCTACTCTTATTTTTGCTTTCACAATGCTTATGTCACACCAAACTGACTTAACAGTGCACTGTCCATCTCTATCAACTGGATATCTTTTGATTTTATGCTTTTCTTAATTAACAGCATAACTCCTCCTTCCTATCTATCCTTTCTGTACACATTGTACTTCCCAAATTCCAATTCTGCATTCCTAATATTTGTGTGAACCCACATCTCTGATATCCCAACAATATCTGCCCTTGATGTCTTGACCAACACTTCAAATTCATCAAATTTATTTACTATACCACCTCCTGAGGGTCGTTAGCTGAAGCAGCGTAACTTGAGGAAGCATTATAATGTATTTAAATGAGATAGGTACCTTCACTATGAAAATTGAACCATAAGAGTTAATATAAGTGTTCTTATATTAAATATTTTTTGTGGTTATTTTATAATTATGATATATAAATAATATTTATAGATAAAATATGTAATAAAATAAAAAATTAACTTAGTACTTGGTTCCCTTGGAGCCCTGTTTGGTGTAGTAACGCCTCTGGCTGCTCTCCCCATTGTTGTTCTTTGACAGTGGCATTAATGGAATGTGCCTGATTCAGGGTGGACTGGTTCTGCAGGTTCTTTGGCCTTAAAGAAGAACTGCATCGGTGGCGTCTATTGAGTCTTTCTCCCTTCTAACATATTGTAGTAGTGTGTCAATATGTTAGTAACAGCTCTTTGATTGGAAGAGCTGCATTCCCAGTCTGGGTCATTATCACAGAGTTTCACAGCCTGTTTTTGTATTTGTGCCAAAGCTTATTGAAGTGTCCTTGTGGTAAGGATCCTAATTGTCACAATCTCCTGCTCTTTCTCTTCAGAATCCTGTTTAGCTAGTTGTGCAGCCAGCCCCCTCTAAGTCCTCCTTTGAAAAAGGCTCACCATGGCTTTTCAGCAACTCACTGACATTATCAATGTCAACCTTGACAAGGTTGACATTGATAATGTCAGAACTTTAAGTGGTTCTGTGCTTAAAATATTAAAGTAAGAACCGAGTGACATCTTCAGCCACTGCTGAAACTGGCTCGAACTCAAAATATGACTGCATCAGGCCACAATATCTTCCAAAAGTCATTCATGCATGATTTTGACACTTCTTTCCAGGCTGCAGCAAAGTTACTTATAGCCTTAAGGATGCTGTAGGACTTCCCGTAGTCCTCACAGTTGCTGAATTCGATGCCTGCACTGCCTTGACAATCCTTTTGAATGGGATATCTATTATTCAAGGTGTACTCTTTGCGTATGGCCTTTGAAGGTCGTACGCAAATAGTATGCCTTGAAAGGTTGCAATAACGCCCTGATCCATTGGCTGCAACAGTGAGGCAAATAAATGACCTTCACATTCAGAACGTTGTTAGGGATACCTTCAAGGTTGGCTGGATGTCCTGGAGCATTGTCGAGGACTAAAACAACGTTTTTGGGCAAGTTGTTTGCTGTACAAGATTGGGCCACCTCTGGACATAAGTAGAAAGTGTACCATTCACTAAGAAAGGTCTGGGTCACTGATGCCTTTTTATTAGAGCTCAGCTTTAACTTAAAAGTGCCTGATGCATTACCACCCCAGAAGTAATTGGTAATGTAAGCAGGCTGACATTACCACACATTCTGGGTGGTAATGTAAGCCTGTAACGAGAGGGGCAGACCTCTCGTTACAGGCTATGTGCGTCCCACCAGGCATTTTCTTCCAGTACAGCCCCATTTCATCAACAATAAAGACAAAGTCTGGGGTGTAGCAGCCTTCATCCATTAACTTTTGGAATGTGGTTGAATATTCCTCAGCACCTGCATTGTCTGCGCTAGCTGCCTCACCAGTAATTTTTACATTGTGAATTCTGGTCAGGTTTTTGAACCAGGATAACTAGCCCCTGCTAGCCAAAAATGATTCAGTTCCTCCCAATTCCTCATTAATTTCATTGAACAAGCTCCTAACGTTGTCCATAACCACTGCCTGTGTTACAGGAATGTTTCAAAAAAGATATGCTTACATTAGCAATTCCTGTATGTGACTGCTTGATCTTCTCAGCATTATTCATAATGGTCGTAGAAGTAGCTGGTGCTAAATTTAACACCTTGCAGACCTCCGAACTTCACTCACCAGATTCCATATGACAAATAATGTCCATTTTCACTTCAGTTGTTAAGAGATTTACTGCTTTTTTTAACACATGCAGGAAAAGATTCACCACTACACTTAGAAGACATGGTTGCACAATTTATTTAAATGAAGGCACTAATGAACACAGGAAATTATTAAAATTTTGGGCACAGCTCACAAAGTGTGACACTGGCAGACAAGGAGAAAGCCACTGACGTCGACATTATCGCCATCTAGGTACTCACTTCCCGTGCTGCGTTTACACTTGCGCTTTAAAATTTTCTTTTTATATTTATTAGTGTTTTTTTTTTTTCCCCCCTTCCATTTTTATTTTAAAAGGGCATTAATGTGAAACAGCATAAATTGAAGCGTCATAAAGCGAGACCTACCTGTATTTGGAAGATCAGTTTGTCTGCCTAGTGCTATTCAAAAAACATATTTTATGAATAAATTTTGAAAACAACACTCTCTACCTTATTCACTCATTTACTCACACACACACACGGCTCTGAGTGCAAAGCGATAGTGACAATAGAATTTCTCTGCGATATGTAGAGTTCTTTCTAGTGAAAAAGTTTCAGTAGTTTTTTTCTATTGACTTTTTGTTTTTGTTTATTTCAAGTGTTTCTGTGCTTAAAATATTAAAGTAAGAACCCAGAAAGGAAATCTACCTTTCTTTATTTAGTGTTTATACAGTAGACTCGAAATAACGGCACCCCAAATAATGGAACATTCGTGCTAATGGCACATTAAGATTGGATGTTTACGCGTAGTGAAGATGTCTTGCAGGCAAGTCACATGATTACTGTATTTGTTTACATTCACAATTTTGAAAGAATTCTGTATTGATATCACAGATTATACCACTGTTTTACATTTATTTTAAATTAAAAGCCCCTCACTATGATTCTTAAAGTTGGGATTATCACAAAAAATTGCAATAATCAATCATCTAAGAAAAGGTGAAAGTGCTTCAAGTATAGCATTAGTAGAAGTATACAATGCAAGAAAGCAAGCTTATGCACCATCAGCAAAAAAAACCAAAAAAACTTCCCATATCACCCCTCCATTCATTTCAAATGCCTGTCCAGCTCAGCCTTAAATTTATTTAGGCTATAAACCTTCACAACAAAACATGGAAGTCTGTTCCACCATCAACTACCCACTGGCTAAAGGCAAATTTGCATGTATCTGTTGCCGACCGGGCAAGCCGAGTGGATAAAGTACCTGCCCGGCAACCCAAAGGTCGCGGGTTCGATTCCCGCCTCGGGCTTGGATCAAAGTACTGCAAAAACCTTGGGAGGTGCAATATGGCCACAGAAGCCGATGCGCCAACAACTATCAAAAAAAAAAAAAAAATGTATCTGTTCTACAGCTGTCCTTCCTCAGTTTTAATCTATGACCCCCCTCAGGTTCTTAATCTTAATCAAGGCCTCATACACCTCAATCAGATCATCTTGAATGTGCCTACTCTCCAGGTGCTACAATTTGCAGAACTTAAGCCTTTCTTGTTAAGAGCACCCCTTTGTTCACCTTCACCAATCTTGTTGCCCTTCTTTGTACTCGTTCTAGCAATTCTACATCCTTCCTAAAATGAGGCCTCCAGACCTGTACACAGTACTCAAGGTGTGGTCTGACCATTGCCTTGTACACAACGGGATAATCACCTCCCTGTCCCTGCTAGCAAAATTCTTATATATCATTTAGAAGGCTCCATGAACTGCCATGGCAGCCCATCTGCACTGCTCAGTGAACTTCATATCTCTCTGCACAATTACCCCCAGGTCTTTTTCACTTTCCACTTCCCTGAGTGTAGTACCACACAGTTGGTATGTTTCTCCTGGGTTATTGCTACCTATATGCAGTACTTTGCATTTGTCAATGTTAAATTTCAGTTACCACTTCTCAGCCCATTTGCCCAACTTATCTAGATTCAGTTGGAGTAGCATACTGTCTTTACTGTCATTAAAAACCCTGCCAAACTTGGTATCATCTGCAAACTTGGACATTAAGCCTGATATACCTTCATCAGTATCATTGATGAATACACAAAACAACAATGGGCCCAGCACCGAACACTGGGAAACTCCACTAATAACATTTGTGCACAAAGAGCAGTGTCCATTGATTACCACTTTCTGTCATCTCCCACTCAACCATCCCTTTATCCATTGTAGAAACTTACCCTTAATGCCATACCACTCCAATTTGTACAGCAGTCTTCCATGTGCAACAGTATCAAAAGCTTTCCTGAAATCCAAGTATTATCATTAAACAACAGTAACTATAGGAAGAACAACAGTAAATGATATAAAGCGTGATGCAGACAAAATTGAAAACCGAGTGTCAAAAATGGAAACCACTGATGGTAATGTTTAAAGTCATAAAACAATGAAGCTTGCTATGCTAAAAATGAACAATTGGATACTGCAGTATTTCAGTGGTTTGTTCAAAAACATAGCCAAGGAATTTCAAAAGGTTTACCCCAATATGCAATGCTACTGATGAACAATGTGCCTACTCATCCCATATGTGTATGTGATTTAAAAAGCGATTATGGCAAAATAATCATGCCACTTTCTGCCATCTCTCATTCAGCTGATGGACTAAGGCTTGATTGAGAGTGTTAATTGTCTGACAGCACCAGGGGTTTCCCCTATCTCCGTGGCGTGATTGAGATTATGAAACATCGTTATCGCAAAATTTTCATTCAAAAACTTGTTTCAGCAGAAAAGCTGTACTTTAAAAGATCCAGTTTTCAATATTGCTGATGCCTGGAATGATGTTCCAGTTCAGACAATACAAAGAAGCTGAAATAAGTTATGCCCAGAAATATATTCAACTGATACAGAAACCATTCCAAAAGAAACTGAAATATTGCAGTTGTTTGAATGTTCCTGGTTTTAAAAATATTTCGACGGAGGAAGTAAATGAATGGCTGGATATGGGCAAAATGGACGTCGGATGCAAAATTTTAGACGACGATGAAATTGTGCAAAGAGCGATGACAATTTCCGATGATCTTGAAACTGAAGAAGAAGAAAAAGCTGCTGCTGATGATGGAACAACAAACATAATTAGCCACTATGAAGCTGAAACTATGTTGTCAAAGTGCATCGAGTGGTTCAAGGTACAAGAAGAAGCAGATGCTATGCAAGTGTTACTTTTGCATTAAATTTGTAACGTTGCTTCCCAAACGGTTCAAGGGATAATGAAAGAAAAGAAATTGGCTGACTTTTTTAGAAAAGAAATTTAATTATATAATTGTTTTCTTTTAAATTTCTTTAATGACAATGTTGTATGTATGTAATATTGTTTTCTTTTAAATTTCTTTAATGACATTATTTATTTTAAATTTATTTAATGACATTAGAACAATGTTATATGTATGTAATATTGTTTCCTTTTAAATTTCTTTAATGACATTAGAACAATGCTATATGTATGCAATATTGTTTTCTTTTAAATTTCTTTAATGACATTAGAACAATGCTATATGTATGCAATATTGTTTTCTTTTAAATTTTTGTAAGACATTACTAGACCAATGTAAGTAAAAATATTAAAAATAAGTATTACTAAGATGCATTAAGGGCTTAAGTCTTAGGCTGCAAGAGAATTAGCTATCTACAATTTAGTGCAAATGCATCATATTAATACACAGCTAAACTCAAATTAGGAAATTCAAATTTGCTAATTTGAGTTTAGCTGTGTACTAATATGATGCATTTGCACTAACTTGTACGTAGTAAAAATAGTTATGTATGTAGATATCTGTACTATGATTTTTTGATGACCTGGTAAAAAATAAATAAAATTATTTTTAATTTTAATGAAATTTAAACTAACTAATGAAATTTAATTAAATTTTAATTAAATTTCATTAGTTAGTGTATTATGTAATAAAATAAATAAGTTAGATGACCCGGTCTGTTGTATGTATAATGTTATTAATGTACATATTCTCTTATCCATCTAATTGATTATTTGTCATGGTCTCAGTCCCGTATCCTGACAGTTAATTGAAGTTCTACTGTATTCTACTGCATTAAAAATATTAAAAATAAAACTTTCTAGATAACAGAAAAATCTAAATAATGAATACCCAAAGGTGCTGTTCTTCTGAAAGTCTACTGTGTGTGTATCTATATATATATGCCAACTGCTCAACTTACGTAAGGGTTATGTAAGTCGGAATATCCCCTATGTTTGCGAAGCACTCACAACTGTGCTTGCTGAATTGATTGAATCAAAAAAGAAATGTTCTACGAACATGTAAATAGAATTATTTATTGTATTTATTCAATATTTTATCTTATGTGCAGGAAAAATTACAAAAGTGTCCAATTAAAAAAAAAAAATTCAAAATTATAAAATTAGAAAAAAGAGAGGAGGCAGGCTTAATGAAAGTTTTACCCCTCGAGCATCATTGCCAGAATTGGGTTCTTCAGCTGATATGTACGCTGCTGCAGAGGTTGAGGGCTGTGGAGATTTAGAAGGGGTCGGCCACTCAACTTTACGAAAGAACATATTAATGGATGACTGGATGTTGGCTTTTTTCTTTTCATCGTAGATTTCTTTGTAGCAAGCACATCATTCACCTCTGTTAACTTTTAAGAATCGTTCACTGTCGGGATCCATCTTCTCAAACCTCACCATTGCTGATGCAATTTCATGAAATGCCATTGTCATCTCTCTGGTGATGAAGTGTCTCGACTCCTCATTTGGTTTATCTTGGGCTTCGTCAACATTTTCTTTTTTAACTATTGCTGCCTGCAAGTCAATAAGTTCTTCATTAGATAATTCCTTCTCTTCCCTCTATTAACTCCTCTGCATCTTTGGCATCAACCTCCAACTGAAGTAGCTCTGCAACCTTTACAATCTTATTTGTAACTTCTTCATATAATTTGTCTTTTTCAAATCCTTCGAAGCCTTTTAGGTGCCGTGGGCATATTTTCTTACATTTAAACAACTTTTGGGAATTTCCGCCCAGGCGTTATTAATGTTTAAGATGGCATGGTAAATATTGTAAGATTTCCAAGTCTCTTAACGTAAAATTTTTCTCATCATCTGCTTCAGACAATGCCTGAGCAAATGTTGTGCATAAATAGTATACTTTTAAATTCGAAATAACACCCTGATCCATAGGTTGGATGAGTGAGTGAAGTCGTGTTTGGTGGTAGAAATGTGACGCTCGCGTTTGAACTGAAATCATCTAGATGCATAGGATGTCTAGGAGTGTTATCTAATAGAAGCAAAATCTTGAAAGGAACATTGTCTTTACAATATTTTTCAACCTCTGGAACGAAGCAGCATTTAAACCAATCCTCAAAGAGAGATACTATTATCCATGCTCTCTGGTTTGATCAGAAATGCACGGGTACGGTGGCTTTATTGATGCCCTTAAATGCACGAGGATTTCCAGAATGGTACACAAGCAGTGGTTTTAATCTGTAATCTCCAGCTGTATTCACCCCAAGCAAGAGCGTGACCCTATCTTTTGATGCCTTGAAACCTGGCATTGTATTTTCCTCTTTAGCAATGTATGTTTGATCTGGCATATTTTTCCAATACAGAGCAGTCTCGTCAACATTAAATATTTGCTGTGTTGAAAATAGCCTTCATCAATAATTTTTTTCATCCCATCACAAAATTTCTTTGCAGCTGCAGAATCGGCACTGGTGACTTCACCGCATACTTTAACTTTGTGGAAACCAGCACGATGCTTGAACCTATTAAACCACCCTTTGCTTGACACAAACTTGGCTTGGGATTTGCCATACTTATCCTTAATATCTTTATAAATACTTGTTGCTTTTGCTTGAATGGCCATTGGACCCAGGGGCATTTGCTTCTGAATCTGAATTTTCATCCATATTATTAACAGTTGTTCCATCTTCAATGTAGCACCTGAACACAGTTTTGTGATCACCGTTGATCCTTTGACCTGTTCTTTTATATGTGCATTGTCCTTTAAAATAGTATTCACTGTTGAAGCATCATCATCATCACCAGCCATTTTCAATCCACTGCAGGATGAAGGCCTCTCCAGCAACTTTCCAGTTCCTTCTGTTTTGAGCACTGGCCATCCATTTACTACTCAAAAACTCATGAATTTCATCTATCCATCTCCGCCTTTGTCTTCCAGGTTTTCTTCTAGCCCCTCTTGGGTACCATTCTGTTATTTTCTTAGTCCATCTGTCATCATGTCTTCGAGCTATGTGTCCTGCCCAAGACCATTTTAGTTCTTTAGTTTTGATAAGAATGTCCTTTACTTGAGTTTGCTGCCTAATCCATGTGTTTCTCTTCTTATCTAACAGTCTGATTCCCAATATAATTCGTTCCATTCTTCGCTGTGTAGTTCTTAGCTTCTCTTCAATTCTTTTGGTGAGTGCCCAAGTTTCACTTCCATAAAGTCATGGTGGGGAGTATACATTAGTTCATTATTTTACGTTTCAGACAAACTGGGATATTGCTCTTCAGTATGTGGCTATATTTCCTGAATGCTATCCATCCAAAATTTATTCTTCTCGTGACTTCCAGCCATTTATCATTATTACAGCTAATAACTTGTCCCAGATAAGTATATGACTCCACCTTTTCAATTACTGCTCCTTCAATCATTATTTCCCTTTCCGTGGCATACTTGTTCATCATTACTTTTGTTTTAGCCATATTCATCTTTAGTCCAAAATCCTTACTAACTGTGCATAACTGATTAAGATTTTCCTCTAATTCTTTGGGATCGTGGCTTATGACCACAATGTCATCTGCAAATCGTAAATGGTTTAGGTACTCTCCGTTCACATTGACTCCTTTCTGCGACCAGTCTAATCTTCTGAAAGCTTCCTCAAGGGCAGTAAACAGCTTCGGAGATATTGTGTCTCCTTGTCGAACTCCTTTCTCGATTTTAAATTTGCTACTGTCTTTGTCTAGTCTAATAAAGGATGTAGCACTCTCATATATTTTCTTCAAAATCATAATATATGGAGTATCTATGCCTTGTCTTTCCAGTGCCCGAAACATTGCCTTATGCTGTATGGAGTCAAATGCCTTTTCATAATCCACAAATGCCAGGCATAATGGTGTTTTATATTCATTTGCTTTCTCCATTAGCTGTGATATTACGTGAAGGTGATCCATAGTTGAGAATCCTGTCCTAAAGCCAGCTTGCTCTTTCGGTTGATTCTCATCAAGTATTCTTTCTAATCTGTTAGTAATGACCCTTGTGAACAACTTGTAGATATGGGATAACAAGCTAATTGGTCTATAATTTCCAATTTCTGATTTATCTCCTTTCTTATGCAGCAAAACTATGATTGCATTATTCCACTGCTTAGGCATCGCACCTTTTCGAATGCACTTTGTGAAGAGCCTTGCCAGTTTTTGTGTTATGTCTCTTCCTCCCAATTTTAACAACTCTACAGTAACTTCATCTTCCCCCGGGGCTTTCCGATTCTTCATTTTCTTCAATGCATGTTCTACCTCATCAGGAAGAATATCGGGTATGTCGTATGTGTTGCTACTTTGCAATCCATCTTCCCCACTGCTGGTATCATTCCCTCGCTCCTTGTATAATTCTCTATAGTAGTCTTCTGCTATTTGAATTATGCCTTCTCTGCTGTTTATAAGTACACCATCGCTGTTCTTCAGTTTCAGTATCATTTGTCTTTCTGTATTACTGCTCATGGCTGCTGATTTAAATCCTTTGTTTTCCCTTAATGCTTCTTCTACTTTTCTTGTGTTAAATCTTCTTATGTCCTCTCTGAGTCTCTTTCTAATGGCTTTGCATAACTCAGTATACTCAATTTTCTCCCTGTCAGTGTTTTTCTTGCTCTTCATTTGTCGTCTTTGGTTCATCATGACAAGTGTTTCTTGACTAATTTTTTCTTCTTTGGATTTCTGTTTCCCTATAGGTTTCTTGGGCTTTATCACTTTCAGAAAGTTGTAATATTCCTCGTCGATATCTTGGTCCTGAGCAGTCTGCAGAAGCTCAAACTTGTTCTTAAGTTCCAGTACATACTGCTTTTTCTCCTCCTCTATTATTTCAAAGACCTTTGTATTATTTACTCGAGTCAGTTTTTTCCTTTCCTTTCCTACATCTATATCAAGTGTACATCTTACCATTCTGTGATCACTTCCAACATTTACCTTATTCAGGACGGTAATATCATTCACAATATATCTTCTCTTAGTGAGGATGAATCGATTTCATTAGTTGTTAATCCATTTGGACTCTTCCATGTCCACTTTCTGTTCGCCCTTTTCTTGAAAAAAGTGTTCATTACTGACAGTCCTTGAGATTCTGCAAATTCCACAAGTCTTTCACCTCTTTTATTTCTTTCACCAATTCCAAAATTTCCTATAGTTCCTCTTTCTGCGCTGTTTTGCCTTTTTCCAACCTTAGCATTGAAGTCCCCCATAATAATAGTGTAGTGAGTTTTCTGCTCATCTAGAAGACTCTCAATTTCAGTGTACATTTCTTCAACCTCTTCATCATCATGGCTCGATGTTGGTGCATAAATAATTATAATCTTTAGCTTGTACCTCTTAGAAATCTTGAGTATTAGTCTTGACACCCTTGGTGATGTACTTTTGAATTCCAAAATGTTGTTTTTTAAATCTTTATGGATCAGAAACCCAACTCCACCTTCACTCCTTTCACTGTTTCCATTGGTGTACAGCAGATTTCCACTTGATAGACTTATAAGTGACTCATTTCTTCTTCTTGTTTCAGCCAAACCGATGATATTCCAATTCACATTTTCTAATTCCTTTTCCAGCTCTAATATCCTGTCTTCACCGATGAGTGATTGTACGTTATAACAGGCCAAGTTCAATTTCCGTGCATGGCAGCCTGGTCGTACCCAGAGATTCTTAGCACCCTCTGCTTCCACTGTGATCCTCTCGCTGCCGTAAGAGGGAGAGTGAAAGCTGCTGGGGACTGAGGGCCATTTGTATTGTTGTGCTCTCATTGCTGGAGGGTTTGGTCTTTTCCTCTTCACGCTGACCAGGCGTCTTGAAGAGAACCACTCTACACGTTCGTTGCCACCTAAGTGACGTAACAGGGCTTACCATCGAGAAGGTGTGCATGAGTGGATTTTAGGGAGGCAGGCCAACCTGTTGAAGCAGCGAGACCTAATTCCCTTACAATAAATGACAAACTTTGCCCTGTTTCGTACTTCTTAATCATTTTCATCTTCATTTCTAAATCAATTTTGTTTCTTTTCATGGCACTACCACACCTGCACTTTTCATTGGTCGCTTTCCCTTCATCATTGTAATATGTAAATAGGAATGAAGAGAAGTGTCTGAAATTTTGTTTTTTATATGATTGAAGATTTCATTGAAGGGGAACTCATTTCACCATAATAGCATAAAAACCCACACAATTACAGTTATCGGTATTATCGCAAATGCAATAAGATTGAGTTTACTACCCATTTATAATTAGATGCACTAACAGAAAAGCCCAATAAACTGGAAAGTGCAAATTGTTTTTATTGTTTTATGGTCGTAACCTCCAGAAACATACTTTAGAGAAATATCACATGGGCATTCAAGATTGATTCTTATAACGGGAATATGATAAGGATGAAAGGGTAGTGAAATTTCGATTATAAATATGACCCTTTAGAGAGATAAATAGTAATATAGCGATAAATTTTCAACTTCCAAGGTCTTGGAACAAATTACCAAAAAAAAAAAAAATGTGTTATTGGGTTCGCGTTACGATATATTGTCACGATACTTCCATTTATTCCTACGGGAAGGAAATAAGTTTCCACGAATTTTTAAAATTTGCACAGGCCGGCAAAAACATACGTAAAGTTGAATTTACGTAAGTCGGGGAGTTCCTATATATTAATTACTAACAAACTCTAATTTCTACAATTGCTTGGTCACTGATAGACACTGCTCCTGCCTACATGTAGTGGGGCCAGTAACCTGTGAAAAGAAACTCTCTCTCCCAGGGCTAAAAGGAGCAATGATGGATAGCAACACATGCAACAGTTATGGATCTTATCCAAATTCCATGCCTAATATGGACTTTGAAAATGATAATCCAAAGAGACAGAAGACTGACTGGATGGAGCAACCCTGCCCATCATTTTTACTTTTTCATCACAATTAGCCTATGAGTAAATTGTCTCCCCTTTGTCATACAGAAACATCTGAAAGATATTGCGGGATCACCAAAGATGATTTAGCGACTGCAGTCAGGAGACCTATTTGTAGAAACTGAACCACAGACATTTGGAGAAACTTTTACAGCTTACAAACTTTGCCTACTGGCATTTGAGTAAAAATATCTCCTCACGCAACCTTAAATTCATCTAAGAGTGTTATATCTAGTTGGGATCTATCACAGAGGAAGAAATTACCCAAGGGCATCAGGGACAAAATGTAATTGAAGCAAAAGGAATAGTCATTAAAAAGAATAATAAACTCAAACCAACCAGAAATATTATTCTCACCTTCAATAACCCTAACTTACCCACCTCTGTAAAAGCAGGTTATTTACTTTGCCTCATTTGCCAATATATTCCCAACCCTTAAGATGTTATAAATGCTAAAAGTATGGCCACTCTCAAACTGTATGCAGAGGAGACCCTGTCTGGTCCATCTGGTGGTCCTCAGATCACATTCAAAGTGACTGTTTGGCTACAAAATGACCTGCCCAAACTGCAAAGGTGACCATCCCACTTATTCCAAGACATTTCAAATAAGGAAAACTGATAAAAAAATAGTAAAATACAAGGTTGAGAATAAAGCCAGTTACCAAGAAGTGAGAAAACTAGTTGCATCTACTATAAACAAAAATATTTCCCATGCTAATTCTGTAAAAAAAATATCAGTCTCCCTTCAAACTACTGTCACAGTTCCCACTAACATATCAATTTTTGATTGTGCTAGAACTCTACTCTCTCTAGGCACCTCCGTAGCCAGGTGGGAAGGAGCAGCAGTGCGTAGCACACGCTTCTTGATTAGACCGGGGTTCGAGCCCGTCACCACCAAATACGGAGGATGCGGAAAGGTCAGGGAATGACCACCGCATATCCCGGAGCAATATGGCCTTAGTTGCTAATGCTCCTAAAAACCAAATAACAAATAACTCTCTCTCTCTCTCTCTGCGCAACAACACGTGTATGTAAGCAACCATCCAAGTTCTCAGACCAGACATATAATACTCCTCTGACAATACCAGTGGCATCTCCTCCTGCGACTGCTACCACATCCAATATTATAAACTGAAATGCATGACAGGACGCAGATGACACATCCATATAGGAAGGTTCTATTTTAGAAATCTGTGCTGGAGAAGAAATGGAAACTGGATGGCCATTTTTCCCAAAAAAAAAAAGATAAGTCACAAAGGAGGTTAGGCAAGCGAAGGCAGATTATGAGGAATCTTTGGCAAATGATGCAAAGAAAAACAGCAAAGACTTCTTTATTTATATAAACTCTAAAAAGGAAGGGGATGAATCAGATTGGTCCACTTATATCCAGTGGACCAATCATCTGCAGTCACTTATATCCAGTGGACCAGTGGAATAATCATCTGCAGTCAAACCACTGGTTTGACTGCAGATGATTATTCTCAGATAGCTGCCAAACTAAATGAGTATTTTGCCTCTACATTCTCACATGAGGAATTCTTCCAGGAGGAGAAGGCCAAATCTTTATCAAATTCTAACAGGGAGTTAAATGATTTTGTAATAACTGACAGCAAAGTGGAGGAGAAATTGGCTTCAGTAATAATTCAGATACAGCATGGATATCCTGAATAAGGCCTCTGAGGTTGGGAAAATTCATGTCTTGACGATAAATAAGCTCATACATCAACCATTAATTGAAATAGCTCTTTACTGTGACTAGAATTTACAAATTAAAATAACATTTTTACAATAAAATTTTTAATGTATAAAATAAAACTGCTGTTGATACACTGTATAAGGATTAAAACTGTAATAAAATCATTATAATAAAATTTACATAAAATAAACTGGATTAAAAGCTATAAAACCTGTAGCTTTCGGAAGCATCAGCTTCCTTCCTCAACAGTAATAAATCTTCTGGCAACACTTCCTTATATATAACAGGCTCACGGTATTTCACCACGTAGTTCCATCGGCGCATGGTCAGAACTGGAAGCGGAAATAGCTCGGGAGTGCGCAAAGCAAAACCGTTCATCCACACTTAGGACAATAGTTTCAAATAGGGGATGCAAACGTATACCCTTGTACCTATTCATGGTATTGTTGTCGGATGAACAGATTCGCAGGTTCTCGAGCCACTTACGGTCCCAGAATCCACGTGCTCGATCTACAATAACCGCATCCTCTGGAGAGATTTGATGCTGCCTCTCCCAATAATGCTTGGTCACAGCAGACTTGTTATAATCAGCGGTTTCTATATCACTTAAAGGCTCCTCCAGACGATCTTTTAACTGCCGTTTTGTTTCGCCCACATAACATTCCCCACAATCCGGGCATTTTATCCTATAAACACCCCTCGACGTGGGCACCTGTACGTGGTGAGGGGACCTCCCAGTGACGTTGCTGGACTTCCAGACTAGCATCACTGGGATCCAACGCCCACAGCCCAGGTTCCAGGCTTACATCAATGGAATCTGGTGTGTTTGCCGTGCACTGCAACCCGTGGGAATTCGGAAAGGAGGATCCTGGTGGTTGAGGGGCCCAGCTTCAATACACCACTTTGGTCCCTGCTTCGACAAGGCGGGAGGTCCTGGAAGGCCCGACTAGGATCAATCGGCTAGTAGGCTCGCCTGCGAGTGTCAACCGTGTCAATGCCATGCCCCTACCCTCATGGTCCGAGGGACAGGATTCAGGCTGGCGGCGGTGCAGGTATTGTGCCTGGGTAGCCCTTGCGTTCCACTCCCGAGCGCATTTATTGCATGCCGGGTAGTGGGCGTCCCTTTGGGCTCCATGGTGGGTGGGGAGCCCAGGCACTGAACCACTTAAAAAACTACATGAATCCTGATAAATTAATTTCTTCAGGGGCCCCAGCCCGGTCCCTAACTGAAAATTTTACCGTTGACCAAGAGAACATCACTTCTCAAAAAGACAGAAAAAGGAGGTTATATCAGGTCCTACACCTCGGTTCCTGATAATTGACTCAACTAGTGAGAAGCCTATAGGAAAAATGTCACCCTTCTTTATCCAGAAGGGTTTGGAAGGGTTGGCAGGCTCTCCTAAGTCTGTGAGACGGCTTCGTTCGGGTGACATACTTGTAGAAATCAGAAGTGATATACACTCAGAACAGCTCCTCCGTGCTACATATATCGGGGGAAATGCCTGTCACTATAACCCCCCACAAGACACTGAACTCATCCCATGGTGTCATCGCGGAATGAGATCTGATGGATGTAACTGAAGAGGAAATCTGTTCAGAGTTAAAACCACAGGGAGTGACAGCTGTTAAACATATATCCATGCATAGGGATGGAAAATTAGTTCCCACTAGAAATATCATCTTAACATTCAATTCACCAACTTTTCCTCATGAAATCAAAGCTGGCTATATTAACTGCCCAGTGTGTCCGTATATCCCAAATCCGTTACGTGCTTCAAGTGCCAGAAATACTGACACTCACAGATGGCTTGTCGTGGAACCCTTGTATGCGCTCAGTGTGGCACAAAGGATCATGAAGCAATATCATGTTCAGCTGCAAAACCAACCTGCATTAACTGCCAAGAAGAACACCCGGCCTACTCAAGGGCATGCCAGAGGTGGAAACAAGAAAAAGAAATTCAACGACTTAAGGCAGAGCTGAACATATCTTATCAAGAGGCAAGGAAAACGGTGAAACCTATAAATATAAGTAAACCAACCTACGCTCAGAAGGTAGCAGGGAGATGTTCCATTGGAACTCAGACCGAAATGACCATACCACCGAAGGAGTCATTCACTCCTATTGCTCGCTACCTGTTAAGTTCAATAAAACCCGCACAAAAGGACCAGTCAGCTGCCACTCCAATATCTGTACCTCCTAGTGCCCCACCAGTTAGAAAATCAGTTTCTGAACAAAAGAATAAAAAATCAGACCTACATCCTAGTTCTCAGGAAAAAATGGATGTTGAGGAGAAGGAGGTACAAGAAGAAGCAGTCTTGGAACTCTTTACTGAGGAGGATATGGACACGAGGCAGTGTCCATACTTCCCCAGGAAGGATAAATCTAAGACTGACAAAAATAAGCCCTCAGCACCTCGGAAGCCGCCTGAAGGAACCACCAAGCCAAAATAATGGCTAAATTCCTACAATGGAATTGTCGTGGATTCCGGAAAAATGCAGAAGACATCAAGGCACTCCTGCAAAAGCACAAACCATCTTGCTTTTGCGTACAGGAGACTTACCTAAGGGCAAATGATGACCCCAGGATGCATAACGTTACTATCATTTGCAAGGATAGAACTGGGGATGGCCATGCTCATGGAGGAGTCGCAATCCTTGTGGGCAACCATACCCCTTTTCAGCATCTGCGACTCGAATAACAGTGGGGTTTTTACTAACCGTTTGCTCTATATATTTTCCACCCGGTACTGACATCTGCCAGAAAGACCTGGATGATCTCATAATGCAGTTGCCTCCCCCTTTCTTACTTCTTGGGGACTTTAATGGACATAACACCCTGTGGGGTAGTGCTAACATTAATAGAAGGGGACGAGTCATAGAGTGTATGCTCACTGACAATGACCTCTGCCTTCTTAATGTGGGAACAAACACCTTTTTCCACATGCCTACCTGTACATTTTCTGCCATTGATCTTTCTATCAGCTCGCCTTCTCTTCTCTCGTCACTTACTTGGGAGGTAGAAGGGAACCTGTATGGAAGTGATCACTTCCCCGTGATAACCACCTTAATTACTGGGAGACCTTGTCTTCCTGTCAGGTTACCGCGGTGGAAGTTTGATCAAGCCGACTGGAGTGTTTTCAACACCTGGCAAAATTTGACAGCTCTACAGTCAGTCAGGAGCCGATCAATGATGCAGTTACGTACATAACAGAAAATATTGTCCATGCAGCTGCAACTGCGATTCCAAAAACATCCACACGGTTTCCTCCCTTTCCAAAACCATGGTGGAATCCAGAATGCACAGCAGCTAAAAAGGCTCAAAACAAAGCTTGGGGGATATTTCGACGATATCCTACCACGGTCAACCTATTAGCCTTTAAATGTGCACGAGCCAAAGCACGGTACATCTGCCGTCAGAGTCAAAAGGAATCGTGGATCCGTTTCACATTATCCATTACCCAGACGACCAGCACTAAGGTGGTCTGGAAAAAAATCCGGAAAATGAAGGGAAAATACCCAGCACACCCCTCATCGGTCCTTGAATATAATGGATGTACTATTGCAGACTCTACTGCAATAGCCAGTGCTCTTGGGGAAATATTTTCTAACATTTCTGCAACATCATCTTATTCCCCAGAGTTTCTGGTCTTAAAGCGCAACACTGAAAAACAGTCCCTTAAATTCACATCGAAGGGTTCCCACTCATACAATGGGCCATTTAATATCAATGAGCTGAAAACAGTACTCGCCCGTACAAAGGCTACCGCTGTTGGACCAGACAACATCCATTATGAAATGATCAAACATCTTTCACCAGAATCCTTGGACCGTGTGCTCTTCCTGTACAACAGACTCTTCCTTGAAGAGCATTTTCCAGATACCTGGCGCAAGGCAACTATTTTTGCTTTTGCTAAGCCAGGAAAGGATCCTAAATGTCCAAAAAACTATCGTCCCATTGCTCTGACCAGCTGTCTGTGCAAAATATTGTAGAGAATGGTCAATGCTCGTCTCTTATGGTATTTAGAATCGAACGACCTTCTCTCCCACTTTCAGTGCCGCTTCTGAAGAAACAGGTCCACACTGGACCACTTAATTAGACTGGAAACATCTATCCGAGATGCTTTCCTAAAAAGAGAACACTTGGTGTCCATCTTCTTTGACATGGAAAAAGCGTATGGCACAACTTGGAGATTTGGTATTTTAAGAGACCTTTACAATCTCGGTCTAAGAGGCCACCTTCCCATTTTTATTAAAAATTTTTTATCCTATCGTTATTTCCAAGTTCGTATAGGATCCTCCCTTTCGCGGCCCTTTTGCCAAGAGGAGGGGGTACCACAAGGATCTGTCTTAAGTGTCATGCTTTTTGCCATTAAAATAAATTCTATTTCTGAACAACTTCCTCCAACTATAAACAGTGCACTCTACGTCGATGACTTCAGCATATTCTCTCAATCATGCAATATGAGGGTTATTGAGAGACAACTGCAACAAGCTATTGACTGTCTTAACTCCTGGGCCATGGCCAATGGTTTCAGGTTCTCACCGGAGAAGACCGTTTGCGTACATTTTTGTTGCAAACGTAACCTCCACCCTGAGCCTGAATTACGACTTGGACAAAGCACCATTCCAGTTGTATCAGAGGCGAAATTCCAGGGACTCATTTTTGACAAAAAGCTGACATTTGTCCAACACATTCGTCAGCTACGCACAAAGTGCACGAGAGGGCTTAACATTCTCCACTCTCTCTCTCTTCTACCTCTTGGGGTGCAGACCGATGCACTCTCTTTCGTCTATACTGTGCACTTGTACGCTCAAAATTAGATTATGGGTCTCAGGTATATGCATCTGCCAGAAATAGCGCTGTTCGTTGGCTTGACCCCATCCATCATCAAGCCATTCGTATTGCTATTCGTGCATTCGGAACATCACCTGTCCAAAGTCTGTATGTCGAAGCAAATGAACCATCCTTGTTGCTTCGACGAATGCAGTTGTCTCTACAATATGCCTTCAAGCTGAAGTCCCTGCCAGACCATCCCACGTGGACATCCGTCTTCGAGCCACAATGGAAAAATCTCTATAACACACGACGGACCGCCAATCGCCCTTTTGGCATTCGTGTTCAAGAGCTACTCAGTGAGCTTAACATCTCGGTAGACAAGGTTGCTCGATCACCAAAGGAGCCCCTTCCACCCTGGCATGCACACACACACACATCAGCATGTGACTTCTCGCTCAAGATTGCGACGAAGTCTAATACTCCATCTTCTGTCTACCTTCAGCTCTATTCACAACACTGTGCAGAACATTCCGACTTCTTGCCAGTTTACACAGACGGCTCGAAGTCAGAATTGTATGTGGGATCTGCTGCTGTCTTTCCAAATAATACCATATCAGAGCAGATACCCCTTGACTGCAGCATTTACACTGCAGAGCTGCATGCTATAGAGTTAGCTCTAGATCACATAAGAAAACATCGTTACCAACGATGTATTATATATGCCGATTCAGTGAGTGCACTACAGGCTTTATCAGCGATGTCACACACTAATTATCTGACCCTGTCCCGAATTCAGCAGATAATATACAATCTCTATACAAGTGGATTCGATATCCGCTTCTGCTGGATCCCCAGTCACATCGGGATTAGAGGAAATGATTTGGCTGCCATTGCAGCCAAATTGGCAGCCCTGACGGATAATCTTGACCTGTTAGTCCCCTATACAGACTACAGGCAAGTGATCCGTAGTAACCTACAATCTCAGTGGCAAGATTCGTGGCATCGACTGATTACTATGTCGAATTAAGCCTGTGATCCATCCTTGGCGGTCCAGCTTACGCAGGGATCGCAAAGAGGAAGTTGTTCTTACCCGGCTCCGCATAGGACACTGTCATTTGACACACTTCTTTTTTGCTGAGGTCTGATGACCCTCCTATGTGCGAGCAGTGCGACACCATTTTATCTGTCCAACACATTTTATGTGATTGTACCAGTTTTATAAATTTTCGTTTTACTGCTTTTACCCATCTGACTGAGCCATATTCACTCAGTCAGATTTTAAATGACAACGACAATGTGTCAGCAGTTTTTAAATTTTTAAAATCGATCAATATGTATACTCTCATATGAAATATACAATTTGCTTTTATCATTGTACTGATTTTATGTATTGATATGTCTGTGTTTATATATATATATATATATGCAACTTTAGACGAAGTAACCTTTTTAAAAGTAACCAGTCTAATCTTTTTTGAATTTTAATCTTTCAATGGCGCACTATAACCTTGCTGTTTTTGCGCCACAAAAATCAAAATCAAATCAAAATCCTATAAACAACTCCACTACTAAGGTCCTTTGCGATTGGATCTTTTACCTGGGACACAACTGTGTGCAACCTCTGCCTGGTAGTATGCAAACAGTGTGTTTTGAAACACTGTAAAATTCTGGTTAACTGCTCAGTAAGTCCCGGATAGTAGGGAATGTATGCGGTAGCCACAGGAACAAACGGTTCCCTACGGTTGGACGCTATTCCTTTGCTGTATCTGTCCACGATCCTCTGGGAGTATCCGCATTTTCTAAGGTCTGCTGTGACCCGTTTAATTTCACATTCTTTATCCTCAGAAGTAGTACAGTGTGACATTGTCTATCTACTAGAGCTTTTACCACACTATTCTTATATTGTCCAGCTTGTGCTGAACTGTAGTGGGTGTATTGACCTCTACACATAGGTTTTTTAAAAACCGAAGTTTTTATCCTATGGCCTATCCTAGAGATGAATACATCCAAAAATGCAAGGGTGCCACCTGTCTCCACCTCTCAGGTAAGCTGTATAAATTGGGAGAAGCTATTAAGCCAATGAAGTGCATCCTCCTCTCTCCGCTTTTGGACCACGGTGAAAGTATCGTCAACTTTCCAGTTCTCCATTTCTTCATGGGAAACTGGAACTCATCAGAAACTCTTACTTTCTAACTCTTCCATGGCCAGATTGGCCACAATGGCTAATGGGAACCCATGGCTGTACCATGAACCTGTTTGTACATGACTCTTTTAAACACCATAGTGGTGCCGGCAAGACAAAGTTCTACACCTGCACTAATGTCCTCAATACCTAAGGGCGATCTGTTAACCAAAGAGAAATTGTTACTCAATGCCATTCTCACACAGTAAACTTCATGCTTGATAGGAATGCATGTAAATAATGACACAATGTCAAAAGAAATCATAGTCTCATTTTCATCTATGAACAAATCCCACAAACTCTTTACTGTCTTTAATGACATAGTCAGACTGACCCACTACAGGCGAAATCAATTTTGCCAAATACCCTGACAAGGCATATGTGGGGCTGCCTAGAAATGAGGACGCCTCCGTAGCCAGGTGGGCAGGAGCAGCAGTGCGTAGCACATGCTTCTTCATTAGACCGGAGTTCGAGTTTGTGAGCCACCAAATACGGAGGATGCGGAAAGGTCAGGGAATGACTACCACATATCCCCGGAGCAATATGGCCTTAGTTGCTAATGCTCCTAAAAAAAAAACAAACTAAATAACAAAAAAAAATAACAGCCTATAAATGAGACAATGGGTCTAAGAGGGACTTCCATCTTGTGAGTTTTTGGCAATCCATAGAACCTGGGGAGTTGGTGTTTAAAGGAGTCATGTACAAACAGGTTCATGGTACAGCCATGGGTTCTCCCATTAGTGCCATTGTGGCCAATCTGGCCATGGAAGAGTTAGAAAGTAGAGTTTTTGATGAGTTCCTGTTTCCCATGAAGAAATGGAAGAGGTACGTTGACGATACTTTCACTGTGGTCCAAAAGGGGAGAGAGGAGGATGCACTTCATTGGCTTAATAGCTTCTCCCAATTTATACAGCTTACCTGAGAGGTGGAGACAGGTGGCACCCTTGCATTTTTGGATGTATTCATCTCTAGGATAGGCCATAGGATAAAAACTCCGGTTTTTAAAAAACCTATGTGTAGAGTTCAATACACCCACTACAGTTCAGCACAAGCTAGACAATATAAGAATAGTGTGGTAAAAGCTCTAGTAGATAGAGCAATGTCACACTACTACTTCTGAGGATAAAGAATTTGAAATTAAACAGGTCACAGCAGACTTAGAAAATGCAGATACCCCCAGAGGATCGTGGACAGATACAGCAAAGGAATAGTGTCCAGCTGTAGGGAACCGTTTGTTCCTGTGGCTACCGCATACATTCCCTACTATCCGGGCCTTACTGAGCAGTTAACCAGAATTTTACAAGGTTTCAAAACACGCTGTGTGCCGCTTCCCGGGGGGAGGTTGCACACAGTTGTGTCCCAGGTAAAAGATCCAATCGCAAAGGACCTTAGTAGTGGAGTTGTTTATGGGATGAAATGCCCGGATTGTGGGGAATGTTATGTGGGCGAAACAAAACGGTGGTTAAAAGATCGTCTGGGGGAGCATTTAAGTGCTATAAAAACTGCTGATTATAAGAAGTCTGCTGTGGCCGAGCATTATTGGGAGAGGCAACATCAAATCTCCCCAGAGGATGTGGTTATTGTACATCAAGCGCATGGATTCTGGGACCGTAAATGGTTCGAGAGCCTGCAAATCTGTTCATCCGACAACAATACCATGAATAGGGACGGTTTTGCTTTGCGCCCTCCCGAGCTATTTCCGCTTCCAGTTCTGACCATGGGCCAATGGAACCACGTAGAGAAATATCGTGAGCCTGTTATATATAAGGAAGTGTTGCCAGAAGATTTATTACTGTTGAAGAAGATAGCTGATGCTTCCAAAAGCTACAGGTTTTATCGCTTTTAATCCAGTTTATTTTAGGTAAATCTTATTGTAATGATTTTATTACAGTTTTTATCCTTATACAGTGTATCAACAGCAGTTTTATTTTATACATTAAAAATTTTATTGTAAATATGTTATTTTAATTTTAAATTCTAGTAACAGTAAAGAGCTATTTCAATTAATGGTTGGTGTACGAACTTATTTATCGTCAAGAGATACAGCATGGGTTTTTTAAGGGGAAGTCTTGTCTGACCAATTTGATTGGATACTATGATGTGGTTCCAAGGGAACTGGATGCAAAAAATTATTTTGATATCATATACTTGAATTTCAGAAAGATTTTGATACTGTTGCACATGGAAGACTACTGTAGAAATTGGAGCAATATAACATTAAGGACAAGTTGCTACGGTGGATAAAAGGGTAGTTCAGTGGGAGGAGACATATTGTGGAGTTCCCAAAGATTCGTTTGTGGGCCCATTGTTGTTTTGTATATTTATCAATGATATTGATGAAGGTATATCAGGCTTAATGTCCAAGTTTGCAGTGATACGAAGGTTGGCAGGGTTGTTAATGACAGTATTCTACTGCAACTGGATCTAGAAAAGTTGGGCAGATGGGCTGAGAAGTAGCAACTGAAGTTTAACATTGACAAATGGAAATTACTGTATATGGGTAGAGGTAACCACAGAATAACTTATCAACTGTGTGGTACTACACTCAGAGTGATAGAGGATGAAAGAGTCCTGGGGGTAATTGTGCAGTCAGATATGAAGTTTTCGGAGCAGTGCTGCAGGCTGCCAGAGTAGGTCATGTGGTCTTGTCAATGATATAGAAGAATTTTGCTAGCAGGGATGAGGAAGTGATTATCTCCTTGTATAAGGCAATGGTCAAGCCACGACTTGTGTACTGTTTACAGCTCTAGAAGCCTCATTTAAGAAGGATCTAGAGTTACTAGAACGAGTACATAGAAGGGCAGCAAGATTGGTCAAGGAGGGTGAAGGGGTGCACTTACGAAGAAAGACTTAAAAAATTGCACCGTCTGGAGACTAGGCACCTGCAAGGTGATCTGATTGAGGTGTATAAGGCCTGGAATGGGTTGAGCAGGCTCATTGCTAATGGAATTCTTCCTTTTGCTCAGATTATGAACCTTGGGGGGGGGGTATAAATTCAAATCGAGGAAGGACTGTTGTAGAATAAATGTTTGGAAATTTTCCTTTAGCCAGCAGGTAGTTGATTGCTGGAACAAACTTCCAGCTGTCATTGTGGATGTTGATAGCTTAAATAAATTAAAGAACTGGATGAACTTTTAGAGATTTTTTTTTTTTTTGTTTTGGCTCTGTATAATCTTGCTTTCTTGCATCATATGCCTCTACTGATGCTAATATATCATGATCCAAACTGAAAGAGAAGCTGTTGCTGTTTATATAACTATCCATATTCCATTAACACTAGTCTTAATCTACCTATTGCCAAACCATACTTACTCTTTGATCACTTCATACAGTTTCCTCCATCTCTCTGTATAATAGGCAGTCTTCCCTTATGTGGTGCTCCTATATTAGATAGATGGGGTCGGTCGACTCATTGAAAGCTTTTTAGAGGCACTAATCCTCACCACTCTTAATACAGATGTAGACACTCACATTCAGCTCCCAGCTGAAAATACCTCAGCAATAGATCTTTCAATTTGTTCTCCAGTACTGGTTCCAACCATAGAGTGGTACGTTATAAATCATCCTATGGGAAGTGATCACTTTCCAATCATATGCAACATATTGATAGCACAGACTAGTCTAGCTCAATTCTGTAAGAAATGGAAATTTGTCTAAGCAAACTGGGCAAAATTTTAGCTCTCAATCTCGCTCTCTCTCGATGAGAAAAAAATCTGCCTCCAGTCTATTGATAATGTGACAGATTACATCACAACGCGTTAGCTAAAAGTGGCCAAAGACACTATACCATTATCAAATCCCATGGGCCGAAACATCATATTTACTGGTTGAATGAGGAATGCATAAACACAAAGAAAGCAGAAAATAAAGCCTTAAATTTATTTTGGCAAGGTCCAACCATAGCCTATATTAAATATAGGCTGTGGTTGGACATTTGCCATTAACTTCTCATTAATTATATTTATGAGGCTTTCTTGGCTTCACTTCATACGAAGTGAAGCCAAGAAAAAATCTTGGACCCATTTTGCATCAAGCATTAACAGAAATACTGACTTGTAAATAATATGGAACAAAATTAGACAGCTCTCTGGTAAGTTTTGTACCATAGCCTCCAATCCTCTCCTGGAAAGGGTAAGATCTATCTAGTCCCAGCCTATTGATACTGTGACAATCCTCTCATGGAAAGGGTGAGATCTATCTAGTCCCTTAAATATAGCCAATGCTTTGAATAATACGTTTGCTGAAATCTCAGCAGCATCAGCTTATACTTCATCATTCTAATGAATTAAAAACAATACAGGACAGCATTCTATTAACTTTCAAACTAGGCTCCATCTTCCATATAATAAACCTCTGCAATATTTGGAACTTTAGCTGCCATCAAAATATCCCACTTTGCCAGATGGGATTTACTTTGTAACATCTTGATACAAAGCTCTGCACTTCCTTGTTTTTTAAAACCGTATCTTTTTAGAAAACGTTTACCCAGCTTCTTGGCAACATTCTATTGCTTTGGCATTCCTAAAGTCTGGAAAAGATTCAACCAACTCCCAAAGCTATAGACCAATATCTCTCTCAAGCTGCCTCAGCAAAATCCTTGAAAAAAATTGTCCATAGTAAACTTGTCTGGATCATTGAGTCAGAACATCTAATGAGCCATAGTCAATATTGCTTTCGTCATAACAGGTCATATACGGTTCTCATGGTTAAGGCTGAATTTCCCATTCGTAATGCTTTTGTTAAGCACGAACATCTAGTAATGGTATCGATAGATATAGAGAAGGCTTTTGACACCACCTGGCGGCATGGTATGCCATACTTAGTGATCTTTACTCTCTCTTGGTCTGCTGGACAACCTTCCAATTTTTGTGAAAAATTTTCTACCTATTAGATCATTTATAGTTTGATATCAACATGTCCTTTCTACAACATTCATTCAGGAAGATGTTCCACAGGGATCAGTACTGAGCACCACTCTTTTTCCTCTTGAAATAGATTCTGTCACTGAACAACTTCCAAATACAGTTGAGACTTACCTTTATGCAAATGACCCTTCCATCTCCTGCCTTTCCTTAAACCTGACATCTATTGAACAATAGCTTCAGACATCACTTAATAAAATACAGCAATGGGTCAGCCTCAATGGCTGTCAACTCTCACAGCAGAAAACAGTTGCCCATTTTTGTAGACAGCACCAACTTCAAATCTCTAATATCTCCATCCCAGTCAATAGTAACATCAGATTTCTAGAATTAATCCTTGACAGCAAATTAAATTTCTTAGATTATATTAAAAATGTACTTCCTGTCAAAAAAAAAAGTCATAGCTTTATCTGCTTAAACTTGGGGTGCAGTTCATACCTCCCTGCTTCTGTTGCACAAGGCATTAATCAGATCCCATCTTAATTGATCTACAATTCTGCCAGAATGAGTGCATTACACTGACTTGTTCCAATTCAATACAGTGCTTTGAGGATTGCACTTAGTGCATTCAGATCGTCGCCAGCACAGTGTCTACATTGCTGCTCATGTGCCCCCACTAACTTTACATAAAAAAACACTATTGCTGAAGTATGCTGTGAATATACAAAGTTTCACCCTGCATCCCATCCTATTCAATCGACCATTAGAAAACCTCTACAGAAATAAACCTAGCATAGTAACCCCAGGTTGTCTTCCCCTTCTTGAACTGACACAGATTTGGAATGTTTCCATTCATTCTGTACAACAGGTAGTAACTTGCACTCATGGTCTCCTTCCCCTCTGCCGACCTGTGACACTTACCTCTGCCAGTGGGAAAAGAATGTTTTGTAAACATCAACTATGAAACAACTTCATGCAGTTCACACTCAAAAATATTTTGATTTTTCTCCAATTTATACAGATGGCTCTAAATCTAATTCAAATGTTGAAGCAGCAGCAGTGTTTCCGAATACCATTATTTCAGCATCCCTTCCATCTGAATTCAATATCTTCTCAGCTGAATTATATGAAATTAAACCAGCTTTAGAAAATTTGCCCCTGTTTAAAATCTGTTATCCTCACTGATTCCTTCAGCTCAGTCATGGCATTATGTTATTCCTTAGATAAAGTTCACCCCCTTCTGAATGAAATAAGAAGCTCATTACTGCAAATTGAAGCAAGCCATCAACTGATCACCTTCCTTTGGATTCCAGCACATACTGTTATTTTAGGTAATGAACTGGCTGATATAGCTGAAAAAAATCCAACTACTTTAGATTTAAACATTATCCCTGTCCCTCATCAGACAATGCGCTAATCATTAATGCCACATGTCTGTTGGAATGGACAGCACTGTGACACTCCCAAACAGATAAACTCTTTCGCATTAAATGCAATCCGAAAATTTGACGCTCCATTTTCCATTCATAAAGACTAGAAGAAGTAGTCCTTTCAAAAGCAAGAATAGGTCATACTCATCTGACCCACCTTCATTTACTCACAGGAGATGATCCACCACCATGTCTACATTTTACTATAAATCTGACAGTTAAACACATTCTCATTGCCTGCCCCTACTATAAACAAGACAGAACTTCAACCCTGATATCACTGGTTAATCTCCGTAAACCAATAACTCTGAGAATCTCATTGGTGACAAGGCAAACATTTCTGAATTTTTAAACCTCGTGAAGCAAACTGAGTTTTTAATCCTTTTTGATTTCAGATTTTTCTGACTGAGAAATAGTGTTTCACCAGTATTTCTCAATACTGGTTACCACTAATCATTCAAAATAAAGAATTAGATATTTTGGAAAATCAGTTCTTTCATAATAATATAAGAAGAAAGATTTGATGTATGCTGTTCCTTCATTGGGGAAATGAAAAATGCACAAAGAAACTTGAAATGTAACATATTATTCCAAGTTCTGCTTGGCATTTTAACAATTCTTCATAGCAATGCTGATTTTGAGAGAATATCAGTGGCAGATGAAAAATAAAACATATCTGATCTTCTTTCTGGTGAAGTTCTGAAAGTGTTCTTGATAGTGCTAGGTCTTATCCAGCAGGGTCACTCATTTCTGAAGAACCTGGAGTCTGCAATAGTAATCCTTGTCTCAAGGTTACAGATCCGTCTTGCTGACTTCTCTTACCTACATTATTTTATCGACCAGAGGCTGTTCATCTTGGAGACCTGCTGCGGATATGGGTACAGTCAGGCACGAAAATCACTCTCACCCCCCCTCGGATTTTCAAGGGCCGACAGGAGCGCTCTGGACACCACAGGAGGTACAGTGCTTTATGCGGATAGCATCCCTATCTCTGGATGAACTGATTCCAGGGAGCCAAACCCTTACAAAGAAAAGCAACTCTCCCTGGACTCCCATTGACTTCTCTGAGTTTGGTGCGTTACCGCACTTTGCCCCAGATGGGCCGATCTCCGTATCCGGGTTCGGGAATATTAACCCGATTCCCTTTTGGTCTACTGGTGGGACTTTCTTGAAGCAAGAATAATAACAGACAATCCAATCAGAAACTTATGTATTGTTTGAAAGCAGCTGTTCTAGTGAACAATCCTATCACTGTATTTTAATATAAAATGTGTTTGTCGTTAGCAACATTTAATTTGTAGCATAGACTTTGGAAAAAACTGCTTTTTCTGAAAAATCATCTGCTACTTGCAAAAAAATTTCTGTTTTTTGCATGTTTGGCAAGAAAATCTGATTTTCACTTTGTTACAATTACCCCATCTCCAGCATTTTGAAAGTCAAAAGTTGTTTATAATTCTTAAAATTATTATTTTATTATTTTATTTTTTTAAGAATTAACCTGATTGGAAATGTAAAACTACTTCAGCACTGAAACAGATCCTGGCTAAGATTTATTTGGCTGATGTGGAAATATTACGTTTGTAACGGGAATGATGAGAGGATTTTTTGGAGTAAGGAATAAAGGTCTTTGGCCTTTATTATATACACAAGCAGTGCTTTTAAAGGTATGATAACATACAGTAGAATTTCATTTGGCAAAATTTTGCCAAAACTTCTGTGGAGTTCCTTGAGGCTGTAAAACATTCTCTCTCTCTCTCTCATATGCAAGGCTCCCAAGTGACAAGCTAGGGCTTTGACACCTTGGAGCCTATGATATTTAGGTGACACTTGAGTCAAGTGGACAAAATTTCGGTGATGTAGGTTGTTCTATGACAACCAAATCCTCTGCTTGCACCTTCATAATGGTGGCACTGTTAGTAATCGTGGGTACAACTCCTGTGTGCAAGTCCTGAAATATGCCACCTAGTGTACTCCAGGTGTTTACCCAGGTATGAACCAATGTAATCACAGAACAAAGTGCAGGTCTGCACAACACAAAGGAATGTGGCTCTTCTGTGTTACCAGGCTATACTAGGTAACGCAGAAGTTGAGGACTTTTATCAACTGGTGTAATACCACCACTTTGTTTACTGGAAGCTTTAAGTGGTGATTTCCATGTTTAGTACTAGAGCAGAGTTCTGGCAACCTTCCATCTCTTCCCTCCTGGGCCGTGCCAACCCCAGTGGTGCGAATGATGTGCCCCTCGACGTGGGCACCTGTACGTGGTGAGGGGACCTCCCAGTGACGCTGCTGGACTTCCAGACTAGCATCACTAGGATCCAACACCCACAGCCCAGGTTCCAGGCTTACATCAATGGAATCCGGCGTGTTTGCCGGATTCCATTGCGCTGCGACCCGTGGAAATTCGGAAAGGGGGATCCTGGTGGTTGAGGGGCCCTGCTTCGACAAGACGGGTGGTCCTGGAAGGCCCGGCTAGGATCAATCGGCTAGTAGGCTCGCCTGCAAGGGTCAACCGTGTCAATGCCACGCCCCTACCCTCATGGTCCGAGGGACAGGATTCAGGCTGGCGGCGGTGCGGGTATAGTGTCTGGGTAGCCCTGGCGTTCCACTCCTGAGCGCATTTATTGCATGCTGGGTTGTGGGCATCCCTTTGGGCTCCGTGGTGGGTGGGGAGCCCGGACACTGAACCACTTAAAATTTACATGAATCCTGATAAACTAACTTCTTCAGGGGCCCCAACCCGGTCCCTATCTGAAACCATTGAAAAAGATGCAGATAGCATTATTGCTAAAAAGAGGCAGCGAACCGAATTACCATCAGGGCCAGTCCCAAGGTTCTTAATCATGCATTCTACCAATGAGACACCGATTGGTAAAATGTCGCCCTTTTTTATTCAAAAAGGGTTAGATGGTTCACCCAAATCAGTTAAAAGGCTTCGTTCTGGAGACCTTTTAATTGAAACTAAAAATGACAGGCAATCAGAACATCTACTCTGAACAACATCAATCGGAGGAATCCCTATAACAGTGACACCACACAGAACACTCAATTCATCGAGAGGTGTCATTTCGGAGTGGGACCTTCTCGACGTAACCGAGGAGGAAATCTGCTCCGAATTAAAACCACAGGGAGTCATTGCCATCAAGAGAATCACTGCGCGAAGGGATGGAAAAATTGTCAAAACCAGGAGCGTTATCCTGACTTTTAACTCTCCTAAACCTCCTGATGAGATTAAAGCTGGATACATCAACTGTTCAGTGCGTCCATACGTTCCAAACCCTTTACGGTGTTTTAAATGCCAGAAGTATGGACATTCTCAAATGGCCTGCCTGGAGTCCTTGCATGCGCTCGATGCGGTGCAAAGGACCACGAAACAACAGCATGTTCAGCCGCAAAACCAACCTGTATTAACTGTGAAGGTGAACACCCGGCCTATTCACGAGCATGCCAAAGGTGGAAAGAAGAAAAAGAAATTCAACGGCTGAAGGCAGAGCTAAATATATCATACCAGGAGGCAAGGAAATCGGTCAAACCCCTGAATATCAACAAACCTACCTACGCCCAGAAGGTAGCAGGGAGATGTTCCATCGGAACTCAGACGGACATGACCATTCCTCCAAAGGAGTCTTTCACTCCCATCGCGTGTTATCTTTTAAGTTCTCAAAAACCTGCGCAGAAGGACCAATCAGCTGCCACTCCTATATCGGTACCTCCTAACGCTTCACAAGTAACAAAGGTAACTATGAAAGAAAAGAATAAAAAAAGGGGAAGTCCCCCCCCAGTACCCAAGAAAAGATGGATGTCGAGCAGAAGGAGGTACCCGAAGATTCAGTCTTGGAACTCTTTGCAGAGGAAGAAATGGACACGGGACAGCGTCCATTCTTCCCCAAAAAAGATAGACCCAAGACTGATAAAAATAAGCCCTCAGCACCTCGGAAGCTGCCTGATGGACCCACCAAGCCAAAATAATGGCTAAATTCCTACAATGGAATTGTCATGGATTCCGGCGAAATATTGATGACATCAAGGCCCTCCTGCAAAAGCACGAGCCAGTTTGCTTTTGCTTGCAGGAGACATATCTAAAGGGAAATGACGATCCCACGATGCATAACACCACAATTTTTCGTAAGGATAGAATTGTGGATGGCTCTGTACATGGGGGAGTGGCTATCCTTGTGGGTAACCAGACCCCAATGCAGCCCTTGCTAATTACAACTAGCATAGAAGCTGTTGCAATTCGCCTTATGGTGGGATTTTTATTAACCATCTGCTCTATCTATTTGCCACCTGGGACTGACATCTCCCAGGAAGACCTTGATGATCTTCTAGCGCAGTTGCCTCCCCCTTTCTTACTTCTCGGGGATATGAATGGACATAACACCTTGTGGGGTAGTATTAACATCAACGGAAGGGGACGAGTCATAGAGCATATGCTAAATGACAATGACCTTTCCCTTCTAAATACTGGAACAAACACCTTCTTCCACATGCCTACTCGTACTTTTTCTGCCATTGATCTCTCTATCTGCTCCCCTTCTGTACTCCCTTCACTCACTTGGGAAGTGGAGGAGAATCCATACGGAAGCGATCACTTCCCTGTGATAACCTCGTTACACAGTGGAAGACAATGTCTTCCCTTCAGGTTACCACGGTGGAAGATTGATCAGGCTGACTGGACTGCCTTCCAACATCAGGCAAATTTTGATCTTAGCACAGTCAGTCAAGAGCCTATCAAAAAGGGGAGATTTCTGTGATGTACTTAACTGCATCAGCAGTTAAGTACAACACAGAAAATACTGTCCAAGCAGCTGCGAATGCTGTTCCAAAAACATCTGCCCGGTTTCCACCATTTCCTAAACCTTGGTGGAATTCACAATGCACAGCAGCAAAAAAGGCTCAAAACAAAGTGTGGGGGATATTCCGCCGATATCCTACCACGACCAACCTTATAGCCTTTAAACGTGCACGAGCCAAAGCACGATATATCCGCCGTCAGAGTCAAAAGGAATCGTGGATCCGTTTTACATCATCTATCAACCAGTCTACCAACTCTAAGGTAGTCTGGGATAAAATCCGGAAAATGAAGGGAAAATATACATCCCACCCTTCTTCAATCCTAGATTATAACGGATGCGCTATTGTAGATCCAACTGCAATAGCCAATTCTCTTGGGGAAACATTCTCTAACATCTCTGCAACATCTTCGTATTCCCCAGAGTTCCTGGTCCTGAAATATAAAATCGAAAAACAGGCACTTAACTTTAAATGTAAGAGCATTTTTCCCTACAACGGGGATTTCACTATTCAGGAACTGGAAAGAGCCCTTGCTCTTTCCAAAGCAAGTGCCGTTGGACCAGATGGCATCCACTACGAAATGATTAAACATCTTTCATCAAAATCTATGGATTGTCTGCTCCTTCTGAATAACAGAATCTTTACTGAAGGGCAGTTTCTGGACTCCTGGCGAAAGGCAATCGTTCTTGCCTTTCCTAAACCAGGAAAGGATCCAAAAGTCACCACCAATTATCGTCCTATTGCTCTGACTAGCTGTCTGTGCAAAATCCTGGAGAAAATGGTTAATTCTCGTTTAATATGGTATCTAGAATCAAATGACCTTCTCTCCAACATCCAGTGCGGCTTCCGAAGGAACCGGTTCACTTTGGACCATCTTATTAGATTGGAAGCATCCATCCGGGATGCTTTCCTAAAACGCGAACACTTGGTGTCAGTGTTCTTTGACATGGAGAAAGCGTATGACACAACTTGGAGATTTGGCATTTTAAAAGATTTACATAGCCTTAGAGGGCATCTCCCCTTTTTTATTCAAAACTTTTTAGCCAATCGATCGTTCCAAGTTCGTGTGGGATCCTCACTCTCTCGCTCCTTTAGCCAAGAGGAGGGAGTACCACAAGGATCAGTATTAAGTGTCACGCTTTTTGCCATCAAAATAAATTCCATCACAGAACAACTTCCTCCAACTGTAAACAGTGCCCTCTATGTTGATGACGTTAGCATTTTTTGTCAGTCGTGCAACATGAGGGTTATTGAAAGACAACTGCAGAAAGCCATTGATAGTCTGAATTCCTGGGCACTTGCTAATGGCTTCAGGTTCTCGCCGGAGAAGACCGTTTGCGTACACTTTTGTCGCAAGCGTAATCTTCATCCTGAACCTGAATTAAGGCTCGGACAAAATGCTATTCCAGTAGCAGCGAACACAAAATTCTTGGGACTCATATTCGATAAAAAATTGACCTTTTTGGATCATATTCGTCAACTCCGCACAAAGTGCACAAGAGGCCTTAATATGCTCCGCTCGCTTTCCTCTGTATCTTGGGGTGCAGACCGATGCACCCTTCTACGGCTTTACCGTGCACTTTTGCGATCCAGATTAGATTATGGGTTATTCTTCAGCCAGAGACAGTGCCCTTCGATGGCTGGACCCTGTCCCCGCTACTGGAGCATTTCGAACATCTCCTGTCCAGAGCTTATACGTCGAAGCAAATGAACCACCGTTATCGCTTCGATGTAAGCAGTTGTCTTTAAAGTACGCTTTAAAACTGAAATTCCTGCCAGACCATCCTATGTGGCCATTCGTCTTTGAGCAACGATGGGAAAATTTATACAATACCCGTAAGACTGCCAATCGTCCTTTAGGTATTCGTCTCCAAGAGCTACTCAAAGAACTTAATATCAAGGTCGACAAGGTTGCCCAAACACCAAAGCAACCCTTTCCACCCTGGCATGCTCGTGTCCCGAAATGTGACTTGTCTCTTAGAAATCGGGGAAAGTCGGACACTCCATCATCTGTCTACCTGCAGCTTCATTCAGCACACCGAACTGAATATTCCGACTTCGCGCCAGTCTACACAGACGGTTCGAAGTCGGAATCATATGTGGGATCTGCTGCTGTCTTTACAGACACCACTACATCGGAACAGATTCCCTCTGAATGCAGCATATTTACTGCAGAGCTGCACGCTATAGAGTTAGCCTTGGATCACATTAGTGAATGCCAATACCAACGGTTCATTATATATTCCGACTCTCTCAGCATGTTACAGGCTTTGATATCTGTGAGATATAATCCTCATCCAGTTCTGTCTAGTATTCAGCAGAAGATTCACTTCCTCCGTGGACGTGAATATGATATCCGCTTCTGCTGGATTCCCAGCCACATTGGGATTAGGGGAAATGATTTGGCTGACGCCGCAGCCAAATCAGCAATTCCCAATAATAACCACTGCCTGTCAGTCCCCTATACAGACTACAGGCAAATAATAAACCAAAACATACACTCCCAATGGCAGGATTCGTGGAATAGACAGACTGCGAATAAATTATATCATATAAAGCCTGTAATTGAACCGTGGCAGTCTAGTCTGCACAGGAATCGTAAGGAGGAAGTTGTTCATGCCCGGACCCGCATAGGACATAGTCATTTGACTCATTCATATTTGCTGAGGGCTGATTACCCACCTATGTGTAAGTCCTGTGGCACAATTTTATCTATTAGACACATTTTAGTTGACTGTCCAGATTTTAGCAATATCCGTTTTACCGCTTTTATCCATCTGACTGAGCCGTATACACTCAGTCAGATTTTATCTGACAATGACAATGTGTCTGCTATTTTTAGCTTTTTGAAAGCAATAAAGGTTTTTAATCATATTTAAAATTTATATATTATTGTTATTTCTTTTATTGATTTATCTTTTTAAATATTTGTTATTAAATCTGGACATGGTCGCCTAATTAATTAGGTTTTATTTTTATATATTAATTTTTATATATACCTGGTCTTGGCACATTATAGCCCTAGTTGCTAATGCGCCAATAAAATCCAAAATCAATCAATCAATCAAGCGAATGATGTGCTGCACCATGGTGGAAAAATCTAAAAGGTGTTGTGGCAATTATTATTTTTATTTATTTATAAATATTTATTACATTTTATAACACCATAACTGTTTAATATTTACTAATTCAAAAACAGTTTATTTTAATTTATGGTTCAGTTTATTTTCATGAAACATTTTCATTATTTTATACAGCATGTCCTTGCCACCTTTTCTTACTACTGAATACATGAATACATCATGAATTGTCAAACTAATAGAACAAACTAATCTGTGAAAAGATCTAAACCTCCCAAACACTTCCTTGTTCATTTCACAAATATCTGTGGTCTCAGTTCCAATCTCAGTGATGTCCATTTCCACTTAGTCTTCCAAACTCCATATACGTTTTCTGACAGAATCCCAGTTATCAGTTGATTCAACCACTGCTCTTCTCAATTGTCCAAATTATTCACTGCATGATTCCTTTCTCTTCAAAGGTGGTACTTGTGCATATGTCCATTCTGATATTCCCTGTCAAGGATTTAATTTGGAAACTCATCTTTGATCTTTTCTCTCTTAAAGTCTCTCTACCCCGTTATGCGAAATTCATCTGTTGCCTCTATTATTCTTCTCCCAACTCCACTAATCACTTGAAACTCTTTGACTTCCTTTCTTTGAAACTTGACTTTCTCCAGTCCAACTTTTCCAACAGTGGGGTAATTTTCCTGGTAATTTTAATGTTCAAAAATCCAGCTGGATCCAGTTTTCTAATCACACGAACCCAGTTGGACAAGATGCCGAGGCTTTTGCAGTTACATAGACCTTGCACAGATTGTTCCTTTACCTACCAAATTACCTGATAATCCTAACCACACAGCAAACACTATTGATCTTTTTCTCATATATAAGCCTTCCAAGTAAACAGTCGAGATAAGTGGCTCACTGGGCATCGCTCCTATGCTTATTTTTGATGGTTATGCTTATTTTTGAAATGACTTCTAATCTCTCTCTCTCTCTCTCTCTCTCTCTCTCTCTCTCTGTGGCATGTACATGTATGCTGACTTTCCCCATCTGCTCACTTACTCAACACCTATATACCTCATTCACTTTTCTTTTCCTTTCTTTCCCTCTTTGTGTAAAAACCAAGCAGATGGTTTTTCATTGTGGCACGAACTCAGTGAGATGAGCATCCTATATGGATGCGGTTCCATTGACTCAGTTGATTCCAACTGAGTTTCAAATTGGATAATTCTGGATATCTCTACTCCAAAGAAGTTGTTTCATATCATATCATACCAGTGGAGCTCATTTGGGTCGAGATCTGATGAGGAAGGGGGGGGTCATGGCAGTAGGATGAATTCATTGTCACATTCCTAGAACCATTTCTGTACAGTTCTGGCTTTGCAATATGTCCCTTATTCTATAAATACATTCCCGTAAATGTGAATTATTCATATCTGGCAGGGCTCATGGACTCATGCTATTTACACCATATTCTGAGCCTTTCGTTGTGCAGAATCAGCAGCAGCAGCAGCAGCTGGGATTTGTCAGGTCAGACTAGGCGACATTTTCAATCCTCCACTGACCTGTGTTGTGGTGTTCCTGAGCCCACTGTAACTAACTTTTTTTTTTTTTTTTTTTTTATGATAGGAGTCAAACCTGTTTTAGTTGTTGACTGTGACAGCCCATCTACAAGATATGTGAGTTGTAAGTTCTGAAATGCCTCTTTGCTTACCATTATTATATTAGGTTTAATTGCCTGACTAGCATTTTTGCTGTCCTGAACAAGTCTTGTCAGCCTCCACTGACTTCTTATAAAAGTGATCTATTTTTGATCACAGATCACCATTTCTTGGATCGGTATTTGGTTATTACACCAATTTTGTTACTCCCAAGTCACGGTTAATCATATGTGAAAAAAATCTCAGCAAGGTTAGTTTGTGAGCTACCAATGCTCGTTCTAACTATCATGCCACATTCAAAATCACTTAGAAGTCACTGATATCTTTCTTTCATCTTAAATCTTTCAATTTGCCTATTCTCACACTGAAGAGCATATATACAGAATTCCTATATATATTTGCCCACTTTTTTTATTATTGTGTCATGTGAATGTGTAATGATGTTATTGAAGGAGTGCTCCATTTCAAGAAAATTTAAGTATACCTGATAAAATGGCCACTCAGTGTATATGCTTCATAAATGTATAAATGTCATGATAGTATAAATGTATAAATGTCATGATAGTATAAATGTATAAATGTCATGATAGTATAAATGTATAAATGTCATTAAGAAATTTATCTGTGATTAGGAATATTAGCTCTTAATTAGTAGAATAACCTTTGCTAAAGTTATTCTGCAGAGGTTGTATCTAATTTACAAAAATGTTTCAATTTCAGAATTCTTGTTTAATAGCACCAGCACAGCATGATTCTAAGATTCACATTAAAGTATTTCGGTGTTTGGGCAGTTGGTTCTCGACTAATATTATGTCTACCGATGATCCAGTTCTGCATTCGTTACTAGGATTTGTGTTTCAGTCACTGGTATGATACCTAAATAAATATGTAATTCTTTTATTTATTTTTTTATTTTTTATTTTCAATATTATTATTTATTTATTTATATTTTTTAGACTTTGCAGAAGGCATTTTGAATATATGAGTTACTTTTAAAAATCTACTGTAACAAAACTTCTCAAATTTTCTTTAACAAAATCTTTTCAATTTATTTTGTGTTATAGAATGAGAATGAAAATATGAGAATTCACTAAATTACTTTTTTTTTTTAATGAAAACCCCAAACACGAAAGGTATTAGAAACTATAAATACTTAGTATCGTGAGTGGATTTGAAGGTTGGGAAGAGAGAAGATACTCCTTGTTGACTTGAATTTCTGTAGATTGTAATTATCAAAAAATCATGTAAAGGAAGTTGAATAGATAAGTGAGGAAGAAGAAAAATTAGTTGTGCAGATTTGAAAATTTTCAGTAAATGGATGTTGGTGGTGAATGGATATTGGTACGAAGCAATGCCCAGTGGTGGCCTAGACACTACTAGGCATTGCTTTGCATGTATGGACTGTTTTGAAAGAGAGAGGAGGAATTACTGAAGCACCAATTCCAAACAGTTCCTATCTATAGAAAAGAGTATCTATAATGCAGTAGAAATGGACTGTCTATGAGATATTGAGTGGAGAGACTTTGTAAAAAACTGGTTATTAATTAACCTGACTGCCCACTTTTGAATGGAGTCTAGAAGCCCGTGTGTGTGTGTGTGTGTGTGTGTGTGTGTGTGTGTGTGTGTGTGTGTGTGTGTGTGTGTGTGTGTGTGTGTGTGTGTGTGTGTGTGAGTGAGGGGGGGGGACAAACCACTCACCTAGATATAGGAACAGTATTCCGTGGTAGGGTGGATTTCAGATTTCTACACTGAGTAGTTGTTAAGAAGGAAAGCTGGGTGAAAGAGGAAGAGATAATTCAGTTTTTTTGATGCAGAAAAAGCAGTATTTGTGGTGTGCTCATGCCAGTAGAGATTAGAAGTCAGGGTAATCCCTAATAGGAATATGTGATCTTGTCTAGAAGTTAGTGTCATTGAAGATAAGCATACGAGCAGAATACTCAGTTTTTGTGAGATATAAGACTGGACTGAGGTTTAAAAGGACTGAAATTAAATGAGTTATTTTTTCCTCATTGGTGAATTACCTGGAAATCAGCATTTGTGGAATTGGTGGTGGATATTCAAGAAATTGAAGCTGCTTGTGCAGGGTAAGGTTACTCAAACTGGAATGCAATATGCTATCATCAGCAGAACTATGGATAAAATTTCCAGTCAGTGGACGAAAGCCATTGCTATACAGGGGAAAAGAGTGGGAGAAACAACTAAACCTTAGGGGATACGAGCATTAGAAGTTAGAAAACAGAGAGCCATAACAATCATTTGCAGAAAACGGTCAGAAAAAACTGGATATCCAATTTCAAAAAACAGTCAGCAATCCATTAAATGGAGGCCTTTTAAGAAGAGCTTTATGCTAAACATGATCAAAAGCCTTAGAAATGTCTACAGCAACTGCTTTTTGAGTTTTGGCAAATTTTTCCATTGAATTAGTCCATATTTGTTGATTTCTCCATTACTTGGGAAAGAATCAAGGTAAGTGCATATAGTGACAGTGTTCATTCACATAAGGCGCCTCCGTAGCCAGATGGGAAGGAGCAGCAGTGCGTAGCACACGCTTCTTGATTAGACCGGAGTTCGAGCCCGTCACCACCAAATACGGAGGATGCGGAAAGGTCGGGGGGAATGACCACCGCATATCCCGGAGCAATATGGTGTTAGTTGCTAATGCTCCTAAAAATCAAATAACAAACAAACAACATTCACATAACATGGGGGGGATCTACCCCAACTCCACATTAACTCTGTTATGCATGCATACAGTTCAATGTAAAGGACAGAATGCGTGTGTAGGGTTTATGTAGTGTAGTGTTGTTCTTCTGACCATTTAAGGCCCCTCCGTAGCCAGGTGGGAAGGAGCAGCAATGCGTAGCACACACTTCTTGATTAGACTGGAGTTTGAGCCCGTCACCACCAAATACGGAGGATGTGGAAAGGTCAGGGAATGACCACCGCATATTCCCAGTGCAATATGGCATTAGTTGCTAATGCTCCTAAAAACCAAATAACAAACAAACAACTGACCATTTAGCTGTGGGGGTTCCTGTTAGGACCCCACGTTGCCCATCACTCACCCAGTGGAGGCAGTAAAGGAGCAGGAACTTTAGTTAGGCAACCCTACAGGCTCCGGGTGCCAAGCGATTTTGACTGAGTGATTTCTCTGTGCTTTCACTGCGATTTTCGAAAAGATGAATTATAGTTATCTTTTGCGTTTCTCTCCTTAATATATTCTTTTATTTAATAGCAGCTCATTTATCAAAAGTACTGGTAGAGAGCAAGGAAGGAAAGTAACCTTACTTTATTTTTCATATTTTATTAGACTAACTCCTATAATTTCACTTGATCGCACTAGGCACTGCTCCTGCCTCCCCGTGGAGGCCGGTAATCTTGGCAGAAAAGTTCATCTGACAGGGGCTGAAAGGAGCCAACATGGAACAATATGTTTCCATTTTTAAAGTCGCTTGGAGAGACAGAAAATGACCATGATTCATCGTAACGAAAGAGGTTGAAAACCAATCCCTTGGTGATTGACTTACCTGCATTCTTAATAATGCACTCACTATCAGAATAGCCTCTCAGCAAGCTATCCCCCTTTCTAATCCAAAAAAACACCTGAAAAGTATTGCAGGGTCTCCCAAGACGGTTAAGACAAGACTGCAATCAGGGGACTTGTTGAAACTCTAAACTGCAGGCATTCTTAAAAACTGCTAAAAATGACAAATTTTGCTGGTATTCCAGCGAAAGTAACTCCACATGCAACCTAAATACATCAAAGAGTGTAATATCTAGTTGGGACATGATGAATGTGACGGAGGAAGAAATTAAAGAAGAGTTCCAGTAACAAAATGTAATTGCTATAAAAAGAATTATGATCAAAAGAGACAATATTCTCACACCTACCAAAAATATCATTCTCACCTCTAACAGTCCAAATCTACCCTCATCAGTAAAAGAAGGATAACTACTTTGCTGCAGTTGTCCTTTCATACCCAATCCGTTGAGATGTTATAAATGCCAAAAGTATGGCCACTTTCAAACAACATGCAGAGGGAACCCAGTTTTTCCCAACTGTGGATCCTCCGAAATGATCTGACCCAACTGCAAAGGCAACCATCCTGCCTACTCTAAGATATGAGAGGTGGAAAACGGAGAAACAAATTGTGAAATTAACAGAGTTAGTTATCAGGAGGCAAGACAATTAATTGCACCCAGCATACCTAACCGTACCTATGCCAGTATTGCAAAAAAATATCAAACCATCAATCCAACAAACACATCAATCTCCTACTGGGCTTGTGCTGTCCTCTCTCAGCAACAGTCCACAGCCCTTAAGCACTCAGACCAAGCAAGTAATATGCCTCTCACAATACCAGCGAAATCTCAACCTCTGCCAGTGAATGCTGCTACTTCAAATAATCCTAGTTTGACTTCAAAAAGGATTATTCAGGACACATCGACGGATACAGAGTACACATGCAAACAGGAACATTCGATTCTGTAAATATTTGCAGAAGAAGAGATGTACACCGGTCGTCCTTCCTTTCCAATTATTATTATTTGTTATTTGTTTTTTTTAAGGAGCATTAGCAACTAAGGCCATATTGCTCCCGGGATATGCAGTGGTCATTCCCTGACCTTTCTGCATCCTCCGTATTTGGTGGGCACGTGCTTCCTTTCCAAAAAGAGACAAACTGAAGCCTGAATGCCATAACACAGCCATATCAGGTACAGCTTCTTCTAAATTCAAGTAATGCCTTATATTTTGCAGTGGAATTGAAGAGGCTTTCATGGCAACATTGATGACATTCAATACTTAATTAACTGCTACTCTCCAGTTGGTGTCTGCCTGCAAGAAACCTATTTAACACCTCAAATCTCCATTTCCATAAAAAAAAAACTACTCTATCTATAGACAAGATCAGAATACATCTGATTCTGCTCGGTGGTGTAGCCATACCAAAGATTCCTGCTAGGCAAATCACTCCCCAAACCCAAATCAAAGCCGTTGCTGTGTGTTTGATTCCCCAGATTGCTTTAACACATCTCAATTTATCTCCCATCAAATCATACTTACTCTTATAATGACCTAGAAGAACTTTTAAGACAGCTACCCTCCCCTGTATGCTTGCTAGGGGATTTCGGTGGCCACCATCCTTTATGGGGATCATCTAAATTAGACAAACAAAGCCGACTGATTGAAAGTTTACTGGAAAAACAAAACCTCACTCTTCTTAATAGTGGCTTGCACACCCATATACAGTTACCTACTGGAGAGACTTCTCCAGTTGACCTATCAGTTTGCTCCCTGATACTGTTTTCAGTCATGCAATGGTCCGCTATGGATGATCCCATGGGCAGTGTTCATTTTCCAATTGTTTATAATCTGATGACTACACAACCACCATTAGACCAACCCTGCAGGAAATGGAAATTCTCTAAAGTCAATTGGGCCAAATTTCAGTCAGCAATCACTCTTCACAAAAAAAACTATTCGACTACAGCCCATAGATGAAGTAGTAGTGAGTAGTGGCATGTGATGCAGGCGCCTCCGTAGCCAGGTGGGAAGGAGCAGCAGCAGTGCGTAGCACACGCTTCTTGATTAGACCGGGGTTCGAGACCGTCAACACCAAATACTAGGATGCGGAAAGGTCAAGGGAATGACCACCACATATTCCTGGTGCAATATGGCCTTAGTTGCTAATGCTCCTAAAAAAACAAACAACAACAACAACAACCTAGCATGTGATGCAAGAAAGCAAGTGTATGAGCTTATGCAGCATCAGCCAAAAAAAATTACAAAACAATCCCCTCTAAATATTTGTCCAGTTCCTCGTGAAAATTTATTCTTCCACAACGACAGATAGAAGTTTGTTTTCCAGCAATTAACCACCCGCTGGCTAAAGGCAAATTTCCGCACATCAATTCTACATCTGTCCCTCCTCAATTTCAATTTATGCCCCTTAAGTTTGTAATCTGAACAAGTGGAAAAATCCCATCAGAATTCAGTGTGCTCAACCCATTCAAGGCCTTATACACCTCAATCAGATTGAGGTGCATAGTCTCCAGCTGCTGCAATTTTCAGAACTGAAGCCTCTCCTGGTAAGAGGATCCCTTCATTCCCCTCGCCAATCTTGTTGCCCTTCTCTGTACACGCTCAAGCAAATCTACATCCTTCCTAAAATGAGGCCTCCAGACCTGCATGCAGTACTCAACGCGTGGGCCTGACCATTGCCTTATACAGAGGGACAATCACCTCCTTTTCCCTGCTAAGAAAATTCCTGTATATCATTGACAACACCCCATGACCTGCCCTGGCAGCCTGTCTGCATTGTTCAGAAAGCTTCATATCTGACTGCACAATTACTCCCAGGTCTTTTTCATTTTCTACCATCTTAAGTGTAGTACCACACAGTTGGTACGTTTCTCTGGGGTTACTTCTACCCTTTGCATTTTTCAATGTTAAACTTCAGTTGCCACTTCTCAGCTCATCTGCCTAAATTTTCTAGATCCTGTTGCAGTAACACACTGCCATTACTGTCATTAACAACTGTGGCAACCGTTGTATCATCTGCAAACTTCGATACAAAGCTTGATATACTTCATCAATATCATTGATAAATATACAAAACAACAGTGGACCCAACACCGAACCCTGTGGGACTCCGCTAATAACATTAGTCCACGAAGAGCAGCACCCATTGATTACACCCTCTGTCTTCACCCACTCAACCATCCTTTTATCCATTGTAGCAACTTACCCTTAATACCATTCTGCTCCAATTTGTACAGTAGTCTTCCAAGTGCAACAGTGTCAAAAGCTTTTCTGAAATCGAAGTATATGATATCAAAATTATTTTTTGTATCCAGTTCCTTTGTAACAACATCATAATAACCAATCAAATTTGTCAGACGAGACTTTCCCTTAACAAACCCATGCTGTCTGAATTACTGCTGCAGTCTTGTCTAGATGATCCTGCAGTGCATCTTGAACTAGTGACTCCATTATTTTACCTGGAAGAACAGAATTTAAACTAACTGGTCTGTAATTACTGGTGTCACCCTTCCATCCCCCCTTTGTGAATTTGGGACACATTTGCACATCTCCAGTCCGTGGGGGACCTCCTCCGAGTCCAAGGATGCTCTCATAATTATGGCTAAGGGTTTGCTTACTTCCTTTGCTGCCTCCTTTAATATAACTGGATAGATCACATCTACCCCAGGTGCCTTTCTTATGTTTAACTTCAACAATTTCTCCTCCGCTTTGTTCTCAGTTATTACAAAATCATTAAGCACCCTGTTACAATTTGATAACCTTGTGGCATTTTCAAACCTTAATAACTCTTCATATGTGAATGTAGATGCAAAATACTCATTCAGTTTGTTTGCTATCTGAGTAGGATCATCAACAGTCGAACCATCGATATCAAGCGGACCAATCAGATTCAACCCCTTCCTTTTAGAGTTTATATAAGTAAAGAAATCCTTGTTGTTTTTCTTAGCATCCTTTGTCAAAGTTTTCTCGTAATCTGCCTTCGCCTGCCTAACCTCCTTTATGACTTGATTACAAACTAGCTTATATATATCATAGGCTTCTGTGTCACCTGATAAATTTATATGCGTCCCATGCAATTTTCTTCTCTGCCACAGGTCTCATTAGTTCATTTGACAACCATTTAGGCCTAAACCTTGAACAATATTTCTTAATAGGTATGAAATATTTAGTAGCTTCCACTATTAATTCCTTGAATGCTTCCCACTTAGAATTTGCTGTTGGTAACATCATCAGTTGGTCCCACTGTATAGAATTTAAAAACTGTCTAAGTTACTGATTATATCACATCCCGTCTTTTTGTTGCAGCTAAGTACTCAGTTCCATTATCAAATCCCCCGACCCGACCTCATTTCAATTACTGGTGGAACAAAGAGTGCACAAAAGCAAAGAAATAAAAAAAATAAAGCATTTAATTTATTCTGTCCATCTCCAACTGCAGCTAGTCTAATTAGCTACAAGAAGCTAAGGGCAAAAGCGTGTTACATTCAAAAGCAAGCCAAGAAATATTCTTGAACTAGGTTCACATCTACTATCAATAGAAACACTGACTGCAGACTAATATGAAAGAAAATTAAGCAACTTTCTGGGAAGTTTCCAACTGTTCCTTCCTCAATTCTTTCCTGCAATGGGCAAGAACTCTCTGTTCCTCTAGATATAGCTAATGCCTTGGGCAAACCTTTGTTCAAGTCTCATCTGGATCAAACTACACTCTGAAATTCCAGAAAATTAAGTCCACCACAGAACAGAGACCTATCAACTTTCGAACCTCACTATCACTTCCATATAATCAGCCTCTTCAATATTGTGAACTTTTACAGTTCAGAACAACACAAAACAGTGCCTCTCGGTCAGATGGAATATATTATGTCATGCTGCAGCATCTCGATGACAAAAACTTACAACTGCTTCTAGTCTTTTTTAACCAGATCTTTCTGGGAAATATTTATCCAACCGCTTGGCACCATGCTACAGTTTTGGCGTTTTTGAAACCTGGAAAAGATCCCTCCAGTCCTAATAGTTATAGGCCAATCTCTCTGTCAAGTTGCCTTGGCAAAAGTCTTGAAAAAATGATCCACAGTCCACTCATTTGGATCATTGAAACTCAACATCTACTGAGTAATTGTCAACATGGCTTTCACCAAAACAGGTCCTCCTTAGATCTGATGATCAAGGCTGAATCTGAAATTTGCGATGCTTCTGTTAAAAATGAACACCTTGTTGTGGTCTCCATAGATATAGAGAAGGCATTCGATACTATCTGTTGGTATGGCATTCTCAGTGACCTTCATACTCTTGGTCTACGAGGCAACCTGCCCATATTTATTAGGAACTTCCTCAAGAGCCAATCTTTCCAGGTCAGATATCAAAATTCCCTTTCTGCTACATTCTTGCAGGAAGAATGAGTACCGCAAGGATCAGTATTGAGTGCAACCCTGTTTGCCCCTAGAATTGATTCCATTACAAAAGAACCTCCAAATACTGTAGAGATGTACCTTTACGCTGACGATCTCTCCATTTCTTGCCATTCTCAGAACATGAGATCTATCGAAAGGCAATTGCAGATGGCCCTCAATAAAGTACAAAAGTGGGCTGAGCTCAGTGGATATTGTCTTTCCCAACAGAAAACAGTTCCAATCCACTTTTGTAGCCAACGCATATTGCATAGAGCTCTTAAACTTCGGATTTCAAATTCCACCATTCCGATTGCCAGCAATATCAGATTCTTGTGACTAATCCTGGACAGTAAGCTAAACTTCTTTGAGCACGTTAAATTAATACTTACTACCTGTCTTAAAAAGATCAACGTGCTAAGAGCTTTATCTGCCCTGTATTGAGGAGCAGATCGTACAACTTTGCTGCTCTTATATAGAGCACTGATTAGATCCCGTTTAGATGGTGGTGCTCCAGTTTATGATTCTGCCTGAAGGAGTGTACTACGCTGGCTGGATCCTATTCAACATAATGCACTGTGGATTGCAATTGGTGCATATAGGACATCTCCAACTCTGAGTTGATGTCCTATATGCACCATTGAAGCTCATGAGTCCCCTCTGCAGCTCCGCAGGAATATGCTATTACTTAACCATGCAGCCAAAATACAGACTTGCTCTTTGCATCCTATTCAGCCATACCTTTTTAATCAACCACTACTCACTACTCACCTTTTATTCTCAATATTAAAATTTTATCATGAAAAAATGTATCCATTTTATTTCCCTAGTTGTTAAAAAAAAAAAAAAAAAAATGGATAAAAAAGAGGCGCGTGTGCCGAGCACGTGTGGTAGAAGGTTTATGCGAAACAACCCTTCGCGTTTCTTTTAGGTATTTTGATTTTTGTATATATTGATTACGAAATAAGAGCTTTTTTTATTGTAAATATTTTATTGATCAATCACAAATTTTCATAATTTCTGGAAGACAAGATACAATGGATTTATGATAACTATAGTAAGAGATGTCATATGTATATTTGCGATTGCAACGTATCTAAATGTCTCTAGAAAATGTCGTGTAAAGTGCCAATCTTGTAGTTGAAGCAACATACGCAGCTTTTATGGGCACCTAACAATGTAATGTAACAAAAATGTGAGACGAAAAAAAAAAAAAAAAAAAAAAAAAAAAAATGAAAAAACGAAATTCTTGATGAATAGTAGTAGCAGCAGTGGCATGTGATGCAAGAAAGCAGGTGTATGAGCTTATGCAGCATCAGCCAAAAAAAAAAAAAAAACACCATTCTCTCCAAATGCCTGTCCAGTTCCTCCTTAAATTTATATCAACTTCCACAACGACAGATGGAAGTTTGTTCCAGCAATTAACCACTCGCTGGCTAAAGGCAAATTCCCGCACATCTATTCCACATCTGTCTTTTCTTAATTTGAATTTATGCCCCCTTAGGTTCGTAATCTGAACAAGTGGAAGGATCCCATCAGAATTCAGCGTGCTCAACCCATTCAAGGCCTTATATACCTCAATAAGATCACCGCGCAGGTGCCTAGTCTCCAGCCACTGCAATTTGCAGAACTTAAGCCTCTATTGGTAAGAGGATCCCTTCATTGCCCTCACCAATCTTGTTGCCCTTCTCTGTACACGCTCAAGTAAATCTACATCCTTCCTAAAATGAGGCCTCCAGACCTGTACGCAGTACTCAAGGCGTGGCCTGACCATTGCCTTATACAGAGGGATAATCACCTCCTTTTCCCTGCTAGCAAAATTCCTATATATCATTGACAAAACCCCATGACCTGCCCTGGCAGCCTGTCTGCATTGCTCAGAAAACTTCATATCTGACTGCACAATTACTCGCAGGTCTTTTTCATTTTCTACCACCTTAAGTGTAGTACCACACAGTTGGTACATTTCTCTGAGTTTACTTCTACCCGTATGCAGTACTTTGCATTTGTCAAGGTTAAACTTCAGTTGCCACTTCTTAGCCCATCTGCCCAAATTATCTAGATTCTGTTGCAGTAGCACACTGCCATTACTGTCATTAACAACCCTGCCAACCTTTGTATCATCTGCAGACTTCAACATTAAGCTTGATATACCTTCATCAATATCATTGATAAATATACAAAACAAAAGTGGACCTAACACCGAACCCTGTGGGACTCCACTAATAACATTAGTCCAAGAAGAGCAGCACCCATTGATTACCACCCTCTGTTTTCTCCCACTTAACCATCCTTTTATCCATTGTAGCAACTTACCCTTAATACCATTCTGCTCCAATTTGTACAGTAGTCTTCCAAGTGCAACAGTGTCAAAAGCTTTCCTGAAATCGAAGTATATGATATCAAAATTATTTTTTTGCAGCCAGTTCCTTTGTAACCACATCATAATATCCTATAAAATTTGTCAGACAAGACTTTCCCTTAACAAACCCATGCTGTGTCTGAAGAATTATTGCTGCAGTCTTGTCTAGATGATTCTGCAATGCATCTTTAACCAGTGGCTCCATTATTTTACCCGGAACAGAAGTTAAACTAACTGGTCTGTAATTACTCGTGTCACCCTTCGATCCCCCCCCTTTGTGAATTGGGGATACATTTGCACATCTCCAGTCCGTGGGTACCTCCCCTGAGTCTAAGGACACTCTCATAATTATGGCTGAGGGTTTGCTTAGTTGCTTTGCCGCCTCCTTTAATATAACTGGATAGATCCCGTCCACCACAGGTGCTTTTCTTATGTTTAACTTCAACAGTTTCTCCTCCACTTCGCTTTCAGTTATTACAAAATCATTAAGTATCCTGCTACAATTTGATAACTTTCTGTCATTTTCAAACCTTAATAATTCCTCATGTGTGATAAAAAAAAAAAAAAAAAAAATACTCATTCAGTTTGTTTGCTATCTGAGCAGGATCATCAACAGTCGAACCATCGATGTCAAGTGGACCAATCAGATTCATCCCCTTCCTTTTAGAGTTTATATAAGTAAAGAAATCCTTGCTGTTTTTCTTAGCGTCTTTTGTCAAGGATTTCTCGTAATCTGCCTTCGCCTGCCTAACCTCCTTTGTCACCTGATTACAGACTAGCTTATATCTGCGATAGGCTTCTGAGTCGCTTGATAATTTATATGCATCCCATGCATTTTTCTTCTCTATTACGAGTCTCATTAGTTCATTAGGTAACCATTTAGGCCTAAAACCTTGAACAATATTTCTTAATAGGTATGAAACTTTTAGTAGCTTCCACGATTAATTCCTTGAATGCTTCCCACTTAGAATTTACTGTTGGTAACATCGTCAGTTTATCCCACTGTACAGAATTAAAAACTTTCGGAGACCACTGTATTCACCTTTATGGAAGCAAAAAACCCTTTCCTTTACCCCGGATGGTAATTAAATCTTTAAGTAAATCCCACATCAGTACACTGTGATCACTGCACCTAGTGGTTCCTTTATCTGCAAATTCTTAATACACGAATGATCACTGCGGATAACCAAATGAAGAGTATTACTTTCTCTGGTTGCCTCTCGAACATGCTGCTGCAGAAAACAAAATCCACAAAAGTCTGACTAGTGTGTGAGTGACCAACCCACAAGTTCCAGTCAATATCTGGGAAGTTAAAATCCCCCATTATAAGACATTCCGATTTACTAGCCCACTCTATTTCTCTGTACAATTGTCCATTGTACTCATTCGAGTCATTAGACATATAACACACTCCTACTATTATTTTTGCTTTCGCAGTGCTTATGTCACACCAAACTGACTCAACAGTGCACTGTTCATCTATATCAACTGGATGCACTTCTTTTGATTTTATGTTTTTCTTAATTTACAGCATAACACCTCCTCCCTTTCTATCCTTTCTGTACACATTGTACTCCCCAAATTCCAGTTCAGCATTCCTTATATCTGTGTGACACCACGTCTCTGCTATCCCAACAATATCCGCCTTTAATGTCTTGACCAACACTTCAAATTCATCAAATTTATTTACTATACTTCTAGCATTGGTATACATGCAAGCATACATGCTCCTACTCCTATTCTTAGTTACCCTAACACATCCCATATACCCACCTATTTCAGGATGACTGCCATCCCGTCCCTGAAACCCCCAACACCCCAAGCTCCAGGTCGCTACTTATTCTAATAGAAGTTGTGCAATGACTGCAACAATACTTGTATTGTTGAAGTCATATGATAAACACTTGTATTGTTGCAGTCATATGACAAATGCATGGATTGTTGCAATCATACTTACTGCAGTAGTAACTTCAGGAAGTATGATTGTGATGTCATACTATTCAAAGATTCCTAAAAGTTAGAACTCTAGACACTATCGTTATCCAGGTATCGTCATGACGACCAGGTTTTTGAGTGTTTTTTTTTTTTTAGATAGACCTGGGAACATTACACACATACACTTATACGCACGGTTAAGGGGGGGAATAAGCCCCATCTGTTCACCTCTCTGAATTCGCACCTGACTCAAGATATCATACTGAGTCATGAAAAATGCATCATGCACTCTAATCACACTACTAGTAGTGCGAGCATGGTAAGCTCCTTTGGTGGCAGCTGCAGATGATATCGCTTCCATGACCGATCAAATTTACTCGGTAGAAAGTAGGAAAAACTACGTGCCCATTGTTAAAATATTCACAGCTCATCACTGCCTGTGATGGATAGCATTTATCCAGTTATATTAAAGGAGGTGGCAAAAGAGGTAAACAAACCTTTAGCCATGATTATGAGTGCTGGTAATCGGTTAGCTCCTTCGATTGCAGCATATTTTGTAATTGTGTCTGATATGTGGTGATGTATGATCTATCAAAAGGGGGGGTGTCCAGATATTAATGGTATGGCAGTGTACACACACCCACACACACACAGTATATATTGAATAATATATATTATTCAATATATGTTGAATAATATATATTATTCAACAGGAGTATATTATATTCTGAAATGTAGTCAAGATACACCATTTACAACCTAATAAAAACACTGTAGTTTCCTTGAACCAGTTTTACTCCGAAGTATAAAAAAAATTTAAAATTTTTTATTAATCTGAACTGTTATGTTGATTTATTATTTATTAAAATTATCTTGTAATTAAAATATTTTATTATGTAGCAGATATCATACAGTTAATAAATTTCGGTGATTTATATATCACAATGGTTAAAAAATGTCTTTTAGGTGAATCCATCTACAGAAAGTATGGTTCATGAAGCAGCCAGTGATTGTGTGTGCAATGCATTGCTTCTCATAGAGGTTAGTGATCCCAAACATTAATTTGTGCATATAAAAAATATGAACAAGAATTTTGAAGTATTTCTCTAAGTATTCCTCTTCCATATAACATTAAAATATTAAACAGTATAAATTATATCTATTTAAATATTCTGCATCTTTTGTTTAAAATATACTACCAGTTGAAACATTACAGCCACCTACCCAATAGTGCGTATGCCTTCCTTTTGCCGCCAGTATACCCACTGTCACGTGGCTACGCATGGACTTTATAAGGTCTCTGCATATTTCAGAAGGTATGTTGTATCATATTGTTAGGATTGCGTTTCATAGATCTGCGGTAGTCCATGATGTAGGATGCAAATGCTGGATTTGTCAAGTCGCAATAATTTCAGAGAATTCCCCTATCACATCTTTAATATATTCACTGCCTTTTATATTTGTGAGTGTCCTTTGTGTGTGTTATGGGACACTGTAGGCAGTGGTTTTTAGTAAATTGATTTCATTTGCGAAGAATCATTGCTCCAGGTAACATCGATATCTGTTGTTTGTAGCATTCTGACCTCAACTGATCCATTTGAACAAAAATTTATCCGACTGGGCTAGCCAGGTGGGTAAAAGTGCCTGCCTGGCAACTCAAAGGTTGCGGGTTCGAATCCCGCCTCGGGCTTGGATCAGAGTAAAATGCAAAAACTTTGGGAGGTGCATTATGACCACAGAAGCTGATGTGCCAACAACTAACAAAAGAAAAAAAAAAAAAAAAAAAAAATTAGAACCTTCATCGTTTCAATAAATTCTATTTCAGTCTATCAGATGACATATTATAAAGAGCTGTTTCAATGTCATCAGCTTCAGCAAACTGTCCATCCCTGTTCCTTTTCAGTCCTGATGTCTCTGGCTGTTGGCTGTGGATCCATTATAACAACCTTAGATTAGATTAAAATGGTTTACAATGAAACACATTTTACGCAACACTATCAATAGACACACAGCAAAGATGATCTTTTGTTTTTCACACACTAAAAATCAAAATTCAAGCATAATCTTCAAAAATTTTTACATTTTCTTCTTGTGGAAAATACTAAACTGGATAAAATAACTTCGACATAAGCCAAGTAAAATACTAAGTTAGATGAAATAACTTCAACATAAGGCAAGAAATGAGTTATACGACTGAACCATGGGCAATTGCATTACAGCTTGGATTTTGCTTAACATGAATTGTACTGTCTAGAGAGCTCTTAATTCAAAATTTCATTATGTTCTTTACTAAACTAGATAAAATAATTTCAATATAAGTAAAGAACATAATGAAATTTTGAATTAAGAGCTCTCTAGACAGTGCGATTGATGTTAAGCAAAATCCAAGCTGTAATGTGACTCATTTGTTCAGTTGTCATTCCTTTTACAGTGCTCATTTATTGATTGCAATTGAATGGACAGAAGTTTGCATTCTGGCAGACACATTAAACGAGTTGTTACCTTCATAATTTTTATTTCCATTAAGATGTAACCACGGTTAAAAAACTCTGTTACTCTGTTATTTACCTGCACGAAGAGCATGTAGCAGGCTCTATACTGATATACTTCCTTGATCACGTGCAAATTCCTCTCATTGGTCTCTCTGTCTGGGCAAATAATAATGGGAGAAGACACCATGAGAGAGTAATTGATCCCCTTGTTGGTCATTGAGAGAGACTATGAAAACCAGTCATATCCTTTAAAGATCAATCCCTTCTTATATGGGTTTTTTAGCCTGAGTAAAAAAAAAAAAATTACAGAACCAAACCAAAACAATAACAAAAAAGGAAAAAATAAAAGAAAAAAAATTCTTTATATTATAAATCTGTATTTCTATCACCAAAAGGTTGCATCAACAATGCATCTGTATTGCATATTTCTGTTTATTATCGTCTTTAAATTTTCTTAGGTGCATAGATTCTTTAATTTTTCTTTTAAATCCACCCCCCACCATAATTAAAAATTGTTTATATTGAAAGTGTAGGAACAAGGTATGCTCTGCTGTCTCTGATTTTGTATTGATCTTGCTACATGTTTAAAATGCTCTCCCCCTCATGTCAAATAACCTTCCTGTTTCCCCAGTGTAAATTCCTCACATGCATATTTTAAATTATGTCTGTCTCACTTCAGTTAAATACCATCCTTCAGAAAATCACCTGTTTTCATTACCAGTTTGAAAACCTACATCCATCTGTATTTTTTGCTTATTCTGCTGGTTTTCTTTCCAATGCCTTTTTAAAATTTGTTCCTGTTCTGTATTTTATTATTAACTAAGTTTGCATTTCTTAAACGGGTAATGCAGACACTAATATGAGGGGGGGTGTAAAATAGAGTTCATGCTCGAAAATAACGTGGCCACATGTCCAGTGCTGCATACAGGTGTGGAGATCTCATTTTAGGAAAGTTGTAGAGCTGCTGGAATGGGTACAAGAAGGGCAACAAGATTGGTGAGGGGGGGAAACAGAGGGGTGCTCTTTCTAAAAAAGGCTTCAGTTCTGCAAATTGCAGCATCTGGAGACTAAGCACCCGCAAGGTGATCTGATCGAGCTGTTTAAGGCTTTGAACAGCTTGGGTGAACTTAATGCTGATGGGATTCTTCCTCTTGCTCAGATTGTGCATACGAGGATACATAAATTTAAATTGAGAAAGGATGGTTGCAGGATATATATGCAGAAGTTTCCCTTCAGCCAACAGCTGGTTGATTACTGGAACAAGCTACTATCCATTGTTATGCAAGTGGATAGTTTGAATAAATTCAAGGAAGAACTAGGCAAACTATTGGAGGGAATGGTTAGGTGAAATGGGATTATTTTTTTTGGCTGATGCTGTATAAGCTTGCTTTCTTACATCATTTTGCCACTATTAATACTAATTAATGCCTTTCTCCACATGTTTACTGCTGTTGATCTCTCTCTCTCTCTCTCTCTCTCTCTTTCTCTCTCTCTCTTTCTCTCTCTCTCTCTCTCTCTCTCTCTCTCTCTCTCTCTCTCTCTCTCTCTCTCTCTCTCTCTCTCCCCCCCTCTCTCTCTCCCCCCCCCCCCTCTCTCTCTCTCTCTCTCTCTCAATTTGTGTGTGCGCGCTTCCCTTCTCTACTCCCTTTTTACCCATAGGAGGTTGAAAAAAATCCTTATGGGAGTGATCACTTCTCTGTGATATCTGTGACTGAAAAAAGACCATGTCGGCCACTACGAGTATCTCAGTAGAACAAATATACCACATATACTACGAGTTGAATGCCATAGTATATGGTGACACAGTTTGACATCAAAAGAGTCAGCTGTCAGTGATGCAGTTATGTACATACATTACAGAAGATATTGTCCATACTGCAGCAGTTTCAATTCCAAAAATGTCTACATGGTTTCCACCATTTCAAAAACCTTGGTTGAATTCAGAATGCACAGTAACAAGAAATGTCCTAAACAAGGCATAGGAAATATTACACCAATATCCCACCACAGAAAATAAAATATTCATTAAATGTGCATGTTCCAAAACATATCATATCCAAGGTCAGAGCCAATGGGAATTGTTTCACCTCCTCCATAACCCAGGTCGATAGCTCAAACATACTCTGAGATAAGGTACAGAAAATGAAGGTAAAATATTCACCATACTCTTCAGTGACCCTAGAGCACAGTGGGTATCCAATTGTAGATTTAACTGCAGTTGTAAATACTCTAGGGGAACTTTGCAAAAGTCTCTGTAGGAACATCATTTCCCCAGAGTTCTTGGCTCTAAAAGAAAAAAGTGAGAAACTTTCATTAAACTTCTCTTCAAAAGTGCTTGGACAGGAGTTAATTGCAGCACTCATCATCTCATGAGCAAAATTTTGGAGGAACGGTCAACACGTCTTTATGGTACTTGGAATTAAATGATCTTCTCTCCACTCCCATGTTCAGTGTAGCTTCCAAAGGAACAGGTCCACTTTGGGCCACTTAATTAGACTGGAAACGTAATCGAGATGCATTCCTAAAAAGAGAGCACCTGGTGTCCATATTTCTTGACATGGAAAAAACGTACAAAACATCTTGGAAATTTGGTATTTCAAGAGACTTTTATAAACTCTTAGGATCTAAGGGATCACTTTCCCATTTTTATAAAAAAAAATTTTTTTAACCCATTACCTGTTCCATGTTAGGGTAGGTCCTTGAGGTTGTCACAGACATTCTCTCAGATATGCCAGACGAGCTGTACTTGCTACCTGGGAGTCTAAAATGCTGATGGAACTGATATTCGGATGACACTCAAGTCAAGTGGACCCAATTTCGGCAAAGTTCGGACGATCTGTGACAGCCAAATCATCTGCTTGCACCTTCACGATGGTGGGACTGTTAGTAATCCTGGGTATAACCTCCATGCACAAGTACATGGTGGGTGACCACCCAGGTGTGAACCAACGTAAGCAGGGGGTCGAGGTGTGGCACCCATACTACATGGAGGAATACCGCCCATCTCTGTTACCAGGCAGTACTAGGTGGTAGATGACTCATCAACCGGTGTAGTACCACCAATTTGCTTATTGGCAGCTTGAAGTGGTGGAACCCATGTTTAGTCTCTAGAGCTAAGTTCCGGTCAACCCTTCCCTATCTCTTCTATCATGCAGTATGATTGATGACTTTTGAGGTTATGATAAACATCGTGGCGAGATCCAATATTCCTTACTTTTCGAGGGTACAGCTCTAAAACGGTGTTCGCAGGCCGACCGCTAGTTAGTGCACCGGACCGAACCTATTGGTAACTCTCTAGGAGGCTTCCGGATCAGATAGTATATAATCTTGAAGAACAACTCTTTATTATTTACAGAAACCACATTGCTGTATACAACTCGCTTCACGGTTACAAGCCAGGCGTTGCTACCTCTACTCTGCCAGATAGTGACTGGAGGGAGTCCGAGTAGTGTGTATTCGGGGAGCATTGTCGAGGCCATGTTATGTCAAGGATCTGGGTATATTCTTACCATGTGTATGCCATGTACAAAAATTTCATTACTTCATACAGCATGTCCCACCCACTTTTTCTTACTATTAAATACACTATGAATTGTCAAACTAATAGAGCAAGCTTATCTGCGAAAAGATCTAAACCTCCCAAGGACTTCCTAATTCATTTCACAAATATACGTGGTCTCAATTATAATCTCAACGATGTCCATTTCCACTTGCAGTCTGCCAAACCCCATGTACTTTTTCTGACAAAATCTCAGTTATCGGTTGATTCAACTACTGCTCATCTCAGATGCCCAAATTATTCGCTGTATAATTCCTTTCCCCTCAAAGGTGGTACTTGTGCAAATGTCCATTCTGATATTCCCTGTCAGAGACTTGGCAGTTTGGAATCTCCTCTCTTTGAGCTTCTCTGGCTTAAAATCTCTCTCTACCTCATTGTGTCAAATTCATCTGTTGTCTCTACCGTTCTCCCAACTCCACTAATCACTTGGAGCTCTTTGATTTCCTCTCTTTGCAACTTGACTTTCTCCAGTCCAACTTTCCTCACAGTGAGGTAATTTTCCTTGGTGATTTTAATGTTCACAACTCCAGCTGGCTTCTGTTTTCTAGTCACACAGACCCAGCTGATTGAGATGCTGAGGCTTCTGCAATTACTAATGACCTTGCACAGATTGTTCATTTACCTACAAGAATACCGGACAATCCTAACCATACAGCCAACGTGCTTGATCTTTTTCTCACAAACAACCCTTCTAAGTATACGATTGAAGTGAGTGGTCCTTTAGGCACCTCAGATCACAACTTGGTGAGTCTGTTCTCCAATGGAGCCTTTATCTCAAGGCTATTCCCAACCTCGTGTTGTTTGGCATTACAAGAATGCAAAATGCGATGACCTGCGAGATTTCTTTTCTTCTTTTCCTTGGTCGGATTACTGTTTCAAAACTTCTAATTTCAATGTTTTCTCAGATCGTGTCAGTGAAATTATTCTTGCAGGAATGGAATCCTTTATCCAACACTCCACTTTAAAATCTTGTCCTTTATCTAAACCTTTGTTTTCCAATAAATGTGCTAAGGCTGTTCAAGAGAAGAATATTGCATATCGTAATTGGCTTGTTTCTAATTCTTCAGTTTCATTTTCTGCCTACACCAAAGCTCACAACAATTGTAAAGCAGTTATTAATTCAGTCCAAACTAGAGTTTGAACAGGCTAAGAGTAGAAAACTTGCTTCTTGCCCTAAAGGTAGCCGAGCATTCTGGTCTCTTGCCAAAGCTATTGGCTACAACTTTTGCCCATCTCTGCTCCCGCCTCTGTCTAAACCAGATGGTTCTGTTGTCACTTCAGCCAAGGAAAAAGCTGACCTGCTAGCATCCCATTTTTCTTCCAACTCAGGTATTAATGATCTTGGTAAAACATCTCCACCATTCCCAACCCACTCCATTCAATGCCTCTTGTGGTCTTCTGTCAAAAGGATGTCAGAAGGATTTTGACGAATCTTGATGCTAAGAAAGCTCCAGGTCCCGATGGTATTTCTCCACTTGTTCTCAAAACCTGTGCTCCTGAACTAAATCCTATTCTTTGCCACCTTTTTTCACTTTCCTATTCCAAAGGTGTTTTTCCTTCTGCTTGGAAATTTGCTCATATCCTTCCAGTTCCTAAAAAGGTTGACAAATCCCTCCCATCCAATTATCGTCCCATTGCAATTAATTCTACTCTTTCTAAAGTAATGGAGAAATCAATTAACCGCCAACTCTTAAACTACCTAGAAACCTTCCGTCTGATCAACGATCACCAGTATGGATTCCGTCAGTGTCGATCCACTGGAGATATTCTGGCTTATGTTACCCATTTATGGACTAATTCAATGGAAAGGTTCGGTGAAACAAAAGTAGTTGCTCTTGACATCTCAAAGGATTTCAATCGTGTTTGGCATAAAGGTCTTCTAAACAAGCTTCCATCTTATGGTTTTCCAACTGTTTTTAATAATTGGTTATCCAGTTTTCTCTCTGATCGCTCACTGAGGGTGATGGTAGATGGTGTCTGTCTTCTAACTTCTCCACTAATGCCGGTGTCCCCCAAGGTTCAGTTAAGCACATTGCATTCTACTTTCCATTTTGAGAAACCTTGCCCTGCTCGATCAGCTTGAATTTCTCAAAAATCTGCTACCAATTCCTTAAATGCCGATTTTCAGGTAATTCTCCAGTGGGGCAAAGACAACTTAGTTGATTTCAACCCTTCTAAAACTCAGTCTTGTCTTATATCTCGCAAAACGGATTCTTCTGCTCCTATGCTTATCTTTAGTGACACTCGATTTCTAGGTAAAATGATATATCTCTTTTGGGGATTACCCTGACTTCTGATCTCTCTTGGCACAAGCACATTACAAATGTGCTTGTGCCAAGCACATTTGTAAATTGCTATATGATTCAGGTCCGGGCTATTTCCTGGCCAGCTAACAGTTGTAATGGACTGTTCTTCCAACCATTTTTTCACCTGTAACAAATGTAAACGCATTACTGTAGAGGTTCAACCTGCATTACCATGCAGGTTGATCCTCGCATGGTAATGCAGGTTAAATCGCATGGTAATGCAGGTTAAATTAGAGGTTCAACCTGCATTACCATGCAGGTTGAACCTCTAATTTAGAAATGAAGCTAAAGTACCTACTGAAATGCTTACTTACACTTTTCGCCTGATGACAAGGAGCAGAGTTGTGCTGAAAGATGCAGTTACTTGGCAGGTTGAAATGGTCTCTAATGGTTGGCAGCAATTGGCCTTCCAATATAGCCAGGTATCCATTGGCATTTACAGAACCGTTTATAAAATGCAAGTGATACAAAATGCACCTCCATATCATTTGGCTGGTAAGGAATTTCACTGTAGGCACAATACAGTCTGGATAGTATTCTTCACGACGTCTACAGCGAATCGTTTGTCTCCTATCAGAGCCATGCAGGTTGAATTTCTTCTCATCCGAGAAAATAACTGACTTCCACTGCTCGGGGGGGTCCATTTGACATGCTCCTTACACCAAATTAATCGGGCCTTTTTCATTTTTGTGTGAGGAGGGGCTTCCTCTTAGGATGATGGGCTACAAGTCCATTTTTGAAGTGGCATCTTCTGACTGTTAGTGCACTTGCTACCACTCCTGTATGTTCTTCCCATTTTCTTTTCAGCTCAGAAAAAGCTTTATGGTTTTTAAAGTATAAGCGCTTCAAAATGCTGTCCTGTTTTGGTGTAGAGACTCATTTGTGGCATCCCTTTTTTCCTATCAGCAGAACCAGTATTCTTGAGTATGGAAAGAAATCTACTCACTGTTGACTGATTACATGACACTCTATTAAGCAATATGACAGAAAGAAAATCCTACCTCACATAAAGCAACAATAGCACTCTTTCTTCATGGCGTCAACTGCATGTAACTTGCCATCCGGACACAAGCAAGGAATGACTGCAACTCTTGCAGAGTGTGCATACATAGCTGAAAGTAACAGCTGATGCAATATTACATCACCACCTATGCATGTCAATCTTATCTGATGCAATCTGTAAGAAATATTTCCCTATACTTACATTATTCAGACGACAATTACAATTTTAAGGGGTGATGCACTTTCCTTGAACACTAGTGTACATATCTTTATTACATCTACCTCCCAATCCCTATTTCCCTGATCATTTAAGTATCCTCGATGATACCAGCAAAAACACATGCACCATCTTTTTTCTGTGGTATCATGTCTTTATAAAATATCTTTACTTCTACCAGTAAAGTATATACAGGGTGATTTGCTACCAGTACGACAAACTTGCAGGAGGTGTAGGGGGCACAATGACGAATCGGAATCGCATAGCATTGCAGGGTCTGAAATGCCTTCGTCGTGCGGTAGAGGACATTGAACGGGAGGTCGCGTGAACAGCGATCCCGCTGGAAGTCAGCATTTGCGAACTGGTTCCTGAGGCAGTAGGATGGACGAGTATTCAAACGTTGAACTGGCCGACATGCACCTTGCGTATGGAGCTGCGGACTGTAATGGGCGCGCCGCTCTGCGCTTCTACCAGGAACGTTTCCTGCACCGGTGCGCTCCTCATCATATGATTTTTGCACTTGTGCACAGAAGGTTACGTGAGACTGGTTGTTTCACGAGAGGTACCATGAATCGAGAGCGAACGAAGAGGATGCCAGACAATGAGGAGAATGTCCTACGTCTTGCAAAAGGCAATCCGAGTACGAGTACTCGAGCGATAGGCCAACGATTGGGTACTTCCCAATCCACTGTATGGAGGATACTGTCAACAAACCAAATGAGTTCATACCATCTGCAACGCGTCCAGTCATTGGAGCCTGCGGATTATCCACTCCGGAGGACTTTTGCTACTTGGTTTCTTCAACGGAGTGCAGCAGACAGTGCATTTGCTGCGTCCGTATTGTTCACAGATGAGGCAAGTTTCACAAGAGAGGGAACCTTCAATCAACATAACGCCCATTTGTGGGCTTTGGAGAACCCCCATGGTACGCGAGCACGTGCAACTTAACACGCCGTTTCTCTGTCAATGTTTAAGCTGGCATTGTTGGAGACCACCTCATTGGACTGTACCCTCTGCCCCCTTGTCTGGACAGTAGGGCATACTTGATCTTTCTACAGCAAGTCCTGCCCGAACTTATTGAAGAAGCACATGTTCCTCAGTAGTTGCGCCGCTCAATGTGGTTCCAGCATGATGGGGCTCCCCCACATTACACCAGTGACGTCCGCCAACACCTAAACATTATATTTGGACAGCATTGGATAGGTTATGGTGGTCCGGTTCATTGGCCTGCTAGATCGCCGGACCTATCATGCCTGGACTTCTTCTGCTGGGGTCAGAAGACATTGGTGTACGAGACTCCCCCATTGATTCAGTTGAAGACCTCATCGCTCGCATCTCTGTAGCTGCCGGGGAGATCCGAGACACGCCAGGAATCTTCCAGAACGTTAGGGATTCCATGCGGTGGCGCTGTGAAGCCTGTGTGACTGCTTCTAGTCGAACTTTCGAACACCTTCTGTAGCATGACTTTTTTGCCAATGTAAAACTTGTCATTAAAATGATTTCTGTTACACTAACGAGTTGCTGTTTCTGTTCTTTTTTTTTTGCTCGCGACCTCCCGCATGACGAAGGCATTTCAGACCCTGCAATGCTATGTGATTCCGATTTGTCTTTGTGCCCCCTACACCTCCTGCAAGTTTGTCGCACTGGTAGTGAATCATCTTGTATAAAACTACAGAAAATAATTACAGTACATATTTATATTGCTATTTTTCTGTGGCATTATATTATAAATAAATAATATAGAAACAATACAAACACAGATGTCTTTCGCATTATGTTGTCACTTTGCTTTTCATTTCCATATTTCCTATCCTGAAAAACCTTCTATAATTGCATGTCATTTGTAGCCATTAATGCTTTACAACAGCAACATTCATATTAGCAATTTTTTAAATGGCAGGGCATCTCATTGGTAGATAATGGAAATTAGTGTTCTGTCAGTACTTCAGGGATGCTTAATAATAATCATTTTATATGGAAATTTTCTGAAAAAAAAATCAAAAATAGTCTCCTTCCAAAATAAATTTCTTAAAATGCAAAGCCTTGATATACATTTTTATATTATGAGCATATCATATATACATGATATGCTCATAAGTTTTGGTGGATTGGTCATAAAACCATCTTATGTTTCAGATAAATTTATCAGTTTGCATGACCAATCCTCAGTTTACCATCACTTATAATAAATTAAATATTTGGCAGTTTCACTGTATTTGTTTTTCCTTCATTACTGTATTTGTATTTCTCTTTTTTTCATATTTTCAGGATACTATGAAACATCAGGCACTAGCTCAAGCCTTATTTCAAGGAGTTTACTCACTTGTAGAAGCTTATCATATGTCTGTTGTTCATGAGGATGTTGACAAGTAAGAATCTGTTATGTATTTTAACATCCTTAAAATCTCTCTCTCTCTCTCTCTCCCCCCCCCCCAAATTCCAATTGCCATTATGATTATCCTACTTACTGACCAAGAAACCTGGAACTATTAGCAAAACTCTTATGGATTTCTTGGATGAGTATTTTCTATGCCAGCATGTTTCAGATGCAAAAAGAGAAGGCTCTTGATCTTATTATCATCAGTGAGTGTCATGCGTTAAGAATCTGTAGAGGTAAAAGTATCATTAGGTGGTGGGGATGAACACAGAATATTGATGTCAGATTTACTTAAAAAAGTAACTACCATCAAGGGCAAAGGGAAAGGCTTTCACTCTTGTAAAGGTGACTAAGAAAGTGAAAGCCCTTCCCTTTGCTTTAAAAACTGTCTGAAAATCCCCTGGTGGTCTCATACAATTTTTAAAATCTGTTCAGTGGGACCAACTGATGATGTCACCAACAGTGAATTCTTAATGGGAAGCATTTAGAGTAGTAATAGTTGAAGCTATTAGGCTTTTTATACCAACTAAGACATACTTTTCAAGAGTGAAACCTAAATGGATTAAAACAAACTGCAGCTGCTTTCAAGGTGCATTGCAACCTTGGAGACAGTTGCAACTTGTATGACTAGAATTGCTCCTGTCTGTCTGTCTGTCTGTTCCATCTACCTGCCATCCCTTGTTCTCATTTTGGGTCATTTTAATGGTCACAGTACTGCTAGTATTAACTCATGTGCCTGGTTAACAGATTATCTGCTGGAATGCAATGACCTCTCCATTTTAAATGTGGGGAACAGTGCATACTTTCATCAAACTCTCGCTTTGACTATCATTGATTTGTTTATTTGTTCTCCTTCCTTCTTATTCATTTGCATGGGAATTAGTTATTTCCACCTTGACTTATGTGCATCTTTTTTATCCCATTTGGATACGAAAATCGAAGAGAAAGCAAGCTGACTGGAATGCATAGAGACAGCTGGCACAATTCAATCCATTAGCCTGGTTTCAATCAGTGATGCAGTGGCACGTGTTACAAAAAATATAATCCCTGGCAATGGTGTATTTAATTCCACAAACATCTGCATGATTTCCGTTTGTGAAAACTATTGTGGATTTCTGATTGCATGTCAGCTAGGAGTGCACAGGACCATTTCTGACACTATCACACTAATGAATATCTTCAGCTTTCTTTAACGGAAGTCTTCAGTGAAACTGTGTGGTACATGCTATATACTACAAGGTATTAGGGGAGTCGGCCCAAAGTAATTGTGTAATAACTTATTTGAAGTTAGAATAAAAATAACTAAATTCATTCTGCAACAAATAACAATTAACTTGAATAACAAATATATATGAAGAATGAATAACTAAATAAGAAATGATTTATTTTAATTTTTATTCAAATAAAAATTTATTAAAATAACAAACAATTCTGTGTCGTTCTAGAGTTGTTACCATAGAGCTTCTGCATAATCACCATTTTATTCCACCTTTTCTTTTTTCATAAAAAATAGCAACTGTGTAAAAAATTGAAATTTTAAAGTATGCTGCAAATTTAAAAAAAAAAAAATTGTTAAAGAATGTGGCTGTGATATGCACGTGAGAATAGTTAGCCGAAACTAACATTAAAAAAAAAAACCCTTTATTCTGAAGGTTTTCATTTCCAGTGGAAAATAATTGATTATATTGATTGGTCATTGTATTGATGATGTAATCATCTTCACCTCTGCAGTAGACACTGTTAATTAGATTTTGTCTATCTTTAATACCATCCACACATAGCTTAATTTCAATCTCAGGAATTCCTTAACTTTTGAAACCCTTAACTTTTATTATGAGGAAACTAAAATTCTTGAACACGAAATTATTTCATAAGAAAATAAATTTAGGGTTGGTTATATTTGCATTTTAATGGTTTCCATTTATTTACACATAAAACTTCTTTTATATAATCAATTTCTTAATACAGAAAAATTTAGTGTAATGCAGGAAGACAGAAATGAAGAAATTAATAGTGTTTTGCAGAAATTTCTATAACATGGCTCCCCTTATTCATTAATAAATTCCATCACCTTACTAGACTTTAGACTGTCCTATACTCTTCATTTTCATTTCTCTGAAATTATTAGCATAATCCAATGATGTACAGAAGCTACTTTTAAACATACTATAGTTTTGCCTTCATGGAGTTCAGGTACTGTTATTCCTACTCCAATTGCCATTTATCCCACCTCGCTATTGCCATTTATCCCACCTCGCTATTGCCACGTTTCTTTTTGCATTAAGTTAATAATAACTAATTGACTATTTATAGGCATTTCTACACACATTTTACTGCTTCCAGGGGTTGCCACATGGTAATTCTAAATACACACGCACAATGCCATTTCCTTTTTGACTACAGTATTGGCTAAATGTGGTTTGTCAGCTTGGAAATGGTAAATATGTCTTATGCCTACTTTAATTTCTAAACTCACATCCTTCGTTCTCTGCCAGGTCAATGATGATCAATGGGCACTATGCAGTATTTTTTAAAAATCTTTCTTATTGTATTAAGGTTTAGATAATTCAATTTATTTAACCTCTAAACCAAAATTCTGTTATATCTTATATTACACCAAATTATATTATTGGTTATTCAACCTCAAAGTTTGATGTCAGCTTAGCGCATATTGATCATCACAGAAACAGAACCCTTATCGCAGTTTTTGGGTGGTTAACCCAGGACGAAGTCACTTAGATTGTGAGTAAGCAATGATAAGTTTTGTTTAATATCCTTTTATACACTATATTATCCTATGCATTTTCTATAGATCTATCTAGGTATATATCTTAATATGGTTATCTTACTATAATCTTCCCCTTAATATTATACAAATACAATATATTTTTAGGTTAGGCAGGCGAAGGCAGATTACGAGAAATCTTTCGCAAAGGATGCTAAGAAAAACGGCAAGCATTTCTTTTCTTATATAAACTCTACTGCAACAGGATCTGATTGGTCCACTTGATATTGATGGTTCGACTGTTGATGATCCTGCTCAGATAGCAAACAAACTGAATGAGTATTTTGCATCTATATTCACACGTGGGGAGTTATTAAGGTTTGAAAATACCAGAAGGTTAACAAATTGTAGCAGGGTGCTTTTTGGCTGTGATTTTGTAATAACTGAGAGCAAAGTGGAGGAGAAATTGTTGAAGTTAAACATAAGAAAGGCACCAGGGGTGGATGGGATCTATCCAGTTATATTAAAGGAGGCGGCAAAGGATGTAAGCAAACTCTTAATCATAATTATGAGAGCATCTTTGGACTGAGGGGGGTCCCACGGACTGGAGATGTGCAAATGTATCCCCAATTCACAAAGGGGGGGGGGTCGAAGGGTGACACGAGTAATTACAGACCAGTTAGTTTAACTTCTGTTCCGGGTAAAATAATGGAGCCACTGGTTAAAGATGCATTGCAGAATCATCTAGACAAGACTGCAGCAATAATTCAGACACAGCATGGGTTTGTTAAGGGAAAGTCTTGTCTGACAAATTTGATTGGATATTATGATGTGGTTACAAAGAATCTGGATGCAAAAAATAATTTTGTTATGATATACTGGAATTTCTGGAAAGCTTTTGACACTGTTGCGCATGGAAGACTACTATACAAATTGGAGCAGAATTGGAGCTACAGTGGATAAAAGGATGGTTGAGTGGGCGAAGACAGAGGGCGGTAATCAATGGGTGCTGCTCTTCATGGACTAATGTTATTAGTGGAGTCCCACAGGGTTTGGTGTTGGGTCCACTGTTGTTTTTGTATGTTTATCAATGATATTGATGAAGGTATATCAGGCTTAGTGTCGAAGTTTGCAGATGATACAAAGGTTGGCAGGGTTGTTAATGACAGTAATGGCAGTGTGCTACTGCAAAAGGATCTAGAAAATTTGGGCAGATGGGCTGTGAAGTGGCAACTGAAGTTTAACCTTGACAAAAACAAAGTACTGCATATGGGTAGAAGTAACCCCAGAGAAACGTACCAACTGTGTGGTACTACACTTAATGTGGTAGAAAATGAAAAAGACCTGGGAGTAATTGTACTATCAGATATGAAGTTCTCTGAGCAATGCAGACAGGCTGCCAGGGCAGGTCATGGGGTGTTGTCAATGATATACAGGAATTTTCTTAGCAGGGAAAAGGAGGTGATTGTCCCTCTGTATAAGGCAATGGTCAGGCCACGCCTTGAGTACTGCATACAGGTCTGGAGGCCTCATTTTAGAAAGGATGTGGATTTGCTCGAGCGTGTACAGAGAAGGGCAACAAGATTGGTGAGGGGAATGAAGGGATCCTCTTACCAAGAGAGGCTTAAGTTCTGCAAATTACGGTGGCATCATTGTTGAAGTTGATATGTTAAAAAAATTTAAGGAGGAACTGGACAAACATTTAGAGGGAATGGTCGTGTGAATTTTTTTTTTTTTTTTTTTTTTTGGCTGTGCATAAGCTGATACATTTGCTTTCTTGCAGCACATGCCACTACTACTACATTATGGACATAGTGCATCCATTACCACCGCAATTGCATTAGCCCATAAATGCAGTTTATTAATTTTGTGTATTGATGATTACCTTTCATACCACTCATTTAATATATATATATAGCTTATATATATATATTTAGACGTTTCTGTAATAAGTAATAATAAAAGGTATACTTAATAAATGACAGTTCTATTGGTCTCTTTGTTCTCTCTATAATCATTCTGAGGGCTTGTACATATGAAAAAAGAGTAGGCACTTCTCTAAGAACATATTACATATAGCTTAAAATGTTTGAAAAGTTGTACCTATATTTGTTCTAAGCGCAAAAATTAATTAATTTTAGTTTATTGGCATTCAATTTGTATATTGACAGTTTATCTGTATTAATTTGTATGTTGGCATTTCATCCTAATTTTGGATTCCAACTATTTTCTTTCATTGGGTATTAAATTTAATATATTTAATATATTTCAGAGTCCCGGGTGCCAAGTGTTTCCATGGCCAAGCGATCTTTGAGCTCTTTAAAGTGATTTCAACCCTTTTCCTTCAAAGGAATCGCTCTTCTTATTAAGTCTAAAGTTAGCTTCTCTTAAGTTTTTCATAAAGCATAGTAGACTTCATCTTACAAGTAGTAAGTTAAGTCAGGAAAGAAAAGACACCTTTCCTTTTATTTTTATTAGAGTTACTAACCTAACAACTGCTTGGCCACTCGTGGCATTACTCCTGCCTCCCCACGGCGTGGCCAGTAACCTGAGTGGGATAACCAACCCTCAGGGCCAAAAGGAGTACAAAATGGACAAAGAAATCTTTGATCCATTGAGATACTCTACCGATAAAGACCTACCTGATCATGACTCCTATCAAAATAAAAGACAAAAACAGATCTATGTCAACAAAATCACCCAGCCTTTCTCCTTATTCATTCTCTATCAGATTTTACCGCCAGCAAATTATCGCCATTTCTAATCCAAAAATGTCTGGAAAATGCTGCAGGATCACCGAAGATTGTAAAACAATTACAGTCTGGTGATCTGCTGGTAGGAACAGTGAAACCAAAACAAGAAAAAATATTAATGAAACTGACCCCATGCCACTTTGAATATCTCCAAAGGAGTTATAGCGGAATGAGACCTCATTAACATTTCAGAGGACAAAATTGTGCAAGAAAGAATTGGCAGATCAAAGAGTAATACACGCGAAAAAATTTTAATCCGGAAAGATGGAGAATTAAAGCCTATACAAAACATAATACTGACCTTTAGTACTCCAAACTTACCAACAATGTTTAAAGCTAGGTATCTAAATTGTTGTATACATCCATATGTACCGAATTCCATCAGGTGTAATAAGTGCCAGAAATATGGACACTCTCAGGTAGCATGCCATGGCATTATGATTTGCCCAAACTATGGTTCAACAGAACACACTCAAGTTGATTGTACTGTAACCACCTGTCCTAATTGCAAAGGTAACCATCCGGCATATTCAAAAAATTTTGAAGTGTGGAAAGTCGGCAAAAAAATACAAAAGTACAAAATAGAAAACAAAGTAATGTACCAGGAAGCCAAAAAGCATGTTATGCAGTTTATGCCGAAATGCACATATGCACAAGCAACCCAACACAGCCATTCTATTGCTACTCAAACTGACATTACAGTCCCTCCAAATACTTCTCTTGCTGATTGGGCCAGATCCATGCTTAATGCTAAGCCACAACCTGCCAAACACAAGCAACTGGAACAAGGAATTAATACTCCAATTTCAGTACCACCCAATGTGCCTGGAACTACTAAAAAAAAAAGCAGACAAAACAGTACCAACAGACCATGCTCAGACCAAGAAACAATTCTCTGTACATATGGAATGTGACAACAAAACTGACCCAGAAGAAACTATATTAGAACTTCACGCAGAAGAACACATGGATACAGAGCGACCGATCTTCCCCCAAAAAAAGATAGAAATAAAACAGATTGTTACAAACAAACTGCTCCAAAAAAAAAAAAAAAAAACAGACTGATCAAAACATAACTCCTAAAACCAAATAATGCAGCACATACTCCAATGGAACTGCAGGGGCATGCAAGCCAATATTGATGACTTATATGACTTGATCAATAAGTATAATCCAGTGAGTGTTTGTTTGCAAGAAACTAATTTAAGAAGACAGGTAACTCTCTCCATTAAAAACTACACAATATACAGAAAAGACAGGAATACTGCAAAATCCACACATGGAGGGGTAGCAATATTAGTTAACCCTAAATCCTCACTTATTTCTCTACAAACCTGACTTAGAAGCCGTTGCTGTGCGTGTTGCACATGGAATAACCGTAACTCTCATTTAAACCAAACAGTACTATCATGCTAAAAGAACTAGAAGATCTAATAGCACAAGTGCCAACACCTTTCTGTCTCTTTGGAGATTTCAATGGTCATCACCCATTATGGGATCTTCTGACATGAATCAAAGAGGACAACTGATTGAGACCTTACTGAACCAACAGCAGTTAACCATACTAAACACTGGCCACACTTATTTACATTTTCCCACAGGATCCATCTCAGCAATTGATCTGTTGATCTGTTCTCCCATTTTATTTCCCAGTATGGAGTGGACAATCCTAAATGATCTGCACAACAGCAATCACTTTCCAATTATTTGGAAAATTCAAACAAAACAATCTCACTATCCAAATTACAGAGTAAAATGGAAGTTCTTAAAAGCAAATTGGGCAAAATACTCAGCCAGTGTCTCTTTTGATGATCAATTTATTAAAACACAACCGATAGACGACTTCACCGAGCACATTTCCATACACATTTTGACAGTAGCATCTGAAGCAATCCCTCAGTCGTCTGCAGATCAACACAGACATGAAAAAGTAAAACACAGGTGGAATGAGGCTTGTAACAAAAATTTTTTTCCAAAAAGGAAAAAAGTAAAGCCTGGAATCTATTTTGTAGGTTTCTCACAGCTGCCAAACTCATATTAATAAAAAACAAAAGGCAAGAGCACGACAAATGAGAAGACAAGCCAAAAAAGAATCGTGGATAAGATTTGTCAGTACCATCACGAAGAACACTAGTAGTCAGTTAATATGGAAGAAAATCAAATAATAAATGCATTCCTTTTTCTGCTCCAATCTTAATTAAAAATGGACGAGAACTTTTCTCTCCTAAGGAAATAGGCGATTTCCTTGGAGTGTTTCAGTTAAATATCAGCAGCATCTGCATATGACAATTCTTTCCTGAAAATCAAAACCTCGGCAGAAAAATATAAAATAAATTTTAATACCATCTAATCTATTCCTTATAATTAGCCTTTCATCTTAACTGAACTCCAAGAAGCTCTGAACAGAGCTTCTTGGTGCAGCATAAGCCTCAGGCTTCCTTGTACCATATGTCTAATAATAATTTACAGAAAACTACCGGCCAATTTCTGTCACTAGCTGTCTGGGTAAAACACTAGAAAAAATGATATACACAGCAGACTAAAAAATGAATCCTTGAAAGTAAAATTCTGTTAAATATTAAATCAATATGGTTTCCAACAAAACAGATCCTGCATAGACCTAATGATAACAGCCGAAACTAACATTCACAATGCATGTGTTAAAAATGAACATCTAGTAATCGTCAGTCTAGATATTGAAAAGGCATTCGATACCACATGGTGGTATGGCATTCTTCAAGAGCTCTATTCCTACGTATTGAGAGGATACTTACCTCAATTCATTCAGAATTTTCTTAAGCACAGAACACATTTTCTTAAGCACTTTCAAGTTTGTCACCAGAATGTACTTTCACAGTATTTTATCCAAGAAGGGGTGCCTCAAGGATCTATACTTAGTGCCACCCTCTTCACAATTAGGCTAAACATCATGACGCAAATATTCCCAAAACTGTAGAAATTTATTTGTATGCCAATGATCTTGTCATATCATGCCATTCACCAAACATTATCAGCATAGAGAGACAGTTACAACTTTCCATAAATAAGTTGGAGACGTGGACCCTACAAAATGGTTATCGCCTGTCAGAACAAAAGACCATTGTGATTCACATTTGTAAAATGTGCAAATTACATCTGGAGTCTGAACTAATTAAATTAAGAAATTGACCAATCCCTCTTGTCAGCAATATACGTTTTTTAGGTTTAACACTAGATATGAAACTCAATTTTGCAATGCATATAAGTTACCTCAGAACTGTCTGCTTGAAAAAACTCAATATGCTCAGAGCCATCTCACAATGCATAGGAAGCAAATAGGTACACTCTCCTGCATTTGTATTGATCTCTAATCAGGTCACATCTAAACTGTGGTGCAATAGTCTGCGACTCAACTAGGAAAACTCTACTTACAAGACTGATTATCATACAACACAGTGCTCTGCATACAGTTTTTGGGGCCTTTTGAACATCCCCGGTCCAAAGGCTCTGTATCAAAGCAAATAAACCACCACTCCGCCTCAGAAGGAAAATGTTACTCCTCACCTATGCAGCCAGAATTAAAAGCCTTCCTTATCATTCCAATCAAATGCCACTTTTCAATCCAGAATGGATAACGTTCTATAACAATAAACCAACTGTTATTAGACTGCAAACATTGATGCACTGCTGGAATGTACATCTTTGAAAACACGCTTAAAGAAACCAGAATAACTGGTTCACAAAGTCAACTTACTGTGACACCTATTTCCAGCATTGGGGGGAAAAAGTTCCTGAAAAATTGTAACATCAAACAACTGCACGCAGGACATGCTTCTAGCAATGTGCAGAGGTGCATAATATATACCAATGGCCCAAAATCAGATCCCGCTGTATAGCAGTCTTTCCCTCATTCACAGTGTCTGTATCTCTCCTGACTGAATATAGTAGTTATACTGCAGAATTGTATGCAATCCAGCTAGCTATAGACAATATCAATATCCATCTCAACCCCAGTAGTTTAATATAACTTTGATATTATATACTTGGATCTTAGAAATAGTATAAGGCTCTGCCCAGCTGAGCCTTATACTTATTTAGGCTATCAACTTCCACGACAAGGGATGGAAGTCTGTTCCACCAACCAACCACCCGCTGGCTAAAGGCAAATTTCCTCATGTCTATCCTACATCTGTCCTTCCTCAATTTGAATTTATGCCCTCTCAGGTGATTATTCTGAGCAAGAGGAAGAATCCCATCAGCATTGAGCATGCTCAAACCATTCAAGGCTTTATACACCTCTATCAGATCACCTCACTGGTGCCTAGTCTCCAGACACTGTCATTTGCAAAACTTAAGCCTTTCTTCGTAAGAGCAACCCTTTGTTCCATTCACTAATCTTGTTGCCCTTCTCTGTACTCTTTCCAGCATCTCTACATCCTTCTTGAAATGAGGCCTCCAGACCTGTATACAGTACTCTAGGTGTGGCCCGACCATTGCCTTATACAAGGGAATAATCACCTCCTTATCGCTGCTAGAAAAATTCCTATATATCATCGACAAAACACCATGAGCTACTCTTGCAGTCCATCTGCATTACTCAGAAAACTTCGTATCTGCCTGCACAACCACCCCCAGGTCCCTTTCATTCTCTACCACTGTCAGTGTAGTACCACAGAGTTGATACGTTGCTCTGGGGTTGCTGTTTCCCATATGTAGTACTTTACATTTGTCAATGTTAAACTTCATTTGCCACCTCTGAGCCCATCTGTTCAACCTTTCCAGATCCTGTTGCAGTAGCATAGTGTCAGTAGTGTCCTTGACAACCCTGCCAACCTTCGTATCATCTGCAAACTTGGACATTAAGCTTGATATACCATCATCAATATCAATTATAAATACAGAAAACAATAATGGACCCAATACTGAAACCTGAGGGACTCCACTAATAACATTAGTCCACGATGAGCAGTGTCCATTGATTACCACTCTGTCTTCTCCCCCTCAACCAACCCTTTCTCCATAGCAGCAATTTGCCTCCAATGCCACACTGCTCCAATTTGTGCAGCAGTCTTCCATGTGCAACAGTATCAAAAGCCTTTCTAAGATCCAAGTATATAATATCAAAGTTATTCCCTGCATCCAGTTCTTTTGTGACTGCATCATAGTATCCAATCAGATTGGTCAGGCAAGACTTCCCTCTAACAAAACCATGCTGTGTCCGAGCTATAACTGAAGTCTTGTCTAGGTGATCTTGAAGTGCTTCTTTAACCAGTGCCTCCATTAATTTTCCGGGAACAGAAGTTAAACTCACAGGTCTATAATTACTTGTGTCAGCCTTTGATCCTCCTTTGTGAATTGGGGTCACATTTGCACATCTCCAGTCCATGGGTACTTCTCCTGAGTCCAAGGAAGCTCTCATAATTATGGCTAAGGGTTTGCTTACTTACTTTGCTGCCTCCTTTAATATAACGGGACAGATCCCATCCACCCCAGGTGCCTTTCTTGTGTTTATCTTCAACAATTTCTCCTACACTTTACTCTCAGTTATTGCAAGACTCTCTAGCTTACTGCCAGAGTTGAATACACCTCTGGCATTCCCCTCGCTGAATAACTCCTCATGTGTGAATGTCGATGCAAAATATTCATTTAGTTTGTTAGCTACCTGAGCAGGATCATCAACAGTTGACCCATCGATATCAAGTGGACCAATCTGATTCATCCCCTTCCTTCTAGAGTTTACATAAGTAAAGAACTCTTTGCTGTTTTTCTTTGCATCCCTTGCCAAAGATATCTCGTAATCTGCCTTCGCCTGCCTAACCTCCTTTGTAACTTGGTTACAGATCAACTTGTATCTATCATAGGCTTCTGTGTCACGTGTTAATTTGTATGTATCCCATGCATTTTTCTTCTCTGCCATATGTCTCATTAGTTCATCTGACATCCACTTAGGCCTAAACCTTGAACAATATTTCTTAGTTGGTATGTAAAGCCTAGTAGCTTCCAAGATAAGTTGTTTGAATGCTTTCCATTTTGAATTTGCTGTTGGTAGCATCATCAGTTGGTCCCACTGTATAGAATTTAAATACTGCCTCAGACCATCGTAGTCGCATTTACGAAAGCAATATCCCTTCCCTTTACCCCTAATGGTAGTTATCTCTTTGAGTAAATCCCACTTCAGCACACTGTGATCACTGCCACCTATTGGTTCATTTACCTGCAGATTCTTAATGCATGAGGAATCACTACTGATAATCAAATCAAGAGTATTACTCCCTCTAGTTGCCTCCCGAACATGCTGATGTAGAAAACAATCATCCAATAAATCCACAAAAGCCTTGCTAGTGTGTGATTGACCAGCAACCAAATTCCAGTCAATATCGGGGAAATTAAAATCCCCCATTATAAGACTCTCTGATTTACTGGCCCACTCTATTTCCCTGTACAGTTTCTTATTATACTCATCAGAGTCATTAGGCCTATAGCACACTCCCACTCTCAATTTTGATCTCCCAATGCTTATGTCACACCAAACTGACTCAACACTGCACTGTCTAGTGATGTATTTCTTAAATAATAGCATAACCCCTCCTCCCTTCCTATTCTGTCTGTCCTTTCTGTAGACATTGTACTCCCCAAATTCCAATTCTGCGTGACACCAAGTCTCTGAAATCCCCACAATATCTGCCTTTGATGTTTTGAGCAATACCTCAAATTCATCAAATTTATTTACTAAACTCCTAGCATTGGAGTTTAGTAAATAAATTTGAATAGTAAATAGTAAATAAAACACTCAAGTATACAAGTATACGTGCACCTGTTCTTTTACTTAGTTACCCTAACACAACCCATGTGTTTTCTTGTACCCCAATGATTCCCAGCAGTCTCTGAAATATCCTACATCTTATTTTCCAGGCTGTGGCTCATTCCAATAGAAATTATAGTGATCAGGTTCATTAGAATCAGCTGCTTTAGAGAATCAAATTTCAAAGAACCGATTCAAATCATTAAATGCACTACACTTTCATCTTTTATTAGAATCAATTTTGAATTCCTCTGTGATATTTTTCTGAAACAAATTTCTGGAGGTCACAACCAAAAAACAATTTGCAGTTTTCAATTTATTGGCCCTTTTTGTTTGTACAATTTGTTATAAACGGGTAGTTACTACAGCTTTAACAGAAGAAGATATTGCCCAGTTTGTTACTGATAATTTCGCCGAGGAGGAGGAAAATGAAGATTAACCCGAACGAATTTCAGTTACAAACTGGCAAACTTGTGAAGCTATAGCAGTTCTGAGGAGAGGGTTGGAAGAAACTGGCGCAAGTGATCGTGAATATCGATTGTTATACAATATTGAAAAATCGTAATGTAGTGATAATTTAACTCAATCTAAAATAAGTGACTACTGTATTTTAAATTAAAATCATAATACATAGCATTATATTTAATTAATATGTACTAGGGCTTGCATAAAACCGAGCAATTTCAAAACCGAGTTTAACCGAAGTTTACTCTTAAAACCGGTTTTAAAACCGATTTTCTCAGACTTAGGGAAAATAATTAAAAGCTTATAGCACAGGTATTTATTTTATCTTGGGTAGATTGTACAAATTGTAATCAAATCTTTTAAACAAAATCTATCACCTCTTATAGTAAAAAAAATAAAAAAATTAAAATGCTTCAAAAAAGTAACCAGCTTGAGATTATACAAAATTACAAATTGTATTCAAATCCTTTGAATAAAAACTATCTTCTTGTATTGTAAACAAAAAATAATAAGCCCTATAATAATATCAATAATAATAAATAAAAATAATATGAAAAAAAAAAACAGCTTGGGGAAATTACTATTTATTGCTCAGCTTTTTTCTGAAACTGATCCTTTAAAAAACACAGTATATTAAGCATTTTTCCTGATAGACTTGACCTTATTTTTGTGTTAAAGAGACCAGTAATAGAAAACACTCTCTCAGATTGGACATTTGTTGGTTTAATGGTCAGCAGTGCTCAATAAACTTTCTCCAGCTTTTCACTTTTATTGCTAGTTGCCTCCAAAATTTTAAATTCTTTGTTGATTTCCAATTAACTCGGATATTTTGAAGGCTCTTCAGTTAATCTCTTTATTACACTATCATACTCTCGCATGAGTGTATCTCCAACATCGGAACTAGACGAGTCTTTGTTTTCTTCTAAAAGAACAGTTCGTTTATTTTCAGTTTCTTCATTCAACGCTGACTCCTTCGGAATGTTTTGCAAATAATCTCTGATAAATCTCTTCAGCATGCTTTTTGAAACTTGCTTACTTGGAAAATCAAAAGTTCTTGAACCTGAATCTTCTTTCCTAAACTTTTTGGAGTTGTGCAGATAGCTCAGCAAAGCCACAGTTTGGCAATTTCGTCCTGCATTGTAACGCTGCAAAAGGCTTTGATGAAACTTTAAAGCAAATGGGTTTTCTGCTGTATCAAGCTTAGCAAGCAGAAATTCTATTGAAGACTCGGCTTTAAGTAAGTCTATCTTCTGAGGTTGTAGCCTTCTTAATCATTTCAACTGTCGCTAAGTTTCACATAGCAATTCAAGTGTTTTCCAGTCATCGTCAGACACAGCTTCAGTTGACAGTACTGCATATAGAGCATTTGGAATGCAATTTTTCAATTTCAAAAATCTCTCAATCATATAGAATGTGCTATCCCATCTAGTCTTGCAATCTAATATAAGTTTATATTCTTTCCCATTAAATTTTGCTTTAACAAAATTTTGTAATATGTCATTTTTGGTAGGCGATTTTCGAAAAAGCTTGCAAATTTTTCTGAGTTTGTTAATAGTTTGTGCAATATTGGCCATTGGATTGAAGAAATAAATGAGTTCATCGGTAAAGTCGGTTTGATAAAGCATCCTTGCTGTCTTTCTTCAAATTCTTTATCATCACTACTTTCTTCATTATTTTCATTTTCTTCATTGTCTTTGGGAGACTCAGAGACTGTGGCACCATAATTGATTGCTTTTTCATAAAGAACATCTATAACTGACAGATGTATACAATGGGCTATACATTGTTGATGATTAGGCGTAATTTGCTTGCCAAACTTAATCATCATTGCTCCATCGGTGGTGCAGGCAACAATATCCTCATCCAAGTTCAAACCAAATTCCTTCAAGTGTCCATTCACAATTTGCTCAGTTCTTCTGCCATCAAGTGAACCATTAATCTCAATAAGACCTAACGACCAATGATTGTCTTTTGAATGCACATTTATATACCTTTTATTTTGTATAGACGTATATACCTTTTATTTTGTATAGACGTATATTCGTCTGGAGTCAATGAATACCGTGCACCCAAAACCAATGAATTTTTGAAATGCTGAATGAGTTCTTCTTTCTTAGTTTTATAATAATTCAGAACCATATTTTTAATTCCGTTCACTGAGGCTGGTTGATAAAGTTTTTCTAATGTTCTTACCATTTTTACTGGGGGTTCACTGTTATCTTGTTTAATGTCAATCTGATGCATTTTCTTTAAATGCAACATCAAAGACGATGTAGATCCTCCAGACGACTTCATTATCTTCTGACATTTCGAACATTGTGCTTCATCTTTGCTTTTTTTCGAGCAAAATAATTCCATACATTTGCTTTCATCCTAGACATATTAAGAGTAATAAATATTAATTAGTAGGAATTTGTATCACTGACAATTTTAAATAAAAATATTCAAGATAACTGGCTAAAGGCACAAAACTATGCGTCACTCCTGCAAGCACTGAATGAAGAGTCTAAACGAGGCAAGTTTCAAAATCTCCACGAAAGAAATTTTTTATTTATTTACTTAAAATTTTTTTCCCCCAATTAAATCTATTGTATTTTCAAAATTACATAAAAGCTAAATTTGGTGAAACTGCTTTTTGGAGAACATTTGATCGCAAATTTAATACGAATAAAGAAGCAAAAAACTTTCTACGATTGAAATTTGATGCAATATTCAGCGTATCTGTTTCTAGTGGGTAACTATCAATAAGGCACGTTCCATAACTTCCTGGCGAACAAGATAGATGGAACGGAGAAATGTTGAGCATTTTCTTTTACGCTATCGCTCCGACTCACTCAGTTGTAAATGAGTACACCTGCATCGTGCCATGATATAGGTGGGAAGATAAAAGGTACCCCTCCTAGATTTGGGCCACTTGCCCATGAGATTCGTACCTAAACATAAAATAAAATAAAATGAAAATGTTTAAAACATAAAGCAGTTGAACGATCCAGTCAAACGAACAAACAAAAGAAAATGTGCGTAACAAAAAACTATATTCGAGGGCTAACTAAGAAAATATTCGAATCCGGTTTTAGAAGCTCGGTTTCGGTTTTAACAACTCAATATGAAAACCGATTTAACCGGTTTTATAAAACCGGTTTGCAAGCCCTAATATGTACTATATATTAAACTATGTACCTAAGTATAAATTTATTTTCATTTTGCTAACTTGTGGATAATATTCTTTCACACATCATTTAATTGGTAATAAAGTGTAAATTTGTGCATTATATCTTTATTTTTATAGCTTGTGATTAATATTTGTTGATTTTTGCTTATTACAATCACAGTTTATTAGAATCAAAATTGAATTGGCAAACATAATCACTAAAACCAGCACTTAATGTACTTATTTTTACCTCTTATTTATTAATAAGTACATTAAGCACTAAAACCAGCATAAATAAATAACTAAATTAAAACTAATGTACTTATTTATTAATTTTTTTACCTCTTATTTTTATTTTATTTTATTTTTACCTCTTATTTTTATTTAATTTTATTTTTACCTCTTATTTTTATTTTATTTTTACCTCTTATTTTTATTTTATTTTTACCTCTTATATTTTTATTTTATTTTATTTTATTTTTACCACTTATTTTACTTTTCCTACATTTAATATTTGGACAACTTTTGACCATGTTAGGACTTTTATTCTCATCTTTACTACCTACTGTAATACCAGGATCCCTTCTAAATAGACAGAAGACTGTTACGCTCCCTCCCAGTATATCCGAAGTACCTCTATTATTATTATTATTATACACCATTTTTCTATGCTTTTTGCTTTCTACTTGCTAGCTCTAAATTTTATATCTCAAAATCTATTAGAGCAATTCAAGGGAAATTGAGGTGCTATTACTATCCTTACTCTTACCTCCCTTTTTTTTTTTTTTTTGCCTTCGTTATAATCCTTTCTTTTTCACCACTTAATAAGTTAATTATTTTTGGCTGGTAAATTAGCCTAAATTATTTACTTTTCACAAAATAGCATAAAAGAATTTTCACTTCTAACCCCACATGTAATTTATAGTTGGCTCTCACTTTCTATATTATTTGTTTCACTGCTATTTGTTGGGCTAGCTATTATTTTGCCAATTTTCTGCTAAATTTTAAAATAATTTATATAATTTGAATAATTTTGGTCATTTGGTTGAACCTAGCTAAACTAGCAGATAACAAACAGAAGCAGATAGCCTTTGCCAATTATTGATTAGATGTATTGAAAGGTGCTAGCCCTCTTCAATTCATTTGGCCTTTAGGGTTCTCTTGGATTGGTGTTACTCTTAGACAAAATCGCACACGAGCCAATGTGAAAATCGCATTATATCAAATTGAAGCAAATTCGTGTTGCTAAAATGGGCATTATAGCAGAATTGACTGTATTGTACTTTAAACACTGTTCAAATTCCTTATCTTACATACTGTTGTAATTAGTGGGTGTGTGTATGTATATATATATGTATGTATACATATATATATATGTATGTATACATATATATACATACATATATATGTATGTGTACACACACACACACACACACACACACACACACACACACACACACAGGTGACCCCTGCTTCGCACTGATAATTCATTCCGGAAAAACAGTGCGCTAAGCGAGCACTGCATTATGTTGTAACTACTTACGTATCAAAATTAAACTTAAAATTCCAATTAAAATCATGAATTTAATTGATCTAAATTGATTTAATTTAATTGATGATTTTAATCATGAAAAACGTGTCGATTTTGATTTGTACTTTGGCTCCCTTCCTGATAAACTAAAAGGAGTTTTAATTTTAAATCCCCCACAGCATTACCACCCAACAATAAAGTCAACCGATCCTTCGCCGCGTTGAAACCTGGTATTTTTTTTTTTTTTTCTTCTTTCAATATGAAACTTCTTTTAGGCATTTGTTTCCAAAAAAAGTCCTGCTTCATCTATGTTAAAAACTTGTTGAGAAGTATAACACATAATATCCCTCTTCAATAATTTTAAAAAGTTCTTTTTTGAAAGTTTCGGTTCCTTGATTTGCACTTGCGGCTTCTTCTTGGATTTTAAATCTATTCAACCAGCCCTTACTAGTTTTAAATGTTTCCACATTTTTTTTTAGGTGAGTTTTCTTCAGATCATCATATTGGCTAATCTCTCTCTCTCTCTCTTTTTTTATAATATTTAACTGAATTCTTCATTGGATATTATCTTCAAAAAAATTAGTTAAAGTCTCTCCATTTCAATCCTAATAGCTGGCCTAGCCTAGTTGCTTGCAGTGGAACAGCTGTCTTTCTCGCTGCTAAAATTAGTTCTTTATTTTTTATAATTGTTCTTACAGTTAAACTTGCCAGTCCTAAATTATGGCACACATCCGCTTGTCGTTGACCGGAATCGATTTGCTTCAAAACGTAAATAAATTTTCAAATTCAGTCTTTTTCTTACATTTATAGCCTTCGGACTGCGTCCAGACGTTGTTGCTTTTTCATTCTTATCCGCTATTATTAGCTCTTTGAAAATGTAACTGCGTTCGTTGCATTAATTATGATACAATATTCGAGTAAACTGTCCGTTATGCACGATGTCTAATACTGTACTGAGTGATGACTAGACTTCGGATAAATGCATATAACGCAAATATTACAAGCAATATACTTGATCATTTTTTAAAATGTTGATCTCGGAACTACGTAACAAGTCACTGTACTGCAATTAAATTAGCTTGCTAGAAAATTTCACCGAGCGTGGGAAAATTTCTCAAAGTTGGTGTGGGAAACGTTTTAATGCTGTTTTGCTATTCGTTTTCAAGCTATCGACTCCATCAAATGAAACGATTTCATTATGCCAAAAATGCAATCTGTAAAGGAGCATTATAGTGATTTGTGACAGTGTTATAGTCAGATACGGGTTATTTTTATTTATTTATTTTTTTTTATGTGAACCCCAAACACGAGAGGTATTAGAACCTATAGTACTTAGTACCGTGCTTGGGTTAGGGTTGAAGGAGAAGTATGGGGGGGGGGGGATGCCGGAAACTTTGCTCTAGAGACTAAACATGGGTTTCACCACTTCAAGCCTCCAATAAGCAAAGTGGTGGTATTTCACCGTTTGATGAAAGCCATCTACCACCTATAAATATAATATAAGAACAGCGTTATAGTGAATCAGCGTAAAGAGAACCGCATTATAACGAGGACCTGCTGTATATGAAATATGAAATATTGGAATAAATGTAAGATGTATATCAATGTATCCGATTATCAATAATTATCTACATAATCATTATTTTATTTTATTGCTAATTATATGTTTATTTATAGGGTATAGCAATGTAAACCAACACAGGCTATATTAGTCTTTATGGGTTGTTTTGGGCTTATGGCCCGCTTAGTACTTTTATGCCAATGTTTTAATACACTTTGAGTACCTGTATAGTACTAATTATACTCTTATGGTAGTAATTACACACACACACACACACACACACACACACACACACACACACACACACACACACACACACACACACACACACACACACACACCCTGACTAAGAGAACAAAGAAGAGGGACAAAGAGTTTTTCATTTATGTGAATACAAAGAATAAGAAAATAAATCATATCAGACCTTTGTATACTGGGAAAGTCTTAGAGAACTCAGCTGATGTTGCTGATGAATTTAGTAGGTATATTGCATCAGTCTTTACTCCCATAAGACCCTTCATGCTGAGGCGAGGCTGTGTGAGTGAGGCCCAGACAAATGACATTGGTAATTTCAAAATTACAGATAACTGTTTATTGGAAAAACTTTTGAGCCTGAAGCTGTGTAGGGCGTGTTTAGTGTCAAACGGCACAAGGGGTTTTTCCCATCTCCGTGTAGTATGCATTAGTAGAGGCATATGATGCAAGAAAGCAAGCTTATGCAGCATCAGCCAAAAAAAAAAAAAAAAAAACTTCCACTTCACCCCTCTGTTCATTTGAAATACCTGTCCAGCTGAGACTTAAATTTATTTAGGCTATCAACTTCCACAACAAGGGATAGAAGTCTGTTCCACCAACCAAATACCCGCTGGCTAAAGGAAAATTTCCGCACATCTGTCCAACATCTGTCTTTCCTGAATTTGAATTTATGCCCTCTCAGGTGATTATTCTGAGCAAGAGGAAGAATCCCTTCAGCATTAAGCATGCTCAAACCATTCAAGGCTTTATACACTTCTATCAGATCATCTCGCTGGTGCCTAGTCTCCAGACACTAATTTGCAAAACGTAAGCCTTTCTTCGTAAGAGCAACCCTTTGTTCCATACACTAATCTTGTTGCCTTTCTCTGTACTCATTCCAGCAGCTCTACATCCTTCTTGAAATGAGCCCTCCAGACCTGTATACAGTACTCAAGGTGTGGCCTGACCATTGCCTTATACAAGGGTATAATCACTTCCTTAACCCTGCTAGAAAAATTCCTGTATATCAGGTCCTTTTCATTCTCTACCACTGTCAGTGTAGAACCACAGAGTTGATACATTGCTCTGGAGATGCTGTTTCCCATATGTAGTACTTTACATTTGTCACCTCTCAGCCCATCTGCTCAACCTTTCCAGATCTTGTTGCAGCAGCATAGCGTCAGTAGTGTCCTTAACAACCCTGCCAACCTTTGTATCATCTGTAAACTTGGATATTAATCTTGATATAACATCATAAATATTATTTATAAATACAGAAAACAATAATGGACCCAACACTGAACCCTGAGGGACTCCACAAATAACACTAGTCCATGATGAGCAGTGTCCATTGATTACCACTCTCTGTCTTCTCCCCCTCAACTACCCCTTTATCCATAGCAGCAATTTGCCTCCAATGCCACACTGCTCCAATTTATGCAGCAGTCTTCCATGTGCAACAGTATCAAAAGCCTTTCTAAGATCCAAGTATATAATATCAAAGTTATTCCCTGCATCCAGTTCTTTTGTGACAGCATCATAGTATCCCATCAGATTGGTCAGCCAAGACTTCCTCTTAACAAAACCATGCTGTGTCCGAGCTATAACTGAAGTCTTGTCTAGATGATCCTGCAGTGCTTCTTTAACCAGTGCCTCCATTAATTTTCCTGGAACAGAAGTTAAACTCACAGGTCTATAATTACTTGTGTCAGCCTTTGATCCTCCTTTGTGAATTGGGGTCACATTTGCACATCTCCAGTCTATGGGTACCTCCCCTGAGTCCAAGGAAGCTCTCATAATTATGGCTAAGAGTTTGCTTACTTCCTTTGCTGCCTCCTTTAATATAACTGGATAGATCCCATCCACCCCAGGTACCTTTCTTGTGTTTATCTTCAACAATTTCTCCTCCACTTTACTCTCGGTTATTACAAGATTATCGAGCTTACTGCCAGAGTTGAATACACCTCTGGCATTCCCCTCGCTGAATAACTCCTCATGAATGTTGATGCAAAATATTCATTTCTTTGGTAGCTACCTGAGCAGGATCATCAACAGTTGAACCATCTATATCAAGTGGACCAATCTGATTCATCCCCTTCCTTCTAGAGTTCACATAAGTAAAGAACTCTTTGCTGTTTTTCTTTGCATCCCTTGCCAAAGATTTCTCGTAATCTGCCTTCGCCTGCCTAACCTCCTTTGTAACTTGGTTACAGATCAACTTGTATCTATCATAGGCTTCTGTATCACGTGTTAATTTGTAAGTATCCCATGCATTTTTCTTCTCTGCCATATGCCTCATTAGTTCATCTGACATCCATTTTGGCCTAAACCTTAAACAATATTTCTTAGTTGGTATGTAAAGCCTAGTAGCTTCCAAGATAAGTTGTTTGAATGCTTTCCATTTTGAATTTGCTGTTGGTAACATCATCAGTTGGTCCCACTGTATAGAATTTAAATACTGTCTCAGTCCATCGTAGTCACCTTTACGGAAGCAATAACCCTTCCCTTTACCCCTAATGGTAGTTACCTCTTTGAGTAAATCCCACCTCAGCACACTGTGATCACTGCCACATAGTGGTTCATTTATCTGCAGATTCTTAATGCATGAAGAATCACTGCTGATAATCAAATCAAGAGTGTTACTATAGTTGCCTCCCGAACATGCTGATGTAGAAAACAATCATCCAATAAATCCACAAAAGCCCTGCTAGTATGTGAGTAACCAGCCCCCAAATTCCAGTCAATATCTGGGAAATTAAAATCTCCCATTATAAGACTCTCTGATTTACTGGCCCACTCTATTTCCCTGTACAGTTCCTTATTATACTCATCAGAGTCATTAGGCCTATAGCACACTCCTACTCTCAATTTTGATCTCCCAATGCTTATGTCACACCAAACTGACTCAACACTGCACTGTCCAGCGATGTCGACTGGCTTCACTTCCTTGGTTTTTATGTGTTTCTTAACTAATAGCATAACCCCTCTCCCCTTCCTATCCTGTCTATCCTTTCTGTAGACGTTGTACTCCCCAAATTGCAGTTCTGCATCCCTTATATCTGTGTGACACCACGTCTCTGATATCCCAACAATATCTGCCTTTGATGTTTTGAGCAATACCTCAAATTCATCAAATTTATTTACTAAACTCCTAGCATTGGTGTACACGCAAGTATACCTGCACCTGTTTCTATTCTTAGCTACCCTAACGCAACCCATGTGTTTACTTGTACCGCAATGGCTCCCAGCAGTCTCTGAAATACCATGCATCTTGTTTTTCAAGCTTCTGCTCATTCTAATAGAAGCAGTGCAAGAATCTCTTTCACCTCTGCCAGTGGCTACTGTCAATCTATTGGCTACTGTCAATCTACTCATCAGAGTCATTAGGCCTATAGCACACTCCTACTCTCAGTTTTGATCTCCCAATGCTTATGTCACACCAAACTGACTCGACACTGCACTGTCCAGCTCTGTCGACTGGCTTCACTTCCTCGGATTTTATGTGTTTCTTAACTAATAGCATAACCCCTCCTCCTTTCCTATCCTATATGTAGATATAGTACTCCCCAAATTCCAGTTGTGCATTCCTTATATCTGTGTGACACCACGTCTCTGATATCCCAACAATATCCGCCTTTGATGCTTTGAGCAATACCTTAAAATCATCAAATTTATTTACCAAACTCCTAGCATTGGTGTACACGCAAGTATACATGCACCTGTTTCTATTCTTAGCTACCATTACACAACCCATGTGTTTACTTGTACCGCAATGACTCCCAGAAGTCTCTGAAATATCCTGCATCTTGTTTTTCAGGCTTCTGCTCATTCCAATAGAAGCAGTGCAAGAATCACTTTCACCTCTGTCAGTGGCTACTGTTAATCTATTAGTCCTTGTATCCCCCAAGCTAGCAGTTTTCTGACCCTCCTAACACTGCCTCGATAGCATCAGCAAATATTCTTGCACCCTTTCTATTTAAGTGTATCCCATCCCTGTAGAAGCACTCTCCTGTTAACAAGTACAGACCAGGCTGAAAAAAAATTCTACCCCTTGAGCCTTGCACAATCTTTCCAGGGCCGAATTGATCGACAAGGCTCTCATCATATACTCCCTCCTATCGTGTCTGGGCAGAATTGCAGACACTTTCAAATTCAACCCTAATTCACTGCTTTTTTTCAACAGTGACCTGTACTTGTTAAGTAATTCTGCCAGTCTCCTACTCTTAATATCATTTGTGACAACGTGTACAACTATATCACCTTTTGTGCCCTTAAAAGATGATATCCACTCTACGTCATAAACTTTTGCACCTGGCAGACATACCCTGGTCCTGTTCCACCTATCCTTTTTACAAAGCATGTTCCCCGTTTCCCTGACAATAGAGTCACCAACAACTACTAGTTCCTGTGGGACCAGTGCATTCTGCCTTGGGGGTTGCCTCTGTGTTGGGTGATGACCAAGTGCAACCTCTGGTGTGGATGTGGGCAGCTGAGAGCTTGATGGGCCCTCAATTTATATCCTTCGAGGGCATTCACACTGTTTTTCGAACTCTCATATAGGCCCATAACAACCCTGAGTTGTCGCCTGATTTCGCTACACTCCTTGCGTGCACACAGAACGACATCCCCCATGGCAATATCATGTCCCGTACCCGATTGCTCCACAAACATCATGCAAGCAGTGCATTTTAAAAATTGAGGGGGGCAGTTGCCCCTCTCAGTTCTCCTCTGAGCCACAGCACTCCCATTAGCTTGAGCCTTTTGTTTTGCTGCTCTGCTCTGAGTCATGATTTCGATTTAATTTCAATTTCAGTACAAAATTATAACTCTAAACTTGTATCGCAACACAGTTATAATGCTATATATTTTTTTCAGTATCAAGTATTATCTACGAGTTCCATTTATATAACTTCCATATGAAGTTATGTATTAATTAATTATGTTACGTTTGTAATCTAAGGCGTTATATGTATTTAGTTAAAAGTACAATTTAATTGACAATGAAGTTTAACAAAATTAATAGATTTTACTGATTAATTGACTATATTATATACTATAATATACTAACGCTATCTAGTTCCGGGATATAACATTGGTAGGTATAACGTTCGGGTATAACGTGTAACAATGGTAGCAAGTTATGAACGGTAAATCTACAGACACTTAAGTATTAATTAACTTCCAAATCTCGCTGTCTCAATTCAGAATAAACTAACGATCCTGACTAGGTCTATAAGCTACTTATAGAAAATAATTTCATGTACCAATTGGTCAATAAAGCGGCTAAATATGGCTAAAAAAACGTCTCGTTCAACGGAGCTGCAACTTGTAACACATGGATTTGATACCCTTACCAATACTTTACAAGGCTGAGTAAAGAATAAATAGACCAGATTAATCAGAAAATCACAAAATAATGCTATACTACTAAATTTAAATCAAAAGTTTTAGAAAAAAAATAATTTCAAATCTATAAATAAGAAAATCTGCTTAGCGGCTTTGAACATGTCTGGCTCCCACTAGTCTCGTCAGCAGGCTCATTGTGGGTGTGAAACCGAACAATGTCAATGCCAGAGGTTTAAAGGTGTATGGATTTTGTATATGTGTAGTGTCATGTACTGTTGTTCTTCTGGTCATTTATCTGCTAGGTCCCTAATGGGACCCAACCCCAGGGGCTCACATCTTGTGAGTATGGGCTTGGCACACTCTCTCTCTGCATTCTCTCTCTCTCTCTGGCCCCGAGTGCCAAGTGTTTTTCTCTGTGCGATTTATAGAGTGCTCTTTGAAAATAATATAGTTTTAGTTCTTTTCTCGTGTGATTTTCTCCTCTTTTGTTCGCATCAAGTGGTTTTTTGCTTGCAAAGTCAGAAGTAAAAGCCCCGAAAGGGAATCCACCTTTCTTTTCTTAGTCTTCATACCAAATACTAACCACTCTACTAACTTCAATATCCGCTTGGTCAGTGGTGGCACAGCTCCTTCCTCCATGTGGCGGGGCCGGTAAGGTGGGGGAAAGTCCATCCTTCGGGGCTAAAAGGAGCAGAAATGGAAACTGATGTATTTCCATGCTTAGAACCCAAGAGCTCTCAACATGAACATGACAATGACACTGACTATAACTTCTCTCTTTCAAAGAGACTTAAAAAGCTTTCCTCATAATACACTCTTTGTCATCCCAACCTGTGAGCAAGCTCTCCCCTTTCATCATCCAGAGATGCCTAGAAAATGCTGCAGGTTCACCAAAAATGGTTAAACATCTCCAATCAGGAGATTTACTAATAGAGACATCTCTCAAGACATTCTGAGTTATTACTACAACTTACTTCTTTAAGCTGAATACCGATACAGGTTACCCCACACAACACACTGAATTCTTCCAAGGGAGTGATCTCCAAATGGGATCTATTAAACGTTTCTGAGGAAGAAATTGTCCAGGAGCTAAAAGATCAAAATGTGTCTCGTGCAAAACGTATCGTGATCAGAAAAGACGGAAACTTCACTCCCACGAGAAACATAATCTTGACTTTCAGTACTCCAAATATACCGGGTTCTGTCAAAGCAGGTTACTTGAATTGCCGCATTAGGCCATATATCCCAAATCCGCTGAGATGTTATAAATGTCAAAAGTTTGACCATTCTCAGACAGCCTGCTGTGGAGACAATTATATGTCCAAACTGCGGCTGCAAAAATCACACCAAGCAGAATGCAAAGCTCCAACACCACAGTGTCCTAATTGTAGTGGCAAACATCCAGCTTATTTCAAAGATTGTGAACTATGGAAGATAGGGAAAAAAATACAAAAATATAAAATTGAAAATAGTCTCTTATCAAGAAGCGAAAAAACAGGTCAACTTAAGTATACCAAAATGCACTTATGCTTCTACCAATAGGCGCCTCCGTAGCCAGGTGGGAAGGAGCAGCAGTGCGTAGCACACGCTTCTTGATTAGACAGGGGTTCGAGCCCGTCACCACCAAATACGGAGGATGAGGAAAGGTCAGGGAATGACCACCGCATTTCCCGGAGCAATATGGCCTTAGTTTGCTAATACTCCAAATAACAAACAAAAACAAATCAAACAGCTTCTACCAGTCACAGACATGAATCAGTAGCATGTCAGACTGAATTCAAGACTGAATCAAGGGCACAAAAGGTGATATAGTTGTACACGTTGGCACTAATGATATTAAGAGTAGGAGACCGGCAGAATTACTCAACAAGTACAGGTCACTGTTGAAAAAAAGCCGAGAATTAGGGTTGAATTTAAAAGTGTCTGCAATTCTGCCCAGACACGATAGGAGGGAGTATATGATGAGAGCCTTGTCGATCAATTCAGCCCTGGAAAGATTGTGCAAGGCTCAAGGGGTAGAATTTTTTTCAGCCTGGACTGTACTTGTTAACAGGAGAGATTGCTTCTACAGGGATGGGATACACTTAAATAGAAAGGGTGCAAGAATATTTGCTGATGCTATCGAGGCAGTGTTAGGTGGGTCGGAAAACTGCTAGCTTGGGGGGATACAAAGACTAATAGTTTAACAGTAACCGCAGGCAGAGGTGAAGGTGATTCTTGCACAACTTCTATTAGAATAAGAAGCGACCTGGAGCGAGGGGTGTTGGGGGTTTCAGGGACGGATGGCAGTCATCCTGGAATAGTTGGGTATATGGGATGTGTTAGGGTAATAAGGAATAGGCATAGGAGCATGTATGCTTGCATGTATACCAATGCTAGAAGTATAGTAAATAAATTTGATGAATTTGAAGTGTTGGTCAAGACATCAAAGGCGGATATTGTTGGGATAGCAGAGACGTGGTGTCACAAAGATATAAGGAATGCAGAACTGGAATTTGGGGAGTACCATGTGTACAGAAAGGATAGACAGGACAGAAAGGGAGGAGGTGTTATGCTGTTAATTAAGAAAAACATAAAATCAAAAGAAGTGCATCCAGTTGATATAGATGGACAGTGCACTGTTGAGTCAGTTTGGTGTGACATAAGCACTGCAAAAGCAAAAATAAGAGTAGGAGTGTGTTATAGGCCTAATGACTCGAATGAGTACAATGAACAATTGTACGGAGAAATAGAGTGGGCCAGTAAATCAGAATGTCTTATAATGGGGGATTTTAACTTCCCAGATATTGACTGGAACTTGTGGGTTGGTCACTCACACACTAGTCAGACTTTTGTGGATTTATTGGATGATTGTTTTCTGCAGCAGCATGTTCGAGAGGCAACCAGAGAAAGTAATACTCTTGATCTGGTTATCAGCAGTGATCATTCGTGTATTAAGAATTTGCAGATAAAGGAACCACTAGGTGGCAGTGATCACAGTGTGCTGAAGTGGGATTTACTCAAAGAGGTAACTACCGTCAGGGGTAAAGGAAAGGGTTTTTGCTTCCGTAAAGGGGAGTACAGTGGTCTCAGACAGTTTTTAAATTCTGTACAGTGGGATCGACTGACGATGTTACAAACAGTAAATTCTAAGTGGGAAGCATTCAAGGAATTAATCGTGGAAGCTACTAGACTTTTCATACCGATGAAGAAATATTGTTCAAGGTTTAGGCCTAAATGGTTATCAAATGAACTAATGAGACTCGTGACAGAGAAGAAAAATGCATGGGATGCATATAAATTATCAGGCGACGCAGAAGCCTGTAGCAGATATAAGCTAGTCTGTAATCAGGTCACAAAGGAGGTTCGGCAGGCAAAGGCGGATTACAAGAAATCTTTGGCAAAAGATGCTAAGAAAAACAGCAAGGATTTCTTTACTTATATAAACTCTAAAAGGAAGGGGCTGAATATGATTGGTCCACTTGACATCGATGGTTCGACTGTTGATGATCCTGCTCAGATAGCAAACAAACTGAATGAGTATTTTGCATCTACATTCACACGTGAGGAATCATTACAGTTTGAAAATGAAAGAAGGTTAACAAATTGTAGCAGTGTGCTTAATGATTTTGTAATAACTGAGAGCAAAGTGGAGGAGAAATTGTTGAAGTTAAACATAAGAAAGGCACCTGGGGCGGATGGGATCTATCCAGTTATATTAAAGGAGGCGGCAAAGCAACTAAGCAAACCCTTAGCCATAATTATGAGAGCATCCTTGGATTCAGGGGAGGTTCCCACGGACTGGAGATGTGCAAATGTATCCCCAATTCACAAAGGAGGTTCGAAGGGTGACACGAATAATTACAGACCAGTTAGTTTAACTTCTGTTCCGGGTAAAATAATGGAGTCACTGGTTAAAGATGCATTGCAGGATCATCTAGACAAGACTGCAGCAATAATTCAGACACAGCATGGGTTTGTTAAGGGAAAGTCTTGTCTGACAAATTTGATTGGTTATTATGATGTGGTCACAAAGGAACTTGATGCAAAAAATAATTTTGATATCATATACTTGGATTTCAGGAAAGCTTTTGACACTGTTGCGCATGGAAGACTACTGTACAAATTGGAGCAGAATGGTATTAAGGGTAAGTTGCTACAATGGATAAAAGGATGGTTAAGTGGGAGAAGACAGAGGGTGGTAATCAATGGGTGCTGCTCTTCGTGGACTAATGTTATTAGTGGAGTCCCACAGGGTTCGGTGTTGGGGCCACTGTTGTTTTGTATATTTATCAATGATATTGATGAAGGTATATCAAGCTTAATGTCGAAGTTTGCAGATGACACGAAGGTTGGCAGGGTTGTTAATGACAGTAATGGCAGTGTGCTACTGCAACAGGATCTAGATAATTTGGGCAGATGGGCTAAGAAGTGGCAACTGAAGTTTAACCTTGACAAATGCAAAGTACTGCATATGGGTAGAAGTAACCGCAGAGAAACGTACCAACTGTGTGGTACTACACTTAAGGTGGTAGAAAATGAAAAAGACCTGGGAGTAATTGTGCAGTCAGATATGAAGTTTTCTGAGCAATGTAGACAGGCTGCTAGGGCAGGTCATGGGGTTTTGTCAATGATATATAGGAATTTTGCTAGCAGGGAAAAGGAGGTGATTGTCCCTCTGTATAAGGCAATGGTCAGGCCACGCCTTGAGTACTGCGTACAGGTCTGGAGGCCTCATTTTAGGAAGGATGTAGATTTGCTTGAGCATGTACAGAGAAGAGCAACACGATTGGTGAGGGGAATGAAGGGATCCTCTTACCAAGAGAGGCTTAAGTTCTGCAAATTGCAGTGGCTGGAGACTAGGCACCTGCGAGGTGATCTGATTGAGGTCTATAAGGCCTTGAATGGGTTGAGCACGCTGAATTCTGATGGGATCCTCCCACTTGTTCAGAATACGAACCTACGGGGACATAAGTTCAAATTAAGAAAGGATAGATGTAGAATAGATGTGCGAAAATTTGCCTTTAGCCAGCGGGTGGTTAATTGCTGGAACAAACTTCCATCTGTCGTTGTGGAAGTTGATAGGTTAAATAAATTTAAGGAGGAACTGGACAGGCAATTGGAGGGTATGGTGTGATTTTTTTTTTTTTTTTTTTGGCTGATGCTGCATAAGCTCCTACACTGCTTTCTTGCATCAAGTGCCACTACTACTACTACTACTACTAATTGTCCATCTCTCCAAAAATATCAATATCAGACTGGGCACGATCAGTACTCTTAGTCCAGCATCCATCTAAACCAAATTCAGTATACCAAAGCAATAATACGCCACTCGCAATTCCATCCCAGAGACCTCCGCATTGTCAGGTAGCAGAAAATTTGCAAAGATCCTGCTGAGATGAAAGAATCATGCCTAACAAGCATGGATACAGATGATACTATTGGTCAAGAAGAATTGCTTGAAATACACGCAGAAGATGATATGGATGATAGCAATGAATCAGGACGTTCCACTTTTCCCCGAAAAGAAAAACCAAAACCAGACCATCATAAACAATCAACTTATAAAAAGCAGTCAGATACATCTTCCAAGAACAAAACCAAATAACGGAACATGTCATTCAATCGAATTGTAGAGGTTTTTGCAGCAACATCGATGATATCAATGAACTAATTCACTGCTTCAATCCTGTTGCCATGTGCCTACAGGAAACCAACTTGACGCCCCAAGTTTCCACTACAGTCAAAAATTACACTATCTTCAGACAAGATAGATCTGACACTAATAGTGCTAATGGAGGAGTAGCCATCCTGTTGGACTCAAGAGTTCCCTCCAGATGCATTCCATTGTAAACCTCTTTAGAAGCTGTTGCCACACACACAGTAATTGGAATCACTGTTACATTGGTGTCAATTTATCTTCTACCTAATCGTCCATATTCTATTCAGGAAATCGAAGATCTTGTGTTGCAACTACCAGTTCCCTTCTGTCTACTAGGTCACTTTAATGCTCACCACCCATTATGGGGTTCCTCCAGCTTAGACAGGCATGGAAAGCTTGTTGAAATGTTGATAGATAGACAGGATTTAACATTGTTGAATACCGGCTCTCCTACCTATGTTCATTTTCCTACCGGATCAACCTCCGCAATAGACCTTTCCATTTGCTCTCCAGTGCTCTATCCAAGTATCGCTTGGATAACTCTTAACGACCCTCACAACAGTGATCATTTCCCAATAATATGCAAATTTCAAACTTCCTGTTCATTACCAACAGATAATCCAGTAAAATGGAAATTTCCAAAGGCTGACTGGATAAAATATGGCACGCTTGTCTCGTTCGACAACCATATCATACAGTGCTCTTCTGTCAGCCATGTTACTGAACATATAACAAACCAAATTCTAACAGCTGCAACCACTGCAATTCCATAATACCAAGTCAGGAAAAGGTGAAAATTAAATTATTGGTGGAACGAAGAGTGCAACAATGCAAAAAAAAGAGAAAAACAAAGCTTGGAATTAATTCCACAAACATCCAACCACTTCCAATCTTATTAATTATAAGCGACTTATAGCAAGAGCCCGTTATCAGACGGAAAGCAAAAAAAGAATCTTGGATTAAATTCGCTTCCTCATTTAATAAAAATACAGACATCAGACTGATCTGGAATAAGATAAAATTGTTAAATGGCAAAATTCCTCCAACGTCTACTCCACTAATTAACTGGAATGGACAGGAATTCTCTACTCCTGCAGAAATCACAAATGCACTGTGATCTGTATTTTCTCAGTTGTCCTCATAAACTGCTTATGACCAATCATTTCAAAAAATTAAAGGTGTAACTGAAAAATCCAAACTGAATTTCACTGACAGATGTGCACTAACATATAATCAACCATTTACCATGGTTGAACTGCAGCATGCTCTTACCAACAAAAGGAACAGTGCCACTGGTCCTGATAGGATATTTTATATAATGCTCAAAAATTTAGATCCAAAGTCACACTCATCACTGCTGTTCTTCTTCAATCGAATCTTCACTGAACATACATTCCCAAGCTCCTGGCGTCATTCCTACGTTCTGGCTATCCCAAAACCTGGTAACTCATAACTACAGACCAATTTCACTTACCAGCTGTCTGAGTAAAACCTTTGAAAAAATGATTCACCACCATCTGACTTAGTATCTTGAGTCCCAAAATTTAATCAATAACAATCAATTTCGATACAGAAAAAATCGATTATCATTGGACCTTATGATTAAAGCCGAAGCAAACATCAAAAATGCATTCATCAAAAAGGAGCATCTCATTATGGTCTGTCTGGATATTGAGAAAGCCTTTGACACCACATGGCGTTTCAGCATTTTAAAGGATCTACATTCTCTCGGCCTGAGAGGAAATTTGCCATATTTCATCCAAAATTTCTTACAACAAAGATCCTTTCAAGTTTGTTATTGGGGAACTCTCTCTAAAAACTTTGTCCAGGGAGAAGGAATCCCTCAAGGGGTCCGTTCTCAGCGCCACTCTATTCGTAATTAGAATTAATCACTTAACTGAACTCATTCCAAAAACAGTGGACTCATATCTTTATGCTGATGATCTCACAATCTCCTGCCACTCTCAAAACATGAACTATATTGAGAGACAATTGCAGATATCAATAAATGCCGACTGGGCTAGCTGGGTGGGTAAAGTGCCTGCCTGGCAACCCAAAGGTCGCGGGCTCGAATCCCACCTCTTGACTTGGATCAAAGTACTGCAAAAACCTTGGGAGGTGCATTATGGCCACAGAAGCTGATGCGCCAACAACTACAAAAAAAAAAAAAAAAATCAATAAATCAGATCCAGATTTCGATGACACAAAATGGTTACAGACTATCCAGCCAGAAATCTACTGCCATTCACTTCTGTACCATACGTAAAATGCACCCTGATCCTGAACTCCAATTAGATAACCATCCTATTCCAATAGCAAATAGTATTCATCTGCATGGATTAATTTTTGATAGTAAGTTAAACTATCAAAAACACATTAAACATCTCCAGACAGCTTGCCAAAAAAAAAAAAAAATAAAATAACATATGCAGAGCCTTATCAGCAACAACCTGGGGGAGCAGATCATTACACTTTGCTTCACTTATATAGATCCGTAATTAGATCTCGTCTGGATTATGGCACACCTGTCTTTGATACTGCTAGGGAAAGTGCTTTATCTCGCCTCAGCCCTATTCAACATTCAGCTCTAAGAATAGCTCTAGGTGCGTACAGAACATCTCCAGTGCAAAGTCTCTATGTAGAAGCCTATGAAGCTCCTCTAAACATCAGAAGAAAGATGTTATTACTGAACTACGCAACCAAGATCCAAAGCCAGTCGACCCATCCTAATTGGTCAATATTTAATGATCTGTCACTCACAACCTTTTATAGAAACAAACCACAAGCAACTAGGCCTGCAGATATTAGGTTAATGGAACTAACAGAAAACTGGAATATACAACTCAAAGTTCACCAAGAACCTATAGATCACGTTCCTCCATGGTCTGTCATCATGCTGTGTTGTGACAATTATTTCCACCAATGGGGGAAACACTCTTTAATGGGTATTAACATCCAGCAGCTGCACATTTACAATGTTATCCTGACTTCGCTAAAATATATACTGATGGATCAAAGTCCGAGAGTGGATCAGATGCAGCAGTAGTATTCCATGACACTATCACATCTGTATTACACCACTGAATTATATGCCATAACTGGAAAACATTTTCCATCTCTCAGTCGAAAAGAGCATAATCTACACAGACTCGCAAAGTGCCCTATTAGCAATGCAAAAGATTTCCACACCTACTCATCCATTACTACAGCTAATCAGGTCAGAGTTGATTCACCTCTGAGATCATTGGCAAAAGGTTGTCTTCTGCTGGATCCCAGGCCATACTGGAATACCAGGAAATGAAATTGCAGATGCTGCCACCAAGCATCCATCCAGCACATCCCCAATGAATTTTCTGGTCCCACCCAGTGATTACAAAATGCATATATGAAATATATGTAAGGAATGATGGACACTACAGTGGCAAATGCATATTCATAACAAACTCCTTGAAATTAAACCTGTACCGCAATTATGGGCCTCCAATTTCCGCACAAACAGACAAGAAGAGGTTGTCCTGGCTAGAGCCCGAATAGGCCACACTCATTTGGCCCATCCATTCCTGTTATCAGATAATGACCCTCCACAGTGTTCACATTGCCACAGGCCACTCACAATAAAACGCATACTCCTAGAATGCACCTTGTATAACAGTTCCCGTCTAATATCATTCACTTGTCTCTCAAACTTACAGAAATTGTCACTTAGCCATATCATAGGTGAAAATTCAAACCTTACAGAATTTTTCCTCTTTCTGAAACAAATAGGTTTATATAACAGTTTCTAACTGCTTCCATAGAAGCCAATAAAATTAGTATTAACTACTATGATAGGTGCAATATGGCCAAATAGCCTTTGCACCAGAAAAATCCAAGCACAGCAGCAACAACAACTCTCTCTCTCTCTCTCTCTCTCTCTCTGTCTCTCTCTTTTGGAGTAATTCAGAAAAAATTTTTTTTTTTGGCTGGTGCACCATAAGCCTGAGGCTTCCTTGCACCATATGGCTAATAATAGTAATAACAAGCCTAAAGGCATGTGAGGCTCCTGGAGCTGAGGGCATATAAGCAGTAATTTTGAGTGAGGCTGTCAGATATAGTACATAGTTTAGCAGTGCCTGTAGTTTCACAACTCCACAATCAATTCCCTTCTGTTGAATATACTACCTTGTAAAGGCCAGTTAATGTGAGTGATATGTGGTTTATCTAGTGTAGTGTAGTGTAGGGTTATGTTGTTCATCTGGCCTCTTAGCCTAGGAGACCCATGAAACACCACTAAACCCTAGTTACAATGCCAGACAAGGGGTGATAGGACAGATGGAAGGATCAAGGTCTTTCACTGGGCAAACCCTGCCATTGCCTGAGTTTGCCAAAGAGAGCATCTAAAAAAATATTTTTTTGTGGAAAGGAGCATGGGTAGAGATGGTGTGATGGAGTATAGATGAAGGTAATGGAGGAGAATGATGGAATTCACCAGAAATTCAGAAGTTAAGGGGATAGAGGGGCCATCTCTGTAGAGGTAACCCACACTCTACGTGGGAGGACTATTAAGAGCAGCGAAAGTATTAGTTTGATAGGTTTGCACCAGGTGAAAAGTTTGGGATGGGATGGGAGGTGGAGAGAGGGTTTGGGATTTTCATCTAAGAAGTGCATGTGTCATATTGTGTAAATAAGTCACAATTGGGGGTTTTGACTTATTACAGACTAGTTGATAACCCTTATACCTCTAGGTACTATCACTTATTGATGAGAATACAAATAGCTTCGAAACATTGCTGTCTGAGTCGTGATACTGAACTGAAAGTAAGTAACAATAATCATCTGTAATGGGGAAACTTTACTTATTTGAAGTATAAGGAGGGCAACTTGTGAAGGCTTTTGCAGTACGAGATGTTACAATACTGATGCAACGTACAAACTTTGGTTGTCAAAAACACCCCTGTAGTAATGATGCAAATGCACTAACTAATGTCATAGTTTGAATTTTACATAACTCAAGGCAACCTGTCATCGTGTCACTACTGTCATGTACTTTTGAGAAATTATTGAATGTGGTAAAATAATAATTACAGGAATCTGAGCAAGAAAATTTGTAACATTTATAACAAATTCATAACAATTAATGAATAAATGAGTTTCTTAACAAATATTTAAATATAGGTGGTGCATTTGTGCACCACCTTGCATAATTTGATTATTACAGTATAGAAAAAAATATTTGGAATACATTTATTTTTCTTTTAGATCCATCAACTATTGCAGAATGTTTACAGAACTAGCAGAATCTCTGTTAGATGAAATGATTTCTACTCCAGGCAAGGTATCTTTCAATATATATGTTTCTCTACCAAGCAGTGTGTTATATGTATATTGTGCATGTGTGTGTGTTAATAATAATGGCTAACTTTATTTGGCAGACTTCTGGATTGGTGAAGAGTGGGACCACAAAATTAGGCAAGTGGGAATACCAGAAAGTGGTAGGTATGACCTGGATGGAGATGGATGCACAAATATTTTTCAAGGTTACAGTCTTGAAAAATGCAAAAAAAAAAAAAAAAAAAATGCATATAAATGCTAATAGAATGCTATAAAATTAAAAACTGCTCAGGTTTGTTAAGACACCATAAAATATTTAAAACTGCTAAAATCTATTCAAATACTATAAATTTTAAATATTGCTAAGGCATGTCAAAATACCATAAAACATTAACTACTGAGGAAAATTTTAAAACACTATGAAAGTACTAACATCGGTTCATTGACAAAATCTCACATCAGAGTCATAATTTGGTACATTGGGTTACAGGTCACAGTGTTTCAGATGCTATCAGTTTCAGTGCTATGTGAGTGGGCATTGTACTATTATGTGGGTGAAGTAACTGAATATGATGGCCAGGGCCTTGACAGCATAATGCAATGTTTTAGATAAAATTGAAATTGATGGGAGAGTGTTCTCAAATGTATCAGACCCCCAAGATGACCTTGGAACCATTGACACCATTGGGGACTACTTCACCATTGGAAAAATCCAAGATGACCATGGATTTTTAACACCATTGGGGACTACTTCTGGAACACATATGTCACAGTGAATTACAGTTCTGTTACTCTGCAAGTTCGTTGTGGCCACCACCACAATATATGCTTAGCCACAGAAATGGCAAGCATTTCTGTGGCTAAGCATATTTTGTGCAATTGTGAACAGCATTAGCTTTTCCGCCCAGGTTACCAGCCCTCCCCGTAGCAGGGCTGTTAACCTGAGTGGAAAAGCTAATCCCACAGGGTGAAAAGGAGCTAAAATGGAAATGGATATAAACTCACGGGCTGCAGACTTGATAATGAGCACAACTCCAATCGTCTGAAGAGACAACAGATGGAAAATCAAAATAAAGTGCCAGCATTTTGTATAATGTACTAATTTTCCACACAACCTATTGGCAAACAATCGCCTTTTCTAATACAGAAATGTTTAGAATTGTTTTGTGGGTCTCCTAAAATGATTTAACATCTAAAGCAACCCATTCAGAAAAACCGTTAAAATTAACAACATTTAACAGTATTCCAGTGTAAGTTATGCCCCATAACATTCTGAACATCTCAAAAGGTGTTATCAGTGAATGGGACTTGCTTAATGTCTCTGAAGAAGAAATAATACAAGAGCTTAGTGAAAAAAAGTAACTCATGCACAGAAAATAATGACCAAAAAAGATGGCAACCTACTACCAACCACGTCCATCATTTTGACATTTAGTGCTCTGACTTTTCCATCCTCAGTTAAAGCAGGTTGCTTAAACTGCAAGATTTCTTCCTTATATCCCGAATCCCATTCACCAATTTTTTTTAAGTGCCAGAAATATGGGGGCCATTCTCAGATGTCATGCTGAAGCAATGTGGTGTGCCCTATTTGTTACTCCAAGGAGATTGTACAGCTTCCACGCCTATTTGCCCAAATTGTAAAGGAAGCCATCCAGCATTTTTTAAAGCTTGTGAATTGTGGACAACAGAAAAGAAAATTTAAAAAAATTCAAAATAGAAAATAAAGTTTTCTTCATTTTCTATTTGGTGCAAGAATCACTTTCACCTCTTCCTGCAGCTACTGTTAATCTTTTAGTCTGTGAATCCCCCCCCCCCCAAAGCTAGCAGTTTTCTGACACATCTAACACTGCATCGATGGCATCAGCAAATCTTGTACTCTTTATATTTAAGTGTACCCCACTCCTGTAGAAGCAGTCTGTCCTGTTAACAAGCATAAACCACACTGAAAAAAATTCTATCCCTTTATATTGCTGATATGCTTTTATCAGTTGCCTCTGTAGCCGAGTGGTGATGAGCGAGAGTGCAGTAACACATGCTCTTTGAGTAGACCGGGATTCAAGCCCCTGACTGCTAAATACGGTCGATCTGCCAGTCCTCACTGGACCATGCTGGTCCAGTGAGGATTGGCGATTATGATCCATTATGATCCATTTCCCTCAACACGAATGGTTGAGGAGGCTTCCATATTGCAATGGATTGATAATCACTGCAGTTACTTTTTTTTTAAATTTATACTTTTATTGTTATCCATTTTGACAAAGTGGCCTAATTTTTCAGGTCACTGAAATATTTTAACCGTAATCTTTTCCATGACATGGTTTTGGTGCATTAGCCTTAGTTTGTTAATGTATCAATAACACCTAAATATATATCACTGATAGTAAAATTCCCGTTTATCATTGACAAAACCCCATAAGCTGTCATTTCGCTGAGCAGTGCGGCCTGTCTGTACTGCTCAGCAAAATTCACTACACAATTATGGCCAGGTCTTTTTTATTTTTCACATCTTTATGTATAGTACTACACAGTTGATATGTTGATCTGTAATTACTTCTACCTATATGTAGTACTTTGTATTTGTCAATGTTAAACTTGCCTTTTCTCAGTCTATCTTCCTAATTTTTCTAGATCTTGTTGCAGCAGCCTTCCATTATTGCTGACATTAATCACCCTGATATATCTTCATCAACATCATTAATAAATATGGAAAACTACAGTGGGCCGAGCACCGAACCCTGTAGGGCTTCAGTAATAACAGTCCACAAAGAGCATTGTCCATTGATAACAACTCTGTCTTCTTCCACTCATCCATCCCTTTATCCATACCAGTGACTTTCCCAGTGACCCAATTTGTATGGCAGTCTTTTATGTGCAACAGTATCCAAAGCTTAACTAAAATCCAATTCAAGCTTATGACTTCTTTTCCATGTTGTAGTGTTGCATCAGAAGAAAGGTCAACACTTTATCATTTAATTAGACTGGAAACACATATCTGAGGTGATTTCCCGAGACGTGAGCCCCTGGTGTCAGCTTTTTTTGATATGAAAAATTATATGACAGCTTGGATATTTGGAATCTTAAAAGACATCCATAATGGTGGTCACTTCCTCCAACTGTAAACGATACCCTATTTGCCGATGACTTCACTATATTTACTGTCATGTAACATGAGTGTCATTGAAAGACAATGCAGCATTCTGTCAACCCTTCCGTTCCCAAAACTCCCAGGCAATGGCTAATGGTTTCACCTTCTCATCTCAGACGGTTATTTCCCCACGGTATTGCAAACAGAACCTTCTTCACCCTGAACCAGAATTAAAGCTCAGACAAAATGCTATTCCAGTAGTACCCGAGACAGTCTTTGACATTCCTCTAACATAACTGTGGACAGATGGCATGAGGGAGTCTTAATTTCTTACATGCTATTTCATCTATTAACTAGGGTGCAGATAATTGCACTTCACTTCATATCTGTTTGGCCCCGAGTGTCAAGTGTTAATAGTAATAGTAATCGTGGCATGTGATGCAAGAAACCAAGTGTATGAACTTATGTAGCATCAGCCAAAAAAAAAAAAAAAAAAAAGAAATTCACACAACCATTCCCCCTAAATGTTTGTCCAGTTCCTCCTTAAATTTATTCAATCTATCAACTTCCACAATGACAGATGGAAGCCTGTTCCAGCATTAACCACCTGCTGGCTAAAGGCAAATTTCCACACATCTATTGTACAGCTGTCTTTCCTCAATTTGAATTTATGCCCCCTTAGGTTCGTAATCTGAACAAGTGGAAGAATCCCATCAGAATTCAGTGTGCTCAACCCATTCAAGGCCTTATACACCGCAATCAGATCACCTCGCAGGAGCCTGGTGTCCGCTGCTGCAATTTGCAGAACTTAAGCCTCTCGTGGTAAGAGGATTCCCCTCACCAATCATGTTTCCCTTCTCTATACATGCTGAAGCAAATCTACATCCTTCCTAAAATGAGACCTCCAGACCTATATACAGTACTCAAGGTGTGGCCTGACCATTGCCTTATACAGAGAGACAATCACCTCCTATTCCCTGCTACCAAAATTCCTGTATATCATTGACAAAACACCATGACTTGCTCTGGCAGCCTACTGCATTGCTCAGAAAATTTCATGTCTGACTGCACAATTATTCTCAGATCTTTTTGATTTTCTACCACCCTAAGTGTAGAACTACACAGTTGGTACGTTCCTCTGGGGTTACTTCTACCCATATGCAATACTTTGCATTTGTCAATGTTAAACTTCAGTAGCAACTTCTCAGCACGTCTTCCCAAATTTTCTAGATCCTGTAGCAGTAGCACACTGCCATTACTGTCATTAACAACCTTCCCAACCTTTGTATCATCTGCAAACTTCAACAATAACCCTGATATACCTTCATCGATATCATTGATAAATATACAAAACAACAGTGGACCCAACACTGAACCCTGAGAGACTCCACTAATAACATTAGTCCACGAAGAGCAGCGCCCATTGATTACCACCCTCTGTCTTTGCCCACTCAACTATCCTTTTATCCATTGTAGCAACTTATCCCAGGGGCTCACATCTGGTGAGTTTGGGCGTGGCACACCCAGGATCCTGAGCTGGATATCATCATCCTTCTCTTTCTTGGTGATTCCCTTCTACTTCTCTCTCTCTCTCTCTCTCTCTCTCTCTCTCTCTCTCTCTCTCTCTCTCAGGGTAACTTGGGAATTTTTATTTTTTTTATTTTTGGCTGGTGCAGCATAAGACTCAGGCTTCCTTGCACCATATAGCTAATAATAATAATAATACCCTTAATACCATTCTGTTCCAATTTGTATAGTAGTCTTCCTTGCACAACAGTGTCAAAAGCTTTCCAGAAATTCCAGTATATGATATCAAAATTATTTTTTGCATCCAGTTCCTTTGTAGCCACATCATAATATCCAATAAAATTTGTCAGACAAGACTTTCCCTTAACAAACCCATGCTGTGTCTGAATTATTGCTGCCATGCATCTTTAACCAGTGACTCCACTATTTTACCTGCAACAGAAGTTAAACTAACTGGTCTGTAATTACTCATGTCACCCTTCGATCCCCGTTTGTGAATAGATTTGCACATCTCCAGTCCATGGGGACCTCCCCTGAGTCCAAGGATGCTCTCATAATTATGGCTAAGGGTTTGGTTACTTCCTTTGCCGCTCTCCTTTAATATAACTGGATAGTTCCCACTACCCCAGGTGCCTTTCTTGTGTTTAACTTCAATAATTTCTTCTCCACTTTGCTCTCAGTTATTACAAAATCATTAAGCACCCTGCTACAATTTGATAACCTGGCATTTTCAATCCTTAATAACTCCTCGTGTGAATGTATATGCAAAATACTTATTCAGTTTGTTTGCTATCTGAGCAGGATCATCAACAGTTGAACCATAGATATCAAGTGGACCAATCAGATTCATCCCCTTCCTTTTAGAGTTTATATAAGTAAAGAAATCCTTGCTGTTTTTCTTAGCATCCTTTGCAAAAGATTTCTCGTAATCTGCCTTCGCCTGCCTAACCTCCTTTGTGACTTTATTAGAGACTTGCTTATATCTGCCATAGGCTTCTGTGTCGCCTGATAATTTATATGCATCCCTTGCATTTTTTTTCTTCTCTGCCACGAGTCTCAGTTCATTTGACAACCATTTAGGCCTAAACCTTGAACAATATTTCTCAGTAGGTATGAAACCTTTAGTAGCTTCCACTATTAATTCCTTGAATGCTTCCCACTTAGAATTTGCTGTTGGTAACATCATCAGTTGATCCCATTGTACAGAATTTAAACATTGTCTGAGACCACTGTAGTCACCTTTATGGAAGCAAAAACCCTTTCCTTTACTCCTGATGGTAATTATATCTTTAAGTAAAACACCTATCTGAGGTGATTTCCCAAGACGTGAGTTCCTGGTGTCAGCTTTTTTTGATATGAAAAATTGACAGCTTGGATATTTGAAATCTTAAAAGACATCCATAATGTTGGTCACTTCCTCCACATCTCCAACATCAGTACACTGTGATCACTGCCACTTAGTGGTTCCTTTATCTGCAAATTTTTAATACATGAATGATCGCTGCTGATAACCAGATCAAGAGTATTACCCTCTCTGGTTGCCTTTCGAACATGCTACTGCAGAAAACAGTCATCCAATAAATCCACAAAAGTCTTACTAGCGTGAGAGTGACCAATCCACAAGTTCCAGTCAATATCTGAGAAGTTAAAATCTCCCATTATAAGACAATCTGATGTACTAGCCCACTCTATTTCTCTGTACAATTGTTCATTGTACTGATTTGAGTCATTAGACCTATAACACATTCCTACTCTTATTTGTTTCTAGTGATCAGGCAATTTCTCAGCGATTATAAGGTAATTTCTATAGTGATAGTGATACATGTTGTCATTAGCATTGGTAAAGGGATATGGTGCAAGAAAGCAAGCTTATATAGCATCAGAAAGAAAAAAAAAAACCTTCCCATTTCATCCATTCCACCCATCCATTCATTCCAAAAGATTGTCTAAAGGCAAATTTCCGCACATCTATTCAACAGTTATCTTTCCTCAATTTGAATTTATGCCCCGTCAGGTGTGGAATCTGAGCAAGAGGATGAATCCGATTGGTTTTATATATATATATATATATATATCTTTATTGCAATCAGTGAAAATCAGGGAATAATTTTACATGTATTCCTGATGCAATGCCCATAATAGCAACAATGCATTCTTTTTGCTGGCCTTATATACCTCAAGTAGATAACCTTGTAGATGCCTCAAGTAGATAATCATGTAGATGCCTCATCTCCACTCTGCAGTTTGCAGAACTTCAGCCTTTTTTGGTGACAGCAACCCTTTGTTCCACTCACTAATCTTGTTGCCAATTTCTGTGCTCGTTCCAGCAGCTCTGCATCTTTCCTAAAATGAGGCTTCCAAACCTGTATGCAGTATTCAATGTGTGGCCTGACAAGGGGATAATCACCAGTGTGTGGCCTTATGCAACGTGATAATCACCTTCTTATCTCTGCTAGCAAAATTACTATATATCATTGACAAGGCCCCATGAACTACTCTTGCAGCCTTTTTGCACCGCTCAGAAAACTTCATATCTGACTCCAGAATTATATAAGCAAATTAGGTTATGAAGGGCCTAGGTCTCTTTCTTTTTTCCACTACCATGAGTGTAGTACCACACATTGATATGTTACACTGGGGTTACTGCTACCCATATGCAGCAGCATTTGTCAATGTTAAGCTACCATTGCCACCTCTCAGCCCATCTGCTCAACTTTTCCAGATCCCATTGCAGTAGCATACTTTCCTTTCATTAACAGTCCTACCAATTTTCATATCATCTGCAAACTTGGGCATTAAGCCTGATTTACCATTATCATTGATAAATACAGAAAATAGCAATGGGCCCAACAAAGATCCCTTGGGGGACACCACCAGTAACATTAGTCCACGAAGAGCAGTGTCCATTGATTACCACTTTCTGTCTTCTCCTGCTCAACCATCCCTTTATCCATAGCAGCAACTTGCCCATAATGCCATACCACTCCAACTTGTACAGTAGTCTTCCATGTGCAATAGTATCAAAAGCTTTCCTAAAATCCAAGTATATGATATCAAAATTAATTTTTGCATCCAGTTCCTTTGTGACCACATCGTAGTATTCAATTAAATTGGTCAGACAAGACTTCCCCTTAACAAACCCATGCTGTGTCTGAACTATAACGGTAATCTTGTCTAGATTATCTCGCAGTGCTTCTTTAACCAGTGTATCCATTATTTTCCCCGGAACAGAAGTTAAACTAAGAGGCCTGTAATTACTCGTGTCACCTTTCAATCCCACTTTGTGAATTGGGGATACATTTCCATATCTCCAATTTGTGGGGACCTCCTGAGTCCAAGGATGCACTCATAATCATGGCTAAGGGCCTACTTACTTCCTTTGCTACCTTCTTTAATATAACTAGATAGATCCGATTCAACCCAGGTACCTTTCTTATGTTTATCTTCAACGATTTCTCCCTACACTTTGCGCTAAATTATTATCAAATTCTTTAGCTCCCTGTTACAGTTTGATAAACTTCTGGCATTCTCTTCCCTTAATAACTCCTCATGTGTGAATGTAGATGCAAAATAATCATTCAGTTTGGCAGCTATCTGAGCAATATCATCTCAGTTAAACCATCGATATCAAGCAGACCCTTCTGATTCATACCCTTCTTTTTAGATTTTATATAATGAAAGAAGTCTTTGCTGGTTTTTTTTTTGCATTCTTTGCCAAAGATTTCTTGTAATCAGCCTTTGCTTGCCTAACCTCCTGGTGACTTGATTACAGACTAGCTTATATCTACCATAGGCCTCTGTGTCACCTGATAATTTATATGCATCCCATGTATTTTTCTTCTCTGCCACAAGTCTTATCAGTTCATCTAACATCCATTTAGGCCTAAACTTTGAACAGTATTTCTTAGTTGGTATGAAAAGCCTAGTAGCTTCCAATATTAATTCCTTGAATGCTTTCTATTTAGAATTTGCTGTTGATAACATCATCAGTTGGTCCCACTCTATAGAATTCAAAAATCTCCAAGACCACTGTAGTCACCTTTTCAAAAGCAAAAACTATTCCCTTTACCCCTAATGGTAGTTACATCTTTGAGTAAATCCCATGTCAGTATACGCTGTGATCACTGCCACCAAGTGGTGCTTTTATCTGTAGATTTTTAATGCACAAAGTAAAGGAAACCTGATTTATTGGCCTACTCTATTTCTCTGTACAGATGTTCATTGTACTCACCAGAGTAATTAGGCCTATAACACACTCCTACTCTCAATTTTGTTTTTCCAGTGCTTATGTCACACCAAACTGACTGAAAACTGCACCGTCCATTCATGTTAACTGAATGTACCTCCTCAGATTTTGTTTCTTTACTATTGATATAACCCCTCCTCCCATTCTATCCTTTCTGTACACATTGTACTCCCCAAATTCCAATTCTGCATTTCTTATATCTGTGTGTTACCATGTCTCTGATATCCCAACAATATCTGATCTTGATGTCTTGACCAGTACTTCAAATTTATCAAATTTATTTACTATACTCCTAGCATTGGTGTACATGCAAGTATACATGCACCTTTTCTTTCTCTTAGTTACCCTAACACAGCCCATGTGTTTACTTGTTCCCTGATGACTCCTGGCAGGCCATGAAATCCCTGCCACCTTGCTTTCCAGGCTGCTGCTCGTTCCAATTTTATTTATTTCGATTGCATTTCTAGTCAGGATCCTTGGATATGATTTGCTAATAATACTCAGTCTTGAGACTGACTAACTCCAGATACAGAGGAGGAATTCCGCAACTACCGCCAGCTGGTCTGGAACTCTGCCCACTCCACTCATTACATCCTTGCTAACCTGGCTACTGGGGCCTGCTCATTCCAATAGAAGCAGTGCGCAAATCACTTTTACCTCAGCCTGGGGCTACTGATAATCTAGTCGTCTGTGAATCCCTGAAGGTACCAGTTTTCCGATCCACCTAACACTGCCTTAATAGCATCAGCAAATATTCTTGCACCCTTTTTATTTAAGTGTACCCCTCCCTGTAGGAGCAGTTTCTCCTGTTAACAAGCACAGACCACTCTGAGAAAAATTCTATTCCATGTGCCTTGCATAATCTTGCCAGGGCTGAACTGATTGGCTAAGCTCTCATCATATACTTCCTCCTATCATGTCTGGGCAGAATTGCAGACACTTTCAAATTTAACCCTAACTCGTGACTTTTTTTTTTTTTTTTTTTTCCCAACATTGACTTGTTCTTGCCAGTTAAATCTGCAGAGCTCCTACTCTTAATGTCCATTAGTGCCTGCGTGTACAATATCACTCTTTGTGCCCTGAAAAGATGATATCTGCTCTACTATGTCATCACCCTTTGCCCCTGGCAGACATACCCTGTTCCTATTCCACCTATCTTTTTTGCATAATATATTTCCCATATCCCTGGCAAGAGAGTCACTGACATAACTAACTCCTGTGGGACCAGCACATTCTGCCCTGAAGATTTGCCTGATGCACAAAAATGGGCTCTGGTATTGAGTTGGGCAGCTGAGAACTTGATGAGTTCCCCCATTTTAATATCTTCGAGGACATCTAGCCTACTCTTCAAACTCTCATAGACCCTCATTAGAAAGCTGAGCTGGCACCTAATTTTTGAAACTCTCTGCACCTACCACACACAAGACATCCTCCTTCTTGGCTGGGTCACGTTCTTTTCCATAAAGTCTGCAAAGATTTCAAAATTTACACATTTTTTTAGGCTGTGCTCAACAGAGGACCACGAGGCTAATAATAGTCAGGGAATCACTGCATTTCAAACGCTTCTGTCGTTGCATGGATTTGTTTAGCGTTTGAAATGCAGTGATTCCCTGATTATTATTGGCCTCGTGGTCCTCTGTTGAGATGGAGCATAATGGTCAGTCTATTTTATTTCATTTTATTATTTATTTTCAATTTATTTGGTCATGCAATGTTGTTAGTCCACGTTTCCACCTTAGTGAGATATTACATAATTCGGAAATGGGTGCCATCAAGGGGGCATCGCTAAATTTCTTTTAATTGGCTTAATTTTCTAAATTATTTTAGGAATGTAGCTTCAACACTACCCTCTTTTTTTTTTCCAATAAATGGTGAGCGCATTCTTTATTGTACCTGTTGTCCAAATTTCTCTTCAATAAGAGCCCTAGAACTCACTCCAGAGCCCTCTACAATGCGATACTTTAATTTTAACAACCTGTATATCTTGACATAGTGATCTACTATCGCTGAATTTATTTTAGCCTCTGTTTTTGTTTTTTTATGACGTGATTTTTGGTTTAATTTTAAAATCATTATTTGGTCCATTAGTTAAAATCCAAACCCAACCAACCAGTTCCAGATCAAAATTGCAGTTGTATTCCATTTCATTTCATATGCCATTCCCCATAATGTAGTTTTGGTCCTAAAAGAGCTGAGTACATTATATGGAAAACGGCATATATATCAAATAAATTTCAGTATACTTCTCCATTGGAGTAGGACATTTTATTTAAAGTACTGAGGAAACTCGTGATGAAGTTCTTCCACAATTTCTACATAGCAGCATACTTTTTTTTTTTTTTACTCAGTTGCTATGTGCAAAATGAGGCTATGCCCTACTTGTACAATTCTTATTATAAAACAATGGTAAGACCATATTTGCCCCATACCTGAATGTTATATCCAGCTCTTCTGAAATTCCCCAATTAATAAACATCAGAGTCTAAAGAGGTTCAAAAGAATGGCAACTAGATTTATTAAGCATTCCAGAAATTTTCTTATGAAGCATGTCTCAGTATATGTGGACTGCAGAGCCTGGAAACTAGATACCTTAAGGTCTTTTCTCGGTCTATATCTTAAATAAAATTTTGGGGTTCAACAGAAGGCTATATGAAATTTACTTTCTGGCAGCTTTTTGTTGAATCATTGGTATAAGTTGTCTCCCTAGGTCACCAAGCTGGAGAACCTGACAAAGATCATATAATAGTAATAGTATTCATATATATCACATAGGCTGTCCATATACTGTATATTATATATAGTAATAGTATTTGCCATATAGTGGAAGGAAGCCACAGGCTTTTGGTGTGCTGACAAAAGAAACAAAAAAACAAGTAGATGAAGAAAATACAGTATTCGTAATTACTGTTGGTAATTAATGTTTTTTATTACTGGTATTGAATTACCAATAATTACATTAATTATTGGTAATTAATGTTTGTTATTACTTATTTAGCAATAAACAAATTATGATTGATTGTGGGTTTCATATTATTTTTATTTTTGATTAAGGCCAAACGTGTGATGAAGAGTTGTTTTGTGTATTATACTGGAGGAATATTTAAATGCATTTTATGTCACTACAAAAATAAGCAAATCCGATTATCAATTAATAATACTTATCAAATGTACTATACAACCAAAGCAGAATAACTTCAGATAACTGTTGCTTTTTATATTTGACAGCACTGTCAGTTACTATAACAATTAATTACTTCTTTAGCATTCATATTAAGCAGTTAATGTTATTGAATGCTTTTTGGTGAAAACAAGTAAAAACATTTAGAATCTGATTGATTTTAATGGATCAGAATGGTCACATAGATATGGTTTTTTTTTTTTTTTTTTTTTTTTAGGATCATTAGCAACTAAGGCCATATTGCTCTGGGAATGTGCGGTGGTCATTTCCTGACCTTTCCGCATCCTCCGTATTTGGTGGTGACGGGCTCGAACCCCGGTCTAATCAAGAAGCATGTGCTACGCACTACTGCTCCTTCCCACCTGGCTACGGAGGCACCTCATAGATATGGCTATTTGAATTAAAAAAATCTGGGATTTTGAATATTCAAATATAATAAAAAATAAATAAGAATAAGCAGACATATATGAACTAAAGTGATTTATTCATAAAGGTAAGGTGTGTTTATGCTTATTTTTATTTATTTTGTATTTTATTTTAATTATTTTTATATAATATTGGTGTAACCACACCATAGACAACTATTATATAAAAAAACTATGTTAATAGTGTGAAGGGCATCATTTTATCTATATCTCATATTGTGCTCTTCCTTCACAGCGAGTTGCCATGTATTGCACTACCTCGAATAAGTAACATTTCACTAAAAGAGAAGACCATTGTTACTTATTCTCAGTGGGCACCACCACCCAGACCACACCATTTCAAGACTTGTTGGCCTTTCATCGGTGGGTGGGCAGGTACCCTGGTATTGCAGACATGACAATCCGGTTGTGAAGATAATCCCACATGAAAGATGCCAGAAGGTATACATGATAATATTTAAGTAAAATTAAATGCAACAAGGCATCATATTTTTAAGAGTATAATAATCTATATAATATTAGTGTAAACACACCATAGACAACTCTTAAATAAAAAACTACATTAATAGTGTGAAGGGCATCATTTTATCTACCCACCCACCAATGAAAGGCCAACAAGCCTAGAAACACTGCTGTCTGAGTGGTGGTGCCCACTGAGAATAAGTAACAATAGTCTTCTCTTTTAGTGAAATGTTACTTATTGGAGGTAGTGCAATGCATGACAACTTGTTGGGAAGGAAGAGCAAAATATAAGATATAGATAAAATGATGCCCTTCACACTATTAACATAGTTTTTTATTTAAGAGTTGTCTATGATGTGTTTACACCATTATTATATATATTATTATACTCTTAAAGATATGATGCTTTATTGCATTTAATTTTACTTTATTTTTTTACCATTTTTTAAAATCTATATAGCCTCCGTAATTGTAATGCACATTTATTATCCCAACTTCGTTTTTACTTTTCTGGTACATACCTTGTAATTTTGTTGGTGTAACAAACATCTTTAATATATATATGTTAGAATTATGATTGGTTATGTAACATTGTATCATTTTTTTATTTTCATTAGGGTTTAGGAAACCTGCAAACACTTGATTTGCTTTTGATTTGTGTTGGACATCATGATTATGAGGTAATTTTTCAAATATTGACTGTTAATTTTATTTATTTATTTCTTTTAATTCTGAGTGAGTGAGTAAGTTGGATCCAAATGTTGATAAGTGTGTACAATATTATTTAATGTATTGGACATGCATTTTGCACTAAAACTGTTGATGATCATGCTCAGATAGCTAACAAACTGAATGAGTATTTTGCATCTACATTCACACATGAGGAATTATTAAGGTTGAAAATGGCAGAAGGTTATCAAATTGTAGCAAGATACTTAATGATTTTGTAATAACTGAGAGCAAAGTGGAGGACAAATTGTTGAAGTTAAACATAAGAAAGGACCAGGGGTGGATGGGATCTATCCAGTTATATTAAAGGAGGCCTCAAAGGAAGTAAGCAAACTCTTAGCCATAATTATGAGAGCATCCTTGGACTCAGGGGAGGTTCCACGGACTGGAGATGTGCAAATGTATCCCCAATTCACAAAGGGGGATCGAAGGGTGACACGAGTAATTACAGACCAGTTAGTTTAACTTCTGTTCCGGGTAAAATAATGAGTCGCTGGTTAAAGATGCATTGCAGGATCATCTAGACAAGACTGCAGCAATAATTCAGACACAGCATGGGTTTGTTAAGGAAAGTCTTGTCTGACAATTTGATAGGATATTATGATGTGGTAACAAAGGAACTGGATGCAAAAAATAATTTTGATATCATATATTTGTTTTTCAGGAAAGCTTTGACACTGTTGCGCATGGAAGACTATTGTACAAATTGGAGCAGAATGGTATTAAGGGTAAGTTGCTACAATGGATAAAAGGATGGTTAAGTGGGAGAAGACAGAGGGTGGTAATCAATGGGTGCTGCTCTTCTTGGACTAATGTTATTAGTGGTGTCCCACAGGGTTCGGTGTTAGGTCCACTGTTGTTTTGTATATTTATCAATGATATTGATCGGTAATGTGCAGTCTTGTGCAGCTTGCTTCATTGCATCATATGCCACTAATAATCTCAATCTCTTCCCCCCCCACACACACATGCACGCGCATGCAAAAAATTATATGCACATCAAAAGTCCTTACACAGATACTGCTATTTAGACCAAACTTTCACCATATTGACAGCGATATATATATAAAACCTCTGCAAACTCAGCTGTCTGCTGCTGCCACTCTGTTTGCTTCTTCCATCCCAATGATTGGCTGTACCTCAACATCGACTGGATTTCTCCCCAGACCCTATGCATGCTTAGTGCTGATTGCTGACTTTGCACTCAGGATGTAGGTTTAGCCTCCTCTAGTTGCAGTGCTCTCTTGATATTGACTGTCATGACAGTCTTTGTCACCAACTTCACTTCATGCCTTACTTTTTAACTGCCGATGACGCTTTGTGATGTGCATTACCTTGTCTGGATGGACAGGTGCATCTTAACCCTTGATGTTCATAGCTGTTAATCCTGACAGGGTAGAAATTCACCTGCACACCTTTCTTGTCGGCCAGGTGACACTGACATCTTTGAATGTCCCACACTGCTAAACCTTAGAGGGTAGGAACTTCGCGGACATAATAGGGCTTACGGAGACACGGTGCCACCCGGAAATTGGGATGATGAGTTACGGCTTGTATAATGTATTTAGGAAGGATAGGGTAGATAGAAGGGGTGTGGAGTAAGCCAATCAGAAGCAGCCTGAGTGTGATGATAGCTTTCCCGGATTCAGATGTTTCACACGCTAGTATAGAATCTGTATGTGTGAGATAGTTGGAAAGAAAGGTATAATGCGAGTAGGAGTAATCTACAGACCAGGTGATTGTGAAGATTATGACGAAAGCCTCTACTTGCAAATGAATGCGCAAGTAAAGCGTCAATGTCTTATTATGGGTGATTTCAATTCTGCCTCTTAATTGATTGGAGTGAATGGGAAGGAAACTGATGCATTTGCACTAACCTACATATGAATATAAGGTATTGTGGGGAGTGATAAACTGATGCATTTGCACTAACCTACATATGAATATAAGGTATTGTGGGGAGTGATAGAGACTGGCAGCCCACCAATATCATTGTTTTTAGCAGTTTGTTGTTTGTTATTTGGTTTTTAGGAGCATTGGCAACTAAGGCCATACTATTCCGGGATATACGGTGGTTATTCCCGAACCTTTCCACATCCTCCGTATTTTGTGGTGACGGGCTCGAACCCCGGTCTAATCAAGAAGCTTCTGCTACGCACTGCTGCTCCTTCCCACCTGGCTATGGAGGCACCATTTTTAGCAGTCATTCAGAAAGTTTTGACATAGTTTCAATCAGGAGGGCTCTGGATTGTAGTCATTTCAACATTTTTGGTGATCCTGTGATGGATCCCAAATATCTTTAAATTAGAAATGGTGATATCTTCCCTCCAGGCTGGGTGGATAGGGTATGTATTACCAGAAAGTTTGGCATATCATGGCAATGTACTTCCCTTCAAAGCCTTTTAGGTTGGTTCATTATCATTATCATCCAATTCATTATCATTGGATGTTTCTAGTCTTGAGCTTGAAGGCTCTAGAGATGGATATTCATTTATATCCATGGTTACTCCTTTGAGCCACGAAGGATAATTTTCCCCTCAGATTACAGGTCCCGTCACGTGGAGGCAGGAGAGGTGCCAACTAGTGATCAAGCAATCCGGAGAGCAGTACGTTGCTAGGGAAGGGAGCAGTAACGTTGCTAGCAGGGTTGGAAGTAACATTGTGAGGGTCAGCAGTAACATTGCAAGTGGAGGAAAAGTTTTGTGAAGCTAGTAGTCATCCTAGAAAACACTAGAAAAATTGCTTGGCACTAGATGTTTTCAGGTGCTTCCCTTCAAAGCCTTTTAGGTTGGTTCAAGTCATTATCACTGGATGTTTCTAGTCTTGTGCTTGAAGGCCCTAGAGATGGATATTCATTTATATCCATGGTTGCTCCTTTTAGCCACGGAGGATAACTTTTCTCCCAAGTTACAGGTCCCACCATGTGGAGGCAGAAGAGATTCCAATTAGTGACCAAACGATCCGAAGAGCAGTACGTTGCTAGTGAAGGTAGCAGTACGTTGCTAGTGAAGGTAGCTGTAACACTGCGAGCGGGGTTGGCAGTAACATTGCAAGTGGAGGAAAAGTTTTGTGAAGCTAGTAGTCACCCTAGAAAACACTAGATGTCATTTTAGGTAGTGAGAAGAAAGGGAGGATGAGGAAGGAAGGCGGCCTCCAGATGAGTTATGTAGTGTCAGGTGAAGAGTTGGAAATGTGACCCCAATGTGTAGGTTAGTGCTGGGGGCACACCCAGGCCCAGTGAAGAGTAAAGGATTGCAGGGCTAATGTGTCTTGCAAAAGACTAGTGCTATTATGGACTAGGACAACAAAAAATGTTTCACCTGGCCCACTGCAAAAGTATACAGTTAAGTTAGTAATGGCCACATGGTGCAAGAAAGCCTATGGCTTATGCTGCACCAGCCAAAAAAAAAAAAAAATGATAAAAAAAATAATAATAATAAAATAAATAAATAATAATAATTAGAGAAAGAAAAGGAAATTAAACCTATCTTCCTATGCGCTTCCCTGACCCGAAGGTACTATCCAGATGACCTTTGAATTTCCCCAAACCGTCAGCCTCTACCACCCATTTAGGCAACTTATTCCAGTAATTTATAACTCGCTGGCTAAAATAAAACTTCCTGCAGTCCAATCTACACATTTCCCCCCCCGTAACTTGAATTTATGTCCCCCTAGTTCTAGCATCATTTATAACCTTGAAAATTTCGTCCTCATTCATTTTACTGATGCCTCTCAGAGCCTTAAACACCTCAATCAAATCTCTTCTAAGGTGTCTAGTTTCCAAACTCTGCAACACACATATTCGAAGTCTTTCTTCATAAGGACACCCTTTTGCCGATCTCACTGGGCGAGTCACTTGTCTTTGCACCCTTTAAAGAAGCTCGGTGTCTTTCTAATAGGTGCGGTCTCCATACTTGAACACAGTATTCCAAGTGTGGTCTAACAAAAGCCTTATATAATGGGATTATCACGTCCCTATCTCTACTTGCAAAAGTTCGATAGATCATCGATAGGACACCACGGGCCTTCCTTGCAACCTGTTTACAATGCTCAGAGAATTTCATGTCTGACCGTATTGTAACACCCAAGTCCCTTTCCTCCAGCACTGGGTTTAGTTGAACTCCACCAAGTGAATAAGTTATTTTGGAATTACTGTTTCCCAGGTGTAATACCTTACACTTTGTTGGATTAAAGCATAGCTGCAATTTTTCCAATCATTCCTGAAGTCTATCTAGGTCTCTCTGAAGAAGCCCAGCTTGACAGTGATCATTAACTACTCTACCAATTTTAAGATCATCTGCAAATTTAGACATCACGCCCTCTATCCCTTCATCGATGTCGTTTATGAAAATTAAAAAAAATAGTGGTCCTAATACTGATCCTTGGGGAACCCCACTTTTTACATCAACCCAATCTGAGGAATAGCCATTTATCACAACCCTCTGCCTTCTGCCCTGAAGCCATCCTGCTATCCATCTAAGAATTTTCCCAGTGATTCCAACCTGTTCCAGCTTATAAAGCAACCTGCTCATGTGGGACTGAGTCAAAAGCTTTGCTGAAATCTAAATAAACAACGTCGAAATTATTCCCTAAATCCAGCTCTTGAGTGACCCTTTCAAAATAGCAAACCAGATTTGTTAAAAATGATTTTCCCTTTACAAAACCATGCTGAGTATCCTTGAGAATTTCAATTCGATCCAAATGATCCTGAATTCCACCCTTGATCATTGCCTCCATGATTTTCCCTACCACTGAAGTCAGACTGACAGGTCGATAATTTCCCACTTCACTCTTAGAGCTACCCTTATGTATGGGAGATACATTAGCACTTTTCCAATCCAAGGGAATCTCCCCAGAGTCTAGTGATGCTCGCATAATTAGCTTCAATGGTGCAATGCACTCACTTGCTGCTTCCCTTAAGATTATAGGGTATATTCCATCAACTCCAGGAGTCTTACTGGCCTGTAGGCTCGAATGTTTTCTCATTAAATAATCTCGCGAAATTTCAATATCATTAATTACATATTTTTCAACTTCGCTCCCACAATTTCTCATTGCCACAAAAGGTTTTTCATTTGTAAATATCGATGCAAAATACAAAGGGTACTAGGAAAGTTTTGCAATACAGCTTTGTTTATTTAATTTTTTCAAAGTAATTTCCTCTACATTCAATACACCTCTCCATCCTCCGAAACCAATCTTTAAACCAGTTCTGCCAAGTTTCACTAGGGAGTAAAGCACACTCGTTGTCCCAAGCCCGTAGAAGGTCCTCATCGCTGGAAAACCGCCTCCCTTTTAGCTTCATTTTCACATGCGGGAACAGTGCAAAGTCGCAGGGAGCAAGGTCTGGACTGTAGGGAGGGTGCTCGAGAAGTTTCAGTCCTGTCGTGGTCAAATATTCGGTGCAGGCTTTGGCGCGGTGAGCTGGAGAATTATCGTGATGGAGGTACCTGGTGTCCATTCTTGACTTTGGCCGCAGATTCTTTATAGATCCAATGACTTTAGGCAGGCATTGTTCAGTATACCACTTAGCTGTGACTGTCTTCTGCGTGTCCAAAACGACACGTTCCACAATTCCACTCGATTTGAAAAATACAGCTATCATTTTCTTTTTTACAGATCGGGATTTTCTGACAATTACGGGTGTGTCGTCATCATCAAAGACCCAAACTTTGTTTTGAGCCTTGGTCGGCAGATCGTAATAGTACAGCCAAGTCTCGTCACCTGTCACGATGTTGTTCACATACCGAGATTGTCCCTTATCAAACTTTTTTAACATCTCCCGGCACCAAGTCACACGTCGTGTCATCTGCTCTTCAGTCAGTTGATGCGGCACCCAGAGAGAACAAAGTTTCTTCACGTGCAAATGATCTTGCAGAATCGAACGAATTGCTGGTGCATTTAGGCCCAAAGTATCCTCTATCTGTTGGTAGGTCACTCGCCTGTTTTCGTCAAGCATTTTCCTCACAGCAGTAACGTTTTCCTCCGTAACTGACGTTCGTGGCCTTCCCGGCCTCTCAGAATCCTCCAGAGTGAAATTTCCCCTTTGGAATTCTCTATACCACCTGAATATCATTGTACGATGTGGACAATCATCATCTAGTGCAAGAGTCATTTCTTCTAAGCACTGGTCTATGGTTAAACCACGCACGAAATTATACCGCAAAACTGTCCTTATCTCATTTCGTGACCACGATGCCATCGCAAGCACTTTACACTCTCACTACTAATGAATAACTGAGCCCATCGACTTGGCGCGGCGGCTACTATGCACGTATGAACATGTCTCAACATGCAGCAACAAGCAGCTTCCTGTGATTCATTGTTGCGTCATATTGCAAAACTTTCCTAGTACCCTTTGTAACTGTTGAGTTAATCTGCAACGGCAGCTGGTGTATTTAATACTATCCCCTTTCCCTTATGTAAAGGTCCGATATGGTTTGTCCTGCTCTTCCTGGCATTTATATATGTGAAGAATTCCTTGACTTCCACCCCACTCTTTGCTCTGTTTGCTAGTGATTTCATAAACTGCCTTTGCCTGTCGAACCTTTTCTGTGGCTCTATTACAGATCATCTTGTAGCTGTTATAGGCTTCGGTACTTTTTATTGCTCTGTAACCTTTCCATGCCACCTTTTTCTGCTCAAGTAATGTGGCAACTTGGAACCCTTCTCGTGGAGTATTTTTTTAATGGTAAATATGCATTCAAAGCATGTGTGATTAATGTTCTAAAAGCGTGCCACAGTTCAATTGTATTCATTCTCTGAGCGATATCTACCCAGTTAATAGAGGCCATGTAGTACCTTAAGGCATCGCAATTTCCTTTTCTGAAAATAAAACCCATTCCTTTGCCTTTTACTGTTGCTACCTCTCTCATCACCACCGTAGAACTCCGTGATCACTTCCTGCTACTGGTTCCTCTACTGTCAGCCCTGTTATGTCATCTGATTCATGATTAATGATGAGGTCTAGGATATTCTTTTCTCTGGTACTTTCCCTGACATGTTGATACAAATAATATTCATCTAGTTGAGTTAAAAATTTTGTTCCCCATGTCGAGTTTCCTTCCCATTTACTCCAATCAATTAAGAGGCAAATTGAAATCACCCATAATAAGACATTGACACTTACTTGCAAATTCCATTTGCAAGTAGAGGCTTTCGTCATAATCTTCACAATCACCTGGTCTGTAGATTACTCCTACTCGCATTATACCTTTCTTTCCAACTATCTCACACCATACAGATAGGATATTATGATGTGGTAACAAAGGAACTGGATGCAAAAAATAATTTTGATATCACATATTTGGATTTCAGGAAAGCTTTTGACACTGTTGCACATGGAAGACTATTGTACAAATTGGAGCAGAATGGTATTAAGGGTAAGTTGCTACAATGGATAAAAGGATGGTTAAGTGGGAGAAGACAGAGGGTGGTAATAAATGGGTGCTGCTCTTCTTGGACTAATGTTATTAGTGGTGTCCCACAGGGTTCGGTGTTAGGTCCACTGTTGTTTTGTATATTTATCAATGATATTGATCGGTAATTGTGCAGCTTGCTTCATTGCATCATATGCCACTAATAATCTCAATCTCTCCCCCCCCCCCACACACACACACACATGCGCGCACGTGCAAAAAATGATATGCATATCAAAAGTCCTTACACAGATACTGCTATTTAGACCATCCTAGATCTAGACTATCCTAGACCTCATCATTAATCATGAATCAGATGACATAACAGGGCTGACAGTAGAGGAACCAGTAGCAGGAAGTGATCACGGAGTTCTACGGTGGTGATGAGAGAGGTAGCAACAGTAAAAGGCAAAGGAATGGGTTTTATTTTCAGAAAAGGAAATTGCGATGCCTTAAGATACTACATGGCCTCTATTAACTGGGTAGATATCGCTCAGAGAATGAATACAATTGAACTGTGGCACGCTTTTAGAACATTAATCACACATGCTTTGAATGCATATTTACCATTAAAAAAATACTCCACGAGAAGGGTTCCAAGTTGCCACATTACTTGAGCAGAAAAAGGTGGCATGGAAAGGTTACAGAGCAATAAAAAGTACCGAAGCCTATAACAGCTACAAGATGATCTGTAATAGAGCCACAGAAAAGGTTCGACAGGCAAAGGCAGTTTATGAGAAATCACTAGCAAACAGAGCAAAGAGTGGGGGGGAAGATAAGGAATTCTTCACATATATAAATGCCAGGAATAGCAGGACAAACCATATCGGACCTTTACATAAGGGAAAGGGGATAGTATTAAATACACCAGCTGCCATTGCAGATTAACTCAACAGTTATTTTGCATCGATATTTACAAATGAAAAACCTTTTGTGGCAATGAGAAATTGTGGGAGCGAAGTTGAAAAATATGTAATTAATGATATTGAAATTTAGCGAGATTATTTAATGAGAAAACTTTCGAGCCTATAGGCCAGTAAGACTCCTGGAGTTGATGGAATATACCCTATAATCTTAAGGGAAGCGGCAAGTGAGTGCATTGCACCATTGAAGCTAATTATGCGAGCATCACTAGACTCTGGGGAGATTCCCTTGGATTGGAAAAGTGCTAATGTATCTCCCATACATAAGGGTAGCTCTAAGAGTGAAGTGGGAAATTATCGACCTGTCAATCTGACTTCAGTGGTAGGGAAAATCATGGAGGCAATGATCAAGGGTGGAATTCAGGATCATTTGGATCGAATTGAAATTCTCAAGGATACTCAGCATGGTTTTGTAAAGGGAAAATCATTTTTAACAAATCTGGTTTGCTATTTTGAAAGGGTCACTCAAGAGCTGGATTTAGGGAATAATTTCGACGTTGTTTATTTAGATTTCAGCAAAGCTTTTGACTCAGTCCCACATGAGCAGGTTGCTTTATAAGCTGGAACAGGTTGGAATCACTGGGAAAATTCTTAGATGGATAGCAGGATGACTTCAGGGCAGAAGGCAGAGGGTTGTGATAAATGGCTATTCCTCAGATTGGTTTGATGTAAAAAGTGGGGTTCCCCAAGGATCAGTATTAGGACCACTATTTTTTTTAATTTTCATAAACGACATCGATGAAGGGATAGAGGGCGTGATGTCTAAATTTGCAGATCTTAAAATTGGTAGAGTAGTTAATGATCACTGTCAAGCTGAGCTTCTTCAGAGAGACCTAGATAGACTTCAGGAATGATTGGAAAAATTGCAGCTATGCTTTAATCCAACAAAGTGTAAGGTATTACACCTGGGAAACAGTAATTCCAAAATAACTTATTCACTTGGTGGAGTTCAACTAAACCCAGTGCTGGAGGAAAGGGACTTGGGTGTTACAATACGGTCAGACATGAAATTCTCTGAGCATTGTAAACAGGTTGCAAGGAAGGCCCGTGGTGTCCTATCGATGATCTATCGAACTTTTGCAAGTAGAGATAGGGACGTGATAATCCCATTATATAAGGCTTTTGTTAGACCACACTTGGAATACTGTGTTCAAGTATGGAGACCGCATCTATTAGAAAGACACCGAGCTTCTTTAAAGGGTGCAAAGACAAGTGACTCACCCAGTGAGATCGGCAAAAGGGTGTCCTTATGAAGAAAGACTTCGAATATGTGTGTTGCAGAGTTTGGAAACTAGACACCTTAGAAGAGATTTGATTGAGGTGTTTAAGGCTCTGAGAGGCATCAGTAAAATGAATGAGGACGAAATTTTCAAGGTTATAAATGATGCTAGAACTAGGGGGACATAAATTCAAGTTACGGGGGGGAAATGTGTAGATTGGACTGCAGGAAGTTTTATTTTAGCCAGCGAGTTATAAATTACTGGAATAAGTTGCCTAAATGGGTGGTAGAGGCTGACGGTTTGGGGAAATTCAAAGGTCATCTGGATAGTACCTTCGGGTCAGGGAAGCGCATAGGAAGATAGGTTTAATTTCCTTTTCTTTCTCTAATTATTATTATTTATTTATTTTATTATTATTTTTTTTTTTATCATTTTTTTTTTTTTTTTTTTGGCTGGTGCAGCATAAGCCATAGGCTTTCTTGCACCATGTGGCCATTACTAACTTAACTGTATACTTTTGCAGTGGGCCAGGTGAAACTTATTTTTTGTTGTCCTAGTCCATAATAGCACTAGTCTTTTGCAAGACGCATTAGCCCTGCAATCCTTTACTCTTCACTGGGCCTGGGTGTGCCCCCAGCACTAACCTACACATTGGGGTCACATTTCCAACTCTTCACCTGACACTACATAACTCATCCGGAGGCCGCCTTCCTTCCTCATCCTCCCTTTCTTACCACGTAGTTTGTAGCTCACTACCTAAAATGACATCTAGTGTTTTCTAGGGTGACTACTAGCTTCACAAAACTTTTCCTCCACTTGCAATGTTACTGCCAACCCCGCTCGTAGTGTTACTGCTACCTTCACTAGCAACGTACTGCTCTTCGGATCGTTTGGTCGCTAATTGGAATCTCTTCTGCCTCCACATGGTGGGACCTGTAACTTGGGAGAAAAGTTATCCTCCGTGGCTAAAAGAAGCAACCATGGATATAAATGAATATCCATCTCTAGGGCCTTCAAGCACAAGACTAGAAACATCCAGTGATAATGACTTGAACCAACCTAAAAGGCTTTGAAGGGAAGCACCTGAAAACATCTAGTGCCAAGCAATTTTTCTAGTGTTTTCTAGGATGACTACTAGCTTCACAAAACTTTTCCTCCACTTGTAATGTTACTGCTGACCCTCACAATGTTACTTCCAACCCTGCTAGCAACGTTACTGCTCCCTTCCCTAGCAACGTACTGCTCTCCGGATTGCTTGATCACTAGTTGGCACCTCTCCTGCCTCCACGTGACGGGACCTGTAATCTGGGGGGAAAATTATCCTTCGTGGCTAAAAGGAGTAACCATAGATATAAATGAATATCCATCTCTAGAGTCTTCAAGCTCAAGACTAGAAACGTCCAATGATAATGACTTGAACCAACCTAAAAGGCTTTGAAGGGAAGTACATTGCCATGATATGCCAAACTTTCTGGTAATACATACCCTATCCACCCAGCCTGGAGAGAAGATATCACCATTTCTAATTTAAAGATATTTGGGATCCATCACAGGATCACCAAAAATGTTGAAATGACTACAATCCAGAGACTACAATCCTGATTGAAACTATGTCAAAACTTTCTGAATGACTGCTAAAAATGGTGCCTCCATAGCCAGGTGGGAAGGAGCAGCAGTGCGTAGCACAAGCTTGTTGATTAGACCGGGGTTCGAGCCCGTCACCACAAAATACGGAGGATGTGGAAAGGTTCGGGAATAACCACCGTATATCCCGGAGCAGTATGGCCTTAGTTGCCAATGCTCCTAAAAATCAAATAACAAACAACAAACTGCTAAAAACAATGATATTTGGTGGGCTGCCAGTCTCTATCACTCCCCACAATACCTTATATTCATATGTAGGTTAGTGCAAATGCATCATTTTAACTTGGCTATCTACCAAAGTAGTTAAATTAATAAATTAAATTAATTAATTAAATTGGCATCGTTTTGGTTATATCTCATATTGTGACTGCCGTCACAGCGAGTTGCCATGGTATTATACTACCTCGAATAAATAACACTTCACCAGTGGAGAAGACTATTGTTATTTATTCTCAGTGCAAAACCAGAGTCTGAGAGGCATCAAATCCTGAGAGCCCACCCGTCAAAGAGAAGCTACCAAGCTTTGAAATGGTGCCATCTAGGTGGTGATATCCGCTGAGAACAAATAAAAATAGTCTTCTCCACTGGTGAAGTGTTATTTATTCAAGGTAGTACGATACCATGGCAACTCATTGTGAAGGCAGTCTCAATATGAGATATAACCAAAACGATGCCAATTTAATTAATTAATTTAATTGATTAATTTAACTACTTTGGTAGATAGCTATGTTAAAATGATGCATTTGCACAAACCTACATATTGGTCATTCTATCTCATAGCATTTGCCCTTAAATACTTTATACCTTATATTCATTAAAAGGTGTCATCCTGGAGTGGGACCTATTTAAAGTCTCTGAGGAAGAATTAGTTCAGGAACTTAGCAGTCAAAAAGTAATTGCTGCCAAACGAATAATGATGAAAAAAGATGGAAATCTCATTCCTACTAGATCCATCATTTTAACATATACAGTCGATTCTGGTTATTTGGGACGCATCGGGACTAGTGCATTTTGCCCCAATTAAGTGGCTGCCCCAATTATCTGGAGTTTCACGTAAATAGTTAAAAATACAATGGATCCCTGCTTTACATTTGATTCACTGTACAATCGAATCACTTTATAAAGGACTCACCATAGTAAAGTACCGCTCACTATATGATGTGTAGTAAGCGCCATTTGTGAATTGAATTTTAATTCTCTTAAACGGCGATTCTAATTAACAAAAATAGGAGGAAATTTATCCACAGGCTATAAAGGTAAAGATATATTAAGTACAAATTTACCTTTTATTACCTTACCAATTAAAAAATTAAATGGTACGTGAAAATCGGAAGAATATACGTGATAATTGGAATAATTAATATGTACTGAGGAATGATTAATATGTACATACTAACTAGTTGACATTTCTGTTCACTGACATTTGTGGGTAGGGGTTAAAATCGACTTTACTATCCGTTTATGATAGATTGCACTAACAGAAAAGTCCAATAAACAGGTGACTGCTAATTGTTTTATGGTTGTGACCTCCAGAAATCTGACCGAACCATGTGTATGGTCGGAGACAATCGTAGGGTAATCTCCAGTGCTGCAGTCTCCTGCCCCAATTAAACAGCATGTTGTCCCAATTAAGCGAAGTAAACCCTGGCTATTTTCTTGATTGTTTTCTGTTCTTTAAGATTTTCCCCAAATAAACGGCTGCCCTGATTAACCGGTGGCCTAAATAACTGGAATCCAGTGTATTTTTTTTTATGAAAACCCCACACGCAAGAGGTATTAGAACCTATAGTACTTAGTATTGTGCTTGGGTTGGAGGTTGAGAAGACAAAAGAAGATATTTGTTGACATTAGAGGTGGATCTTCTGTAGACTGTAATTTTAAGGAAATATGTATGAAGGAAGGTTGTTCCAGAAAACGGCAGTTGAATGAATAAATGAGGAAGATGAAAGTTAGTTCTGTGAGTTTGAAGTTGGACAGTAAATGGATGTTGGCTGGTGGCGGCACGTGTTTGGACTGTTTTGAAAGAGAGAGAGCTGGAATTATAGAAGCCAATTCAGAAGGACAGTGCCCATGGAAGCATCTGTAGAAAAGGCATGCAGCAGAAATATTATGTCTATGAGACAGAGAGTGGAAAGACTGTTAAAGTGGAGTCATTAATTAACCTAACTGCACTCTTCTGAATGGAATCTAGAACCCTGAGAGAGGTTTTGGGGCCACTGCCCCAGATGTGGGAACAATATTCCATGGTAGGGCGGATTTGCGATTTGTACAGAGTTGTTCACTTTGTACAAATCGCAAATTTGGAAGAAAAGTAACGCCGAGAGCGAAAGAAAAAACCAAGTTTTTTTAGATGCAGAGGAAGCAATATTTGTAATGTGCTCGTGCCAAAAGAGATTAGAAGTCAGGGTAATCCCCAAAAGAGATATATCATTTTGCCTAGAAATCGGAGTGTCACCAAAGATAAGCATAGGAGCAGAAGAATCCTTTTTGAGAGATATAAGACAAGACTAAATTTTAGAAGGATTGAAATCAACTAAGTTGTTTTTGCCCCACTGGAGAATTACATGGAGATTGGCATTTAAAGAATTGGTAGCGGATATTCGAGAAGTTGAAGCTGATTGAACAGAGCAAGGTTTTTCAAAAGATTTCATGAGATTTTAAAGTGGTGTGTGGAATAAAGGATTCCATACCTAGAAGAATAATTTCACTTACACAATCTGAGCAAACGTTGACATCAGAAGTTTTGAAACAATAGACCAACCAAGGAAAAGAAGGAAAGAAATCTCGCAGGTCATCCCATTTTGTATTCTGGTAATGCCAAATAATACGCAGTTGGGAATAGCCATGAGATAAGGGCTCCATTGGAGAAGAGACAATCACCAAGTTGTGATCTGAGGTACCTAAGGGACCACTCACTTTGACAGTGTACTTAGAAGGATTGTTTGTGAGAAAAAGATCAAGCGTGTTGGCTGTGTAGTTAGGATTGTCCGTTATTCTTGTAGGTAAATGAACAATCTGTGCACGGTCATTGGAAATTGCAAAAGCCTCAGCATCTCGACCAGCTGGGTTGGTGTGACTAGAAAATGGAAGCCAGCTGGAGCTGTGGACATTAAAATCAGCAAGGAAAATTACCTCACTAAATTAGGATCCACAGTAAAAGCTGGCTATTTAAGTTGCCAAATTTACCCTTACATTCTGAACCCTTTGATGATTTCTTTGTTTTAAATGCCTGAAATCATGCAGAGAAGATGCCATTTGTCCAATTTGTGGATCAAATGATCATATACAAGCAGGCTGTTCAACCCCAACTCTTGTTTGTCCCAACTACAAAAGAAGCCACCCTGACTTTTCTGAATCATGGGACATGTGGAAAACTGGAAAAAAAAAATACAAAAGAGAACATAAAGTCACTTTTCCTGAGGCACACAGACAAGCTATATTGACCATGCCTCGTTAATCCTATGTTTCTCACACCCAGAGATATTTTTCAAGTGGAGTTCAAACAGATATGTCAATTCTGCCCAATACCTCTCTAGCTAACTGGGTTAAAGCAACTATATCAACCTCTGGAAAAGACACTCATAAAACTAAAACCTGTGAGGCCACTAATGCCCCAAATAGTATCCCAAATGATTCTCCAAGAATCTCAAATGAAACTGAATCTACTTCTGAAATTACAGAATCTACTACTCAAGGAGCGTGCGCTACTGCACTCCCGCTCCTGACCTCTCAGCTGCGGAGGCCTTAGTTGGTGTTAATCGATCCATTTATTAGGGATCACTTTCCAATTATTTACTCATTATAAAGAGGAGTAACTCCAAATCCCGATCAACAATCCACTTGGGTTTAATAGAGATGGCTATTCATCCCAGCTACTTTTAGATAGATGTTATGTTCAACAACAACATATTGATGATGTAACTATGTCCATAACCAGTCAGATTCTGACTGCAGTTAAAGCTTCCATTCCAAAATCCAAGACCCATCGCATTCACTTTAATCGCTGGTGAAATACAGATTTCTTTTAGGCCAAACAGGAGAAAAACCATGCATGAAATAATTTCTGCAAGTATGCTGCCACTAGTAACCTAATTGCTTATTAAAGATTTAAAGCTAAAGCAAGACAAAGTAAGGAGAAAGGTAAACGTGATTCATTGATTACTTTTGCCCAGCCATCACAAAAGACACTGACAGATGTCTTATCCGGTGAAGGATACAGGTGCTAAATAGTAAATTCGGTCAGCAGCCTTCTTCAATACTTCGCTGGAAAGGGAAGACATATCTACCACTGAAGAAGTTGCTAATACAATAGCAGATTCATTTGCCACAATCTCTGCTTCTGCCTCTTATGCATCCTCTTTCCAGAACATCAAAGCAGATGTTGAATGATATAAAATCAAGTTCTTCATGCACCGCTCATTCCCGCACAGTCAACCCTTTACATTAATACAATGTAAAGAATCATTAAATACATTACCCATAGTGCCACAGACCTAGAGGGTGTTCAATATGTCATGCTGAAGCATTTACTTGAAGATGACTTAGCATTAGCAGAGGTATATGATGCAAGAAAGCAACCATATGCAGCATCACCCAAAAAAAAAAGAGCCAATCTTCCCATTTCACCTATTCATTCACTCCAAATGTTTGTCCAGTTCTTCCTTGAATTTATTTAAGCTGTCAACTTCCTCAGAGACAGATGGAAGTTTGTTCCAGAAATTAACTACCAGCTGGCTAAAGGCAAATTTCTATGCATCTTTCTGAAACTGTCTTTCCTCAATTTGAATTTATGTACAAGTTGGCAACGATCAAATGATCACAGTGTACTGATGTGGGATTTACTTAAATATGTAACTAGCATCAGGGGTAAAGGGAAGGATTTTTGCTTTCGTAAAAGTGACTGTGATGGTCTTAGACAGTTTTTAAATTCTATAGAGTGGGATTAACTGATGATATTATTAACAGAAAATTCTAAATGGGAAGCATTCAAGGAATTATCCTTAGAACCTACTAGGCTATTCATACAAAATAAGAAATACTATTCAAGGTTTAGACCTAAATGGATGTCAGATGAAAAATGCGTGGTTACATATCATTTATCAAACAACACCTTGGCAACAACTCAGGCAACACTTATGTTAGATATAAACTAAAGTGTAATGAAGTCAGAAAGGAGGTTAGGCAAGCAAAGGCAGATTATGAAATATCTTTGACAAAGGATGCAAAGAAGAACAGCAAAGATTTCCTTACTGTGGAATTTTTTTTTTTTTTTTTTTTTTTTTTGGCTCGTGCAGCATAACCTCAGGCTTCCTTTCGTATGGCTAATAATAATAATAATGAGGAAGTCTGTTGGGAAGTTGAGGCCAGAAGTTTGTCAAACTTTTACTGGGAGCTAAATGATTTTGTAATAATTGAGAGCAAAGTGGAGGAGAAATTGTTGAAGTCAAACATAAGAAAGGGACATAGGGTGAATGGGATCTATCCATTTGTATTAAAGGAGGCAGCAAAGAAGTAAGCAAACTCTTAGCCATAATTATGAGAGCATCATTGGATTGAGGGACTGGAGGTGTGTAAATGTATCCCCAATTCACAAAGGGGATCAAAGGTGACATGAGTAATTATAGACTGGTTAATTTTACTTCTGTTCCCAGGAAAATAATGAAATAAGTGGTGAAAGCAGTACTGCAGGATCATCTAGACAAACCTGCCATTATAGTTCAAAAACAGAATGGGTTTTTTTTAAGGGGAAATCATGTCTGACTAGTTTGATTGGATACTACAATGTGGTCACAAAGGAACTGGATGCAAAAAATAAATTTGATATCAAACACTTGGATTTCAGGAAAGCTTTTGATACTGTTGCACACGGAAGAATGCTGTAAAAATTGGTGCAGTAGGGCATTAAGTGTAAGTTGCTACAATGGATAAAAGGATCGTTGAGTGGGAGAAGACAGAGAGAGAGTGGTAATCAGTGGAAACTGTTCTTTGTGGACTAATGTTATTAATGGAGTCCCCCCAGGGTTCTTTGTTGGGTCCATTATTGTTTTGTATATTTATCAATTATATATGTGAAGGTATATCAGTCTTAATGTCCAAGTTTGCAAGCAAATGCAAATTTTGGCAGGTGATACAAAGGTTATTAGTGACAGTAATGACAGTATGCTACTACAACAGGATCTAGAAAAGTTTGGCAAATGGGCTCTGAGTTGGCAACTGAAGTTTAACATTCACAAATGGAAAGCACTAATTATGGCTATCACTAACCCCACAGTAACTTACCAACTGTGTGTTACTACACTCGGTAGTGGAGAATGAAAAGGACCTGGGGCTAATTGTGCAGTCAGATATTTATTTTTTTGAGCAGTGTAGACTGGCTGCTAGAGTATCTCATGGGTGTCTTGTCATGATATACAGGAATTTTGCTAGCAGGGATAAGGAGGTGATTATCCTCAAATACGGTGCTGTTTCTTGTATTGGTCAGACTAGGCATCCAGACCTTGAGTACTGCATACAGGTCTGGATGCCTCATTTTAGGAAGGATGTAGAGCTACTGGAATGAGTACAGAGAAGGGCAAGATTGGTGAAGGGAGAAAAGGGTTGCTATTACCAAGAATGACTGAAGTTCTGCAAATTGCAACGTCTGGAGGCTAGGCATCTGCGAGGAGATCTGATTCAGGATTATAAGGCCTTGAATGGTTTGAGCAGGCTCAATGCTGATGGAATTTTTCCTGTTGCTCAGATTGTGCACCTGAGGCGGCATAAATTCAAGTTGAGGAAAGTCCTGCGTATGGGTAACAGTAACGTACCAACTGTGCGATACTACACTCAGGGTAGTGGAGAACGTAAAAGACTTGGTGTAATTTTGCAGTTAGATATGAAGTTTTGGGAGCAGTGCATACAGGCTACCAGAGTAGCTCATGGGATCATTATCAATGATATACAGGAATTATTTTACAGGGATAAGGAGTTGATTACCCCTTTGTATAAGGCAATGGTCAGTCCACACCTTGAGTTCTGCATTCAGGTCTCGAGGCCACATTTTAGGAAGGATATCGAGCTGATGGAGCAAGTACAGAGAACGGCAATGAAATTGCCGAGGAGAACAATGGGTTGCTCTTACCAAGAAAGGCTTAAGTTCTGCAAATTGCACCATCTGGAAACTAGGCAACTGTGATTTGTTGCATAGCCAGGTGGTCAGGCGTGAGGGTACATAAGTACACTCACTTTGACAGACCAGGGTTCAAACACTTGACTGCTAAATACGGTGCTGTTCCTTGTATTCTCTTGCTCTTGTGAACATCCTCTGATGATGTGGTAATCCCGCAGTATAAACAGAAAATTTATTATTTATTATAAGGCCTTGAGTGGTTTTAGCAAACTCAGTGCTGATGAGATACTTCCTCTTCAGATTAATTTTCTATAATAAAATCTCTGAAAATACCTTTTCCTGGCATTATGCCTTTATTGTTGCATTATTGAAACCAGGAAAAGATCCTTCCTTTGTTAGAATTACGGGCTAATATCTCTTATGAGCTGCATGTGTAAAAATTTCCAGAGTGGTTCATACAAGGCTCACTTTTATCTTAAAAGCCATAGAATCTCCTATCAGATCATCAGTATGGCTTTAAGAAAAATAAATCAACCCTAGATATACTCATTAAAGCTGAATCTCATATTTACAATAGCTTTTTCATGAAACAACGTCTAGTCATGGTCAATCTACATCTGGAAAAGGTATTTGACATTACCTGGCATCATGGTATTCTTATGGATCTTTATTATCTAGCACTAAGCGGCCATTTTCCTGAAATAATTAAATTTCCTGCATCTGCATTCTTTTCAGGTCCGATATAAAATCATACTCTCTGCATCTCATATTCAGGAGAAAGGAGTTCCATAGGGTTTGATACTTAGTCTAACACTTTGCAGTTCCTATTAGCAACATATAACAAGATCTATGAAAAACTGCAGTAAGTCACATATACTCGCAGATGACCTCTCCATTTCCTGAAAATCTCAAAGTATGAACACCGTCGAATAGCAGTTCCAGCTTGCCATAACCAAAACAGAATCCTCCTGGTCATGGAATCATTATCGACTATCAGAAAAGAAATGCATTGCCGCTCACCTTTGCAAGCATCGTGCTCTCCATCCTCATCCTGAATTGCAAATAAACAATACTCTAATCCCACTTGTTCCTACTGTTAGATTTCTTGGACTGTGATATTAGACAGCAAGCTAAATTTGCAAGCTCACATCGCTCACTTGAGAATTACTTGTCTAAACCATTTGAGCATACTTTTATCAGTGTCGTCCATGTTATTGAAAGCTGATCGGTATATTTTATTGTATCTTTTGAAAATTTCAATCCATTCTTGTCTAGATTATAGTTGTCCAGTATATGACTGCCAGGATTACTACTTTACAATGTCTAAATGTCATTCAGCACAGTGCTCTGAAGTCTGCGCTAGAAGCTTTCATGACTTTCCAGTCCAAAGTGTTTATATTGAAATGCATAATCCCCCATTACATCTTCATATCAAAGCAGTACTGCTCCACTATGTTGGTAAGATCCTGAATCTTGTATCTCACCCCAGTTGGAAGTACCTTTATAATGCTCAGTGGGATTTCTTCTGTGTGAGTAAGCCAGATAAAAATAGACCTGCTTCACTCAGGATTAAAGAGCTTGTTCAGAGTTTGAATATTGATTTAAGTGATTTATCAGGGCACAACTGCATATGTTCCATCTAGGACATATGTTTCTGCCATTTGCGATGTACATTTTCTCCTTTGGGAAAGAATGTCATACCTATCAGCAGTTACACTCAACCCACCTATTCTGCACTCCCTGTCTGGTTTTGACTGGTTGGTATCAGGTTCCTTACACTGACTATAAGGCGCCTCCGTAGCTAGGTGGGAAGGAGCAGCAGTGCGTAGCACACGCTTCTTGATTAGACCGGGGTTCGAGCCCGTCACCACCAAATACGGAGGATGCGGAAAGGTCAGGGAATGACCACCGCATATCCCGGAGCAATATGGCCTTAGTTGCTAATGCTCCTAAAAACCAAAAATAACAAATAACAATAACTGACTATAAGCCTATCATTTGCAGAGCATGCTACAACTAGTCACAGATCTGGAAAAGTAACACCAACAATAACCTTTGCTAGATAAAACAATATCCAAAGCTGTGGCCCTCTGGCTTCTGATGAAACAGGTGAGAGGAAGTGGTATTGGCAAGTCTGAGAATCAGACACACTCATCATACTCATCTCTTCTGTTATTGGGAGAACACCCACCTCAGTGCTCATCCTGTCACAGACTTCTTGCAGTCTATCATTTTCTTATTGATTGTCTCTTACATTCAACCATCTGGTCATACACTTTTCAGTCACTCTCCACATTGAACATCTCATCCTTAGAAAATGAAGCAAATATAGAATAACTTTTATTTTAAACATATAATTTAACATCTCTAACGATATGCTGCATATAAATAAATTATGAACAGACACAATTTGCCTCTGTATCTTTGTGTTGTTAAACCCAATACCACCTAAAATATATCCCTCACTTACTTACTCTCCCCCCACCATTAACTTGGTTTCCATCCAGGAAGCTAAGCTGGCCCTGGCGGAGACCAGCCAGAGAATAATGGGCAATGTGGGGTTCCACTAGGGTCCTGCAGCCAAGAACACAACAGAACCCAACACAGTTCTATACACATACAATAAATAATGCTTTTTTTCTGGCATTTACAGTGGTACTGTATTTCTTCACAAGAGTACCTATGGTGCAGATGTGGGAAACCACCGGTGGCACCTGACCCAAAACACTGTGCACTGTGTACTACGAACACTTGTAACATAGTCAGAGTGTTGCTCAACCAAGAATAGTAACAGGACATCACAAACAACTCACGCACTGCCAGTATCTGTCATGGGGTGAGAAAAAATCATCAGGAGATGAAAGAGGATAATAATAATAGAGAATCAACAGTAATAATAGTAACTGGGCACAACCAATAACCCAATGCAATGTACTAGTACCCATCACGGTGGAAAAAATCCCATAAGGATAAAAAGTCATAATAATAATAAGAGAAGAAAACACAAAGACAAAGAACCACCAGCCTGGGAAAGTAGGCTATAGCACAAGATAGAAGAGCTAAGAGCAAAGATGGGCCGAATGACCCAGTACCAATAGGGTAACAGTTGTAAGAAACTGGTCAGAAAAGTGAAGGCCATCCTCAAGGAAGACACCATCCACAACAAACATGACCTATAAAACTGGTTGGCATCAATTTCCTATGACAGATTCTCTTTTCAGAAACTCTGATATGTGCTTAAAAAGTTCTCACACCCTCAGTTTAAAAATATCATCAGTTAATGACCGAAAACCAAGACCTGTGATTAAGTCATTAAAGCTTCATTTCCTACATCCCATTTAGACTTTTTTTTCCTTACCCCTCAATGTGAGCCCCTGTACCCTATATTCTGTATAGTGTCTGGGTTGGCAAATTCCCCAAAATCAGTTGAGGCTTCACTCTGGAGACCTCTTAATTGATACCAAAAACGACAGACACTGTAAGCCACATCTATAAGAGGAATACTGATTACACCTAACAGAATACCAAACTTTTCAAGAGGTGTCATCTCAGAGTGGGACCTACTTAATGTTATCGAGGAGGAAATCTGCTCCGAGCTAAAGCAGCAGGGAGTAGCAGTCAAAAGAATTTCCATGAGTAACGATAGTAAGTTAGTACCAACTAGAAACCTCATCCTTATGTTTAACTCTTCAACATCTCCTAATTCAGTAAAAGCTGGGTACATAAACTGCACTGTAAGGCCATATGCTCCAAATCCATTGTGTTTTTTTAAATGTTAAAAATAAGGGCATTCACAGATGGTCTGCCATGGAGTGCCTGCGTGTGCTCGCTGCTGTGCAAAAGACCAGTAAAGCACTGCATATACAGCACTAAGACCGGTAAAGTACTGCATATACAGCACTAAACCTACATGGTGAGTATGCAGGTTGCATACTCGCCAAGACAGAGCTGAGCATATCTTATCAGGAGGCAAGGAAAGCAGTCAAGCCAACATTTTTGCTATTTGTTGCAAACTTTCTTTTGCTATTTGTTTGCAACTTTCTCTGCATATGTGCCTACATATGCTGTTTGTTTGTTATTTGGTTTTTAGGAGCATTAGCCACTAAGGCCATATTGCTCTGGGAATGTTCGGTGGTCATTTCCTGACCTTTCCGCATTCTCCGTATTTGGTGGTGATGGGCTCGAACCCCGGTCTAATCAAGAAGCGTGTGCTACGCACTACTGCTCCTTCCCACCTGGCTACGGAGGCGCCTCCTACATATGCAGAGAAAGTTGCAGGAAAACATTCCATTGTGACGCGAACTGATGTGACTGTTCCACCAAAAGTCATTCACTCCGATTGCCTGCTATTTGTTGATCTCTAAAAAAAATCCACCAAAAACACAGTTGACTGCCACTCTAATATTAGTACCTCCTAGTGATCAACCATTACACATACAGGCCTAAACAAAGTGGAAAAGAAAAGCCAACAAAAACAGCAAGAACCACAACCAGACCAGGAAAAAATGGATGCAGAAGTTAAGGAGGTACAGAACGAGACTTTTCTGGAACTCTTTGCAGAAGAAGAAGAAGAAATTGATACAGAGCAATGCCCATTTTTTTTGTCAAGAGAGATAAATCCAGGACTGAGACAAAGCACTGAGCCCTTTGGAAGCTGCCAGATGTACCCAAAAATCGTAAGAATAGCCACATTTTAATTTTTACAATGAAACTTCCATGGATTCCATCAGAATTGTGATGACAACAAGGCCCTCTTTTGTAAGCATGAGCCAATCTGCTTTTGCTTACAGGAGGCCTATTTAAAAGCAAATAAGGCTCTCCACTTGTGTAACTGTTCAATTATTCATAAAGACAGAGTTCAGGTTGGACCTGCCTACAGAGGAGTTAGGATCCTTGTGAATAACCATATCCATTTCATGCTATGCCACTTACCACCAACTTAGAGGCGGTAGCAAATCGAATGACAGTAGGGTTTCACTGGAAATCCTATCCATAGTTTTAACTATTTGTTCCACTCTTAACTATTTGTTCCATCTATTTGCCACCTGGGAACGACATCCCCCAGGCAGACCTTGATGAGTTCATTAGGCAATTGCCTTCCTCTTTATTATTTTACTAAAAGATTTTAATGGACACAGTACTCTGTGGGACAGTGTAGATATCAATGAAAGGTGTCGGACTATCAAGCGCATGTTGGAAATCAATGACCTGGCTCTTGTATTTAGAAGGGCCTACCTATACATTTAATGTGATTGACCTCTCTCTCTCTCCATATGCTGCGGCCATGGGTGCCAAGCGATTTCTCTGTATCGATCAGTGCAATTTCCTAAAAGCGATTCATAGTTCTTTTATGTTCCTCTCGTTAAGCAATCTATTTGTTTAATAACAGCTCCTGTTACAAAAGTACTTGTACAGAGCAGGAAAGGAAAGCCATCTTTCTTTTTTCTCTTAATTTAATTACTAACCCCTACTAATTTTCGCTTGGTCACACCCAGGCACTGCTACTGCCTCCGCATGGCAAGGGCGGAAACCTTGGCAGAAAAGTTAAGCTGCCAAGGGCTGAAAGGAACAAATATGGACTTTACCAATACTCACACTTGTATGATAAATGCTCCATCACATTCTAGAGAGCAGGAAGATCGCAACCTTTCCAAAAGCTAAGCGAAAAAAGAAGGATATAGACCAGAATGTCTGGCCTCACTTCCTTATAACACATTCCTTGACTGACCAGCCAGTTAGTAAGCTCTCTCGTTTCCTGATCCAGTAATGTTTAGAGAATGCTGCTGACTCACTAAAAATGGTTTGCAGACTAAAATCAGGTGACCTGCTCTTTGAAACAACACAACACAAGCACTCTGATAAGTTACTTAAATTGAAAACACTTGGAGGAACTCCCATAGAAGTATCCCTTCATGTCACCTTAAACTACTCAAAAGGAATTATAACAGAATGGGATCTTCTGCATAATCTGAAGAAGAAATTAAACAGGAACTCTCAGATAAAAATATTATTCAAGTTAAAGGGATCCTAGTTAAAAAGGATGGCTCTTTGATTCCAATCAGAAACATCATACTAACTTTCAACTTGCCAAATCCGCCAACTTCTGTAAAGTCCAGATGTTTGAACTGTCATGTCCGACTATATACCAAACCTTATCAGATACTTCAAATGTGAGAAATTTGGGCATTTGCAGGCAGTATGTCGAGGGACTGCATAGGTGCTTCATGTTGGTCTGAAGATCATATCCATACTGAATGCTGTGCACAGTCTTTACAGTGTCAAAACTGTAGAGGCAAATCACTCAACTTATTCCGAAGACTGTGAAACATGGAAAAGGGAAAGAATGATTCAGAAGTACAAAACTGAGCATAAAGTTATCTACCTTGAAGCAAAGAAACAAATGTCACTAATTACAGTAACTGCACATATGCAGCAACTGTCCAATAACGAAAACAAATAAGTGCTATTACTACTACCAAAGGCAATATAATGTGTAGAATAATACAGTGGAATTGTTGAGATTTCTGGAGTAACATCGATAACATTTGTGACTTAATTGATAAATATCATCCAGTAGGTGTCTGCCTTCAAGAAACTAACCTAAATCCACAAGTAAAAATAGCAGTGAATTGTTATGGTACCTACAGACAAGATCAATTTTCTTTAGCATTAGCATTTAGCATTACTTGAGGCATATGATGCAAGAAAACAAGCTTATACAGCATCAGCCAAAAAAAAAAAAATCCCTCCCCATTTCACCCATCCGGTCACTCCAAATGTTTGTCTAGTTCAGCCTTAAATTTCTTCTAGTTCAGCCTTAAATTTCTTTCTCATGGGGAGTGGTTATTATAATCGACTGCAGAATTCCCTGTGAGAATTTGCTTTCCCCAAATCAAGAGTATGCATATCTTGAAGCATTAGTAACCCAGCTACCATCCCCTGTGGGGATCTCACTGTCAAGACAAATGAGGAAAATTGAAAAATTATTAGGAGCAAAATCTCTTGTTCCTTAACACTGGAACTGGAGTCGAGACATACATCCATTTGCCCACAGGAACAGCCTCTGCAATTGACATCTCCATGTGTTCCCTAGCCCTATATCCACTTATTGAGTGGACAACCTTGAATAATCTACCTAATAGCGACCATCTCTCTCTCTATGGTCTGCAAAATATTAGCAAATGATGTCGCACATCGCGATGGCCAAAAAAGATGGAGATACCATAAAGCTGACTGGACAAAATATAGAACACTTGCAACAATAGATGAACAAATAATCACCATTTAGCCTATAGACAATGCTATAAATCAAATCGTCACAAATCAAATTTTAATGGCACCTGAAGATAGAGTACCTCTGTCTTCTGGAAAATATCATAAACATGCCACAACATGGTTGAATGATAAATGCATATAGCCAATAAAGAGAAGAATAAGGCTTGGAATCTCTTTCAAAAGTATCCCACCTCCCACCAACCTAATAAATTTTAAAAAAGCTTGAGCCAGATATATCCGGCATAGGGGTAGAAAGGAATCATGGATACGTTTTGCCTCCACAACAAAAATACAGATACCCATGTTATATGGAATTAAATCAGAAAATTTTATGGGAAATTTCTTTCAGTACTAACTCCTCTAATAAGCTGGAATGGACAGGATATCATTAACTCCAAGGAAATCGCAAACATTCTTGCAACTACTTTTGCAAATGTATCAGCATACATCCTATCCTTTCAGAAAATGAAATCTGTAGCTGAAAAATACAAACTAAACTTTAATACCAGCCAACAGTTCCCATATAACCAGCCTTTCAACATAGAAGAATTGCAAAAAGCTCTGGCCAAGTTGAGGAAGAGTGCAGCAGGACCCTATGGCATTCATTATCAAATGATAATAGAATTTATAAGGAAAACTATTATCCAAACTCCTGTCATCGCTCTATAGTAAACACCTTCCCCAAACCTGGCAACGATCATATGATTTCCATAAACTATCGACCAATGGTAAACAAACAAACAAAGAACCCTGGTTCTTGGAAATATATAATGAACTAAACATAGATCAATACGGCTTTCATAAAAATAGATCATTGCTGACCCCATTAAAAATCAGAAGCAAATATTCGAAATGATTTTCTAAGAAATGCGCATCTAATTATGATCAGTCTTGACATAGAAAAGGCCTATGACACTACCTGGCGATATAGCATTCTGAATGACCTCCACAACTTTGGTCTGCGAGGATGCCTACCAATCCTAATACAAAATTTTCTGAAGCTCAGAACTTTCCAAGTGAAATACCAAAACAGTCTGTCACAAACATATATTCAGGAAGTTCTTATTGCTACTTTGTTTGCAATCCAAATAAATTCTGTTATAAAAGACTTGCCAACCACAGTTGAAACATTTCTTTATGCAGATGACATTACTATTTCATTCCATTCAGAAAACGTGAACATGATTGAAAGGCAATTGCAAAGTGCAGTTACAATAATTTAATTGTGGACAAAATGCAATGGATACAGAATATTGTTACAAAAAGCAATGGCCTTACATTTCTGTAGAAAGTGCAAAAATGCACCCAGATTCAGAAATAAGACTAGAAAATCAGCTGATACCTCTAGCAAATAGTACAGGAATCTCTCAGTTAGCACGGGTTCAATTAGCGCGGTTTATATTTAGCTACCAATTTTCAAAGGCCTCCGTAGCCGAGTGGTCAGGAGCGGGAGTGCAGTAGCACACGCTCTTTGAGTAGACTGGGGTTCAAGCCTCTGACTGCTGAATATGGTCGATCTGCCAACCCGCACTGGACCAGCGTGGCAGATTATGGTCCATTTTGCTCAGCATGAATTGTTGAGGAGGCTTCCATCCTGCAGTGCGTTGATAATGGCTGCACTTTACCTTTTTTTTTTTTTTTTTTTTTTTCAATTAGCACAAATCAAAATTTTGATTAGCACGGTATTTTTGTTGGCCTAAAGAAACTGAAGCTGGTGATGCTACGAAAGTCAGTACTAAGCTACGAATGTAAATACACTGCTATAGTATGCATAACATTAGAGAACATTATAGAAACACATCACTTGTTTTCTTAGTGAACATGCAGCTCTGTTCACACGGGAGTTACTGTTTATTTTGCATTGCGTCATACCTTTTCCATCAAGAAGCATTATCGAGAAATAAATAAAAACAAACGCAAGATACAGTGTGGGAAGCTAGTTTGTTTTTCTACCATAAGAAAATAAAAAGAAACTTGATTATTTCAAATGTGTATTATTACAACAATTGAAATATTTCTAACATTATGCACTCTGAAGTACAATACCGGCTGCAGCGCATTTATTACGTACATGCAGATCAGTTGCTTTCAGTTGTTCTTGCATTGCGTGTTAACGTGCAGACTGTTATCTCCTGCCATTACTCGTTGTTAACAGTAATTACTGTGCATACTAATTAATTACATCAATTTCTATTAAATTTTTTATATATTACGTAATTATTAACTATGGATAAAAGGAAAAGTGTATCTGATAGTGCCTCTGGTAAAAAGAAAAGAAAAGTGATAACGTTAGATGAAAAAATTGAAGTCATAAAAAGATTTGAAGATGGTGATAGTAAAATACAAATTTCTCGACATCTTGGAATGCCTGAATCAACGGTTCGGATGATTTTAAGTAAAGCCAATGCATATGGAAAAAGGTAAACTTGCTTCATTGTCAGCACGCACACAAACCACAAGAAATAGAAGTGTTACGATAATTGAGATGGAACGTCTTTTAGCCATTTGGACTTCAATCAAAAAAGAATTCCAACCTGCACAATGACCATAATAACAAAAGCCTTGAGTATTTTTGCAATGTTAAAGGAAAAGTCAACAATAGAAAACTTGGGCAGAGCGGTAACTGAAGAAAATGTTCAAGCAAGTTCTTCAAAAGAAAAAGTGATTGAAGCGGAAACAGAAGAAAATTTCACTGCCAGTAAAGGCTGGTTTGAATGAGCCAGTTTTAAGAAAAGAACAGGACTCCATAATGTTGCATTGACTGGAGAAGCGGCAAGTGCAGATAAAGATGCCGCCACGAAATATTCCGAAATTTTAAAGAAAATTGTTGATGACTGCGGCTACACAGATCAACAAATATTTAATGTTAATGAAACAGGCCTTTTTTGGAATGGTATGCCAAAAAAAAAACCTTTCTAGCAAAAAAAGAAAAGGCTCAACCAGGCTATAAAATTTCCAAAGATAGAATAACACTTTTATTGGGAAGCAATGCAAAAGGAGATTTGAAATTAAAACTCACGATTAACTATAGAAATGAAACTCCCAGATCTTTCGGTAAAGGTTTTAATGAAACAAGCCTACCTGTTGTTTGGCGCTCTAATCGAAATGCTTGGGTCGTGAAAGCTTTTTTTGAAGAGTGGTTCGCTAGCTATTTTTGTCCAAAAGTTAAGGCCTACTGTGAAGAAAATAATCTTGCATTAAAAATTTTATTAATTTTAGACAATGCCTTGGACCACCCACCAGCACTTTCTGATTTGTAAAAATGTGAAAGTTATTTTTTTACCTCCAAATACGACAAGTCTTTTACAGCCTATGGATCAAGGCATAATCGCTACTTTTAAGGCCTATTATATACACAGAACATTTGCGCTAGCAATTGAAGCAACAACTGGAGATGATACAGTTTCTTTAGTTGAATTTTGGAGAAATTACAACATCAGGAAAGCAATAGACGATATTCATGAGTCATGGTCTGAAGTAACATCCAGCAATATGAGAGCAGTTTGGAAGCATATTTTGCATTGTGCAAATGATTTCTGTAGTTTCACACACATCAACACCGTTGTTATTGATGAGATAGCAAATATTGGAAGAGATCTAGGCTTTGATGAAATCGGCAACAGTGATGTTCACGAATTGCTGGAATCACATTCAGAACAATTAAGTGATTTTTTTTTTTTTTTTATGTAAACCCCCAAACACGAGAGGCGTTAGAACCTATAGTACTTAGTACCGTGCTTGGGTTGGAGGTTGAGAAGACGAAAGAAGATATTTGTTGACATTGGACTTGAACTTCTGTAGACTGTAATTTTCAGGAAATACGTATGAAGGAAGGTTGTTCCAGAAAACACCAGTTGAATGAATAAACGAGGAAGACGAAAAGTTGGTTCTGTGAGTTTGAAGTTGGACAGTAAATGGATGTTGGCTGGTGGCGGCATGTATTCGGACTGTTTTGAAAGAGTGAGCAGAATTATAGAAGCCAATTCAGAAGAACAGTGCCCATGGAAGTATCTGTAGAAGGGGCATGCAGCAGAAACAGTACGTCTATGAGACAGCGAGTGCAGAGACTCTGTTAGAGATGAGTCATTAATTAACCTAACTGCCCTCTCCTGAAGGGAATCAAGAAGCCTAAGAGAGGTTTTGGGGGCACCACCCCAATGTGGGAACAATATTCCATGACAGGGCGGATTTGCGATTTATATAGAGTGAGCAGCTGTTTGGAAGAAAAGTAATGCCGAGAGCGAAAGAGAAAGCCAAGTTTTTTAGATGCAGAAGAAGCAATATTTGTAATGTGCTTGTGCCAAGGGAGATTAGTAGTCAGGGTAATCCCCAAAAGAGATATATCATTTTCACATGTCACTAAAGATAAGCATAGGAGCAGAAGAATCCTTTTTGCGAGATATAAGACAAGACTGAGTTTTAGAAGGGTTGAAATCAACTAAGTTGTCTTTGCCCCACTGAAGAATTACCTGAAGATCGGCATTTAAGGAATTGGTAGCAGATTTTCGAGAAGTTGAAGCTGATTGAGCAGGACAAGGTTTCTCAAAACAGAAAGTGGAATGCAATGTGCTATCATCGGCAAAACTATGGATAGGATTTCCAGTGAATGGAAGAAGGTCATTAATATACAAGAGGAAAAGAGTGGGGGAAAGAACTGAACCTTGGGGGACACCGGCATTAGTGGAGAAGTTAGAAGACAGAGAGCCATCTACCATCACCCTCAGTGAGCGATCAGAGAGAAAACTGGATCACAAATTACTAAAAACAGTTGGCAAACCATAAGATGGAAGCTTGTTTAGAAGACCTTTATGCCAAACACGATTGAAAGCCTTTGAGATGTCAAGAGAAACTACTTGTTTCACCGAACCTTTCCATTGAATTAGTCCATAAATGGGTAACAGAAGCCAGAATGTCACCAGTGGATCGACACTGACGGAATCCATACTGGCGATCATTGGTCAGACGGAAGGTTTCCAGGTAGTTTAAAATTTGGTGGTTAATTGATTTCTCCATTACTTTAGAAAGAGTAGAAGTAATTGCAATGGGACGATAATTGGATGGGAGGGATTTGTCACCCTTTTTAGGAACTGGTTGGATATGAGCAAATTTCCAAGCAGAAAGAAAAACACCTTTGGAATAAGAAAGTGAAAAAAGTCGGCAAAGAATAGGAGTAAGTTCAGGAGCACAGGTTTTGAGAACAAGTGGAGAAATACCATCGGGAGCTGGAGCTTTCTTATCATCAAGATTCGTCAAAATCCTTCTGACATCCTTTTGACGGAAGACCACAGGAGGCATTGAATGGAGCGTGTTGGGAATAGTGGGAGGTGTTTTACCAAGATCGTTAATGCATGAGTTGAAAGAAAAATGGGATGCTAGCAGGTCAGCTTTATCCTTGGCTGAAGTGACAACAGAACCATCTGGTTTGGACAGAGGTGGGAGCAGAAATGGGCAAAAATTGCGGCCAATAGCTTTGGCAAGAGACCAGAATGCTCGACTACCATTAGGGATTCTGACCTTCTTAATATTGATGAACAACGAGCATATGACAAGGTGGAAATTTGCGAGGAAGAAAATGTTCAAGAAAAGAAGTTGACATTAAAAGAACTTGATGAAATATTTCGCGCAGTGAAAAAATGAAACAATTAATCATGGATGCAGACCCAGATATCGAGTGCAGTATGCAAATTAGCAGGAACATTGAAAAAGATGTGACCAGCCTTTTGAAATATTTTACAAAGAAATAAAGTGAGTTATATATTGTAATTTTTTAATTTCAATATACTTTTGATTACTGTACTGCAAATATTTATAATTATCCTTTGCTTTTATACTACTGTATGTTAAACTGCCGTAAAAAATGTATTTTTAAAAATATTGATTGGTATATTGTAAATCTTGGAATGAATCAAGCTATTTTGTGTTGATTATTAACTTCGATTAGTGTGATTTCACATAGTGCGCCATTTTCGCGGAACCAATTAATCATGCTAATCGAGGGATTCCTGTATATGTTTCCTTGGCCTGATTTTGATGGAACATGTCAAATTCCTCCAAACAACCTTTCTAAAAAAACTAAATATTCTTATAGTTCTTTCTGCAATGATGTGGGGAGCTGACTGGTTCAACTTTGCTTATACCGTGCTTTCATCAGAGCAAGACTAGACTATGGACCCCCTGTGTATAGCTCGTGTAGACCAAGTGTCATCAAATGGCTTGACTCCATACATCACAGTACTTTACAAATTTCCTTAGGGGAATTTAGAACATCACCTGTATAAAGCTTATATGCTGAGCCTTACGAGCTTCACTATATCTGTGGAGGCAAATGCTGTTATTAAAGTATGCCATTAAAATATGGAGTCTTCATCATCCTACTTGGCAGTATCTTTTCAATCTGCAGTGGGAGAACCTCTACAGAAACAAACCTACAGAAAATAAACCAGCGGGAATATGACTACAAGGAGTATTTTTGAAATGGGGCCAAAGCTCTGTCAACATATATAAGGATAATAGCATAATGATTCCACCAGGGCACACTTTCACATGTAACTGTGACACTTAATTTTCAACAGTGGGGAAAAAAGCAGTCTACTCAACACAGTTCTCTAAATATCTTCAAATGTATACCGATGGCTCTAAAACAAGAACCCAAGTGCGTGCAGCAGTGGTTCTTCCACACACTATCATATCACAGTTACTCCCAAATGAATGCAGCAGCTATTCAGCCGAGCTATTTGTTATACTAATAGCCTTGAAATACATTGAAACCCCTTCTCTTCTGAATATACACACAAATTCATTAAGTGTCAGCATTCTCCCCAGAAAATTTTTCCAGCTGGGTGGCATTGTGAAGTAGCCATGTGGGGAAGTGTAATACTTTGCAATATTATAAAATTTTCTGTTATTTATAAATGTGACATGTGATCCAGAGCAAAAATTAATTCCATAATTTCACATTATATGCACTTGTCTCAGTGGCCCCGATCGCATAGTATGTTCAAATTAATATTGATCGAGATCAGTGAGTAGCAACATATGGTACCACGAGAATCGCTTAAATTTTAGCTGGGCAGTCAGTTAAATTCATTGGGCAGTGCACCCATTTGATAGGGGCAGAACACTGAGTGTAATACATGCTCTCCAACGAAAGCAGACTCCTTGTCAACTCACTGTGAAACATTTCCTTATAGAATGTCCACAATACCACATGGAGCAACAACAACCATCCATCTCCCTGTGAATATTCAGGATTCTCTGACTTTATCACAAATCATGGGCTATAACTCTAACATTGAAAATATAGTTACTTATTTAAAACTAATTGTATATTTCAGTCAGATATAAATCATAATTAAGAAACAACATCATTGTCACATATTACTAATAGATAGGCTCAATATGGCCAAAGTCGCTTTTGCACCAAAAATATCCAACAACAACCAACCTATATGCTCCCCTTTTTCTCCTTTTTTCTTTTACTTGGGAGGCAGAAAACAACCTTTTATGGGCCACGGGTGCCAAGTTTTTCTGTGGCCAAGCGATCTGCGACTTCCTAGAGTGATTTTCCTACAGCAATTTTTCTAGAGCAACCGAGCTTTTCCTTGTTTTATTTTGTTTTATAAGCTATTTGTTAATTAGCTCTACTTTTTTAAAATCATAAAAAGAGAGCCATAAAAAGGAAAGTACCTTTTTCTTTGCTCTTTATTAGTTTACTAACTGTACTAACTCCTACGTTTGGCCACAAGCGGTACTGTTCCTGCCTCCCCGTGCCTGGGCCAGTAATCTGGGTGGAAAAGCTAATCCCCCAGGGCGAAAAGGAGCCGACATGGATAAAGAAAATTATCCAGCATTAGAGCCTTTAAGCTCAAATACCAAAGATTGGTACAATTCTGATCAGGATAATGTGCAAAGTAAGCGCTTAAAAAAAAAAAAAAAAAGAAGAAGAAGACAATTATCAACCAGAGTATCCAACTTTCCTGATTATCCATTCGTTAACTACTCAACCAGTGAGCAAACTCTCTCCATGTGTGATACAGAGATTCCTAGAAAATGCTGCTGGATCACCTAAAATGGTCAAAAGATTACAGTCCGGGGCTTTACTCATTGAGAAGACAAAATCTAAACATTCAGAACCGTTGTTAAAGCTTACAACTTTTGGGGAATTCCTGTTAAAATTTCTTCCCACAAACCCTAAATAGTTTCAAAAGTGTTATCTATGAATGGGATCTATTGAATGTAACAGAAGAGAAACTTGTGCAAGAAATGACATACAGCTAGGCCTCGCATAACACGAGTTCGATTAACGTGATATTCAGTTAACACTATTTGAAAAACGATATCACTTTACACAATGCAAATTTCCAGTTAACGCGATCTTTTTTTTTGTGCGATAGTTGAAAAAGATCTGAATCGCACGTTAAGCTTACCGCGAGTCGTACAGTCAATAAACAAACGTTTGCCTGCTGCCCGCCTCGGTGTGTTCCATCAACCATCGGAAGAAGACATGTTTGTCTCCTGCTAATAAAGTCAATGCAGACTTCCATTTAAAAATTCAAATTTTTAAATGAGCCAGATGAAAATGTTACCGTGAAGGAGATAACGGTAAAAGAATTAGATGAAATCTTTCGTATCGCATAGAACCTCAAACAAAAGATTTGACGTTCTCTGCGATATTTATTTTGCCAGGGCCCAGAGAAGATTGTTGTTGGCTATCGGAAATTGATTGATGAAAAGAGAGTCAACACTGTTCAAATATTTCCGCAACAGTAATTTCTTCATTGTGTATTTTATGTCAGAGGTTCCCAAAGTTTCTCGGTTCACGGTGCCTTTAATGTCTCAGTAATTTTTTCAAGGTGCACCCAGACCAAAAGAAATACCTAACAGTTTCGTTTAGTAGTTAGGTCCAAACAACTTATAAGAAATGCTGAAACTGTGAACTACCTCGAGCTAGTAGTTCACGCAGTGTCTGACAGATGTCAAGTATCGCTGTGTTTCCCTCGAAAATTTAAAATATTCCGTGGCGCACAGTTTAAGAACCGCTGTTTTATGCAATAAACATTTAATTCCATAAATATTTTCATTATCTTTTACATTATATACAGTTAAAAAGTTATTTAAAAGGTATTTTTAAAATTCTTTATGGACATTCCAGAAGGTCAAGGACCAATCATAATTTGTCCTATTGGTTATGATATTCGATTAACACGTTTCCGCTTTGCGCGATGAATTAATCGCGTCAATCGAGGCCCGCCTGTACAAGCTAAGCGAATTCTGACTCGTAGGGATGGATATCTCATTCCAACCTCAGTAATACTCACTTTCAGTACTCCAAACTTACCAAATTAAAGCCGTCTAAATTGTCACATCCGCCCCTATATTCTAAATCCAATTCGCTGTTATAAACACCAGAAATTTGGACACTCTCAGACAATATGTTGAGGAAACAATGTGTGCCCAAAATGTGGATCCCAATATAATGCTCAAACAGACTGTAATGCAACATCTCCAGTTTGCCCTAATCAATTTGTTTATTCCAAAAATAGTGAATTATGGAAGCTGAGGGAAAAAGTACAGACTTTTAAAGTTTAACATAAAGTGTCTTATCAGGAAGCGAGATGACAAATAGTGAAACATACTCCAGTACTTATATATGCAAATGCTACTAAGAATTACACTGGTTTAAAGTGAACTGGGGTTTGAGTAAAAGTATGTGGCAGTTATTTATGCATGTTTACTGATTACTAAACCGAAGTCCGTTTGTTTCTATCACGTAAAGATTTTTCACAATTCATTAACGAAATATTACCTAGGTATTATATGCAAATGTGTACATAACTATAGTTTCTGCAATGGTTTACAAGTTTTATACCCCTATATTCGTAATCAGTATCAAATATTTGCTTCAAATACACAGATTATGCATGTTTAACCCATAACTATACACACTGCAAGGTCATACTGCAAGGTAGCCTACCTTGACCCAGGAAGGTAGACAGCCCCCCCCCCCCCCCCACTCTTCCAGCCCATCTGTGATTCCCAGAATTTTATTTTCCGAGTGGAGTCTGGGAGACTCCTGTGTGTAGTTACGGGTTAAACTTGTCTGTACTCACTTGTTTGTACAGTCCACTCAACCACAGAGCCTATATAAGTGTCACATCCCTTATCACAGTACTCCTGTAAAAACCATCGTGAGCTCTCATTGTGTGTTAATTTTCTTTTAGTATGGCAACTAGAAAGTGTATAAACAGTCCCGACATATTTTGTTACATTTGTGGTTGTTTTGTTCCTGTAAAGCAGAGGTGAAATATTACCGATTTTGTAAAAAAATCATATTATGCATACTTTGGCATAAAACTAGGCGATCAGGATAAATCGTGGACACCACATAAGGTAAGCCATACGTGTGTCGAACATCTTAGAAAATGGAGTCAATAAAAAAAGGTGTGCTTGCCATTTGCTATTCCTATGGTGTGGCACGAGCCAGTAAGCCATGCCGAATGTTAATTTTGTGTATGTGATGTTAAAGGTTACAATTCAAAAAATAAAAAGGACATCAAATATCCTGATCTGCCTGTAAAATCTCCACAAGAAACTTGAGTCCACATCTTCTTCCACTGAAGCAGAAGCTAAAGAGGTTAGTGGAGAGGAATGTTATCAATCAGAAAATATTTTAACGCCACAGCAATTCACGCAAGTCGAACTGAACGATTTAGTAAGGGACTTAGGTCTTCCAGAGTATGCTACTGAAATTCTGGGATCCAGACTTCAAGCGAAGAACTTACTTGCTCCAGGTACATCATTTTCCTGGTACAGAAATCGTGAAAGGGAGTTTATACAGTATTTTTCACAAGAAGGTCGTCTCGTATATTGCAGTGATATCACTAGTTTAATAAGTGCCTTAGGACCTCCATCATATGTTCCTAGTGAATGGAGACTATTTATAGACTCTTCTAAGACTAGTTTAAAAGGTGTTCTCTTGTATAATGGAGATAGGTGCACATCTGTGCCAGTTGCTCATTCAGTCTACTTAAAAGAAACTTATGACAAACTCAAGATGCTTCTGAAGAAAATTAAATATCAAGATCACGAATGGTAACTATGTGGAGACTTAGTATTAGTAACGGCCGCATGGTGCAAAAAAGCCTATGGCTTATGCTGCACCAGCCAAAAAAAATCCGAACAAAACAATGATAAAAACAAAAAATAAATAACTAAATAATAATAATTAATACATAAAAAAAAATAAAATAAAAAGGAAATTAAACCTATCATCCTATGCGCTTCCCTTACCCGAAAGTACTATCCAGATGACCTTTGAATTTCCCCAAACTGTCCGCCTCTACCACCCATGAAGGCAACTTATTCCAGTAATTTATAACTCGCTGGCTAAAATAAAACTTCCTGCAGTCCAATAGGCACCTCCATAGCCGGGTGGGCAGGAGCAGCAGTGCATAGCACACGCTTCTTGATTAGACCGGGGTTCGAGCCCGTGAGCCACCAAATATGGAGGATGCGGAAAGGTCAGGGAATGACCACCGCATATGCCCGGAGCAATATGGCCTTAGTTGCTAATGCTCCTAAAAACCAAATAACAAACAACATAACCAATCTAAACATTTCCCCCCGTAACTTGAATTTATGTCCCTTAGTTCTAGCATCATTTATAATCTTGAAAATTTTGTCCTCATTCATTTTTACTGATGCCTCTCGGAGCCTTAAACACCTCAATCAAATCTCCTCTAAGCTGTCTAGTTTCCAAACTCTGCAACACACATATTCAAAGTCTTTCTTCATAAGGACGCCCTTTTGCAGATCTCACCAGGCGAGTTACCCGTCTTTGCACCCTTTCAAGAAGCTCAATGTCTTTCTTTAGGTGCGGTCTCCATACTTGAACACAGTATTCCAAGTGTGGTCTAACATAAGCCTTATATAATGGGATTATCACGTCCCTATCTCTACTTGCAAAAGTTCGATAGATCATCGATAGGACACCATGGGTCTTCCTTGCAACCTGTTTACAATGCTCAGAGAATTTCATCTCTGACCGTATCGTAACACCCAAGTCCCTTTCCTCCAGTACTGGGTTTAGTTGAACTCCACCAAGTGAATAAGTTATTTTGGGATTACTGTTTCCCAGGTGTAATACCTTACACTTTGTTAGATTAAAGCACAGCTGCCATTTTCCTGACCATTCCTGAAGTCTATCTAGGTCTCTCTGAAGAAGCTCAGCTTGACAGTGATCATTAACTACTCTACCAATTTTAACATCATCTGCAAATTTAGACATCCCGCCCTCTATCCCTTCATCAATGTCGTTTATGAAAATTAAAAACAACAGTGGTCCTAATACTGATCCTTGGGGAACCCCACTTCTTACATCAACCCAATTTGAGGAATAGCCATTTATCACAACTCTCTGCCTCCTGCCCTGAAGCCATCCTTCTATCCATCTAAGGATTTTCCCAGTGATTCCAACCTGTTTCAGCTTATAAAGCAACCGCTCATGTGGGACTGAGTCAAAAGCTTTGGGCCCCGGGTGCCAAGCGTATTTCGAGGCCAAGCGATATTCTTGCGATATATAGAGAGCTCTTGTAAAGTGATTGAAGTTATTTCCTTTTAAGTTCCTACATTTCTATCAACAGCTTTTCTTTAAAACTAGTTCTATACTTGAAAATCACTAGTTAGAACACAGAAAGGAAACATACCTTTCTTTTTCCTATATTTCTTGTTCTATTAATCAACTAACACTTCAACCGCTTTGCCTCTGAGCGGCACTGCTCCTGACTCCCCGTGGCGGGGCCGGTAATCTGGGGGAAAAGTTATCCCCCAGGGCTAAAAGGAGCAACGATGGATAAAAGTGACTATCTACCTCTAAAGCCTTCAAACTCAAGGCTAGATAAACCAAACGATGAAGACCTGAATCAACCAAAAAGGCTCCGAAGGGAAGTGCAGTGCAATGAAATGCCAAACTTTCTGGTCATACACTCTCTCTCCAACCAACCTGTCAGAAAATTATCACCATTCGTCATCCAAAGATTTCTGGAATCGATTGCTGGAACACCAAAAATGGTTAAACGACTGCAATCCGGAGACCTATTAATTGAAACAGCCAACTCCAAACATTCCGAGTGGCTACTCAAAACAATGACATTCGGTGGCCTGCCAGTAACTATTACTCCACACAACACCTTAAATTCCTCAAAAGGCGTTATAACCGAATGGGACCTACTTACAATATCAGAAGAGGAATTAGTACAAGAACTGAGTAATCAAAAAGTAACCAACGCCAAACGCATAATGACTAAAAAAGATGGAAATCTCGTCCCAACTAGGTCAATCATTTTAACCTTCAGTACCCCAGATTTGCCATCCTCAGTAAAAGCTGGCTATTTAAACTGCCGAATTCGGGCTTATATTCCTAATCCCATTAGTTGTTTTAAATGCCAAAAATATGGACATTCCCAACAAGCATGCAGAGGAGAAGCTATTTGTCCTATTTGTGGTTCCAAGGAACATACACAAGCAGACTGTTCAGCCTCAAGTCCCATTTGCCCCAACTGCAAAGAAAGTCACCCAGCTTTTTCAAAATCCTATGAAATGTGGAAAACAGGGAAGAAAATTCAAAAATATAAAATTGAACACAAAGTCACATACCCTGAGGCATGCAGACAGGTTATGTTGACCATGCCCAGTCGTTCATATGCATCTCACACTCGAAGCTTTATTATAACAGCAGTACAAACAGATGTATCAATACCTCCCAGCACATCTATGGCTAATTGGGTTAAAAATACATTATCTAATTCAGGAAAAGACACACATCAAACTAAAACCAGTGAGTCGACCAACACTCCAATCAGCATCCCAACTGATACTCGGACAGTCTCGCATGATAAAGAAAAATTAAAAACTACCAAAGACAACAAGAAACCTGAATCATCCACCAATAGTATGGAAGTAGATGTACACTCAGATCTTGAAGAACCCATACTAGAACTTCATGCAAATGACACTATGGATACTGGGCGCCCCAGCTTCCCAAAAAAAGACCGGAAAAAGTGCTCAAACAAAAAACAGTCTGATGAATCATCCTCAACTAAACCTAAATGAACCACAGTATCTTACAGTGGAATTGCAGAGGTTTTCGTTGCAACACTGACGATATTAAATACCTAATTAACCGATATTCTCCAGTTGCTTTCTGTCTACAGGAAACTTACCTGGCCTCACAAATTTGCCCTTCGATAAAGAACTATTGCCTTTATCGAAGAGATCGAAATACCGCTAATGCTGCCCAAGGTTGGGTAGCAATTCTAGTAAACTCGAAGATCCCAACTAGACATATCCCACTCCAAACTGAAATAGAAGCTGTTGCTGCTCGCATAACTCTCCATAGTGCAATAACACTTATCTCAATCTACCTACCACCAAACCGTACTTACTCTTTAAAAGATCTTGAAGACCTCTTTATACAGATACCTCCACCTCTCTGTATATTAGGGGACTTTAACGGGCACCACCCATTATGGGGCTCTCCCAAATTGGATAGACCTGGCCGACTAATTGAAAGCTTTTTAGAGGCACTAAATTTCAGTATACTCAATACTGGTGCACCGACACATGTACAGCTCCCAGCAGGACACACTTCAGCAATAGATCTCTCAATTTGTTCACCAGTACTAGTCCCAACCATAGAGTGGTATGTAATAAATGATCCCATGGGCAGTGACCACTTCCCAATAGTATGCAATTTTCTGATAGCAAAGACTCTTCAATTCAACCCTGCAGAAAGTGGAAATTTGTCCGAGCAGACTGGGCAAAATTTCAATCATCAATCGACCTTGATGAGGAAAAAATCTGCCTTGAACATATTGATGATGCCACAGCGTACATCACGTCGCATCTTCTAAATGTGGCTAAAAACACAATACCACTATCAAATCCCCCTTGCCGAAAGCATCATAATTACTGGTGGAATGACAAATGCACCACAGCAAAGAGAGCAAAAAATAAAGCCTGGAATTTGTTTCGGCAATGTCCGAGCACAGTCAATCTCATTAACTATAAGAAATTAAGGGCAAAAGCACGCTTCATACAAAAGCAAGCAAAGAAAGAATCCTGGACCCCTTTTGCCTCCAGTTTTCACAGAAATACTGATTCCAAAATAATATGGAAAAAAATTAGACAGCTGTCTGGTAAGTTTCCTACCATACCTTCTCCAATCCTCTCTTGGAATGGGAAAGATCTCTCTAATCCAGCAGATATAGCTAATGCTTTGGGAAATACTTTTGCCGAAATCTCAGCAGCAACAGCCTATCCTACCTCATTCCAAAGAATTAAAAACACTGAAGAAAAGCATACTATTCATTTTCAAACTGCTCGTCTTCTCCCATATAACAAACCTCTGCAATATTCTGAACTTTTACATGTCATTAAAACCGCCCGCAATGGTGCTGCCGGGCCAGATGGGATTTATTATGTCATGCTACAACATCTTGATGACAAAGCTTTGCGCTGCCTCCTGATCTTTTAAATCGCATATTTTTAGAAAATGTTTTTCCAGCTTCTTGGCATCACTGTACAGTTTTGGCATTCCTGAAACCTGGAAAAGATCCATCCAACCCGAATAGCTATAGACCCATATCTCTCTCTCAAGCTGCCTCAGCAAAATTCTTGAGAAAATTATCCACAGAAGACTCGTCTGGATCATAGAGTCGGAACAGCTAATGAGGCATAGTCAATATGGCTTTCGTCAAAACAGGTCATGCCTAGATCTTATGGTCAAGGCCGAATTTGCCATCCATAATGCTTTTGTCAAACATGAACATCTAGTAATGGTTTCAATAGACATAGAGAAGGCTTTTGATACCACCTGGCGGTATGGTATACTTAGTGATCTTTACCTTCTCGGACTACGAGGCAACCTTCCTATATTTATTCAGAACTTCTTACATACTAGATCATTTCAAGTTCGATACCAACATGCCCTTTCCACAACTTTCATCCAGAAAGAAGGTGTTCCACAGGGATCAGTACTGAGTGCCACTCTTTTTGCTCTGAGAATAGATTCTATCACTAAGCAGCTTCCAAATACAGTTGAGACTTACCTTTATGCAGATGACCTTTCCATCTCCTGTCATTCTCAAAACACGAGGTCTATTGAAAGACAGTTTCAGATATCACTTAATAAAATTCAACAATGGGCGAGCCTGAACGGCTATCGGCTCTTGCAGCAGAAAACAGTTGCCATCTACTTCTGTAGACAACGCAAACTTCATCCAGATCCTGAACTTCAAATTTCTAACATCTTTGTCCCAGTTACCAGTAACATCAGATTTCTTGGATTAATCCTTGACAACAAGTTAAATTTCCTAGAACATATTAAAAATGTACGGACCTCATGTCTAAAGAAGTTAAACATACTCAGAGCTTTATCTGCCCAAACGTGGGGTGCAGATTGTACCTCGCTTCTTCGTTTATACAGGGCATTCATTAATCAGATCCCGTCTCGATTATGGTGCTCCAATCTATGATTCTGCCAGAAAGAGTGTATTACGCTGGCTTGATCCAATTCAGCACAGTGCTTTGAGAATTGCAATTGGTGCATTCACAACGTCGCCAGCACATAGTCTCTACATTGATGCTCACGAGCCCCCACTAATTTTACGCAGGAAAACACTGTTACTCAAATATGCTGTAAAGATACAAAGTTGTGCCTCTCATCCCGTTCAGTCATACCTTTTCAACCCACCGTTAGAAATCCTATACAGAAACAAACCTAGCATAGTAAAGCCAGCTGGTCTTCGCCTTCTTGAATTGGAGCAAGTTTGGAATATTTCCGTCCATTCCGTACAACAAGTAGCCACATGTACTCAGCCACCATGGACTCCTCCTCTTCCAACCTGTGACACTTACCTCTGTCAATGGAGAAAGAATACTTTGCAAGCATCAAATGTCAAACAAATTCATGCAGTTCACACTCAAAGATATACTGATTCTCCCCAATCTATACAGATGGCTCTAAATCTAATTCAAATGTTGGAGCAGCTGCAGTGTTTCAGAATACAACTCTATCAGTTTCTCTTCCATCAGATTTTAGTATATTTTCTGCTGAATTATATGCAATTAAACTAGCGTTAGAAAATCTCTGCTCTGACAGTTCCTTAAAATCAGTTATTTACACTGATTCACTCAGCTCAATCACGTCGTTATGTAATTCTTCAGATAAAGTTCACCCTGTTCTAGATGAAATCAGAAGTTTATTACTGCAAATTAAAAAACAAAACCAACTGGTCACTTTTTGCTGGATTCCAGCCATTGCGGTATTTTAGGCAATGAACTGGCCGATAAAGCTGCAAAAAATCCAACTACCATTGATTTAACCAATATCCCTGTTCCAGCATCAGATTATGCGCTAACCATTCATGCTGCTTGCCTATCCCAATGGACAGCACTCTGGCACTCTCAGACTAATAATAAACTCTTTCAGTTTAAACATGATCCGAAAATTTGGCGCTCCAGTATCCGTACATCGAGACAAGAAGAAGTAGTCCTTTCAAGGGCAAGAATAGGACATACCCATCTGACCCACCTTCATTTACTCACAGGAGATGATCCACCACGATGTACACATTGTTCTAATAATCTGACTGTAAAACATATTCTTATTGGCTGCCCCTATTATAAACAAGCCAGAACTACATCCTTGATCTCACTGGTTAAACTTCATAAACCAATAACTCTTGAAAATCTCATTGGTGATAAGGCAAATATTTTTCAATTTTTTGACTTTCTCAGGCAAACTGGGCTTTTCAATTATTTCTGATTTCAGATTTTCTTTTTTCTTTTCTTTTGATTTAGGGAAAACTCATTTCTTAATATAATAAGTGAATGGCACATTATAGCCTTAGCAGCTTATGTGCCATTAAACCTCCAGAGCAACAACAACAACATCAAAAGCTTTGCTGAAATCTAAATAAACAATGTCGAAATTATTCCCTAAATCCAGCTCATGAGTGACCCTTTCGAAATAGCGAACCAGATTTGTTAAACATGATTTTCCCTTTACAAAACCATGCTGAGTATCCTTGAGAATTTCAATTCGATCCAAATGATCCTGAATTCCACCCTTGATCATTGCCTCCATGATTTTCCCTACTTCTGAAGTCAGACTGACAGGTCGATAATTTCCAACTTCACTTTTAGAGCCACCCTTATGTATGGGAGATACATTTGCACTTTTCCAATCCAAGGGAATCTCCCCAGAGTCTAGTGATGCTTGCATAATTAGCCTCAATGGTTCAATGCACTCGCTTGCCGCCTCTCTTAAGATTATAGGGTATATTCCATCAACTCCAGGAGCCTTACTGGTCTGTAGGCTCGAAAGGTTTTTCATTAAATAATCTTGCGAAATTTCAATATCATTAATTACATATTTTTTAACTTCGCTCCCACAATTTCCCATTGCCACAAAAGGTTTTTCATGTGTAAATATCGATGCAAAATAACTGTTGAGTTAATCTGCAACGGCAGCTGGTGTATTTATTACTATCCCCTTTCCCTTATGTAAAGGTCCGATCTGGTTTGTCCTGCTCTTCTTGGCATTTATATATGTGAAGAATTCGTTATCCCCCCTCTTTGCTCTGTTTGCTAGTGATTTCTCATAAACTGCCTTTGCCTGTCGAACCTTTTCTTTGGCTCTATTACACATCACCTTGTAGCTGTTATAGGCTTCAGTACTTTTTATTGCTCTGTAACCTTTCCATGCCACCTTTTTCTGCTCAAGTAATGCGGCAACTTCACTATTCATCCAACTTGGAACCCTTCTCGTGGAGTATTTTTTTAATGGTATATACGCATTCAAGGCATCTGTGATTAATGTTTTAAAAGCGCACAACAGTTCAATTGTATTCATTCTCTGTGCGATATCTACCCAGTTAATAGAGGCCATGTAGTACCTTAAGGCATCGTAATTTCCTTTTCTGAAATTAAAACCCATTCCTTTGCCTTTTACTTCTGCTACCTCTCTCGTCATCATCCACCGTAGAACTCCGTGATCACTTCCTGCTACTGGTTCCTCTACTGTCAGCCCTGTTATGTCATCTGATTCATGTGTGATGATGAGGTCTAGGATATTCTTTTCTCTAGTACTTTCCCTGATATGTTGATACAAATAACAGTCATCTAGTTGATTTAAAAATTTTGTTCCCCATGTCGAGTTTCCTTCCCATTTACTCCAATCAATTAGAGGCAAATTGAAATCACCCATAATAAGGCATTGACGCTTACTTGCCCATTCCATTTGCATGTAGAGGCTTTTGTCATAATCTTCACAATCACCTGGTCTGTAGATTACTCCTACTCGCATTATACCTTTGTTTCCAACTATCTCACACCACACAGACTCTATACTAGCATATGAAATGTCTGAATCCGGGAAAGCTATCGTCGCACTCAGGCTGCTTCTGATAAGAAGCATTACCCCACCACCCCTTCTATCTAACCTATCTTTCTTAAATACATTGTACAAGCCGTACTGAAACTCATCATCCCCAATTTCCGGGTGGCACCACGTCTCTGTAAGCCCTATTATGTTCGCGTTACTTGTTTTAACCAGCAGTTCGAATTCGCTCATTTTATTGACGACACTTCTAACGTTACTGTATAAACAATTAAGATTTACTGTTCTTGTATATTTAACAACCCTAACACAACCCTTGAAGTTTTTTAGGCTCTCTTCCCTGATATTAGCTACCCGCTCACGTGAAACGTCTTTGCCCCCAGAACATCTAGATAATACGTCCAGTTGGGGTAACAGATAAGAACTCTTAAGGTATGTGCAAGAATTACATTGACCAATATTATCAGATGAACGCGTGTCAGTATTACCCACATCCCCCCCAACTAGCAGTTTCCCTGAACCTTTAAGGTATCCTCAATAATACTGGCAAAAACTTTTGCACACCTTTGTATAAGTGTATCCTGTCTCTACAAAACAAATTCCTTCTACCTACAAGTGTGCGCCATGCTGATAGAAATTTACTCCCTAAAGCCTTGCAGATTCCTTCAAGTCTTGAGTTAATCCACAAGGCTCTTAACATATAATCCCTCCTATCGTGTCTGGGCAGAATTGCAGACACATAGATATTATGGCCTAGCTCGCGACATTTCCTCAGCATGGTCCTGTATTTTTCCAACAAATCGTCAGATCGTGTACGTTTAATATCATTTGTCCCCACATGAATAATAATATTTTCTTTACCCCCTTTAAAATCTGACAATCTGTTGGTGACATCATGAATGGTTGCTCCCGGCAGACATACCCTGGTTCTGCTCCACCTATCTTTATTACAAAAAATATTCCCCGTTTCCCTGACAAAGGAGTCTCCTAATAAAACAATGTCCTTTTTAACCAGAGTAGTTTGCACTTGGTTTTTCTGTTTTGAGGCTCGAATCGGGTGTGCATCACTTGGTAGATTGCTGGAGTTTTGAGTCCCTGACGAGCTCCCAGATGCATTATTTTCGAGGGCAAGCACTCGTTTTTTCAGGGACTCAAATTGTTCCATCAGTGCACCAAATATTGGTGCACTGATGGAACAACGACTTAGTGTTATGTATGTTGTTGTGGCAACAGGGTGGGTACATTAAATGCCATGCTTTAGGATAGCAGAGCTAAAGCGCTGCATTGGACAAAGAAGCAATCCGAGGGCAAAGAAGCAATGCCCTCGGAGGCACATTCTTATACCAGGGTCAAAAAATACTGTGCATGAAAGTTTGGTGAAGCCAGATAAAATACTTTTACCTCTACTGCATATCAAGTTAGGCATAATGAAGCAATTTGTTAAAGCATTGAATAAGGATGGCAACTGCTTTAAGTACCTTTGCAGTAAATTTCCCGGTTTATCTGACGCAAAACTTAAGGAGTGTATCTTCATTGGCCCCCAAATTAGAAAATTGGTTTTAGGTGGTCAATTTGAAATTACAGTACTATGACTGATGTTGAAAGGGAAGCCTGGATTGCTTTTAAAAGTGTAATGGAAAACTTTCTAGGAAATCATAAATCCCAGGATTAAGAGAAAATTGTTCAAAATATGCTCGAAATGCTTTGCAATTTAGGTTGCAATATGAGCATCATAATTGCATGCCCATCTTGATTTTCCCCCCGAAAATCTTGCACAGATGGGTGAAGAACAAGGGGAGAGATTCCATCAGGTCATATAGGAAATGGAACAGAGTTACCAGGGAAGGTGGAATACAAGCATGATGGCCGACTACTGCTGGTGTTTAAAAAGAGAGAAACCTGGCACTGTACATAAAAGAAAAATGATTAAATGTTCTTTTCAAACAAAGAGATGAAGGTCTCATTAATGAAAGTTTCAGAATTTTGATTAATACTTGTTAGTAACGGTGCCTCCGTAGTCAGGTGGGAAGGAGCGGCAGTGCGTAGCACACGCTTCTTGATTAGACCGGGGTTCGAGCCCATCACCACCAAATACGGAGGATGTGAAAAGGTCAGGAATGACCACCGCATATTCACGGAGCAATATGGCCTTAGTTGCTAATGCTCCTAAAAAACCAAATAACTAACTAACGTTAGTATTTACGTTAGATTTTTTGATATATGAAAATGTAATTCTATCAGTTTTTCATTACTAAATACAATAAAGTTATATTTTCATAAAAAACAATACTTCTGAAATTGTGATGTATCTGGATGTGATAGAAAAAAAATCTGAGTCATATTTGAAATCACAGCAACATATTTCGGCAGTAGGACCTATTGAAATTCAAACCCCAGTGAACAAACTTAAATTTGTAAACTAGTGTTATTGTTCGGTTGCTGCTGGACACCAAGTCCCGAAGTGAGACTAGGATGACAAAAGCAGAATCCTCTAATAAGAGCCAAATTAATACTGCAGATGATGAAACTCAAGAAGAACCTATATTAGAAATTTATGTTTTTTATTTTTGTGTTTAAAGAAGATATGAACACTCCTACCTTTCCTAAAAAAGATCTACATAAGCCTATGCCTCTAAAAAGCAACTGGATCATCCTACCACTAAAACTAAATGATGCAGTGCATTTTAAAATTGCATTGTCAAGGACTACATGGGCCGCCGTAGCCTAGTGGTCAGGCACGCGGGTGCCTAAGTACATGTGTCTTGAGTGACCGAGGTTCAAGCCCTTGACTACTGAATACGGTGCTGTTTCTTGTATTCAATCTATCATGCGAACTCCTTTGACCATTTGGTCGTCCCGGAGTAGAAACAGAAAATTTATTTATTTATTTAGTACATATAAATCTTATGACCTAATGCGAGATTTCCATCCAGCAGTCATTTGTTTACAGAAACATATTTAACTCCACAAGTGACTCCATCAATAAAGAAATATGCTTTGTACAGGCATGACAGGAATGCAGCAACTGCCGCCCATGGAGGTGTAACATCTTAGTATCATTACTAATCCGTCTAGGCACATACCCTTAAAAGCTGATTCCGAAGTTGTTGCCGTAAGAATAGAACTTGGAATAATTTTATCTCTTGCTTCTATTTATCTTACACTAAACCAAATGTAAGTACTCAGACTTTGAACTCCTTGCCCAGATAACACCTCCTGTTTGTTTGATGGGTGATTTTAGTGGACACCACCCATTATGGGAAAGTCTACACATGAATGAAAGAGGGCAGCTAATAGCTGTTGTTATTTGGTTTTTAGGAGCTAATTAGCTCCTAAAATTAGCTCATCCACAGAGGTGAAAAACTATTGGTGGAATGATGAATGTAATATAGCAAAAAAGAAAAGTATTTCCGCAAGCATCCACTACTATTAACCTTATAAACTATAAGAAACTCAATGCTAAAGCAAGGCAAATAAGAAGAAAGGCCAAACAAGATTCATGGATACAGTTCATTTCCACTATCACAAAAAACACCGATACTAGATTAATCTGAAGGAAAATCCAACATATGAATGTAAATATCCATTGTCATCATCTCCCATATTGGTATGTGATGGACAGGAACTATCTTCACCCAAAGACAGCAAATTCTTTCGCTGAGGCTTTTGCTAAAACTTCAGCAGCAAATTCATATGATGTTCCATTCCAGAAAATTAGAGGTCCAGAAAGGTGCAAGTTAAATTTCAACACTGGTCTCTGTCTTCCATGTAATCAGCCTTTTACAATTTAAAGGAATCTCTTAACAGAGCACCCAATATTGGCTGGCCCAGATGGTATATTTTTTATTATGTTAAAGTACTTGAATGATTCTGCTTTACAAACTCTTCTAATATATTTTAAAAGTTTTTTTTTTCAGGAATATGTTTATAATTGCTCTTGGAGACATTCATTTGTATTAGCTATCCTTAAATCAGGAAAAGATCTCTCCGATCTGCTTAATTATTGTCCAATTTCCTTAAGTCGTTTTTTAGGGAGAACACGGGAGAAAATGGTTCTCAAGCACCTCACCTGGTTTCTAGCGTCACGTAAGTTAAGCTTACATAAAAATCAGTATGACTTTCGGCAAAATAGATCTGCATTAGATATGATGACCAAAGCAGATTCAAGCATCAGAAATGCTTTTGTCAGAAATGACCACCTAGTTTTAATAAAACACCAATATTAGATTAATCTCTTTGAGTTAATCTGTGTTAACAGGAGAAATTGCTTCTACAGGGATGGGATGCACTTAAATAGAAAGGGTGCAAGAATATTTGCTGATGCTATCGAGGCAGTGTTAGGTGGGTCAGAAAACTGCTAGCTTGGGGGGGGGGGGCGGATACAAGGACTAATAGATTAACAGTAGCTGCTGGTAGAGGCGAAAGTGATTCTTGCACTGCTTCTATTGGAATGAGCAGCAGCCTGGAAAACAAAATGCAGGGTATTTCAGAGACGATTGGGAGTCATTGCAGTACAAGTAAACACGTGTAGTGTTAGGGTAGCTAAGAATAGGAACAAGTGCACGTATACTTAGTATACACCAATTTTAGGAGTTTGGTAACTAAATATGATGAATTTGACGTGTTGGTAAAAACATCAAAGGCAGATATTGTTGGGATATCAGAGACTTGGTGTCACACAGATATAAGGAATGCAGAACTGGAATTTGGGGAGTACAATGTGTACAGGAAGGATAGACAGGATAGGAAGGGAGGAGGGGTTATGCTATTAGTTAAGAAACACATAAAATCCAAGGAAGTGCAGCCAGTCGACATCGCTGGACAGTGCAGTGTCGAGTCAGTTTGGTGTGACCTAAGCACTGGGAGATCAAAATTGAGAGTAGGAGTGTGTTATAGGCCTAATGACTCTGATCAGTATAATAAGAAACTGTACAGGGAAATAGTGGGCCAGTACATCAGAGAGTCTTATAATGTGGGGATTTTAATTTCTCGGATATTGACTGAAATTTGTGGGTTGGTCACTTACACACTAGCAAGGCTTTTGTGTATTTATTGGATGATTGTTTTCTACATCAGCATGTTCGGGAGGCAACTAGAGGGAGTAATACTCTTAATCTGATTATCAGTAGTGATTCTTCATGCATTAAGAATCTGCAGATAAAGGAACCTCTAGGTGGCAGTGATCACAGTGTGCTGAAGTGGGATTTACTCAAAGAAGTAACTACCATCAGTGGTTAAGGGAAAGGTTTTTGCTTTCATAAAGGCAACTACGGTGGTCTGAGATAGTATTTAAATTCTATATGGTGGGACCAACTGATGATGTTACCAACAGCAAATTCAAAATGGGAGGCATTCACAGAATTAACTGGAAGCTACTAGGCTTTACATACCAACTAAGAAATATTGTTCAAGGTTTAGGCCTAAATGGATGTCAGATGAACTAATGAGACATATGGCAGAGAAGAAAAATGCATGGGATACATAAAAATTAATGGCTGACATGGAAGCCTGTGATAGATATAAGTTACTCTGTAACCAAGTCAAAAAGGAGATTAGGCAGGCAAAAGCAGATTATGAGAAATCTTTGGCATAGGATGCAAAAAAAAAACACAGAGTTCTTTACCTATGTAAACTCTAGAAGGAAAGGGAGGAATCAGATTGGTCCACTGGATATTGATGATTCAACTGTTTGATGATCCTGCTCAGGTGGCTAACAAACTAAATGAGTATTTTGTATCTACATTCACATGTGAAGAGTTATTCAGGGAGGGGAATTCCAGAGGTGAATTAAATTCTGGCAGTGAGCCAGATGATTTTGTAATAACTGAATCCTCTCAGTTATAAAAAAAAAAAAAAGGCACCTGGGTGGATGGGATCTATCCAGTTATATTAAAGGTAGGAACAAAGGAAGTAAGCAAACCCTTAGCCATAATTATGAGGGCTTCCTTGGACTAAGGGGAGGTACCCATGGACTGGAGATGTGCAAATGTGACCTCAATTCACAAAGGAGGATCAAAGGTCGACACAAGTACTTATTGACCTGGTAGTTTAACTTATGTTCCAGTGAAATTAATGGAGGCACTGGTTAAAGTAGCACTGCAGGATTATCTAGACAAGACTTCAGTTATAGCTTGGACGCAATGGCGCCTCCGTAGCCAGGCCGGCAGGAGCAGCAGTGTTAGCACACGTTTCTTGATTAGACCGGGGTTTGAGCCCATGCCCACCAAATACGGTGGATGCAGAAAGGTCAGAGAATGACCACCGCATATCCCCGGAGCAATATGGCCTTAGTTGGTAATGCTCCTAAAAACCAGATAACAACAACAAACAATATAGCTCGGACACAGCATGGTTTTGGTAAGGGCAGGTCTTGCCTGACCAATTTGATTGGATACTATGATGCAGTCACAAAAGAACTGGATGCAGGGAATAACTTTGATATCATATATTTGGATCTTAGAAAAGCTTTTGACACTGTTGCGCATGGAAGACTACTTGTATTTGTAAAATTATAAGAGGAGTTTACCTCAATATAGTACGTAGAACACTTCCGTATGATACTCTCCAGAAATTAAAACGAAAAATCGAAAACGTGCATTAGAGTAAAAAATAAATAATTAGAAACCAATTGAACACAATTTAACACACTTAAAACTCAAATTAACGCAATTAAAAAGAATCTAATTAAAATATTCAAAATGATATACCTTCCTGAAGCTGACAACACTTTTCGACCGTATGTCGTGATCACTGGAACGAAAATTACCGAATAGGTTTGAACTTGAAACTTAAATATGATTATTTGTTTTCGCACATGTGCGTGAAGATCCACGCATCGGAGATCAAATATGGCTGCTGAACATTAACAGAATTCTTGTGTAATTTAATTTCTAGATTTCTGCAATTAATAGTTGCGTATAATTCTGTTGAACATTAAGTATTTTGGCCTCGTTAAATAAAAAAGTATGCTTTTTATTAATGGCATGAAAAGCTAATTCTGACGCTGCTGAATGAGAAGCACGAACTGAGGCTTCATGTTGATTTACACGAATATTCAGAGAAAATCGCGTCGAACCCTGTTAATACGAGTCAATTGCTGCAAGAAATGTTAATACCAGATCATTAATTTGTGTTGCGAATGCAGAAAGAAATGAGCAGTGGTTCAGTACAGTGTGTAAGTTCCGTATTGGCCTGGCCACAATTTTAAATTCGGTATCTCTAAAGAATCTATTAAGCTGTTTATGTCACTGTTCAACATATGGGACAGAAATAAAGTAGTTTATTTTATTATTATTGTTGGTTGGTGTAGTATTTTGTATCCTATCCTTAGCCTTTACCCTAATTCAGTTTATTGCGGCTAGGGGATAACCCGTTTAAGAACCTGCTAGTTAATATTTGTATTTCTGAGCCCAAAGCAGATTCCGTCGTTGAATATTTATAGGCATTTAGAAATTGATTAAATATAATCGATCTTTTGTAGGTGAACGGGTGATAGCTATTATAATGTAGAAGCATACCGGTGTTTGTAGGTTTTCGATAGATGCTAAATTAGAGAAGTCTGGGTACGAGGTTATCCTGTGCGGACGAAGCTCCTTGAAGCTCTTGGAACAGAGAAGTTTTTCCTGATTTATTTTCTGATTTATTAGCTTAAATTGTCATATTAACTTATTTTCTAGAGTAGCTTTATATTCCTAGTTACGATACTTAGTTTAAAGTTTAACTTAGACAGAGATTTTTTAGGTATTACTTAGTATCGGTAAGGGTATCAAATCCACGTGTTATAAATTGAACGAGAAGTCTTTTTTTTAACCAAATTTAGTCGATTTATTAACCAATTGTTATATCAAATTATCTTCTATAAGTAGATTATAGACCTAGCGAGGATCCTTAGTTTATTCTTAATTGAGATAGCGAGATTTGGAAGCTAATCAATACTTACGAGTCCGTAGAAGTACCGTTCGAGAATTCCCGCCATTTTTACACGATAGCATAAGCTTAGTGTAGTATAGTGCCAATATAATACAATTAAATTGACAATATAATATAATATTGGCAATTAATCAGTAAATCTATTAAACTTAATAAACTTTATTGTCAATTAAATTGTATTTTTAACTCTATATATTTATAACGACTTAATCGTAACAAATAATTAATACATAACTATAGTGGTACACGTGATACGGAAGTTGTATAAAGGGAACTCCTAGAAAACACTAGATACCGAAAAAAAATAAATAAATAAAAAATAACATAACTGTTTTTGGATATAACTTAAGGATTTAATTTTTGTTTTGAAATTTTATTGAATTAAATCGGAATCATGACTCTGACCAGAGCAGCAAAGCAAAAGGCTCAAGCTAATGGGAGTGCTGTGGTTCAGGGGAGAACTGAGGGGGGCAGTTGCCCTCTGAATCACAGTCTTTTAAAATGCACTGTTTGCTTGATGTTTGCGGAGCAGTCGGGTACGGGACATGATGCTGCCAAGGGGGATGTCTTTGTGTGTGCACGATGTAAGGAGTGCAAGGAAATCAGGCGACAACTCAGCGTTGTTATGGGCCTTTATGAGAGCTTGAAGGACAGGGTGGATGCCCTCGAAGGAAATAAATTGAGGGGCCCATCAAGCTCTCAGCTGCCCACATCAACGCCAGAGCTTGCACTTGGTCATCAGGCAACACAGAGGCAGCCCCCCTAGGCAGAATGCGCTGGTCCCACAGGAACTAGTAGTTGTTGGTGACTCTATTGTCAGGGAAACGGGGAACATGCTTTGTAAAAAGGATAGGTGGAATAGGACCAGGGTATGTCTGCCAGGGGCAAAGGTTGATGACGTTGTAGAGCGGATATCATCTTTTAAGGGCACAAAAGGTGATATAGTTGTACATGTTGGCACTAATGACATTAAGAGTAGGAGACCGGCGGAATTACTTAGCAAGTACAGGTCACTGTTGAAAAAAAGTCGTGAATTAGGGTTGAATTTGAAAGTGTCTGCAATTCTGCCCAGACACGATAGGAGGGAGTATATGATGAGAGCCTTGTCGATCAATTCGGCCCTGGAGGGATTGTGCAAGGCTCAAGGGGTAGAATTTTTTTCAGCCTGGACTGTACTTGTTAACAGGAGAGATTGCTTCTACAGGGATGGGATACACTTAAATAGAAAGGGTGCAAGAATTTTTGCTGATGCTGTCGAGGCAGTGTTAGGTGGGTCGGAAAACTGCTAGTTGGGGGGGATACAAGGACTAATAGATTAACAGTAGCCACTGGCAGAGGTGGAAGTGATTCTTGCACTGCTTCTATTGAAATGAGTAGAAGCCTGAAAAACAAGATTCAGGATATTTCAGAGACTGCTGAGAGGCATTGCGGTACAAGTAAACACATGGGTTGTGTTAGGGTAGCTAAGAATAGAAACAGGTGCATGTATACCTGCGTGTACACCAATGCTAGGAGTTTGGTAAATAAATTTGATGAATTTGAGGTATTGCTCAAAACATCAAAGGAGATATTGTCGGGATATCAGAGACGTGGTGTCACACAGATATAAGTAATGCGGAACTGGAATTTGGGGAATACAATGTGTATAGAAAGGATAGACAGGACAGGAGGGGAATAGGGGTTATGCTATTAGTTAAGAAACACATAAAGTCCAAGGAAGTGAAGCCAGTCGACATCGATGGACAGGGCAGTGTCGAGTCAGTTTGGTGTGACATAAGCATAGGGGAATCAAAATTGCGAGTAGGAGTGTGCTATAGGCCTAATGACTCTGATGAGTATAATAAGATATTGTACAGGGAAATAGAGTTGGCCAGTAAATCAGAGAGTCTTATAATGGGAGATTTTAATTTTCCAGATATTGACTGGAATTTGTGGGTTGGTCACTCGCACACTAGCAAGGCTTTTGTGGATTTATTGGATGATTGCTTTCTACATCAGCATGTTTGTGAGGCAACAAGAGGGAGCAATACTCTTGATCTGATTATCAGTAGTGATTCTTCATGCATTAAGAATCTGCAGATAAATGAACCACTAGGTGGCAGTGATCACAGTGTGTTGAAGTGGGATTTACTCAAGGAGGTAACTACCATCAGAGGTAAAGGGAAGGGTTTTTGTTTTCGTAAAGGCGACTATGATGGTCTGAGACAGTATCTAAATTCTATACAGTGGGACCAACTGATGATGTTACCAACAGCAAACTCAAAATGGGAAGCATTCAAGGAGCTAATCTTGGAGGCTACCAGGCATTACATATTGTTCAAGGTTTAGGCCTAAATGGTGGTCAGATGAACTAATGAGACAGGTGGCAGAGAAGAAAAATGCATGGGATACATACAAATTAATGGGTGACATGGAAGCCTATGATAGATATAAGTTGGTCTGTAACCAAGTCACAAAGGAGATTAGGCAGGCAAAGGCAGGCTACGAAAAATCCTTGGCAAAGGATGCAAAGAAAAACAGAAAAGAGTTCTTTACATATTTAAACTCAAGAAGGAAAGGGATGAATCAGATTGGTCCACTGGATATTGATGGTTCAACAGTTGAGGATCCTGCTCAGGTGGCTAACAATCTAAACGAGTATTTTGCATCTACATTCACGCATGAGGAGTTATTCAGGAAGGAGAATGATGTAGGTAAAGTAAACATTGGCAGTGAGCTGGATGATTTTGTAATAACTGAGAGGAAAGTGGAGGAGAGATTGTTGAGGATAAACATAAAAAAGGCACCTGGGGTGGATGGGATCTATCCAGTTATATTAAAGGAGGCAGCAAAGGAAGTAAGCAAACCCCTAGCCATAATTATGAGAGCTTCTGTGGACTCAGGGGAGGTACCCATAGACTGGAGATGTGCAAATGTAACCCCAATTCACAAAGGAGGATCAAAGGCTGACACAAGTAATTATAGACCTGTTAGTTTAACTTCTGTTCCAGGTAAATTAATGGAGGCACTGGTTAAAGAAGCACTGCAGGATCATCTAGACAAGAATTCAGTTATAGCTCAGACGCAGCATGGTTTTGTTAAGGGCAGGTCTTGCCTGACCAATTTGATTGGATACTATGATGTAGTCACAAAAGAACTGGATGCAGGGAATAACTTTGATATTATATATTTGGATCTTAGAAAGGCTTTTGATACTGTTGCACATGGAAGACTGCTGCACAAATTGGAGCAGTGTGGCATTGGAGGCAAATTGCTGCTATGGATAAGGGGATGGTTGAGTGGCAGAAGACAGAGAGTGGTAATCAATGGACACTGCTCAACGTGGACTAATGTTATTAGTGGAGTTCCTCAGGGTTCAGTGTTGGGTCCGTTGTTGTTTTCGGTGTTTATGAATGATATTGATGATGGGATATCAAGTTTAATGTCCAAGTTTGCAGATGATACAAAGGTTGACAGGGTTGTTAAGGACACTACTGATGCTATGCTGCTGCAACAGGATCTGGAAAGGTTGAACAGATGGGCTGAGAGGTGGCAAATGAAGTTTAACATTGACAAATGTAAAGTACTACATATGGGAAACAGTAACCCCAGAGCAACGTATCAACTCTGCGGTACTACACTGACAGTGGTGGAGAATGAAAAGGACCTGGGGGTAATTGTGCAGGCAGATATGAAGTTCTCTGAGCAGTGCAGACGAGCTGCAAGAGTAGCTCATGGTGTCTTGTCAATGATATACAGGAATTTTTCTAGCATGGATAAGGAGGTGATTATTCCCTTGTATAAGGCAATGGTTAGGCCACATCTTGAGTACTGTATACAGGTCTGGAGGCCTCATTTCAAGAAGGATGTAGAGCTGCTGGAACGGGTACAGAGAAGGGCAACAAGATTAGTGAATGGAACAAAGGGGTGCTCTTACGAAGAAAGGCTTAAGTTTTGCAAATTAGAGAGTCTGGAGACTAGGCACCGGCGAGGTGATCTGATAGAGGTGTATAAGGCTTTGAATGGTTTGAGCATGCTCAATGCCAATGGGATTCTTCATCTTGCTCAGAATAATCACCTCAGAGGGCATAAATTCAAATTGAGGAAGGACGGATGTCGGATAGATGTGCGGAAATTTGCCTTTGGCCAGCGGGTGGTTGGTTTGTGGAATAGACTTCCATCACGTGTTGTTGAAGTTGATAGCCTAAACAAATTTAAAGCTCAACTGGACAGGTATTTCGAACGAACGGAGGGGTGAAATGGGAGTGGTGTGTTTTTTTTTTTTTTTTTTTTTTGGGTGATGCTGAATAAGCTTGCTTTCTTGCATCATATGCCTCTACTAATGCTAATGCTAAATTGGATTTTATTCGAGTCCCGATTAAGCGTGAAATTTAGAAAGTTTAATGACTTTGTATCCATATCCTCCCTTTCCAATGTAAATTTGAATCTAGAATGAAAATTATTAAACAAATGTAAAATGTCTTGGATAGTACTACTATCAGTAATAACTAGAACATCATCTAAATACCTCCCATAGTATATGATACGGGGTCAAAAAGGTGTCAAATGTATGTGGTCAATCGTTGAGAGATAGATCTCTGACGTTAAGCCACTTAGGCTCAAACCCATTGGTAATCCAAAAATTTGTTTGTACACCTTGCCTCCAAAGGTGATATAGTTGGCCTCATCTAAGAGTTTAATTAAGTGAAAAATTTCCTTAATAGGTAGCTTCGTATAATTAATCGATATCGAGTTTTTATTTAACATATCCCAAATAATATCTAATGTGTATTCAACGTTTACATTTGTATATAATGAGGTAACATCTAGTGAAAATAAATCGTCATTGTCGCCAAGTCTACTGTCTTTAAGATTATTAAATAATGTATCGTAGTTCTTAATCCCAAATTGTATTACTTGTCTAAAGGGTTTTATAATGCTATATACATGTGTGGTTAAAGATGAAAATGCCGAGTTCCTGTAGGAAACAATAGGTCGAATAGGAAATCCAGTCTTGTGTAATTTTACCTGACCGAAAAGTGCAGTAATATTGTATGTTCTGGCCTTCAATTCCTTTAACTGAGTCATTGTAATGTAGTCGTTTTTTCGATACATGGTTAACGTTTTATTGTATCGATTGAACAAATTGGTAAACAGTGTCGGGTCTACTTCAAGATAAGTGGAGGTATCTGAAACAACTGAATCTAACTTATTAATATAGTCAGGTTTATCTAGTATTACCACTCTATCTCCTTTATCTGCCCTCTTGATAATAATGTCCTTATTTCCCCGAAGTTCTCGTAAAGCTGAACTGTCATGTGTATTCAATTTAGGAAGTCGCGTTTCTTTTATGTTATTCACTACTTGGTTAACTTGTTGAATAAGTAAATCTTTTTGTGGAACATTACGAAGTCCAAATTCAATTGTTTTTTAGGTAGTTTTCGAGGTGGTAAATTATAATTTAGATAATTTAGTCCTTTGGATAAAATCTGAAATCTGGTCCTGCGATAGCGTACACAAGGAAAGATTTGTAACCTGTTGATATGTCGGTCACGAGGAAAGATTTGTAACCTGTTGATATGTCGGTTCATTAAATACTGGGTGAGGAGGTGTTCGTGACCTAGCTGACGTATTCTTTGGTAGTACGTTGTGTGTCTGTGGGGGGGGTTGTCACCCAACTCATATGTACTTGGTCGCAAGCCCGCGACAATGTGTTAGAATTCGCATGAACGTGTCTTGACCTATCCGATGATGTTCACAATTTATTAACGTGTCTGTTTTTTTTTATTTCTGATGCCTATGCTTCTCATCGCAAATCTATGGAGGTCTTTAATACAGACCAATCGTTCGGATGTAGATAATTTTTTAATTTATCGCGAAGCTTCCTAACCTGGGAAAGGTATTTTTATTTATTCGAATATCGAGATTTTAAGGCAAGCTTAATAATATCGTGCGATGTGGCCAGTGTTAGTTTTTTTATGCCTGCAATTTTTTGATTTAAATTAACCCTGGCAAACTTCGGAACGATGTTGTTTTAAAGGCAATATTTTAGAAAAGAAATATCGTAACTTTGGGCCGAGTATCTTAGTGCTTAATGTTGATTTAATGTAATTTTGGCACCAAGCCATTCAAAAAATTCCCCATAATTGTGTGTATCGATAGGTTACACCTGGAGAGACAGGAAGTGAATGAAATAGTCAATAAGAGTTTAAAAAATGAATAAGATAGTGTGAATCAGAGAATTAAGCAGTAATACACAATGCTGCGTAAAAGTCCACGCATCGGAGATCAATGTTCAGCGGCCATATTTGATCTCCGATGCGTGGACCTTTACGCGCATGTGTGAAAACAAATAATCACTATTTAAGTTTCAGGTTCGACCCTATTCAGTAATTTTCATTCCTGTGATCACGACATATGGTCGAAAAGCATTGTCAGCTTCAGGAAGGAAAATCGTTTTGAATATTTTAGTTAGATTCTTTTTAATTATGTTAAATTGATTTGAATTGTGTTAAATTGGTTTTTAATTATTTATTTTTTACTCTAATGTAAGTTTTTGATTTTTTCGTTTTAATTTCTGGAGAGTATCATACGGAAGTGTTCTACGTACTAAATTGAGGTAAAGTCCTCTTATTATTTTACAAATATTAATATCAACATAGAACGTATTGAGTATTACAGCTCTGATTCACACTATCTTATGGAACACTACTGTACAAATTGGAGCAGAATGGTATTAAGGGTAAGTTGCTACAATGGATAAAAGGATGGTTGAGTGGGAGAAGACAGAGGGTGGTAATCAATGGGTGCTGCTCTTCGTGGAGTAATGTTATTAGTGGAGTCCCACAGGGTTCGGTGTTGGGTCCACTGTTGTTTTGTTTATTTATCAATGATATCGATGAAGGTATATCGGGCTTAGTGTTGAAGTTTGCAGATGATACAAAGGTTGGCAGGGTTGTTAATGAGAATAATGGCAGTGTGCTACTGCAACAGGATCTAGAAAATTTGGGCAGATGGGCTGAGAAGTGGCAACTGAAGTTAACCTTGACAAATGCAAAGTACTGCATATGGGTAGAAGTAACCCCACAGGAATGTACCAACTGTGTGTTACTACACTTAATGTGGTAGAAAAAGACCTGGGAGTAATTGTGCAGTCAGATATGAAGTTTTTTGAGCAATGCAGACAGGTTGCCAAGGCAGGTCATGGGATTTTGTCAATGATATGTAGGAATTTTGCTAGCAGGGAAAAGGAGGTGATTGTCTCTCTCTGTATAGCGCATTATAGCCTAAGTTGCTGATGCGCCAATAAAAATCAAGTCTCTCTGTATAAGACAATGGTCAGGCCATGCCTCTAGTACTGCGTACTGGTCTGGAGGCCTCATTTTAGGAAGGATGTAGATTTGCTTGAACGTGTACAGAGAAGGGCAACAAGATTGGTGAGGGGAATGAAGGGATCCTCTTACCGAGAGAGGCTTAAGTTCTGCGTATTGCAGTGGCTGGAGACTAGGCACCTGCGAGATGATCTGATTGAGGTGTATAAGGCCATGAATGAGTTGAGCATGCTGAATTCTAAGAAGACACAGAAATTATGAAAGATACTGCAATGCTATTTCTACCTTGGTCGTTCTTTTCAAAAAATCTGCTATTTCTACCTTGGTCGTTCTTTTCAAAATTTACATTTTTTCAAAATTCGATTTTGTTTATAACGTTACATTTTTCTTTTCCGTTCTTCCCCCTTTAATCAACATATATCGCTCCCAGGGTACACGGTATTTTCATTATTAGCATTAGTTATATTATAGATTTATACCTACTACATTCTACACATAACTTTAAAAATAATTTTATATATACATTATGGTTGTAGGGTACCTTTGCTCTTGCAGTGTCCCTGATCCATAATTCATATTATCGATAATTCATTTTATCGCTATTCAAATTCAAATCCATTTTCTCTACTTAATTTTAATTTTATTATTCATAATTATTATTATTTATATATATATACACACACACACACCAAGTTCTAACCCCAGAGTAGTATTGTCTGTGGTGAGGCCTTGAAAAACAAAGATAAAACTAATGGACATAAAGGTGAAACTAAAGTTTTAACTTTGTTTTCATCTTCATTTCCTCCCCCCCCCATCCTGTAATTTTTACTGTTTTACCTCTGAATACTTGGAGATTGTATATATTAAAGAATACTAATGAAATATATATATTTTAATTTAAGGTTTTTAAAAAATCAAATATGAATATTATTTTACTAATTATTTTTCAGGTGGCTGAGATTACATTCAACTTTTGGTATAGAATGTCTGAAGTTTTATATAAGAATAACTGTGATATCCTGAATGAAATTTTTCAGCCATATGTTCAAAGACTTGTCATTGCATTATGTCGACACTGCCAAATGGAACCAGATCACGTTAGTATTAAATGAATTTTATTTATAGGATAATAATTTAAAACTAATGAAGGTTGCTAATTTTTAATTGAATTGATTTAAATTAGCTTGATTTGAATTAGATTAATTTTTAAAATTGTTTGCTAGTTTTTACGAGGGTAGTTAAATAACGAATCGCCCTGACCTAGCTGCAGAGGTGCTAGCCTGTTGATTCTTGGCACAGGTTTTAGTCCTTCTCTACATAGCCACTATGCAGATTTACACATTTTTCCCATCGATGGATGCGGCTACGGATACCATTTTTTGTAGAAGTGGCGAGATTGGTCTTTGAACCATAACTCTATTGCAGAAATAGTGTCTCATCATCAGGGAAGTGGGTCCTTGAAGAAATGATTTGAGGGAAGGAAACAAGAATGTTTCCTTCCCTCAAATATTTCTGATGGTGTAAGATCAGGTGAGTAGTCTGGATGGGGCAGTGTTTCATATCCACAAGTGGCCGCTGTGTTGTTGCAATTTCAGAAATGTGAACTGGGGCAATGTCTTGAAGCAATCTCACACCTTTGTAAAGCATGCCACGCCTACATGTTTTGATTTTCTCCTGTAATTTTGTGAGTAAGTTGGCATAATAGGCACCTGTAATTGTTCTACCTTTCGGCAGGTAATCAGTCAGTATTATGCCTTTCTCACCCTAAAACGCTGTCAGCAAGACCTTTCCTGCTGACGCTTGGACCCTTGCCTTCTTAGGGGGGGGGACCATGATGTCGCATTCCATGGACTGCTTTTTACTTAGCCCCGAGTACCAAGCGAGTGATCAAAGCGCCTTCTCTAGAATTAGCTGTTTTTCAGAGAATTTTCAAGCTTTTGTTTACTAAGTTATTTCTTTTCTGCTCTTCTCAATAAAGAAGTAAGCTTTTCAAAAGAAAGGAAAGGTACCTTTCTTCTTCCTGTATATAGAACTAACCTACATAACACACTAACTACTAATTTCTTCTCGCTTGGTCACTGGTGGCACCGCTACTGCCTCCATGTGGCGGGGCCAGTAACCTGGGGGAACAGTTATCCTCCGGGGCAAAAAGGAGCAACCATGGATTGCGACAACTACCCAGCACCTGAGCCCAGATGATCACTTCATGACATTAATGAAACCGAACATGATGCATCCCAATCTAAGAGACTACACAAAAATGAGAATGAACAGGAATATTAATAAACATTAACATTCAATAAACAAAATACAATCATGGGCATCTCATAATGGCTATCGCCTCTGCAACAAAAACAACTGCTATCCACTTTTGCAAAAAGCTTTAGCTGCATCCAGATCCTGAACTAAGGTTAGGAATCCAACAAATACCACTTAGCAACAATATCCGGTTCTTGGGACTAATCATCATCATCAGCCATTTTCAATCCACTGCAGGATGAAGGCCTCTCCAGCAACTTTCCAGTTCCTTCTGTTTTGAGCACTGGCCATCCATTTACTACTCAAAAACTCATGAATTTCATCTATCCATCTCCGCCTTTGTCTTCCAGGTTTTCTTCTAGCTCCTCTTGGGTACCATTCTGTTATTTTCTTAGTCCATCTGTCATCATGTCTTCTAGCTATGTGTCCTGCCCAAGACCATTTTATTTTTGATAAGAATGTCCTTTACTTGAGTTTGCTGCCTAATCCATGTGTTTCTCTTCTTATCTAACAGTCTGATTCCCAATATAATTCGTTCCATTCTTCGCTGTGTAGTTCTTAGCTTCTCTTCCATTCTTTTGGTGAGTGCCCAAGTTTCACTTCCATAAGTCATGGTGGGGAGTATACATTGATTCATTATTTTACGTTTCAGACAAACTGGGATATTGCTCTTCAGTATGTGACTATATTTCCTGAATGCTATCCATCCAAAATTTATTCTTCTCTTGACTTCCAGCCATTTATCATTATTACAGCTAATAACTTGTCCCAGATAAGTATATGACTCCACCTTTTCAATTACTGCTCCTTCAATCATTATTTCCCTTTCCGTGGCATACTTGTTCATCATTACTTTTGTTTTAGCCATATTCATCTTTAGTCCAAAATCCTTACTAACTGTGCATAACTGATTAAGATTTTCCTCTAATTCTTTGGGATCATGGCTTATGACCACAATGTCGTCTGCAAATCGTAAATGGTTTAGGTACTCTCCGTTCACATTGACTCCTTTCTGCGACCAGTCTAATCTTCTGAAAGCTTCCTCAAGGGCAGCAGTAAACAGCTTCGGAGATATTGTGTCTCCTTGTCGAACTCCTTTCTCGATTTTAAATTTCCTACTGTCTTTGTCTAGTCTAATAAAGGATGTAGCACTCTCATATATTTTCTTCAAAATCATAATATATGGAGTATCTATGCCTTGTCTTTCCAGTGCCTCAAACATTGCCTTATGCTGTATGGAGTCAAATGCCTTTTCATAATCCACAAATGCCAGGCATAATGGTGTTTTATATTCATTTGCTTTCTCCATTAGCTGTGATATTACGTGAAGGTGATCCATAGTTGAGAATCCTGTCCTAAAGCCAGCTTGCTCTTTCGGTTGATTCTCATCAAGTATTCTTTCTAATCTGTTAGTAATGACCCTTGTGAACAACTTGTAGATATGGGATAACAAGCTAATTGGTCTATAATTTCCAATTTCTGATTTATCTCCTTTCTTATGCAGCAAAACTATGATTGCATTATTCCACTGCTTAGGCATCACACCTTTTCTAATGCACTTTGTGAAGAGCCTTGCCAGTTTTTGTGTTATGTCTCTTCCTCCCAATTTTAGCAACTCTACAGTAACTTCAACTTCCCCCGGGGCTTTCCGATTCTTCATTTTCTTCAATGCATGTTCTACCTCATCAGGAAGAATATCGGGTATGTCGTATGTGTTGCTACTTTGCAATCCATCTTCCCCACTGCTGGTATCATTCCCTCGCTCCTTGTATAATTCTCTATAGTAGGCTTCTGCTATTTGAATTATGCCTTCTCTGCTGTTTATAAGTACACCATCGCTATTCTTCAGTTTCAGTATCATTTGTCTTTCTGTATTACTGCTCATGGCTGCTGATTTCAATCCTTTGTTTTCCCTTAATGCTTGTTCTACTTTTCTTGTGTTAAATCTTCTTATGTCCTCTCTGAGTCTCTTTCTAATGGCTTTGCATAACTCAGTATACTCAATTTTCTCCCTGTCAGTGTTTTTCTTGTCGTCTTTGGTTCATCATGACAAGTGTTTCTTGACTAATTTTTTCTTCTTTGGATTTCTGTTTCCCTATAGGTTTCTTGGGCTTTATCACTTTCAGAAAGTTGTAATATTCCTCATCGATATCTTGGTCCTGAGCAGTCTGCAGAAGCTCAAACTTGTTCTTAAGTTCCAGTACATACTGCTTTTTCTCCTCCTCTGTTATCTCAAAGACCTTTGTATTATTTACTCGAGTCAGTTTTTTCCTTTCCTTTCCTACATCTATATCAAGTGTACATCTTACCATTCTGTGATCACATCCAACATTTACCTTATTCAGGACGGTAACATCATTCACAATATATCTTCTGTTAGTGAGGATGAAGTCGATTTCATTAGTTGTTAATCCATTTGGACTCTTCCATGTCCACTTTCTGTTCACCCTTTTCTTGAAAAAAGTGTTCATTACTGACATTCCTTGAGATTCTGCAAATTCCACAAGTCTTTCACCTCTTTTATTTCTTTCACCAATTCCAAAATTTCCTATAGTTCCTCTTTCTGCGCTGTTTTGCCTTTTTCCAACCTTAGCATTGAAGTCCCCCATAATAATAGTGTAGTGGGTTTTCTGCTCATCTAGAAGACTCAATTTCAGTGTACATTTCTTCAACCTCTTCATCATCATGGCTCGATGTTGGTGCATAAATCATTATAATCTTTAGCTTGTACCTCTTAGAAATCTTGAGTATTAGTCTTGACACCCTTGGTGATGTACTTTTGAATTCCAAAATGTTGTTTTTAAAATCTTTATGGACCAGAAACCCAACTCCACCTTCACTCCTTTCACTGTTTCCATTGGTGTACAGCAGATTTCCACTTGATAAACTTATAAGTGATTCATTTCTTCTTCTTGTTTCAGCCAAACCGATGATATTCCAATTCACATTTTCTAATTCCTTTTCCAGCTCTAATATCCTGTCTTCACCGATGAGTGATCGTACGTTATAACAGGCCAAGTTCAATTTCCGTGCATGGCAGCCTGGTCGTACCCAGAGATTCTTAGCACCCTCTGCTTCCACTCTGATCCTCTCGCTGCTGTAAGAGGGAGAGTGAAAGCTGCTGGGGACTGAGGGCCATTTGTATTTGCTCTCATTGCTGGAGGGTTTGGTCTTTTCCTCTTCACGCTGACCAGGCGTCTTGAAGAGAACCACTCTACACGTTCGTTGCCACCTAAGTGACGTAACAGGGCTTACCTTCGAGAAGGTGTGCATGAGTGGATTTTAGGAAGGCAGGCCAACCGGACTTCTCCTAAATCTTCTGTAATAGAGAGATATTGGATCCATCAGTGTTTTAGGCTGAGTGTCTGATAACACACAGGATACCTGTTCCCCTCTAAGCCCCCTTGGGACTAGTACTTGACACTAAACTTACTTTTCAGGCGCATATAAGGCAATTACGGACACAGTGCATGAAACAGATGAATATCCTCCAAGTTATCTCTTCCATGGCATGGGGAGCTGATCGCTTCACACTTCTTCATCTATATCGAACCTTAATAAGATCTCGTCTGGACTATGGAGCTCCAGTTTATGATTCTGCACGTAAGACAGCGTTGACTTGGCCGAATCCAGTCCAACATAGTGCTCTGAGGATTGCCTCCTGAGCTTTTAAGACGTCCCCAGTACAAAGTTTGTATATAGATGCCAGTGAGCCTCCACTAAATCTCAGGAGAAAAGTATTGCTTCGTAGCTATGCAGCCAAATTACGTAGCCTCCCTTCTCACCCCATCTGGACATATCTCTTTGAACCTCAGTGGGTAAATTTATACAGAAACAAACCCAATGAAAATAAACCTGCAAGTATCCGGCTACAAGAGTTAACAGAAGACTGGGGCATCTATCTTGGAAATATATCGCAAGCTGCAGATGCAGTACAAGCACCATGGGCAATGTATACACCTCTTTGTGATAACTATTTTCTTCAGTGGGGAAAACACTCCCTATTGAACAACAATATTAGACAGTTACATGCGGCTCATGCATTGGCCAATGCTCGCAGTCTCCAAATATATACAGATGGCTCCAAAACTGATATATCCGTAGGAGCTGGAGTAATCAGTCCTACAACCACTGTTTCTGTCCTGTTACCACTTGAATGCAGTGTTTTTACTGAACTGTATGCAATCAAAATGGCTTTATATGTCCTTAACGATCATCGAAACACCCAGATCATAATATACAATGACTCTTTAAGAGCTGTCAATGCTCTCCGGAATAAATCACAAAATTTCCATCAATTTACCCCACAAATTAGATCTCAGTTAAATCACATCAGCATGAATTGTTGAGGAGGCTTCCATCCTGCAGTGGGTTGATAATGGCTGCACTTTACTTTCTTTCTTTTTTTTTTTTTTTTTTTTTTTTTTAATGTCACCTCAGTGAAAATAAGCAAACCGTCACGTTTTGCTGGATACCCAGCCATGTTGGTATTCGAGGAAACGAGTGTGCAGATGAAGCAGCAAAACACCCTACTTGTTTCAATTACATTCCAGTTCCATATTCTGACTACAAACCAATCATATGGCAAATATGCACTGAGATATGGTCTGAAATGTGGCATCACCAAACAGATAACAAGCTCCTTCAAATAAAACAGAATCCACAGTTTTGGAGATCCAGTTCCCGATTAAACAGCCAAGAAGAGGTTGTGCTTGCTAGAACACGAATTGGCCATACACATCTAACACACTTATTTTTACTGCTAGGTGAAGATCCTCCACTTTGCTCGCTTTGTAGTACCACACTTACCGGGGAGCATATTATCATTCAGTGTCCACGTTACCATTCAGCTAGAATTGCATGTTTCAGATCTCTACTGAATTCACAAAAACCATTGCAACTAAAACATATACTAGGAGATGATGCCAATTTATCAGAGTTGTTTATTTATCTGAAAATGATCAATGTATACAACCACTTCTAGACCCATCTATAATGTATTGATGAATTTTCGAAAGTAACAGGCACAATTTGGCCATAGTAGCCGTTGCGCCAATAAATCCCACAACAACAACAACAGCTTTTTACTTACAGGGTCGAAATGGTGTATCCAACTTTCATTCTGAGTGATTAGATGAGAGAAAAAGTCTTCCTAATTTTTTTGGCACAGGTCTTACAACTCCTGTGATTTCTGTTGTCCATCAGCCTTCTGGAAACCAGTCAAAAATCGGGGAATCCATCTTGCACTCAATTTCCATAAATGGAGTTGGTCATGAAGGACTGTTTCAACAGAGCGCACACTAATCTTCACTTCCTGGGACAATTCACACACAGATATCCGGCAATCTTCCATGATTAACAGCTCCATTTTTGTGATCTTGCTGTCATCAGTGGCTGAATGGGGATGACCTGGAATGGGCTCAGATTCTACTGATGTCCGACCATACCTAAACTGTCTATGCCAGTGCTTCACAATGCTATAGGATGAAGCTTCAACCTTATATACAGCAGTCATCTCCTTGTTGATTTCTTTAGGAGATTTCCCCTTCAAGAACAGATACCGGATCACTGCTCTGGCTTCAACTTTGTCCATGATGCTACTTCGTCACATGTTCAGCTCTGTAAGAGAAAAAACAAATTAAGACACGGCTGAAATTTTGCAGCTTTAGTACAGAGATATTGTATGACGCTACACACAAAATATCATGACTCTGTGATATGTGGAAGTAGGTGAGGGCGATTCTTTATTCAAAAGCTCTCTTATTTCTCTTTTGTCATTTGTTGAATTGACACATCGTTTACTTAACAATAATCATCTTAGATCTGTAAAACGATTGCCATAATTCAAAAAAAGAAAAAAATCCAAAAAACCAGTTTATCTTTAGCTTATTTAGAATACAGATTCTGTGTATACTCTAGTAAAATGCATTCTCTATTCAAGGTGGGATCAGACAGTTCTATGTGAAAATTTTTTGCATAAACAAATGTAATAATTGCAGTGGCATTTCTTTTGTTTTATAATTGTGAAAAAAAGCTTCTTCGAATTTTTTGTATTGTTAAAAGATCTGTATGTGTATTGTTATAAAAGATCTGTAATTGCATTTGTCATAGCTGCTGTAATTTCTCTTTCGTCATTATAGCCAAAAGGAATTCTAGATCTGCTCTACACCCTTTATCATCTGGTTGACCAATACTAAAGCAGTCTGATAAAAAAATTGGAAAATACATACCACATTCTTCATCATTGTGGAATATTACAGGTGCTCTATTGTAGATACAATTTTAGTAGCCAATCCTCTTGTGGAGACTTTTTCTAATATCTCTGCAACATCATCTTACACTCCCAGAGTTTCTGGCCCTGAAAAAGAAAAACAAGAAATAGTTCCTTGATTTCATATTAAAGGATTTTTACCATGCAAGAGTTAAAAAGACTGCTAACCCTTACTAAGCCAAGTGCTGTCAGACAAGATGATGGTCATTATGAAATTACTAGAATACCTACCTTTTGATATTTCACCAAAAATGTTTCGGTGAAGATGTAAAGATTAATATCGAAGTAGTTACAAAATTTTCCTTGGCTCCCATTGCTGCTAATTAAGGGTCAGTGGCACAGATTCAGGTAAAAAATGCAATTTGATAATTTTTTACATGTATGACTATATCAACCTTTAAAAAAATTACATTTATTGCACAAAATTTATCTGGACTTGGAAATGCTGTGTGATGTTGTCCTTGAGCAAAAACTGTAAGTTTGTTGAAAGCCTGACCCTTAGAAAATCCTGAGATTTGTTCACTGTGATGACAAAAGCTAAAAAATTGTCTTTTCTTCAAAATAAATAGGAAGTTGGTGTCACTGGAAGCCAAAATATTATTCAGAATTTTAATTTCATTCCAAATATTTTTTGGATTCCCCCTTCAATATTACTGAGGGGAGAAACCTATTGCAAAAAGAGTCAGATGAAAAGCTTGTTTAGTCTTTGAGTTATTCAAGTTCAAAGAGTGTTCCAGATGGAGAGACATAAGAAAATTACTATACAGATTCCTGTATAATACCTTCCACCAAAATCTGTGGAAGGTATTATATAGGAACTTGAAACTGTTCCTTCCAAAATCTGTGGAGGAAACAGTTTCAAGGACAATTGCAAGGCAATCATTCTAGCTTTCACTAAGCCAGTAAACGATCCCAAAATTCCAACTATTTTCTTGTTGCTCTAAGTAATTGTTTGTGAAGCAAGGTCATTTTTCATTTTATATGGTATGACGAAGCAAATGACCTCATCTCCATTTTGTAGTGTGGCTTCTTCCCAAGATGCTTTCCTCAGACAAGAACACCTTCTATCCTTCTTCATTGTCATGTAAAAAAAAAACATATGACACAACTTAGTATTTGGTATTGTAAAAGATCTTTATACCCTTGATCTTAAAAGGTCACCTCTCTGTTTTGATTAAAACAATTTTTTACCCTGTCAATATTTTGCAAAACAGGGAGTGCCATGAGGATCAGTTTTAAGTGTTAAACCTTTTGCCATTAAAGTGAATTCCATTACTTAAAAACAATGTTTTTCAATTAAATGGTTGTCTATGTTAACAGCTTTAGCATATTTTCAAGTTATACAAGCCATCGATACCACATGGAGGGACATAAGAAAATTATTTCTTATGTCCCTCCATGTGGTATTGCATCAACTCTTGGGCAGTGGCTAATGGCTTCAGGTTCTTGGCACAGAAGACCATTTGCATGCTTTTTTTCATGAGCATGACTTCATTGAGAATCAGAATTGGGGCTTGGACAAAGTAATATGTGAGATGAAATTCTTGGGACTAATATGTGAGATGAAATTCTTGGGACTAATATTTAATAAACAGCTGACCTTTTTTCCAACACATTTGCCAGCTGTGCACGAGAGGATTAAAAATCCCCTCCCCTTGTGCTCTCTATGTTATGTTTCTGGGAATGCAGATCAGTGCACTTTACTCCATCTGTACTGTACAGTGCAATGTGCTGTTAATTAGCCTGCCTCCTAAATATATGTTTATGTAAAAAAAAAGTGTGTACTTGTGTATGTGTAAGCATGACAGGTGTGCAGTTAGGTTGAGTTCATGTAGAGTGTGTCGTTCTGGCAGTCCCCCCCCCCCAATAAGACGGCAGTAGGTGCAACCTATCAATCTAGTGCAAGTTAGTGCATAATCTAAATTGTGCACGTTAGATTATGGTTCCCATATATGTATCTGCCAGAAACAGCATCCTTTAAGGGTTAGATCCATACACCATCAAGCTCTTCATATTGCTCCTGGAGCATTTAGAACATTTCCAATCATCTGTATGTTTAAGCAAAAACTATACTTATTGTTTTGACGAAATCAGTTGTCTCTCAATCATAGCAGCTCTAATTATTCTAGCAGACCATCCCTGCTAGGCCATCCAACATAGATATCCATTTTTGAACCACGATGGAAATGCTTGTATAATACCCATCAGACTACCAATCATCCTTTTTGGTATTCATATCAGAGTTATGCCAAGATTTACATATTGCGGTAGACAGGGTTGCTTTACACCAAGGCAACATATTCTACCCTGACCTGTTGGTGTTCTAGCATGCAACTTCTTCCTTAAGAACTTGGTGAAGTGTAATACCTCATTCACCACAATGGTTGAACACTGATTTCTTGCCAGTTTACACAAATGGCTAGTCAGAATTATCTGTTGGATCTTTCCAGTAATAACAATATCCAAGCAGATTTCCCAAGTGTAGCATACACAGAAAGTGCTGGTTACACTGGTCGTTAGAATCAGCTGTTTTATAAAATCAAATTTCAAAGAACCGATTCAAATCAATAAAATGCACTACACTCTCATCATTTATTAGAATCACATCTTTGGTTATAAGAATCAATTTTGAATGCCTCTGTGATATTTTTCTAAAGCACATTTCTGGAGGTCACATTTCTAGAGGTCACAACGATAAAACAATAAAAAAAATTCCAGTTTTCACTTTATTAGGGGTTTTTGTTCATATAATCTGTTATAATCAGGTAGTAAACTTGATATTATTACGTTATTATGGTGAAATGTGTTTCCCCTTCACTGAAATCCTCAATCATATAAAAAAAACACAAATTTTCAGAATCTGCTTTTCATTCCTATATAAACTTTTTATTCCGTGTCTCACTTGCGTCATGTTAGTTCCAATTTGTGCATGCCATGTGCTTTGTTATTGATTGACACTTATCTTTTTTACTGCATTTTAAATTTTACTACCCAAAAAAATGGCAGTGAACAGAAAGAATGAATTTACGAGTGTAAAAGATAAGTTATGAATTATAGAAACATACAATAAATTAAACCTAAGCAATATGTCTCAAAGGGAAGCAGCAGTAAAATTAGGAGTGCCTGTCATCTTTATCAAAATTATTAAAATCATGTCACACATTAAACACTAATGTGATTAATGAAACCAGAAAAGGAAGTGTGAAGGGAAATGCCACACAGTAGATGAAGCTCTATTTGTTTCATTCAAACAGGCCAGCTCATTTAATACACCAATCATTTATAGCATTCTTCTTCGAAAGGCTAATGATTTTGCTGAAAAACCACACAAAGAGTTTAAGGTGACAGATGGATGGCTGACAAGATGGAAGGAGAGGCATGTATTGTTTACAAAAGACTTCATGGAGAAAAATAGAATTGCGATGGTTCTGCAGCTGACAACTGGTTGGAAACCTCTTGGCAAACTGTGTTAAGCACTTATAATCCTGAAGATGTTTTTAATATAGATGAAACAGGGTTGTTCTACAGCAGCGTTTCCCAAACTGGGGTCCATAGAACTGTTCGGGAGTCTGAAAAACGTTCAGAAAGTATCAAATAATTGTGTTTATTTTCTTAAAAAATATACTGATAGAATCACAACAAATTTCGTTATAGAATACTACGTATTTTCGACACGATTAGTATATATAATTTTATATATATTTCTAATTATTCGTTCTGTATATAGCAAATTTATGATAAATAAAGTTAATTATTATATATCTGTATAAAAATAAGAATAAAGTTGAATTGTTTCACACAACTTTGAATTTTCTTTTCAGAAAACCCAGTGTTTATATGTATACACACACAAACATATTCATATATATATATATATATATATAAAGATTGAAATCAGAATGAATTAATAGAAAAATACACAAAGATCGAGCAGTATAGAACACAAGGTGCCAAGTCTAATAGAAGAAGAAAAGTAAGAAAAAGAAACGAATGAAATGCAAAAAGGAAAAGAATTTTAAGAACCTCAAAAAATTATAAAATTATCTGAAATTAAAGGCTGAATCAAAGAGCCAATTAAAAGTAGAGAAGCTGAAAGGGAAAGTAAAATATATGATTAATAAGTAAAGAAAAATAGTGAGCATCAAATTGAGGGTGGGAAGATAATAAAATAACTAAGAGAAAGAAAACATTTGATGCACACCAAGGAAAGCTTTTCTTTTTATATATTTTCTTTATATTCCCTTTTATTCATTCTATATAAGTTTTAGCTATCTGCTGCCTTGCGCATTGCTATTCTTAAATCTGCTACCACCTATACTTTTTCTTTCCTTTTTTATTTTGGTTATACCATCAGATGGTTCAGTCTTTAACACAACTTGCCCTATTTAATTTATTTCATTTTTCATGAATAGAGTCCCATCAAATAATACGATGAGTCAGCACTGCATCATTTCCAGTATATCTGGAAAACATGCTTTGCTACATCCCTCTCCTGTGGAGGTAATGTCAAATATAATTCAGGAGAATGATACCTTTAGCGCTCTAACCACTTTGATTCTAAACATACTTGTAACAAACATATCTTGAACCAAAATCTATTTTTTTGTAAATGTTTAGACAAACGATGACTTTCATTCCCCATGATGGATAACTCTGAGACCAATTACAGCTCTGATCCTACATCCATCCCTTTCTGTAAAACCACAAATGTCATATATTTACTTACCTGTAACATATGTAATATTAAGTATGTTGGACAAACCTCTTAATATTAGAATTAATGGACATAGATCCAAAAGCAAAAACCTTTCCTTATGCAGAAATAATGATTTAGAACTTTCACATTTCCACCACCATTGTTTTAACAATGCCAAAATTAAAATCATTGCTATCATTAATGATAATATCCTTCATGAATATTATGAAAATTTATATATGTGTATACATAAGTCATTATACCCATACGGTCTCACTAACAAATATTTTTAACAAAATCCTGTTAAATAATGGTTGCTTAAACACTAACCATTGTATCTACAAATTATTTCATCTTAGTCATTTTCTAAACACTACCAAACAAAGACACCTGCACAGTAATAAAAAGTTCCGCCCTAATGGGCATATTCGGCATAATTTTAGCAATATTTTAGCTCTTGGGATGACATTATTCTTGATGTATGCAATATCAGTCTTTTTCTTTTCAGCATTAAGAACTCTGTGCTTAAGGCTTTAATTTCTTTTGTTTATAATTTTAACTTCAGGAATATCCAGCTTAAGCATATTATTCAAGATATCTCTCTTTTTAGAATAGGTAATATCACTACATACATCAATGAATATGGCAATATTAAATTTGCAAATAGCTGGTTTAATAAAGTTCCTTGGCATAATTTACTCAGTAAGCGAAATAGTTTTATTCCTACGAATAGTAATTATAGTTTCAATATTCATCACTGTTTCAATTTATGAAACTTCTATTGGACATAAAATATGTAACTATAAACCATTTACTAACTTAGACAATTTGAAACTCTCACATCTGCCATATCATTGCAGTAATCCCATGTATGCTCCTGTTGTGGATCAATATTATGGACACATTATCACAAGCAATCTTGATATTGTCAATAATAACTCACTTAAGGCTTGTATGAAAAAAGGTTTTAAATTTAGACCTATCCATAAAGCCTATCTAAAAAAACATCTATAGAGATCTTTATCTTAGTGTCTTGCATTTTTGCAATAAGTTAGCTTACAAATATACGATACCTCATGAAGCATTTCAAAATTGGATAAACGTTGTGTAACAAGACATTATAAAAACAGTTTCTGAAGCTTATAATCTTTATAACGATCCAGATATACGATATTTCACCCTTAAGAAACCTATTCTGGAACTGCAGCAGAACTTTACATCATCCCAGTGGATAAGGTCTCAAATAACTTTGCTATTTTCTGTAAAAAGTTCTACTACACCACTCTTAAAAATGAAGTTGAAATAGCATACTTTTTCGCATTGTAATTTTGGCATCAATACGACCATTAAAAAACTTATGGCATTACATAAAAAGTTGCATGCTAAAGTTCATAATTCTACACTACCTTTTTTGTATATGATAACTAATTCCGCAGCCTGTTGGCTTCAGATTTATCACAAGTGCTAAAAATAAAGGCCGTTATCTCCCAGGTAAGCAATTTTTTTCATTGCTGAACATTATTTTCAATAATCAATCTTCCATCAACCTGAATCATTAACAATAGCCAAAATGTTATCAAAATCTTTGGATTTTGATAACATTTGGTAGTTCCACTACTTTGAATCTAATATTGTCATTTTTAGCATTGAAAACTTGTGATTTTTCAAATCTGTTTACTTCTTTGCCACATTATCTGCTTATTTTTGTGCTCAATCAACTTTACTGCAAATATAAGAACATGTTATGCCTAGATGAAGTTATACGGAATAACTGTGTTAACCTCTATATTCTTAATAATTTCATTTATGATGGCAAGTATACATATAAGCAAACTGTAGGAATGCCCATGGGATCACAAAATTCTAGCATAGTTTCTAATTTATTTTTGCATTATTATGAAGAATTATATACTTGCAATTACCCAAACCATAATTCTATGCTTTTTGCTACATGGATATTAATTTTTTTGTTTTGAATGTTAATTTTGAGCACATATCTAAGACTATATACCCGAGTGAACTTACTTTGAACAAAAAAAAAAAAAACCCACACTGGAAATCAATTTTCTTGATTTAAGTATTACATTAAGTAGTCCTCCTCTTCATCATAATTTAGAATTATTTGACAAAAGAAATTAATTCACTTTAATATAATTTACCTAACTAACTGTAATTTTAATATTTCCATTAAAGGACATAAAACATCTGAACACAGATTATTCAGCTTGCCGACTTAAGCAGTAATGAAGCATTTTTTCCTAATGCCTTAAACAGCCTTTGTACTAAATTGATCAATGGCAACGTTCCCATTAACTTTATTAATTATAATATCAAACTTATGTCATCATTTATCAGACATAAATTTGGATTTAATATGTCTAATCAAGTTGTATAGATACAGCTTGATACTTGTATAGATGTACAGATATAGATTTCAATGGTGGTAGTTTCACTACTTTGAAAGTAATCGCATTATGTGATTTCTCTTTGAACAATGTTAATGCTTTTTTAATCCTTAAGTCTATTTTCATTTTTTATTGTTACATCATTTAATAATCATTTACAATTGAAAAAGTATTATATATTCCTCTTTTTGTCTATGGCATGTTGCTTTTTCTCTTTTCTCCAGATTGTTTTTTCGCCACAACAGCCTTTCGCAGTCACATTTTTTTTAAAAATGTATTCCGGTCTTAACTGGCTAATTTTTATTCGAACGCTTAGCTCATTTCCATATTATACTAATAACAGCTATAGAGGGCACTAGTTCTTCCTTCTTTTACATAGCTCTCTATTCAGTTTGCATTATACTTTATATACTGCTAAATGACAGTAATAGCAGTGTGCTACTGCAAAGGATCTAGAAAATTTGTGCAGATGGGCTGAGAAGTGGCAACTGATGTTTAACATTAACAAATGCAAAGTACTGCATATGGGTAGAAGTAACCCCAGAAAAACATACCAACTGTGTGGTACTACACTTAAGGTGGTAGAAAATGAAAGAGACCTGGAAGTAATTGTGTAGTCAGATATGAAGTTTTCTGAGCAATGCAGACAGGCTGCAAGTGCAGGTCATGGGGTTTTGTCAATGATATATAGGAATTTTGCTAGCAGGGAAAAGGAGGTGATTGTCCCTCTGTATAAGGCAATGGTCAGGCCATGGGCTATGCCTTGAGCACTGCATCCATGTCTGGAGGCCTCATTTTAGGAAGGATGTTGATTTGCTTGAGCATGTACAGAGAAGGGCAAGATTGGTGAGGGGAATGAAGGGATCCTCTTATGAAGAGAGGCTTAAGTTCTGAAAATTGCAGCGGTTGGAGACTAGGTACCTGTTAGGTGATTTGATTGCGGTGTATAAGGCCTTGAATGTGTTCAGCACGCTGAATTCTGATGGGATTCTTCCACTTGTTCAGATTACGAACCTAAGGGGCCATAAATTCAAATTGAGAAAAGACAGATGTAGAATAGATGTGCAGAAATTTGCCTTTAGCCAGCGGGTGATTAATTGCCGGAACAACTTCCATCTGTCTTTGTGGAAGTTGATAGGTTAAATAAATTTAAGGAGGAACTGGACAAACATTTAGAGGGAATTGTTGTGTAAATTTTTTTTTATATTTTATTTTATTATTATTATTATTTATTATTATTTTTTTTTTCGGCTGATGCTACATAAGCTCATACACTTGCTTTCTTGTATCACATGCCAGTACTACTTTTTGCTCAGTCATAATTCTTTGCTTCTGTTTATATCTCATTTATGCCTACCTTGAATTAATTTAATGAATTTCAGGTATTTTTTTTGTTTTCTTATATTCATCATTCCTACTTTATTGAATTCGTGTATATTTGTTTGTTTATTTTCTTCTTATATATTTTATTTTTGGCCATATTTATATATTTTTTCGATATTCCAAAACATATCACAGGCATGTGGTATTAGTTTTCCCTTCTACTAACGCTCTCTTAGCCAAGGCCCTCTCTAAGAGGTTGGGTATTTACTCACCTAGCTTGCCTAGTATCCTTTAAATTATTTTCTCTGCTTTTTATCTTTCTTCTGTCCGTTGAGCTATTAGTGAAATACGAGGGCTATTCCATCATTCTTACCTTCCTTTTTCTTTGCTTTTTTTTCCCCCTTATGTTTTTACTACCCGTTTCCTTCCCTTACCCTGTTTTATTTCCTGTTTCTATACCACTGTCTGTTACACCTAATACATTTTTGATTTCCAAATTTATGTCTTCACCTTTTTTTTTTTTTTTTTTTTTTTTTCATCACAGGCTTTTGGTATTAGTTTCTCTTTCTGTTAATGTTCTCTCAGCCAAGGCCCTCTCTAAGAGGTTGGGTATTTACACACCTAGCTTGACTGACTGGTCAGGAGCGCGAGTTCAATAGCACGTGCTCTTTGGGTGGACCACGATTCAAGTCCGTGACTGCTAAATATGATTAATGTTTGTATTGGTGATTTGTTGTAAATGCGACTGCCCTGGTGGTCATGCCAGATTATAAACAAGAACTTTTTTTTTTTTTTTAACTCTTTTTACTTTTTATCTTTCATTCTTCCCTCTGTTGAGCTATTAATGAATGAAATATGAGGGCAATTCGGACTTTCTTATTTTCCTTATTCTATGCTATTTTCACCTCTTTTGTTTTTAATACTTTTTCCTTCCCACACCCTGTTTTATTTAAACTTTATAGTTTAAATAGATTCAAGGCAGAACAAGACAAACATTTGGAGCAAATGGATGAGTGAAATGAGAAGGGGTTTTTTTTTTTTTTTGGCTGATGCTGTATGAGCTTGCTTTCTTGCATCATATACCTTTACTAATGCTAATTTCCTATTTCTATACCATTGCCTGTTACACTAATTTTGCATCTTCACCAAATTTCAGTCAAAATTTACCTCTCCTTATATTTGACATGCAAAATTAACACTATTCTTTTACCACATATATACTTAAGGTATATACGTTTTTTTTTTTTTTACTTAATTCATTTAATTTCCTTAATTTAAATTCCTTAACTTAATTATATACACTGCTTTGGGGCTACCTTATGTTTTTGGAGGATCTATCATTTTCTCCTTCTCCCTTTTTAATGTGTGTGTGTGTGTGTATATGCACAGTCAGTCGTATAGCACGATAGTTGTGTTCCTAGAAACCCTCGTGCAATATAAACAACGGGCCCTATGGGAAAAATCGGGTTAGGTGCCGACCACCCAAGACTGAACACACATTTGTAACCAAAACATTACCAAACACGATAAATTATCATAATAAAATACTTTTGTATTTTATTACGTCTATTACGTAATAAAATATTGCTAATGCTTTTGCTTCTATCGAAACAGATGACAGCTGTTCCATCTCTTTGTGTCTTAATCTAATGGATTTTAATTACATTTTCAGTTGTTCCTGCTATGAAAGTTTTTATTTTCTCTGCATTCTTTGTATTTCTCGGCGCTGCCTCATTTAGGGCTGTAGCACGTGCAATATCACATGGTCTTTCATTTTGCTCAAAGCGTTTCACAATTTCATATTTTTTTCTCTATCGACAGAGGTGGACTGGCCATAAGCCTTACTGGCGAACGCCGGTGGACCAGAGGCCGGTATGATTTTGGCCATAAATGCTAGTATGGTAAAGGTAAAAAAGGTAAAGTGCAGCCATTATCAACCCACTGCAGGATGGAAGCCTCCTCAACAATTCATGCTAAGGGAAATGGACCATAATCTGCCACACTGGTCCAGGGCGGGTTGGCAGATAGACCATATTCAGCAGTCAGGGGTTTGAACCCCGGTCTACTCAAAGAGCGTGTGCACTCCCGCTCCTGACCACTCGGCTACGGAGGTATGAGGCCACTACAAATTTTCGGGGTAAGAATTTTTTACCCAGTCCGCCTCTGTTTATCAGTATTGCTTTTCTTTTTCTCTCTGAATCTGTAGTGTCTTCACCAGGACGCTTCCTTTTAAGTATTTTACTCATTTTTAGGGAATAAAGCACAATTACAAAATGAGGAGGCACGCTTGATACATATAAACAAAGCTGCGCACATGTAGCAACTGAATAAACAACACCGTAAAGGCAGAGACGCACTGTGAACACCTCACTAGCTCACATTTTACTAAAGCGCATATCTGTGGATTACTACCATAAAACAATAAAAACAATTTCCAGCTGCGTTCCTGCTAGTGGAATCTGTTACAAACTGGTAGTATACTCGATCTAATTGCATTTGCTATAATACTGATAGCTGGAATTGTGTGGGATTTTTACATTATGGTGAAATGTGTTTCCCCTTCACAGATATAAAAAACAAATACATTTTCAAAATCTTCTCTTCATTCCTATCGTGTTGCGTTCAGTTGGGGTGATTCCGCGTTCGACTGCTATTTCTTGTAAACACAAAGACGAATCGTGCATAAGCGAATTCAGTTTGTGTTATATACGATATCGTTCCCCTATTTATCAATAGTGTATGATGGAATTCGTGTAGTGTAAACACGTGTTATACGAGGACTGACTTGTGTGTGTGTGTGTGTCTACACAGGGTGTCTCAAAAATATTGGTACAAACATTTAGGGAAAGCAGGTAACATCTAAAGGAATGTGAATCGCATAGGAACCCATAACCAGAAATATCACGGGAAAATAGTAGCCGAGGCACAAGAAGCAGAAATGACACAAGACAGTAATTAGTGGCAAACATTTATTTGACATAATATTAACAATGGAGCACGAGATGGATGCATTTCATGACGTTACAACCGATGCCCGAAGGTTCCACCATGAGACGCAATGCATGCGGAGACACCGATGCAGCACGGATTGGCGGACACGGTCGAACACACCTGGAGTTTCTTTGACAGTAGCAGCAGCGCAGATGAGTCTCATCATTAGATCCATTTTCATGTCCACAGGCGATTCATACACGATAGATTTGAGACCCCCCACAGAAAGAAATCAAGGCTCGATGAATCAGGTGAGTGTGCGGGCCAGGCAATGGGTCCAACACGGCCAATCCATCGATGCCCAAAATGCCTGTTCAAATGGTCACGAGCACACCTTCCATAATGGGCAGGCGCCCCGTCATGTTGAACCCAAATGTTGCATCTCACATTTGCTGGAACATCGTCAAGTAACCCTGGTAGAACTTGTTCAAGAAAGATCCGATATTTAGCGGAGTTCACGCAGGATGGTGCATTAGCATCTGGAATTAAATAATCATCCTTTTAGTGAACACTTGTGGCCATTGACGCCCGTTGGAGGGTCTTTGTTTCATTTTTGTTACAGTTATTAAACCAAATGGGTTTTCTTAAAAGTGGTCGTAAACTTTACAATAAATAGGGTAAATTTGTAAATTGATGTTGGCTCAGGGGAGAACGAAATTCGCTGCGGTAAACCTTTAGCATGCTGCAGCGGCAACACATAGAATGCTACCTTAGTCGGTTTTTAGTAACGCCTACTGAGTGACATTCGCTTCTCACCTCAACTGTACCATGTTACCTTCATGTCAATCATTATATGATATATCCGTTCTCGTCTAACTGGACTCCCAGAGTAGATGGTTTTCATGATTTTTTTTTTTTTTTTTTCGTTTGTCATTATTCACATAGGCTTTATGCTCTTGTATTATTATTATTATTTTTTTCTGAAAAGTAACATACAGCATACATTAATCATAAATTTTCTTTTGTGTATATATGAATGAAAGCAGAATAAAAGAAATTCACAAAGTCGTATATTTCTTCAAAGGGAGTGATACTGTTGAATTGGCAAGCGAACGTCATTGAGTAGGCAGTACCTGCACTAACAATTCACTATATGACCAGCGCAGCAAACTTTGCAGTGTATGTATCGGCAATAGCTGCAGTCCAGTAATATTTACAATTGTGAAAACAATGTCGAACAGAAAATGTAAGTATTAATGATAAAGCAAAGATTGTTATGATATTGACCAGGGTTTTAAGAAAAAAGATGTTGCGGAGAAATATGAGATATCTGCAAGCAGTTTATCTAATCAGTTTGAGTTGGGACAGATTGCAAATATGGACGAAGTCCCCCTTCAATTTGATGTCCCAAGTAACAGAACTGTTGATAAGAAAAGGTGAAAACTGTAACTGTGAAGACAAGTGAACATGAAAAGAGCCATTATACAGTTGTTCTAGCTTGTTGTGCCGACAGAACCAATGCCTCCTATGCATTTTCAAATGCAAAACAATGCAAAAGAAGACATTCTTTGAGGAGTGATTGTCTACGTTCATAACAAGGGTTGGATGGATCAGGATGGGATGAAGATCTGGTTTGAGAAAGTTTGGAGCAGGAGACCAGGTGGGCTCTTACACAAGCCTGCCCTGTTGGTGCTTGATCAGAAGGGCACACATAAAAAAACACAAAGAAGATTGCTGCAGAGCAAAAAACAAAACTTGCCATCATACCTGGAGGCTTGACATCCCAGCTCCAACCACTTGATGTCAGCATTAACAAACTCTTCAAAGCTGCCATGAGAGACGAATGGAACCAATGGATGAAGTCTTCTGGGAAAAATTTGACACCAGCAGGGTGAATGAAGAAACCAACTATAGGAGAAGTTTGTACCTGGGTGAAAAGATCCTGGGATAATATCAAGATTGAGATTGTTGTCAAGTCATTTAAAGTGTGGCATTTCAAATGCCATAGATGGAACTGAAGACGAGGCAATATATGAAGACAGTGATTCGTCATCAGACACAGATGAGGACAAGCTAATGGATTGGAGTTTTGACAGTGATGAGGAGTTGTATGAATTTTATGATGAATAAAACTTGAGTTCAATAACTTTATGTAATACATTTTTTTTTTTTCAAATTTCGGGCCCCAAAATTAAGGCGCATCTTATACATGAGGAAATACGGTAGTTCTTTTAACATGCTACATGATGGGAGCAATCAAGATGAAGCCGTTAGTTATAGGCAAGAGTAAATCAACTAGATGTTTTAAAGGAGTAAACCAGCTGCCTGTTGAATATGCCCATAACCCCAATGCTTGGACAACAGCTTCTTTATTTGAAGATTACCTTCGTAAATGGGATTTGCAATTGAATAAGGAAAACAAAAAAAAATTGCCTTTGTTTTGGACAACTGCTCCCAACTCATATAAGTTTACTTTCAGAAACAATGAATTAGTTTTTCTACCTTTGAATACCACATCATTGCAACCTCTTGACCAGGGAATATAGATTGGATATGAGGTGAAGAATCATCCAGTCTATAGATGATGGTTTGGGAACTTCATCCGTTATTACAAAGCAGATAACTGTTCTAGATGCACTTCATATGATAATGGGTGCCTGGAATGAAGTTTCCGAAACCTGCATTAGCAACATTTTTTAAAAAAATGTGGATTAATTATTTATGATGGTCAACTAAGTCATGATACTGATCATGTTGAAAAGCCTGAAGACATGGGTCAACAGGAGTTTACCGATTGAGTGGACATAGATGGTGATCTACAAGTTACTTCAGCTTTAACAGATGAAGAAATTGCCCAGTCTGTTACTGATAATTTCACCAAGAAGGAAAATGAAGATGAACCCAAATGAATTCCAGTTACAAAATGGCAAACTCATGAAGCTATAGCTGTCCTGAGGAGAGTATTGGAAGAAACTGGTGCGAACGTTATGTTATGTTATTTGGTTTTTTAGGAGCATTAGCAACTAAGGCTATATTGCTCTGGGGATATGCGGTGGTCATTCTCTGACCTTTCCACATCCCCCGTATTTGGTGGATCACGGGCTCGAACACCAGTCTAATCAAGAAGCGTGTGCTATGCACTGCTGCTCCTGCCCACCTGGCTATGGAGGTGGTGCAAACATGAATATAGACTGATATACAATATTGAAAAATCTATAAATAGACTTTGTAGCGATAAAGCTATAACGTAAAGCAATCTAAAATAAGTGCCTAATTTACAATTGTAATCATATTACAAAGTGTTCTGTTTAATTAATATGTATATTTATTAAGCTACGTATGCAAGTATAAATTTATTTTTATTTTGCTAACCTGTGAATAATACTCTTCAGATCTTCACATATCACTTTCATTGGTAAGAAAGTTTTCATGGTAAAGTGTAAATTTGTACTTTTGCCTTTATTTTTATAGCCTGTGGATAATAGTCATCGATTTTCACTTATTAGAATCAGCATTCAATTTGCAAACGTGATCACTATATCTAGCACTTGCTGTATATTGCAGAGTTGCACACTATAGAGCCTTCGATCATATAAACACTCAGCAGTACCAATGTTGTATTATACACACAGACTCATTTTTTTTTTTTTATGTGAACCCCAAACACGAGAGGTATTAGAACCTATAGTACTTAGTACCGTGCCGACCGGGCTAGCTGGGTGAGTAAAGTGCCTGCCTGGCAACCCAAAGGTTGCAGGTTCTATTCCTGCCTCGGGCTTGGATCAAAGTAGCAAAAACCTTGGGAGGTGCATTATGGCCACAGAAGCCTATGCGCCAACAACTACCAAAAAAAAAAAAAAAAACTTAGTACCGTGCTTGGGTTGGAGGTTGAGAAGACGAAAGAAGATATTTGTTGACATTGGACTTGAACTTCTGTACATTGTAATTTTCAGGGAATATGTATGAAGGAAGGTTGTTCCAGAAAACGGCAGTTGAATGAATAAATGAGGAAGATTAAAAGTTGGTTCTGTGGGTTTGAAGTTGGACAGTAAATGGATGTTGGCTGGTGGCGGCATGTGTTTGGACTGTTTTGAAAGAGAGAGCGGGAATTATAGAAGCCAATTCAGAAGAACAGTGCCCATGGAAGTATCTGTAGAAGAGGCATACAGCAGAAACAGTACGTCTATGAGAAAGCGAGTGGACAGACTCTGTTAGAGATGAATCATTAATTAACCTAACTGACCTCTTCTGAATGGAATCAAGAAGCCTGAGAGAGGTTTTGGGGGCACCACCCCAGATGTGGGAACAATATTCTATGGCAGGGCGGATTTGCGATTTATACAGAGTGAGCAGCTGTTTGGAAGAAAAGTAATGCCGAGAGTGAAAAAGAAAACCGCAAGTTTTTTAGATGCAGAAGAAGCAATATTTGTAATGTGCTTGTGCCAAGAGAGATTAAAAGTCAGGGTAATTCCCAAAAGAGATATATCATTTTTCCTAGATATCGGAGTGTCACTAAAGATAAGCATAGGAGCAGAAGAATCCTTTTTGCGAGATATAAGACAAGACTGAGTTTTAGAAGGGTTGAAATCAACTAAGTTGTCTTTGTTGTCATTTAATCGGCACTTAAGGAATTGGTAGCAGATTTTCGAGAAGTTGAAGCTGATTGAGCAGGACAAGGTTTCTCAAAATGGAAAGTGGAATGCAATGTGCTATCATCGGCAAAACTATGGATAGGATTTCCAGTCAGTGGAAGAAGGTCATTAATATACAAGAGGAAAAGAGTGGGGGAAAGAACTGAACTTTGGGGGACACCGGCATTAGTGGAGAAGTTAGAAGACAGAGAGCCATCTACCATCACCCTCAGTGAGCGATCAGAGAGAAAACTGGATAACCAATTACTAAAAACAGTTGGCAAGCCATAAGATGCCAAACTCGATCAAAAGCCTTTGAGATGTCAAGGGCAACTGTTTGTGTTTCACCGAACCTTTCCATTGAATTAGTCCATAAATGGGTAACATAAGCCAGAATATCACCAGTGGATCGACACTGACAGAATCCATACTGGCGATCGTTGATCAGTTGGAAGGTTTCTAGGTAGTTTAAGAGTTGGCAGTTAATTGATCATTAAGTGCATTGCAGGCTCTCTCAACAAGATAACAAATAAAAACTTTCTCTCTCTATGTGTGTGAATTCCTTATGCACTTCTGTTGCAGTCCTTAGCCATAAAATTTGAGTAAATGATTTGGTTTATGTTGTAATCAAATCAGCAATCCCTCTGCTCAGGAATTGTAGAGAATTCCTGTTCTAGCTTGGGTCTGCAAAGGACACTGTCATCTTACACATACTTTCCTATTGAGGGTTGATGACTCTCCTATATTCACACATAAGGGGAATGCCATTTTTTCTTATCGAATATAAATCAAAAACTTTTAAATGTTTGCTGTTTATGATTAGCCTAACTAACTAATCGAGCCTTACCTAATAGAGAAGATATGTCCAAAGTTTTTAAATTTTTTTTGTAAATTTATAAATTTATATAGATAAATTTAAAGATATACATCGATGAGCCAAAACATTGTGGCCAGCGAGTCGTTAAGCAAATCAAAGAAACTGCAGGTGAACTACAGCGTGTGTGTGCGGGTCAGGACACTGTATAAAAAAACACCTGATACTGAGGCGCCTCCGTAGCCAGGTGGGAAGGAGCAGCAGTGCGTAGCACACGCTTCTTGATTAGATCGGAGTTCGAGCCTGTCACCACCAAATACGGAGGATGCGGAAAGGTCAGGGAATGACCACCGCATATCCCCAGAGTAATATGGCCTTAGTTGCTAATGCTCCTAAAAAACAGTAGCCAGGTGGGAAGGAGCAGCAGTGCGTAGCACACGTTTCTTGATTAGACTGGGGTTCGAGCCCGTCACCACCAAATACAGAGGATGCGGAAAGGTCAGGGAATGACCACCGCATATCCCGGAGCAATATGGCCTTAGTTGCTAATGCTCCTAAAAAAAAAAAAAAAAAAACCTGATACTGAGCTCCTTTAATCAGTGTTACTCTTGTTCTTCAGATGGGAAAGGCAGCTGACTTGAACGAGTTTGACAAAGGCCAAATTGTAATGGCCAGACGACTGGGGCAGAGCATATCCGAAACGGCACAGCTGGTGGGGTGCTCATGGTCAGCCGTGGTTAGTACCTACAGAAAGTGATCCAAGGATGGAGAACCCACAAACCGCCGGCAAGGTGTTGGACGACCAGTAGATTGAACCCTGCTGAAAATGGGGCTACGTAGCTGCAGGCCACTCTGAGTGCCCATGATAACCACGGTTCATCAGTGACAGCGCCTATAATGGGCACGCGAGCATCAAAATTGGATCTTGAGTGATTGGAAGAAGGTCATCTGATCCGATGATCACGTTTCCTGTTGCACCATGTGGACCGTCAGGTATGTGTGCGACGTTTACCTGGGGAAGCGATGGCTTGGATGCACCGTGGGACAAAAACAGCAGGTGTCATGCTTTGGGCGATGTTCTGCTAGGATACCCTGGGTCAAATCATCCATGTGTCGGGCACTCTGACATCTACCACACACCTAATCATCATTGCTGACCAGGTACACCCTTTCATGGCAATGGTCTTCCCCTCTGGCAGTGCTGTCTTTCAGCAGAATAATGCATCATGCCACACCACCCAGATTGTTCGAGACTGGTTCACGGAACATGAGGATGACTTCCAGCTATTGCCCTGATCTCCAAATTTCCCAGACATCGATCCCATTGAACATCTGTGGTTTGTGTTGGAACAGCAGCTCTAATCTGTGGTGTCTCAACCACAGACCTTACAGGAGTTAAAGGATCTGCTGGTTGCATATTGGTACCAGATACCACAAGACACATTTAGAAATCTTGTAACGTCCATGCCTTGCAGGGTACGAGCTGTTTTGGCTGCACGTGGAGGACCATCATATTCGGTAGGTGGTCATAATGTTTTGGTTCATCGGTGTATATATAAATGCATTTTTATAATCATTCTATACACTTTGGTTAACTTGTTTTGATTTATTGTTTTTAGCTGTTTATGTATTTGAATATGGAAATCTAGTGTAGGATACTACAGTTTTTTTTTTTTTTTTTGTTTTTTTTTATTTAAATGTTTTAATTGTTGGACTTGGCATACCATGGTCTTAGTTGCCCCATACGCTGCAATTACTCAAAGCATCCACCCACACTTATACTGAAAATAATTCATCACTGAAGTATGAATTAGATTTTTTTTTGTTTTTATTTTGGAACAGGTCTTGACAATGAAAATATAGCATTCCCTATTTAACCAATTATAGTAATAATAACTTTCGACAAAACTTCTCTCCAGTTATGTGCTGTATTTTTTTTTTTTTTTTTTTTGTTACAATACAGGACTGAAATTGTTGGCTAGTGCAGAAAGAGGCTAGTGCAGACTTCAGGAACATCACTTATTGACGGATGTGGAAAATTATCCTGTGCAAATTTTAAAATGCAGTAGCTAATTTAATGCATAAAATATTTTAAATAACTAAGATATCTTTTGCAACAATAAGCACACTTTTCATTACACTTCTTTTGTTAGCAGTTGTATCATTATTTGTTTAAAAAACTTTTTCAATCTAAGGCGGCTGAAGATTTATCAAAAACACAAACATAACAATAATTTAATTTAGTTTGCATGAAATAACTTGATGAATTACTTTTTTTTCTAAGAGTAAATTTTTAAACTGAACTGAATTATTTTTCAGCCAGTTCACTCAGTCTAGTTAGTGTTAAGAAGTAATTTGTCCATCTGTTGGTATTTCCTATTGTGAATATTATGTTTGTAAAGTTTAGCAAAATATTTACGGGGTGAGATTTTTATACTCCATGACCATATTGATCAGAGGAGTTTGTAGTTAGCCTCTTTTATGGTAGTATTGAATATAATAGTACTATTATGCCTCAGATCTGCATCTACAATATGATGAGATGGCCTTGTTAATCAGATTTGCCATGCAGAGACTGAGCACAGCCCATGGGGTAATATTTTTCTCAGTATGATTTATAGAAGAGAAGCTTTACAGGAATGGAATTTACTGAAATAGGAAGGATGCACAAATATTTGCTGATGATAAGCAAGCAGTTTTAGGTGGGTCACAATGTACACACAGACTAACAGGCCACAAGCACAGGTGAAAGTGATTCTTGCATGATAGGGACCATAATGCTGTGGTTCTCAAAGCATAATCAAGTACAGCAGTTAGAGTTACTAAGAACAACCACAGGCACCTGCATACTTGTTTGTACATTAATGTTAGGGGTATAATTAAGAAGTTTGATGAATTAGGAGTACTGCTTAAATCATCAAATGCAGAAATTGCAGGGGAAAAAATTATAAAATGAGAGTAGGATTATATTATAGGACAAATTACTGTGATGAGGATAACAAACTACTATATGAACAAATAGAGTGAGCCAGAAATTAGTAATTTTAATTTCCAGGTATTAGCATTAGCCGTATAATGCAAGGAATCCACAGCGCTCTTCTGCACTGAGGGAAAGGGGGAAAAAAGGAGATAAGAAAATACAAATGATCCACTTTCCTTCTCATTAGATAACTATCTGGTTCACCTTTGGATTTCTTCAAACTGTCAGGCTTGTGGAGGGAACTTGTTCCAACAATCAACACCAATCACATTCTCATAGTAGCAGAAATTCATTTATTGGATGACTGCTTTTTTACAGTAGCTTTGTTAGAGAGGTGCAAGAGAAAGCACTGCTCTTAATCTGATTATCAGCAGTGACTTTATGCATTAGAAATCTCCAAATAAAGGAACCACCAATTTTGATTTTTTGAAGCAGCAGTTGTTGTGAACCTCTCTACACACAAGGAGTAACAGTCAGTTTGGAGGCTATAGAGTAAATGGAGGATAAACACAGTTAACACAGTTTTTGATCATCCATGTGGGGATTCCTCATATGTGGAATATTAGCTGTAGATGATATCCCCTCTAGGCTATTCTAAATTGGGGTCTTCAGTGCGAATTTAATTCATGAGTAACCAAGACAGCATTCCTGGAGGAGCAATCACTGCAAATTGTTAAGAATAAGCAGATTCTCTCTAACTTGAGACTGGAATAATGAGGAACTAGTGTTGGGGTATTCCGCAGAACAGCAGGAAAACTATCCAGCAACACTTATCCCAAATTGGTGGAGTAGCGATCATGTCAACAGCTGTACAGTGAAAATGAGTCATGTAATCTCAATTAGCATATGAAGAATTCCCTGGGCTAAAGCCTGTTATGTGATTTGGTTCTGTGTGGGACTTCTAGTTGAGATTTCCAATTGCCCCACTTGAGCAACCAGAACTTTGCAGCAAAGAGGTGCTTAATTGTAGAGGGAGCCAGGTGTCCAAATTTCAGCTGCATAGAGAAGAGGTGGGTTGATTATGGTTCTGATATGTCTTCTGACTATTGTAGGGCCTTTGACGTAAAAGAGATTCTTGCTTGGCCATCCACCTATGACTCGTTACACATGGGATGAGATTCTCAGGATGCTGATGGAACTGAAACTTTGGACCAGATGTTCCTCTGAGATCTCTGTGGATGTTTTCTATGCTTGGGAAAACAATTGATGCAGATGACCTGAGAAAGAAGACAACAGTTTTTATCAGTTTGATAAGAAGGCCAAATTGTCTAAGGTAAGAAACAATTTTTTCGAGACACTTGAAATTTATTATAGCAGTTGTTTGAGTAAGATCCATGTTTGGAATGATTGGGGTGAGAATCTTTAAATCATCAGCATAACTGAAGAGTTCATGGCTGTACCAAATCAGTAGTGCAATGATTGCTGTGAATAGTAGCTCAGAAATAATTCCTTCTTAAAGGATCATCCCCAGTGCCAATAATCCTAGTAAATACTTTTCTATTCACAATAAGCTGGATGGCTCTGAGTGCCAAGTAATAGTTCCCAAGCAATTTTCATAGTGCAATTTACTGGTGCCTTTCTAGTGTGAATATTAGCTTTTTCTTTGCCTTTTCTCCACTTGCAATTACTGCTACTGCACTAGCCAAGTACTATTGTCTTACTCTTGTTACTTGTTGGCATCTCTCCTTCCTCCACTTGGCTGGGTTGTTGGAAACCTGGGTGGAAAGAGCCCCAGGGCTAAAATGAGCAAAATGTGGAATTCAACAACTATCTTCCAATTGACTTAATGCTCATAATATCATAAATTAAAACAGACCATGACACATTACAGTTTAAAAGATTGTGTACTCTCACAGAGTAACAGGAATGCCTCTCTTTCCTTCTTTAACTTTTTATCAAATAAAGGTATAATTACTTTGACTGTTTCTCATATAGAAATGTTTAGAGAATGTAGCAGATTCACCAAAAATGATGGAAAGGCTTAGATCTGATGATTTATTAATTGAAACTGCAAGTCATAAGCATTCTGAGACCGCTGAAACTCTCAATCTTTGTTGATATGCCAGTGCAAGTTACTCCATATGCCATGTTAAATGTCTCCAAAGAGATAATTGTAGACTGGAACTTGAACGACAGTTACTTGTTTGTTATTTGGTTTTTAGGAACATTAGCAACTAAGGCCATATTGCTCAGGGATATGCGGTGGTCATTCCCTGACCTTTCCACATCCTCCGTATTTGGTGGTGATGGGCTCGAACCCAGGTCTAATCAAGAAGTGTGTGCTACGCACTGCTACTCCTTCCCACCTGGCTACCGAGGCGCCCAATGACAGTTACAGAAGATGAACTGGTCCAAGAGTTGAAAGAACAAAAACTCACTCAACCTAAGTGAATTTTGATTAGAAAGATGGTAACCATCTCCCCATATGAAACATCATCCTTATGTTTGGTATGCCAAATTTATCTTTCACTGTTAAAGCTGGTTATGTGAACGGCTGTATAAGGCCTTATGATCCTAATTCTATCAGATGATATAAGTGGCAAAAATTTGGTCACTCTTAAGTGCAATGTGACCTAACTCTTGGTCTAAATCCCCGTACACAAATGAACTGTGATGCTGAAACACCACATTGTCCGAACTGTAAAGGCAATACCTGGAAACTGGAAAATAGGTATAAAAGATTAAAAATATAAGCGGAAGAATATTACCTGTCATGAGCCAGAGAAGCAGATTATGTTCTTTATACCAAAACATACCGATGCAGCAGCAAAAAAAGAAAGACCAGTCAGTATCAGCACAAACTGATTTTTCAGTTGCAGATTGGGCTTGGATAGTACTCTCATCCTTACAGCAGTTTCCTATAGAACAAAGTGTTATAGATTGTGTCAAGGGCATTCCAATTATGGTTCCTCTGACTGCACCCCATACTCCAACAGAAACTGTAAAAAAAAAAAAAAAAAAAAAAAAAAAATCAGCCCCAACTCAGCCAAGTTTATCAAACATGGATATAGACAATGGTGTCATCCAGGATGAACCAATCTTTGATCTACATACAGATGATGACATGACACTGAATGTCTCACCTTCCCAAAAAAGGACAAAATTAAATTAGACTACATAAACAAACTGCACCTAAAAAAAAAAAAAACAGACTGAATCATACCCATTTTTTAAAAACAAATAATGATTGTATTGTAGAATGGAACAGTAGAGGAATATGCAGCAGTAGTAAATGATATATCTGACTTAATCAAACGGTAAGTATATGTCTAAAAAAAACTATCTTATCTCCACAGGCAATTCCAACAATCAAGAACTATTTATGAACAAAAAAGAAATAACATGACTGATGTGTGTATAGAGGCACAAGCATTCTTGTGTACTCCAGAATTCTCAACAAATACATTCCCCTATAGACCCCTTTAGAAGATGTAGCAATACTTGTCTCCTTGGAATTTATGTTAGTTTGCACATCTTTCCAAATTAGACATGCAAATAAAGTAAAGCTGTAAATATGCTAATTACTGTACAACTAGATACCATTCCACAGCAAATACTTATTCTTGATGCAGACCAACTGCATGGATGGAAGATAATTCACACCAAGATGACCAAATTTTGGAACTATTCATTGACAAGAAGGTGGATACAGAGAAACCATACTTTCCAAAGAAGGGGAAAGGTGTTTAGGAAACATCTAAACTTGGCTGAAAGGTAAATTTGAGCAATGTAAACATTCAGTCATCTCGAAAACAAAACAAATTGAGGGTTCCACTAGACCCGTTGACTGATATCTGAGATCTCCTCTCACAATATGACCCTATCACCTTCTGCCTACAGGAAGACCTATAACTGTTTTCCTGTGGAAATACATAATTCATCAGCAAGATTTTTTGCACACAACCGAAGCAATCTGGCATGTGGGGGGGGGGGTTAATGTGATAATCAACTGTCAGATACCCCCAAACCAATCCCACCAAGAACAAACTTTGAAGCAGTTGTAGCTCAAGTCAGCATTAAATTTTACTATAGCGTTAATTTTTATTATAGTCACACCATACTTGTGCTCCCCCACAGCCAAAATATAAGCTATGCCAATCTAGAAGAAATAGTGGTACAACTCCCTCAACCACTACTGCATCCTTACTAGAGGCTTCAACAGTCACCATCTGCTCTGGGGAAATCAAAATCTGGATGAATGTTGACATATTATTGAAAAATTACTTGACCAACACAATCTGATATTCCTCAATAATGGAGCGCCCACATATACGCATCATTCTGCGGGATCTATGCTCACTAACCATATGTCTTTTATTTGGATAGACTTATACCCAATGGATTCATAACAGTCCATTGGGTAGGGATCAATACCCTGTGGTATGCCACATAATACAAGAACATTCTCCACTTTTCAAACTGAATTTCCAAATAAAACTTTTCCAAGGCTAAATGGGACATATACAAGCAGATAGCAATACTGGAAGAAAAACAGGTACAGCAAACATCCATAAACTTGGCTATAGAATATACATCTAACCAAATACTACAGGCAGTGGACCCAGCGATTTCAAAAAAAAAATCCACAAAAATATCAGTATGCTCAAAGTTGTGGTAGAATAATGAACGCAGTGCAGCTGAAAGAGAACAGAGCATGGAACATTTTCAGACGTTCCCAATTACTGCAAATATCATCTGCTTAAAACAGGCTTGAACTAAAGCAAAGCGTATTAAGCAGACCAGCAAAAGGAAAACCTGGAGGGGTTTCACTTCTGCAGTTACAAGAACCACAAAATGCAAATGATATGTACCAAAATACAATGTATGTACTCAAAACAGACACACATTAGCCTTCCCATGCTTACAGTTAATGGTTGTGATGTTACCAAACCAGAGGAAATTGCAAATACTTCAGACAGATTATTCGTGGAAAGTTCAGCTACAACATCTTACTCATCTCATTTTCAGGCAAAAAACATTTGATCAACTTAAAATCAGCATCTAGTGCTGCATACAATTTCTCCTTCACAATGTCAGAATTGCACCATGCTCTAGCCTCCACCAAACTCAATACAGCTGGTCCAGATGGAATGCATTATATAATAATAGCACAATTTACTGAACCAGCTAGCCCTAAGATACGGTTACTCCTGTACAAAAGAATATTCAAAGAAAATACTCTCCCAGACAATGGCATCATGCTTATGTTTTGGCATTTCCCAAACCAGGAAAAGATTCTACAGATCTGCAACATTACTTACCCATTGCACTCACCAGCTGTATGAGCATGGTCATGGGGAAAAAAAAATGATCAGTGCCCATTTGGTTCCTAGTTCAAAATGACATCCTTAACCCAGTGCAGTGTGCTTCCATGAAGGCTGATCCATTTTTGACCTGTTGATAAGGGCAAAAATAAACATTCATGATATCATTGTATGAGAAGAACACTTGGTCATAGAAAAAGCCTTTGATACAGCTTGGAGATATGAAATAATGCGAAATGTATGCTATCTAGGACTATTCAGCCATCTGCACAGTTTATCAGAAATTTCCTACAGCGCCATTCACTTCAAGTTTGAGTCCACAACCAGTTACCTTCAAATTTTATCCAGAAGGTGTCCCACAAGTTTCAGTACTAAGTGCCATACTATGTAATGTAGAAATGAAATTGTGAACCCACCACAAACAGTGTCCACTACCTGGTATGCCAATTACTTCAATATCTTCTGCCATTGATATTGACATTTGTTAAAAGAAATATCCATGTTCTTCTGTATTAATGTGTATTATTAATGTATAATTGTGCATATTCCATGGAATGAATGGTTCAAGAGTAAGAGAATGTTTTTATGCATCATAGTGTGCATGTGTAGGTTTTTTTTTTTTTTGAGTGTATGTATTTGATCTGTGAATGGTTGTATGAATAACAGTTGTGTGTATGACAACCTCTGGAAACACTATTGCATCTGGATTACCAGACATGATTGGGGGGAGCCCTTATCTGGGTGTTTCCTTTTTGAAGTATGTAAGATTCTTGATTGATAGTATATAGCAGTCTGTGTCTTTTGCAGCCTCTCTCATGTCTGCATTGTCAGACATGATGGAAAGCTCCTGCTTGTGCATTTTATACTGTAGTGTGTGTGTGTGTGTAAGAACTATGAATTGCAGATTGAGAGCTTGCTAAATGTTATAAAACATATACATAAATTTTGAAAAATGATTTTCCTTTCTGAAGTTGACAGGGCTTTTCGACTGTATGTCGCGATTGCAGGAATGAAAATTACAGAGTATGTGTTAGCATGAATCTTAAATAGAGATTATTTGTTGTAAATGACCATGAATCAGAGATTAGATATGGACAGCAAACGTTAATAGAATTCTCATGTAATTTAATTTTGGTGGTTTCTGTAATTAATAGTCTCATATAATTACATTGGACACTAAATATTTCGGCCTCATTGAATAAAAAAGTTGAATATTTTTCATTAACAGCATGGAGGCTAATTTTGACGCTGCTGAACAAGAAGAATTACATTGGACACTAAATATTTCAGCCTCATTGAATAAAAAAGTTGAATATTTTTCGTTAACAGCATGGAGGCTAATTCTGACGCTGCTGAACAAGAAGTGCGAACTGAGGACATATACTGTTTAACCCTAAAATTCAGTGGAAACTGCATCAATCTTTGGTAAGATGAGTTGCAATCACCACAAGAAACATTGTATACCAGGTCATTTAATTGTGTTATGAAAGAGGAAAGGACTGAGTGATTGTTCAGTATAGCATGTGATTTCCATATTGGTCTGGCCACGATCTTAAGTTCGGTATCTTTAAAGAATATGTTAAGCTGTTTGTGCCACTGTTCAACATATGGGACAGAAATATTGTTTTTTGATGTTACTGTTGTTGGTTGGTGTAGTTTTTTGTATCCTCCTTAGCTTGTACACTAATTCGGGGTATTGTAGGAAGGGGATAACCCGTGTGTGTGTGTGTGTGTGTGTGTGTGTGTGTGTGTAAGAATCTGCTTGTTAATATCTGTATTTCTGAGTCTAAAGCAGATTCCATCAATGAATATTTATAGGCATTGATAAATGGATTAAAGATAATAGACCTTTTGTAGGTGATCGGGTGATAGCTGTTATAATGCAGAAGCATACTGCCGGTGTTTGTTGATTTACGATAGATGTTAAATTAGATTTTGAGTCCCGTGAAATTTAGAAAATTTAATGACTTAGTATCCGCATTTTCCCTTTAAAATTGTGTCTAGAATGAATGTTATTAAACAAATGTAAAATGTCTTGGATAGTGCTACTATAAGTAATAACAAGAACATCGTCTAAATACCTCCCATAGTATGTGATATGGGGTAGAAAAGGCATCAAATGTATAAGCTCAATTGTTGGAGGTAGGCCTCCGAAATTAAGCCGCTTAGACACCCATTGGCAAACCAAAAATTTGTTTATATACGTGGTCTTGAAAGGATGTTCAAGATGTAACAAATCTCAATGATATTTTTACACCTCGAATACTATGGCACATAATTAAATTATTTAAGTATATTAATGGCCTGTTTTATTTTGTCAGCCCATTTATTTTCAAGATATTTTCCTAGGGGTTCCATGATCTCAAAAATGTTAAACCACTGCTGTACGCCACAATGCCCTTTGTTTTGCACTAGGGGCATACCATACATTTCAGTTCAGAGCTTATATGCTTGCATCTACACAGACAAATGCTTTTTGATAAACTATACTGGTATTTGTTTAACTCAAAGGGCAACCAAACAACCCAACTTGGAATGGACATTTTGTCATCTAAATGGGAAAACCTTTATAGAACTTACCCATCAACAGGGATACATCTTTTTTTTTACTTCTCACTGACTGGCAACTTTACTTTGATAAGATACAGTCTACTGCCTCTTGTACAGTCCAACCTTGAACATATCATATACCACTGTGCTACACTTTCATTCACAGTGTGGAGAAAACACCTTTTAACCCAACAGAATATACTACAAATTCATTCTGTATTGAGAACTCACTACAGCATAGATCTACATGGATGGATCTGGAATACTCTAAGTGAAATCAGAAGAAACAAGTTCTATTTTCTTGGATTCCTGGTCACATTGTAATTGCTGGATATAAACATGCTGACCTAGCTGCCAAAACTGCAACAGAACCTATAGACCAATCTTTTAGTACACCAGTCTCAGACTACAAGTTCTTTATTAGGAGGAAAGGCAACACATCTGGCAGAGTCAAGTTGATAACAAGCTGCTCCGTATAACAAATTGATATCCAACCATAGAAATCTGGTATATGCGATAACAGACACAAAGGTTGTTTTAGCCTGACTACAAATAGGCCACAGACACCTAACACTTATCTCCTTAATCCACCAAAGTGCACAAACTGCAACACCCAACTTACTGTCCAGCATGTATTCACAGATTGCCCTATATATAGTAGTGACCAACAAACTGTGTTTGCCTCATTTCCCACAATGAACATCTCTTTCGGTATTTCTGACCTCCTAATAGATATGCCACACATGGCCAAAATTTTTACATTCCTCAAATGGAAAAAAAACTACAGTGCAGTATTATAGTATTACATAGTATATAGTTACATAATTACAGTACATAATTACAATGAATTATGGCCTTGTTGCCCTTGTGCTGTAAAGCTCATAAACAAGGCCCAGAATGCCAAGCAATAGTGACAAGCGATTTTCTCTGCAATATATAGAGTGCTATTTCCAAGTGATCTTTCTAGTGACTTTTTCTTTTTCACTCACTTCAAGTGATTCTTTACTTAAAGCATTGAAGTAGAAACTCAGAAAGGAAATATATATACTACAACCGCTTGATCACTGGTGGCGCCACTCCTACAAATACTACAACAGCTTGATCACTGGTGGCACCGCTCCTGCCTCTGTGTGGCAGGGCCAGTAACCTGGGAGAAGGGAGTAACTCTCCCAGGGCTAAAAGGAGCAATGATGGATTTAAATAATTTTCCACCTTTAGAGCAATCAAGCTCAAGGTTAGACATACCCAATGAAAATGATGCCAACAAACCCAAAAGGCTTCAAAGAGAAGCACAGTGCCCTAACCTACTGAACTTTCTGGTGATACACTCTCTGTCATCTCAGCCTGTGGGCAAGTGATCACCATTTATGATCCAAATATTTCAAATCTATTGCAGGATCACCAAAAATGGTGAAAAGATTACAATCTGGAGACCTCCGGATGGCTATTAAATACAAAGACATTTGATGTGGTGCCAGTATCTATTACTCCCCACGATACCTTAAATTCATCGAAAGGTGTGATCACAGAGTGGGATCTACTTGCAGTGATTGAGGAGGAACTAGTTCAGGAATTTAGTAACCAAAAGGTGATAGGTGCGAAACGTATAATGATTAAAAAAGATGGAAATCTGGTTCGAACTCGATCCATCATTTTAACTTTCAGCACTCCTGACTTACCATCCACAGTAAAAGTTGGCTATTTAAACTGCCTAATTCGGCTGTACATCCCGAATCCTCTTCGCTGTTTTAAATGCCAGAAATATGGCCACTCTCAGCAGGCATGCATAGGGAATGCCATCTGTCCTCATGGTTCTAAGGATCATACCAGACATTGCTTAGCCTCGACTCCCGTGTGTCCCAACTGCAAAGGCAGCCACCCTGCTTTTTCTAAATCATGTGATATGTAGAAAACCAGAAAGAAAATTGAAAGATACAAAATAGAACACAGTCACATATCCTGAAGCACGTAGACAAATAATGTTGACCATGCTTAGTCTATCCTGTGCATCTTGCACCAGATTGCTCCTTTCAATTTCAGGCAGTTTCACTCAGCTCATGCTACTCTGAACTCGAGTATAGAGTGCCTGTAAAATCTATACTGACAGATCGAAAACCTGCCAGTACAGTAAGTGCTGCTGCAGTTTTTCCTTCATTTATTTCTGCAGTCTCACTACCATTAGCTGCAGCGTTTTCACTGTTGAATTATATGCTATCAAGTTAGCACTTAGTAAAATTATTGAGCTATCCATCTCACCTGCCATAATTTACACAGACTCCTTCAGTGCTGTGTTTGCCATAAGGAAGAATTTCTCATGTTCCCATCCTATCTTGAAATGCATGTCCAATACGTCAATCAGTTTTTGCTGGATCCCTGGCATTCCAGGAAATGAAAGTGCTGACATTGCCACTAAACATTCTTAACCCACTGCCTCGTGACATCCTCAGGTTCCTTACAGCGACTATAATCCTATAATTTGCAAAGCATGCTGCGACAGCTGGTCACAGATCTGGAAAAGTAACACCAACAATAAACTTTACCATATAAAGCAAGAACCAAAGCTGTGGCTCTGGCTTCTAATGAAACAGAAGACGAGAGGAAGTGGTATTGGCAAGACTTAGAATTGGACACACTCATCATTGGGAGAAAACCCACCTCACTGTTCCTCCTGTCACAGACTGCAATCTATCATTTTCTAGTTGATTGTCTCTTACATTCAACCATTTGGTCATACACTTTTCAGTCACTCTCCACATTGAACATCTTTCATGATTTATCTCGCTTCATAGGAAATGAAGCAAACATAGAAGAACTTTTGATGTTCCTAAAATATATTGACTTGTACAGGAGCATATAGTTTAATATCTATAGCTATATGTTGCCTGTATATAAACAATGAACAGACAATTTGGCCTCAGTAGCCCTTGTGTCGTTAAGTCCAATATCAGCAACAAGCTCATAAACAAACAAAACAGCAGCCTCACTTTCATCCAAAATATCCCATATGTGTTCACAAATTCACCTAATTGGCCTCCACATTCGCCTGACGTCACCTGTGAACAGGCAAATTTGAAGCCAATCAAGATGTGTGATATCTTTACTGTGTTCCTCAAACCATTTGTGCACAGTGCCAACCCGATGACTTGGTGTATTATCGTTTTGGAAGATCCTGTTTCTGTACAGAAAAAAATGGAACAACCTAAGAGCCGCAGATAGGCCTCACCAGTGAAATGTTGATCCATATGCATCAGGGGTTCTAGTCCTTGCCAGCAAAACACACCCCATATTAAGCAACCACTACTACCTGCCTGTATAGTGGGCAGCATGGACATGTATTGCCTGCACCACATGTGGTGTCCATCAGTGTGTTGCACCAAATATTTGGACTCATCCATGTTGAAACCACAGCATTCGCCATTGACAATGAAGTGGTGAGGAGATGGTTTCTCTTGGGTCATCTGCTGTGGAAGCCCCAAGGACAACATATCGTCATTTTGGGACGTTCTTGCATTCCCCATATTGTATTGCAGTGTTAACTGTTGCATAATGACCTGTTGAGCACATATAACACACTGCAACTTTACCACAAACATTCACCTTACATAATCCTTTATGGTTCTGTCGTCAGGAGGTTGTTTGGCCTATTTGACACCATCCGTTTTATGCCTAAGCCACGGTGGGCTGTGAGTAACCGACAAGACATACATGTTTCCAATATAGAAGCATCTGATTCGTTAGCTTTCACAGTCATGTCATTTTTGAAACTGTGATATCATTACTGTGTCCCATAACTGCTTCTTTATCACTTTGTCTTGCATGACCAGATGCAAATTGCCACTGCATGTGGTCATGCAAGCTATGTGTAGTCTGTTATAGTTGGGATGGTCATAATTCAGTGATCACTGAGGTATATATACACCTAAGAATGTGCATCCCTAATTTTAACAGTTTATTAAAAAAAAAAATACTACTAATAATAATAATAATGTTTCCCTACTGTGCAGCCTTCTTCAAAAAGTTGGGTCTGTGAGTGCTGCTGGCTTTATATTATTGTCTATTTTACCTTTCCAATCTCACCACCCCAATATAAATATATACTATGTATTAATTAAGTACTAATTAAGTCATCAAGGGACTTAGAGGGGAACAGGTATTCTGTGTGTTATGAGATGCTCAGTCTAAAAAACTGATGGATCCAATATCTTTCTATTACAGAAGATTTAGGAGAGGTCCGGTTGGCCTGCCTCCCTAAAATCCACTCGCACACCTTCTTGATGGTAAATCCTGTTACGTCACTTAGGTGGCAACGAACGTGTAGAGTGGTTCTCTTCAAGACACCTGGTCAGTATGAAGAGGAAAAGACCAAACCCTCCAGCATATGACAGCATGACGAAACAAATGGCCCTCAGTCCCCAGCAGCTTTCACTCCCCCTCTTACGGCAGCGTGAGGATCAGAGTGGAAGCAGAGGGTGCTAAGAATCTCTAGGTATGAACAGGTTGCTGTGCATAGAAACTGAACTTGGCCTATTACAACTTAAAATCACTCATTGGTGAAGACAGGATATTAGAGCTGGAAAAGGAATTAGAAAATGTGAATTGGAATATCATCGATTTGGCTGAAACAAGAAGAAGAAATGAATCATTTATAAGTTTATCAAGTGGAAATCTGCTGTACACCAATGGAAACAGTGAAAGGAGTGAAGGTGGAGTTGGCTTTCCATAAAGATATAAAAAACAACATTTTGGAATTCAAAAGTACATCACTAAGGATGTCAAGACTAATACTCAAGATTTCTAAGAGGTACAGGCTAAAGGTTATAATGATTTATGCACCAACATTGAGCCATGATGATGAAGAGGTTGAGAAATGTACACTGAAATTGAGCGTCTTCTAGATGAGCAGAAAACCCACTACACTATTATTATGGGGGACTTCAATGCTAAGGTTGGAAAAAGACAAAACAGCGCAGAAAGGGGAAATATAGGAAATTTTGGAATTGGTGAAAGAAATGAAAGAGGTGAAAGACTTGTGGAATTTGCAGAATCTCAAGGATTGTCAGTATTGAACACTTTTTTCAAGAAAAGGATGAACAGAAAGTGGACAAATTCTTGGATGATATGGTTGGGTAAAATGCGTAGTGGGTTTTTTTTTTTTTCTTTTGCTGATGCTATATAAGCTTGCTTTCTTGCATCGTTTGTCATTTCTTGCTACTACTATAATTAGGGAATTAGCTGAATAAAGTACAAATAGTTGAACTCTACTTAACCTGTATTCAGTCTGCGAGCCAGTGAAACTGCCTTTAATTGGGTGTTAAGGATACTAGTAAACGAAGATTGAGTACTTCCTTGAAATCACCTATCTCCTGTAATAAATACCATTTCCTCTTGAACCAAGTTAACCTAATTCTGCAAGTAACTATCAGCTTATGAAAAGAATAAGATTAGCATCATTCCACTTTGTATATGTCATGCTGAACGTCTTTGTAAAATGCTAGTGGAGCTTGAATATTTTGATGAGTATCTCATTAAGTAATATTCCGGGAAAACTTCTTCAGCAGTAGTGCTACTAAAACATAAGTTTTCAAGAAATCTATTATACAAATTATACTCAAAACGTTTAAGATAACCTTTTAATTGTTAGGCAAAAAAAGGGCAGAAATAGTATATGCCATCAGCATCTTTGAAACTTTCAGATTATCTTATAATATATATTCCTGGATTTCAGTCTGTACTTCGGAAATCCATGAAAAAGATACAGAAGGGTACAGTAACTTGTTCTGAAGCAGCAAAAAATAAATTTTTTAAGATGATGCTCGTAGAACTTAATATCAGACTGTTTTTTATGGCCTTAGTTCCTATGAGCATCATAGGCAGTTCGCAATATACAATCAGTTACAACTGGTTGAGGATTATCTCACCTGCTCTAGTTAAATTGGATCACTAAACATTATTAAGAATTGTTAATGCTTGTAATTACTTTCCATCAGAATATTTATTAGCCAATTCTTATAAAATGGTCTGCAAAATCATATTAGTTTGGTGAATGAAAGAATGATTTTTTTTTTAATGTCATTATGTAATTTAGGAAGGTATTCCTGATGATGGTGATGATTTTGGTGCCTTTAGAGCCAGAGTTTCTGAGTTAACAAAAGATGTAGTGTTTCTGATTGGATCATCAAACTGTTTTCACCAGGTAACATTAAGTTATTCTATTAACTTTAACTAACTTAAAAATGCAGAACTTTCATTTAAGGTTATTGATTTATTATTTTGAACTTTATCTGGCTAAGGTAAAGAAAGCCTGCACGAGAAGCATGCAAAAGTTCGATGAAATTTATCGGTAAAAGTACTTTGCCATAACAACATTTGTATTGTTGCTCGCTTGGTAAACAGACGGTGGTTATTTATCGGTCTGGAATAGAAGTTGAATCCCACGGGAGCTCGAAACCCTCAGGAAATGGGGGGGGGTAACCTGACCGTTTTTCTTTAGAATCACTAATTGAATCATGAAGAGAGTCATATTGTAAGTTCTGGCATCATAAAAAATGTTCATAGCGTAGTTTCACCAGTAAACTTTTTCAAAGTTTGCCGTGCTTCTCGTGTGGGCTTCCTTTGCCTCTTTTTTTTTTTTTTTTTTTTCCCCAATAAACAATTTATCCACTAGTCCACCAGTGATTCTAAAGTAAAAAGGTCAGGTTACCCCCTCCACTTTGGGAGGGGTTCAATCTCCCATGGGATTCAATCCTGACCGATAACACCCACTGTATGTTTACTGGGAGAGCAACAATACAAATGCCGTTACGGCAAAGTACTTTTACCAGTAAATTTCATTGAACTTTTGCGTGCTTTTGGTGCAGGCTTTCTTTACCTTCGCCCTTTATTTTTATATAAAGAATTTTATTTTATAAAATTCTTTATATAAAAATATATTATATAAAATATATATTTATATATAATATATTTTTTATATAAAATATATATAAAATAATACTTTATATAAAATATATATATAAAAATAATACTTTATATAAAATATATATTTTATATAAAGAATTTTATTTTATAAAATTCTTTATATAAAAATATATAAAGAGCGGAGAGGGAGAAGCGAAGTGTAAAGTCGACAGATTGTTGACTTTACACTTCGCTTCTCTCTCTCTCTCTCTCCGCTCAAAATTCAAAATTTGATTGCTCCATTTAGAACTATACTCCACGCATACATGTATACTGACTTAATTGATCACTCAAGTTATACATTAATATACAACACTATGGCTGAATGGTTAACAGGGTTAAAACAAGACTATACTAGAATTACATTGAAATATGCTCCCCAAAAATATCATATCCAATTTCTAAAACAATGTCTTTCTGAAAATTTAATACAGAAATTTGCTAAATTTCGGCTAGGTTTGAAAATCCAAGGAATACAAAAATTAGTTCTTACCACGTCAAGTAACATAGGTAACATAGTAAAACTAGCTTTAAAATCTCGATTTAATCAAAAAAAGATATATTTTAAACAGATTCAACGATATCGCAATATTTTTAGAAAACACCTAAACAGTATTGTTTGGAATACTCTAAAGCAAGCCATTCAATTAAAAATCGACGCCCAATCCTCCACATTAGAGAATAGACATAACCTAAAATTACAAGCCCTTAGGGGTTTCCCGCACAACAGAAGTCATCATTCGCCTCACAATCGTTTTGTAAATCAGAGCGCATATCTAAACACCAAAAACGCAGATAAAAATTCCCACACCTTTCTCAATAGAAATCTACCACATATTAATGACTTCCGGGTCAATTTAAACACTGGTTCACAAAACGACCCCAATCCATCAGATAATGTAAAGAACTTATCATCTGTTACACTAACTTCTCAGCAAATAGCCCTATTAAATAAAGGTTTAAATTATAATTTACTGCCGAGATTACCCCCCGCCCAAGAAACAAATGATTATTGATCTTGAGTTCGCTCTTAGAGATTTGCCTCAAAAAAAACGTATTAATCCAACAGACTAATCGAATCATAAACCAAACTATCCCCTCAATATCAAAACGACATAGAGAAGAAGCAAAAGCATTACACACACTTAGACAAAACTGAGATATCATTATTCAAAAGGCCGACAAAAGTGATACAGTAGTTATTCTCAATAAAGGAGACTATATAAATAAATTATACACCATCATTTCAGACACAACGACATACGAAGAGGTTGCACCATGAGAGTTCAACAGCTTAGTTAACAAATATAACAAAATGCTCACCACCTATAGGAAAGATGACCACATCACTATGGCCCAACTTAAACAAATTAAAGCCCGCACATACAATATCCCAACCTTATTCAGCCAAGTAAAATTACACAAAACAGGATACCCAATTCGTGCAATCATGTCATATAAGAATTCAGCTTTTGCTTCCTTAGCCATGTTCATCTACCCAATTCTAAAACCACTCTGAGAACTCCTAACATATAACATAAAAAACTACGATGCTTTATTCAGGAACCTCAAAGATCTCCATATCAAGGAGGATATGAAGTTATATTCACTGGATGTGACTTCACTATACGCTAATGTAAATATACCTTACGCCTTAGACACAGTCTGGGCCTACTTAAACGATGATAATATAAAAATTAATAACACCAGACTCCCCAAAGACAGAATATTCGAACTAACAAAACTATTAGTAAATGCAAATTACATTCTCTTTCAAGAAAAAATATACAGACAGATTTTTGGCATCCCAATGGGCCTAAACATCAGTGGACTCACTGCTGAACTATACTTAGACAAATTAGAAAAGATCCATCTTGATCCATTTATACCACAGATCACATATTACAGAAGATATCTGGATGACATCCTAATTATCACAGATCATTTGACCATAAACAATATTCTTCAGGTTTTTAATAACATCCATCAGAGATTAAAATTTGAATTAGAAATTGAAGCAGAAACCCACTCCATAAACTTCCTTAATTTTACTATACACAGATTAGGACAAAAACTAAATTTCAGCATATATAGAAAACCCACTAATAATGGGATGCTTTTGCATTTCCGCAGTTATCATCCCCAACCATACAAAAAATCGGTCATGCTGAACCAATTTCTTAACGCCTTTAAATATTCTTCCACCCAGATTTCTCTAACCACTGAAATAAATGAATTAACTAGAAGATTCTCAAATAGGGGTTACCCGCTAACCTATATAAACAAAGTCAAAACAATAGCCTGTGATAAAATAAATAACAACAACCTCGCAGCAAACATTGCACAACAATCTGACAAGACCAAAATACATTTCATCACAATTCCATATGTTGAGTACTGGTACAATAAACTTAATCAAATATGCAAGGGAACCGACATGAAAATCATAGCAAAACCCATGAACAAATTATACACATTCTTCAGAAATCGACCTTCAAACACCACATTCCAATCACAGCATGACCTCGTATACAGTATCCCATACAAAAATTGCGACGCTATCTATGTAGGATCTACCATGGGAGTGGCACTGCTTCGAGCAAAACAACACGAAGCTTCTGTGTGGGCAGGTCGTTCAAATGCATCTGAACTTTCGTTCCATGCAATAAATGAACGACATTCATTCAGCTTTAATGAAACAAAAATTATAAATATTCAACACAACTATCACAAACTACTTATTGCAGAAACCTTAGAGATGAAACTACATGGAACTTCAGTCAATATCCATAGGCCATTCCTATTGTCCGACGATTGGTCACTTATACGCATGTGTGAAGAACAAACACTACAACATAAGACAAAAGTTTCGGATTAATTGTGTTGCTCCGTTCCTGTGAACATGACGCCCGAAAAGTTCTAGTCCGACTTAAGGAATGTAGAGAATAACCCCCCCCCCCCATATCCAATTTTATTAGACCCCTAAATTAAATTCTAAAGTCCAGCTATAGGACCGAAAGAAATAATTGGTCCATATTTATTAAACAGTTTAGACCTCAAAATCTAATTTTATGCCAATCCAAGTAATGGTTTCCATGCTGCCAGAAGTATGGTGTCTGTAGACAGCAGTCATGAGCGCTCATTGTTCAGACCGCACGGTCTGAACACTACGGTTCTGACAGTGGGGAAGATGTCCCACCTGCTTTACAAAATAGATATCGCCATCCTCAAGGATTATTAGCGAGTTGGACTAGGAGAGTTAGAAAAGAAGCTTCCTATATCTAAAATAAAGGTAATCCCTGTTGATTTATAATTTATAAATATATACATTACAAAAATTACAAATTTACTTGCAGTGCAGTTTTGAAGGCTCTTCTTATCTGAAAAAGATTCCAGTTTTTCTTTGTGGCAATTTAAAATATTGTATGTACTCGTGTACATTGAGTTAAACGATATATAAATAACCTTCCACTACGAATATAACCTTTTAGCTGATATCTACATTTTTATATGCGGGAGAGTGGGGGTATCCGAGTCCCTGCAGTTACAAGGTTGCAAAAATACATAAAAAATATAATAGTATATATGTGCTTTGTTTCGACTTACTTACTGTAAACAATGCCCTCTACGTTGACAATTTTACTATATTCTGTCATTCATACAATATGAGGGTCATTGAAAGGTAACTACAAAAAATCATTGATCACTTATTTTCGACAAGAAGCTGTCATTTCTACGACATGTTCGTCAACTTCATAGGGTGCAGATCGTTATACCCTTCTTTGTCTCTATCGAGCCCTTGTCCATTCCAAACTCGATTAGGGGTATCAGGTTTATGGTTCTACTAGAGATAGTGTACTTCGGTGGTTAGATCCAATCTACCATCTGGATAGACACTGGAGCATTTCATACATCTCCCATCCAAAGCCTTTACATTGAAGGAAATGAACCATGTCTATCTCTCGACGTAAGCAGTTGTCATTACACTATGCTTCTAAATTGAAATCCCTGCCTGATCATCCCATGTGGGGCATCAGTTTTTGAGCTGCGATGGGAAAATCTCAACAACACCCGTCAGACTGCCACCAGATCTTTTGGTATTCAGATCAAAGGGCTGTTAAATGAACTACACATGATGGTAGACTGCGTTGCCCAGTCACCAAGGTAATTCCTTCCACCCTGGCATGTCATCTTCCAACTTGTGACTTCTCTCTTTTCTGGGGATGCCTTCCCTATCATCCCCATATTTCTGCCTGTCTCTCTAGCCATCAGTTTCCCCCCACACTACCTAACTAAACTGATCAAGTATGTCCCAAACTTAATGTGGCCTATTTAAATTCTACACATTGGTCCCACTGTGTAGAATTTAATCTCATCTTCGCTTTTTTGACTTCCAGCATTCACCTCCCCCCCCTTTTTTTTTTTTTCTTTTTAGCCTCTTGCCACTGAAATATTTGGAAACTAGGTGGCAGGGCCCACCAGACTACCAAAATAATCTATCAACCGGGTGTGCATGACCTGCCTCCTTGTGGCTAACTGTGGGCAACAGTGGGTCCCACTAAGGGCCCAACGGCTAAATGGGCAGTGAAACAACAGAACAGAACATTACACAACATAAATCCAACCCACTTTTAAATCTCTGGCCTCCGCAGAGTACTGTGCTTCATGAACAGAGTACATAATGTGGAGATGGGGGAACTCCTGGTGCTGTTAGACAGCTAATACACTTTACACACTTCACCGATTGCCAATATGGCTGCCATTCAGTGTTATATCACTCTGCATATTTTGTATCTAAAGATGAGTTTTATGTGTGAGAATTTCAAGATTTTTATTCCTACAGCAAGAGTTTTGGAAAGGGATTCCAGTGGTAAGACTTATTTTAGCATTTCTATTAGGCATTTGTGAGAATTTTCACATTAATACCTAACGCTATTATTAATAGGTCAGCACACCATGGCACCATTAGCATAGCATTAGGGAGTATAGCACTGGAACAACTCGTATTTATTCATGACCACTTCTTACATTTTGACTGGGAAGGAGCTTCCTCCCCAAGTATAAATTGGGCAGTGAAAGTGCCCCAACAGTTTTCTGTGACATTACTGTGCATCCTTGTGACTTACTATGTGTTTTAACTTTCACTCTTACACCCCACCATAAACTTAACATGGGAAATTCTCAATCTGTTAGTAATCCTGGGTATAACCTCCATGCCCAAGTACACGGTGAGTGACCACCCAGGTGTGAACCAACGTAAGCAGCAGTCAAGGTGTGGCGCCCACATGGAGCCCCCCCCCTGTTACCAGGCAGTACTAGGTGGTAGATGACTCCCATCAACCGGTTCAATACCACCACTTTGCTTATTGGAGGCTTGAAGTGGTGGAACCCATGTTTAGTCTCTAGAGCTAAGTTCCGGTCAACCCTTCCCTATCTTTTCCATCATGCAGTATGATTGATGACTTTTGAGGTTATGATGAACATTGTGGCTGATCCAATATTCCTTACATTTCGAGGGTACAGCTCTAAATCGGTGTTCGCAGGCCGGCCACTAGTTAGTACACCTGACAGAACCTATTGGTAACTCTCTAGGAGGCTTCCGGATCAGCTAGTGTATAATCTTGCTACCTCTACTCTGCCAGATAGTGACTGTAGGGAGTCCGAGTAGTGTGTATGCGGGGAGCATTGTCGAGGCCACGTTATGTCAAGGATCTGAGTATATTCTTACCATGTGTACGCCATATCCAAAAATTTCGTTACTTTATACAGCATGTCCCACCCACTTTTTCTTACTATTGAACACACCATGAATTGTCAAACTAATAGAGCAGGCTTATCTGTGAAAAGATCTAAACCTCCCAAGCACTTCCTAATTCATTTCACAAAGATACATGGTCTCAATTCTAATCTCAACAATGTCCATTTCCACTTGCAGTCTCAGTTATCGGTTGATTCAATTACTGCTCATCTCAGATGCCCAAATTATTCGCTGTATAATTCCTTTCGCCTCAAATTGGTACTTGTGCATATGTCTGTTCTGATATTCCCTGTCAGAGACTTGGCAATTTGGAATCTCCTCTCTTTGACCTTCTCTGGCTTAAAATCTCTCTACCTCATTGTGTCAAATTCATCTGCTGTCTCTACCGTTCTTCCAACTGTTTCTCCTCCACTTTACTCCCAGTTATTTCAAGATTCTGTAGCTTACTGCTAGAGTTGAATACACCTCTGGCAATCCCCTTGCTGAATAACTCCTCATGTGTGAATGTCGATGCACAATATTCATTTAGTTTGTTAGCTACCTGAGCAGGATCATCAACAGTTGACCCATCAATATCAAGTGGACCAATCTGATTCATCCCCTTCCTTCTAGAGTTTACATAAGTAAAGAACTCTTTGCTGTTTTTCTTTGCATCCCTTGCCAAGGATTTCTCGTAATCTGCCTTTGCCTGCCTAACCTCCTTTGTAACTTGGTTGCATATCAACTTGTATCTATCATAGGCTTCTGTGTCATGTGTTAATTTGTATGTATCCCATGCATTTTTCTTCTCTGCCATATGCCTCATTAGTTCATCTGACATCCATTTTGGCCTAAACCTTGAACAGTATTTCTTAGTTGGTATGTAAAGCCTAGTAGCTTCCAAGATAAGTTCTTTGAATGCTTCCCATTTTGAATTTGCTGTTGGTAACATCATCAGTTGGTCCCACTGTATAGAATTTAAGTACTGTCTCAGTCCATCGTAGTCGCCTTTACGGAAGCAATAACCCTTCCCTTTACCCCTAATGGTAGTTACCTCTTTGAGTAAATCCCACTTCAGCACACTGTGATCACTGCCACCTAGTGGTTCGTTTATCTGCAGATTCTTAATGCATGAAGAATCACTGCTGATAATCAAATCAAGAGTATTACTCCCTCTAGTTGCCTCCCGAACATGCTGATGTAGAAAACAATCATCCAATAAATCCACAAAAGCCCTGCTAGCGTGTGAGTAACCAGCCCCCAAATTCCAGTCAATATCTGGGAAATTAAAATCTCCCATTATAAGACTCTCTGATTTACTGGCCCACTCTATTTCCCTGTACAGTTCCTTATTATACTCATCAGAGTCATTAGGCCTATAGCACACTCCTACTCTCAATTTTGATCTCCCAATGCTTATGTCACACCAAACGGACTCAACACTGCACTGTCCGCCGATGTCGACTGGCTTCACTTCCTTGGTTTTTATGTGTTTCTTAACTAATAGCATAACCCTTCCCCCCTTCCTATCCTGTCTATCCTTTCTGTAGACGTTGTACTCCCCAAATTGCAGTTCTGCATCCCTTATACGGTCAATAAGAACCAGCCAAGATACGGTCAATAACAAATAAGAAAGGAAGATGAGAAACGTCGGTATAGTTATTGAGACTGGAACAAAGGAGGATATCCAAAATATATGAGCAAGAAGAAGAATCCCATCAACATTGAGCTTTCTGAAACAATTCAAGGCCTTATTCACCTCAGTCAGATCATCCGTAGGTGCCTAATCTCCAGACGTTGCAATTTGCAAAAATTAAGCCTTTCTTAAAAGAGGAACCCTTTGTTCCCTTCATGAATCTCATTGCCCTTCTCTGTACTCGTTCCTGCAGCTTTACATCCTTCCTAAAATTGAGGCCTCTAGACCTGTATTCAGTACTCAAGGTGTTAGTACTAGACCTGTATTCAGTACCCGAGGAGATAATCCTGTATGTCACTGATAAGACCCAATGAGCTTTTCTGGCAGCCTGCCTGCCTGCTCTGCCCAGAAAGCTTGATATCTTAACTGCACAACAACCCTCATGCCATTTTCATTCGCCATTCCCCCTGAGTGTAGGACCACGCATTTGCCACTTTGCTGTGGAGTTACTTCTACCCATATTCAGTACTTTGCATTTGGGTAGCAGTAACTCCATTTCACTTTTCACTTCTTATATTTCACTTTTTCCTGACATGTGAGAAATATCACGGTTGACTGGTGGAATCAGTTCTGTGAAATCAAGCTTATTGAATATTTTGTTGCTTATGAAAATAAGCAAAATAATAATCAATAATTACCCTTTCCCCCATTTTTCGATAATTGTCATTACAATATATGCATGCTCCCTAGATGGGAATGGGGTTTCATTTATGGGTAAACCAAATGATTTTCAAATCTGTTATGACATTTAATTGGTTCAGATGTTAATAATTAGTTCTGTGATTGATTTTGTTGATTGATTATATATTTTGAATATATATTTTGCAGATGTTTGAGAACCTTAAAAATCAAGGCGATTATGCCACATGGGACATGTCCGAAGCTTCACTTTTCATAATGGCTGCTGTTGCTAAAAACATTATCCCGTATGTAGTTGTTTTAATTATTTGTTGTTTTCAAATATAGAAAGAAAACTGAAATTATTTGATATTTTGTTAGTGAGATGGTCTTGAGTTTTGATGGCATGGCATTATTTTTCCTATCAACTGCAGTGTTGATGCTTTATGATCAAAACATGTTTTGATCACAAAGCATTAACATTTTGTTTTAGTAATGTTTTGTTTGTGATGAAAAAATGAAACATGTTTTGTGTTTTAAAATATGGCAGCTTTTTTTAAAAGCTGTCGTATTTACTTTTTTTTTTCCAATATTAGAATTAGTTATTAATTTAACTGTATTTTTTTAGAATTTTAGGATATTGTACATTTTCTGAGCAGATTTAAAACATTTCACAACACTTCATCAATATTCCAAAAAACTGATTCCATATCCTTTCCTGCAGAAGGAATTGACTTGAATTTCTTTGCAGTAAAGAAGAGCTGTCTTTCCACTGTTTGGACTGCTCCTTTGTCTGTGGTTGAAAGCCATAGACCCACATCTCATTCATGGTTACAAATGTTGCAGGAAAATTTGCTCGTTCAGCTTGAAAACAATGCAAATGTTCACTTGACTTGACCACTCTTGTGCATTTTGATCTACCGTCAACAACTTTGAATCCGTTTTGGGACGTATCACCTTTTTCCTAGTGAGAACCTCTGTTATTGTGATGTTACTGATGTTCAAACAAGATACCAGAGGTGCTTGAAATGTAGTGACCTGTCACTCACATTTAAGGAAAGACAGATGTAGAATAGATGTGCGGAAATTTGCCTTTAGCCAGTGGGTGGTTAATTGCTGGAACAAACTTCCATCTGTGTTGTGGAAGTTGATAGGTTAAATAAATTTAAGGAAGAACTGGTCAAACATTTAGAGAGAATTGTTTTGTAATTTTTTTTTTTTTTTGGCTGATGTTGCATAAGCTCATACATTTGCTTTCTTGCATCACATGCCACTACTACTATTACATCAAATCATGCACAGTCAACAGTTTTTGGAGTGATGAATGTCTTTATCTCCTCCCTTTGTTTAAATTTTTCCATCCACTTCTTAACTATGGAATAAGAAGGGACATCCTGCCCTGAATGCTCTAACCATATCCTCATGAATTGCTTTTGGCATTACTTCCTTTTTTTCCCCAAATATTGGATGACTGCATGGTGACTTTTTTTTTTTTTTTTTTTTTTTTTTTTGCAATCTTTCCTCATTCATGCAACTTCTTTGACCTGTATTTAAAAAAAGGACATTATTGAAATTGTATGGAACTTGGTGTTACTATTTCAATTATTACACATTAAGTATAGAGAATTTTAATGCTCTACCAATATCCATTCATACTCAAGCCACAAACATTTCAAATGTCCATTGTAAAACACCCACCTCATATTAAGTACAGCACAGCACAGACTATAGCAGCCTAACCACCATGCATAGCTTTGTCACTGAGAGGCTACTTAACTTTGAGAGTCCTCTTGTATGGAAAGGCTCTTTAATTTTGACATGATCTGTCTAAAACTCTAATGCAACAGAGGTTAATTAAAATTAAAAACACCCTCTCAATGCAGTAGTGCTAATTACATAAGTCTAATACCTCTAGTCAAAATTCCAGGTGTCATATCAGAGTTTGATCTTCTTTACGTCTCTGAAGAAGAGATCTGCTCTGAATTAAAAGAACAAGAAGTGACAGCTGTCAAGCGAATATCCACGTGAAAGGATGGGAATCTCATCTCTATCTGAGTTCACGTCCTAACATTTAACACCCCTCGGCCTCCAAGTTCCATCAAGGGAGGGTTCTTAAACTGCTCAGTGAGGATCATGTTCCAAACCCACTAAGGTGTTTTAAATGTCAAAAGTATGGCCACTCACAAACAGCTTGTCGTGGTAACCCTGCCTGTGCTCGATGTGGTGCTAAAGATCACAAGAGCAAGGAATGTCTAACTCCTAAGCCTAATTGTACTAACTGCCAAGGAGAGCACCCTGCATACTCTCGAGCATGCCAGCAGTGGGAGGACGAAAAGGAGATTCAAAAACGGAGCTGAACATCTCCTACCCAGAGGCCAGAAAACACATCCAACCAATAAAAAGTGGGAAGCCTTCATACGCCCAGAAAGTTTCTGGTAAGAGTACCATCGGGACCCAAACTGATATAACTGTTCCCCCAAGGGACTCTTTCACTCCCATTGCTCGCTATTTATTGAGTTCACTAAAGCCAACCGAAAAATTGCAGTCAGCTGCCACTCCAGTATCAGTACCTCCCAATGCTCCAGCATTACCAACAGTGAGCACTAAATTAACATCACAGAAAAGTGAACTGCCCATTTCAGGGCAAGAAATAATGAATGTTGAAACAAAGTTAGTTAGTTATTTGGTTTTTAGGAGCATTAGCAACTAAGGCCATATTGCTCCGGGATATGCGGTGGTCATTCCCTGACCTTTCCGCATCCTCCGTATTTGGTGGTGACGGGCTCGAACCCCGGTCTAATCAAGAAGTGTGTGCTACGCACTACTGCTCCTTCCCACCTGGCTACGGACGCGCCCATTGTTGTTGTTGAAACAAAGGAGGTACATGATGAATCAGTCTTGGAACTCTTTGAAGAGGAAGAAATGGACACAAGACAGCATCCATACTTCCCCATGAAAGATAAATCCAAGACTGACAAAATTAAGCCCTCAGCACCTGAGAAATCACCTGATGGACCCACCAAGCCCAAATAATTGCTGAATTCCTACAGTGGAATTGCTGTGGATTCTGGCATAATACTGACGACATCAAGGCACTCCTGCAAAAGCACAAACCAGCTTGCTTTTGCATACGGAAGAAGACTTATTTAAAGGCAAATGATGACTCCGCCGTGCATAACATTACCATCATTCGTAAGGATAGAATTGTGGATGGTCTTGCTCGTGGAGGAGTCACAATCCTCATCGGCAACCAGATCCAATTTCAGCCTTTGCAGCTTACAACTAGCATTGAAACTATAGCAATTTGCCTTACAGTGGGGTTCTTATTAACTGTCTACTCTGTTCATTTGCTACCTGGGATTGACATCCCCCAGAAAGACCTTGATGATCTTATGATGTAATTTCCTTTCCCTTGTTTAATTCTTGGGGATTTCAATGGACATAACACTCTGTGGGATAGTGCTAACATCAATGGAAGGGGACGAGTCATAGAGCATATGCTCTTTGAAAATGATCTCTCCCTCCTAAATGTCGGAACAAACACCTTCTTCCACATGCCTACCTGTACATTCTCTGCCATTGATCTTTCTATCTGCTCCCATTCTCTCCTTCCTTCACTTATTGTCTTGTTGTCTTGGCGCATTATAGCCTTAGTAGCTAATGCGCCAAAAAAACCCAAACAAACAAACAAACAATCCTTCACTTACTTGGGAGGTGGAAGAAAACCCATATGGAAGCAATCACTTCCCCGTGATAACCACCCTAACTAGTTTGTTATTTGGTTTTTAGGAGCGTTAGCAACTAAGGCCTTATTGCTCCGGGATATGCAGTGGTCATTCCCTGACCTTTCCGCATCCTCTGTATTTGGTGGTGATGGCTCGAACCCCGGTCTAATCAAGAAGCGTGTGCTACGCACTGCTGCTGCTTCCCACCTGGCTACAGAGGTGCCACCCTAACTAGTGGCAGACCGTGTCTGTCATTTAGTTTACCGCAGTGGAAGATTGATCAGGCTGACTGGAATGCCTTTCAACATCTGGAAAATCTTGACATACAAGAAAATCTTGGAATGCCTTTCAACATCTGGAAAATCTTGACATCGCTACAGTCAGTCAGCAGCCAATCAATGATGCAGTCATGTATGTCACAGAAACAATTGTTCAAGCGGCTGCAATTGCAATCCCCAAAACATCCAGCCAGTTCCCACTTTTTCCCAAACCGTGGTGGAATTCAAATTGCACAGCAGGAAAAAAAGCACAAAATAAAGCTGGGGGATATTTCACCACTATCCCATGACTGAAAATTTAATATCATTTAAACGTCCATGTGCTAGAGCACGTTATGTTCGACGTCAGAGCCAAAGGAAATCTTGGATCCGTTTTACATCGTCCATAACTCAGGCTGCTATCTCAAAAGTAATCTGGGATAAGATCCGGAAAAGGAAGTGGAAATATCCACCAAGCCTTTCAGTGATCCTCAAGAACAATGGATGTCGAATTGCAGATCGAACTGCAGTTGAAACACTCTAGGAGAAACTTTTGTAAAACCCTCTGCAATAACATCATTCCCCACACAGTTTTTGGCTCTGAAAGAGAAATATGAGAAATATACATTATAATTCTCTTCAAAAGGGCTAGAACCATATAACAAGCCCTTTACACACGGAGAGTTAACTTCAGCACTATTTCTCACGCATGCCAGTGCTGTTGGGCCAGATGACATCCACTACAAAATGATAAAACACCTCTCACCACAACTTAAGTATCACCTTTTAATTTTATTTAATAGAATTTTTCTTAATAAACAATTTCTGGATTCCTGGATCCTTTCTTGGTTTTGGGAAGGCAATCGTTCTTACCTTCCCAAAACCAGGAAAGGATCCTAGAAATCAAAGTAACTATCGTCCTATTGCTCCGACAAGCTGTTAGTGCAAGGTGCTGGAAAGAATGGTTAATTCTCAACTTATATGGTATTTAGAAACAAATGGTCTGCTTTCCAGGACAAAATGCGGCTTCCGAAGAAACAGATCCATTTTGGATCATTAATCCGACTTAAAACTTACATTCGTGACTTTTTTTATTAAATCCGAGCATCTAGTAGCAGTTTTCTTTGATATTGAAAAAGGGTACGACACAGCCTGGCAATTTTGCATATCAAAAGACCTCTATAACTTTGGTCCTAGGGGTAACCTACCTCTTTTTATTACAAACTTTCTCTCTAATCGCCAGTTTCATGTCCGTTTAGGATCCACACTCTCTCTGGAGTATTTTGTCAAGAGGAGGAGGGAGTCATACAAGGATCTGTCCTAAGTGTCCCTCTTTTCGTGAACAAAATAAATCTATTACCGAACAATTTCCACCCACAGTAAACAATGCCTCTATGTTGATGATTTTTCTTTATTTTGTCATTCATGCAATATGAGGGTCATTGAAAGGCAACTGCAAAAACTATTGATCACCTTACATCGTGGTCATTGGCCAATGGGTTCAGATTTTCATCACGGAAGACCGTTTGTGTACACTTCTGTTGCAAACGTAATCTTCATCCTGACCCAGAATTAAGGCTTGGGCAAAATAGCATCCCATTTGTAGCAGAAGTCAAATTCCTTGGACTTATTTTCTACAAGAAGTGGACATTTCTACAACATGTTCGTCAGCTTAGGATAAGATGTGCTAAGGGACTTAACATCTTTCGTGCCCTTTCGTCAACTTCATGGAGCGTAGATCATTCTACCCTTCTTCGTCTGTACCGAACTTGTCCATTCCAATGATTATGGGTCCCAGGTTTATGGTTCTACTAGAGATAGTGTACTTCGGTGGTTAGATCCAGGCCATTCGGACGGCCACTGGAGCTTTCTGCACATCTGTCAAAAGCCTTTACGCTGAAGCAAATGAACCATCTCTATCTGTTCGATTCTGCAGTTGTCTTTACAATATGCTTTTAAATTAAAATCCCTGCACGATCACCCACGTGGGCATCCATTTTTGAGCCACATTGGGAAACTATCTACAATGCCCATTGGATTGCCAACAAACCTTTTGGTATTTGCATCCAAGGGCTGTTAAATGAACTAAGCACAATGGTAGACAACGTTGCCCAGTCACCAAGGCAATTCCTTCCACCCTGGCATGCCTATATTCCTACTTGTAACTTCTCCCTTAAGATCTGGGAGAAGGCTACTACACCGCCATCTGTCTACCAGCAACTCTTTGCATCACATAGACATCAGTATTCCTACCTTCTGCCAGTCTGTACAGATGGCTCGAAGTCAGAATGTTATATGGGATCTGCTGTTGTGTTTCCTCACAAAACATTGTCTAATATGATCCCACAGGAAACTAGTATTTATACTGCAGAGTTGCATGTGATAGAAATAGCTCTTGATCACGTTAAAAATAGCGATTACCAAAGGTATATGATATATAGTGACTCATTCAGCGTGTTACAGGCTTTGTTATCCATGAGGTATAACCCACACCCGGCCCTGTCCTGGATCCAGCAGATGCTTTTTTCTCTTTTTGAATCAGAATTTGAAATTCACTTCTGCTGGATCCCAAGCTACATTGGGATCCAGGGAAATGAATTATAAATAATAAATAAATTTTCTGTTTATACTCCGGGATGACCAAACGGTCAGAGGAGTTTACACGATAGAGAGAATACAAGAAACAGCACCATATTCAGCAGCCACGGGCTTGAACCCCGGTCACTCAAGGCACGTGTACTTATGCACCCATGCGTCTGACCACTAGACTACAGCGGCACTTCAGTTAGCTGATACCACTGCCAAGTCAGCCATTTCCCTGGATAATCATTGCCTGTCAGTCCCCTATACAGGCAAATAATACGTCCTAAATTATATTCTCAGTGGCAAGATTCTTGGCACGAACAGGCCACAAATAAACTACATCACATAAAGCCTGTAATCATGCAGTGGCAGTCCAGTCTACGCAGGGTTCGAAGAGAGGAAGTTGTTCTTGCTCGGCTCCGCATAGGTCATAGTCATCTTACACATTCCTTTTTGCTGAGGGCGGATGACCCATCTATGTGTCAGATGTGTAACACTATTTTAACTATTTGTCACCTTTTTATAGTGTCCTGTTTTTATAGAACCATGATGTTTATTTTTTAGGGATTTTAATAATCTGGCTGAACCATCTATACTCAGTCAGATTTTAGGTGACAGAGACAACATGTCTGACGTTTTTAACTTTTTACACTCAATCAATTTATATACAAAGATTTAAGTTTATATTGTTTATTCACCTTTATAGCAGAGTATATCTTGATATGGTAGCCAGTTTATAGGCTACCAAATTTTTTGACTTGGTGCATTATGGCCTTAGTTTCCAATGCGCCATTAAACACTAAACCAAGCAACAATTCAATAACATATAAGTAAGTTTTATATGTTATTCAATAACATATAAAGATCCCCAAGGATCAGTATTGGGACCACTGTTGTTTTTAATTTTCATAAACGACATTGATGAAGGGATAGAGGGCGTGATGTCTAAATAGAGCCACAGAAAAGGTTCGACAGGCAAAGGCAGTTTATGAGAAATCACTAGCAAACAGAGCAAAGAGGGGGGGGGGGGGATAAAGAATTCTTCACATATATAAATGCCAAGAAGAGCAAGACAAACCAGATCGGACCTTTACGTAAGGGAAAGGGGATAGTAATAAATACACCAGCTGCCGTTGCAGATGAACTCAACAGTTATTTTGCATCGATATTTACAAATGAAAAGCCTTTTGTGGCAATGGGAAATTGTGGGAGCGAGGTTAAAAAATATGTAATTAATGATATTGAAATTTGGCAAGATTATTTAATGAAAAAACTTTCGAGCCTACAGACCAGTAAGGCTCTTGGAGTTGATGGAATATACCCTATAATCTTAAGGGAGGCGGCAAGCGAGTGCATTGAACCATTGAGGCTAATTATGCGAGCATCACTGGACTCTGGGGAGATTCCCTTGGATTGGAAAAGTGCAAATGTATCTCCCATACATAAGGGTGGATCTAAAAGTGAAGTTGGAAATTATCGACCTGTCAGTCTGACTTCAGTAGTAGGGAAAATCATGGAGGCAATGATCAAGTGTGGAATTCAGGATCATTTGGATCAAATTGAAATTCTCAAGGATACTCAGCATGGTTTTGTAAAGGGAAAATCATGTTTAACAAATCTGGTTCGCTGTTTCGAAAGGGTCACTCACGAGCTGGATTTAGGGAATAATTTCGACATTGTTTATTTAGATTTCAGCAAAGCTTTTGACTCAGTCCCACATGAGTGGTTGCTTTATAAGCTGGAACAGGTTGGAATCACTGGGAAAATCCTTAGATGGATAGAAGGATGACTTCAGGGCAGGAGGCAGAGGGTTGTGATAAATGACTATTCCTCAGATTGGGTTGATGTAAGAAGTGGGGTTCCCCAAGGATCAGTATTGGGACCACTGTTGTTTTTAATTTTCATAAACGATATCGATGAAGGGATAGAGGGCGTGATGTGTAAATTTGCTGATATTAAAATTGGTAGAGTAGTTAATGATCACTGTCAAGCTGAGCTTCTTCAGAGAGACCTAGATAGACTTCAGGAATGGTCAGAAAAATGGCAGCTGTGCTTTAATCCAACAAAGTGTAAGGTATTACACCTGGGAAACAGTAATCCCAAAATAACTTATTCACTTGGTGGAGTTCAACTAAACCCAGTACTGGAGGAAAGGGACTTGGGTGTTACAATACGGTCAGACGTGAAATTCTCTGAGCATTGTAAACAGGTTGCAAGGAAGACCCATGGTGTCCTATCGATGATCTATCGAACTTTTGCAAGTAGAGATAGGGACGTGATAATCCCATTATATAAGGCTTTTGTTAGACCACACTTGGAATACTGTGTTCAAGTATGGAGACCGCACCTAAAGAAAGACATCCAGCTTCTTGAAAGGGTGCAAAGACGGGTAACTCGCCTGGTGAGATCGGCAAAAGGGCGTCCTTATGAAGAAAGACTTCGAATATGTGGGTTGCAGAGTTTGGAAACTAGACACCTTAGAGGAGATTTGATTGAGGTGTTTAAGGCTCTGAGAGGCATCAGTAAAATGAATGAGGAAGAAATTTTCAAGATTATAAATGATGCTAGAACTAGGGGACATAAATTCAAGTTACGGGGGGAAATGTTTAGATTGGACTGCAGGAAGTTTTATTTTAGCCAGTGAGTTATAAATTACTGGAATAAGTTGTCTTCATGGGTGGTAGAGGCCGACAGTTTGGGGAAATTCAAAGGTCATCTGGATAGTACTTTCGGGTAAGGGAAGCGCATAGGATGATAGGTTTAATTTCCTTTTTTTTTTTTTTTTATCAATTATTATCATTTAGTTTTTTGTTTTTATCATTGTTTTGTTTGGATTTTTTTTTTTTTTTTTTTTTGGCAGGCGCAGCATAAGCCATAGGCTTTCTTGCACTATGTGGCCGTTACTAATACTAAGTACTTGGGCTCTGAAGGTAAATATTAAGAGCAAAAGCTTTGTTGATAGCTGTCCACCATCTGCGTTTCAAACTGCATGCAGAGGACCAAAGTTGGGATAAAAGGAATGCGTATTGTGCTGGTGTAAGACTATCCTTAACCCTGTGGAGCAATAAATTTTTATTCTGCTGAAATTTCAGGACTTTCTTTTTAAGCCTGGTTGTAACTGATCTCGTTAAAATTTTTGGGTTTTGAGTGTTCTTTTTATTGGTGTTGGCTCATTCGCTTAATACAGGTACGTCATGCAAAGTATCACTCAGCTCAGTTGTTTCTGTGTAAGGCAAGGCTTAAAAACATGGAGTAAACACCTCACAATAAGTTTAAGGAAGAAACTTAGTATTTGGCTGAGTAAATCTGATAAGGATTTTCCTTTCAGTGCTCGTAAAATGCCAATAACCTATAACTACTGTGTGGATCTCATAAAAACAAGATCAACACAGTCTAGCATAATTTATATACTAAAGATACATAATTATCTTGAGGTCGAATACAGGGTATTAATGTGGGATTTAATTAAAGAAGTAACTACAATCAGGAGTAAAGGGAAGAGTTTTTGATTTCATAGAGATGACTATAGTGGTCTCAGACAGTTTTTAAATTCTGTACAATGGGACCAACTGATGATGTTTCCAACAGCAAGGGGATGAATCAGATTGGTCCATTTCATATCAATGGTTCAAGTGTAGATGATCCTGCTCAGATAGCCAATAATCTGAAAGTATTTTGCATCTACATTCATACGTGAGTTGTTATTAAGGGAGGAGTATGCCAGAAGTTTATCAAAATGTAACACGTTGCTTAATGGTTTTCTAATAACTGAAAGCAAAGTGGAGGAGAAATTGTTGAAAGTAAACATAAGAAAGGCACCTGCGGTGGATGGGATATAACTATTTATATTAAAGGATGCGGCAAAGAAGTAGTAAGCAAACCCGTAACCATTATTACGAGACCATCCTTGGACTCAGGGGAAGTCCGCACAGACTGGAGATGTGCAAATGTAACCCCAATTCATAAAGAGAGATCTAAGGGTGATAAGAGTAATTGCAGACCTGTTAGTTTAATTTCTCTTCTGGGGAAAACAATGGAGTCACTGGTTAAAGAAGCACTGCAGGATCATCTAGACAAGACTATAGTAATAATTCAGACATCATGGGTTTGTTAAGGGAAAGCCTTGTCTGACAAATTTGATTGGATACTATGATGTGGTTACAAAGGAACTGGATGCAAAAAATTATTTTGATATCATATACTTAGAGCTTCAGGAAAGCTTTTGATAGTGTTGCACATGGAAGACTGCTGTACAAATTGGAGAGATATGGCATTAAGGGTAAGTTGCTACAATGGATAAAGTGATGGTTGAGTGGTAGATGACAGAGAGTGGTAATCAACGGACACTGTGCTTTTCTTGGGCAAATGTTATTAGTGGAGTTCCTCAGGGTTCGGCCCATTTTTGTTTGGTATGTTTATCAGTGATATTAATGAAGAGATATCAGGCTTAATGTCGAAGTTTGCAGATGATACAAATGTTGACACAGTTGCTAATGATTGTAATGGCAGTGTGCTATTGTAACAGGATCTAGAAAATTTGGGCAGTTGGGCTAAGAAGTGGCAACTGAAGTTTAACATTGACAAATGCAAAGTACTGCATATGGGTAGAAGTAACCCCAGAGAAACATACCAACTGTGTAGTACTTCACTTAGGGTGGTAGAAAATGAAAAAGACCTGGGATTAATTGTGCAATTAGATCTGAAATTTGCAGACAGGCTACCGGAGCAGGTCTGGGGTATTGTCAATGGTATACAGCAATTTTGTATTGGTTAGGGTTATAAGGCCATGGTTAGGCCACGCCTTAAGTACTGCATATAGGTCTGGAGGCCTCATTTTAGGAAGGATGTAGAGAACATTGCATATCGTAATTGGCTTGTTTCTAATTCTTCGGTTTCATTTTCTGCCTACACCAAACCTCGCAACAAATGAAAAGCAGTTATTAATCAAAATTAATCCAATTAATCCAAACTACATTTTGAACAAGCTAAGAGTAGAAAACTTTCTTCTTGTCCTAATGGTAGCCGAGCATTTTGGTCTCTTGCCAAAGCTATTAGCCGCAACTTTTGCCCATCTCTGTCCAAACAAGATGGTTCTGTTGTCACTTTAGCCAAGGATATAGCTGACCTGCTAGCATTCCATTTTTCTTCCAACTCGTATTAATGATCATGGTAAAACACCTCCCACCATTCCCAACACGTTCCAGTCAATGCCTCCTGTGGTCTTCCGTCAAAAGGATGTTAGAAGGATTTTGACGAATCTTGATGCTAAGAAAGCTCCAGGTCCTGATGGTATTTCTCCACTTGTTCTCAAAACCTGTGCTCCTGAACTTACTCCTGTTCTTTGCCGCTTTATTCACTTTCTTATCCCAAAGGTGTTTTTTCTTCTGTTTGGAAATTTGCTCATATCCAGCCAGTTCCTAAAAAAGGGTGACAAATCCCTCCCATCCAATTATCGTCCCATTGCAATTACTTCTACTCTTTCTAAAGTAATGGAGAAATCAATTAACTGCCAAGCCTTAAACTACCTAGAAACCTTTTGTCTGATCAATGATCGCCAGTATGCATTCCGTCAGTGTCGATCCACTGGTGATATTCTGGCTTATGTTACCCATTTATGGACTAATTCAATGGAAAAGTTCAGTGAAACGCAAGCTGTTACTTTTGACATCTTAAAGGCTTTTGATCGTGTTTGGCATAAAGGTTTTCTAAATAAGCTTCCATCTTGTGGTTTGCCAACTGTTTTTTGTAATTGGTTATCCAGTTTTCTCTCTGATCGCTCACTGAGGGTGATGGTAGATGGTTCTCTGTCTTCTAACTTCTCCACTCATGCTGGTGTCCCTCCAAGGTTCAGTTCTTTCCCCGACTCTTTTCCTCTTGTATATTAATGACCTTCTTCCATTGACTGGAAACCCTATCCATAGTTTTGCCGATGATAGCACATTGCATTCCACTTTCCATTTTGAGAAACCTTGCCCTGCTCAATCAGCTTCAACTTCTCTAAAAATCTGCTACGAATTCCTTAAATGCCGATCTCCAGTGGGGCAAAGACAACATAGTTGAATTCAATCCTTCAAAAACGCAGTCTTGTCTTTTATCTCGCAAAAAGGATTCTTCTGCTCCTATGCTTATCTTTGGTGACACTCCGATTTCTAGGCAAAATGATATATCTCTTTTCGGGAGTACCCTGACTTCTAATCTCTCTTGGCACATTACAAATATTGCTTCCTCTGCATCAAAAAACTAGGTTTTCTTTTTGGCTCTCTGCGTTACTTTTCTTCAAAACAGCTGTTCACTCTGTACAAATCACAAATTCGACCTACCATGGAATATTGTTCCTACATCTGGGGTGGTGTCCCCAAAACCTCTCTCAGGCTTCTTGATCCCGTTCAGAAGAGGGCAGTTAGATTAATTAATGATTCAATTCTAATAGAGTCTCTCCACTCGCTGTCTCATTCACGTACTGTTTCTGCTGCATGCCTCTTCTACAGATATTTCCATTGGCGTTGTTCTTCTGAATTGGCTTCTATAATGCCCGCTGTATCTTTCAAAACTGTCCGAACATGTGCCGCCACCTGCCAACATCCATTTACTGTCCAACTTCAAACTCACAGAACCAACTTTTCATCTTCCTCATTTGTTCATTCAACTGCTGTTTTCTGGAACAGCCTTCCTTCATACGTATTTCCTGAAAATTACAGTCTACAGAAGTTCAAGTCCAATGTCAACAAATATCTTCTTTCGTCTTCTTAACCTCCAATTCAAGTATGGTATCAAGTACTATAGGTTCTAATACCTCTCGTGTTTGGGGTTTAAATATATATAAAAAAAAAAATAGGTTGAGTGTGTACAGAGAAGGCAACAAGATTGGTGATGGGAATGAAGGGGTCCTCTTACCAAGAAAGGCTTAAGTTCTGCAAATTGCAGCAGCTGGAGACTAGGCACCTGCAATGTGATCTAATTAAGGTGTATAAGGCTTTGAATGGGTTGAGCATGCTGAATTCTGATGAGATTGTTCCGCTTGCTCAGATTACGAACCTGGGGGAGGGGCCATTAATTCAAATTGAGGAATGAAGGTTGTTGAATACATCTGTGTTTCTTGCCTTTAGCCAGCAGGTAGCTGATTGCTGGAGCAAATTTCCATCTGTCTTTGTGGAATTTGATAGCTTAAATAAATTCAAGAAGCAACTGGACAAACGTTTAGAGGGAATGGATGTGTGAAATTAGCATTAGCATTAGTAGAGGCATTTGATGCAAGAAAGCAAGCTTATGCAGCATCAGCCAAAAAAAAAAAAAAAAAACCACTTCCACTTCACCCCTCTGTTCGTTCAAAATACCTGTCCAGCTGAGCCTTAAACTTATTTTGGGCTATCAACCTCCACCACAAGGGATGGAAGTCTGTTCCACCAACCAACCACCCGCTGGCTAAAAGCAAATTTCCTCATGTCTATCCTACATCTGTCTTTCCTCAATTTGAATTTATGCCCTCTCAGGTGATTTTTCTGAGCTAGAGGAAGAATCCCATCAGCATTGAGCATGCTTAAACCATTCAAGGCTTTATACACCTCTATCAGATCACCTCGCTGGTGCCTAGTCTCCAGACACTGTAATTTGCAAAACTTAAGCCTTTCTTCGTAAGAGCACCCCTTTGTTCCATTCACTCATCTTGTTGCCCTTCTCTGTACTCGTTCCAGCAGCTCTACATCCTTCTTGAAATGAGGCCTCCAGACCTGTATTCTAGAGCCTCCAGACAGTACTCTAGGTGTGGCCTGACCATCACCTTATACAATGGAATAATCACCTCCTTATCCCTGCTGGAAAAATTCCTGTATATCATTGACAATACTCCATGAGCTACTCTTGCAGCCCGTCAGCACTGCTCAGAGAACTTCATATCTGCTTGCACAACCACCCCCAAGTGCCTTTCATTCTCTACCACTGTCAGTGTAGTACCACAGAGTTGATACGTTGCTCTGGGGTTGCTGTTTCCCATGTGTAGTACTTTACTGTCAATGTTAAACTTCATTTGCCACCTCTCAGCCCATCTGCTCAACCTTTCCAGATCCTGTTGCAGCAGCAGCATAGTGTCAGTAGTGTCCTTGACAACCCTGCCAACCTTTGTATCGTCTGCAAACTTGGACATTAAGCCCGATATACCATCATAAATATCATTTATAAATACAGAAAACAATAATAGACCCAACACTGAGCCCTGAGGGACTCCACTAATAACATCAGTCCACGATGAGCAGTGTCCATTGATTACCACTCTCTGTCTTCTCCCCCTCAACCACCCCTTTATCCATAGCAGCAATTTGCCTCCAATGTCACACTGCTCCAATTTGTGTAGCAGTCTTCCATATGCAACAGTATCAAAAGCCTTTCTAAGATCCAAGTATATAATATCAAAGTTATTCCCTGCATCATAGTATCCAATCAAGTTGGTCAGGCAAGACTTCCCCTTAACAAAACCATGCTGTGTCTGAGCTATAACTGAAGTCTTGTCTAAATGATCCTGCAGTGCTTCTTTAACCAGTTTCTCCATTAATTTTCCTGGAACAGAAGTTAAGCTCACAGGTCTATAATTACTTGTGTCAGCCTTTGATCCTCCTTTGTGAATTGGGGTCACATTTGCACATTTCCAGTCTATGGGTACCTCCCCTGAGTCCAAGGAAGCTCTCATAATTATGGCTAAGGGTTTGCTTACTTCCTTTGCTGCCTCCTTTAATATAACTGGATAGATCCCATCCACCCCGGGTGCCTTTCTTGTGTTTATCTTCAACAGTTTCTCCTCCACTTTACTCCCAGTTATTTCAAGATTCTGTAGCTTACTGCTAGAGTTGAATACACCTCTGGCATTCCCCTTGCTGAATAACTCCTCATGTGTGAATGTCGATGCAAAATATTCATTTAGTTTGTTAGCTACCTGAGCAGGATCATCAACACTTGACCCATCAATATCAAGTGGACCAATCTGATTCATCCCCTTCCTTCTAGAGTTTACATAAGTAAAGAACTCTTTGCTGTTTTTCTTTGCATCCCTTGCCAAGGATTTCTCGTAATCTGCCTTCGCCTGCCTAACCTCCTTTGTAACTTGGTTGCATATCAACTTGTATCTATCATAGGCTTCTGTGTCATGTGTTAATTTGTATGTATCCCATGCATTTTTCTTCTCTGCCATATGCCTCATTAGTTCATCTGACATCCATTTTGGCCTAAACCTTGAACAATATTTCTTAGTTGGTATGTAAAGCCTAGTAGCTTCCAAGATAAGTTCTTTGAATGCTTCCCATTTTGAATTTGCTGTTGGTAACATCATCAGTTGGTCCCACTATATAGAATTTAAATACTGTCTCAGTCCATCGTAGTTGCCTTTACGGAAGCAATAACCCTTCCCTTTATCCCTAATGGTAGTTACCTCTTTGAGTAAATCCCACTTCAGCACACTGTGATCACTGCCACCTAGTGGTTCATTTATCTGCAGATTTTTAATGCATGAAGAATCACTGCTGATAATCAAATCAAGAGTATTACTCTTGATTTGATTATCCCTCTAGTTGCCTCCCGAACATGCTGATGTAGAAAACAATCATCCAATAAATCCACAAAAGCCCTGCTAGTGGGTGAGTAACCAGCCCCCAAATTCCAGTCAATATCTGGGAAATTAAAATCTCCCATTATAAAACTCTCTGATTTACTGGCCCACTCTATTTCCCTGTACAGTTCCTTATTATACTCATCAGAGTCATTAGGCCTATAGCACACTCCTACTCAATTTTGATCTCCCAATGCTTATGTCACACCAAACTGACTCAACACTGCACTGTCCAGCGATGTCGACTGGCTTCACTTCCTTGGTTTTTATGTGTTTCTTAACTAATAGCATAACCCCTCCCCCCTTCCTATCCTGTCTATCCATTCTGTAGACGTTGTACTCCCCAAATTGCAGTTCTGCATCCCTTATATCTGTGTGACACCACGTCTCTGATATCCCAACAATATCTGCCCTTGATGTTTTGAGCAATACGTCGAATTCATCAAATTTATTTACTAAACTCCTAGCATTGGTGTACACGCAAGTATACCTGCACCTGTTTCTATTCTTAGCTACCCTAACACAACCCATGTGTTTACTTGTACCGCAATGGCTCCCAGCAGTCTCTGAAATACCATGCATCTTGTTTTTCAGGCTTCTGCTCATTCTAATAGAAGCAGTGCAAGAATCTCTTTCACCTCTGCCAGTGGCTACTGTCAATCTATTGGTCTTTGACTCCCCCCAAGCTAGCAGTTTTCCGACCCACCTAACACTGCCTCGATAGCATCAGCAAATATTCTTGCACCCTTTCTATTTAAGTGTATCCCATCCCTGTAGAAGCAATCTCTCCTGTTTACAAGTACAGTCCAGGCTGAAAAAAATTCTACATAAAAAAAAATGTTTTTTTTTATTGGCTGATGCCACATAGGCTTCCTTTCTTGTATCACATGCCTCTACCACTACTACTACCATACTTGCCAAGTGCTTTCAGCCAATTTGTAATCCTGAAAACTAAAAAGTAAAAACTAGGGACGATAATTAAAAAAAATACATTTAATTAACATGTGCAGGAATGCCATGTTTATAGAACTGCAAATTTTGGAAGGGAAGGGTGGGAAGAGTGAACTCTCCAACTCAATCATATAGTAGTAGTAGTAGTAGTGGCATGTGATGCAAGAAAGCAAGTGTATAAGCTTATGCAGCATCAGCCAAAAAAAAAAAAAAAAAAAATCACACCATTCCCTCCAAATGCCTGTCCAGTTCCTCCTTAAATTTATTTAACCTGTCAACTTCCACAACGACAGATGGAAGTTTGTTCCAGCAATTAACCACCCCGCTGGCTAAAGGCAAATTTCCACACATTATTCTACATCTGTCTTTTCTTAATTTTCATTTATGCCCCTTTAGGTTCGTAATCTGAACAAGTGGAAGGATCCCATCAGAATTCAGTGTGCTCAACCCATTCAAGGCCTTATACACCTCAATCAGTCAACACGCAGGTGCCTAGTCTCTGCAAATTGCAGAACTTAAGCCTCTCTTGGTAAGAGGATCCATTCATTCCCCTCCCCAATCTTGTTGCCCTTCTCTCTACACGCTCAAGTAAATCTACAACCTTCCTAAAATGAGTCCTCCAGACCTGTATGCAGTACTCAAGGCGTGGCCTGACCATTGCCTTATACAGAGGTACAATCACCACCTTCTCCCTGCTAGCAAAATTCCTATATATCATTGACAAAATCCCAAGTTCACAAAACCCCATGACCTGCCCTGACTGCACAATTACTCCCAGGTCTTTTTCATTTTCTACCACCTTAAGTGTAGTACCACACAGTTGGTACGTTTCTCTGGGGTTACTTCTACCCATATGCAGTACTTTGTATTTGTCAAGGTTAAACTTCAGTTGCCACTTCTTAGCCCATCTGCCCAAATTATCTAGATCCTGTTGCAGTACCACACTGCCATTACTGTCATTAACAACCCTGCCAACCTTTGTATCATCTGCAAAAATAATATCCTATCAAATTTGTCAGACAAGACTTTCCCTTAACAAACCCATGCTGTGTCTGAATTATTGCTGCAGTCTTGTCTAGATGATCCTGCAATGCATCTTTAACCAGTGACTCCATTATTTTACCCGGAACAGATGTTAAACTAACTGGTCTGTAATTACTCGTGTCACCCTTCGTTCCCTCTTTGTGAATTGGTGATACATTTGGACATTAGTTGCTTTGCCACCTCCTTTAATATAACTGGATAGATCCCATCCACCCCAGATGCTTTTCTTATGTTTAACTTCAACAGTTTCTCCTCCACTTTGCTTTCAGTTATTACAAAATCATTAAGTATCCTGCTACAATTTGATAACCTTCTGCCATTTTCAAACCTTAATAATTCCTCATGTGTGATAAAAAAAAAAAAAAAATGCTCATTCAGTTTGTTTGCTATCTGAGCAGGATCATCGACAGTCGAATCATCGATGTCAAGTGGAGCAATCAGATTCATCCCCTTCCTTTTTGAATTTATATAAGTAAAGAAATCCTTGCTGTTTTTCTTAGCATCTTTTGCCAAGGATTTCTCGTAATCTGCCTTCGCCTGCCTAACCTCCTTTGTGACCTGATTATAGACTAGCTTATATCTGCCATAGGCTTCTGAGTTGCTTTGATAATTTATATGCATCTCATGCATTTTTTCTTCCCTGTTACGAGTGTCATTAGTTCATTAGATAACCATTTAGGCCTAAACCTTGAACAATATTTCTTAATAGATATGAAACTTTTAGTAGCATCCACGATTAATTCAATGAATGCTTCCCACTTAGAATTTGCTGTTGGTAACATCGTCAGTTGATCCCACTGTACAGAATTTAAAAACTGTTGGAGACCACTGTACTCACCTTTATGGAAGCAAAAACCCTTTCCTTTACACCTGATGGTAATTAAATCTTTATGTAAATCCCACATCAGTACACTGTGATCACTGCCACCTAGTGGTTCCTTTATCTGCAAATTCTTAATACACGAATGATCACTGCTGATAACCAGATCAAGAGTATTACCTTCTCTGGTTGCTTCTCGAACATGCTGCTGCAGAAAAAAATCATCCGATAAATCCACAAAAAGTCTGACTAATGTGTGAGTGACCAACCCACAAGTTCCAGTCAATATCTGAGAAGTTAAAATCCCACATTATAAGACATTCTGAGTTACCAGCCCACTCTATTTCTCTGTACAATTGTTCATTGTACTCATTAGAGTCATTAGGCCTATAACACACTCCTAATCTTATTTTTGCTTTCGCAGTGCTTATGTCACACCAAACTGACTCAACAGTGCACTGTTCATCTGTATTAACTGGATGCACTTCTTTTGATTTTATGTTTTTCTTAATTAACAGCATAACACCTCCTCCCTTTCTGTCCTGTCTATCCTTTCTGTACACATTGTTCTCCCCAAATTCCAGTTCAGCATTCCTTATATCTGTGTGACACCACGTCTCTGCTATCCCAACAATATCCGCCTTTGATGTCTTGACCAACACTTCAAATTCATCAAATTTATTTACTATACTTCTAGTATTGGTATACATGCTCGTACTCCTGTTTCTAGTTACCCTAATACATCCCATATACCCACCTATTTCAGGATGACTGCCATTCGTCCCTGAAACCCCCAACACCCCACGCTCCAGGTCACTACTTATTTTAATAGAAGTTGTGCAAGAATCACCTTCACCCCTGCCTACGGCTTACTGTTAAACTATTAGTCCTTGTATCCCCCCAAGCTATCAGTTTTCCGACCCACTTAACACTGCCTCGATAGCATCAACAAATATTTTTGCACCCTTTCTATTTAAGTGTATCCTATCCCTATAGAAGCAGTCTCTCCTGTTAACAAGTACAGTCCAGGCTGAAAAAAATTCTACCCCTTGAGCCTTGCACATTCTTTCCAGGGCCGAATTGATCGACGAGGCTCTCATCATATACGCGGTCCTATCGTGTCTGGGCAGAATTGCAGACACTTTCAAATTCAACCCTAATTCTCGGCTTTTGTTCAACAGTGACCTGTACTTGTTAAGTAATTTTGCTGGTCTTCTACTCCTAATATCATTAGTGCCAACGTGTACAACTTATAGATGTCATTAATACATCTATAAATTTAAATTATTTGATTATTCAAGAAACTATACTTCGATCAGTGCACTATAATATTAATTAATGTAATTAGTTATGAATTAGTTATTCACTAGATTTTTTTTTAACATTTCATTAAATATTTCCTGGTTCTGTCAAATATAATAAATTACGTTAAATGTTCTTTCAGAAATCTGTCGAATTGCACTCCAGATTTTTTACAAAAGGAAAACTTTCTGTCCATGATGTTAGTAGACAACTACACAGTTAATTATTATTATGATAACAAAGAAACTATGTAAATTGAATTTCCTATGCTCGATTAACACTAAACAAATCCAATACAGTAAAAACTTTATTAGCTTAGGGCATGCTCATTAGTACTCTGTAGGTTTTGATGGCCACTTTAGTTCCATGTTCATACAATGATGGCGCTGGGAATAATTGAGCAAGTGACTACTCTTTATCTGACTACTCTGTGGATCACACCAAACTGAATCAACATTGCACTGGCTACCCACATCATCTGAATGTGTACTGCCTTAGATTTTATGTCCTTTTTAACCAAGAACATTCCCTCCCCCCTTCCTCTTCTATATTTCCTGTACACATTGTACTTGCCATTCCAACAGTGGATATGGAACTTACTTTATTTATTTGAATGACCCCAAAGTCACTTTAAGCATTCAGTATGGGATTGCTAGGGGCTCACAACAATTCATGCTTAGTTGTGGCCTACCTCTTTGTGGTCTAGATGGATGCTGGGCAGAATTTCCAGGTGATAAAGTAGCCCGTAACAACTAAACAACACACACTGCAGAAACATAACAATACACATATTTCTGGCCTTTTATAGAGATCTGTAATCATCACAGTGTACCAAGGCAGAGTTGAACTGACATTCAAGTGCCATCCTACATAAGATACAATGCATGTTTATATGTATGCATTTTACTCACCATATTCAAATTTTGCATTGCTTATATCTGAGTAACACCATGTTTCCAGTACTCTCTCTACCATGTTTGCATTTGTTGATTTTACCAGTACTTCACAAATTCATAAAATTTGTTTAGTGTACTCCTAGCATTAGTGTACAACCAAGTATACATGCACTAGTTTTGCTTTTAGTAACCTGACACGACCTGTATATATTTGCTTGTCATGATTACTTAGTTGACCTTGTAATCTCCAACACCTCTCTTTTCAGTTTGCTATATGTTTCTGTAGATACACTGCAAGAATCACTTTTGCCATCTGTCTGCAGCTGTTGTTAATCTATTAATAATGTACATCCTACAGGCTAGCATTTTTTTCACCCACCTAACACTGCTTCGATAGCATCAGCAAATATTTTTGCACCCCCCCCCCCTCTATTTTAATCCCATTCCTGTGAAAATAGGCTCCCTTGGTAACAAACACAGACTATTCTGTGAAAAATTATTCTACCTTGCGAGCCTTCCACAGTCATTCCAGGACTGAATTGATTGACAAGACTGTTTGTCATGTATCACTTTGCATACCCTTAAAAGATGATAGCTGCTCTACAATGTCAACACTTTCACCCCCCCCCCCCTCACCCAGAAGATATACCCAATCCTATTCCACCAATTCTTTTTACACAATATATTTAACCCCAGGGGGAATCACATCTGGTGAAAATGGGCTTGGCACATCCAGGATCCTGAGCTGGATATCATCATTCTTCTCTTCCTTGTTGATTTGATTCCCTTCTACCTCTCTCTCTCTCTCTCTCTCTCTCTCCCTCCCTCCCTCTCTCCCTCTCTCTCTCTCTCTCTCTCTCTCTCTCTCTCTCTCTCTGAGTAACTCAGAAAGAAATTTTTTTTGGTTGGTGCAGCATAAGCCTCAGGCTTCCTTGCATCATATGGCTAATAATAATAATATTTCCTGTTTCCCTGATAGTAGAGCCACGGAAGTCTGCTACTTTCTCTTGAACCAGTGATCTTTGCCGTTGAGGTTTTCATATTGCCTGTTGCTTGGGTGTGGGCTCAGGCATTGAGTTAGGCAGCTGAGTGCTTAATGGGTCTGTCTCTTTTAATCCTTTTAGGGCATCATACCTGTTCCTTAAACCCTCATAGAAGTTCTTCTGAATTCATGCAAATACTGCTTGAAACTAAGAGAACCAAATAAATAAGTGTGTGTGTGTGTGTGTGTGAGAGAGAGAGAGAGAGAGACGCGAAGACTTCAAGCTACTCCTTGACCACCTGCCTAGTATCCAGAATATGTGGAGAGACTCAGTAAGTCTGCAGAAGGTTGCTACAGGTATCTGTGACCATGTAGACTGCAGTTCCTGTAGGTTCCGGGGTGGACGATCCATCCATCTGATGTGTCGATCTTGGTGGTCACATAGATTTCAATTGGGTTAAGATCCATGGAATTCGGTGGCCAAGGGAGTAGCTTTAAGTCTTCATCGTGCTCCTCAAACCACTCAAGGACAAAATTTTGGTGACATGGCATGGCACATTGTCTTGCTGATAGATACCATCTCCCCCAGGGAACACGGTCAACATTTACAGGTGTACCTGATCGATGATCGATCAGGTAACAATTTGCATTCAGGGTGCCCTCCAGATGTATCAGTGGATTCAAGCCAAGCCATGAAAACATTCCCCAGACAATAAAGCCACCCCCCCACCAGCCTTCCTTCTGCCAACAATTGTCTGGATGTCTGTTCTCGGAGGTTTCACGTCTAATATGCCACCATCTATCCACTCAGTACCCTCGACTGAGAAACCGCGACTCATCGGAGAAGACCACCCTTTGCCACTCAGCCATAGTCCAGTGTCGGTATTGCTGTGCAAACTGATGGCGTTTGTGATGAATGGTCGTGACATTTTGGTGATAGCATGGGTGCTGTCACCAAAAGTGTCTGCTCCGGAGCCCAATGCACAACAGGGTTCAGTGCACTGTCATGTTGGAGACCTTTCTGGTGGCCCTACAGTTCAATTTGATGGCCAGTTGAGCAACAGTAGTGCGTCAGTCGGTCCTGACCAACTGTTTCAGCCAACATTCACCTATGGGATCAGTGGTGCATGGGGCTCCAAAATTGGCATGTCGGGTTGTCAAAACTGTCCCATTCGTCCAGTCTTGATACACTTTCACCAATGCAGCACCGCTGGCCCAATACCCGATGATCATGCCTTTTTCCATGTCTGATAGGTTGGGTGCTTTGCCCATGGCAGAGGCTGTTACAGTGTTCATGGATGCCGAACATCAAGCCTTATATGCTTGCGGTGTGTGAACTTGACATGTGTGCTGTATGATTCGTTAGGCGTGTGTGATGTCTGCATTGAGGGGTGGTCATAATATTGTGACTGGATTCTGTATATATATATATATAATTTTTTTTTTGATAATAGTTTAAGTACATTAGGTACGTGCTGTTTAATGGTATATTATGTTAGATATTATGGTGGGGTCCGAAAATATAAATCCGATTCTATATAAATATAAGAACATATGTATATTAACTATCTGCCCAAAATATACCCGTAGATCAAAGCACCAATTAACTCTATAATAGCCGCTACCGACCCCCGTGGCCAAACCTAGTAAAGAATAATCATTAGTAAAACAAAGTAATAATAGTATAATACATAATGTTAATTATAAGTAATTGGATACATTGAAAGGGACTTTGTCGAGGGCTAACCCTCTCAATATATCCCACTCATAATTAACAGTGCTATCAGTTTCTGTTGTCATCTGCCTGTTTAACATGGTCATATATGTAATATTAACAGGCCTTTATACCACTATTTATAGCTTTTAGGAATTAGCCATTCCACTGTTCGTTAAGTTTCTAGGTTATGCCATATACAAAGGGTACTAGGAAAGTTTTGCAATACAGCTTTGTTTATTTAATTTTTTCAAAGTAATTTCCTCTACATTCAATACACCTCTCCATCCTCCGAAACCAATCTTTAAACCAGTTCTGCCAAGTTTCACTAGGGAGTAAAGCACACTCGTTGTCCCAAGCCCGTAGAAGGTCCTCATCACTGGAAAACCGCCTCCCTTTTAGCTTCATTTTCACATGCGGGAACAGTGCAAAGTCGCAGGGAGCAAGGTCTGGACTGTAGGGAGGGTACTCGAGAAGTTTCAGTCCTGTCGTGGTCAAATATTCGGTGCAGGCTTTGGTGCGGTGAGCTGGAGCATTTTCGTGATGGAGGTACCAGGTGTCCATTCTTGACTTTGGCCGCAGGTTCTTCATAGATCCAATGATTTAGGCAGGCATTGTTCAGTATACACTTAGCTGTGACTGTCTTCTGCGTGTCCAAAACGATACGTTCCACAATTCCACTCGATTTGAAAATACAGCTTTCATTTTCTTCTTTACAGATCGGGATTTCTGACAATTACGGGTGTGTCGTCATCATCAAAGACCAAACTTTGTTTTGAGCCTTGGTCGGCAGATCGTAATAGTACAGCCAAGTCTCGTCACCTGTCACGATGTTGTTCACATACCGAGATTGTCCCTTATCAAACTTTTTTAACATCTCCCGGCACCAAGTCACACGTCGTGTCATCTGCTCTTCAGTCAGTTGATGCGGCACCAGAGAGAACAAAGTTTCTTCACGTGCAAATGATCTTGCAGAATCGAACGAATTGCTGGTGCATTTAGGCCCAAAGTATCCTCTATCTGTTGGTAGGTCACTCGCCTGTTTTCGTCAAGCATTTTCCTCACAGCAGTAACGTTTTCCTCCGTAACTGACGTTCGTGTGCCTTCCCGGCCTTTCAGAATCCTCCAGAGTGAAATTTCCCCTTTGGAATTCTCTATACCACCTGAATATCGTTGTACGATGTGGACAATCATCATCTAGTGCAAGAGTCATTTCTTCTAAGCACTGGTCTATGGTTAAACCACGCACGAAATTATACCGCAAAACTGCCCTTATCTCATTTCGTGATCACGATGCCATCGCAAGCACTTTACACTCTCACTACTAATGAATAACTGAGCCCATCGACTTGGCGCGGCGGCTACTATGCACGTATGAACATGTCTCAACATGCAGCAACAGGCAGCTTCCTGTGATTCATTGTTGCATCATATTGCAAAACTTTCTAGTACCCTTTGTAATTATCCGAAATTCCAGTATTATCCTTATGATATACCAGGATCCCTTTCTATAAGGGACGGGATGTTACGCCTCCCAGTATTATCCTACGTACCTTTTGCATTAACGCTTTTTCTTTACTTTTAACTATTGAATCCTATTTTTTCTTACCTCATGAACTATTAGGGAAATTCGAGGGGGATTGAGGTACTATTACTATACTTAAACCTTACTTCCGTTCTCCTTATTTTAGCGGTCGGGCTAAATGTCATCTTGCCTGTTAACAACTAAATTATCTACTTGCCACTAAACTTTTAATATTGCATATTTGACCATGTTAAATAGGCAGATGACACAGAAACTGATAGCGCTGTTAATTATGAGTGGGATATATTGAGAGGGTTAGCCCTCGACAAAGTCCCTTTCAATGTATCCAATTACCTATAATTACTTTGTTTTACTAATGATTATTCTTTACTAGGTTTGGCCATGGGCCCGGTATCGGCTATTATAGAGTTAATTGGTGCTTTGATCTACAAGAATATTTTGGGCAGATAGTTAATTATATTTTCGGACACCACCATAATATCTAACATAATATACTATTAAACAGCACGTACCTAATTTACTTAAACTATTATCAAAAAAATTATATTAAGATGGATGTAAATGTTCTATCTAATATAAATGGTATTAATCCGATCTGGATTATATTGCATAAGATATTTATAAATTGTTTCTATTATATATATATACACCGACGAGCCAAAACATTATGACCACCTACCTAATATGATGTTGGTCCTCCACATGCATCTAAAACAGCTCGTACCTGGCGACGCTTGAATGCTACAAGATTTCTAAATGTGCTTGTGTTATCTGGTACCAACAAAATAGCAGATCCTTTAACTCCTGTAATGTCCGTGGTTGAGATGCCACAGATTGGAATTGCTGTTCCAACACAAACCACAGATGCTCGATGGGATTGATGTCTCCTGAATTTGGAGGCTAGGGCAATACCTGGAAATCTTCCTCATGTTCTGCGAACCAGTCTGGAACAATTTGGGCAGTGTGGCATGGTTCATTATCCTGCTGGCACCGCCAGAGGGGAAGACCGCTGCTATGAGAGGGTGTACTTGGTCAGCAATGATGTTTAGGTAGGTATTGTTCATGTCAGAGTGCCCGGCACATGGATGACTGGACCCAGGGTATCCCAGCAGAACATCGCCCAAAGCATGACACCACCGGCTTGCTTTCATACCACGGTGCATACAGGCACCATCACTTCCCCAGGCAAACGATGCACACGTTCATATGGTGCAACAGGAAATGTGATTCATTGGACCAGATGATGTTCTTCCAATCACCCGGGGTCCAGTTTCAGTGCTCGCGTCCCCATTGTAGGTGCTATCGTCGGTGAACCGTGGTTAGCATGTGCACTCGGAATGACCTGTGACTATGCAGCCCGATTTTCAGCAGGGTTCAATTTACTGTGCGTTGTGACACATTACTCCCATCACCACCATTCCAATTACCAGCGAGCTAAGCCACAGTTGCCCTTCTCTTGCCACGTACCATCCAGGAGAGCCTTTGCTCATTTTGAGCATCGATGAGCCATGGTTATCCAACACCTCGCCGGCGGTTCGTGGCTTTTCCATCCTCTGACCACTTTCAGTAGGTACTAACCATGGCTGACTGTGAGCACCCACCAGCCGTGGCTCTGTTTTGGATATGCTCTGGCCATTACAAGTTGTCAAACTCACTTGTACAATTTGTTAAAGTCCGCTGTCTTTCCCCTCTGAAGAACAAGAATAACACTGATTAACGGAGCTCAGTATCAGGTGTTTTTTTATACCGTGTCCTGAACCACACATGTGCCGTAGCTCACCTACAGTTGCTTCGACTTGCATAATGACTCGCTGGTCATAATCTTTTGGCTCATCGTTATATATAAAACTTTAAAAAAAATAAGTTAGGGGAAAGAAAGAAAAAAGAAAGGAAAAGCAAAGAAAAATAATAAGGTGATCACGAACATAAGTGGCTGCATAAGGAATACCCAACAACACCACACAAAATATAGAAGCAATATAAAAAAAAACAGAAAATGAGCAAAGAAACAAACAAATAAATAAATGGAGAAGTGGAAATGGAAGATACATGGTAGGAATATTTGTTGACAAAATTTAGAAAAATATTAAGTATGGGGCAAATAAAGCCAAAATTATACCGGTGCTAGTATAATAAATTTAGACCTGCACCGACTTGAGATAGCACCAAAGCTAAAAAATGTGAAATATCGCTAAAATGACAACATAAAAAGAAAAAGAGATATAGGACAAATAAAACAAGGAACAAGAATAAACAACCATTCAATCCAGTCTCTTCAGAGGGCTCTGGGTGAAACAGCTGTGAACAGTACTGCATTTTGAACATAATGCAAATAATTGCAACATACATTAAGTAAAATGCCAGGCTGCCTAAGCGATAAAATCACGTTACAGAGACCCTAATGCAGTAAATTGTGAATGATGTTACCGTCCTGAATAAGAATCTGCAGATAAATGAACCACTAGGTGGCAGTGATCACAGTGTTCTGAAGTGGGAGTTACTCAAAGAGGTAACTACCATTAGGGGTAAAGGGAAGGGGAAGGGGGTATTGCTTTCGTAAAGGCGACAACGATGGACTGAGACAGTATTTAAATTCTATACAGTGGGATAAACTGATGATAATGTTACCAACAGCAAATTCAAAATGGGAAGCATTCAAAGAACTTATCTTGCAAGCTACTAGGCTTTACATGCCAACTAAGAAATATTGTTCAAGGTTTAGGCCTAAATGGATGTCAGATGAACTAATGAGGCATATGGCAGAGAAGAAAAATGCATGGGAAAAATGCATACAAATTAACACGTGACACAGAAGCCTATGATAGATACAAGTTGATCTGTAACCAAGTTACAAAGGAGGTTAGGCAGGCGAAGGCAGATTACGAGAGATCCTTGGCAAGGGATGCGAAGAATTAACACGTGACACAGAAGCCTATGATAGATACAAGTTGATCTGTAACCAAGTTACAAAGGAGGTTAGGCAGGCGAAGGCAGATTACGAGAGATCCTTGGCAAGGGATGCGAAGAAAAACAGCATAGAGTTCTTTACTTATATAAACTCTAAAAGGAAGGGGATGAATCTGATTGGTCCACTTGATATCGATGGGTCAACTGTTGACGACCCTGCTCAGGTAGGTATTCAGCGAGGGGAATGCCAGAGGTGTATTCAACTCTAGCAGTAAGCTAGAGAATCTTGTAATAACTGAGAGTAAAGTGGAGGAGAAATTGTTGAAGATAAACACAAGAAAGGCACCTGGGGTGGATGGGATCTATCCGGTTATATTAAAGGAGGCAGCAAAGGAAGTAAGCAAAACCCTTAGCCATCATTATGAGAACTTCCTTGGACTCAGGGGAGGTACCCATGGACTGGAGATGTGCAAATGTGACCCCAATTCACAAGGGAGGATCAAAGGCTGACACAAGTAATTATAGACCTGTGAGTTTAACTTCTGTTCCCGGAAAATTAATGGAGGCACTGATTAAAGAAGCACTGCAGGATCATCTAGACAAGACTTCAGTTATAGCTCGGACACAGCATGGTTTTGTTAAGGGGAAGTCTTGCCTGACCAATTTGATTGGATACTATGATGCAGTCACAAAAGAACTGGATGCAGGGAATAACTTTGATATTATATACTTGGATCTTAGAAATGCTTTTGATACTGTTGCACATGGAAGACTGCTGCATAAATTGGAGCAGTGTGGCATTGGAGGCAAATTGCTGCTATGGATAAAGGGGTGGTTGAGGGGGAGAAGACAGAGAGTGGTAATCAATGGACACTGCTCATCGTGGACTAATGTTATTAGTGGAGTCCCTCAGGGTTCAGTATTGGGTCCTTTATTGTTCTCTGTATTTATAAATGATATTGATGATGATATATCAAGCTTAATGTCGAAGTTTGCAGACGATACGAAGGTTGGCAGGGTTGTCAAGGACACTACTGACACTGTGCCGCTGCAACAGGATCTGGAAAGGTTGAGCAGATGGGCTGAGAGGTGGAAAATGAAGTTTAACATTGACAAATGTAAAGTACTACATATGGGAAACAGCAACCCCAGAGCAACGTATCAACTCTGTGGTACTACACTGACAGTGGTAGAGAATGAAAGGGACCTGGGTGTGGTTGTGCAGGTAGATATGAAGTTCTCTGAGCAGTGCAGACGGGCTGCAAGAGTAGCTCATGGTGTATTGTCAGTGATATATAGGAATTTTTCTAGCAGGGGTAAGGAGGTGATTATTCCCTTGTATAAGGCAATGGTCAGGCCACACCTAGAGTACTGTATACAGGCCTGGAGGCCTCATTTCAAGAAGGATGTAGAGCTGCTGTAATGAGTACAGAGAAGGACAACGAGATTAGTGAATGGAACAAAGGGGTACTCTTACGAAGAAAGGCTTAATTTTGCGAATTACAGTGTCTGGAGACTAGACACCAACGAGGTGATCTGATAGAGGTGTACAAAGCCTTGAATGGTTTGAGCATGCTCAATGCTGATGGGATTCTTCCTCTTGCTCAGAATAATCACCTGAGAGGGCATAAATTCAAATTGAGGAAAGACAGATGTAGGATAGATGTGCGGAAATATGCCTTTAGCCAGTGGGTGGTTGGTAAATGGAACAGACTTCCATCCCTTGTCGTGGAAGTTGATAGCCTAAATAAGTTTAAGGCTCAGCTGGACAGGTATTTCGAATGAACAGAGGGGTGAAGTGGAAGTGGTTATTTTTTATTTATTTATTTTTTTTTTTTTTTTTTTTGGCTGATGCTGCATAAGCTTGCTTTCTTGCATCAAATGCCTCTACTAATGCTAATGCTAAGGTAAATGTTGGAAGGTTTTTTGTCACAGAATGGTAAGATGTACACTTGATATAGATGTAGGAAAGGAAAGGAAAGGAAAAAACTGACTTGAGTAAATAATACAAAGTGTTTGAGATAACAGAGGAGGAGAAAAGGCAGTATGTACTGGAACTTAAGAACAAGTTTGAGCTTCTGCAGACTGCTCAGGACCAAGATATCGACGAGGAATATTACAACTTTCTGAAAGTGATAAAGCCTAAGAAACCTATAGGGAAAAAGAAATCCAAAGAAGAAAAAATTAGTCAAGAAACACTTGTCATGATGAACCAAAGACGACAAATGAAGAGCAAGAAAAACACTGACAGGGAGAAAATTGAGTATACTGAGTTATGCAAAGCCATTAGAAAGAGACTCAGAGAGGACATAAGAAGATTTAACACAAGAAAAGTAGAAGAAGCATTAAGGGAAAACAAAGGATTTAAATCAGCAGCCATGAGCAGTAATACAGAAAGACAAATGATACTGAAACTGAAGAATAGCGATGGTGTACTTATAAACAGCAGAGAAGGCATAATTCAAATAGCAGAAGACTACTATAGAGAATTATACAAGGAGCGAGGGAATGATACCAGCAGTGGGGAAGATGGATTGCAAAGTAGCAACACATACGACATACCCGATATTCCCGATATTCTTCCTAATGAGGTAGAACATGCATTGAAGAAAATGAAGAATCGGAAAGCCCCGGGGGAAGATGAAGTTACTGTAGAGTTGTTAAAATTGGGAGTAAGAGACATAACACAAAAACTGGCAAGGCTCTTCACAAAGTGCATTAGAAAAAGTGTGATGCCTAAGCAGTGGAATAATGCAATCATATTTTTCTGCATAAGAAAGGAGATAAATCAGAAATTGGAAATTATAGACCAATTAGCTTGTTATCCCACATCTACAAGTTGTTCACAAGGGTCATTACTAATAGATTAGAAAGAATACTGGATGAGAATCAACCGAAAGAGCAAGCTGGCTTTAGGACAGGATTCTCAACTATGGATCACCTTCACGTAATATCACAGCTAATGGAGAAAGCAAATGAATATAAAACACCATTATGCCTGGCATTTGTGGATTATGAAAAGGCATTTGACTGCATACAGTATAAGGCAATGTTTTGGGCACTGGAAAGACAAGGCATAGATACCCCATATATTATGATTTTGAAGAAAATATATGAGAGTGCTACCTCCTTTATTAGAATAGAAAAGACAGTAGGAAATTTAAAATCGAGAAAGGAGTTCGACAAGGAGACACAATATCTCCGAAGCTGTTTACTGCTGCCCTTGAGGAAGCTTTCAGAAGATTAGACTGGTCGCAGAAAGGAGTCAATGTGAACGGAGAGTACCTAAACCATTTACGATTTGCAGATGATATTGTGGTCATAAACCACGATCCCAAAGAATTAGAGGAAAATCTTAATCAGTTATGCACAGTTAGTAAGGATTTTGGACTAAAGATGAATATGGCTAAAACAAAAGTAATGATGAACAAGTATGCCACAGAAAGGGAAATAATGATTGAAGGAGCAGTAATTGAAAAGGTGGAGTCATATACTTATCTGGGTCAAGTTATTAGCTGTAATAATGATAAATGGCTGGAAGTCAAGAGAAGAATAAATTTTGGATGGATAGCATTCAGGAAATATAGTCACATACTGAAGAGCAATATCCCAGTTTGTCTGAAACGTAAAATAATGAACCAATGTATACTCCCCACCATGATTTATGGAAGTAAACTTGGGCACTCACCAAAAGAATGGAAGAGAAGCTAAGAACTACACAGTGAATGGAACGAATTATATTGGGAATCTGACTGTTAGATAAGAAGAGAAACATATGGATTAGGCAGCAAACTCAAGTAAAGGACATTCTTATCAAAACTAAAGAACTAAAATGGTCTTGGGCAGGACATAGCTCGAAGACATGATGACAGATGGACTAAGAAAATAACAGAATGGCACCCAAGAGGAGCTAGAAGAAAACCTGGAAGACAAAGGGGGAGATGGATAGATGAAATTCATGAGTTTTTGGGTAGTAAATGGATGGCCAGTGCTCAAAACAGAAGGAACTGGAAAGTTGCTGGAGAGGCCTTCATCCTGCAGTGGGTTGAAAATGGCTGATGATGATGAATGCAGTAATAAAAATGGAGAGGCTTAAGCACTCGCCACCAAAAAGAAAGAAATGAGATTGATAACAGAAAATAAAACATTATAGACAGATTACAGAGGGCAGTATGAGCAGTGCAAATCAACTACCACTTACTATATCTATTAGAAATGAAACTGTAAAAATGATAAATAAGGAAAATCAAAAAGAAAGAAAGAAAGAAATTATAACATGACCAGGAATATATATGGATATTGCTTATGCTGCCAGTTATGTTTGTGGGCATCTTATTCTTTTTCTTCTTTTTTTTTTTTTTTTTTTATCTTTCCTTCTTTCTCCTAACTTATTATTTTTAGTTTTATTTCTAATGGGTGTAGTGAGCATTATTTCCTTAATTTGCTAATCTATCTATAATCAGTTTTATTTTCTTTTATCAACTTTCTTTCTTTCTTTTTGGCAGAAATCTAGTCTACCAGTGGGTACTTAAGCTTCTCTGTTCTTTATTGCTTTGGCGAGTTGACATTTCAGTTGTCTGTCTGTCTCCATCTGTTGCGGCAATTTGCATTACATTTAAAATGCAGTACTGTTTATGGCCATTGTATCCAATGGCCCTCTGACAAGATTGGATGCAAGTCGTCTATTCTTGTTCCTTGTTTTGTTTGTTCTATATCTACCTTTCTTTTGTGTTTGGTTTATTGTGTCATTTTAATATTTAAAATTTTTTGGCCTCTGTTATCTCAAGTTGGTGCCAGTCTAAATTTATTATTTAATAATTTTGGCTATACTTACCCTATACTTAATATTTATCTTTATTTTTTTGACACATATTCCTGCCACCCATCTTCCATTTCCACCCCAGGGGTTGACATGGCCTGCAAGGCAATGTCAACCCCTGTGTTTGGCCTGTACTTAATATTTTACTTAATTTTTTCGACACATATTCCTACCATGTATTTTCCATTTCCACTTCTATCTTTGTTATTTATATGTTTGTTTCTTCCCTCGGATAAGAGAAGTAAGTGAATAAAAGTTGTATAGAAATGACACCAGTATTATGTGATATACAACAATATAATCATACATATATATAGAAATAAGTCAATATTATATACAAAATATGTGCATGATTATATTGTCGTATATCGCGTAATACCGGTGTCATTATCAAGTGTCAACCACCAAAATTGCATGACAAGACAACGGTGACAACATTATTTATGTATTTTGTTATAAACTCTTTTTATAACAAAATACAAGTTTTTAATTATTGTTATTGTGTGTTATCCCAGTCAGTATGGCAGGAAAGTGTGTGAATGTACCTGGAATTGTTAGTGTTTCTAAAGAGTGGTATACAATTATGTTAGAGCAAAAATATATGAAAAAATAATACATACCATTTCACGTATTTTGAGGCTGGCAACATCCACTGTGAATACAATAGTGAAAGATAAAGAATGAATAAAAGAACATGCAAAAAGTTCCGCGCCTTTAAAGTATACTTTGAGAAAAAGGAAGCATTCATTCAAACCTTTTCAGCTTGCAGATTCTCTGATTCCAACTTCATTACCATATCCATCTTCAGCACCACACTTCTATGGGCCTTCCACTTCTTCAGCTATTTTAGAGCTGGAAGACGTATATGATATTGATGACATGATAGCTCCCTCTTCATCTCCTCTCCTCCTTCAACTAATATCAATGTCCTCTTATTACACTAATAGCCCAGAAATGCACCAGAAATAAGTTGTATGTATGTATGTATACAAGTTTTGTTTTTTAAATAATAGTCTAATGCATATGTTATGAGTATGTAATTGTAATATAAAAATGCTATTAAACATAAATAAAGTGTTTTTTTTTTTTTTTTAAATCGAGGACTTACATTTGCATTTATATACAGATTTTGGCTAGTTTCCAAGTTTCATAAAATTTCAACTTATGGACTTAAGGAGTCCGTTTGATTTACGTAAGGGTTCTGTTCCAGAAACACAACCCTTACATAAATCGAGGAGCACCTGTACATACCATGGTCAAATAGAATATGATCGAATAGTATTGGAAAGGGACCAAAAAAAAAAAAAAAATATATATATATATATATATATATATATATATATATATATATATAATTAATAATAGTAAGTGTGTGTACACACACACACACACATCATAACAGGTTTCACCTGTGTGTGTGTACACACACACACAGGTGAAACCCGTTATGATGCAATGCTCTGGGTCCAAAGAATCACATCGCGATATGTGGGATCGCATTAGAAAATTCTAGCATTCAAACTTCATATGTACTATCAATTTTGGTTGTCTCTTTTTTTAGTGTGATAATTGCATTACTACGTCTAAGAAAAATCATGCAAGGAATAATAATGGAAATAATATGCAATTGCACTGTACAATGAAGTATTTAAAAAACTGATATCCATGTTGTTAACTACATAAACACGATAAAGACACCTTTTGGCACAAAAACAAATCAATACTTACAAAAACTGCTTTTCCACATGCTGTATTAACTGTCATCTTCATATTTTGAAATTAACAAACAGTCGAAAATTTGGGAGAAAAAGGAAAGCCTAATGCACTCAGTGTTTTTGTCAACTGCTAAGTAGACATTAGCGAACAAACTTTTGCACATTTTAGTCGTTACTTTCAAGGCTTTCATATTTTAAAAAAAACTATCAAGGTTTGACTGTTTCTGTACATCTCTTTGTTTCTTTTGAGCAATTTCCATAAGGCGTTTTAACTGTAAAATTGAAAGGAAATCTGCCTTTTCTGTTTCAAGAAATTTAAGTCCAGTTTGAAAATCAGTCAGTGCCTCTGCGAGTTAAAAGTCATTTATATTGTTACTGTGGATATCAAAGGATAATGTGTATCGTGGATTCATATTAAACTGAAAATATCGCCATGTGGTCTTCAGTAACTAAAAACATGTTTCAATTAATGAAAAATAGGAGCCAAGCTTGCATCACATTATAAGCGGAATCATGTTTTAACGGGTTTCAGCTGTATATATGTATATATATATATATATATATATATATATAAAGTTTGGATAAATTGAGTTAAAGTAACGTATAATATTGCTTTTAGACATAGTATGTTTAATACATATGTTTATATGTATTTCTGTGGTATTTCCAGGTCTGTACGCAAACATGTTCTATTTCTATTTCATAACATGCAACTATTTCATCGATTAACCTATCGTCTCTCTCAATCATGTTTTTGTTTTTTAAGTTTTATTGTTCATTTATGTATATAATTATTTTTGAGGTCCTCTGTCACATCAACCTTAAATTACCTGCCGGCTGTCTATATATCCTCCTGTCTATATATATATATCCTGTCTATATATATATATATATATATATATTTAAATAATGGCTTAAAAGTTTAACATAAAATAAGAGAATAAATAAATAGATAAATATTAAGCTATCATTAGAGGCAGCAAAATGCACTTCCATAAAAAACATAAGACTTCCATAAAAGGCTTATGTTTTTTGTTTTATTTTATTTAGTATTATCGGATATATATATATATATATATAAAACCTATTTATATTTTTGTGTTTATGAGCAATAGTATAGGAGTTTAGCTTACAGGAGGCAAAATTAGTTTAGTAAATAGGATGGAACTAGACATTATCCTGCCCTCGTATTACACAAATTGCCCAGAGTGTGGAAAATTTTAGTTTTAGGAAAGTGAACAGCATATGACTGAAGAATACTAGGTTGGAGCCTGGGTTATCTGGGAATGCGATTTCCCGTCCATTAGCATTAGCATTAGTAGAGGCATTTGATGCAAGAAAGCAAGCTTATGCAGCATCAGCCAAAAAAAAAAAAAAAAAAAGTAACATAAATAAATAAAAATAACCACTTCCACTTCACCCCTCTGTTCGTTCGAAATACCTGTCCAGCTGAGCCTTAAACTTATTTAGGCTATCAACTTCCACGACAAGGGATGGAAGTCTGTTCCACCCACCAACCACCCGCTGGCTAAAGGCAAATTTCCGCACATCTATCCTACATCTGTCTTTCCTCAATTTGAATTTATGCCCTCTCAGGTGATTTTTCTGAGCTAGAGGAAGAATCCCATCAGCATTGAGCATGCTCAAACCATTCAAGGCTTTGTACACCTCTATCAGATCACCCCGCTGGTGCCTAGTTTCCAGACACTGTAATTTGCAAAACTTAAGCCTTTCTTCGTAAGAGAACCCCTTTGTCCCATTCACCAATCTAGTTGCCCTTCTCTGTACTCGTTCCAGCAGCTCTACATCCTTCCTGAAATGAGGCCTCCAGGCCTGTATACAGTACTCTAGGTGTGGCCTGACCATTGCCTTATACAAGGGAATAATCACCTCCTTATCCCTGCTAGAAAAATTCCTATATATCATTGACAATACACCATGAGCTACTCCTGCAGCTCGTCTGCACTGCTCAGAGAACTTCATATCTGCCTGCACCACCACCCCCAGGTCCCTTTCATTCTCTACCACTGTCAGTGTAGTACCACAGAGTTGATACGTTGCTCTGGGGTTGCTGTTTCCCATATGTAGTACTTTACATTTGTCAATGTTAAACTTCATTTGCCACCTCGAAGCCCATCTGCTCAACCTTTCCAAATCCTGTTGCAGCAGCATAGTGTCAGTAGTGTCCTTGACAACCCTGCCAACCTTCGTATCGTCTGCAAACTTGGACATTAAGCCTGATATACCATCATCAGTATCATTTATAAATACAGAAAACAATAAAGGCCCCAATACTGAACCCTGAGGGACTCCACTAATAACATTAGTCCACGATGAGCAGTGTCCATTGATTACCACTCTCTGTCTTCTCCCCCTCAACCACCCCTTTATCCATAGCAGCAACTTGCCTCCAATGCCACACTGCTCCAATTTGTGCAGCAGTCTTCCATGTGCAACAGTATCAAAAGCCTTTCTAAGATCCAAGTATATAATATCAAAGTTATTCCCTGCATCCAGTTCTTTTGTGACTGCATCATAGTATCCAATCAAATTGGTCAGGCAAGACTTCCCCTTAACAAAACCATGCTGTGTCCTAGCTATAACTGAAGTCTTGTCTAGATGATCCTGCAGTGCTTCTTTCACCAGTGCCTCCATTAATTTTCCGGGAACAGAAGTTAAACTCACAGGTCTATAATTACTTGTGTCAGCCTTTGATCCCCCTTTGTGAATTGGGGTCACATTTGCACATCTCCAATCAATGGGTACCTCCCCTGAGTCCAAGGAAGCTCTCATAATTATGGCTAAGGGTTTGCTTACCTCCTTTGCTGCCTCCTTTAATATAACTGGATAGATCCCATCCACCCCAGGTGCCTTTCTTGTGTTTATCTTCAACAATTTCTCCTCCACTTTGCTCTCAGTTATTACAAGATTCTCTAGCTTACTGCTAGAGTTGAATACACCTCTGGCATTCCCCTCGCTGAATAACTCCTCATGTGTGAATGTCGATGCAAAATATTCATTTAGTTTGTTAGCTACCCGAGCAGGGTCATCAACAGTTGACCCATCGATCTCAAGTGGACCAATCTGATTCATCCCCTTCCTTCTAGAGTTTACATAAGTAAAGAACTCTTTGCTGTTTTTCTTCGCATCCCTTGCCAAGGATCTCTCGTAATCTGCCTTCGCCTGCCTAACCTCCTTTGTAACTTGGTTACAGATCAACTTGTATCTATCATAGGCGTCCGTGTCACGTGTTAATTTGTATGTATCCCATGCATTTTTCTTCTCTGCCATATGCCTCATTAGTTCATCTGACAACCATTTAGGCCTAAACCTTGAACAATATTTCTTAGTTGGTATGTAAAGCCTAGTAGCTTCCACGATAAGTTCTTTGAATGCTTCCCAGTTTGAATTTGCTGTTGGCAATATCATCAGTTGATCCCACTGTATAGAATTTAAATACTGTCTCAGTCCATTGTAGTCGCCTTTACGAAAGCAATACCCCTTCCCTTTACCCCTAATGGTAGTTACCTCTTTGAGTAACTCCCACTTCAGCACACTGTGATCACTGCCACCAAGTGGTTTATTTATCTGCAGATTCTTAATGCATGAAGAATCACTACTGATAATCAAATCAAGAGTATTACTCCCTCTAGTTGCCTCCCGAACATGCTGATGTAGAAAACAATCATCCAATAAATCCACAAAAGCCTTGCTACTGTGTGAGTGACCAGCCCCAAATTCCAGTCAATATCTGGGAAATTAAAATCCCCCATTATAAGACTCTCTGATTTACTGGCCCACTCTATTTCTCCGAACAGTTTCTTATTATACTCATCAGAGTCATTAGGCCTATAGCACACTCCTACTCTCAATTTTGATCTCCCAATGCTTATGTCACACCAAACTGACTCGACACTGCACTGTCCAGCGATGTCGACTGGCTTCACTTCCTTGGATTTTATGTGTTTTTTAACTAATAGCATAACCCCTCCTCCCTTCCTATCCTGTCTATCCTTTCTGTAGACATTGTACTCCCCAAATTCCAGTTCTGCATTTCTTATATCTGTGTGACACCACGTCTCTGAAATCCCCACAATATCTGCCTTTGATGTTTTGAGCAATACCTCAAATTCATCAAATTTATTTACTAAACTCCTAGCATTGGTGTACACACAAGTATACATGCGCCTGTTCTTTTTCTTAGCTACCCTAACACAACCCATGTGTTTACTTGTACCCCAATGATTCCCAGCAGTCTCTGAAATATCCTGCATCTTATTTTCCAGGCTGCGGCTCATTCCAATAGAAGCAGTGCAAGAATCACTTTCACCTCTGCCAGTGGCTACTGTTAATCTATTAGTCCTTGTATCCCCCCAATCTAGCAGTTTTCCGACCCACCTAACATTGCCTCGATAGCATCAGCAAACATTCTTGCACCCTTTCTATTTAAGTGTATCCCATCCCTGTAGAAGCAGTCTCTCCTGTTAACAAGTACAGACCAGGTTGAAAAAAATTCTACCCCTTGAGCCCTGCACAATCTTTCCAGGGCCGAATTGATTGACAGGGCTCTCATCATATACTCCCTCCTATCGTGTCTGGGCAGAATTGCAGACACTTTCAATTTCAACCCTAATTCACGGCTTTTTTTCATCAGTGACCTGTACTTGTCAAGTAATTCCGCCGGTCTCCTACTCTTAATGTCATTAGTGCCAACGTGTACAACTATATCACCTTTTGTGCCCTTAAAAGATGATATCCGCTCTACAACGTCATCAACTTTTGCCCCTGGCAGACATACCCTGGTCCTATTCCACCTATCCTTTTTACAAAGCATGTTTCCCGTTTCCCTGACAATAGAGTCACCAACAACTACTAGTTCCTTTGGGACCAGCGCATTCTGCCTTGGGGGTTGCCACTGTGTTCCGCGATGACCAAGTGCAAGCTCTGGCATTGGTGTGGGCAGCTGAGAGCTTGATGGGCCCCTCACTTGTAATCCTTCGAGGGCATCCACCCTATCCTTCAAGCTCTCATATAGGCCCATAACAACGCTGAGTTGTCGCCTTATCTCCTTACACTCCTTGCATCGCACACACACAAAGACATCCCCCATGGCAGTATCATGTCCCATACTTGACTGCTCCGCAAACATCAAGCAAATAGTGCATCTTACAAGGCTGTGATTCAGAGGACAACTGCCCCCCTCAGTTCTCCCCTGGGCCACAGCATTCCCATTAGCTTGAGCCCTTTGCTTTGCTGCTCTGGTTTGAGTCATGATTTAGATTTACTTTCAATAAAATTTCAATTTCTGTACAAAATTAAATCCTAAACTTGTATCCAAACACAGTTATAACGCTATATTTATGTTTCAGTAACGAGTGTTATCTACGAAATATTTACGTTTCAGTAACGAGTGTTATCTGCGAAATCCCTTTATATAACTTTCGTATCAAGTTATGTATTAATTATTTGTTTTTACTAATTATTTATGTTACGTAACCTAAGTGGTTATATGTATAATTAATTATGTTAAATAAAATTAATTATATTACGTTTGTAATCTAAGTCGTTATATGTATTTATTTAAACGTACAATTTAACTGCTAACGTCCATGCTAATAACAGCCCTGGACATATATATAAGAGTGGAAAGTGGCGGGAAACTTAATATATATGTTTGTGGAAATAAAGAATGGTAACCATAGATCAACATAGTATCACTTGTATTAAAGATAAAGATAGATTATGTACTTCCCAAAAGAAATAAGTAGAATGCTGTAATAGACTGTGTAAATAGGAAGATGAAACAAATGATTAAGACTAAAGATTAGGCTACATAAATGTGAACTCACCCAATACAATGCGATTGAACCTGATATGACCAGTAGAAGAAAGCAAACTGATACATGATTTGTATCATAGTGACCTCAGTCTAAAAGTGTGACAAGAAAGAAAAAAATTTGATAAGAAATAATTTAGACAGGCACCCAGTAAGTGCTACAAATTGGGTGAGTTCACGTTTATGTAGTCTAATCTTAAGTCTTAACTATCCATTTGCCTTAATATTTGTCTGCTATAGCATGTTTCCACTCAGAAGGTTCTTAAATTTTCAACGTTATCTGCCATTGTCCAGAATATATATATTCTGTCTTCACTTCATTTATCGTAAATCCTCTTCTTTTTGCTTCACTATCTAGCCTGGCCACTGTTTCCTCCAGTGCTCCTTTAGTCCTACTGATAACAGCAACATCATCAGCATACATTCGAAGTCCAAAGGTGGTACACTTGCACCACCTTTGGACTTTGAATGTCCGTGTTGCATTTTGCACCACCTTGCACTATGCTGCCAGCACTCATGGTCTGAGTGACCATCAGCTTTAAAAAATATACAAAGAAATTTTGCAATTTTTTTCTTAAAGAGGGCCACAAAACTTCCACCTCCCCTGCACAGCTATATAAATTGCTGTGCTGCTTTTTGCCATTGCGTGTTCTGTATCGCCAATTTTCTTGAACGGTAATACTCTGATGCTGAATATTAAAGGTTTCTTTGGCTTTCTTGTGATTCCTTTGTATTACGATGCCTTTCAATATCACTTAATTCAGCTGTCAGCGTGCATTTACAATATTTACAAAAACATTTTAAATAATCATCGTGTAATTCTCTGAGCCAGTTCTTAGATTTAACATCTTTGAGTCATTGATCACGAAAGTGTTGACTATATATTTTGCTCATTTTCAAAAAGGGGCAAAATTATATGAAAATTCATAAACAAAAAAATAAATTAGTTACCTACTCAAAGTAATTGAATCACTACAAATGAAAATGGGCAAGTTTTTGTCAACACTCTATTAAATCTATTCAGAACAGAGGTTTGCATGCAGAAACAATTTAAGTTACTGCTTCTTTGTTCTGGGCAGTCTACTCCAGTAATTTGAAAAGTGACCCTCCGTATTTGGAAAATTAGGCCATCGAATTTCAAAGAAAGGAAGTTGAAGAGTTCGTAGTGATGGTGGAAATTCCTATTATAATATTTTTCTCTGATCTGTAAATGATCCAGCAATGAATTTTCAATTTAAAAAAAAAATGCTGTTATCAGAGTAATAAAATTACAAACCATTCTCTAAAATTGTTTGAGACATCATGGACCATTTGTAAATGTAAACTTATGAAAACTGGAATTATAAATATGCTTACCTGAAGGCCATTGAAAGCCCGTTGGATGAGACATCATGGACCATTTGTAATTTGTAAATGTAAACTTATGAAAACTGGAATTATAAATATGCTTACCTGAAGGCCATTGAAGTTGAGTGATCAAGCACAAGGGTACATAAGTACACGTACCTTGAGTAACCGGGGTTCAAGCCTATGACCATGGGTGCCGGCAGCGTGGTGAAAGTGCCCCACCTTTGGATTTCGAAGTAATACACAATTTCTAATATTTTCATTAATTTATTGAAACATTAAAACAATACAAATTCTTTCTTTCAAAATAAAAGTCCTTTCTCCCACTGATCACGAAACATTAGCTCAACTGTACATGTAAATCAGTCAAATTTGACAATTTAAATGAGGAATGTATTCGAAAATTTGGGTGAGCAAAAATTTTACTTCTGTATGCACCACCTTTCAAAATACTCTGCCGGCACCCATGCTCGTTAAATATGATGCCTTTTCTTCTGTTCTCCCTATCTTGTGAACTCCTCTGACCATGTGGTCGCCCAGAGCATAAAGAGGAAATTCATTCATAAAATCACTTATTACAGAATCACTGCGCACATAAAGCAAATCAATGCACACTTCTCTGTTCAGAGGTACACATTCATCGTTTACTTGTAGAATAATAAGAGAAGTTTACCTCAATATAGTACATAGAACACTTCCTTATGATACTTTCCAGAAATTAAAACACATACTGAAGTGGCACCTCTGTAGCCAGGTGGGCAGGAGCAGCAGTGTGTAGCACACGCTTCTTGATTAGACCATGGTTCGAGCCCCGTGACAACCAAATACGGAGGATGCGGAAAGGTCAGGGAACAACCACCGCATATCCCCAGAGCAATATGGCCTTAGTTGCTAATGCTCCTAAAAACCAAATAATAACAACAACAACAGTGAACAAAATCATTGGTTTTTCTGGAGATTAGTTAGCTCTTCGTAAACTGGAAATCCCTTGAGAAAATAGAGAAGAGAAATGCCTCCTGCATTCTTTTTCATTAATTTCAAATTTTTGGTTAAGGGGGCAGATGCCCCCCCCCCCCCCGAATACACCCCTGACTGTTGCTTTCTTGCATCATATGCCTCTGCTAATGCTAATAAAATAGAGAATGCCTCTACTAAAAAGAAGCGAAAGGTTATAACTATAGAACAAAAACTTGAAATAATTAAAAGATTCAAACGTGGTAATAAGAAGGCTGAAATCGGCCGCACTTTTAGAATGAATGATGCAACAATGCAAACAATTTCATTTCAAACATATTAAACGGTTATTTTAAAAAAATTCTTAAAAGTTTTTGAAAGCCCGTTGGATGAATTACAGTATTTTACATTTGTTAATATTCGATTAGCACGTCTTCACTTAAAACGGCATCTTCATGGGATATATTAACCATGTAGGGGAGGGGGGGTCCCCTTTACGTGTGTATATATATATATATATAATGAGATATGTGGCATGATTCTAATATAAATTTATGAATACCACACTAAACTAAGGTGCCCCCGTAGCCAGGTGGGAGGAGCAGCACTGTGTAGCACATGCTTCTTGATTAGACCGGGGTTCGAGCTCATGACCACCAAATACGGAGGATGCAGAAAGGTCAGGGAATGACCACCGCATATCCCCAGAGCATATGTCCTTAGCTGCTAATGCTCCTAAAAACCACCACCACCAACAACATGAAACTAAGAGAACCAGATATAATGTAATGTAGTAGAATGTGAGTATAGGATAAACCATATTGCCACTCCCCAACTTACATAAGATTTGCGTTTTGTGGAACTCTACGTAAGTCAGGATTTCCACCGTGCTTGTGCAGTACTTGCAACTATGATTGCTGAATTGATTGAATCAAAAAAGAGATGTTCGACGAACATGTAAATAGAAATATTTATTGTATTTATTCAATTTTCTATCTTGTGCGCTGGAAAAATTACAAGTGTGCAATTTAAAAAATTTAAAAATTATAAAATTACAAAAAAAGAGAGGAGGCAGGCATAACGTCAGTAAGTTTTACCTCTCGCCCATTATTGCCAGAATCGACGTCTTCAGCTAATAAGTATGCCGCTGCAGAAGTTGTGGGCTGTGGAGATTTAGAAGGGGTTGGCCACACAACCTTACGAAAGAACATATTAATGATTGGCTGGACGGTGGCTTTTTTCTTTTCATGGTAGATTTCTTTGTAGCAAGCATACCATTCACCCCTCTGTTAACTTTTAAGAATCATTCGCTGTCAGGATCTATCTTCTCAAACCTCGCCATTGTCATCTCTCTGGTGATGAAGCAACTCGATTCTCATTTGGTTCATTTTGAGCTTCGTCAGCATCTTCTTCTTTCGCTATCACTGCCTGCAAGTCAGTAAGTTCTTCGTTAGATAATTGCTTCACTTCTTCCTCTGTTAACTTCACATCTTTGGCATCAACCTCCAACTGAAGTAGCTCTGCAAATAGAATTAGTACCTCTGCAAATACAGCCTTTACATTTTATCTGTAACCTGTTAATATAATTTGTCTTTTTCAAATCCTTCTAAGCCTTTTACATGCATGGGCATATTTTCTTCCATGCACCATTTAAACAACTTTTAGTAATTTCCGCCCAGGGCTTATTAATTTTTAAAATTGCATAGTAAATATTATAAGATTTCCAAAAGTCTCCGAACGTAACATTTTTCTCACCCTCTACTGCAGACAATGCCTGAGCAAATATTGTGCATAAATAGTATGCTTTTAAATTCGAAATAACAACTTGTTCCATAGGTTGGATGAGTGAAGTCGTGTTTGGCGGTAGAAATGTGATGCTTACATTCGAATTAAAATCGTCTAGATGCATAGGATGTCCAGGAGCATTATCTAATAGAAGCAAAATCTTGAAGGGAATGCCATTGTCTTTACAATATTTTTCAATCTTGTGACTGAAGCAGCATTTAAACCAATTCTCAAAGAGAGAGAGAGAGAGAGAGAGAGAGAGAGAGGAGAGAGAGAGAGAGAGAGAGAGAGATTGTTATTCATGCTCTCTCTGGTTCGAACGTAAATGCCAGAATCGATTTATTGATGCCCTTAAGTGCACGAGGATTTCCAGAATGGTACACAAGCAGTGGTATTTTAATTTATAATCTCCTGCTGCATTAGCCCCAATCAGGAGCATGGCTTTATCTTTTGAAGCCTTGAAACCTGACATTGTCTTTTCCTCTTTGGCAATGCATGTTCAATACAGCATTTTTTTTTTTTTTTTCCAATACAGAGCACTCTCATCAACATTAAAAATTTGCTGTGTTGAATAGCTGCCTTCATCAGTAATTTTTTCCAACACATCATAAAATTTCTCTGCAGCTGCAGAATCGGCACTGGCAACTTCAATGCATACTTTAATGCTGTGGAAACCAGCACGATATTTGAATCTATTAAACCACCCATTGCTTGCCTTAACTTATCCTTAATATCTTCATAAATACCGTACTTCTTGCTTTTGCTTGAATGGCCATTGGACTCAGTGGCACTTGCTTCTGAATCTGATTTTCCATCCATATTATTAACAACTGTTCCATCTTCGATATATCACCTCAGTGCTGTTTTGTGATCACTGTTGATCCTTTGACATGTTCTTTTATATGCACACTGTCCTTTAAAATAGTATTCACTGTTGAAGCAGCGAGAACTAAATCCCTTGCAATAGATGACAAACTTTTGCCTTCTTTGTACTTAATCATTTTCATCTTCATTTCTAAATCAATTCTATTTCGTTTCCTGCACTACCACCACTTGCACTTTCTGTGTTCGCTTTCCCTTCATCATTGTAATACATAAATAGGAATGAATAGAAGTTTCTGAAAATTTGTTTTTTATATGATTGAAGATTTCATGGAAGGGGAAAGACATTTCACCATAATAACGTAAAAATGCACACAATTGCAGTTATAGGTATTATCGCAAACAATAATATTGAGTTTACTACCCATTTATAATTAGGTGCACTAACAGAAAACCCTAATAAACTGGAAAGTGAAAATTGTTTTATGGTCGTGAACTCCAGAAACTTGCTTTAGACTAATATCACAAATGCATTCAAAATTGATTCTTATAATGGAACATATGATAACGATGAAAGTGTAGTGCAATTTCCATTATAAATATGAGAGAGATAAATAACTTTGTAATAAGCGAAATTTATAACTTCCGAGGACTTGGAACAAATTACAAAAAAAAATACTTATCGTTGTCTTACTGATGACTTATATGACTTACTAAAAAATACTTATACATAAAACTTATCGTTGTCTACCCACAATCTAGATAACTTCAATTCAACCACCCAGACTGTAGGCAAAAAACGACAAGGAGTTCTCTGTTTCTGTAATGATCAATATCTGCTAAGATATATAAAATATAAAAAAATCCAGAGATTAAGTAATTTGAATCTAAACCAATTAAAGGTAGTTAATTTTTTGAATCGAAAGGAAGATATTATAAATGTAAGCATATATTGAACATCGTTGACCTGACAGAGAACATAATTTAATAATTAAAATAAGAATAAATGTAAAGTATAAGGCATATCTGCCGTATCCAGAACATAATGTAACAACTAGTCGTTATGAAATAATAATCCCTCAGGTAATTATATATGTAGTGACCCCTATGTGATGGATATGGTAAAAATAAATAAATAATTAATTAATTAATTAAAGTTAAGTTAATGCAAAAAGAAACATGCAGATAGTAAGAAGAATAAAAACTAATAGAGTAGGAATAATAGAACCTGAACTCCATAAAGGCGAAAATATAGTAGTACAAATAAGAAATAGTTTCTCCTACATCCTCGGATTACCCTAATAATTTCGGAGAAATAAGAACAAAGAGTGTAGGACAGCTTAAAGACAATACAAGATATAAGTTGTAGCTCGGGTATGCCCGGGATCACAAACCCGTTCCTATAATAGGACCCTGAGCTGAATTTGCATGTCACCTTAGCGTGAACTTATTAGGTATATACAGTGTGATTATAAAATAAAATAAAATAGATGATACACTATAATTTGGAGGCCGGTGGGTACAAGTTTTCTAAGCCGTAAGACACCAAGAAAGCAAAGTGTATCCTATGTATATAATATACATGGCTCTAAATCTGTAATTATGGTAATTATATTGAAGCAGTGGGTTCAGAAAATAAAATTTTGAAATTAATTATATTTATCACCCTACTGAAGTGGTATTTCAGGTAAGCGATAGGGAAATTATTATTTATCAACTTATTGTACAGTGCTGTTATGTTTGCTGACCAGGTTGTGTTTTTATTGCAAATAGAGGCAAACCTCAGGCATTGGGATAAAATAATATTAGCATGCACTGATTTCGATATATTAGATCTCCAGTTTGTAAGGCTGACTACATTGAAATTAAATGCGTCTCTTTTATTATATACGTTTACATCTATATTATTATGGAATATTTCTATACAAAGATCCAGGTAATCTGCTATGGTATCAGAACCGTAAGTGTTGTCCGATACAAGTTCTTCTGGATATAATTTGCTGTAATCCTGAACGAAATGCGGACAGTTAAACACATCTACGTATCTGAACATAAGTAGGTTATCTTGGAATGTTCTTTCTGTAGAATATAGATAGAGGTTTGCAATTATGCAGGATGCTGGACTTCCCATAGGGGTGCCATTCACTTGTAAGTATAACATAGTTCAGTCATATACGTAAGTCTTAAAAATGCATAAATTTATTAGAGTATCCCAGTAGGTTAAATCAAACTTTATAGCATTTTTATGTTCCAAATATAGTTTTTGGAGAACATCTTTTAAATTGTCGAGATTGGTACTAGTGAATAAACGGTTAGTCAAATGTTTGTATTTGCTGAATATTGTTATTTTTTATTGCATTTATAATTGGTGAGTTGTTATTTATTATAATAGTTTTATTTACATTATTTAATATAGTTTTACGTAATTTTTCTAACATTTTACCTGGAATTTCAGCATAACTATCTCTAGATGATGTTATGAATCTAAATGCAATAGGTGATTTATGAAATTTAGGTATACCATATACAGGGTGTCTCAAAAATATTGGTACAAACATTTAGGGGAGGTAGGTAACATCTAAAGGAATCTGAATCGCATAGGAACCCATAACCGGAAACGTCACCGTAAGTCAGTACACGGCGCTGTTCATCAGTTTGCGAGAGGGAAAATTTCTGGTTTACTCATTCAAGCAGTAGTCGCCGCACTAAGAGCATGCATCAATATACGAACTGTGAGCTGGCAGACAAGCACACAGACAAGCAGACAAGTGTATGGATTAGCAGAGGGCCCACACAATGTGTGCTCCCATGCAACACAATATCGCTTCACAATAAATGTGTGGGCAGGTATGGTCGGTGACTGCTTAGTCGACCCATACCTATTACCATCCCCCATGAACTCTGCTAAATATCGGATCTTTCTTGAACAATTTCTACCAGGGTTACTTGACGATTTTCCAGCAAATGTGAGATGCAACATGACGGGGCGCCTGCCCATTATGGAAGGTGTATTCGTGACCATTTGAACTGGCATTTTGGGCGTCAATGGATTGGCCGTGGTGGACCCGTTGCCTGGCCCCCATACTCGCCTGATTTATCGAGTCTTGATTTCTTTCTGTGGGGTCGGGCCTCAAATCTATCGTGTATGAATTGCCTGTGGAGATGGAAATGGATCTTGTGGCAAGACTCGTCTGCGGTGCTGCTACTGTCAAAGAAACTCCAGGTGTGTTCAACTGTGTCCGCCAGTCCATGCTGCGTCGGTGTCACACATGCATCATGTCTCATGGTGGAACCTTCGAGCATCGGTTGTAACATCATGAAATGCATCCATCTCGTACTCCATTGTTAATATTATGTCAAATAAATGTTTACCGCTAATTACTGTCTTGTGTCATTTCTGCTTCTTGTGCCTCTGCTACTACTTTCCCGTGACGTTTCCGGTTATGGGTTCCTATGCGATTCGCATTCCTTTAGATGTTACCTACCTCCCCTAAACATTTGTACCAATATTTTTGAGACGCCCTGTATAAACGGATATTTTAGGTTATTGTTCTTTAATTTTTTATGCAATGCTATTAGTTTTTTATTACATTAGGGAAAGATGCTATTAGTTTTTTGATTATTACATTAGGGGAAGATGCTATTAGTTTTTTGATTATTACATTAGGGGAAGATGCTATGTATTTGTATGTGCTACTGGACTGCAGTTCATTTTTAATAATTTCTATGTAGTAGTAGTAGTGGCGTGTGATGCAAGAAAGCAAGTGTATGAGCTTATGCAGCATCAGCCAAAAAAAAAAAAAAAATCACACCATTCCCTCCAAATGCCTGTCCAGTTCCTTCTTAAATTTATTTAACCTATCTCAACTTCCACAACAACAGATGGAAGTTTGTTCCAGCAATTAACCACCCGCTGGCTAAAGGCAAATTTCTGCACGTCTATTCTACATCTGTCTTTTCTTAATTTGAATTTATGCCCTCTTAGGTTCGTAATCTGAACGAGTGGAAGGATCCCATCAGAATTCAGCGGGCTCAGCCCATTCAAGGCCTTATACACCTCAATCACATCACCGCGCAGGTGCCTAGTCTCCAGCCACTGCAATTTGCAGAACTTAAGCCTTTCTTGGTAAGAGGATCCCTTCATTCCCCTCACCAATCTTGTTGCCCTTCTCTGTACACGCTCAAGCAACTCTATATTCTTCCTAAAATGAGGCCTCCAGACATGGATGCAGTGCCCATGGCCTGACCATTGCCTTATACAGAGGACAATCACCTCCTTTTCTCTGCTAGCAAAATTCCTATATACCATTGACAAAACCTCATGACCTGCCCTCGCAGCCTGTCTGCATTGCTCAGAAAACTTCATATCTGACTGCACAATTTCTCCCAGGTCTTTTTCATTTTCTACCACCTTAAGTGTAGTACCACACAGTTGGTACGTTTCTCTGGGGTTACTTCTACCTATATGCAGTACTTTGCATTTGTCAAACTTCAGTTGCCGCTTCTTAGCCCATCTTCCCTAATTATCTAGAGACTGTTGCAGTAGCGCACTGCCATTACTCTCATTAACAACCCTGCCCACCTTTGTATCATCTGCAAACTTCAACACTAAGCCTGATATACCTTCATGTAATATGACTTACATATAATTGCATAATTGCAAGCAGCTTTGTCAACCGGAGTAAATACAAAATGTTTGAGTAATTACAAAATATTTCTTTGAGTTATTTATTAATTTTGTATTATTTAGATTATCCAATATGAGTTTCAATTGATTATATTTGTTAAATATGATATTATCATTGTGAAAAGCTACATGTGGTATGCCCCAACCAGTATGTTTTATTTGTATGCAGATCTTTTGCAGTAATCTAGATATAACAGTTTTTTAAAAGTTGATTTATTATTAGGTAGATTAGGTCAAAACTTAAAACCGAATGATAAAATATCTCTAAGCTCTGGATATGGGATTATATCTAAATCGTCGGTTATAATGTGGTTATGGTTAGGATCTACGTATCTAAGAAATGAAGGCTTGTGGCAAACACATATATACTGTCCAATGTTAATATTGTGAAGGTTTGTAGCTATTATTTTATAGTTACGTGCTATAAGACCAAATGGTTTAGCATATCTAAATCTGATATTAATATGTAAGTTATTAATAGGTAGCAAGTCATTACGTAAGTTAATAGTTCTATGTATATCCAAATTATCCATCATTTTATTTTGAAAATATAAGACAAGGACAGAGTTTTCTGGTTGATTGTTAATATTAAAAATATTAATTCTGAATTTAACAATGTCTAGTATAATGTGCATAAGGTGAGAAGATCCAAAGACATAATTATTGGCTTTCCTGCTTAGGGCTTTGAGTGCACTAAATTTAATGCTGAAGAGTGTATTATGTATTTTACCTCTGTTTATAGGATCAGTGTCTCAAATTTTAAATAAATCTATGAAATCCCCTAGCTGTTCTCGGTCACTCTTAAATGTTTTAGATTTACTATATTTTCTTTTGCATTTAGATTTATGAAGTTTAGCAATTTTAAACATATTATAAATACCTTTCAAATTATTAATCATGTATTTTTGATTAAATCTGTTATTCAGTCTGTATGGATATAGTGTTTTATATTGTAACATGCTAATTTCTTCTTGCAGTTATCTTTCATTTGTGTTAAGTATTGAAATGAAAATATTACCTAAAGTATGTTTTTGTAAATGTCTAAATTCAATATCATGTTCAAGATTACCTGTTTTCTTACTAGACTTATTGTAAATATTAATGTCTGAACGATGTATATTCATTCTGATATGTAAATTATTACTGGTTTGACCAATATATTTAACGTTGCAAGTACGACAAGTGATCACATATATATATAACATTATTCATTTTGCAAAATATTTGCGCATTTATATTAATTGTAGCTTGATTTGGATGCATATAAGGACAAGTAAGACATAATTTGTTATTACAATGTTGAAATTTAAGAAATGGATCTTGGATATTACAGCCAGAATTGTTATATGCTAGATTGTTCTGTGAAGTGTGTGTTATTTGTGTATGTGTCAGTGTATTAACGTAGGAGCATATCCAGAGCAGAAATAGTCTCCTCGGTCAAATTTAGTCCACTCTGCCGATGTAGTATGTTATTATAAGAGTTTCTAAGTTGCATATTTAATAAGAACAAAGTTAATGTCAATTGTTAGTATATAAACAACCCAAATGCATATTCATAAAATCCATGAAGGTATAAATTAGGAAATAAGAAATAGAGTATGTTATAGAAAAAGCTATCTTAAGTAGTGCATTCTGAACCTGAGCAAAGCTTATGTATATATTTATATGAGTAATATGGAAAGAAAGTTAATAAATCGTAACAAGCTGTAACTAATACTTATGGGCCAATGCAGTTGCTAGATCAATTATGCATTACGACCATAATGTGTATAAAATATTTTGTATTATATTGAAGATAATAATATAAAAGGTAATTCAAGCAGACAATACCAAGCTCATATATATATATATAAGCATAATATGTATTTAAAAAATATATATAATACGAAAATTAAGAAAATAAATATAAAGCTATCATTAGAGGCAGCAAAATGCACATTCCTCCACATGATGCTCAATATATAACTGATATTAAATCAAAATTAATGCCAGTAGCATGGGAAAACTGTAGCAAAGTGCCTTGCTACTGGCAGTAATTTTGATTTAATATTTAATATCAGTTATACATTGAGCATCGTTGGAGCAATGTGCATTTTGCTGCCTCTAATGATAGCTTTATTTATTTTCTTAATTTTCGTATTATATTTTTTATTTTTTAATACTTCATTATGCTTAATATGTAAATAAAATGGTATAGTGGGTTTGATGTGCTAATTGCTGTGCCTGTACTGCCATCTATAGTATTTTATTTATTTATTTTTTTGTCTGTATAAGCTGGTTAAGCTTATATTGTCAGTTGTGTGACTCTGCGCTGGAGTGCTAGTCTGTCTGTTCTATATTTTATTTTTTGCTGCATAAGGACCACCGCTACTCAAATCCTCTGCATTTGCGGTTTGATTGGAGGATTGGGTGGCGGACTGGTCCTTCGATCAGTTCGCCTTTGTGGCGATTTGTCTAGCGATTGAAATGCAGCAATTCTCTGACCATTATTGGCCTTGTGGTCCTCTGTTGATTTGGGGCATAATGGTCAGTCTATTTTTGTTATTTTGATTTTATTTTATTGTAGTTAGTTTAGTCTCTATTTGTGATATTTCACCTAATTTGGAACTGGCACCTTACAAGGGGGGGAGCGTCACTAAATTCTTATGTAATTGGCTCTAAATTTTAAAATTGATTTATTATTTTGAATTGAATTTTCTAAATTATTTGGAGATTTTCTGCTACAATTTTAGTCTTACCCTTTCTTCTCCCTCCCTGTTGATTAATCATTGTTTAATTTATCATTTTTCGTTCAACAGTTTTGCCATGCTACTGGCATTAATTTTGATTTAATATTTAATATCAGTTAGATATATATATATATACTATATACTATCATTGAATTATATTGAAATATATATATATACTATCATTGAATTATATTAAATATTAACATAAATTAAATTATAATGAAGTGAATAAATAATTAGGCTTTCATTAGAGGCAGCGACATGCAATTCCTCCATATGAAGCTGAAATACATCCAATATTTTAAATTAAATAAAATAAAATAAAACATAAGCCAGTAGTATGGCAAAAACTGTAGAGCGAAAATTAACATAAAAATAACCCAAATAAACAAACGAACGAAAAAAAACAATAGACATAATAGTAGCCCGATAACCCTTGTATAATTTCGAGTTTTAAATCCGATTAATAATAACTATACAAATTTTAGAATAATGCCAATTATATAATAATTTAGCGGTACCCCCAAGAGGTACCAGTTCCGAAAGACGTGAAATATCACCTAAAGAGGGTTAAAGGAACTACCAAACGATAACAAAATCAAAATAAATTAAAATAAATATAGACTGACCATTATGCCCCATATCGACAGAGCACCACGAGGCCAATAATGGTCATGGAATCGCTGCATTTCAATCGCTATACAAATCGTCGCCATGGTGAAAAGATCGAAGTACCAATTCACCCTCCCTCCTCTGATCGATCCACTAGTGCAGAGGATTTGCACGGCGGTGGTCCTTATGCAGCGAAATTTGTTATCGTTTGGTAGTTCCTTTAACCCTCTTTTGGTGATATTTCACGTCTTTTGGAACTGGTACCTCTCGGGGGGGGGGGGGGGGTACCGCTAAATTATTATATAATTGGCATTATTCTAAAATTTGTATAGTTATTATTAATCTGATTTAAAACTCAAAATTATACAAGAGTTATCGGGCTACTATTATGTCTATTCTTTTTTTTCGTTCGTTTGTTTATTTGGGTTATTTTTATGTTAATTTTCGCCCTACAGTTTTTGCCATACTACTGGCTTATGTTTTATTTTATTTTATTTAATTTAAAATATTGGATATACACACACACACGCAGGGTGTTTCAAAAGTGATGGTCAATAATTTAAAGGTGAACTGTACTACAGACTACAATATGCAAAAAAGCCTAGTAAACATGGGTCCTTAAGTGAATTGTTTTCGAGATATTGCACATTTCCAGCTGGGGGTTCCACCACTGACAAGGTGAACTGTACAGAGTTCACCTTGTAGTGACTTGTTTGTTTGGGTTAGGTTATGCTCATTTTCTCCCTTTCCCCTTTCTCCGAGCCATAGCAGGCATACTAGTACTTGTCAAAGGATAGTCAACATGGAAAGAGGTTACAGCAACGAAGAGTATGTGGACCTGCACTTCATATATGGTAAAGCCAACAACAACTCGAGGCTGCACATTTGTACCAAGAAGCATTTCCCTGCTGAAGGCAGCCCAACAGGCGCACATTCATCAGTGTACATCACCCGCCTTACGGAACATGGAGTATGAGCAGGTAGGCCCAGAAGCATAACACGTGATGTTGAGGAAAGGGTATTAGAATGAATAGAACAAAATCCAGGAATTTCAACAAGGAGGGTTACTCTGCAAGAGTGTGTATTGAGTCATAGCAGTGTGTGGCAAATTTTACATCACCAATTACTGTAACCTTACCATGCCCAGCGTGTACAAGGTCTCCGAAATACAGACTACCCTCCCAGAGTGCTCCCATAGTTATTGGTCCATCTTAACAGAAAACGTGCATTATCTCTAAAACGATTCATTTGCGGCCTGATGTTCACTGGGACTTTTTTGCTTATTTTAGTTTGTACTTTTCACCTTTAAATTATTGACCATCATTTTTGAAACACCCTGTGTGTGTGTGTGTGTGTGTGTGTGTGTGTGTGTGTGTGTGTGTGTGTGTGTGTGTGTGTGTGTGTGTGTGCACACACACACACACACACTGTGCTGCCATTTATTAGGTACACCTACCTAGTAGCACGTTGGGCCTCCTTTAGCCTTTAAAACAGCCTGAGTTCATCTAGGCATTAATTGAACAAGATGCTGAAAATGCAGGAATGGAGTACCATGTAGGCATGAGTGTGTCACGCAGTTCCTTGAGATTCGACAGAGGTGTAGGCGTGCAGCGAACAGCCCTTTTCAGCTCATCCCAAAGATGTTCAATAGGATTGAGATCCGGGTACTGATTGGGCCACTACAGCAAAGAAAAGTCATTGTCATGTTCCTGGAACCATTCCACAGTGATTTGGGCTTTGTGCATCGGTGCATTATCCTGCTGGAGGTAACCATCTGACTGAGGATAAACTGTCAACATGCACTTGGTCAGCAACAATGTTTAGGTACGATGTGGCATTCAGACTTGAATCTATGGGTATCGATGGACCCAATGTGTGCCAAGAAAACATTCCCCACACCATAACATTGCCCCCACCACCTTGTACTATAGTCGTCAGACATGACAGGTCCATGGATTCATATTGTTTTCGCCAAATTCTGAGCCTTTCATCAACATGATGCACCAGGAACTTCGACCGAGAAAATATTTTCCTATCCTCGATAGTCCAGTGCTGATGTTGCTGTGCCCACAGGAGGTGTGCTCTCTTGCTCTTCATTGATAACTAAGGTATGTGATGTGGCCGTTGGCCACATGTACAAATTGTAGCCCATTCATGACAAAGTGTGACTAGTGGTCCTATTCGCAACAAAGTGCAACTAGTGGTCCGTTGCGATATTTTGTTCTGCACACGAAGGTTGTATTCTGACGTGATGTGCAACATTGTGGCCCATCTGTTTGCTTGTACCATTCTAGCCATCATCCTCTGATGGGCGCCTCCGTAGCCAGGTGGGAAGGAGAAGCAGTGCGTAGCACACGCTTCTTGATTAGACCGAGGTTCGAGCCCGTCACCACCAAATACGGAGGATGCGGAAAGGTCAGGGAATGAACACCGCATATCCCGGAACAATATGGCCTTTTGCTAATGCTCCTAAAAACCAAATAACAAACAAACAAACAAACATCCTCTGACCTCTCATCAACAAGCGATTTTCTTTCACAGGAGTGCTGTTGAGAGGATGTTTTCTGTTAATTGCACCATTCTCAATATTCTCAATTCTCAACATTCTCAATATACCCTCGAAACCATGGTTGTTTGGAAAGTTCAGGAGAACTGCCGTTTCAGGGATGCGTTGTTCGACGATCACCCCTTTTCCCCATTCTTGCTACGATTTGTATACGCTTAACTGATACTAGAATGGTGGTTCTGCTGCATTTGTGTGGGACACAAATGCAGCAGAACGTTGTGGGACAAACCATTTGTGTGCACATCAAGGGTGTACCTAATAAAGTGGCAGCACAGTGTATATTCGACCACTATTTCGCAGACCCCTGGAATTGGTCTTCAGACTTGCAGGGGTCCGCGGACCCCAGTTTGGGAAACGCTGGTCCATAACACGACTATACTATATCTGGCTTCTTCAGCATCAGCACTTACCATTCTGTTTTAAGTTGCTACACTTCTAATATAACTATACTCCTATAGAATTATTCTCAAAACTACTACTACTAAAACATGTTTATATTGTTCTTGTATTGATACTATAACAATGGCAGCTATATCGTTGCCGACCGGGCTAGCCAGGTGGGTAAAGTGCCTGCCTGGCAACCCAAAGGTCGCGGGTTCGATTCCTGCCTCGGGCTTGGATCAAAGTACTGCAAAAACCTTGGGAGGTGCATTATGGCCACAGAAGCCTATGCGCCAACAACTACAAAAAAAAAAAAAAAAAAAAAGCAGCTATATCGTTATATTGATGCAGTATTCCATGGTGGCAAATTACATCTCTCAATTTTTAAGCAATATTGGGAACCAAGTGATCGATAAATTATCCAAATTTGTTGTAAAATTAATTTTACACCTTTTTATATACATCAAACTTGTTTTGATTAGGTTAAAAAGGTTTCCAATACTTATTTTGACATTTGTGGCTGTGTGGTGTATATAATAGCTTTTGTTGCTTAAGCCTTAAAAAAACCTAAACCCAATCCATCTCATGTCTTAGTTGGTATTTCGCCGATTGGATCTGTAATTTTTCCACTTTGTTTATGACATTTTGAGAAATGGTTAATCACACTAGACATGCAAATTCCAACTGCATCAGTACATGGGCTGTGAATAGTGTTTTTGCCAGTTGCAGAGAGGAAAATTTTATGGAATCATTTCATTGATCCAAATGGGCTTTTTTTTTTTTTTTTTGTTATGTTATGTTAATAATATTAGTGATAAATGAACAATCGAATTCAAAATCCTAAAATCTAATAATACCGAGTTGTCTCAATTAATAGTTTAGATGTCAGTATGTTGCTTTGAAGCAGTTATAAAATCCATAATGTTCCAACATATTTGTTTATCATAGATTATTAATTATATATAAAATAAGTATAGTGAAAATATAGTATACAGCATGTGATGTATACTCTATTTTCAAATGAGAATACTATATATTCTCATTTTCAAAAGTATAGCATTTAATTGGTATAGTTTAATTTAATTTACAATTTTAATTTAAATTAAATGCCTTTTAAACATAATACCTGTACAATACATTGCCAGAAAACTATTCTGTGCATTTCTAAGCCATGATCTTATGGCCATGTTTCAGTCTGGCCAATTCCCAGTCAATTTTATTTCTGAGAAAGCAGGTACCCCTCCTCCAAACTGTGCAATATGACTACAAAATTACACAGTTTTTCTGTATATCTTGCCATACTGCATGGCATGTAGTGATTAGATGTGAAAACTTGAGTGTGCAAAAACTTCATTGTCTTGCCTAGAGTCCAGGCTTTAATCCACCAAACTCATTTGGGATAAACCGGAATGATGACTTGGAGAATTAATATACCGAATTACCATCTTTCTTTATCAAAAATTAGTTCAGGAGTCTACCAGCAAGTTTGTAATTAAGGGTAACTATACATTATTAAATTTTGTATCAATACAACATTTAATATATTGCAAGTTGTGTTGTATGTATGTATATAACAAATTAGCTTGAAAACATACTTTCTTGTTTACATATATATATATATATATTGTGTGTGTGAGAGAGAGAGAGAGAGAGAGAGAGAGAGAGAGAGAGAGAGAGAGAGAGAGAGAGAGAGAGAGAGAGAGAGAGAGAGAGAGATCAATTTTAATCATATTCCATTATCTAAATTGTATTTCTACTAGGGAGGAAAATAAAATTGTTCCACAAGTGGTTGATGCCATTTTAAAATTGCCACCTGTCACACATGTCGCAGTTCGTTATACAAGCACACAGTTACTTGGTGAACTATGCGAATGGATAGAGAAGCATCCTCAGTATTTAGGTAATTCAACCGTAATTCTCCCATTTTTCAGCTATCTTTTAAATATACTCTGATGTTTACTTATTTTTAATACACATTGTTTTATACGTATGTAACCTTTAACCAGAAACATTGGGCATATAGCACGAGCGAATGCAGAAAAAAATGTATGAATTTTGTGTGAAATTTTAGACAAAACTTTTAGTATTCCTCATATATGGTGAAAGCCTCCTGTTTGCATCGTTGTGTTTTTTTTTTTTTTTTTTTTTTTTTTCATTCCAGAAGAGTGGCCATAAAAAATTATTTTAGGTGCCATTTTCAAAATAAAAATTTTCGTTTAATGAAAGTTTCTCTATCAGTCATTTTATTTATTTATTATTATTTTATTTATTTATATTTTTCTGTATCAAATAAAATGGTTTTGCTCATTTCAGAAGTACTTCGATGATGTGTTCTTAGACTAAACCAACTAGGGTTAACAACTTTACCATACTTTGTTTGGTATGAAATATTAAAATCTGGTGATGCTATTGCACTAATGACAGTAAAATCTTCTTGCAGTCTGAGACATTTTAGTCCTAAATTCTATATGTACCAGCACAACTACTTAATTTATAAAAGATGTTTTAAAAATAATTGTTGCAGTATACAAATATTATAGTTGAGATTGAAATTTGTAGCACTTTCCAGGGGAAAAAAAAAAAGAAAGGAAGAAGAAGAACACAAATATTTTTAAATGACCATCTCTCATATAAAAATATTTCTATTTAAATGGAAAGACTTACTATCCTTGCATGCCCAAACACCTATGTTAAGAAAATAAAGGGGCTTATGGAAAATTGACGTGGTAATCTCGTCAGCTCATAAAATAATAGAAAAGTGCCATTAATATCAAGCATAGAATAAATCTGTTTAATATGGCAAGAATTTACACCACTTCTTTATCATATAATTATTCCTTTGGAAATCAGGATTGGGATTGCCACAATTCAGTTTAAAGGCTTAGTGTGTTAATGACTCTAATTGCATTAAGAAAATAAAGTGCATAAAGTAATTTGCTCTCCAAAATCAGCTCAGTAAACCCTTAACAGGTAACCAGATGCTGTTATACATGGATGATGACAAATTGTTTTCCACATCTTTCCTTCAGTTAGTCAGCAAATTATGGGTGTTTTTTTTTTTTTTTTTTTTTTTTATCTGTATAGTAAAAGAATTTAATTACAAAATTGAGTGAAAATTGGCTGAGCAGTGTGAGGTTGAACAAATGAAAGCTGCACTTCTCAAGTTTTATCCACATGTCTGACCCGGATTGTAAATGTAAATAGATAAATCAGTAATACAGTAAACCCCCGCTATTCGCGGTTTCGCGTAATCACGATTGCTGATTTAATATAAAATGAAACCTAAAAAAATGTGAATTTTAAAGCGCCGTGAATATTTTTCGCCATAATAAAACATGGGTGTGGCTAAAATTATCTTTCCCGGTCAAAACAGCGCTCAGTGGGTGGGGGAGAGGGGTGACAAAATTGCGAGCGTGGATGTTTCTCGCTAATCCTTGTTCAGTATGTGTTATGCGCTTGTCATGGAAGGTTTCATCGTTTGCTTTTAATTTATATGCTTATAAATTGAATAAATTTATCAATTTATAAATTGATATGCTTACAAAAGTGATAAATCTACCGTTTTGCAGTGTAAAACAGACTTTTTCGAGTGTGTAAAGAAGATTGTGGACAAGTTCTTTCTAACCCGTACAAAAATATGGCTACGAATAACAAGAGAAATGTGAAAATATCAAAGAAGGTGATGACATTAGCGAATAAAATTGAGTTATTAGACAAAATTTCTAATGGTGAAAGTGTCTCCTCAGTGGCAAAACATTATAAAATCAATGAGTCAGCAGTACGATCAATCAAAAAATCGGAAGAAGAAATCCGCCGTGGTGTCCGTGAAAACACGCTAATTGCTTCAAAAATTTGCTCTGTAACTCGTGATGTTAAATTAGAAAAAATGGAAAAAGCTTTAAATCTGTGGATAGAAGACCGAACTCAAAATAAAATTCCATTAAGTTCACTCATCATTCGTGAAAAGGCAAAACTCCTTTATCAACACTTTAGCGAAATGGTGATAGCACTGGCGGAATAAGTTTTTTTGCTATCAAAGGCACTGCTGGTTTGAAAGATTTGTTTGAAATTTCTAATAAATATTACATTTAATATTAAATTGTTTCTTATTTTCATTTCGATGCCATATGCTTGCATTTAACTATGTACTGTCTATGTACATAGTCATATTATGAAGATACATATAATACATATATAGACAAAATTTTAGACTAGTTTTTCCTATATATTTCATACTTTGGAACAGAACCCTTTATTACTATGGGAGCCATAACTCAGTATTCGCGTTTTCTGTATTCGCCACATTTCTCAGGAACGTAACCCCCGCGAATAGCGGGGGTTTACTATATGCAATTGTTCCTCACTATCGCAATTTAGCCTCAGTAGCCCTTGTCTCATTAGATCTAATGCCAACAACAACCCTCACTATAGTGCAATTCATACAGGACTTGTTTGCAATAATTCTGTATATTTTAAATACTATCCACTAGAATTCAGTTTAGTGCTATTCACTCCAAACATCTTAGGAAGAGTTACTTATTATGAGGTGTTTGGGTGCCTGAGAGGCCCTGTCAGTAACAAAATAAATAAGTGAAGCTAATGACATTGAGTAGGAGATAGGAGTAATTACTTAACAAGAACAGGGCAATGTTGAGAAAAAGTTGCGAGCTAGGGTTAAATTTTAAAGTGTCTGCAATTCTGCCCAGACACAATAGGAGGGAGTACATGATGAGAGAGCCTTGTCAATCAGTTCCAACCCTGGTGAGATTGTGCAAGGCTTGTGGGGTAGAATTTTTCTCAGCATGGTTTGTGCTTGTTAACAGGAGAGATCACTTTTACAGGGATGGATAATACGCTTAAGTAGAAAGGGTATTAGAACTTTTGCTGATACTATTGAGGCAGTGTAAGGTGATTCAGAAAACTACTTGCTTTGAGAGATATACAATCTCTTTCACCTCTAACTGTGGCTATTGTTAATAGATTAACAATAGCCGCAGTTAGAGGTGAAAGAGATTCTTGCACTAGTATTGGAACGAGAACAGTCTAGAAGGTAAAGAGCCAGGGATTTCAAGGGCTGTGGGAGGGGGGGGGGTCATCGTGGAACAAATATAAATGAGCTGTTTTAAGGTAACTAAGAGTTAGAACAGGTGCATGTATACTTGCATGTACACCAATGCTAAGTGTACAGTAAATAAATTTAAAGTGCTGGTCAGGCCATCAAATGCAGACATTCTGGGGATATCAGAAACCTGGTGTTACTCAGATATAAGGGGTATAATGTATACAGAAAGGACAAAATGTAAAGTGTTGAGGGTCAAAGGGCACCAGGGGATCCCCACTTCTACATTAGTGTCATCATGAAATACAATGCTGTGTTCAGGCCAAAGATGAAAAGTGTAGTGTAGGGATGCATTGGTGATGGAGGTAGGCCAGCAAGTAGAGGAGAGGCAAGGTGTATAGTGTGTTAGTTGTCTGATGGCACCAGGGGGGTTTCCCCATCTCTGCTTGAGGCAATAATACTCTGGAAGAGGCCCTTAACAGACTCATCACAAAGCAAGGGTGCTTCACGTAGGTGGCCATTGACTGAGTGAGCAGTCGAGAAACCTTGAAATCCTAATCAGCTGAAGAACTGGGTTAGCATTATGTCAACTGACAGATAGCATCAGGATTTAGAATTAAGCTATGATGGACACCAGTCTTACTGGCACCAGTGGTCCAGTTCTTGCAGTCCAGTGTTCTTTGTTCATTGAATAGATTTTAGGCAAATTCAGTGAAGGCCCAATAATAATTTTCTTCATTGACAAAGGGTACTCATGTTCATTGGGCACGTCATAAATTGTGTTCAGAGTGCTTTGCAAGTCATGATAGAATGGGCAGGTATAGAGAAGGTTGTTGCAATCTTCAGTCTCTTTGCAGGTACAGATCCAATTATCTCAGATGCCCAAGGAAGTGAGTTTTATAGAGCCATGGCCAGTCAATAGAAAATTTGCATAGAGACCTGGAGAAAACTAGGGTGGTGGCTTCAGTTAGGTTTGAGAGGAACCTATAACAGTAGGAAGGAATTTTTTAGTTATCAGGCCTTTGTCTGAGACTGACACTTTTGTGGTTTGCCAGATCTGTGTAAGCTTGTCTACGAGTAGCTTCTCCCACTTGTGGTGTCATTTGCTGGATCAATTGCATGGTCTTGGATGGTGGCCGGAAGACCCCCGGGATAGGCAGTAATAATAGCCCTATGGATGACCTCCAGGTCCAGGCCTATTAGAACCAGAAGTGGGGATGCTGTTGGAGCAGATGGCATCCATTATGAAATGATTAAGCATCTTTCACCAAAATCTATGGATCCTCTGCTCTTTCTATATAACAGAATCTTTATTGAAGAACAATTTCTGGATGCCTGGCACTTGGCAATTGCTCTTGCCTTTGCAAAGCCAGGAAAGGATCCTAAATCTCTACTAATTATCGTCCTATCACTCTAACTAGCTGTCCATGCAAATTCCTGGAGAGAATGGTTAATTTTCATTTAATAGGGTATTTAGAATCAAACCACCTACTCTCCAACATCCAAGAAGCCAGTCCACTCTGGGCCATCTTGTGTCTGTATTCTTTGATATGGAAAAAGCACAACTTTGAGATTTGGCATCTTAAAATATTTGCTGCATAACCTCGATCTTAGAGGTCCCTGGCGCCAAGCATTCCGTGGCCAAGCAATTCTAGTAATTTCTGAAAGCATTTCCTATAAAGTGCATTTAAACGAACAGTTTCTATTTTTGTTTTCCAACACCATTTTCTTGATTTCTATGTCAGAGTAGCTCTTTCCCACTACAAGAAGTAGGCAGAGGCCCAGAAAGGGAAACCACCTTTCTGTTTATTTTTCTGTTGGTATTAACTTACTAACTCAGCCACTTGGTCACCTCTTTGCACGGCTCCTGCCTCCTCCTGGTGGGGCCGGAAACCTGGGTGGTAAAGCAAACCCCCAGGGCCAAAGGAGCAAAATATGGATTTCGACAACTTTCCTCCAATTCAGACAGCAAATCTAAATTCAATGGATTTGCACCAACTTGATGATGATGCAACCAACAGAAAGAGGCTGAAGACGGATGCTTCCAGAGTAGAACATCCAAGTTTCCTGACCTTGCATTCCTTAACAAATCAGGCCATAGGCAATCTATCACCATTTCTCATACAGAAATGTATGGAAAGTGTAGCAGGTTCCCCAAAAATGGTGAGTCATCTTAAATCTGGCAACCTACTGGTTGAGACCACCAGCTCAAAACACTCTGAATCCTTTCTCAAACTCACCACATTTGGTGGAATTCCAGTCAAGGTGTCATCACATGCTACAATCAATACCACCAAAGGTGTCATCTCTCGAATGGGACCTAATGAAGAAAGATGGCCAACCTATCCCAACTCGCAGCATCATACTGACATTTAGTTCACCAAACCTACCTTCATTGGTGAAAGCCGGGTATGTAAACTGCCACATTCGCCCGTATATTTCAAATCCAATAAGATGTTATAAATGTCAGAAATTCGGACACTCTCAAATGGTCTGTCGAGTGCTGTATGCCCTAACTGTGGCTCGAAGGAGCATGCACAAGCTGATTGTAAATCAGTCCTCACTCTACCCTAATTGTAAAGGCAACCCCCAGCCTTCTCTAAAACATGTGACCAGTGGATATATGAAAAGAAAATCCAGGCTTACAAAGTAGAAAAAAAAGTCTCATTTTCTGAAGCAAGAAAATAAATACAGCAACAGATGCCAAAACATACATATCCTGGTGCTGCTAAACGATTTCATGCAATATCAGTTCAGACTAATACATCAATTCTACCAAGCATCTCTATTCCTGAATGGGCTCAATCTATACTCTCTTCCGTACCTCAGTCCTCAAAGCAAAAGACTTCAAACAGATCTAGTAACACGCCAGTCACAGTACCACCTGTTGCTCATGTAAGACCTACTCAATGAGAAAACTGTGATCCGGTTAACAAACAGCATGCTGAACTTCCCTTATGGACACAAATGAGACTTGCAATCAAGAAGAAAATGAAACCATTCTAGAAATCCATCCAGAAGACAAAATAGATAGCAGACCTGTTTTTTCAGAGAGAGACAAAATGAAAGTTGACCTTCTGAAACAGACTTCCAAAAAGCAGACAGAGACAGCTTCTCCATTTAAATCCAAACAATGAAAAACATCATCCAATGGAACTGCAGTGGCTTTTGTAGCAATATTGACGACATCCACGAAATAATTATAAACATAATCCAATTGGAATCTGCTTACAAGAGACATATTTAACACCTCAGTTGCCTCCCTCAATAAAAAATTATATCTTTCAGCACGACAGACTTGCTACCACTAATGCTCATGGAGGAGTAGCCATACTCGTAGACTCACGAGTCCCTTGTAAATGCATTCTGTTACAAACTGCTATTGAAGCTGTTGCCACACAAATAACGATTGGCATTACTCTAACACTGCTTTCTGTCTACGTGCCACCCAGTTATCCTTGAAGATCTCATTCTGCAGTTGCCAACCCCTTTCTGTTCATTGAGCGACTTCAATGGACACCATCCATTGTGGGGATCTCCCAGTGAAGACAGACGAGGACAACTGATTAAAATGCTTGTAAACAGACAAAATCTAACCATATTAAATACTGGCTCACCAACTTATCTCCACCTCCCAACAGGAACATCTCTGCAATAGATCTCTCTCTATAGACAATGATACAAATCTTCCAGAAATTTTCTGCTTCCAAAAATGGATACAGCTATGTGATCATCTCTGACACAGTTTTATAATCACCATTTTTGACCTCCATATCATTAATAGGCACAATATTGCCCTAGTAGCCCTTGCACCAGAAATACCAATCGGTCTTAGAGGGCATCTCCCTGGTTTTATTATAAACTCTCTAGCTAACTGGTCCTCCATTTTCGTGTAGGATCCTCACCTCTGTCATCCATTTTGCCTAGAGGAGGGAGTACTGCAAGGATCAGTATAAAGTGTCACACTTTGTCATCAAAGTAAATTCCTCCAATTGTAAACTTTCTGTTAATGAATTTAGCATAATCTCTCAGTCGTGCAATATGGGGGTTATTGAAAGACAGCTGCAGCAAGCCATTGATCACCTTAATTCCTGTGCGCTTGCAAATGGATTCAGGTGCTCGCCAGAGAAGACACGCACATTTTTGTCATAAGCTGATACTTCATCCTGAATCTGAATTGAAGCTTGGTTAAAATGCTATTCCACTAGTGCAAGACACAAAATTCTTGAGTCTCATATTTGATAAAAATGAAGCCTGAAAAACAAGATGCATGGTATTTCAGAGACTGCTGGGAGACATTGCGGTACAAGTAAACACATGGGTTGTGTTAGGGTAGCTAAGAATAGAAACAGGTGCAGGTATACTTGCGTGTACACCAATGCTAGGAGTTTAGTAAATAAATTTGATGAATTTGAGGTATTGCTCAAAACATCAAAGGCAGATATTGTTGGGATATCAGAGACGTGGTGTCACACAGATATAAGGGATGCAGAACTGCAATTTGGGGAGTACAACGTCTACAGAAAGGATAGACAGGATAGGAAGGGGGGAGGGGTTATGTGCTATTAGTTAAGAAACACATAAAAACCAAGGAAGTGAAGCCAGTCGACATTGCTGGACAGTGCAGTGTTGAGTCAGTTTGGTGTGACATAAGCATTGGGAGATCAAAATTGAGAGTAGGAGTGTGCTATAGGCCTAATGACTCTGATGAGTATAATAAGGAACTGTACAGGGAAATAGAGTGGGCCAGTAAATCAGAGAGTCTTATAATGGGAGATTTTAATTTCCCAGATATTGACTGGAATTTGGGAGCTGGTTACTCACACACTAGCAGGGCTTTTGTGGATTTATTGGATGATTGTTTTCTACATCAGCATGTTCGGGAGGCAACTAGAGGGAGTAATACTCTTGATTTGATTATCAGCAGTAATTCTTCATGCATTAAGAATCTGCAGATAAATGAACCACTAGGTGGCAGTGATCACAGTGTGCTGAAGTGGGATTTACTGAAAGAGGTAACTACCATTAGGGGTAAAGGGAAGGGTTATTGCTTCCGTAAAGGCCACTACGATGGACTGAGACAGTATTTAAATTCTATACAGTGGGACCAACTGATGATGTTACCAACAGCAAATTCAAAATGGGAAGCATTCAAAGAACTTTCTTGGAAGCTACTAGGCTTTACATACCAACTAAGAAATATTGTTCAAGGTTTAGGCCAAAATGGATGTCAGATGAACTAATGAGGCATATGGCAGAGAAGAAAAATGCATGGGATACTTACAAATTAACACATGACACAAAAGCCTATGATAGATACAAGTTGATATGCAACCAAGTTACAAAGGAGGTTAGGCAGGCGAAGGCAGATTACGAGAAATCCTTGGCAAGGGATGCAAAGAAAAACAGCAAAGAGTTCTTTACTTATGTAAACTCTAGAAGGAAGGGGATGAATCAGATTGGTCCACTTGATATTGATGGGTCAACTGTTGATGATCCTGCTCAGGTAGCTAACAAACTAAATGAATATTTTGCACCCAACATTTTACACATGAGGAGTTATTCAGCAAGGGGAATGCCAGAGGTGTATTCAACTCTAGCAGTAAGCTACAGAATCTTGAAATAACTGGGAGTAAAGTGGAGGAGAAACTGTTGAAGATAAACACAAGAAAAGGCACCCGGGGTGGATGGGATCTATCCAGTTGTATTAAAGGAGGCAGCAAAGGAAGTAAGCAAACCCTTAGCCATAATTATGAGAGCTTCCTTGGACTCAGGGGAGCTATCCATAGACTGGAAATGTGCAAATGTGACCCCAATTCACAAAAGAGGATCAAAATCCTTGACAAAAGTAATTATAGACCTGTGAGCTTAACTTCTGTTCCAGAAAATTAATGGAGGCACTGGTTAAAGAAGCACTGCAGGTCATTTAGACAAGACTTCAGTTATAGCTCAGACACAGCATGGTTTGTTAAGGGGAAGTCTTGCCTGACCAACTTGATTGGATACTATGATGCAGTCACAAAAGAACTGGATGCAGGGAATAACTTTGATATTATATACTTGGATCTTAGAAAGGCTTTTAATACTGTTGCACATGGAAGACTGCTACACAAATTGGAGCAGTGTGACATTGGAGGCAAATTGCTGCTATGGATAAAGGGGTGGTTGAGGGGAGAAGACAGAGAGTGGTAATCAATGGACACTGCTCATCGTGGACTAATGTTATTAGTGGAGTCCCTCAGGGCTCAGTGTTGGGTCCATTATTGTTTTCTGTATTTATAAATGATATTGATGATGGTATATCAAGCTTAATGTCCAAGTTTGCAGATGATACAAAGGTTGGCAGGGTTGTCAAGGACACTACTGACACTATGCTGCTGCAACAGGATCTGGAAAGGTTGAGCAGATGGGCTGAGAGGTGGCAAATGAAGTTCTAACATTGACAAATGTAAAGTACTACACACATGGGAAACAGCAACCCCAGAGCAACGTATCAACTCTGTGGTACTACCACTGACAGTGGTAGAGAATGAAAAGGACTTGGGGGTGATTGTGCAGACAGATATGAAGTTCTCTGAGCAGTGCAGACGGGCTGCAAAGAGTAGCTCATGGAGTATTGTCAATGATATACAGGAATTTTTCCAGCAGGGATAAGGAGGTGATTATTCCATTGTATAAGGCAATGGTCAGGCACACCTAGAGTACTGTATACAGGGTCTGGAGGCCTCATTTCAAGAAGGATGTAGAGCTGCTGGAACGAGTACAGAGAAGGGCAACAAGATTAGTGAATGGAACAAAGGGGTGCTCTTACGAAGAAAGGCTTAAGTTTTGCAAATTACAGTGTCTGGAGACTAGGCACCAGCGAGGTGATCTGATAGAGGTGTATAAAGCCTTGAATGGGTTAAGCATGCTCAATGCTGATGGGATTCTTCTTCTAGCTCAGAAAAATCACCTGAGAGGGCATAAATTCAAATTGAGGAAAGACAGATGTAGGATAGACGTGCGGAAATTTGCCTTTAGCCAGCGGGTGGTTGGTTGGTGGAACAGACTGCCATCCCTTGTGGTGGAGGTTGATAGCCTAAATAAGTTTAAGGCTCAGCTGGACAGGTATTTTGAACGAACAGAGGGGTGAAGTGGAAGTGGGTTTTTTTTTTTTTTTTTTTGGCTGATGCTGCATAAGCTTGCTTTCTTGCATCAAATGCCTCTACTAATGCTAATGCTAAAAAGTTAACCTTTGGAACACATCCATTAACTTGTGCATGAGAGGCCTGAATATTCTCCATGCTCTCTTCTCTACATTTTGGGGCACGGACTGATGTGTTCTACTACACGTTTACTGTGCACTTGTATTATCTAGACTAGACTACAGGTCCCAGGTATATTCATCAGCCAAAAGCAGTGTACTTTGATGGCTAAACCCTATTCATTGTCAGGCTATCCATATCGCTACTGGAGCATATTAACCATCTCCTGTCCAGCACCTATACGTTGAAGCAAATGAACCACCGTTATTGCTTCGATATAAGCAGTTGTCTCTAAAGTATACTTTAAAACTGAAATCGCTGCCAGGCCATCCTATGTTGCCGTCTGTTTTTGAGCCATGATGGGAAAGTTTGCAACGCCCATCAGGTTGCCAGTCAACCTTTTGGTATTTGTCTCCAAGACTCAGGAACTTAAAATCAAAATAGACAAGGTTGCCCAATCACCAAAGCAGCCCATTCCATCCTGGCATGATCATATTCCAGCATGTGACTTTTACCTCAAAAACTGGAAAAGTCAGATACTCCCTCTTCTCTCTACCTGCAGCTATACTCAGCACACAGAGCTGAACATTCTAACTTCGCTCCCGTTTACACAGATGGTTCTAAGTCAGGACCATATGCAGGATCTACTGCTCTCTTTACAGACACCACTATATCAGAGCAGATTCTCCCTGAATGCAGCATGTTTACTGCAGAGCTGCATGCTATAGAATTAGTCTTGGATCACATTAGTAAATGCCACTGCTAATGGTTTATTTTATATTCTAATTCTTTGAGTATCTTATAGGCTTTATTCTCAGTGAGATATAAACCCCACCCAGTTCTGTCTCAAATTCAGCAGAAGATCTAGTCTCTCCTTAAAGGTGAATATGATATTTGCTTCTGCTGAATTCCCACCACATTTGGATTAGGGGGGAAATGATTTGGCTGACACCAGAGCCAAATCAGCAATTCCCACTAATAATTGCTGCCTGTCAGTCCCTTATACAAACTACAGGCAAATAGTACACCTGAATACTCCCAATGGCAGGATTCACAGAATAAACTACTACAAATAAATTACATCATATAATGCCTATAATTGAACTGTGGCGGTCTAGTCTGCACAGGAATTGTAAAGAGGAAGCTAGTCTTCCCAGACCCGCATCCTATGTGCGAGTCCTGTGACACAGTTTTATCCCTAAAACATATTTTAATCGAGTGCCCAGATTTTAATGATATGCATTTTACCGCTTTTAACCATCTGACTAAGCCATATACACTCAATCAGATTTTATCCAACAATGAAAAGGTGTCAGCTGTTTTTACTTTTTTTTACAACTTACTAATTTATATGGCACCTCCGTAGCCAGGTGGGCAGGAGCAGCAGCAGTGCATAACGCACGCTTCTTTATTAGACCGGGGTTCGAGCCCATGACCACCAAATACGGAGGATGCAGAAAGGTCAAGGAATGACCACCGCATATCCCAGAGCAATATGGCCTTAGTTGCTAATGCTCCTAAAAACCAAATAACTAATTTATATATAAAATAAGCCTTATATTTTTAAAATATGTGCCACCTTTTAAACGTATACGTAACATTTTGACCAGGTAACCTACTTTAAAGTTACTGGAAACGAAATTTAACCAAATTGTGGCACATAAAAGCCATTGTCACTAATGCGCCAGAAAAATCCTATACCAAACCAATCCAAAAATCCGCCATTCTTCGACATTTTGAAGATAATGCTGAGGTGGCCATTGCCTACCTTGACCTCCAACCAGTTTTCAATACCATCCACATCCAATGAGTAGCCAGGTGGGCAGGAGCAGCAGTGCGTAGCACACGCTTCTTGATTAGACCAGGTTTCGAGCCCGTGACCACCAAATACAGAGGATGCGGAAAGGTCAGAGAATAACCACCGCATATCCCCGGAGCAATATGGCCTTAGTTGCTAATGCTCCTAAAAAACCAAATAACAAACAAACAAATCATCCATCACCTTCTTGGAACAATATTTTGAAATCCATGGCAATGTACTGTGGCTCGTCAATGCCTGTCGTCTCAAGAACGATAATCCTCCAGCCTAATGATTGTACAATCACAGGCACTGTTACCATGGGGATATTTTGTGAAATTTCATTCCCAGCCACTATCTTACACTTCATTGAGAACAGACTCACCATCATATGCTACTTCAATGATTTAAAGATACTAACCCAAATCAGTTCAGGAGACAAGGTGACAGATGTTAGTGCTATCTGTGCAGATCTCAGTGACTTCAAAAACTATCTTAAATGCTTCTGGCTTTCCGTCAATTCATCTAAATCTGCCCGGGTTATTTTCTCACTGAAAAATAGCCCAGCACAAACTGTAGATACTACGGGGGAATCCCGGATACTAAATTTAGCATAGGAATAGTCTTCAACTCCAAGTTACAATTTCACAATCACATTAAAAACACTTACAAATTCTTTGAAATATGCTGGCTGTTGAAGTGCCAACTCCTCCACATCTGTGAGCTTGTGCTAGCTTGCAAATAAATAACCACCTTCCTCTACATTGAAATCTTGAACAGAGCTGAAATTTTGGTGTCCGGTGCCTACACTAATATGAAGCACACTTATGCTGAAGAATACTGGTTATTAAAATGGGCCACCCACAAATTAAATCTTCCCCCACCCCTTCAACAGACCACAGAAGTGGCATAGGAACTGAGGCTACCAAACACAGTTGATGACAGATTTGTTTTCACTGCAAAAATGGTCTCCGCCATTATATTGGAACCCAATGTATGGGACATATATTCATGGCGCATCCCCCCTCCCCCCCCCACATCTAAGATCAATGCCAACTTTAATTGTGTATTCCAGCAGGCTTGCCTTTTCAGACCGTTTGTTTCCTACCAAAACAGATGCTCGATAGAATCTAAGGACTTGTTGCTGTCCATCGATTTGCTACCAACACAACTCATGAGGGGCCATGTACTTTTCACCGCGAGCTCTCCAGCTGACTCATCATCATGTCTATGTGAACCGAGCCATTCAACACTTGCTGCTATGCATCTGGCTTCAGCACCTCCAGCTGTGGATGAGCAGCCATCATAATCTCAAGCTGGACTACTGCATCCCTGACATTATTATTTATTTAATATCCATGGAGCATCTATCACAGTGCTCCATAGGACTTTTAAATCTTTCCCCTGTGCATAAATTCATTATATTGTACCTTCTTGTGATTATAGGATATGATATATTGTTTCTGGTTTTGTTTTTCTTTGTTTTGTGTATATACTATTTTTCTACACGTAACATTTTTTTCTGTGTAGCATTGATTACTTTGTAAACCCATGGAAACTTGCCGTGATGGGAATTAAAGGTTATTTATTTAATACCAATTAATGATAAATTCAGTTTTCTATTTAACTTAAATTTAGGCTAATTTGCCTGCAAAAGTGGAAGTGCTGCAGAGTAGTTCCAATATATAACAAGGAGAAATTTTACAAACTGTCTGTCATGTACATTGGTAATTTGCATCTCTGTATTAATTTTCTATAACTGTTTTTATTGCCACAAGTTTTCAATTTCCATGGGTAACAAACTGTATGGTCATTCACTGCTATAAATGGTAAATATATAGAAGAGCCACTGCACTCTTCTTGCATATTTAGAAAATATACACTTTATACGTCATCCTGCTGAGCAGTGTTATTGAAAAGGGAGTGCCCACTCGGGGATCCTGATTAGCCGAAGTTTATTGAAGTGCTATTTATAAAACTTCTCTTGAGGAACTGTTCTTTCCAGATAGGGAGTTCTTTGAGTTGCACAATGATCGATAGTACCATTCAGCAGTGCTGTTTTCAGTTTATTTCTGGTTTACATATTGTTTATGTGCATTTTGATGTGTCCAAGTGATTCATTTCGGCTTACTGTCAAATTTCATCTTTTTTTTTTTTTTTTTTTTTTTTAATGGCCTCAAAGAGATCAAGTGAGTCATCATCATCATCAGCCATTTTCAATCCACTGCAGGATGAAGGCCTCTCCAGCAACTTTCCAGTTCCTTCTGTTTTGAGCACTGGCCATCCATTTACTACCCAAAAACTCATGAATTTCATCTGTCCATCTCTGCCTTTGTCTTCCAGGTTTTCTTCTAGCTCCTCTTGGGTACCATTCTGTTATTTTCTTAGTCCATCTGTCATCATGTCTTCGAGCTATGTCCTTTACTTGAGTTTGCTGCCTAATCCATATGTTTCTCTTCTTATCTAACAGTCAGATTCCCAATATAATTCGTTCCATTCACTGTGTAGTTCTCAGCTTCTCTTTAATTCTTTTGGTGAGTGCCCAAGTTTCACTTCCATAAATCATGGTGGGGAGTATACATTGGTTCATTATTTTACGTTTCAGACAAACTGGGATATTGCTCTTCAGTATGTGACTATATTTCCTGAATGCTATCCATCAAAATTTATTCTTCTCTTGACTTCCAGCCATTTATCATTATTACAGCTAATAACTTGTCCCAGATAAGTATAATGACTCCACCTTTTCAATTACTGCTCCTTCAATCATTATTTCCCTTTCTGTGGCATACTTGTTCATCCTTACTTTTGTTTTAGCTATATTCATCTTTAGTCCAAAATCCTTACTAACTGTGCATAACTGATTAAGATTTTCCTCTAATTCTTTGGGATCGTGGCTTATGACCACAGTGTCATCTGCAAATCGTAAATAGTTTAGGTACTCTCCGTTCACATTGACTCCTTTCTGCGACCAGTCTAATCTTCTGAAAGCTTCCTCAAGGGCAGCAGTAAACAGCTTCGGGAATATTGTGTCTCCTTGTCGAACTCCTTTCTTGATTTTAAATTTCCTACTGTCTTTGTCTAGTCTAATAAAGGAGGTAGCACTCTCATATATTTTCTTCAAAATCATAATATGTGGGGTATCTATGCATTGTCTTTCCAGTGCCCGAAACATTGCCTTATGCTGTATGGAGTCAAATGCCTTTTTATAATCCACAAATGCCAGGCATAATGGTGTTTTATATTCATTTGCTTTCTCCATTAGCTGTGATATTACGTGAAGGTGATCCATAGTTGAGAATCATGTCCTAAAGCCAGCTTGCTCTTTCAGTTGATTCTCATCCAGTATTCTTTCTAATCTCTTAGTAATGACCCTTGTGAAAAACTTGTAGGTGTGGGATAACAAGCTAATTGGTCTATAATTTTCAATTTCTGATTTATCTCCTTTCTTATGCAGTAAAACTATGATTGCATTATTCCACTGCTTAGGTGTCACCTTTTCTAATGCACTTTGTGAAGAGCCTTGCCAGTTTTTGTGTTATGTCTCTTCCTCCCAATTTTAACAACTCTACAGTAACTTCAACTTCCCCTCGGGCTTTCTGATTCTTCATTTTCTTCAATGCATGTTCTACCTCATCAGGAAGAATATCGGGTATGTCGTATGTGTTGCTACTTTGCAATCCATCTTCCCCACTGCTGGTATCATTCCCTCGCTCCTTGTATAATTCTCTGTAGTAGTCTTCTGCTATTTGAATTATGCCTTCTCTGCTGTTTATAAGTACACCATCGCTATTCTTCAGTTTCAGTATCATTTGTCTTTCTGTATTACTGCTCATGGCTGCTGATTTAAATCCTTTGTTTTCCCTTAATGCTTGTTCTACTTTTCTTGTGTTAAATCTTCTTATGTCCTCTCTGAGTCTCTTTCTAATGGCTTTGCATAACTCAGTATACTCAATTTTCTCCCTGTCAGTGTTTTTCTTGTCGTCTTTGGTTCATCATGACAAGTGTTTCTTGACTAATTTTTTCTTCTTTGGATTTCTGTTTCCCTCTAGGTTTCTTGGGCTTTATCACTTTCAGAAAGTTGTAATATTCCTCATCGATATCTTGGTCCTGAGCAGTCTGCAGAAGCTCAAACTTGTTCTTAAGTTCCAGTACATACTGCTTTTTCTCCTCCTCTGTTATCTCAAAGACCTTTGTATTATTTACTCGAGTCAGTTTTTTCCTTTCCTTTCCTACATCTATATCAAGTGTACATCTTACCATTCTGTGATCACATCCAACATTTACCTTATTCAGGACGGTAACATCATTCACAATATATCTTCTGTTAGTGAGGATGAAGTCGATTTCATTAGTTGTTAATCCATTTGGACTCTTCCATGTCCACTTTCTGTTCACCCTTTTCTTGAAAAAAGTGTTCATTACTGACATTCCTTGAGATTCTGCAAATTCCACAAGTCTTTCACCTCTTTTATTTCTTTCACCAATTCCAAAATTTCCTATAGTTCCTCTTTCTGCACTGTTTTGCCTTTTTCCAACCTTAGCATTGAAGTCCCCCATAATAATAGTGTAGTGGGTTTTCTGCTCATCTAGAAGACTCAGTTTCAGTGTACATTTCTTCAACTTCTTCATCATCATCATGGCTCGATGTTGGTGCATAAATCATTATAATCTTTAGCTTGTACCTCTTAGAAATCTTGAGTATTAGTCTTGACACCCTTGGTGATGTACTTTTGAATTCCAAAATGTTGTTTTTAATGATAAATTAATGATAAATCAAGTGAGTCAACTAATGCTAATAATGCAAAGAAGCCAAAAAAACTATAGGAATAATTTGGGCATTATAAAAGACTGGATTTGGTTAAGTGCTACATTAGCATGCAAGGAATGCACTGGGGCATTATAGTGGAGTAGGTGTACACCTTTTGACAGCTTTCCCTAAAGCATGTAGCATTATGAGAAGGTTGTAATAATACTTCTCCATCACAGTACAGCCTTTTTGAAGCTAATCTGCTAGTATTACATGCTGATCCCAAAAAAAAAAAAAAAAAAAAAAAAAGCATCACCTTATCAGCACTTAGTTGCACCGTTGCCATTTTGTGGGTGGTGATTCTGCATGCTTCCATTGTTTTGATGTTTGTTTAGTTTTGGGATCATAGTGATGGATCTAGGTTTCAGCCATGGTGACTAGCCATGAAAAAACTCTTTACTTTTCCTGGCTCATCAACAACATATCATGTGCACATTGTGCCCTTTCCTTCTAGTAAGGAGTCAAAAGCATGGGATCCCATCTAGCAGACACTTTATACATATTCAGCACTTGATGGAATGTGTAGGAAAGCTAGTAGATCCTACAGAAATTTCGAGCTCTGCAGCTAGATCCACCAGGATTAATGCCTCAGTTTTTGCAAAACTCTTCTTTTACAGTGATTCTAGGCATCCTGGATTTTTTCATCATGCATTAGCATTAGCATTATTAGAGGCATATGATGCAAGAAAGCAAGCTTATGCAGCATCAGCCAAAAAGAAAAAAAAACACAACTCGCTCCCATTTCACCCCTCCGTTTGTTCCAAATATCTGTCCAGCTCAGCCTTAAATTTATTTTGGCTATCAACTTCAACAACAAAGGATGGAAATCTGTTCCACCAAACAACTACCTGCTGGCTAAAGACAAACTTCTGCACATCTATCCTACATCTGTCTTTCCTCAATTTGAATTTATGCCCTCTCAGGTGATTATTCTGAGCAAGAGGAAAAATCCCATCAGGATTGAGCATGCTCAAACTATTCAAAGCTTTATGCACCCTCAATCAGATCACGTCACAGGTGCCTAGTCTCCAGACACTGTAATTTGCAAAATTTAAGCCTTTCTTCGTAAGAGCAACCCTTTGTTCCATTCACTAATCTTGTTGCCCTTCTCTGTACTCCTTCCAACAGCTCTCCATCCTTCTTAAAATGAAGCCTCCAGACCTGTATACAGAACTCAAGGTGTGGCCTGACCATTGCCTTATACAAGGGGATAATCACCTCCTTATCCCTGCTAAAAAAATTCCTGTATATCATTGACAAAGTCACCATGAGCTACTGCACTGCTCAGAAAACTTCATATCTGCCTGCACTATTGATGCGTTACTCTGGGGTAAAGCATCAACTCTGTGGTATGAAGTACTTTACATTTGTCAATGTTAAACTTCATTTGCCACCTCACAGCCCCATCTGCTGAACTTTTCTAGATCCTGTTGCAGCAGCGTACTGTCATTTGTGTCCTTTACAACCCTGCCAACCTTCGTATCGTCTGCAAAGTTGGACATTAAGCTTGATATGCCATCATCAATATCATTTATAAATACAGAAAACAACAATGGACCCAACATTGAACCCTGAGGGACTCAACTAATAATATTAGTCCACGATGAGTGTCCATTGATTATCACTCTCTGTCTTCTCCCACTTCAACCATCCCTTTATCCGTAGCAGCAATTTGCCTTCAATGCCACAGTGCTCCAATTTGTTCAGCAGTTTTCCATGTGCAACAGTATCAAAAGCCTTTCTAAGATCCAAATATATGATATCAAAGTTATTCCCTGCATCCAGTTTCTTTGTGACCACATCATAGTATCCAATCAAATTGGTCAGTCAAGACTTTTCCTTAACAAAGCCATGCTGTGTCCGAGCTATAACTGAAATCTTGTCTAGATGATCCTGCAGTGCTTCTTTAACCAGTGCTTTCATTAATTTTCCTGGAACAGAAGTTAAACTAACAGGTCTATAATTCTTGTGTTGCCCTTTGATCCTCCTTTGTGAATTGGGGTAATATTTGCGCATCTCCAGTTCATGGGTACCTCCTCTGAGTCCAAAGAAGCTCTCATAATTATATGGCTAAGGGTTTACTTACTTCCTTTACTGCCTCCTTTAATATAACTGGATAGATCCCATCCACCCCGGATGCCTTTTTTATGTTTATCTTCAACGATTTCTCCTCCACTTTCCTGTCAGTTATTACAAAATCATCTAGCTCACTGCCAGAGATTGATTCACCTCTAGCATTCCCCTCCCTGAATAACTCCTCATGTGTGAATATAGATGCAAAATACTCATTTAGTTTGTTAGCCACCCGAGCAGGATCATCAACAGTTGAACCATCAATACCCAGTGGACCAATCTGATTCATCCCTTTCCTTTTAGAGTTTACATAGGTAAAGAATTGTTTGCTGTTTTTCTTTGCATCCTTTGCCAAAGATTTCTCATAATCTGCCTTTGCCTGCCTAATCTCCTTTGTGACTCGGTGACAGACCAGCTTATATCTATCATAGGCTTCCACGTCACCAATTAATTTATATATATCCCATGCAGTTTTCTTTTCTGCCATATGTGTCATTAGTTCATATGACATCCATTTAGGCCTAAACCTTGAACAATGTTTCTTATTTGGTATGTAAAGCCTATTAGCTTCCAAGATAAATTCTTGAATGCTTCCATTTTAAATTTGCTGTTGGTAACGTCACCAGTTGGTCCCACTGTATAGAATTGAATAAATCCCCCTCTTTGAGTAAATGCCCCCTTCAGGAAAATGTGATCACTGGCACCTAGTGGTTCCTTCATCTGCAGATTCTTAATTCATGAAGAATCACTACTGCTAATCAGATCAAGAGTATTACTCCCTCTAGTTGCCTCCCGAACATGCTGATGTAGAAAAGAATCATCTAATAAATCCACAAAGGCTTGCTAGTGTATGAGTGACCAACCCACAAATTTCAGTCAATATCTGGGAAATTAAAGTCCCCCATTATAAGACTCTGATTTACTGGCCCACTCTATTTCCCTGTACATTTTCTTATTAGACTCATCAGAGTCATTAGGCCTATAACACACTCCTACTCTCAATTTTGATTTTCCAATGCTTATGTCACACCAAACGGACTCAACACTGCACTGTCCAGTGATGTCAACTGGCTTCACTTCCTCGGATTTTGTGTGTTTCTTAACTAACAGCATAACCCCTCCCCTCTTCCTATCCTATCTATCCCTCCTGTACACATTGTACTCCCAAAATTCCAGTTCTCCATTCCTTCTATCTGTGTGACACCACGTGTCTGATATCCCAACAGTATCCGTTCTGAGCTTCTTCCACATTTTAATTTTATGTGTAAATGTGCAACAACATTGTAACATAGGCAGTCTTCTCCATAAGGTCCTTGAGGTTGTCACAGACTTTATCTCAGATATGCCAGACAAGCTGTACTTGCTACCTGGGAGTCTAAAACGCTGATGGAACTGATATTCAGGTGACACTCAAGTCCAGTGGACCCAATTTCGATGAAGTCTGGACGGTCTGTGACAGCCAGATCCTCTGTTTGCACCTTCACGATGGTGGGACTGTTAGTAATCCTGGGTATAACCCCCATGCACAAGTACATAGTGGGTGACCACCCAGGTGTGAACCAACGTAAGCAGGGGTCGAGGTGTCGCGTCCACACCACATGGAGGAACGCCGCCCCTCTATGTTACCAGGCAGTACTAGGTGGTAGATGACTCTCATCAACCGGTGAAATACCACCACTTTGCTTATTGGAGGCTTGAAGTGGTGGAACCCATGTTTAGTCTCTAGAGCTAAGTTCCGGTCAACCCTTCCCTATCTCTTCCATCATGCAGTATGATTGATGACTTTTGAGGTTATGATGAACGTCGTGGCGAGATCCAATATTCCTTACGTTTCGAGGGTACAGCTCTAAAACGGTTTTCACAGGCCGGCCGCTAGTTAGTACACCGGACCGGTGTACTAACTAGCGGTAACTATTGGTAACTCTCTAGGAAGCTTCCAGATCAGCTAGTGTATAATCTTGCTACCTCTACTCTGCCAGATAGTGACTGGAGGGAGTCCGAGTAGTGTGTATGCAGGGAGCATTGTCGAGGCCACGTTATGTCAAGCATCTGGGTATGTTCTTATCACATGTACGCCATATCCAAAAATTTCATTACTTCATACAGCATGTCCCATCCACTTTTTCTTACTATTGAATACACCATGAATTGTCAAACTAATAGAGCAAGCTTATCTGTGAAAAGATCTAAACCTCCCAAGTACTTCCTAATTCATTTCACAAATATACGTGGTCTCAATTCCAAACTCAACGATGTCCATTTCCACTTGCAGTCTGCCAAACTTCATGTACTTTTTCTGACAGAATCTCAGTTATCGGTTGATTCAACTACTGCTCATCTCAGATGCCCAAATTATTCGCTGTATGATTCCTTTCGCCTCAAAGGTGGTACTTGTGCATATGTCCGTTCTGATATTCCCTGTCAGAGACTTGGCAATTTGGAATCTCCTCTCTTTGATCTTCTCTGGCTTAAAATCTCTCTACCTCATTGTGTAAAATTCATCTGTTGTCTCTACCGTTCTCCCAACTCGACTAATCACTTGGAGCTCTTTAAATTCCTCTCGTTGCAACTTGACTTTCTCTAGTCCAACTCTCCTAACAGTGAGGTAATTTTCCTTGGTGATTTTAATGTTCACAACCCCAGCTGGCTTCCGTTTTCTGGTCACACCGACCCGGCAGGTCGAGATGCTGAGGCTTTTGCAATTACTAATGACCTGTCACAGATCGTTCATTTACATACAAGAATACCAGACAATCCTAATCATACAGCCAATACGCTTGATCTTTTTCACACAAACAACCCTTCTAAGTACACGGTCGAAGTGAGAGCTCCTTTAGGCACTTCAGATCACAACTTGGTGATTGTCTCTTCTCCAATGGAACCTTTATCTCATGGCTATTCCCAACCTCGTGTTGTTTGGCATTACAAGAATGCAAAATGGGATGACCTGTGAGACTTCTTTTCTTCTTTTCCTTGGTCGGACTACTGTTTCAAAAGTTCTGATGTCAACGTTTGCTCAGATCGTGTCAGTGAAATTATTCTTGCAGGAATGGAATCCTTTATCCCACACTCCACTTTAAAATCTCGTCCTGTATCTAAACCTTGGTTTTCCAATAAATGTGCTAAGGCTGTCCAAGAGAAAAATGTTGCATATCGTAATTGGCTTGTTTCTAATTCTTCAGTTTCATTTTCTGCCTACGCCAAAGCTCGCAACAATTGTAAAGCAGTTATTAATCAGTCCAAACTAGAGTTTGAACAGGCTAAGAGTAGAAAACTTGCTTCTTGCCCTAATGGTAGCCGGGCATTCTGGTCTCTTGCCAAAGCTATTGGCCGCAACTTTTGCCGATCTCTGCTCCCACCTCTGTCCAAACCAGATGGTTCTGTTGTCACTTCAGCCAAGGATAAAGCTGACCTGCTAGCATCCCATTTTTCTTCAGCTCATGTATTAATGATCTTGGTAAAACACCTCCCACAATTCCCAACACACTCCATTTAATGCCTCCTGTGGTCTTCCCTCAAAAGGATATCAGAAGGATTTTGATGAATCTCGAAGCTAAGAAAGCTCCAGGTCCTGATGGTATTTCTCCACTTGTTCTCAAAACCTGTGCTCCTGAACTTACTCCTATTCTTTGCTGCCTTTTTCACTTTCTTATTCCAAAGGTGTTTTTCTTTCTGCTTGGAAATTTGCTCATATCCAGCCAGTTCCTAAAAAGGGTGACAAATCCCTCCCATCCAATTATCGTCCCATTGCAATTACTTCTACTCTTTCTAAAGTAATGGAGAAATCAATTAACCGCCAACTCTTAAACTACCTAGAAACCATCCGTCTGATCAACGATCACCAGTATGGATTCCGTCAGTGTCGATCCACTGTGATATTCTGGCTTATGTTACCCATTTATGGACTAATTCAATGGAAAGGTTCGGTGAAACACAAGATAGTTGCTCTTGACATCTCAAAGGCTTTTGATCGTGTTTGGCATAAAGGTCTTCTAAACAAGCTTCCATCTTATGGTTTTGCCAACTGTTTTTAGTAATTGGTTATCCAGTTTTCTCTCTGATCGCTCACTGAGGGTGATGGTTGATGGCTCTCTGTCTTCTAACTTCTCCACTAATGCCGGTGTCCCCCAAGGTTTAGTTCTTTCCCCCACTCTTTTCCTCTTGTATATTAATGACCTTCTTCCATTCACTGGAAATCCTATCCATAGTTTTGCCGATGATAGCACATCGCATTCTACTTTCCATTTTGAGAAACCTTGTCCTGCTCAATCAGCTTCAACTTCTCGAATATCTGCTACCAATTCCTTAAATGACGATCTTCAGGTAATTCTCCAGTGGGGCAAAGACAACTTAGTTGATTTCAACCCTTCTAAAACTCAGTCTTGTCTTATATCTCGCAAAAAGGATTCTTCTGCTCCTATGCTTATCTTTAGTGACACTCCAGTTTCTAGGCAAAAGGATATATCTCTTTTGGGGATTACCCTGACTTCTAATCTCTCTTGGCACAAGCACATTACAAATATTGCTTCCTCTGCATCTAAAAAACTTGGTTTTCTCTTTCGCTCTCGGCGTTACTTTTCTTCCAAACAGCTGCTCACTCTGCATAAATCGCAAATCCGCCCTGCCATGGAATATTGTTCCCACATCTGGGGTGGTGTCCCCAAAACCTCTCTCAGGCTTCTTGATTCCATTCAGAAGAGGGCAGTTAGGTTAATTAATGATTCATCTCTAACAGAGTCTCTCCACTCGCTGTCTCATAGACGCACTGTTTCTGCTGCATGCCTCTTCTACAGATACTTCCATGGGCACTGTTCTTCTGAATTAGCTTCTATAATTCCTGCTCTCTCTTTCAAAACAGTCCGAACATGTGCTGCCACCAGCCAACATCCATTTACTGTCCAACTTCAAACCCACAGAACCAACTTTTCATCTTCCTCATTTATTCATTCAACTGCCATTTTCTGGAACAACCTTCCTTCATACGTATTTCCTGAAAATTACAATCTACAGAAGTTCAAGTCCAATGTCAACAAATATCTTCTTTCGTCTTCTCAATCTCCAACCCAAGCACGGTACTAAGTACTATAGGTTCTAATACCTCTCGTGTTTGGGGTTCACATAAAAAAAAAAAAAAAAAAGACAGCGACCATTTCTACATGGATTTTAGTGTTTTCCCTTGCAGAAAGACGAACTGAATCAGTAATCTGTGTTCCACTTCCATCTTGATACTTCATTCATCATGCAAAAAAAATTAAATAAATAAAAATGAATTGTCAGATCAAAACCAAAATTTGCATGATTGCCATAGAGATTTCAAGGTATGTACAATATAAATATTATTTGAAATGCCTCCATCTCCAGTTCCGTAATTTTAAGGTAAACTTTCTTTCATTTTACTGAAGACATACTGTTATTATTGCATAATTAATGTATGTAAAATTTATGTTTAAAGCTTTGAATACAAATATTTAATAATTAACATTTAATTTCATAATATAGAGAAATGGTGCTTGTTTCCATTATGTTCTGTGTATAAATTTTTCCTCACTTAATGTAGATTTACTTTAAATTCTATACAGTGGAACCAACTGATGATGTTACCAACAGCAAATTCTAAATGGGAAGCGTTCAAGGAATTAATCTTGGAAGCAACTAGGCTTTTCATACCAATTAAGAAATACTGTTCTAGGTTTAGGCCTAAATGTATGTCAGATGACTCTTGTCAAAGAAGATAAATGCATGGATGCATATAAATTATCAGGCAACACAGAAGCCTATGATAGATATAAGCTAGTCTGTAATCAAGTCACAAAGGAGGTTAGGCAAGCAAAGGTAGATTACGAGAAATCTCTGTCAAAGAATGCAAAGAAAAAAGCAGACTTCTTTACTTATATAAACTCTAGAAGGAAGGAGATGAATCAGATTGGTCCAGTTGATTTCAATAGTTTGACTGTTGATGATCCTGCTCAGATAACTGACAAACTGAAAGAATATTTTCCATTTACCTTTACACATGAAGAAATCTGCATGGAAGTGGAGGACAGAAGCTTATTAAAATCTAACAGTGAACTTAATAATTTTGTAATAACTGAGAGCAAAGTGGAGGAGAAATTGTTGAAGTTAAACATAAGAAAAGCACCTAGTGTGGATCTAACCGGTTATATTAAAGGAAATGGCAAAGGAAGTAAGAAAACCCTTAGCCTTAATTATGAGAGCATCCTTGGACTCAGGGGAAGACCCCATGGACTGGAGATGTGCAAATGTATATCCAATTCACAGCAGGGGATCAAATAGTGACATGACTAATTACAGACCCAGGGAAATTAATGGAGGCATTGGTTAAAGAAGCCCTGTAGGATCATCTAAATAAGATTTAAGATATAGTTCAGACACAGCATGGGTTTATTAAGGGGAAGTCTTGTCTGACAAAATTGATTTGATACTATGATGTGGTTAAAAAGGAACTGGATGCAAAAAATAATTTTGGTATCATATACTTCGATTTCAGGAAAGCTTTTGATACTGTTGCGCATGGAAGACTACTGTACAAATTGAAGCAGAATGGTATTAAGGGTAAGTTGCTACAATGGATAAAAAGGGTGGTTAAGTGGGAGAAGACAGGGAATGGTAATCAATGGATTGCCGACCAGGCTAGCTGGGTGGATAAAGTGCCTGGCAACCCAAAGGTTGTGGGTTCGAATTCCACCTCGGGCTTGGATCAGAGTAGAAAATACAAAAACTTTGGAAGGTTCATTATGGCCACAGAAGCCGATGCACCAATAACTAACAAATAAAAAAATAAAAAATCAGTGGATTCTGCTCTTTGTGGACTAATGTTATTAGTGGAGTTCCCTAGGGTTTGTTGTTGGTCCACTGCTGTTTTGTATATTTATCAATGATTTTGATGAAGATATGTCATCCTTAATATCCAAGTTTGCAGATGATGCTAATGTTGGCAGGGTTGTTAATGACAGTGTTGGCAGTGTGCTACTGCAGCAGGATCTAGAAAAGTCGGGCTGATGAGCTGAGAAATGGCAACTGAAGTTTAACCTTGACAAATGCAAAGTAATTCATATGGGTAGAAGTAACCCCAGAGAGATATACAAACTGTGTGGTACTACACTTAGGGTGGTAGAAAATTTTTTCTAAAAAGTCCTGGGAGTAATTGTGCAGTCAGATATGATGTTTTCTGAGCAATGCAGACAGGCTTCCAGAGCAGATCATGGGGTGTTGTCAATGATATACAAGAATTTTGCTAGTAGGGAAAAGGAGGTGATTAAACCTTTGTATAAGGCAGGAGTGGCCAACTTAATTTGTAATGAAATCTACATTTTTTCCTTCAAAATGTGCCGCGGTCTACCTTCTCAAAAATTTCATTGCACAAGGTTCACAAATCGAGGGATGACTGTATATTTAAAATTCGTCGTGATCGACTGAAATTAAATCCGCAATCGACTCATTGGCCACCCCTGATATAAGGCAATGGTCAGGTCATGCCTCGAGTACTGTGTACAAATCTGGAGGCCTAATTTTAGGAAGGATGTAGTATTACTGGAATGAGTACAGAGAAGGCTACAAGTGTAGTGAATGGAACAAAGGGTTGCTCTTACGAAGAAAGACTTAAGTTCTGCAAATTGAAGCATCTTGGCACTAAGCACCTGCAAGGTGATATGAACAAGGTGTATACAGCTTTGAAATAGTTGAGTAGGCTCAATTGTGATGGGATTCTTCCTCTTGCTCAGATTACAAACCTGAGGGGGCATAAATTCAAATTGAGGAAAGACAGTTGTAGAATATATGTGTGAAAATTTACATTTAGCCAGCAGGTAGTTGATTGCCGGAACAAACTTCCATCTGTCATTGTGGAAGTTGATAACTTAATTAAATAATAGAGGAACTGGACAAACTTTTTTAGAGGGAATGGATGTGTGAAATTTGTTTTCTTCTTTTTTTTTTTTTTTTTTTACTATTGCTATATAATCTTACTTTCTTGCATTACATGCCCCCATTTTCATTGCCATGGCTCACTTCACTAAGAAGGGGGATGCGTGTACTTTGAATATTTTATTATAAATATAATGAAAATAATATACATTATAAGCTCAATTGACCTGTTTTTCATCACAAGTATTTTTGTGTTGTGTATGTGCACCATTTTCTGTTAAAACTAATTAATATTATTTTGGTGTTATTTAAAGATCCTGTTTTGAATTTCCTGCTGAGTTGCTTACAACAACATCCTTTGGCAACGGTTGCAGCATCTGCACTTCAGAGTATATCTTCCACCTGCAGAAAACAAATGGTATCTCACTTTAACGGTTTATTGCACATAGTTCAGGCTATTGACTCTTTCTCCTTATCGAATGAAGCTGCTATTGGACTTTTAAAAGGTAGCTCATAATTTCGAGAGTAACTGAATATGAATATAGTAATAGTTTCAACATATTATAAACTGAATAAATTAAATATATTAATAGCGAGCCATTAATCTTGATGTGTTAAAACATTTATGAAATATTGTTAAGTAGTTCATTAAATAATAAGATTATTGTCCCAATAATAAGATTATTCAGGCTGTTATTTATTATATAAATAAAGCATTGTTTAATGTTCTTATTAGAGACTGCAAAAATCAGTTTAATCATGACAAAGTTTGTTTAAGGCTCTCCAAAATCAGAAGTTCTTGGTGTTATGGTACATAAAAAGTGTGTGTGAGAGAGAGAGAGAGAGAGAGAGAGAGAGAGAGAGAGAGAGAGAGTGAGTGAGTGAGTGAGTGAGTGAGTTATCATTTATTGGCATCCAATAAAGTAGGAACAATACTGTGATATAGCCAAGTTATAGGGGTATCATTAATAATTTTTATTCCATGCTAACTGTGTTACCCTTTAAATATTGGGGAAGGATTGCATCTTTAAATTTTAAATTCTTCTACCAAAATATAAAATTCCAATAATGTAGTGTATTTTGAAAACCTTGTTTTTATAAAGTTTTGGAACCATTCAAATGGTTAAGAAATTTTCATCCAATGAAGTCTTCACACAGGGGATTAAATAGTGTTCAAAAATTTCAAAGTTTGGCTAACTGTAATTTACTCACAAAACACAATTGATGTAAAACCTTTAGAGTCGTATGCATGCAGCCCTAACTGCGTTACAAGCCCTGGCCTGTACACTGCTAAGCAAACTTCCTGTGCTTTTCTATTCTTTTAATGTACTAGGTACTCTTAATTTTAAGATTTTGGGGAGGTGTTTTACCAAGATCGTTAATGCATGAGTTGAAAGAAAAATGGGATGCTAGTAGGTCAGCTTTATCCTTGGCTTAAGTGACAACAGAACCATCTGGTTTGGACAGAGGTGGGAGCAGAGATGGGCAAAAGTTGCGGCCCATAGCTTTGGTGAGAGACCAGAATGCTCGGTTACCATTAGGGTAGTCGAGCATTCTGGGTAGCCAAATTCATATTTTATGACTATTTAAATACTTTTCTTGTTTTCTATTCAGTACGAATGTGTACAAAACTAACTTTGAAATGACTGAGACCTTGTAAAGCTTGATGTTGTTTCATTTTGTATTGTCTGCACTTGAACTTGATTCTTTAACTTAACTTATGTATATATTGTTGTGATACGGTTATTAATCATATTATTTTTATTAGTTTAGTCAATTAGCTCCACTATCGTGTTTTTTTTTTTTTGTCAAGGCCTGAGCAACTGTGACTGTGGCACATCTGGTTTTATGTGCCCTTCGGTGGGTGTGGATTGCCCCCCCCCCAAATCTGGACTCATTAGATGAGTAGAACTTTAGAACTTGGCACGCCCCCACATGGTTAGGGATGGACATCAGAAGCAGCAGGTAACTGCTGCCTCTAGCTGCACAGAGGCCAAACAATACAACAACATAACATAATGTTATACTACACAAACAACAGACTACCACACTTGTTCTGTTTTACAGAGTTTTTGTATCACCATGTAGATCATTAGTGTATTCTTTGATATTTATTATAAGTTACCAAATCTATGTTTTGTTTGTTTATTTTGCCTTGGCACATTATGGCCTTATCTGACGAACTTTTTATTTTTCTGAAATAATTAATAAGTGACAAGACTGTAATTAATGCATTATTGCTTTAGTTGCTTGTGTGCCAACAAATCCAACAGGCATACCAAGGTCAAACTCATTATATGCTTCCTTAAATCACACAAACTTAAATCAGGCAGCCGAATTTCTGTTTTAATAGCTATAAAGAGATTGTCCTCATATGGGAATGTATTTTTCCCATATCTAGTCATTATCTGAATAACTTAATTGGCTTATCTTAAATTAATCTTGGAATAAATCCCTTATTAATACACTATGTTCACTGCCTCTAGAAGCACTTTATCATAGTGCATTGATGTAGATTTGTTTAAAGGAATAACTACTGTCAAGGGTAGAGGAAGATTTTGTTTTTGCTACGGTGATTATAATACACACAGATTTTTTTTTTTTTTTTTTCTTCAGTGGAACTAACTAGTTAATAAATACAAATATCAAATGGAAATTGTTCAGTGTAGTAATCTTGGAATCCTGAACTCCTTATCTCGATTAAGAAATATTCTTCAAATTTTAGACCAGTGTATAGCAGGAGAACCAATGAGTTTAGTGTCAATGAAGAAAAGGTGATCAAAAATTGGCAGAGGGCACACATTCCTACAGAAAATATAAAACAATCTGTATTCAGTTTTACTCCACCCTGTAATCCATGATCTCAGCATTTTCCAGTTTATATAATAACCCTCCATTCAGAAGTGAGTCAAATGCTGTGCTAAAATCCAAATAAACTGTGTCAGATTTATTTCCTTCATCTAGCTCATGATGAAGGAAATCATGAGCTAAACAAGAGATGAGTTAAACAAGAGTTAACTAACCAGTTTAGTTAAACCCTTAAGAAAAAAAAAAAAAAAGTAAAGTGCAGCCATTATCAACCCACTGCAGGATGGAAGCCTCCTCAACAATTCATGCTGAGGGAAATGGACCATAATCTGCCACGCTGGTCCATAGCGGGTTGGCAGATCGACCGTATTCAGCAGTCAGGGGCTTGAACCCCGGTCTACTCAAAGAGCGTGTGCTACTGCACTCCCGCTCCTGCCCACTCGGCTACGGAGGCCGTCCTTAAGAAACTATCCTCTATTTCCTTCAGAATACCATTTCTATATATATATGTATATCTTCTCATCAATCAACTACACTATTTTCTCTGCCTGTGCACTGTATGACAGAGTAGAAAAAATAATTAACATAAAGAAAAATTGTTATCTAGAAATCTCTCACACTGTTCTGGGCTTTTCCCTCTTCTACCAGTACATTCCAACCTCATTACTATTGCATAACAATTTGTCTCTCTGTTAATTATTTCTTCTGCTCAGTCTTATAGTCCAGATATTTCCCTCCTCATCACAATCTGACTTTGGCATATTTGCTCGAATCACCACCATTAATAGGACATCCTGTCTGACATATCTAAGAGCAATCTACTACAATGCAGTAACAAAGGAAATGGATGCAATGAATAATTTGGGCATCATATATTTAGAGTTCAGTAATGTGCTTGATACTGTTCCATACGAAAGAACACTGCGGTTGGTGCATGCTAGGAGCAAGTTACTGCTATGAATAAAGGAATGATTGAGTGGAAGAAAACAGAAGTTGGTTATAAATTTTCATTGCTCTTCTTGAATTAGTGTTATTAATGGAGCTCCCCTCAGGGTTTAGTGCTGGTTGCCTTACTGTTTTCAATATTTGTTAATGATATTGATGAAGGCATGTTAAGTTTATTCTCTAAGTTTGCAAATGATTATTATCTTTGCAGTACGTTGGTAGAGTGGTTAATGATAGCGTTATATGCAGCAAGAAATAAAAAAATTAAGCAATCAGGGGCTGAAAGATGGCAATTGAGGTTTAATATTGGTAAATTTCACGTAGCCGAGTGGTCAGTAGCACACACTTTTCGAGTGGACTGAGGTTCAAGCCCATAACTAATAAATATGATTAACATTTTTATTGATTGATTTATTGTAAACTCCACTGACCTGGTGGTTGTGCCGGAGTGTAAATAAGAATTATTATTATTATTATTTTTTTTTTTGTTATTGCATAAGGGCAACAGTAATCTCAGAATAACATCCCAATTAAGTAGTATTACACTCGGGGTGGCAGAGAATGAAAGACACCCAGATAATAATGAATCTAGGTAATTGTACAGTCCAGTGAAGTTCTCTAAGCAGTGCAGATAGGCTGCCAGAACAGCTCTTGGGGTTCTGTCAGTGAAATACAGGAGGATCAAGGTGGTGATTATCCCATTGTGTTAGGCTGCATGTTGAATACTTCATAGAAGTCTGGAGGCCTCAGTTTCAGTAAGGTGTGGATTTCTTGAAATGGGTACAGAGAAGAGCAGCCAGATTAATAAAGAACACAAAGAGGCACTCTTACCATGTAGGACGTTTGTCTGAAAATTGCAGCACTTGAAAACTAGGTGATGCCATACATCATATGGAGTTTTAAATACCAAAGATACTGACACTTTCAAGTAGCATACAGAGGTACACCTGTATGCACTTGATGTGGACTGACAGAGCACGATAGTAAAGATGCACCAGGGATGCATCAGAGATGTCAAGAGCATGATAGTAAAGAATGCACTAGGGGAGGATCTAGAATATGTGACCGCAGGAAATGAGAGAAAGCCATTCAAAAGTGTAAAATTGTACAGTGTTGCAAGAAAAGGGGTTCAACCGAGCATTAGAAATAAACCTTCCTATGCAAAGCTAGTATCAACAAACTGTTCGGTTCAAACCCAAGCCAACTTTTCCATCCCTTCCATGAACCTTTTTCTCCTATGGCTGGATATCGTAACCATCAAAACAGGAAGTGACGGTAATTACCTCTATTACAAAAGCCAGATATCACTACCACAACAGAAATCAAGGAGAGAATTAGAGCCTCCACCTCAAAAGGAAATGGATATAGAAAAGAAAGGAAATGACTCAGTTTTAAAAATATTATGCAGCGGAACTCTTTCCATAAATGTACTTCTGACATCCATGTTTGATAGACCATTACACACTAATATATTTCTGCCTACAAGAGACATACATAACATAGGGCACAAGACAATTTGAACATGAAAAACTATACAATATACCATAAAGTTAGGATTAAGGAAGATAGTGTGGCCATTCTAAAAATTTCCATTATAATGAATTGGATAGCCTCATTACAGCCCTTTATGGAGTAGAACAGACATCAGTAGACAAGGGAAAATTGTGGAATGAATACTTGAACACTGCAACCTCTCCCTCCTAAAAGACGGAACTGATACTTTTTTAATTTTTCCGCTCACACCTCTATCAATAAGCTCTCAACTCACTTCCTTATTTTCATTTGGGAAGTCAGTAAAAGTCCATTAAGCAATAACTAATACTCAGCAAACTCTAAAGCTAATTGGCAGTATTTTTTTATTATAAGACATACACAGAAAGCATAGTGCAAGGTGCCACACATTACATCTCAAAATCCTCTGCACATTTCCCTCACTACCCAAGGTCAGATGAACTGTAGAATGTCAAGAAAAGCACAAAATAAGGTATTGGTGGATTTGCTGATATCCTACCTGAGAACCTAATTCAGTGTACCCCGCTTTATGATTGGTTCACTGTACAATCAAATCACTTTACGATGGACTCTTCATAATAAAATACCATTCGCTATATGATATGTAGTAAGTGCTGGTCATTGTGATCATGTTTTTGAATTGAATTTTAAATCTATTAAATGGTGATTCTGATAAGTAAAAATAGCAGGAATATTATCCACAGGCTATAAAAATAAAGATATAAAGCACAAATTGGCATTTTATTACTTTACCAATTAACAAAATCAAATCCGTGAAAATAGGAAGAATATTTTCTGCTGGTTAGCAAAATAAAAATCAATTTATGCTTACATACATAGCTTAATTAATACTGTAGTATATACATACTAATTGATATTTCTGTTCACAAACTTTTTTTTTTTTTTTTTGCATTGTAAAATTTAAGACAGCAAAAAAGATAAGCAATCAATAACAAAGAAAACAGTATGTGCAAAGTACAACTAACACAATACTTGCAAGTGAGATGCGAAGTAACAAGTTTACGAACCTTAAAAATAAAAACGAAGAAAAGGTTTTGAAAATTTGTTTTTTATATGATTGAAGATTTCATGATGGGAAAATACATTTCACCATAACATAAAAACCCACAAAATTCCAGCTATCGATATCGCAAATGCAATAAGATAGGGAGTTTACTGCCCGTTTATAATAGATTGCACTAATAGAAAAATCCAATAAACCGGAAACTGCAAATTATTTTTATATTGTTTTATGGTAGTGACCACCAGAAATATGCTTTAGGAAAATAACACAGAGGCATTCAAAATTGATTCTTATAACTGAACATATGATAACGTGCATAATAGTGCATTTTAATGATTTCAGTGGTGTTTTTTTTTTTAAATTTGATTCTATAAAGCAGCTGATTCTACTTATCAGTAATCATGTTACCTGTGCCTACTTATTTCACTTTACCAATAACAGCATTTGTAAACGTTTTGGCTGCATGTTTTGTTTTTGCATCCTTTAGTTGAAATGTTTTTTTGTGTTTTTTTTTTTTTTTTTTTAAACACGAAAGATATCAAAACCTATAGTAGTTAGTACCATGCATGGGTTGAAGGAGAAGTATGGGGCAAGGGGATGCCGGAAACTTTGCTCTAGAGACTAAACATGGGTTTCACCACTGCATGGGTTTCTCCAATAAGCAAAGTGGTGGTATTTCACCGGTTGATGAAAGTCATCTACCACCTTATTTGACATAAATTTACTGTGATTAATTCAAGTACTTATAATATTGTGTAAAAGAAAAGGAGATAAATAGCTTAGTTATATAGTGAAAATTTCAACTTCCGAGGTCTTTGAATGAATTGCCAAAAAGCAATGTGTTATTGGGTTCACATTAAGATATTTTAACAATGTGATGGTATCTCTGGAATGCAGATTACGTTCTAGAAACACCATCCCATCGAGGGTCCACTGTACTCTTCAAATTTCGAGCCTGTGACCACCAAATACGGAGGATGCAGAAAGGTCAGAGAATGACCACTGCATATCCCCGGAACAATATGGCCTTAGTTGCTAATGCTCCTAATAACCAAAAAATAATAAATAACAATGTACTCTTCAAACAAGCTGCAGAAGCAAGACATTTAATTATGGCATCAAAGCCGCAAAGATTCCTCGATCTGTTCTGCATACACAAGCAGGTTGTTCAACCTCAACTCCTGTTTGCCCCAACTATAAATAAAGTCATCCAGCTTTCACTAAATCATGGGAAATGTAGAAAACTGAAGAAAATACAAAAATATAAAATTGAACATACTATGAGTCACGCAGGCAAGTTATATCAACCACGCCAAATCATTCTTATGGATCTTGCTCTCGAAGCTCTCATTCAACAGCAGTTCCAGCAGATGTATCAATACCACCCAGCTTATATCTAACTAACTGGGTTAAAAGTACACTATCAAACTCTGGAAAAGACACACCTCAAACTAAAACCAGCACAGCAACCAACACTCCAATCAGCATCCCAACTGATCTGCCAACAGTCCTGCATGACAAAGAAAAATTGTGGTAAACCTACTGAAAACAACAAGAAATCTGAATCGCCCAGCAATAGTATGGAAATAGATGTACACACAGATTTTGAGAAACCCATACTAAAACTACCTGCAAATGACACTTGAATCCCGGACGGCCCTATCTTCCCAAAAAATTGCTCCTCAAACAAAAAAAAAAAAAAAAAAAAAAACAATTGGATCAATCACCCACAGCTAAACCTAAATGATGCACAATGTTTTACAATGGAACAGCAGAGGCTTTCGTTGCAACATAGACGATATTAGAGACTTAATTAACTGATATTCTCCAGTTGCCCTTTGTCTTCAGGAAACTTACCTAACCTCACGAATTTCTCCTTCGATAAAAAACTATTGCCTTTATGGAAGAAAACGTAATACACCAAATGCAGCCCACAGTGGTGTGGCAATCATGATAATTTCAAATTTTCATATAAACATATTCCACTTCACATGGAAGTAAAGCTGTAGCTTTACTCGTATAACTCTATTAAAATAACACTTAGCATTAGCAAGGACACATGATGCAAGAAAGCAAGCTTATATAGCATCAGCCAAAAAAAAAACCATATTTCACCCATCCCCTCGCTCCAAATGTTTGTCAAGTTCTGCCTTGAATCTCTTTAAGCTATCAAGTTCTACAACAACAGATAGAAGTTTGTTCCAGCAAACAACCACCCACTAGGCAAAGGCAAACATCCACACATCTATCCTACAACCGTCTTTCCTCAATTTGAATTTATGCCCTCTCAGGAGATTATTCTGAGCAAGAGGAAGTATCCCATCAGCATTGAGCATGCTCAAACCATTCAAGGCTTTATACACTTCAATCAGATCCCCTCGCAGGTGCCTAGTCTCCAGACACTGTAATTTGCAAAACTTAAGTCTTTCTTCGTAAGAGCAACCCTTCGTTCTGTTCACTGATCTTGTTGCCCTTCTCTGTATTCGTTCCAACAGCTCTACATCCTTCTGAAAATGAGGCCTTCAGACCTGTATACAAGGTGTGGTCTGACCATTGCCTTATACAAGGGGATAATCACCTCCTTATCCCTGCTAGAAAAATTCCTGTATATCATTGACAAGACACCATGAGCTACTATTGCAGACCTTCTGTACTGCTCAGAAAACTTCATATTTGCCTGCACTATTAAACCCCGGTCCATTTCATTCTCTACCACTGTCATTGCAGTACCACAGAGTTGATACGTTACCCTGGGATTACTGCTTCCCATATGTAGTACTTTACATTTGTCAATGTTAAACTTCATTTGCCACCTCTCAGCCCATCTGCTCAACTTTTCTAGATTCTGTTGCAGCAGTGTATCATTAATGTACACCCTGCCAACCTTCGTATCGTCTGCAAACTTGGACATTAAGCCTGATATATTCAGAAATTGAGAAATTAATATTCAAATTGAGAAAAGACAGATGTAGGATAGATGTGCGGAAGTTTGCCTTTAGCCAGCGGGTGGTTGGTTGGTGGAACAGACTTCCATCCTTTGTTGTGGAAGTTGATAGCCTAAATAAATTTAAGGCTGAGCTGGACAGGTACTTGGAATGAACGGAGGTGTGAAGTGGGAGCATTCTTTTGTTTTTTTGGCTGATGCTGCATAAGCTTGCATTCTTGCATCATATGCCTCTACTAATGCTAATACCATCATCAATATCATTTATAAATACAGAAAACAACAATGGACCCAACACTGAACCCTGAGGGACTCCACTAATAACATTAGTCCATAAAGAGCAGTGTCCATTGATTACCACTCTCTGTCTTCTCCCACTCAACCATCCCTTTATCCATGGCAGCAATTTGTCTCTAGTGCCACACTACTCCAATTTGTGCAGCAGTCTTCCATGTGCAACAGTATCAAAGGCCTTTCTAAGATCCAAATATATGATATCAAAGTTATTCTTTGCATCAAGTTCCTTTGTGATGACATTATAGTATCCGATCAAATTAGTCAGACAAGGCTTTCCCTTAACAATTCCATGCTGGTCTGAACTATAACTGAAGTCTTGTCTAGATGATCCTGCAATGTTTCTTTAACCAGTGCCTCCATTAATTCCCTGGAACAGAAGTTAAACTAACAGGTCTGTAATTACCTGTGTGTCCGTTTGATCCTCCTTTGTGGATTGGATCACATTTGCAAATCTCCGGTCCATGGGTACTTCCCATGAGTCCAGGGAGGCTCTCATAATTATGGCTAAGGGTTTGCTTACTTCCTGTGCTGCCTGCTTTAATATAACTGGATAGATTCCATCCAACCCAGGTGCCTTTCTTATGTTTATCTTCAACGATTTCTCCTCCAGTTTACTCTCAGTTATTACAAAATCAATTAGCTCACTGCCAATATCTAGCTTACTGCCAGAATTTAATACACCTCTGGCATTCTCCTCCCTGAATAACTCCTCATGTGCGAATGTAGATGCAAAATATTCATTTAGTTTGTTAGCTACCTGAGCAGGATCATTAAAAGTTGAACCATCAATATCCAGTGGACCAATCTGATTCAGCCCCTTCCTTCTAGAGTTTAGATAAGTAAAGAACTCTTTGTTGTTTTCCTTTGCCAAAGATTTCTATGATAGATATAATCTGGTCTTGGCAGACCAGCTTATATCTATCATAGGCTTCTGTGTCACATGTTAATTTATATGTATCCCATGCATTTTTCTTCTCTGTCACATGTCTAATTAGTTCATCTGACATATATTTAGGCCTAAATCTTGAACAATATTTCTTTGTTCTTATGAAAAGCCTAGTAGCTATCCTTTCTGTACACCTTGTACTCCCCAAATTCCAGTTCTGCACTGTTTATGTGTCTGATATCCCAACAATATCTGCCTTTGATGTCTTGACTAGCACTTCGAATTAAGCTCATCGAATTTATTAACTATACTCCTAGCATTGGTGTACATGCAAGTATACATGCACCTGTTTCTACTCTCAGTTACCCTAACACAGCCCATATATTTACTTGTTCCACTATGACTCCCAGCAGTCCTGGAAATCCCCAATGCCTTGCTTTCCAGGCTGCTGCTCAATTGCATTTCAAGAGAAGTAGTGCAAGAAGCACTTTTTCCTCTGCCACCAGCTGCTGTTAATCTATTAGTCCATGTTTATCTTCAACAATGTTTATTGTTGAAGATACACATGGACTTCCATGTTTATCCCCCCCCCCCAAGCTAGCAGTTTTCCAGCCCATCTAACTCTGCCTCGATAGCATCAGCAAATATTCTTGCACCCTTTCTATTTAAGTGTATCCTATCCCTGTAGAAGCAGTCTCTCCTGTTAACAAGCACAGACCAGACTGAAAAAAATTCTACCCCTTGAGCCTTGCACAATCTCTCCAGGGCCGAATTGATCGACAAGGCTCTCATCATATACTCCCTCCTATCGTATCTGGGAAGAATTGCAGACACTTTCAAATTCAACCCTAACTCATGGCTTTTTTTCAGCATTGTCTTGTTGTTGTTAAGTAATTCTGCCAGTCTCCTACTCTTAATAATATTAGTGTCAACATGTACAACAATATCACCCTTTGTGCTCTTAAAAGATGATATCTGCTCTACAACATCATCAACCTTTGCCCCTGGCAGACATACCCTGTCCTGTTCCATCTATCCTTTTTGCACAATATGTTCCCCATTTCCCTGACAATAGAGTCACCGACAACAACTAGTTCCTTTGCGACCAGTGCATGCTGTGTTGCTTGATGTTCAAGTGCAAGCTCTGGCATTGATGTGGGCAGCTGAGAGCTTGATGGGCTCCTCAATTTAAATCCTTCGAGCGCATCCACCCTTGTCCTTCAAGCTCTCATTTAAGCGCATAACAGTTCTGAGGTGGCACCTGATTTCCTAGCACTCCTTACATTGCGCACACACAAAAACATTTCCCTTGGCAATATCATGTCCCGTTCCTGATTGCTCCACAAACATCAAGTAAACAGTGCATTTATATCCCAATGCAGTTATAACACTAATATATATATATATATATATATATATATATATATATATATATATATATATATATATATAATGTGTGTGTATTTCAGTATCGAATGTATTAATTTATGATGTTACGTTTGTAAGAACTAGGTCGCTGTATTTATTTAAAGTATAATTCAATTGACAATGAAATTTAATAAGAATAAGATTAATTAATTTTACTGATTAATTGATACTACTATACTCGCTATCTACTTTTCCGTTAGACCTTACGCTATCTAGTTCGGTGCACACGTATCGAATAACAATGGCAGCAAGTTACGAACGGTTAATCTACGGACACGAGGTATTATTTACTTTCCAAATCACGCTATCTAAATTCAAAATAAACCACGGAGCTTTACTAGGTCTATAAGCTACTTATAGAAAATAATTTAATCTAACAATTAAGTCAATAAAGTGGCTAAGTATAATTAAAAACTTACGTTCACGGGAGCTGCAAAACCTGTTCAACACTTGGATTTGATACCCTTACCGATACTAAGTAATAACCTACAAAATCTCTTATCTAAATTCAAATTAAACTAAAGTATTATTGCTAGGAATATAAAGCAACTCTTAAAAAATAAATTAATATGGCAATTTAAGTCAATAAAAAAGCAAAACTTCTCTATTTGCTGGAGCCCATAAATACTTTGCCTGTTACTCATCCAACTGTTACTACTGTTACTTGTCTCAATCTTCCTCCACCTCTCTGTATATTAGGCAATTTTAACGGACACCACACCTTATGTGGTGATCCTAAACTAGATAGACATGGTAGACTCATTGAACGCTTGCTAGAGGCACAAAACCTCACAATACTCAATACTAGTGTGCACACACACTCACGTACAGCTTCCAATTGGACACACCTCAGCAATCCATCTCTCAATTTGTTCTCCATTACTGGTCCCGACCACAGAGTGGTATGTTATAAAGGATCCCATGGGCAGCGACCACTTTCCAATCGTATGCAACTTTTAATAGCACAGACGCTCTTGACCAAATCCAGCACGAATGGAAATTTGTCCGAGCAAACTGGGCAAAATTCAGTCCTTGGATCTTTCTTGATGAGAAAAAAATTCATCTACAGCATAATGAACAAAGAAGGGAATCACTAAGAACAAATCTGTTCACTGATCTGAAGAATACCCGCATAAAATCAATCAGAAAGACAAGACAAGACACACGGGACTAACAATCGAAACCGGGACTGAAGAGGATGCATCCCAAATCACAGTATTAAATCGCCCAAACAACCTTGCCGCCTACTCAAGCACACTCTGGGAATCTACTGTTGACGAAACTCTGTCAACTAGATCACTTGCTGGGCATATCTCATACTGTACAGTGCAGGATGGCTGATCCACTTCCGACCACCGAGCCATAACCTTCCAGATGACCAGAGCACTTGATCGCAGTACCCTTCCAAGAATACAACTCCAGAGATTTGCCATCACTAAAGCAGATTGGACACTTCAGTAAACTTAAATTGATTACAAGTAACCTCATATTTTAATAATTATTAATAATTAGCATTAGCATTAGTAGAGGCATTTGATGCAAGAAAGCAAGCTTATGCAGCATCAGCCAAAAAAAAAAAAAAAACCCACTTCCAATTCACCCCTCTGTTCATTCAAAATACCTGTCCAGCTGAGCCTTAAACTTATTTAGGCTATCAACCTCCACTACAAGGGATGGAAGTCTGTTCCACCGACCACCCACTGGCTAAAGGCAAATTTCCGCACGTCTATCCTACATCTGTCTTTCCTCAATTTGAATTTATGCCCTCTCAGGTGATTTTTCTGAGCTAGAGGAAGAATCCCATCAGCATTGAGCATGCTTAAACCATTCAAGGCTTTATACACCTCTATCAGATCACCTCGCTGGTGCCTAGTCTCCAGACACTGTAATTTGCAAAACTTAAGCCTTTCTTCGTAAGAGCACCCCTTTGTTCCATTCACTAATCTTGTTGCCCTTCTCTGTACTCGTTCCAGCAGCTCTACGTCCTTCTTGAAATGAGGCCTCCAGACCTGTATACAGTACTCTAAGTGTGGCCTGACCATTGCCTTATACAATGGAATAATCACCTCCTTATCCCTGCTGGAAAAATTCCTGTATATCATTGACAATACTCCATGAGCTACTCTTGCAGCTCGTCTGCACTGCTCAGAGAACTTCATATCTGCCTGCACAATTACCCCCAGGTCCTTTTCATTCTCCACCACTGTCAGTATAGTACCGCAGAGTTGTTACATTGCTCTGGGGTTACTGTTACCCATATGTAGTACTTTACATTTGTCAATGTTCAACTTCATTTGCCACCTCTCAGCCCATCTGTTCAACCTTTCCAGATCCTGTTGCAGCAGCATAGCGTCAGTAGTGTCCTGAACGACCCTGCCAACCTTTGTATCATCTGCAAACTTAGACATTAAACTTGATATCCCATCATCAATATCATTCATAAACACTGAAAACAACAATGGACCCAACACTGAACCTTGAGGAACTCCACTAATAACATTAGTCCACGTTGAGCAGTGTCCATTGATTACCACTCTCTGTCTTCTCCCCCTCAACCACCCCTTTATCCATAGCAGCAATTTGGCTCCAATGTTACACTGCTCCAATTTGTGTAGCAGTCTTCCATGTGCAACAGTATCAAAAGCCTTTCTAAGATCCAAGTATATAATATCAAAGTTATTCCCTGCATCCAGTCCTTTTGTGACTGCATCATAGTATCCAATCAAGTTGGTCAGGCAAGACTTCCCCTTAACAAAACCATGCTGTGTCTGAGCTATAACTGAAGTCTTGTCTAAATGATCCTGCAGTGCTTCTTTAACCAGTGCCTCCATTAATTTTCCTGGAACAAAAGTTAAGCTCACTGGTCTATAATTACTTGTGTCAGCCTTTGATCCTCCTTTGTGAATTGGGGTCACATTTGAACATTTCCAGTCTATGGGTACCTCCCCTGAATCCAAGGAAGCTCTCATAATTATGGCTAAGGGTTTGCTTACTTCCTTTGCTGCCTCCTTTAATATAACTGGATAGATCCCATCCACCCCGGGTGCCTTTCTTGTGTTTATCGTCAACAGTTTCTCCTCCACTTTACTCCCAGTTATTTCAAGATTCTGTAGCTTACTGCTAGAGTTGAATACATTCCTCTGGCATTCCCCTTGCTGAATAACTCCTCATGTGTGAATGTCGATGCAAAATATTCATTTAGTTTGTTAGCTACCTGAGCAGGATCATCAACACTTGACCCATCAATATCAAGTGGACCAATCTGATTCATCCCCTTCCTTCTAGAGTTTACATAAGTAAAGAACTCTTTGCTGTTTTTCTTTGCATCCCTTGCCAAGGATTTCTCGTAATCTGCCTTCGCCTGCCTAACCTCCTTTGTAACTTGGTTGCATATCAACTTGTATCTATCATAGGCTTCTGTGTCATGTGTTAATTTGTAAGTATCCCATGCATTTTTCTTCTCTGCCGTATGCCTCATTAGTTCATCTGACATCCATTTTGGCCTAAACCTTGAACAATATTTCTTAGTTGGTATGTAAAGCCTAGTATCTTCCAGGATAAGTTCTTTGAATGCTTCCCATTTTGAATTTGCTGTTGGTAACATCATCATCATCAGTTGGTCCCACTGTATAGAATTTAAATACTGTCTCAGTCCATCGTAGTTGCCTTTACGGAAGCAATAACCCTTCCCTTTACCCCTAATGGTACTTACCTCTTTGAGTAAATCCCACTTCAGCACACTGTGATCACTGCCACCTAGTGGTTCATTTATCTGCAGATTCTTAATGCATGAAGAATCACTGCAGATAATCAAATCAAGAGTATTACTCCCTCTAGTTGCCTCCCGAACATGCTGATGTAGAAAACAATCATCCAATAAACCCACAAAAGCCTTGCTGGTGTGTGAGTGACCAGACCAAACCACAAATTCCAGTCAATATCTGGGAAATTAAAATCTCCCATTATAAGACTCTCTGATTTACTGGCCCACTCTATTTCCCTGTACAGTTCCGTATTATACTCATCAGAGTCATTAGGCCTATAGCACACTCCTACTCTCAATTTTGATCTCCCAATGCTTATGTCACACCAAACTGACTCAACACTGCACTGTCCAGCGATGTCAACTGGCTTCACTTCCTTGGTTTTTATGTGTTTCTTAACTAATAGCATAACCCCTCCCCCCCCTTCCTATCCTGTCTATCCTTTCTGTAGACGTTGTACTCCCCAAATTGCAGTTCTGCATCCCTTATATCTGTGTGACACCACGTCTCTGATATCCCAACAATATCTGCCTTTGATGTTTTGAGCAATACCTCAAATTCATCAAATTTATTTACTAAACTCCTAGCATTGGTGTACACGCAAGTATACCTGCACCTGTTTCTATTCTTAGCTACCCTAACACAACCCATGTGTTTACTTGTACCGCAATGGCTCCCCGCAGTCTCTGAAATACCATGCATCTTGTTTTTCCGGCTTCTGCTCATTCTAATAGAAGCAGTGCAAGAATCTCTTTCACCTCTGCCAGTGGCTATTGTCAATCTATTGGTATTTGTCTCCCCCCAAGCTAGCAGTTTTCCGACCCACCTAACACTGCCTCGATAGCATCAGCAAATATTCTTGCACCCTTTCTATTTAAGTGTATCCCATCCCTGTAGAAACAATCTCTCCTGTTAACAAGTACAGTCCAGGCTGAAAAAAATTCTACCCCTTGAGCCTTGCACAATCTTTCCAGGGCCGAATTGATCGACAAGGCTCTCATCATATACTCCCTCCTATCGTGTCTGGCAGAATTGCAGACACTTTCAAATTCAACCCTAATTCTCAGCTTTTGTTCAACGGTGACCTGTACTTGTTAAGTAATTCTGCTGTCTCGAACTCTTAATATTATTAGTGCCAACGTGTACAACTATATCACCTTTTGTGCCCTTAAAAGATGATATTCGCTCTACAACGTCATCAACCTTTGCCCCTGGCAGACATACCCTGGTCCTGTTCCACCTATCTTTTTTACAAAGCATGTTCCCCGTTTCCCTGGCAATAGAGTCACCAACAACTACTAGTTCCTTCGGGACCAGCGCATTCTGCCTTGGGGGTTGCCTCTGTGTCACGCGATGCCCAAGTGCAAGCTGTGACGTTGATGTGGGTAGCTGAGAGCTTGATGGGCCCCTCAATTTAGTTTCTTCGAGGGCATCCACCCTGTCCTTCAAGCTCTCATATAGGCCCACAAGAACGCCGAGTTGTTGCCTGATATCGATACACTCCTTGCATTGCGCACACACAAAGACATCCCCCTTGGCAGTATCATGTCTCGTACCCGATTGCTCTGCAAACATCAAGCAAACAGTGCATGTTATAAGGCTGTGAGTCAGAGGACAACTGCCCCCCTCAGTTCTGCTCTGAGCCACAGCACTTCCATTAGCTTGAGCCTTTTGCTTTGCTGCTCTGGTCTGAGTCATGATTCTATTAATTAATTAATTATAATTATGTTATGTTATTAATTATGTTAAATATAATTAATTATATTACGTTTGTAATCTAAGTCGTTATATGTATTTATATAAACGTACAATTTAACTGCTAACGAAGTTCAACTAACGCTATCTAGTACGGTATATAACTATCGTATCACAAAGGCGGGAAAATTACGAACGGTAGCGGAGTTGAAACACGTGGAAACCCTTACCGATACTTTTATGCAATTACAAGGCCGAGTAAAGAATAAATACACCAAATTAATCAGAAAATCACACAATAATGTTATACTACTAAATTTAAATCAAAAGTTTTAGAAAAACAATAATTTCAAATCAATAAATAAAAAAAATCCACTTAGCGGCTTTGAACACGACCATCTTGTGACCGTTATGTGACCTCTTGTGACAACAACTAGGCAAGGATGACTAGCCAACTTATCAGTTATATCCATTGAAAATCACGTTGCACAAAACATTGTGATAAAATTATTGATAATTTTGCTTCAGCAAAAGGGAGAAAAATTCGATTAAAATAATACATCTTCATTGCATATTTTTAATTTATGTTATTATGTTAAAAGTACTCCCACAATATTTTGTTTTTATGATTTTATTATATATATATAAACAAACTATCTGTGATTTTTTTTTTATTTCTTTGTAGTTTACGTAGAAACAACTTAATTAGACTGCAACCGCTTAATTATCCTGGAAACATCTATTCGAGATGCTTTCTTAAAAAGAGAATGGCGTTCACCTCTTGTCGAAGGTTCTGCAGGTCTCGGTTCCACTCCGGGACAATTCTTGGCTGAAGTTTTTTCCTTAGGTGGAGAGCTGTGGAGACTGTGTTTGTAATGATTCTTGTTATGGTTCTTTGATGCCAGTTAGGGTCTCTTATCTGTTGATGTTGGGCATGGAAATCTCGGGCAGCAGCAGTGATATTAGTTTGGAATAGTGGCCAATCTGCTTTAGTGATGGCAAATCTCTGGAGTTGTATTCTTAGAAGGGTACTGCGATCAAGTGCTCTGGTCATCTGGAAGGTTATGGCGCGGTGGTCGGAAGTGGACCAGCCATCCTGCACTGTCCAGTTTGAGATATGCCCAGCGAGTGATCTAGTTGAGAGTTTCGTCTATAGTAGATTCCCAGCATGTGCTTGAGTAGGCGTCACGGTTGTTCGGGTGATTTAATACTGTGAAAGGGCTGTTGGCGAGATATTCCTCAAGTTGTCCATTTCTGGATCTGCTTCGCTCCTGGCTTTGGCTGTACCAGCTTGGAGAGCGACAGTTCACGTCTGCGCTGACAAGTATCCTGGCATTCGGTAGTTCAGCAGTTAGGTTCTGGAGATAATTTATAACTGGAAGGATGTCATTCCCAGGTCTGGAGTATATGGATACAGTGTAGAATTCACCAATGGGACAAATAATGTGGGTGCAGGCGGCCCAGGAATGGCAAAAATTAGAGATTTTGGTTGTAGTGAAGTCTGGATTGCAAACCAATACGGCTACCCAGGGGGTGTCGCCCTGGCACTGTACGATCTTATAGGTGGTGGGGTATCCCTTAACTTCTTTGGCATGGGTGTAGGGTTCTTGTATCAGTAGTAGATCTATATTTTCTTCTTCCACTTTGCGGGGGAGTTGGCCAGCAACTACAATTACCCTTTGTGCGTTATTTTGTAGGAAGTGTACTCTGTTTGATATTTGCAGTTTATGATGTGATTCCATAATTGATCCTTTGCTGGTGTAGACTCTTTGCTTTTAGATGGTGCCTCTGTAGCCAGATGGGTAGGAGCAGCAGTGCGTAGCACATGCTTCTTGATTAGACCGGGGTTCGATCCCGTGACCACCAAATACGGAGGATGCGGAAAGGTCAGGGAATGACCACTGCATATCACCTTAGCAATATGGCCTTAGTTGCTAATGCTCCTAAAAAAACAAATAACAACAACAACAAGAATCACTTGCTTTTGGATAAATTGGACAATTGCTGTCCCTGATGGAACAAGTGCTGGATGTTTTGTGCTTTACAGTTTGCACATTTTGGATCTTCAGATTTATTTGGGCATGGGTGAAATTCATGGCCTTTTTTTGTGTGTAATAGCCACAAGTGGGCTCTTTTTGAGTGCACATGTGACTTGTGTGGCCAAAGCGGCAGCATTTGAAGCATTTGGGAACAGCCACATCCTTTTGAAGTGGTACCTGCCCCAGTTTATGTATATTCTGCTTTGGTGATTAATGGCCTGCCAGGCTTTGTGTGACAATTCCACAACCCAGTTCATTGAGGTTCCATCTCGTGACTTGGTCTGGTATTTAGGATTAATTAGGTTGGTAGGATCATCGTCGGGGTAAAGATGCTGTAAATTCCTCTGGTAGATTTCTGTCTTAGCTGCTGATGGGGTAAGTTCCTTGTCCATGTCAACGATTATTATAGTTGGGCCTTTTTCTCTGGTTGGCTCAGCTAGCAGGCCCAAGGTGGGTATTTTCATATTGTTTAGGATTTGGGATGAATCCTCTTCAGTCCCGGTTTCAATTGTTAGTCCCGTGTGTCTTGTCTTGTCTTTCTGATTGATTTTATGCAGGTATTCTTCAGATCAGTGAACAGATTTGTTCTTAGTGATTCCTTTATTTGTTTGCTTGTTTGGACAACATTTGTAGTTGCTGCTTTAAGCAGGCCCAGATGCAGTTTTGGGAAGAGAGTCCTCCTTTTTGGTGCGGTTGCAGTATTAGCTCTTGTTGGGTTTTTATGGTTTGGGTTCCTCAGCACATCTGCATATGTAGGGACACGCTGTGGCATTTGTTCACTCCTACACTGCATGAATGCAACTAATTTGGCAGTATTTACCGATTGGTAGTGGACCTTCAGGAGTACTGTTTCAGTTTTGTCCAGAGTCCAACCAAGTCGCCATGGAAAGCTGTGGTAATCCTATTTGTGGAATCCTTAAGTTTGTTCTCAAGTTGAATCCTGAGTTTCAAAACTTGGTCTAGAACGGGGCCCCTAGAGCAGGGTCAATCTCCAGGGAGTCGGATTGTTTGCTGGACTCAATGTTTTCTGTGTCGGTAGGTTGGATTTCCTCTTGTTCCTTTGCCTCCATTTGAGACCTTGTTTCCCGATCAGTTTTGGGGGCAGCAAATCTTTTATTTTTCTTTTTCAGGGCGGGGGTCAGCTTGGGGTCTTCTGTCTCGTCTGTGAGTTCGTTGACCAGTAAGTTATGTTTGCAGTTTTACCCTTTGTATTATTCATTTCTTGGTCTTTCCAAAATTTTTCTAAAAAATTTAGCAAGGGTTCCTTCAATTGAGGGGGGGCCTTCCTCTTTTAAACGATATATAAGGATCCAAGTTCTGATTACAGTTTCCTTTTAAAAAGTTTGCCGAAAATCTCAGTTTTTTACCGTTACAATAGTTCCTAGACTTCGGTTACGACCACGTGACTCGAGGGTACAGTCGATTTCATTAAATAATTCATTTTACACATGACAAATAATTAATAAAAGTATGTAGCAACAATACACAACCAGTATTGATATTAATTGACAATTTTTATCACCAATATACAGTATTTAGCAGGTTTAAAACAGTTCGCTCATTACCAATCCAAGATGGTGGCCAATATGGCATCACTATCGTTGCAATAGTAGCAGATTGGGAGTGAGTGAATAAGGCATATAAAATAACTCTAGACTATTCAAAATATTTTTTTTTTTGTAGCATAACTACTGAACCCTATAGGGATAATCATTAGGAATTATTTTTTGGGTTATTGCGGCTTCCCAAAAGCTTTGTTCACTCCAATCAAAGCATGTATGGTATTACATATACTGCCATATTTTAGCATATTGGTTTACATAGGACGTCACAAAAATGGTCATAATTCAAAAAATAGCTGTTCAGATGTCACAAAACGTTACTTGCTTATCCAATTTAACTTCCTCTTTAACTGGTACCATTTTCCTTCCAAAATTCTGTTTTTCCATAAAAATTATAACTTTTTTAATGGAACTTACTTATAGTGTGGCGCCTCCGTAGCCAGGTGGGAAGGAGCAGCAGTGCGTAGCACACGCTTCTTGATTAGACCGGGGTTCGAGCCTCGCCACCAAATACGGAGGATGCGGAAAGGTCAGGGAATGACCACCGCATATCCCGGAGCAATATGGCCTTAGTTGCTAATGCTCCTAAAAACCAAATAACAATAACTTATAGTGTGATTGCACTGATCAAGGCATTAGCGCCCTCACCCCCATTCCAGTAGTAATAGAGACAAAATGCTGATATTCCTCCAGCAGTGCTTCTCAACCTTTTATCATTCATGGACAACCTCAAGCATTATTTACTTACCGCAGACCACCTTCAGCTATATTCACGTCATGCAGAACATTTTGACTTCTTGCCAGTTTACACAGATGCTCGAAGTCGGAATCGTGTGAGATCTGTTGCTCTTTTTCCAGATAATACTATATCTGAGTAGATACTTCTGGAATGCAGCATATACACTGCACAGCTGCATGCTTTAGGTTGCTGCTTCTCAGACTATCTGTGGTGAAGGACCAGTTTCTTTTATTTCCAATCCATTGCAGACTGGTACTTTTGTAAAATACAAATCTCGTGGATGGGTAACGGATGAATCGTCGGTGACAGGTAACATCTGTGACCAATTTCCAATTCATCATGCATCAGTGACAAACAGTTTGGGGACCAGCATCTGTCCACACACCACACTTTGAGTAGCACTGCTCTGGATCACATAAAAAATCACCGATACCAACAGTGTATTATATATACCAGGGGTGGCCAACTTAATTTGTGATGCGATCTACCATCTCAAAAATTTCATTGCACAAGGTTAAAAAAGTTAACACATATTGAAAAATGTTGTTTATAAATTTTAAAATTCAATACAATTCAGAATTCTTATTTTAAATTCATACATATTTAAAATTTAATTTATGCAAAGTTTGTGTCTTCATGTCATCTGCCAAACTTTCAAAATCGAGGATATGCTGTGATAAGGCCAACCGTAAAGAATCTTCTGTATGCAAGTCTGTAAGAGCACAGTGATTCTTCATCTTTGTTTGTTTCAATTCCGAAAAGGCCGATTCATACAGATATGTGGAACCAAATCAGGAATTTAAAAGTTCACTGCATTTTTTTTTTACGTTTGGGTAACTTTCTCGGCAAACATATTTCCAAAAGTCTTTTTCTGATGACCTGGCTTTTAGGAAAATATCATTTCGCAATGTAATAATTTCATTCACAGCAATTTTTCCTACAATTTGTTTCGTATCTAAGTGTACATTAAATGGATAAGAAATATATTGAACAATGTCTTCAATTGTTTTAAAATCACTGATTCTGGTTTCAGAATCGACCACAACATTCGCAATTTCAGAAACATATTTCTCACTATTAAATTCAAAAACAGGATACGTTTGCAAAAGATCTTGCATATTTGCAAAATGGTCGAATTTTTTTTCTTTGAGATCCTTAGCCATTGCCAAAAATTGATATTTATATACAGAAATACTACTAATCGTGTCACCCACATTTTTATTTTTTCCTTGTAATTCCAAATTCAGATCAATTTACTGATATAATCTGCCAAAAAAGCCAGTTCACACAACCGCTCCGTATCTTATAGCTGCTGATAATCATCTACCCTTTGATCAACAAATTTTTTAATTTCCTTCAGCAAATTTTTAAATCTCTGTAGAAACTTACTCCGACTCAGCCACCTCACATCTGTGTGTAATATCAGATCTGGTTCTTTTTCATCGAGTTGCATTTTGAAAAGTCTCCTTTGAAGAGATTGTCCTCTGATGGAATTCAGGATTTTGAAAGCAATGTCCATAACACTTTTAGTATTTAATCTTTTGTTGGCTGACACTTGTTAGTGGATGGTACAGTGGTAACTCAAAAAATCTGGAAATTCATCATCCTTTTGGCGCAATGCGATGAATCCATTAAGATGCCCCGTCATTGCTTTAGCTCCATCTGTTGTTACTGATACGAGCTTAAATAGTGGTAATTTAATTTATTTTTTTCAATGAAGTGTTTGAATGAGTTAAAGATATCAAGACCTCTAGTTCTTTCTTTTAATAAAGCCATACTCTGCAGTTCTTCTCTAGTGGCAGAATCATCAAAAAACATACCAACAAAAATGAGCAATTTACCTGTATCACTGATGTCTGTAGATTCATCCAGTTGTAAAGAAATGGACACACAATTAGCAATATCAGCACACAATTGTTCGCTCACATTTTACTCATTTTTTCGATGCACTGCATCACAGTATTTCGAGATAATTGCAGATCTTGAAGGGCACTTTTAATTTCATTTTTGTTCTTAAAATTTTCAAAAAGAAAATCTGTTATTTCTAAAATGTGTCTTTGATTAATTGACCATCAGAAAATGATTTGCATTTTTTTGCAAGAAGATGAATCACTTTAAATGATGCTACAGTTACTGCTTTAGATTGTAAATTAGGTGTCATGAAGAAATTTTTTGCGCGAATAATCTGGATTTAAGTTCTTCTAGCTGAGTGGGTAAGTGCCTGCTTAGCAACCCAAAGGTCGCGGGTTCGAATCCTGCCTCGGGCATGGATCAGAGTAGTTCAAAAACCTTGGGAGGTGCATTATGGCTACAGAAGCCGACGTGCCAACAAATAACAAAAAAAAAAAAAAAAAAAAAAAGTTCTAATTTATTTTTTCTAATGTCACTATTCGGTAGAAAATCGGATTGGTATTTACCATGGAGTGCGTTGAGGTACCTTTTTAAATTTCTTTTTTTGGGTATAGCCACGGAAGCATTGCAAATCAAACAGCATTGCCTTTTCTTTCACCTTTATGAAAATGGTACGTTTTACTCTTTTTCCTAGTATTCATTTTAATTTAGAAGGTATTAAATTAACTTTTTTTTTTTTTTTTTGTTTTTAGGAGCATTAGCAACTAAGGCCGTATTGTTCCTTGGATATGCGGTGGTCATTCCCTGACCTTTATGCATCTTCTGTATTTGGTGGTCACAGACTCGAACCCTGGTCTAATCAAGAAGCGTGTGCTACACACTGCTGCTCCTGCCCACCTGGCTACGGAGGCGCCTAAATTAAAAAAATAAGTACTGTCCAGTTATTAAATCACCAAAAGCAATGCTTACCGATTAAAACACTAAGTTGTGCGAACTGGAAAAATATTCTGTCTGAACAGCTAACATAGGATAATTGATGAAGAGGATTCCCAAATGAGGAAGTTGTTTCCAAAATAACTGGACAAACACACCACCGTTTATTGCTCTGTTTAGTTATATCCTTATAAGAATCAGTTTTGAATGCCTTTGTGATATTTCTCTAAAGCTATTTCTGGAGGTCACGACCATAAAACAAAAACAATTTGTACTTTTCTATTAGTGCAATCTAATTATAAACAGGTAGCAAACTCAAACTTATTGCATTTGCAATAATACCGACAGCTGGAATTCTGTGGTATTTTACGTTATTATGGTGAAATGTGTTTCTCCTTTAATGAAATCTTCAATAATGCAAAAAAAAAAAAAAAAATAATAAATTTTCAAAATCTGCTCTTCATTCCTATTTTTGAAGCTTTGTAAAAATAAAAAAAAAATAAACAAATAATGTGCAGGTAGCGAAACCCTCTGCACAATATAAAATTTTGGTAGTATACCTGACTGCACAAATCGAGGGATGACTGTATATTTAAAATTCATCGTGATCGACCAAAATTAAAGCAGTGATCGACTTGTTGGCCACCCTTGATGTACAGTGTAAAGTGTGTGTCTGGGGTCAAACGGCACCAGGGGTTTCCCCCATCTCCGATGTACATAAGGTATGTTCGTGTCGGACGGCACCTGGGATTTCTCCCACCTCCGCTGCTCTCTCATTTCTCCCATTTCTCCAATGTACAGTAAACCCCCGCTATTCGCGGTATCTGTATTCGCGATCGCTAATTTGATGTAAAATGAAACCAAAAAAAATGGGAATTTTAAAGCGCTGTGAATATTTTCCACCATAAAAAAACATGGACATGGCTAAAATTATCTTTCCTGGTCAAAACAGCGCTCAGTGAGAGAGGGGTGACAGAATCACGAGCGTGGATGTTTCTCGCTAATCCTTGTTCAGTATGTGTTATGCGCTTGTCATGGAAGGTTTCGTCATTTGCTTTTAATTTATAAATTGATCTGCTTACAAAAGTGATAAATCTACCGTTTTGCAGTGTAAAACAGACTTTTTCAAGTGTTTTAACGGAAGAAAGTGACTTTATTGTGGACAAGTTCTTTCTAACCCGTACAAAAATATGGCTACGAATAACAAGGGAAATGTGAAAATATCAAAGAAGGTGATGACATTAGCGAATAAAATTGAGTTATTAGACAAAATTTCTAATGGTGAAAGTGTCTCCTCAGTGGCAAAACATTATAAAATCAATGAGTCAACGGTACGATCAATCAAAAAATCGGAAGAAAAAATCCGCCGTAGGGTCCGTGAAAACGTGCTAATTGCTTAAAATATTTGCTCTGTAACTCTTGATGTTAAATTAGAAAAAATGGAAAAGGCTTTAAATCTGTGGATAGAAGACCGAACTCAAAATAAAATTCCATTAAGTTCACTCATCATTCGTGAAAAGCAAAACTCTTTTATCAACACTTCAGCGAAACTGGTGATAGCACTGGCGGGATAGGTTTTTTGCTAGCAAAGGCGCTGGTTTGAAAGATTTGTTTGAAATTTCTAATAAATATTACATTTAATATTAAATTGTTTCTTATTTTCATTTCGATGCCATATGCTTGCATTTCACTATGTACATAGTCATATTATGAAGGTACATATAATACATACATAGACAAAATTTTAGGCTAGTTTTTCTTATATATTTCATACTTTGGAACGGAATCCCTTTATTACTGTGGGAGCCATAACTCGGTATTCGCGTTTTTGGTATTCGCAACATTTCTCAGGAACGTAACCCCCGCGAATAGTGGGGGTTTACTGAATACCAATTCATTGCATGCACTACAGGCTTTACCAGCAATGACACTTTAATCATCGAACCCTGTCTCATATTCATCAGATGATATTCACTTGACGAAGGCAAATTTGATATCTGCTTCTGCTGGATTCCCAGCCACATCAGGATGAGAAACAGTTTGGCTTACGTTACAGCCAAATAATCTTGGCCTGTCAGTTCCTTACACAGACTACAGGCAAGTAATCCATAATAAGTTACATTATCAGTCGCAAAGTTCATAGTATCACCAAATTATTATTATTATTATTATTAGCCATATGGTGCAAGGAAGCCTGAGGCTTATGCTGCACCAGCCAAAAAAAATTTCTTTCTGAGTTACCCTGAGAGAGAGAGAAGTAGAAGGGAATCACCAAGGAAGAGAAGAATGATGATATCCAGCTCAGTACCCTGGGTGTGCTAAGCCCATACTCACCAGATGTGAGCCCCTGGAGTTAATACACAAGCTATATCAAATTAAACCTGTGATTCGTCTTTGACAATCTAGTCTACGCAGGGATTGTAAAGAGGAAGTTGTTCTTGCTTGGCTCCACATAGGACACAGTCATCTCACATACTCCTTTTTGTTGAGGGCTAATGACCCTCTTATATGCGAGCAATGTGACACCAATTTATTTAGTGTGTGTGTGTGTGTGTGTGTGTGTGTGTGTGCACTTTTAACGAGGTAACCTTTTTAAAGGATAATTCGCATCTTTTTAAAGGTTACCAGCCCATCTTTTTTCTTTTTTGAATTTTAACTTTTTCATGGTAAACTATAACCTTGTGGTTTTTGTGCCAAAAAAATTCAAAACCAAATCAATATTTTCTCCCACAAACCTCACATTCAGTGTTGCTGCCCTAATTAACTAATTAGTTAGTTAGAAATATCTAAATTATTAATCTTTAATTTTATGTTCTCATGTAAAACTTTTCCAGGGACTACATTAATTCTTGGTCAGATGCCATCAGACAAAATCACAGAAGGACTAAAAGAGCTTTGTCAGACTCAAGTTGGTCCACTGTCAAATGTGAGTGCTGAGTTTTGAAAAATTTTAATTATTATATTTGTTTTATATCTTGTGTGTGCATATACATGCATGCACATTTTTCTTTATTGTACTACTGTATAGTTCAATCTTTGTGTAGCTACAGTATTACATTATGATACAGGAATATAAAATTGTAGAAAGTTTAAGAAAGAAAATTGGAGATCAATGCTAAAACAAAATATGCTAGAGAGAAGGATGATAAAATAGCCAGCGTAACTAGAAAGGTGAGTAATTAAACTATGGAATATATATGAGTGCTTTTCAGTAAGTTCTCTGAAGGTGTTCTATTAATGAACACCTATGGACATCTTACCGACTGGCTCTCATTGGTTTATTAAATCTGGACAAAGTATACATATAAATCTTCATATTGGCCTTTTAGCTGTCAGAGAGTTTGGCATTGTTAGAAGCAGTTCAACTTCTGGCAAGTTCTGTTTTCATAGTGAGTACCCATGCAAGGTTTATTATCTACACTTGTATTGATTATATCTAAAGTAGAAAATTCTTCCCACCAACAATAGGCAGAGTTGAATAAAATCTCCCATTTGTATGCTTACAACAGTGGTCCCCATGCAGGCCTTGTTGTAACTACATTATGAGTGTTTCTCTCTCTCTCTCTCTCTCTCTCTCTCTCCCCCCCCCCCCGACATGTTTGGCACAAGAAATTTCTTAGAAAAGAAAGAGTATTCTCTGTTGACAGAATTACATTGTGAATTCAAAGAATAATGTGAGCAGCAATGGCCATTTGTGTTATTTTGCATAGCTTCCAGCCAGAATTTCTTTGGTTTGGATCAGGGGTCATCAACCTTTTAATTCCTACCACCCACTTTTGTATCTTTGTTGATGGTAAAATTTTCTTACCGCCCACCGGTGCTACAGTAACTCAATTTAGCCCGTCGTCCACGAGTATACTTCGAGAAGAGTCCGGTGAATTATTATCTATATTCAAAGTTTAGAGATGGAATTCAAAAGTAAATTGCAAAAGCATATGTTAAAAAGTTAAACTTGCAAAGTTGTTAGCAATGTATTTGATATATGGAGGAAGAACAAAATTTGTAACAACGGACAAAAGACCCCACCACCCACCATGAAAGCTTGAATCGCCCACTAGTGGGCATAGGGACCAGGTTGACGACCACTGGTTTGGATGATAGTTTTTGAACAGATTGTAATTTTATTAATTGAGGTGATTTGTTGTAAAACGGAAATGCTTATGTTTTCTATTCATCTGGCAATTTTTCCAGTAATTGTGTTTTTAGGCATGTTAGCATATGTGCATAATGTACCTATTGTCTTTTGCATGTCATTCTGTCTGTACGCATGTAAAAAACTAAACTCCCAGTGGATGGATTTTCATGAATTTTAAATTTGGTTTTTTAAGAAGATTTCTCAAACCATTCCAAATTTCATTTAAATTAGGCTTATGTATAGCTGGCAAATATTTCTTTTTCTTCTATGGGTTTTTTTTTACTTTTCCTTTCCTTATGAAATAAACCACATTTGCCAAGTGACTCTGGTAGTGAATTTGCACTCTTTCTTTAAAAACTAAATTGTTTCCTTATTTAAATATTTATACAATTATAAAAAGTAATAATAATAAACTCAATTGTATTGTCCACAGTAAAGAAAGTACTTTGTTAGATATTAGATCAGGAAGAAAATTAAATCTTTTTATTCTTTTCTTAATACTAACCTGCTACCACTGGACACAAGGTCGCACTGCTCCAGCTGGATGCACTGCTCTCAGTGCATCCAGCTCTCCTGGAAGGGAGAACTTGAAAAGTCTCCCTCCCAGGTTGAAATGCAGCAAACAGAAGAATTTAACTCCCAGAAATCCACTGGATTCACAAACTAGGATTGCTTGGTTCAGTATCGGCAAAAGGCCAAAAGATAGATGTAGACAAAATCGGTGAATCAATTCTTCATTAAATAATTGCACATACAGGCACTCTCCTACTTACATAATACTCGACTTACACAAATTCAACTTTACATAAGTTTTTACCGGCCAGTGTAAACTGAAAAAAATATGGAAACATTTTACATCCCATAGGGATAAACGAAGGTATTGTGAAAATATCATAATGTGAATCCACATTGGGTTTTTTTTTTTTTTTTTCAAATAATTTGTTCCAAGATCTCGGAAGTTGAAATTTTCGCTATTTATCTCTCTAAAAGGTCATTTTTATAATGGAAATTGCGCTACATTTTCATCGTTACATATGTTCCGTTACAAGAATCAATTTTGAATGCCTTCGTGATATTTTTCTAAAGCACGTTTCTGGAGGTGACGACCATAAAACAATAAAAACTGCACTTTCCAGTTTATTGGGATATTGTGTTAGTGAAATCTATTAGAAATGTGTAGTAAACTTGATCTTATTGCATTTGCATTAATACCGATGACTGGAATTGTGTGGGTTTTTAGGTTATTAGGGTGAAATGTTTTCCATTCACTGAAATCTTCAATCATATAAAAAAACAGGCTCCCAGGTGCCAAGCGATTATAGTGCATTTCATAAAGCAGTCTTTTCAAAGAGCTTTTGCCCTGTAGAGATTCTTTTTTTTTTCTGATTACTGTTTTCCTCATTTTCTACTCGAGTAGCTCTTTGACACTACAGAAAGTAGGCAGAGGCCCAGGCGCCTCCGTAGCCAGGTGGGAAGGAGCAGCAGTGCGTAGCACACGCTTCTTGATTAGACCGGGGTTCGAGCCCGTCACCACCAAATATGGAGGATGCGGAAAGGTCAGGGAATGACCACCGCATATCCCGGAGCAATATGGCCTTAGTTGCTAATGCTCCTAAAAACCAAATAACAAACAAACAGAGGCCCAGAAAGGAAAGACACCTTTCTGTTTCTCTTTCATTTCTCTCACTAACACAACTAACAGCCGCTTGGTCACCTCGTGCCACTGCTCCTGCCTCCACGTTGGCAGGACCGGTAACCTGGGTGGTAAAGAGAAACCCCCAGGGCCAAAAGGAGCCATCATGGATAAAAATTCTTATCCAACCTTAGAGCCTACGAGCTCAAGACCTGAAACTTACAATGACTATGACACCAATCGTGAACTAGGTAATGACAATCGAGAGAGACAGAAGACCAAGCGTGGCCTAGCAATCAGATGGAGCAACCCTGCCCATCATTTTTCATTTTCCACTCGCTCACTGGTCAGCCTAGAGCAGACTGTCTCCCTTCGTTATACAAAAACATCTGGAAGGTATTGCTGTCAGTTACAGGCTCCGCAAAAACGATAAGTGTTTGCCTTTTATTTACATGATTGTTGTTTTATATTGTACTTAATACGTAGTCATATAGTTATAGTTACGCTGGTTATTTTTTATTTTAATTTAGATAAAGAGTTTTTGTGGATTTTACTTACGATAGGTAAAACCGTTATTTTTGTTCGATTTTTGTAGCCATTGTTTTTGTATATAGGGAATTCAAAGTTTTTGTAGGGAATTCAAATTTTTTAATTGAGGTAGCCGGGTAACTCTAATGCATAATTATATAGTAATACGCTTCACTGTTTCTATTTCATAGTTTCTATTCAAATACTACTGACATTTAATTTATTGATTTTATTAATTTAAACTACCATGCCCCAAACTAGAGCAGCAAAGCAACGGGCACAGAGTGGCAGGAGTGCTGTGACTCGGGGGAGAACTGAGGGAGGCGATTCTCCAACGCGTCACAGCCTAAAAAAATGTGCAACTTGTGAAATGTTTGCCGAACTCTCTGGAACGGAACATGATATTGCCATGGGGGATGTCTTTGTGTGTGCACGATGTAAGGAGTGTAAGGAAATCAGGCGACAACTCAGCGTTGTTATGGGCCTATATGAGAGTTTGAAGGACAGGGTGGATGCCCTCGAAGGAAATAAATTGAGGGGCCCATCAAGCTCTCAGCTGCCCACATCAACGCCAGAGCTTGCACTTGGTCATCACGCAACACAGCGGCAACCCCTAAGGCAGAATGCGCTGGTCCCACAGGAACTAGTAGTTGTTGGTGACTCTATTGTCAGGGAAACGGGGAACATGCTATGTAAAAAGGATAGGTGGAACAGGACCAGGGTATGTCTGCCAGGGGCAAAGGTTGATGACGTTGTAGAGCGGATATCATCTTTCAAGGGCACAAAAGGTGATATAGTTGTACACGTTGGCACTAATGATATTAAGAGTAGGAGACCGGCAGAATTACTCAACAAGTACAGGTCACTGTTGAAAAAAAGCCGAGAATTAGGGTTGAATTTGAAAGTGTCTGCAATTCTGCCCAGACACCATAGGAGGGAGTATATGATGAGAGCCTTGTCGATCAATTCGGCCCTGGAAAGATTGTGCAAGGCTCAAGGGGTAGAATTTTTTTCAGCCTGGACTGTACTTGTTAACTGGAGAGACTGCTTCTACAGGGATGGGATACCCTTAAATAGAAAGGGTGCAAGAATATTTGCTGATGCTATCGAGGCAGTGTTTGGTGGGTCGGAAAACTGCTAGCTTGGGGGGATACAAAGACTAATAGTTTAACAGTAACCGCAGGCAGAGGTGAGGGTGATTCTTGCACAACTTCTATTAGAATAAGAAGCGACCTGGAGCGAGGGGTGTTGGGGGTTTCAGGGACGGATGGCAGTCATCCTGGAATAGTTGGGTATATGGGATGTGTTAGGGTAACAAGGAATAGGCATAGGAGCATGTATGCTTGCATGTATACCAATGCTAGAAGTATAGTAAATAAATTTGATGAATTTGAAGTGTTGGTCAAGACATAAAAGGCGGATATTGTTGGGATAGCAGAGACGTGGTGTCACAAAGATATAAGGAATGCAGAACTGGAATTTGGGGAGTATAATGTGTACAGAAAGGATAGACAGGACAGAAAGGGAGGAGGTGTTATGCTGTTAATTAAGAAAAACATAAAATCAAAAGAAGTGCATCCAGTTGATATAGATGGACAGTGCAGTGTTGAGTCAGTTTGGTGTGATATAAGCACTGCAAAAGCAAAAATAAGAGTAGGAGTGTGTTATAGGCCTAATGACTCGAATGAGTACAATGAACAATTATACAGAGAAATAGAGTGGGCCAGTAAATCAGAATGTCTTATAATGGGGGATTTTAACTTCCCAGATATTGACTGGAACTTGTGGGTTGGTCACTCACACACTAGTCAGACTTTTGTGGATTTATTGGATGATTGTTTTCTGCAGCAGCATGTTCGAGAGGCAACCAGAGAAAGTAATACTCTTGATCTGGTTATCAGCAGTGATCATTCGTGTATTAAGAATTTGCAGATAAAGGAACCACTAGGTGGCAGTGATCACAGTGTGCTGATGTGGGATTTACTCAAAGAGGTAACTACCGTCAGGGGTAAAGGAAAGGGTTTTTGCTTCCGTAAAGGGGAGTACAGTGGTCTCAGACAGTTTTTAAATTCTGTACAGTGGGATCAACTGACGATGTTACAAACAGTAAATTCTAAGTGGGAAGCATTCAAGGAATTAATCGTGGAAGCTACTAGACTTTTCATACCGATGAAGAAATATTGTTCAAGGTTTAGGCCTAAATGGTTATCAAATGAACTAATGAGACTCGTGACAGAGAAGAAAAATGCATGGGATGCATATAAATTATCACGCGACGCAGAAGCCTGTGGCAGATATAAGCTAGTCTGTAATCAGGTCACAATGGAGGTTCGGCAGGCAAAGGCGGATTACGAGAAATCTTTGGCAAAAGATGCTAAGAAAAACAGCAAGGATTTCTTTACTTATATAAACTCTAAAAGGAAGGGGATGAATATGATTGGTCCACTTGACATCGATGGTTCGACTGTTGATGATCCTGCTCAGATAGCAAACAAACTGAATGAGTATTTTGCATCTACATTCACACGTGAGGAATTATTACAGTTTGAAAATGGAAGTAGGTTATCAAATTGTAGCAGTGTGCTTAATGATTTTGTAATAACCGAGAGCAAAGTGGAGGAGAAATTGTTGAAGTTAAACATAAGAAAGGCACCTGGGGTGGATGGGATCTATCCAGTTATATTAAAGGAGGCGGCAAAGCAACTAAGCAAACCCTTAGCCATAATTATGAGAGCATCCTTGGACTCAGGGGAGGTTCCCACGGACTGGAGATGTGCAAATGTATCCTCAATACACAAAGGAGGTTCGAAGGGTGACACAAGTAATTACAGACCAGTTAGTTTAACTTCTGTTCCGGGTAAAATAATGGAGTCTCTGGATAAAGATGCATTGCAGGATCATCTAGACAAGACTGCAGCAATAATTCAGACACAGCATGGGTTTGTTAAGGGAAAGTCTTGTCTGACAAATTTGATTGGTTATTATGATGTGGTCACAAAGGAACTGGATGCAAAAAATAATTTTGATATCATATACTTGGATTTCAGGAAAGCTTTTGACACTGTTGCGCATGGAAGACTACTGTACAAATTGGAGCAGAATGGTATTAAGGGTAAGTTGCTACAATGGATAAAAGGATGGTTAAGTGGGAGAAGACAGAGGGTGGTAATCAATGGGTGCTGCTCTTCGTGGACTAATGTTATTAGTGGAGTCCCACAGGGTTCGGTGTTGGGTCCACTGTTGTTTTGTATATTTATCAATGATATTGATGAAGGTATATCAGGCTTAATGTCGAAGTTTGCAGATGACACGAAGGTTGGCAGGGTTGTTAATGACAGTCATGGCAGTGTGCTACTGCAACAGGATCTAGATAATTTGGGCAGATGGGCTAAGAAGTGGCAACTGAAGTTTAACCTTGACAAATGCAAAGTACTGCATATGGGTAGAAGTAACCCCAGAGAAACGTACCAACTGTGTGGTACTACACTTAAGGTGGTAGAAAATGAAAAAGACCTGGGAGTAATTGTGCAGGCAGATATGAAGTTTTCTGAGCAATGCAGACAGGCTGCTAGGGCAGGTCATGGGGTTTTGTCAATGATATATAGGAATTTTGCTAGCAGGGAAAAGGAGGTGATTGTCCCTCTGTATAAGGCAATGGTCAGACCACGCCTTGAGTACTGCGTACAGGTCTGGAGGCCTCATTTTAGGAAGGATGTAGATTTGCTTGAGCGTGTACAGAGAAGAGCAACACGATTGGTGAGGGGAATGAAGGGATTCTCTTACCAAGAGAGGCTTAAGTTCTGCAAATTGCAGTGGCTGGAGACTAGGCACCTGCGCGGTGATCTGATTGAGGTCTATAAGGCCTTGAATGGGTTGAGCACGCTGAATTCTGATGGAATCCTCCCACTTGTTCAGAATACGAGCCTACGGGGACATAAGTTCAAATTAAGAAAGGATAGATGTAGAATAGATGTGCGGAAATTTGCCTTTAGCCAGCGGGTGGTTATTTGCTGGAACAAACTTCCATCTGTCGTTGTGGAAGTTGATAGGTTAAATAAATTTAAGGAGGAACTGGACAGGCATTTGGAGGGTATGGTGTGATTTTTTTTTTTTTTTTTTGGCTGATGCTGCATAGGCTCCTACACTTGCTTTCTTGCATCAAGTGCCACTACTACTACTATCTCCTAAGACTTAAAAGACTGCAATCAGGAGACTTATTAGTGGAAACTGCAAACCACAGGCATTCGGAGAAGCTTTTACAGCTTACAAACTTTGCTGGCATTCCAGTAAATATCTCCTCATGCAACCCTAAATTCATCTAAGGGTGCCATATCCAGTTGGGACCTTTTACATGTCACAGAGGAAGAAATAACCCAAGAACTGCAGGGACAAAATGTAATTCAAGCAAAACGTATAATGACTAAAAAAGATAATCAACTTATACCAACCAGAAATATTATTCTCACCTTCAATACACCCAACTTGATCTCCTCTGTAAAAGCAGGTTATTTACTTTGCTGAATTCACCCCTATATGCTACAAATGCCAAAAGTATGGCCACTCACAAACTGTATGCAGAGCAGTTCCTGTCTGCCCTAACTGTGGGTCCTCAGATCACATACAAAGTGACTGTATGACCCCAAAAATGACCTGCCCAAATTGCAAAGGTGATCATTCTGCATGTTCCAAAACATGTGAAAAATGGAAAACTGAGAAAATGATAATAAAATACAAGGTTGAGAACAAAGTAAGTTATCAAGAAGCAAGAAAACTAGTTGTACCTCCTATAAACAAAAATGTAACCTATGCCAATGCCGTAAAAAAAGTATCAAACAGTCTCCACTCAAACCAATGTCAGAGTTCCCACTCCCACTAATAAATCAATTTCTGATTGGGCTAGGAATATCCTCTCTGAACAACAACCAAGTACAGTCAGTTCTCGTATAACACATGTTTACATTACTCGAATTCGATCATACAAGATTTATAAATAGGGGAACGATAGCTTATATAACATGAACCGAATTCGCTTATGCACGATTCGCCTTTGTGTTTACAAGAAATGGAAGTCGAACGCGGAATCACCCCAACTGAACGCAACACGATAGGAATGAAGAGAAGATTCTGAAAATGTATTTATGTGTTTTATATCAGTGAAGGGGAAACACATTTCACCATAATAACATAAAAACCAACACAATCCCAGCTATCGGCATAATCGCAAAATGCAATTAGATCGAGTTTACTACCAGTTTATAACAGATTCCACTAGCAGGAACGCAACTGGAAATTGTTTTTGTTTTATAGTAGTAACCCCTAGAAATGTGCTTTAGTAAAATGTGAGGTATTTATCTCTGCCTTTACAGTGTTGTTTATTCAATTGCTACATGCGCGCAGCTTTGTTTATGTGTATCAAGCATGCCTCCTCGTTTTGTGATTGTGCTTTATTCCCTAAAAATGAGTAAAATACTTAAAAGGTGTGAAAAGGAAGCGTCCTGGTGAAGCTACTGCAGATTCAGAGAGAAAAAGAAAAGCAATATCGATAAACAGAGGCGGACTGGGTCAAAAATTCTTACCCGGGAAAATTTATAGTGGCCTCATACTATGGTTTATGGCCAAAATCACACCGGCCTCCGGCCCACTGGGGTTTCCCTGGTAAGGCTTATGGCCAGTCCACCTCTGTCGATGGAGAAAAAATATGAAAATGTGAAACGCTTTGAGCATGTGATATTGCACGTGCTACAGGCCTAAATGAGGCAACGCCGAGAATTACAAAGAATGCAGAGAAAATAAAAACTTTTATAGCAGGAACAACTCAAAGTGTATTCCATTAGATTAAGACACAAAGAATTGGAAGAGATGGTACGGCTGTCATCTGTTTGGATAGAAAATCAAACAAAAAAAAAAACAAGTTTGCTTACGATAGAAGCAAAAGCATTAGCAATATTTTATTACGTAATAAAATACATAAGCATTTTATTACGGTTATTTAATGTTTTGGTTACATATGTGTGTTCAATCTTGGGTGGCCGGCACCTAACCCTGTTTTTTCCATAGGGCCTGTTGTTTATATTGCATGATTTTGCATTGCACAAGGGTTTCTAGGAACACAACTATCGTGCTATACTAGGACTGACTGTATACGTAAGCAACAACCCAAACTCTTAGATCAGGCAAATAATACTCCTCTGACAATACCAGCGGCATCTCCTCCTTCAAAGAGTGCTACCGCATCCCATATTACAAACTCGAATACGATTAAAAATATCCAGGACACAACCATGGACACAGATGGCACATCAATACAGGAAGATCCTGTTTTAGAAATCTATGCTGAAGAAGACATGGACATTGGCCGACCAGTTTTCTCCAAAAATGATAAACAAAAACTGGAAAGTAATAAGCCAGTCATCTTTAAAAAGCATTCAGATACAGCTTCATCAATTAAACACAAATAATGCCTTGTATTTTACAATGGAACTGCAAAGGTTTTCGTTGCAACACAGATGACATCCATGATCTAATTAACCGATATTCTTCAGCTGCTCTTTGTCTTCAGGAAACTTACCTAACCTTGCAAATTTCTCCTTTGATAAAGAACTATTGCCTTTATCAAAGAGATCATAATATAGCTAATGCTGCCCATGATGGCGTGGCAATCCTAATAAATTCAAAAATCCTGACTAAACATATTCCACTTCAAACTGAGATAGAAACTGTTGCTGTTTGTATAACTCTACATATTGCAATAACACTAGTTTCAATCTACCAACAACCAAACCATACTTACTGTTTAAAAGATCTCGAAGAGACCTCTTTATACAGATACCTCCACCTCTTTGTATATTAGGGGTCTTTAATGGGCACAACCCCTTATGGCTCTTCTAAATTAGATAGATGGGGTTGACTCATTGAAAGCTTTTTAGAGGCATTAAATCTCGTCTAACTCAATACTGACGCACATGCTCACATTCAGCTCCCAACTGGACAAACCTCAGCAATAGATCTCTCCATTTGTTCTCCAGTACTGGCCCCGACCATAGAGTGGTATGTTGTTAATGATCCTGTGGGCAGTGATCACTTCCCAATTGTATGCAACATATTAATAGCACATACTCCTCTAACTCAACCCTGCAGGAAATGGAAATTTCTCCGAGCAAACTGGGAAAAATTCCAGTCATCAATATCCTTTGATGAGGAAAAAATCCGCTTACAGCCTATTGATGATGTGACAGATTACATCACGTCACATCTCTTAAATGTGGCCAAAGACACAAAACCACTATCAAATCCCCCTGACCGAAAACATTATAATTATTGGTGGAATGAGGAATGCAAAATAGCAAAAAATAAAACCTGGAATTTGTTTCTGCATTATCCAACCACAACCAATCTGATAAATTATAAAAAATTAAGGGCAAAAGCACGTTTCATACAAAGGCAAGAAAGAATCGTGGACCTGCTTTGCATCCAGCATCAACAGAAACACTGACAGCAAAATAATTTGGAAAAAAATTAGACAGCTATCTGGTAAGTTTCCAACCAATACCATCTCCAATCCTCTCCTGGAATGGGCAAGATCTATCAAGTCCCTTGGATATAGAAAATGCTTTGGGAAGTACCTTTGCTGAAATATCAGCAGTATCTGCTTATACTACATCTTTCCAGCGAATTAAAAACAGTAAAGAACAGCATACTATTAATTTCCAAACTACTCATAGTCTACCGTAAAACAAACAGCTGCAATATTCTGAACTTTTACATGCCATTAAAACAGCCCACAATGGTGCTGCCAGACAAGATGGGATCTATTATGTCATGCTGCAACACCTTGATGACAAAGCTTTGCACCTCCTTCCACTCTTTTACAACCGCATTTTTCTAGAAAATATTTATCCCGTTTCTTGGCATCATTCTATTGTTTTGCCGTTCCTAAAGCCTATAAAAGATCAATCCAACCCCCATAGCTATAGACCAACATCTCTCTCAAGCTGCCTCAGCAAAATTCTTGAAAAAGTTGTCCATAGTAGACTCGTCTGGATCATTGAGTCAGTACATCTAATGAGCCATAGTCAACACGGCTTTCGAAAAAACAGGTCATACTTGGGTCTCATGGTCAAGGCAGAATTTTTCATTCAGAATGTCTTCATTAAGCACAAACTTCTAGTATTGGTTTCAATAGATATAGAGAAGGCATTTGACACCGCATGGCGGCATGGCATACTTAGAGATCTTTACACGCTTGGTCTACGGGGCAACCTTCCCAGATTTGTTCAGAATTTTTTACATTTTAGATTGTCCCAAGTGAGATATCAACATGCCCTCTCTGCAACTTTCATTCAGGAAGGTGTTCTACGGGGATCACTATTGAGTGCCACTCTTTTTGTTCTTAGAATCGATTCCATCACTAAACAGCTTCCAAACACAATTGAGACTTACCTTTATGCAGATGACCTTTCCATCTGCATAAAGATGACCTTTCCACCTGCCATTCCCAAAACATGAGATCTATTGAAAGACAGCTTCAGATATCACTAAATAAAATCCAGAATGGACTAGCCTCAACGGCTACCGACTCTCTCAGCGGAAAATGGGTGCAATCCATTTTTGTAGCTAACGAAAACTTCATCCAGATCCTGAACTTCAAATTTCCAATGTCTCCATCCCAGTCGCTACTAACATCAGATTTATAGGATTAATCCTTGACAACAAATTAAATTTCTTAGACCATATTAAAAATGTACATAGTTCTTCCTGTTTAAAAAAGTTAAATATACTTAGAACTTTATCCTCCCTAACATGGGGGGCAGATCGCACCTCTCTGCTTTAGTTATTCAGGGCATTAATCAGATCCCATCTTGATTATGGTGCTCCTATCTATGGTTCTGCCAGAGCAAGTGCACTGCACTGCACTGGCTTGATTCAGTTCAACACAGCACCTTGAGGATTGCACTTGGTGCGTTCAGAACATCACCAACTCGTAGCCTCTATATTGACGCTCATGAGCCACCACTAACCCACGTAATGTAGGAAAACATTGTTACTGAAGTATGCTGTCAAAATACAAAGTTGTGCCTCACATTCCATTCAGCCATATCAATTCAATATGCCACTAGAAAACCTCTATGCTGACCGGGCTAGCCGAGTGGGTAAAGTGGCTGCCTGGCAACCCAAAGGTCGTGGGTTCGAATCCCGCCTCGGGCTTGGATCAAAGTACTGCAAAAACCTTGGGAGGTGCATTATGGCCACAGAAGCCGATGCGCCAACAACTACCAAAAAAAAAAAAAAAAAATCCCTCTACAGAAATAGCGTAAAACCAGCTGGTCTTTGCCTCCTTGAACTGATGCAGGTTTGGAATGTTTCCATTTGTTCTGTGCAGCAGATAGTAGCAAAGTTACTCAACCACCATGGAGTCCTGCCTTTCTACCGACTTGTGACTTTTTTTTTTTTACTGTTAGTTGTTGGCACATCGGATTCTGTGGCTGCAATGCACCTCCCAAAGTTTTTGCATTTACTCTGATCCAAGCCCGAGGAGGGATTCGAACCCATGAGCTGTGGGTTGCCAGGCAGGCACTTTACCACCCATCTAGCCAGTCGACTTGTGACACTTAACTCTGCCAGTGGGGAAAGAATATTTTACAAGCATCAAATACCAGACAACTTCATGCAGTTCACACTCATGGATATAATATTGATTTTTCCCCAATTTATACAGTTGGCTCAAATCCAACTCAAACGTTGGAGCAGCCGCAGTGTTTCCAAATGCCACTTTTTCAGCATCCCTTCCACTTGAATTCAGTATCTTCTTGGAAGAGTTATATGCAATTAAACTAGCCTTAGAAAAGATCTGTTCTGACTCTTCATTAAAATTTGCTATTTATACGGATTCCCTCAGCTCAATTATGGCATTATGTAACTCCTCAGATAAAGTTCACCCTGTTCTAAATTATATTAGAAGATTATTACTGCAGATTGAAGAGCACCATCAACTGGTCACCTTATGCTTGATTCCGGCACATTCCTGAATTCCTGGTAATGAACTGGCTGATAAAGCTGCAAAAAATCCAACTACCTTAGATTTAACCAATATCCCTGTTCCAGCATCAGACTATCCACAAATCATTCACGGTGCATGTCTAACAGAATGGACAGCACTCTGGCATTCTCGAACAAATAATAAACTTTTTCAATTTAAAACAGGATCGTAAAATTTGGTGTTCTGGTATCCGTACATCAAGAAGAGAAGAAATAGTCCTTTCAAGAGCAAGAATAGGTCATACTCATTTAACTCACCTTCATTTACTCACAGGAGATGATCCACCCCAGTGTCCACATTGTTCTGTAAATCTGACTGTTAAACACATTCTCATTGAATGCCCATACTTTAAACAAGACAGAAATACAACCCAAAATCAAAAACTGAATGGAAAATCTTTCCCTGAATCAATGCCTGTTATAAGTTGGAAAGGTAAAGACTTCTCCTCTCCAATAGAAATTGCAAATAACCTGGCAGATTGCTTTTCTCAAATCTCTGCCACATCAGCATATGAGTCTGCCTTTACACAGGTAAAAGCTAATGCAGAAAAGCATAAGCTAAACTTCAATACAAAGGCATCTCCTCCATATAATCGATCTTTTACACTATTGAACTAGAGAGCTCCCTAAATAGGTCAGGTGATAGTGCACCAAGGCCTGATGGGATATACTATATAATGCTTAAACAAGCAAGCTTTGAATTCATTACTAATATACTTCAACTAGATATTCTCAGATGGCTACTACCCTCTTTCCAGGTTTAGCAAAGGCTAAACCTGGAAAGGATCAATCAGATCCACAAAACTTCTGGCAAATATCTCTTAGCATAACACAAGAAAAAATTATTCATGCTCATTTAGTATGGTATCTAGAATTTCATTCGGGAACGAATAAGAATCAATATGGATTTCGAAAAAATCATTTAACTCTAGACCTTATGATCAAGGCAGAATCCAACATACGGAATGCTTTTATCCGTAAAGAACATCTTGTCATGATCTGCCTCGATATCGAAAAAGCCTTTGATACCACCTGGTGGTACGGCATACTTTAAAATCTGTATGCCACAGGACTCCGGGATCAGCTACCACTAATCATACCGAGCTTTCTAGAAAACAGAATCTTTCAAGTGCGTTACTGCAATTCGCTAACGAATACAGTTGTCCAAGAAGAAGGGGTCCCACAAGGATCAGTTCTAAGTGCAACGCTCTTTGCAGTTAGGCCAAATAATGCAACTGAAAATATTCCGGCTAATGTTGACACCTATCTATATGCAGATGACCTTACTATATCCTATCACTCACAAAGCATGCACTCCATTGAGCGACAATTGCAGCTCTCGATAAACAAAAGAATCGTGGGCATCCCACAATGGCTATCATCTCTCTGCAACAAAAAAAACTGCTATCCACTTTTGCAAAAAGCGTCAGCTCCATCCAGATCCGGAGCTAATATTAGGAACCCAAAAAATACCACTTAACAAAAATATCCAGTTCTTGGGCCTTGTACTTGACACTAAACACCTTTAAGTGCATGAAAAAGTTGAATATCCTCAAAGTTATCTCTTCCATGGCATGGGTGGCCAATCGCTTCATTCTTCTACACCTATATCGAATCTTAATAAGATCTCATCTAGACTATGGAGCCCCAGTTTATGATTCTGCATGTAAGACAGCATTGGCTTGGCTCAATCCAGTCCAGCATAGTGCTCTCAGGATTGCCTGAGAGCACTATGCTGGACTGGATTGAGCTCTCAGGATTGCCTTAGGAGCCTTCAAGACATCCCCAGTGCAAAGTATGTACTTTGTATATAGATGCCAATGAACCTCCACTACATCTTAGGATAAAAGTATTGTTTCTTAGTTATGCAGCCAAATTACGAAGCCTCCCGTCTCATTCCATCTGGACATCTCTTTGAACCACAGTGGGAAAACTTATATAGAAATAAACCCAATGAAAACAAACCTGCTGATATCCGGCTACAAGAGCTAACTCAAAATTGGAACATCTTGGAAATATCTTTCAAGCCACAGACGCAGTACAATCACCATGGGCAATGTATATACCTCATTGTGACAACTGTTTTCTTCTGTGGGGAAAACATTCCCTGTCGAACCAAGTTACATGCGGATCATGCATTGACCAATGCTCACAGTCTTCAGATGTACACAGACGGCTCCAAAACTGATATATCTGTGGGCGCTTCAGTAATGAGTCCTACATCCACTGTCTCTGTCCAATTACCACCTGAATGCAGTGTTTTTACGGCTGAACTATATGTAATCAAAATGGCTTTAGATCTCCTTAATGATCTTCCAAACACCCAGGTAATAATATATACAGACTCTTTAAGTGCTGTGAATGCCCTACAGAATAAATCACAATTTCCATCCACTTCTCTCACAAATCAGATCACAGTTATGTCATCTCGATAAAAATAAGCTGACTGTCATGTTTTGCTGGATGCCCAGCCACATTGGAATTCCAGGAAACAAGCATGCAGACGAGGCAGCAAAACACCCTACTTGCTTCGATTCCATCCCAGTTCCTTTTTCTGACTATAAACCAGGTATATGGTAGGTATATACTGAGATGTATATACCTACCATATATGTGGCATAATCAAACAGATAACAAGCTTCTTGAAATAAAACAGAATTCACAGCTATGGAGATCCAGTTCTCGATTAAACAGGCAGGAAGAGGTTGTGCTTGCAAGATCACGAATTGGCCATACACATCTAACACACCTATTTTTACTGCTAGGAGAAGCTCCTCCATTTTGCCCGCATTGTAGTTCTATATATACCGTAAAGCATATTATCATTTAGTGTGCACGTCATTCAGCTAGAATTGCATGTTTCAGATCTCTACTTAGCTCACAAAATCCTCTGCAAGTAAGCCATATACTTGGAGATGATGCCATTTTGTCAGAACTGTTCGCTTATCTAAAAATGATTAACGCATACAATCAGTTCTAGACCAATCTCCTTTCATATATTGACCAACATTCCAAAGTAACAGGTGCAGTTTGGGCATAGCAGCCCTTGCGCCAATAAATCCCACTCCAGCAACAACTCTGTACTTGTTCTATAAACTCTACATCCTTCCTAAAATGAGGCCTCCAGACCTGTACGCAGTACTCAAGGTTGGCCTGATACAAAGGAATAATCACCTCCTCCCTACTAGCAACATTCTTGTATATTATTGACAAGACCCCATTACCTGCTCTGGCAGCCTGTCTGTACTGCTCAGAAAACTGCATATCTCACTGCACAATTATCCCCAGGTCTTTTTCATTCTCTGCCATTAGTGTAGTACCACGCATTTGATACATACCTTTGGGCTCCCTTTGCATTACTTTGCACTTTTTGAATGGCAGCATACTATCATTAACAACCCTGCAAACTTCGACATTAAGCCTGATATATCTTCATCAGTATCATTAATAAATATACAAAACAATAATGCGCCCAACACTGAACCCTGGGGGACTGTACTAATAACTACAGTCCACAAAGAGCAGTGTCCATTGATTACCACTCTTCTTCTCCCACTCAACCAACCTTTTATCCATTGTAGCAACTTGCCCGTAATGCCATACTGCTCCCATTTGTATAATAGTCTTCCACGTGCAACACTATCAAAAGCTTTCCTGAAATCCAAGTATATGATATCAAAATTATTTCTTGCATCCAGTTCCTTTGTAACCACATCACAGTATCCAATCAAATTGGTCAGACAAGATTTCCACTTAGCAAACCCATGCTGTGTCTGAATTATTACTGCAGTCATGTCTAGGTGATCCTCGAATGCTTCTTTAATCAGTAACTCCATTATTTTCCACCGGAACAGAAGTTAAAGTAACAGGTCTGTAATTACTCATGTCACCCTTTGATCCCCCATTTGTGTATTGGGGATACATTTGCACATCTCCAGTCCATGGGCACCTCCCCTGAGTCCAAGGATGCCCTCATAATCATGGCTAAAGTTGTCTACTTCCTTTGCCACCTCGTTTAATATAACTGGATAGAGCCCATCCACTCCAGATGCCTTCCTTACATTTACCTTCAACAATTTATCCTCCGCTTTGCTCTCAGTTATTACAAAATAATTAAGCTCCCTGTTAGAGTTTAATAAGCTTCTGTCCTCCACTTCCCTACAAAATACCTCATTGTAGATGCAAAATACTCATTTAGCTTGTCAGCTATCTGAGCAGGATCATCAACAGTTGAACTATCAATATCAAGTGGACCAACCTGATTCATCCCCTTCCTTCTCTAGGCTTTATATAAGTAAGGAAGTCTTTGCTGTTTTTTTTATCTTTTGCCAGAGATTTCTCGTAATCTACCTTCACTTGCCTAACCTCCTTTGTGACTTGATTACAGACTAGCTTATATCTACCATAGACTTCTGTGTTGCCTGATAATTTATATGCATCCCATGCATTTTTCTTCTCTGCCTCACATCTCATTAATACCTCTGACATCCATTTAGGCCTAAACACAACTGAATTTCTTGATTGGTATGTAAAGCCTAATAGCTTCCAAGATTAATTCCTTTAATTGATCTTGGTCCCACTGTATAGAATTTAAAAACTGTCACTTTTATGAAAGCAAAAACTCTTCCCTTTACCCCTGATGGTAGTTACATATTTAAGTAAATTCCACATCAGTGCACTGTGATCACTGCCACCTAGTGGTTCCTTTATCTGCAAATTCTTAATTCACGAATAATTACCTTTTGTACAAAGTTCATATACTGAAGCCCACAAACCTTCCGCAAATCTGAAGACAGAACCTATTACTTTCCTATGTAGCTAAAATAAAATCCCTACCAGGACATATAGTTTACATCAGAGTGGGAGCAACATTATGAACAGTAACCAAAAATCAATAAATCTGCAAGTGAACAGGAACAAAAAAATCAATAAAATAAGAATTAAAACTTAAATAACTTCTCCTCCTTAGAAAACTCAGCATAGACAATATTATCCATGTGTTTGTTGCCTAACCAGCAAGTGTGATATTTAAAATTTTTCTCTTCAGTAGAAAAGTTAACCTAGACAAAATTATTCCTATGGTAAAACAGGTTACTTGACCATGGGAAATGAAACAGCCCACATGTAACTTCTCCTTTCACAGATGAGACAAGCAAACTCCCCCCCCCATTATCAATAGCTACATGCTGCATATTTTAAGACCACAGCTTATCTATAGATAGATCCAAAACTAATTTTCGTGTGGGAGTGGCAATTTACTCTTTCAACACCACCTTGGCTCAAACTCTAAAAACTGGCATTTATACTGCTGAACTGCAAGCTATTATACTGTTGCTAGACCAAATTGAGCAGTTAAGTTTCCAAAATAATATCATTTTCACTGAGACTCTTAGCCCTATGGTATCTGCAAAAAATGTTAGTCTTAAAAATCACCCTCTGCAACAACAAATTCAATATAGGGTATAAAAACTCTTCCAAAGTCATGACATTAGATTTTGATGGATCTCAAGTCACATTGGGATATATGGAAATTAACAAGCAGACAAAGCTGTGAAAGAAGTCAACTTTTCCTCGCCACAGTACATACCTTTCCCAGACTGCAAACAAGTTATTCAGATAAATCACTGCCAATAACAGTGGCCAGTTATAACAAACAACAAATTACAGAAAATTAAAAGTACCCCCAACCATATTATTCCGAATCATATTAGAAGTTAAGGAAAATATGAGAGATTTATTTCAGTTTCTTAAACAAATAAATTTCTATTTGCTTGCTAGCAAATTGCCTCCTTTCCAGATCGCGATGTGGGTTCCAAAGACTCTCAAAACCAATAATTTGATCAATTTCAACAAAAATTTGGATTAATGCTATCCTCAAATAAAACCTACAAGCCACATTTCAATTCTCAGGAGCTCTTATATCAAGCATCTTTCACTAAACCAACAAACCAATCAATTTCTCCAAACTCTGTATGGCTCATCTGCTGTTCCTATTACAGGCCTGATGTAGCCGAGTTGTCAGGAGCAAGGGTGCAATAGCTCATGCTCTTTGAGTGCACCATGGTTCAAGCCCGTGACTGCTAAATATGCTTAACAATTGCATTCATGATTAATTACAAACTAAATAAAACTTTTTGATTTATTATAAACTCCTCCTTACTCCTTATATACTACAACCTGGTGGTCATGCTTTAATATAAACAAGAACATTTATTTATTATTATTATTTATTTTTTTTTATGTAAATCTTCCTCGCAGAGCAGTTTCCACAATAGTGGTGGTACAAGGCAATTGGCCTTGCTGCTGTGAAGTCACATAAGGGCCCAAAAATTCCAAAGTAACTACCATATTGTAACTCTGACCAGCTGCATTTGCTAAATCCTGGAAAAGTTGTTAGTACTCATCTATATGTTACTTGGTGATAAATTGCTTCCTTTCCAGATTGGAGTATGGATTCCAACGCATCGGGTTCATACTGGACCATTTAATTTGACTGAAAACGTCGAAGATGCTTTCCCGAAATTCTTCCAAGGTCATAACATTAGATTTTGCTGAATCCCAAGTCACATTTGGATATATGGAAATTAACAAGCAAAGCTGTGAAAGAAACCGACATTTCCTCACCACAGTACATACCTTTCCCAGACTGATGTCTGTTTTCTTTGATATTGAGACACTGTATGAATAGGTTTGGAATGAGATTTTTTATTGTTTGGAGAGATTGGGATTTTAAAAGTCCTTAACTTCCGTTTTAGAGGTTGTTTCCCTATTTTCATTAAACTTTTTATTCAGTTCATTTTCAAAGTTTATATTAGAACTGCTCCCCTTTAGTGGGAGGATCCAGTGGTAACTGTACGTGCATCTGTAGATACTGCTGGAGACATAATCCATCCTGCACCAGGAAACAGCATACTTAATCAACATCCAGAATTATAATATGGAAAGCCATCATTTTCATGGATGTGCTTCCTTAGCATGTTCACTGATCTCCATGTTTCATTCTCCTTCTGCTGTTTCCCAAAAACTCTTGGAATGTCATCTTGTTACGCAAAATGTCATCAAGATGACGTTCACCACCTCGACTCCTACCACAATGTTTTGCCACCGGTATTGCTGTTTTTAGAGGTAATATTTCCTGATTTACTCCACATTACCATGAGTTAAATACTGCTCAGTTAACATACAAATACAATAATTTATTACTTACATGATATCCGTCATTTCATTTATTTTGAGTTGTAAGTGCACTTCTCTTGGGGCAATTTCGGTGAGAAATAGTGTAGTTCTCCAAATGCAGGGCATTTGTTAATGATATAAAAGTATATTTAATAGATTCATCAATTAATGTTTAAGACATTTATCATTTCAGCTTTTAACTGATGCAGATAAAGTGAGAGAGGGAAGTAAGAATGACCCAGCAGTTTGGTTGGATAGGTTAGCAGCAATTTTCAGGTAATCCAAATGATTTTTAGACACACTTTTCTTTTCTTGTTAAATCCTTTCTGTTTATTATGTTTTTATCTTATGATAAGTTATCTTTAACATACTTTCCACTTACTTATATACAGTAGACTTTCAGAATAACGGCACCTTCGGGGATTGAAGGTGCTGTTATTTCTTTTTAGAAAGTTTTATTTTAAATTTGTTAACTTATCTTAAATTTAGTTAACCATCCATCAGTAAAAGCAATCGTTCTATCAATGCCTGTTTTTCTTAAAAATCTTTTCTTTGGCAATAATCATTGACCCTGATATAGCTATACCTGCCAATTGTTTTAATAAACCACTCGTGCAGCAATTTATCTAAGTTTTCTAATTTTGGCTTATGTAAAATTTTTCTATCAGCTACCTTATTTGTTAGGTTCTGAACATGCAGTATATTCTAAATGTTTGTGCTTTGAATGTTTAATATCATAAAATATTGACAGTCCAGTGTTATATTCTGTCATTAATACACCCCTACTTATGCCCTTTTCTATTTTCCTTATTATATCAAGCTTGTCACTACGATTAAATGCTGTTCTTCTTTTCTTCTGTGTTTGAGGTTTATTACCTTTAGAAGCCATAGTAAGGGATTTTTAATAACAGTGATATAATACAGAATTCACTTTCAAAATGTCAAATGTAAACAAATACATTGATCACTTGACTTGCCATTTTCCTTTGTCGGTACTTCAAGACCTGAGCTTATGTAAACATCCGATCTGAATGTGTTGTTAGCTTGAATGTTCCATTATTTGGGGTGCCATTATTTCAACAGTTTACTGTGTGTGTGTGTGTGTGTGTGTGTGTGTGTGTGTGTGTGTGTGTGTGTGTGTGTGTGTGTGTGTGTGTGTGTGTACTAAAAATAATAAGGCATGTGGCATGAGCACACTGTAATTCGAAAATTCTTTCAGAAATAAAATCCTGCAGTGCATAACATATAGAGTATGTAGACTAAAATAAAGATTGTAATATGCAAAATGAATTCTTTATTTCTTTATATATTTCAACACCATTTGTGAGATTTAAATATTCTTTTAAGGCCATGGTGCACAGTTATATCAAGAACTGGAAATTAGTGAAATAATGAGCACTTTAACCTGTATGGATTGTAATCCACCTTTAATTTCTTAAAAATTACAGATTATTCACAAACATTTCGTGGTACTTCCTGTATTACTTCTTCAGTGGCTGAAAAAACAACTTGATGATATACATAAGTTGTTAATTTATTGCACATTTCTTATTTATTAAGGTTTAGTCTTAGATTAATTAACAAATAGCTATTAACAAACATTGGGTAAAGATAAAATTTTGACAGTTTTAAATAATTTTACACGAGTTATTAATTTAGTTAATAAGATTAATAAATTAACATTAACTGGATAACTCTGAATACTCGTGGTTATCCGCAACCAGTCAGGATCCTTTTAGTCCAACTTCAGAACTCACAGAACCAACTTTTCTTCCTCATTTATTCCTTCAACTTCCCTTTTCTGGAACAGCCTCCCTTTGTACGTATTTTCTGAAAATTACAATCTACAGAAATTCAAGTCTAATGTCAATAAATACCTTCTTTCACCTTCTCAACCTTCATCCCAAACATGGTAGTAAGTACTATAGGTTATAATGCCCTCTTGTGCTTCGGGTTTTAATTTAAAAAAAAAAAAAAGAAAGTCAATGTGCTTCTATGGGAAGTAAAATATTATTAGAAGGAATGTTTGAAACAGGATAAAATTTGTTTATTTTAACTTATATTCGTTTTGTTCCTTTCTTCTAATAATGGTCCTCCCGTTCTTTAAGGCTTTGTTGATTATATTGATTGTTTAGACATTAGCTTGACTACTTAAGTCTTAATGGTAAGACACATCAGTTTTTATTTCAGGAAAGGCCAACTATGGTTAATGACTAGTTTAAGATACTATATGTCCTCTAACAATGGGAGGGCAAATACATTTTAATTATGGAATATCATTGAACTGGTGTCACAGAAGGTGTGTGCGTGCGTAGAACCATTTCTGGTTCCAAAATCCCCCGCTGATGCAGGAAATAATATCAACATTGTTTATTTGGATTTTAGGAATGTATTTGACTCATTCCTTATGAGAGGTAGCTATGTAAAGTGAAATGTGTTTGGATCATGGGTAAGCTTCTAAGATGGATTGCAGAATGGCTGGAGGGCAGGTAGAATTGAGTTGTGATCAGTGATTCACATTCGATGAAGTCAAAATTTGCATTTGATATGAATATTGCAAGGTAGTTAATGTGAAGATGACTGGGAAAGAGGTTAATGATTACTAAAACTCAGAAAGGAGAAACCTTCTGGTTGAGGGATCCAGCTTCATCTGTCACTTTGTCCCCTTCAACAATTTTATTGGTCCTTGTATGGCTTGCCCAGAATCAACTGGCCAGTAGATTCACCTGGACGGGCCTATCATGTCAATGCTATGCCCTCATGTTCTTAGGGACAGGATTCAGGCCTGAGTCAGTGCAGATATGGTATCTGCACTGACATTGCCTTAATGTCCAACTCCTGAGCATATTTATTGCTTGATGCATAGTCAGCATTCCCTTTAGGCTCTGTGGTGGATGGGAAGCCCCAGACACTGAACCAAAATCAAAATGCTATGAATGCCGATAATCTAAATATTTCTTCTGGGACCCCAATATTGTCCCTACCAGAAAATATTGACGATGAAACAGACACCATCACTTTAGCAAAGCAACTCAGAACTGAAACCATATCAGGTGCCAGATACCTTAATCCATTTTAAGAAAACCACCGGAGAGAAAAACTATAGAAAAAACATCACATTACCTTATTCAGAAGGGTTGGCTTTCTTAAATCTCTAAAACTGCTGTACTCTGGAGATAACTTCATTGAAATCAAGTGTGATAAACACTTTTAGAGGCATTCTGTGAATAAATAAAGGTGGCTCCAAAGAGCCATGTCTGTTGGGGTATGCCAATTATGGTAACACCTGACAAGACACTGAACTCATCTCAGAATGGAACCTCCTTATCTCATCAATCTCGGAATGGGACCTCCTTGAATTGTCCGAAGCAAAGATCTGTTCAGAGCTAAAATCGCAGGGAGTGACAGCTTGCAAAGCAAATGTACATATGGATGATAATGTGATCCCAACCAAACACCTCATTACTTTCAGTTTGCCTGCATTTCCTAATTAGATCAAAGCTGGCTATCTGAACTGCATTATATATCCATATGTTCCAAATCCCCTTTAGGAACTTCAAGTGTCAGATATGAATGTTTTCACAAATGGCCTGTTGTGGTGCCCTTGTATGCATTCGTCATGATGCAGAAGATCATGAAATTACATCAAGTTCAGCTACAAAACCCACCTGCATTAACTGCTATATAGAGCACCCTGCATACCAGAGGAGGAAGAAACTAAACCAACACAATGGCTTAAAGCGGAGCCAAACATTTTATACCAGGTGGCAGAAGCAGTTAAACCAATAAATAGCAATAAGGTAACATATATTGAAAGGGTTACCAAGGAATGTTCCATTGGGACTCAAACAGAAATGACTTTACCCAAAATAGTTGTTTATGCCCATTGCCTGCTATTTACTAAGTGCTTATAATAAACCTGCACAGAAAATTTAATCAATTTCTACTCCAGTATCACTACCACCTAGTGCTTCAGCATTACAAAAATCAAGTAGTAATAAGGTACAGAAAACCCAGGTGCTAACAGCAGTACAAGAAAAAATTGATGTTGAATCCAAGGAGGTACTTGACAAATCAGTCTTGGAGCTCTTGGAGAAATGTACCCCAAAAAAAAGCAAACCCTAGACTGAGAAAAATAAGCCCTCTGCATTTCAACAGACAAATCCAGCTAACCAAAATATTAGGTAAAATTCTCACAGTGGAATTGTTGTTGATTCCTGCGGAATACTGAAGACGTCAAGGCACTCCTGCAGAAACATGAATCAGTCTGCTTTTGCTTACAGGAGACATATATGAAGCCAAACAATTACCCCACCATGTGGAAATTTATTATCATTCATAAGGGTAGAATTCTTAACGGCTCCGTTCACAGAAGAATCACTATGATCGTGGACAACTAGATCCTATTTCAGCATCCTATTGCTAACCCTTCTATGCTTACCCAGATAGAGGGGGTAGAAATTCACTGTACATTGAATTTTTATTAACAGCCCACTCTTATCTACTTGCCACCTGGAACCTATATCCCCAGTTCAGTGACCTTGATAGGTCACTGAACTGGGGTTGTGAAAGGGGAACCAACTGTAAAGCAGTTGGTTCCCCTTTCTTACTTCTTCGGGATTTCACTGGACATAACACCCTGTGGAGCTGACATAAGTGGAAGAGGACAAGTCATAGAGCATATGCTCACTGATAATGACATCTCCCTTCTAAATGTGGGAACAAATACCTTATACCTGCATAGCTGTACATTTTCTGCCATTGATCTGGAAATTGGAAAAATAATGAGCGCTTCAACCTGCTGGAGTGTAATCTGCCTTTTAAATTCTCTAAGAAATTAAAGGCAACCATTTTGTGGTACTTCCTAAACCACTTCTTCAGTGACTGTAAAGACATAACTGGTAAATTATGGTGATTTACCCTTACATGAGTTGTTAATTTCATTACAAATTTCCTACTTGTTAATATTTAGTCTTTAGTAATTATATGTGTAATAGATCCTGAGTTTGCCAACAGATAGCCATTAGTAAACATCAAGTGAAAAGTAGTTTTAGCAGTTTAAATAAATTTAAATCAGTAATTTAGTTAATAAAATTAAATAAAATTCTGCTTAAGTAAAGAGATAGCAATGAATACTTACATTCCTATAATTCTGTCCTTATACCACTATTAGCCTCACATACCAAGATAATGGTTTACAGTTAATTAGTGTTATATGTTCTATGTTTTACTCAAACTAAGAATTTTTCATATGAATCATCCTTTGGGGCACCTCAATTGAGTAATTCTGATCAGTCGTGAAAAATTTGTCACAGAAGTGACATCATCTGCGGCTTCCGCCTGAGGAGCTTCTCACACTCCTACCACTTGTGTGTGTGACACTTTTTCGTGACCAGTACGATATCTCGAAGTGAACCCGATTTACAAAATTCAAATGCCATTTGTTTGAATTTCGTCGAACTGCATTAGAAAAACGATAAAACAAAACAAAAAAATGTGTGTACCTTGTACATAAGAAAGATATTTTATTTTAGTAAAAACAACATTGGCTTGAAAGAGATTAGCAAAATCCAAGCCAAGCCAAGCCAAATTACCCATTTGATTGTAGCCATTTGTAACAATACAAGTATTTGGCATGTGACTGCAACAATTTCTTTTTTTCGTCTCAGTTTCCTTATGTTTCCATTGTTAGGTACCTCTATAGAAATCACATCAATAATATTGGAAAAGGTATTCAACGATGCCAACGTCAAGTGCAGCACATTCTAGAGATTATTGAGCAAGAATCTAACAAGTCCTTAGAAAATAAAGACAAAGGTTGCAGTGAGTGCACGAGAAAGAAAAAACTATTGAGATTGTTTAAAAGACAAACAGAAAATCAAGCATTGGATTTAGCAGTGCCTTCAACCAGCAATGCCGCTCCATCTATCAATGATGTACCCAAAATGAGTATTAATTGTACAATGGAACATTTCTCCATTTGCAGAGCAGATGAGTTTCAATGATCAAGCTCTTTCTCCTTATGCTGACTACTATTTACATAAGAAAGTGCATGGAGAGTTTGAAAGACGATTTATGAAAAATGATTTCTTTTTTGTATACTACATTTATGATTGTCTATTGATTGAAAACAACACACCGTTGATATTCACTGCATTTCCCAGTGTTCACGTTGATGGGATCCTTGTGTGTAATAGCTGTACAGGATCACTTAAGAGCAACACTATTCCAGCACTCTATGTCGAATGGCTTTGTCTACCCAGACATTTACTGAAGTTGGATTTAGTGACACAGAGACCCATTTCTCCCTGTTTACCTTTCATGCAGATAAGGTGCCTGAGACATATAAGGACAATATGGCATTCTGGGCCAAGTGATTAATGTGCCTGTTTCAATCAACACGATGGTCCATTGTGTGTCAAGGGAAATTGACAACGATAATTGTATCAATGTGCATATAATACACAATAAAATAAAGCATAGCTACAGTATTTGGTCGACATGCCTCTCTATCAATTGTACATACGAAGATAGATTAGTCATTCTTTGATGACAGTCACTTGGAAATTTATTTGGTTAAAGATGACATTAGCAAAGCGGTTCTGATCAAGGAAAGTCTCATCACTCAGCAATAAATCTGGAAGTGCCGATAATTGCCCCAGGAGAAACTAACGTACCGCAGAGCTTACTGTTTGACGAGCACATAGAGGAACTGTCCTTTCCAGCATTTATGTTGGACAATTCAGAATGTTCAGAGAGAATTTACGTGTGTATCCATTCATGGTGGCACGAGCAAATGCAAACGTTCTGACCATCATGTCATTGTGGTGTTACCCCTTACCATCTCCTTTACGTAGCATTGAAGACAATGAGATTGAGAATAAGACACTCTTTGACAATGCTTTCAAATACATAGGTAAAGATACTAAACTGACCCATGAGCAAGTTCAATCCAAAGAATACAACCGCTTCTCTCCTAATGTGCCCACCAGGACACATTAGGAGAGAAGAAAGCTCTGGCAAGGTGAGGCAAACCCTGGGTAGTCTAGGCATCCAAGGAGAGCCCAAAAAAAATTATTGGAAAGGAGATAATGGGGAGATTGGAAGAGGGTGGGATAAAAGGAGTAGAGAACAGGGGGGGGCAGTAGTTGAGGCACCCACCTGATTTGAATGGGGAGACAGTAAGGGGACCCCTGGTACAGGACCCCAATCCTGGTCCAGAGGGTGGGAATTGAAAGTGGGTGGTGGGGTGAGGCAAAAGGGAGAGAGGGGACCACCCGGGTTGAAGGAAGGAGACAACCATCCCAGGTGGTAGGAATAAAGTAACATAGGGAAAGAGATCCCTATGGTGGAGTGTGCTTTGCGCAGCTCTGTCCCACACTGGCCTGGGGATTACCTTAATGGCCAGTGTCAGCATCCCACATACCAGCGAGAAAAAGCCACAGCATGGTTGTCAGCTTGGATAACCATGAGGCCCCTGAGGGCCTGCATAGCCATCAGTCTGTCCGGTGAAGAGGCTAAGATAGAACATGCAATTAATTATGTTGATTCACTCAACATTCACAGTTTTACTTTTTATAGTTTTTTCTTTCATTTAAAATTTTTTTTTTACACTTCTAAGTGTAAAAAAACTGACCTCTAAGGTTATGTAATTTTTTCTTACACTTCTAAGGTTATGTAATTTTTTCTTACATTTTATAGACAACATAGAGATTACAGGTAAAAAAAATACTGCATGGCTAATGAGTGCCAGAGTCCTGTGCTTGAAACCCCAATCAGCTTGGCTGATTCTGGCAATCATTCCAGCATAGTTCTACTCTTTTTTGGCCATATAGGCCAAATGAGGATAGAAGGTCAGTTTAGAATCCAAAATTATGCCTAAGTACTTCAATTCTTTGACCATATGTATTGAGGTAGTGTCTATTTTTATCACTGATGGTCTGCGTATATTTAGTGTTCCTTTTAGTAGTATACATTTAGTTTTTTCTGCTGAAACTTTTAGCATATGGGTCAGTGCCCAGTCTTGCAGTTGTCTTAAAGCAGCATTTGCTCTTTCCTCCACTGCCACTCTTGTATTAACTATAACACAGGGTCATCAGAAAGGCACCCTTGTCAGTGGGGCCCAGATCTTGTGCCAGGAATTAATCTAGTTGTAGAACTCCACAGTGGTAGTTTATACTCCTACTGTTTGGCCAATCGAGTGACAGAGAGTGAGGAAGTCCAACGAAGAGATGAAGTGATAACCTTGTGCAGGATTTTTCTTTGTTGAAAGTTGTTTAACATGTACAAGAGATGGGTCATAATTTAAGTCTTTCTCCAATTCAAGGAATACTCAATGGTGTGCTCTTCATAGAATCGACGCAACTCATCCACGTTGGCCTTATCTACATCATCAGATCCAACAATCCTTGCAAAAACTATGATGTCACCCATTGAATTGTAAAATTCAACTTCAGGATCAAAGCTATGGGAATCAGTGACATCAAGCCAAATCTTTTGCCAAATGCCCTGCATGCAAGACTTTTTTGATTTTATAGCTCTTCCAAAAATCTTCTACAGATAGTTGATCTTTGCCATCACTAGGTATCCTTAAGGATACCTAGCAATGGCAAACTGAGATGGCAAATTAAGTTAACCATCTGAGTAAATGTCCTCTGTTAATATATTTTTTTTGTTCTTGCTTTTGAAAGTTGCAATGCCACCCTGAACCACAGTTTGGATAAGGGATGTTGTATTTGTAGACAGGAACATAACATTAATGTTTTTATCAACTTTTCTTTGTGATGTCCAGGTGCATTATCCAGGAAGAGAAGAATTTTAAAGGGCATATCTATAAAGCTTCAATTCACAATGAAGTTCATTGGAAAAGTAGGATTCAAAGACAGCTGCTGTAACCTAAGATTTCTTGTTAGACCTCCAAACAACTGATAAATGCTCCTTAGAATACCCCTTCAGTGCTTGTGAGTTTTCATGGTGATAAATCATGAGTGGTTTTATTGTATGACTTCCAGATGCATTTCCTCCTAACAGCATTATAAGACAATCCTTGGAACCTGGATTGACCCTTTGAAACCTGGAGCCATCTTCTCTTGCACTGAGATAAATGTTCTGCTTGGCATGTGCAACCGAAACAGCTGCATTTTGTCCACATTAGCATTGGTACAGGCATATGATGCAAGAAAGCAAGCTTATATAGCATTAACCAAAAAAAACCCTTCCCATTTCGGCGCCTCCGTAGCCAGGTGGGAAGGAGCAGCAGTGCGTAGCACCCGCTTCTTGATTAGACCGGGGTTCGAGCCCGTCACCACCAAATACGGAGGATGCGGAAAGGTCAGGGAATGACCACCGCATATCCCGGAGCAATATGGCCTTAGTTGCTAATGCTCCTAAAAACCAAATAACAAACAACAAACCTTCCCATTTCACTGATCCATTCACTCTAATTTGTTTGTCTACTTCTGCCTTGAATTTAAGCTGTTGACTTCTATAATGACAGATGGAAGTTTTTCCAGTAATCAACCACCCAGCTAAAAGCAAATTTCTGCACGTCTATTTTTTTTTTTTTTTTATGAAAACCCCAAACACGAGAGGCATTAAAACCTATAGTACTTAGTACCGTGCTTGGGTTGGAGGTTGAGAAGACAAAAGAAGATATTTATTGACATTAGACTTGAACTTCTGTAGACTGTAATTTTCAGGAAAGACATATGAAGGAAGATTGTTCCAGAAAATGGCAGTTGAATAAATAAACAAGGAAGATGAAAAGTTTGTTCTGTGAGTTTGAAGTTGGACAGTTAATGGATGTTGGCAGCAAGTGTTCGGACTGTTTTGAAAGAGAGAGTGGGAATTATAGAAGCCAATTCAGAAGAACAGTGCCCATGGAAGTATCTGTAGAAAAGGCATGCAGCAGAAACAGTATGTCTATGAGACAGCAAGTGCAGAGACCCTGTTAGCGATGAGTCATAAATAAACCTAACTGCCCTGTTCTGAATGGAATCTAGAAGCCTGAGAGAGGTTTTGGGGGCACTGCCCCGGGTGTGGGAACAATATTCCATGCTGTTTGGAAGAAACAGCATGGAATATTGTTCCATGAAGAAACAGCTGTTTGGAAGAAAAGTAATGATGAGAGCAAAAGAGAAAAACAAGTTTTTTAGATGCATAGGAAGCAATATTTGTAATGTGATTGTGCCAAGAGAGGTTAGAAGTAAGGGTAATCCCCAAAAGAGATATATCAACTTTCCTAGAAATCGGAGTGCCACCAAAGATAAGCATAGGAGCAGAAGAATCCTTTTTGCGAGATATAAGACAAGACTGAGTTTTAGAAGGATTGATGCCATTGAAGGTTTCAGCCAAGTCGATGATATTCCAATTCACATTTTCTAATTCCTTTTCCAGCTCTACTATCCGCTCTTCGCTGATGAGCGATCTTACATTGTAACAGGCCAAGTTCAGTTTCTGTGCATGGCAGCCTGGTCATATCCAAAGATTCTAAGCACCCTCTGGGGACTGAGGGCCATTTTTTCATTGTGTTTTCATATAAGTGCTGGAGAGTTTGGCCTTTTCCTCTTCACGCTGACCAGACATCTTGAAGAGAACCACTCTACACATTCTACAACTGTCTTTCCTCAAGTCGAATTTATGTCCCCTCAGGCGACTAATCTGGGTAAGAGAAAGGATTCCCCTCAGCATTGAGCTTGCTCAAACCATTCAAGGCCTTATCCACCTCAGTCAGATCACCTCGCTGGTGTCTAGTCTCCAGACACTATAATTTGCAAAACTTAAGCCTTTCTTCATAGGAGCAACCCTTTGTTCCATTCACTAATCTTGTAGCCCTTCTCTGTGCTCGTTCCAGCAGCTCTACATCCTTCCTAAAATGAGGTTTCTATTGCAAGTGGATAATCACCTCCTTATCCCTGCTAGAAAAATTCCTCCAAATATCATTGACAAGACACCATGAGCCATGATAAGCAAGATACCATGACAGTCTGCAAGAGTGTCTGCACTGCTCAGAAAACTTCATATCTGACTGCACAATAACCCCAGGTATTTTTCATTCTCTACCACCCTGAGTGTAGTACCACAGAGTTGATACGTTTCTCTGGGGTTACTGCTACCCATATGCAGTACTTTGCATTTGTCAATGTTAAATTTCAGTTGCCACTTCTCAGCCCATCTGCCCAACTTTTCTAGATCCTCTTGCAGTAGCATACTGTCAATATTAACCCTGCCAAGCTTTGTGTCATTTGCAAACTTCGACATTAAGCCTGATATACCTGCATCAATATCATTGATAAATATACAAAACAACAGTGGGCCCAACACTGAACCCTGTGGGACTCCACTAATAACATTAGTCCACAAAGAGCAGTGTCATTGATTACCACTCTCTGTCCTCACTCAGTCATCCCTTTATCCACAGCAGCAACAGTATCAAAAGCTTTTCTAAAATCCAAGTACAGTTGTGCCCACGTATCCGCTGATTCGGTATCTGCTGTTTCAGCTACCTGCCGTTATTCATGGGGGGGGGAAAAATTAAAAACTTAACATGTACTACTCGCATGTCCAATACAATGCTTCCCTTTATTTTTTACGTCATTTTTAAATTGAATAGCTACCCTTTATTTTTTTACAATGTCACGTATGGTTTGGTCACCAACATTATAATGGTTCTTTAGAGATTAATGGATGCACCGTTTTCAAACTTTTGAATAATTTCAACTTTTTGTTTAATTTGAAAGCACAACTCTTGCATTTTCCCATCATTTTCACGATTTTTATCCAAAAAAAAAAAAAAAATATATATATATATATATATAGTTACTATAAAAAAAAATTCCGGCATCCCTGGCCTAAATAATGAAACAAAATTTGTCCTTTTGCAGTGCGACGCAACATAACAATCGATGCAGTGCACTAAATCAAACTAAACATTTGATCTCTTTTTTCTTTTCTTTTTTTTTTTTATTTTAAGCCGTAGGTGTGAAGACGAAGGAGTTTGCAAGATAATAGGTACACTAATCTCCCAATGGCAACTTATAATGCCGTTTCCCATCGCTTATTTACGACTGGCAAAATATATGTTTACACGTATTCTAGTTATTACTTCAATTTTATGATTTCTGGTTGTTTTTTTTTTTTTTTTTTAATTTGGAGTCTTGAAGTGTCCTGGTTACTCCAATCCCAGTAAATTGAGTCTGCTGTTCTTTATTATTACCGTAATTAATGTTGGTAATGTCTTACTGTGTGTTTAATTTATCAATTAAACTTTATTATATGTATGTATGTACTAGAAAATCACATTATATATAGGGTCAGCAGGTGTTCGCTTATATCCGCAGATACGGGGGTCTTACTGTATATGATATCAGAATTATTTCAGAAGTATCCAATCAAATTGGTCAAACTAGACTTTCCCTTAACAATCCCGTGCTGTGTCTGAACTATAACTACAATCTTGTGTAGCTGGTCCTGCATTACTTCTTTACCCAGAGACTCCATTCATTTTGCCAGAACAAAAGATAAACTAACAGGTCTGTAATTAATCATGTCACCTTTTGATTCCCCTTTGTGAATTGAGGACCTGCCCTTAGTCCAAGGAAGTTCTCATAATTATGGCTAAGGATTGCTTGCTTCCTTTGCCACCCCTTTAATATAACTGGATAGATCACCCCAGGTGCTTTTCTTATGTTCCACTTCAACAATTTTTCCTCCAGTTTGCTCTCAGTTATTACAAAATCATTTAGTTCCCTGACAGAGTTTGATAAACTTCTGGCATGATTTGGTCATGTGTGTAAAATGTTCCAATGTTCTCAGTTCCAATCCCAATGATATCCATTTCCACTTAGTCTGCCAAACCCCATGCACTTTTTCTTTTAATGTTCACAACTGCAGCTGGCTTCCATTTTCTAGTCACATGGACCAGCTGATCGAGATGCTGAGACTTTTGCAATTACTAATGACATCGCACAGATTATTCATTTACCTACCAGAATACCAGACAGTCCTAACTATGCAGACAACACGCTTGATCTTTTTCTCACAAACAACCCTTCTAAGTACACGGTCGAAGTGAGTGTACTTTGTGTGTGTGTACAAAGTGATACCTCAGATCACAACTTAGTGATTGTCTCTTCTCCAATGAAACCTTTATCTCATGGCCATTCCCAACCTCTTGTTGTCTTCTCTCATCCCATTTTGCATTTTTGTAATGCAAAATGGGATGATCTGCAAGAATTCTTTTCCTTTATTGGCTATTGTTTCAAATCTCCTGATGCCACATTTGCTCAGAACATGTGAGTGAAATTATTCTTGTAGGGATGAAGTCCTTTATCTAAACCTTGGCTTTCCAATAAATGTGCTGAGGCTGTTCAAGAGAAACATGTTGCATATCGTAATTGGTATGTTTCCAAAGCTCATATCAACTGTAAAGCAGTTATTAATCAGTCCAAACTAAATTTTGAACAGGATAACAGTAGAAAACTTGCTTATTGTTCAAATGATAGCTGAGCATTCTGGTCTCTTGACTTTTGCTCTGCTCCCAACCAGTTGGTTCTATTGCATGCCACTTCAGTCAAAAATAAAGCTGAACTGCTACCATCCTATTTTTCTTTTAACTTGTGTATTGATGATCTTGGTAAATCCTGTGGACTTCCATCAAAAGGATGTCCTTCTGACATCCTTTTGATGGAAGATGAATCTTGATACTAAGAAAGCTCCTGGTCCTGATGGTATTTCTCCTCTAGTCCTTAAAACTTGTGCTTCTGAACTTACTCCTGTTCTGTCACTTTCCTTTTTACAGTTTTCTTTTTCCACCAGTGTTTCCCTTCTGCTTGGAAATTTTCTCATATCCAGATAGTTCTTAAACAGGTTGCCAAATCCCACCTATCCATTAACATTTACAGGAACATTTATAACACTACCCGACAATTTTTTTTTTTTTTTTTTGTGTCAAAATATCTGGAACAAAAGTTGGTTATTCTGAACAAAATTAATGCCCTGATTATGAAAATATAATTTTTTTTTACTTCTGTCATGTCTATACATCAAAAGATATACACATTTTTTAAATTCCTTGTTTTTATACAATATCAGCATACATGGTTGTAATTATTACACACAATATATGTTAATTAGACATGTTTGCCATTCAATGATTTCCTTTTATACTCCAGATTGCTTTCCTGTTTAAGGAACCAACAGTAATCTCCCATTGTGGCAGAATCCCAGCGACCTTGGTATTATTGTTTTTCCATTGCAGATATGTCCTGGTGGAAGCACTCTCCTTGTTCATCACTGACATATGCTAAGTTTTCAGGAAAGAAATCCAGATGGGAATGAAGGAAATGCATTTTCAATGACATTCAGCACCCCATGTTCTTGTAACATTTCAGCAAATTTTACACCAGTTGCTCATAGTTTTCTTCTTTTCTCTTTCCGACAAATCCGTATACCACAGCCTTGAAAGATCTCCATGCAGCCAGTTCAACATCATTCGGGTTTCTTTGAAATTCTTCATCATTTGGGAGCTTTCTTATTTGAGGACCTATGAAAATTCCTTCCTTCAGCTTTGCATGAGATAAATTTGGAAACATTTTCAGTAAATATGCAAATCTTCTGCTTTCTTTATCCAGTGCCTTAGTGAAATTCTTAATCATTCCAAGCTTGATGTTAAAGGGGGGAAGAAAAACCTTTTGTGAATTTTGCCGGGAATATATTCATCTCTTTTGTCCCAGTGTTGTACGCCGTAGTGTTTGGCTGTTGCACGACCATCCCACAAACACAGGAAACAACAGTATTGAGTGAAACCACCTTGCAACCCAACAGGCAGTCCAGTCACGTTGGGATCACCACAGATATTCCAACCATAGTCCTTGTAACGTATAGCAGCAAGAATCTGGGACATACTACCATAAGTTTCTTTCAGGCCAACAGCATGAACAAGAGGAATTGATGGTAAGTATTTCCATTAGAAAGCAACTGCTTTTCAAACTTAGCTTTGACACGTCAATGAACAAACGCCATTCAGAGGTGTTGTGATCAATGTTCAGTTCGTGCATAAGACTAACAACGTCTTTGCAGACACATGTTATTTTTCATTGCAAAATATCTTAACTCTTCATTTCGCTTATGGTATATTGTAATGTTTGTACCTTTGGTGAGTAAGTTCCACTGTTGTAATCTGGATCTGAGTAATTCAGCCTTCTCTTTGGGTAAGCCGAAGTCTCTGATCTTAATTCTTCTTGTTCAATGTAGTGTGGAGTGTTTTCTTTTTCTGGCTCATAGCCCAAATCATGTGAAGTACATGGTTCCGCGACATATGGTAAAACGATTTCTTCTGTACCTTCATCACTACTTCCAATACCCCAAGATGTTGGTGGCACAGGTACTGGCAGTTCTTTACCGTGTGGCACTGGCCTAATTGCTGATGGGAAATTTGGATATTTGATTCAGTGCTTGCTCTTTTTGGAAATACCTTTTATTTTTTTCATGCAGAAATAGCAGTTGTTGAAATGATTCTTGGGCTCATGCCACACCATAGGAATAGCAAAAGGTAATGCTCTCAGCTTGCCATATAACCACAGCCTTAAGTTCATTGTACAAGTAATACAACAGATATGTGGGCCCAATTTTTTTCTTGGTTACCGATCTTGCAGCCAAAGTACAATGAATGTGCTACTTTTGTGACATTCTATATTTTCTTCCTCTGAGTTTTTGGGGTTGTGTCCACAAACATAGCAGAAGTTGTCTGGGTGATTGATGCAAGTTCTGTGATTTGTCTTCTCCATTTTAATAATGCATTAATCTAAAAACAGTAAAAACAATTGGTAAATTTGAACAGAAGGGTCTTGTAGCATAGTTTATCATACACTATATATATTGGACAGTTGAATGGTGTAATAAAATTAATAAAAATACTGACTTGTCTGGAAAAGTGCATCAAAATCAAAATATACTATATTGCAAGAACAGTAATGATGTACTTGCTTAACTTTTAGCCCAATAAAGAAAACCAACCAAAAGTTAATAAGTTTAAAAATTGTATTTCAAACAGTAATGATATCTTTGTACAGAATCCAGTTAACTATCCATATCTTAAAACTGAGACGTGATAGGAAATTTTTATGATTGATTTTAAATTTTATACATAAAACTTGACCAGAAACAAACATTGATTTGCTGAAGGTAAAAATCATGTTGAGTAGTGTTATCATCCCATTGCAATTACTTCTAATCTTTCTAAACTAATGGAGAAATCAATTAATCGCCAACTCTTAAACTATCTAGAAACCTGTCATCTGATCGTCAATTGCCAGTATGGATTCAGTGAGTGTCGCTCCACTGGTGTTATATCGCTTAAGTTACCCATCTATGGACAAATTCAATGGGAATGTTTGAAACTCAAGCAGTTGCTCTTGACATTTAAAATGCTTTGGATCATATTTAGCATAAAGGTCTTCTAAATAAGCTTCCATTTTGTGGTTTGCCAAATGTTTTTATTAAATGGGTATCCAGTTTTCTCTCTGACCGCTCACTGTGGATGACGGTAGATGACTCTATCTTCTAACTTCTTCACTAGTGCTGTTGTTTCCCAAGGTTCAGTTCTTTCTCCCACTGTTTTCCTCTTATGTATTAAAGACTTTTCTTCCATTGACCAGAAACCCTATCAATAGTTTTGCTGATAATAGCACATTGCATTACACCTTCCAGTTTGAGGAAACCTTGCCCTGAATAAACAGCTTCTACTTCTTGAATATAAACTACCCATTCCTTAAATCCTGATCCCCAGATATTTCTCCAGTGGGGCAAAGGAACTTAATTTCAATCCTTCGAAAACTCATTCCTCTCATATCTCGCGAAAAGGATTCTTCTGCTCCTGTGCTTATCTTCAATTACACTCAGATTTCTAAGCATGATCATATATCTGTATTGGGGATTACCCTGACTTCTAATCTCTCTTGGCATAAGCACATTATAAATATTGCTTTCTCTGCATCTGAAAAACGGGGTTTTCTCTTTTGCTCTCGGCATTACTTTTCTTCCAAAGAGCTGTACAAATCACAAATCCACCTACCATAGAATATCGTTCACACATTTGGGCCCGTGCCCCCAAAACCTCTCTCTGGCGTATAGATTCCATTAAAAATAGGGCAGTTAGGTTAAGTAGTGACTCATCTCTAACAAAGTCTCTCCACTGTCTGTCTCATAGAAGTTCTCTTTCTGCTCTGCATGCCTTTTCGATAGATACTTCCATGAGCAGTGTTCTTCTGAACACTGCTCATGGCTACTATAATTCTTCCTCTTTCTTTGAAACCAGTCCAAACATGTGCTTCAACCAGTCAGCATCCTTTTAATCTCCAACTTCAAACTCACAGAACTAACTTTTCCTTTTTGTCATTTATTTATTCGCCTTCTGTTTTCTGGAACAAGCTCCCTTCATGCATATTTCCAAAAAATTACAATTTATAGAAATTCAAGTCTAAGTCAACATCTTCTTTCATCTTCTCAACCTTCAAACCATGCATGATACAAAGTAATATAAGTTCTAATACCTCTCGTTTGGGGTTTTATTATAATAATAATAAAAATTAAAACATTCTATGGAAATTAATGAGTGTACAGTTAAAGCAACGAGTAACCCATCTGAAAATGATCCGATTCAGATTCCATATACGGATTATAAATCAGTTGTACATGCAGTGTCAGATTCGTCTGGCATTGCTTACTCATTGTACAACTTGTGTAGTCGAGACCCCTAATTTTTGGAAAATCAGAAAAATGCCAACTGATTGTGTTTTCTATTGTAGAGGATATATGTGTCCTCATTTTGAATTTAAATTCAATGGTGTGAATTTAAACCAAATAGGATAGAGTGATAAATAGAATGTATAGGCTATTTGGAAATATTTTTGGAATATTAAATTTTAGAATATTATATTTCAAGTCAGAAATTCTCTTAGCTGAGATTTTTTCAGGAATGACTGCATCTGGGTAAGATATATTTAGAATAGTATTGAAATAAAATAAACATAGTATGAGGACAAAGGAATAAAGGCAAGCTTTGATTCTAAATCCATGTGTGGGCAAATAATATAAGTATAAAGGGAGATGAATTCCTGAAGCTTGATGTGGGGGGGGGGGCTTTTTGGTTATGCCATCTTTAAAGGGGCTGAGCATGTGTCAAAGGCTGTATTTATAGTCCTGGCATGTTCCATTGCCTTATTTAAAACATCTGGTGGGTGGTGTTTGAGTAGGTGAAAGGAAGAGAAGAATAGAAGGAAAAATTTCTGCCCCCCTAGAATTTCACTAATAGTGTGGGGATTTGAAAATTTAGAGATTTAGAACAGCTCAAAGGTTTTTTTTGGGGAGAGGATATGAAAGTTTCCACTCATAAATCCAGACGTGTGACTACCCGTCCCCGTTAGTAGAGGTCGTGGAGGGGGGGGGGGCTTGTTATGTTTTGTCATTATATTTGAACTTGTAGGATATTTGTTTTAGATCCCACTCCTCAGAAATTATTATTGGTCTATGTATGTTTATTGATCTGTTTGTTTATCTTATTGCTATTGTCTCACTGGTTTCTAACTTAAATTTTGTGTCTTGTTTGTGTATTATTATGGTGTTTTCAAAGGATGGGTAATGTCCTGTGTTTAAGTGGTGAGCTACCAATTCAGAATTGATTTTTTCTGTCCTGTCTGTTTTTTCTTTATTATTTGAGGCTACTTTTAAACTGCTTTTATGCTTTTGTATTCTCGTATATAGCGATGTTCTCTTTCTGCCTGTATATATATATATGCAATTGCAGTCTAGTATGCAAGAAATTGCATAAACTATGTTTGTTTCTTGTTTCAAATGTATTGTTTTTTTTTTTTTGTTTTTTTTTAATTTTTTATTTTATTGTTTTTTGAATTTTTAAGGTATGCCCATAGTTTCTTGGAACTGCCAAAGGCTAAGTTTACTCCAGAATCTTTGAAAATTTTTTTTTTTCAAAGGTTGTTGATACTTTTCAATATACGGGAGGCCTATCCATTGTTTTTTTATCACTTCTTGTTTTGGTTTTTCTTTACTATTTCCTTCGGCAGTATTTAAGGCACTGTTTGAGCCTTTTTTGGGTAACTGCAGTTGGCAAATCTCTCCTTAAGTGATTTAATTTCCTGTTTGCAATTAACTGCAGTTGGTGAATCTCTCCTTAAGTGATTTAATTTCCTGTTTGCAATTAACTGCAGTTGGTAAATCTCTCCTTAAGTGATTTGATTTACTATTTGCAATTATCCTCTATAGATGAATACCTGAAAGCATTGTGGAACCTTGGCTATTAAAATGATTTTATGTGAGAAAGGGGTCCGTAAATGTCGAAATGCAAATAATTTCCCTTATTTGTAGGTTTGTGATATATATATTAGTGTTGGTTTTAGTGGCATCTTTTGTTAATGTTAGATTTAAGAAGTTTATGCTGTTGTTTTCTTCATTTTCTGTTGTAGAACAAAATTAAACAGAACAGAACAAAATTAGAAATCACTCATATAACAGACTTGCTAAACATACTGTTATCTGCCAAGTATTTCACCCATGAAGGAGTTTTTTTACCAACACATATTTGGGGTACCAATGGGCGGTTCCACAAGCGGACATCTCTCTAAATTTTACCTCCTGGAAATAGAAAACCACATTTCCAAGTACTCTTCCCTATCTCTTAAATTTTATGGAAGGTACGTAGATGATTGTCTGCTCATAGGCAAACCAGCTACCAAAAATGGTATCTTTTATGAGTTGAATAATGTAGATGAGCAGCTACAATTCCCAACGAAGAAAACAGCATAAGCTTTCTAAATCTAACATTAACAAGAGATACCACCAAAATGAACACTAAAATATATCAAAAACCTATAAAAATGAGAAATAATTTGCATTTCGATAGTTATGGACCCCTTTCTCACAAAAATATCCATTTTAATATCCCAGTTCAACAATGCTTTCAGGTATTCATCTGAAGAGGATGATCATAAAGAGAAAATCGAATCACTCAAGAACAGATTCTCTAACCACAGTTATCCGAAATGGCTCATAAATAGTGCCTTAAATACTGCTGAAAGAAACAGTAAAGAAAAACCAAAACGAGAAATGATAAAAAAAAAAAAAAAAAAAGGATGGGCCCTCCCATATATTGAAACGTACCAACAACCTTTGAAAAAATTTTTTCAAATATTCCGGAGTTCCAAGATGATATGGGCATAACTTAAAAATTCAACAGACAATCAAAAAACAATGCATTGTTTTAAACATAGCACAAGAACATTGTTACAAACGAGAATCCAAAAACACAAAAGCAGTTTAAAAGTAGCCTCAAATAATAAAGAAAAAATTAGTTCTGAATTGGTAGCTCACTACTTAGACACAGGACATTACCCATCCTTTGAAAACGCCATAATAATAGACAAACAAGACACACAATTTAAGTTAGAAACCAGTGAGATACTAGGAATAAGATCAATAAACATACATAGACCAATAATAATTTCTGAGGAGTGGGATCTAAAACAAATATACTACAAGTTCAGATTAAATAGCAAAACATACCCCCCCCCCCACTCATGTACCCAGATTTCCGAGTGGAAACTTTTATCCTCTCCCCAAAAAACCTTTGAGATGTTTTAAATTTTCAAATTCCCAAACTATTAGTCAAATATGAGGAGGTGGGAATTTTACCTTCTATCCTTCTTCTCTTCCTTTTGCCTATTCAAACACCTCCACCACACTTTTGAAATACAGCAATGGAACGTGCCTGGGCCTTCGACACGTGTTCGCTTCCCCTTTGAAGATCGTATAAATAAAAGGCCTCCATCAAGCTTCGGGAATTCATCTCCCTTTATACTTCTATTATTTCCCCATGCATTGATTTAGGATCAAAGCGTGCCTTTATTCCTTCGTCCTCATACTATGTTTATTTATTTCAATACTATTCTAAATACGTCTTACCCAGATGCAATCATTCCTGAAAAAATCTCAGCTAAGAAAATTTCTCACTTGAAATATAATATTTCTAAAATTTAATATTCTAAAAATATTTCTAAATAGCTTATACATTCTATTTATCACTCTATCCTATTTGTTTTAAATTCACACCATTGAATTCATATTAAAAATGAGCACACAGATCCTCTACAAGAGAAATCACATAGTTTAGCACTTGTCCGATTTTACGAAAATTAGCGGGTCTCGGTTACACAAGTTGTCTGCCCAACATGTCTAATAAAGTTTCGAGGCTATAAGATTCCCATAATGCTTTTTACACTATGTCAATGACTCTTCTGTACAAGTTTCACTTGTATGATATTTGGTATATTCTTACATAAATAACAGGTTACAAAACATAAACCAGAATCCACAGCTGTGGAATTCCATCTTCTGTTGAAACACACTGAAGAGATTGTGCTGGCCAAAGCATGTATTGGCCATTCTTATCTCTCACATCTCTTTTTACTGGTAGGAGATGATTTCCACTTTACTTGCTCATTAGCAGTGATGGTTCTCCAAGATAATTTCCACTTTTCACATCCATTTCTGAAACGCAAGATCCCAGTATTCCAATAAATGTGACAGACTGTCACATTTGTTGGAATACTGGGAAATGAGCATGCAGATTAAGCAGCAAGGAATTATCCCATTCAGATTCCTTATACAGATTACAAGCCAACTTATGCCGAGTGTGCAATGAAAAGTGAGCAGAAATTTGACATAATTAGATGTGCAACAAGTTGCAAAAAATATAACATAGAAATCACAGCTGTGGAAATCCAAACTTCCAACCAAACAGATATGAAGATGTTTTGTTGTTGATACTTACCTCATGCATCTCTTTTTACTGCTAGATGATTCCTGTCTTTGCTTGTGCTAAAGCTCATCACTAACTAAAATATATGCAAATAAAGTGCACTCATCAATATTCCAGATCTCTATCTTTCCAATATCTCTCTCTCTCTCTCTCTCTCTCTCTCTCTCTCTCTCTCTCTCTCTCTCACACACACACACACTCTCTCTCTCTCACACACTCACTCACTCACTCACTCACTCACACACACACACACACACACACACACACTTGTGAAAGAAGCCTTGGTCAGAACGGCCGTATTTAAATGATGGAAACATTTGAAGGACGTAAAATAAAGCGTACAAGATAAACAAAGAAGCAGGCATCCATCAACCTCAGTGAACGATGAAGACATTTAGAAAGCCGAAATGTTATTGAAAGAAAATAGACGTTTTTCGATTCATGATCTGTCAGTTCAGTTGAATGTTAGTGTAGCAAGATGGGTATCGCACGATCTTACCGCAGAACAAAAATAATGTTGCATTGAACTTTGTCAAGCCTTTATTGACAAGGTGGAAGAAGACCCTGACTTTTTGAATAAAATAATCACATGTGACTAGTCCTGGTTAAAAATTTTTTATCCCAAGTCCAAACAACAGTCAAGCATGTGGAAAATTTAGAGTTTTTGGTTCATCAAAAAAGTTGACGTTGATTTTGTTTTTTGATGCCCCCGGAATAATACTGCAGCACTGGTTTCCTGAAAAACAAACTGTAAATGGCGATTATTATGCTAACACATTGCAAGTTCACCTCAAAGGAACAATTTGCAGAAAAAGACTGGAACTGCTTAATCTTGAATGGTTTCTTCTTCAAGATAATGCTAGGCTACATGTTGCACAACCAGCAATGCAAGCTTTAGCGAAAATTGGTGGTCAACCACTAGACCACCCTCCACACAGCCAGACCTCGCACCTTGCAATTTCTGGGGTTTCCCAAGCCTCAAAAAAGAGTTGAGAGGAAAAATTTTAACACAAATCAAGAAGATAAATCTACCACATCTGCTTTTCTGCAACACCATTCAGAAAATGGGCTGCAGCACATGTTTCAGAAGCTAATGAAACACTGTAAAAGGTGTATAGAATGTGAAGGACATATTTCGAAAAGGAGACCATACCAACCTCCTAAGTGACTCAAACTCAGAGCAATGATCTCAGTCTGCGTATTTTTGGAACAGGCCTTGTATATATATATTTATGATGAAAAACACAAACTTATCCTTGTGACAGTAGCACCCCAAGTTGTGGCAAACACAGTAGTGCAACTTCTGCACTACTTGTTTGGGTGTCAATTTCCTTTATAATTTCTGGAAAAGGTTTTGGATGTTTTATTTTTAAATTCTGCTTGAACAAAACAATATATTTCATCTTTTCTGAATGGATTGCAATACTTATTTTAATGTAACTTTTTAATTTTGATTAAAAAAATTAAATATTTAAGAAATAAAGTTGTTTACACCTGTTATTTTCAAAAAAAAATTAATAATATTTATACTAGGGGAGGGCTTCAGCCCCTGCTCGCTTTGCTTGCCACCTCCTCTCATGCTTTTCTACATAAAAGACACGCCTGATCGATCTCTAACCAGGAAATGACCTATGTAATTATTTACCTGTGCATTTGTAGTGCTCGGCATTCTCGTGGTCGAATAAATATCACTATGTCATTATTTACCTGCATTTATATAGGTCACTTAAGAAAAGGCCTTTTGCTTCAACAGTATTCCATGTGGAATATTGTTGCATCTGAAAGAGCAGGACTAAAATATTTAAATGAAATATTTACTAACTATACAAATATATATAAAATATTTACAAAATACTAAAATACTGTTTACAAATACTGCATACAATATTCATTAATATACAAAAATCATTACAATGAAACATCAAATATTAGACAGGGAAGCACGTGCACGAGGTTGGTGAATGCTATGGAGGCAGTTGTCAATAATTAATTGCATTTGTAGTGACGTTTTGCCTCGCCCTCTCCTCCCATTGGCTCGAATAAATATCATAGGAGTAAAATTTTTTTTTAACGTGTGTGTATATATATATATATATATATATATATATATATATATATATATAATGTGTGGTTTGCAAAATAAATAGTGTCTGTGAAAATGGAAATGAAAAGTCCACAAGGTGCCAGAACTATTATTATTATTAGCCATATAGTGCAAGGAAGCCTGAGGTTTATGCTGTACCAGCCAAAAAAAAAAAAAAAATTCCCGAATTACCCTGAAAGAGAGAGGAATCACCAGGAAAGAGAATAATGATGATATCCAGCTCAGGACCGTAGGTGTGCTAAGCCCATACTCACCAGATGTGAGCCCCTGGGGATAAGAGAAGTTTAAGGGATAGTAGAAAGTGGAAGTGAAGTACTGGTTAAACAAGTGAAAGAATTTGAAAAACCCAATGCAAAAATGAACTGGGACTGAGGGGGGGGAGGAAAGAGGAATATACTATACAAGTAAATAAATAAATAATACTATATTCAGATATGGGAGGGTGATACGAACGCTCCATCTATCCTAAATGCTATCGCAATTTTCGCCTTCTTTTGAACATCTTTTTCTCCCCTTCCCCTCCCCTAGAATTTACCATTCCCTATACTTTTTTTTTTTTTTTTTTTTTTTTAGGAGCATTAGCAAATAAGGCCATATTGCTCCGGGGATTTGCAGTGGTCATTCCCTGACCTTTTCGCAACCTCCATATTTAGTGGTAACGGGCTCGAACCACAGTCTAATCAAGAAGTGTGTGCTATGCATTGCTGCTCCTGGCTATGGAGGCGCCCTCTATACCATTTGTTTGTCTATACTTTTTCATGCACTTCACATACATTTGTATTATATTCCACATTACACTTTTGTAAATTTGTATATATTTGTATTTATTTTAATTTACATTTTACACTGTGTAAGGACTACCTTGTCTACTAGTATTACAATAAAAGGCTGCATATTTGCTCCCCTTTTTCTAATACTACAGACAAGTTTGGAAACGCAGTGCCTGATACACAGTCAGGAGTAGTCCCCTGATGAATTTCCTGGCTATGTATCATATTTTCATCTACTATATTCAGATTATGCATATTTGCCATCCCTTGATTAGACCTCTTGCTAAAATTGCCCTATATCTGAATATAGTGTTATTTTTTTTATTTATTTACTTGTATATTCCTTTTTTTTTTCTTTCTTTTTTTCCCCCTCAGTCCCAGTTCATTTTTGCACTAGATTTTTCAAATTCTTTTGCCTGTTTAACCACTACTTCAATTCCACTTTCTACTATCACTTAAACTTCTCTTAGTTCTGGCACCTTGTGGACTTTTCATTTCCATTTTCACACACACTTTATTTATTCTACAAACCACACATTATTATATCCTTTTACTTCCTCTACTGCTGCACTGTGCGTTTTGCAGCATTAGACATATTATAACTTTTGTTATTTTCCTTTTTTCTGCTTATTTTGAAATTTATATCAAATTTAGCATGCTGTGAAGTGTCCCAAATTTGAAACATGTTTTGCTCCCACAAAGTGGAGATATCTTTAGTGAATATTTCATTCCATATTATCATCTTTATATATATATATATTGGAATTATGTCAAATGACTTTTAGGTTTAAATAAATATTGGCTCCAGCATTAATGCTATTGTGTGTGGACAATTAGACATTACACGTGCATGGGTTGTATATATACTTAACTTATTTAGTAACCCCCAAGTAGTACCACAATTTAAAAATAATAATGTATAAATAAGTTAAGTATATATATATATATATATATATATATATAGGTCGATCATCACTAATCCGGCCACCGGTAATCAGGTTCCCCTGCTAATTCAAACATAATTTCCGTGAACGTAATTTCAAATTTCCTGCCACTACTGTTTTAGTGGCGCTGTTGGCGCGAAGTCATATACACTGGCAAGCCATTCCTACTTTTTTTCTACATTTATTATTATAACCTGCTCACATTTAGCCCCAGCCATGGTTCCAATGCATAAAGGAAGTGCCTCTCGGTGGTGTAAAGCGCAAACATCGTACATTGTCCATAACAGATAAAGTTGAACTTCTGAAAAAATTCTACAGCGGTGTGTCTGTGAGAAGTTTGACTCTGTATAACTGTAAATTCCAGCAATTTCTCTCAGTTCCTCTTATCTTAGTAATTTTCTTTTAGCCATTCCTTTTAAGATTTTTTTTTTTTTTTTACAACACACTTATACAAACTGGCGGAAAAACACAACACAATATGATGGATAATACAGCACGCTAACGAACTTGTTTTCACAAAATCTCTAACAATACTGACAAACTTATTGCGATGTTTGAGAGTTTATTTTATCGTAATTAGTTTTATTGCAGCGCTCGCCACGCGTGCAACAAACTAATCACAAACGACCTTCATGTGTATGCCGTAATAGCATTACATGTATGAGGCCAACACGGCTTTTCAAGAAATAAAGTAACCTACTGGGCCACGTCGGCCACATAAATGCAATATAAAACAGTCTCTTTTTTTTATATTTTAAGAGAAAATAAACAACAACACTGACATTTACAATATTTATATTAGAATTACTAATCAAATTATTTGCTAAATATCTTTTGGCCTCTGGGGAATTTTTTTCTTATACTAGCTTGGCAGTCAACATGTTAAAGGTAGAAGGAAGTGGTTAGCTGCTGGGTAAAATGTGTGCGCTAAAATAACCACCAGTGACCTGGCAAACTTACTAATTCGGCACCCCACAGGTCCCAACGCTGCCGGATTAGTGATGGTTGACCTATATATATATAAAACCCAAATCTTTCAAAATAGCTCATGTGGAATATGTCCAACTATAGAACTATTGGGAGAAGAAAAGCAAATAATCTTGAACTGTAAACTAACGCTCATTTTTGTAATTCAAAATTTTGTAATGACAGCAAGTGTAAGATGCCTCACCACTCCTCTTATGTTCTCTTAGGGTTGCAAATAGCATAGCGTGGCACCTAACATATTTCACAGAGTAACTGGGTGCAGTTACTCTGTGACAACAATAAAAAATATATATGTATATATAGGAGTCTGGTTATTTGAGCATCGGTTAATCAGGGCAGCCGTTTATTTGGGAAAAATCTTCAAGAACAGAACCAAATCGAGAAAATAGCCAGGGTTTACCTCGCTTAATTGGGACAACATGCCGTTTAATCGGGGCAAGAGACTGCAGCACTCAAAATTACCATACGATTGTCTCTGGCTATTTTCGGTCGTATTTCTGGAGGTCATAACCGTTAAACAATTGGCAGTTCCTGATTTATTGGGCTTTTCTTATCTTACCTTATCTTCCTTCATGGATTAGGCAATCTGCCTGTTCCGATCTCGAAGAGGTCTGCCCATCTTTTCTTTGGTCTTCCATTTATATATAGAGCAAAAGGATTTGCTCTATATGGTCTTTCATATAGAGCAAAAGGAAAATGAGATCATTTGTCTCTTTTTCCTTTCGCTGTATATGTATAAGCTAATTTAGGGAATCTGTTATCTTCCATTCTTTCTACATGTTCTTTCCATCTTTGTCTATATTCTATAATTTTTCCATTAATTGAGTAAATCTTTAATTCCTTTCTAATATTTACGTTTGGTATTTTATCTAATTTTGTACATCCTTTAACATATCTTAAAAATTTCATTTCTGCAGCTTGTATTGTATTAATGTCTCTTTGTTTCGGTATCCATGTTTCAGAACCATAAAGAAGTGTTGGTATTGCCATTACTTTGTAAAATTTCAGTTGTGTTTCTTTCCTTGTTTTATTAGCCAGAATTCTTTTTATTGTTCCACATATATTTTGAAATTTTTCAAATTTCTGGTTCATATCTTCTTCGACATCATATGTTATATCACATCCTAGATATTTAAAATAGTTATATGTCTATAACTATTTTTTGTTCTCACCGTATTTTTCCCTTTAAAAGCCATTGTTCTAGTTTTCATCGTTGATATTTTAACTTTATATTCTTATGTTATTTGGTTTAATTTAAATACTGCTCTTTATAAATTATCTTCACTATCTTGAATAATTACTTGATCATTTGCAAATAACAGTGTATTAATCCTATTCTTTGTATTTAAATATATACCTGTATTAATTTCTTCTTTCCATTTACATATCATATCCTCGATATATATGTTAAACAGCGTTGGTGACAAGCTACATCCCTGTCTAACTCCTTGATTTGTTATACTTTCTTCTGTTAATTTATTACCTGTATCTATTACTATTTTTGTTCCTTGATATAAACTGTATTATTTTTGTAAGATGCTTTGGGTATCCCTTATTACTCAATATGTCCCATAGTTTTCATCTGTTTACTCGATCAAATGCTTTTTCATAATCTATAAATGCTAAATGTGTTTCTAAATTAAACTCTATTCTATTATTTGTTTTAATATAAATATATTATCTGTACACGATGTTCTTTTTCTGAATCCTGCCTGTTCTTCTATTAATATTTTATCAAAGATAATTTTAATTCTGTTATTTATAAATTTTGCAATACATTTTATATACTGTATTTAGTATGCTAATCCTATAATTCTTTGTATCATTTCTATTTCTTTTTTTAAATATTGAAATAATTTTTGCTATCTTCCATTCTTCTGGTATTTTATATTGTTCCCAACATTTATTAAATAAATTTAGTATCCCGTCTTTTAAAAAACTATCTCCATACTTGATCAGTTCTGTATTTATACCATCCATTCCTACTTTCAATGCTTTTCCAGTTCTTCCTTCGTTATCGGATCTATGTCATTAACTGGGTCTAACTATCTCTCTTCTGTTTGATATGTTGGGTCTTTCCACAATTCTTCATAATGTTGTTCACTAATCTTGTTGTCCTTCATAATGAAGGGCAACAAGATTAGTGAATGGAACAAAGGGGTGCTCTTACGAAAAAAGGCGTAAGTTTTGCAAATTACAGTGTCTGGAGACTAGGCACCAGCGAGGTGACCTGATAGAGGTGTATAAAGCCTTGAATGGTTTGAGCATGCTCAATGCTGATGGGATTCTTCCTCTTGCTCAGAATAATCACCAGAGAGGGCATAAATTCAAATTGAGGAAAGACAGATGTAGGATAGACGTGAGGAAATTTGCTTTAGCCAGTGGGTGGTTGGTTGGTGGAACAGACATCCATCCCTTGTCATGGAAGTTGATAGCCTAAATAAGTATAGGGCTCAGCTGGACAGGTATTTCAAACTAACAGAGGGGTGATGTGGAAGTGGTTATTTTTTATTATTTTTTTATTTATTTATTTTTTTTTTTTTGGCTGATACTGCATAAGCTTGCTTTCTTGCATCAAATGCCTCTACTAATGCTAATGTTTTTTCCATTGTTCTTCCGTTATTATATTTATTCTTGAAGTGTCTTTCTCTGTGCTATTCAAGTGTTTCATCATTTTATAGGCGCCTCCGTAGCCAGGTGGGAAGGAGCAGCAGTGCATTAGACCGGGGTTCCAGCCCATCACCACCAAATATGGAGGATGCGGAAAGGTCAGGGAATGACCACCGCATATCCAGGAGCAATATGGCCTTAGTTGCTAATGCTCCTAAAAACCAAATAATAACAATAACAAATATCATCATTTTATATGCCAAATTTTGTCTTCCATGAACATCATTTTCTATTGTGCTTATAAATCTATCCCATGACTCTGCTTTAGCCTTCCTTATTATATCTTTAGTTTTCTTGCATTCTTGTTTATATATTTCTTCATTCTCACTTGTCCTGTTTTGTATATATTTAAGATATTAGCATTAGTAGAGGCATATGATGCAAGAAAGCAAACTTATGCAGCATCAGCCAAAAAAAAAAAAAACACACTCCCATTTCACCCCTCCGTTCATTCCAAGTAACCTATCCAGCTCAGCCTTAAATTTATTTAGGCTATAAACTTCCACAACAAAGAATGGAAGTCTGTTCCACAAACCAACCGCCCGCACATCTATCCTACATCTGTCTTTTCTCAATTTGAATTTATGCTCTCTCAAGTAATTATTCTGAGCAAGGGGAAGAATTCCATCAGCATTGAGCATGCTTAAACCATTCAAGGCTTTATGCAACTCAATCAGATCACCTCAAGGTGTGGTCTGACCATTGCCTTATATAAGGAGATAATCACCTCCTTATCCCTGCTAGAAAAATTCCTGTATATCATTGACAAAACACTATGAGCTACTCTTGCAGACCGTCTGCACTGCTCAGAAAACTTCATATCTACCTGCACAATTACCCCCAGGTCCATTTCGTTCTCTACAACTGTCAGTGTAGTACCACAGAGTTGATATGTCACTCTGGGGTTGCTCCTTCCCTATATGTAGTACTTTAAATATGTCAATTTTAAACTTCATTTCCACCTTTCAGCCCATCTGCTCAACTTTTCTAGATCATATTGCAGCAGTGTACGGTCATTAGTGTCCTTAACAACCCTGCCAACCTTCGTATCGTCTGCAAACTTGGACATTAAGCTTGATATGCCATCATCAATATCATTTATAAATACAGAAAACAGCAATAGACCCAACCCAATACTGAACCCTGAGGAACTCAACGATGAGCAGTGTCCATTGATTACCACTCTCTGTCTTCTCCAACTCAACCATCCCTTTATCCATAGCAGCAATTTGCCTCCAGTGCCACAATGCTCCAATTTGTGAGGCCGTCTTCCATGTGCAAAAGTATCAAAAGCCTTTCTAGATCCAAAAATGTGATATCAAAGTTATTCCCTGCATCCAGTTCCTTTGTGACCACATCATAGTATCCAATCAAATGAGTCAGGCAAGACTTTCCCTTAACAAAACCATGCTGTGTCCAAGCTATAATTGAAATCTTGTCTAGATGATCCTGCAGTGCTTCTTTAACCAGTGCCTCCATTAATTTTCCTGGAACAGAAGTTAAACTAACAGGTCTGTAATTACTTGTAGTAGTAGTGGCATCTGATACAAGAAAGCAAGTGTATGAGCTTATGCAGCATCAGCCAAAAAAAATCACACCATTCCCTCCAAATACCTGTCCAGGTCCTCCTTAAATTTATTTAACCTATCAACTTCCACAAGGACAGATGGAAGTTTTGTTCCAGCAATTAACCACCCGCTGGCTAAAGGCAAATTTCCACACATCTATTCTACATCTGTCTTTTCTTAATTTGAATTTATGCCCCATTAGGTTCATAATCTGAAAAAGTGAAAGGATCCCATCAGAATTCAGCGTGCTCAACCCATTCAAGGCCTTATACACCTCAATCAGACCACCGTGCAGGTGCCTATTTTCCAGCCACTGCAATTGCAGAACTTTAGCCTCTCTTGTTAAGAGGATCCCTTCATTCCCCTCGCCAATCTTGTTGCCCTTCTCTGTACATGCTCAAGCAAATCTACATCCTTCCTAAAATGAGGCCTCCAGACCTGTACGCAGTACTCAAGGCGTGGCCTGACCATTGCCTTATACAGAGGGACAATCACCTTCTTTTCCTGCCGACCGGGCTAGCCGAGTGGGTAAAGTACCTGCCCGGCAACCCAAAGGTCGCGGGTTCGAATCCCGCCTCGGGCTTGGATCAAAGTACTGCAAAAACCTTGGGAGGTGCAATATGGCCACAGAATCCGATGCGCCAATAACTACCAAATCAAAAAAAAATAAATAAATAAAATAACCTTCTTTTCCCTGCTAGCAAAATTCCTATATATCATTGACAAAACCCCATGACGTGCCCTGGCAGCCTGTCTGCATTGCTCAGAAAACTTCATATCTGACTACACAATTATTCCCAGGTCTTTTTCATTTTCTACCACCTTAAGTGTAATACCACACAGTTGGTACTTTTCTCTGAGTTTACTTCTACCCGTATGCAGTACTTTGCATTTGTCAAGGATAAACTTCAGTTGCCACTTCTTAGCCCATCTGCCTAAATTATCTAGATCCTTGCAGTAGCACACTGCCATTACTGTCATTATCAACCCTGCCAACTTTTGTATCATCTGCAAACTTCGACAATAAACCTAATATACCTTCATCAATATCATTGATAAATATACAAAACAACAGAGGACCCAACACCGAACCCTATGGGACTCCACTAATAACATTAGTCCACGAAGAGCAGCACCCATTAATTACCACCCTCTGTCTTCTCCCACTCAACCATCCTTTTATCCGCGCCTCCGTAGCCAGGTGGGAAGGAGCAGCAGTGCGTAGCACACGCTTCTTGATTAGACCGGGGTTCGAGCCCGTCACCACCAAATACGGAGGATGCGGAAAGGTCAGTTAATGACCACCGCATATCCCAGAGCAATATGGCCTTAGTTGCTAATGCTCCTAAAAACCAAATAACAACAACATCCTTTTATCCATTGTAGCAACTTACCCTTAATACCATTCTGCTCCAATTTCTACAATAGTCTTCCATGCGCAACAGTGTCAAAAGCTTTCCTGAAATCCAAATATATGATATCAAAATTATTTTTCGCATCCAGTTCCTTTGTAACCACATCATAATATCCTATCAATTTGTCAGACAAGAGTTTCCCTTAACAAACCCATGCTGTGTCTCAATTATTGCTGCAGTCTTGTCTAGATGATCCTGCAATGCATCTTTAACCAGTGACTCCATTATTTTACTTGGAACAGAAGTTAAACTAACTGGTCTGTAATTACGTGTGTCACACTTCGACCCCCCTTTGTGAATTGGGGATACATTTGCACATCTCCAGTCTGTGGGGATCTCACTGAGTCCAAGGATGCTCTCATAATTATGGCTAAGGGTTTGCTTTGTTGCTTTGCCGCCTCCTTTAATATAACTGGATAGATCCCATCCACCCCATATGCCTTTCTTATGTTTAACTTCAACAATTTCTCCTCCACTTTGCTCTCAGTTATTACAGAATCATTAAGCACCCTGCTACAATTTGATAACCTTCTGCCATTTTCAAACCTGAATAACTCCTCATGTGTGAATGTAGATACAAAATATACAAAATACTCATTCAGTTTGTTTGCTATCTGAGCAGGATCATCAACAGTGGAACCATTGATATCAAGTGGACCAATCAGATTCATCCCCTTTCTTTTAGAGTTTATATAAGTAAAGAAATCCTTGCTGTTTTTCTTAGCATCTTTTGCCAAAGATTTCTCGTAATCTGCCTTCGCCTGCCTAACCTCCTTTGTGACCTGATTACAGACTAGCCTATATCTGCCATAGCCTTCTGAGTCACTTGATAATTTATATGCATCCCATGCATTTTTCTTCTCTGTCACGAGTCTCATTAGTTCATTTGATAACCATTTAGGCCTAAACCTTGAACAATATTCTTAATAGATATGAAACTTTTAGTAGCATACACGAGTAATTCCTTGAATGCTTTCCACTTAAAATTTACTATTGGTAACATCGTCAGTTGATCCCACTGTACATAATTTAAAAACTGTCTGAGACCACTGTACTCACCTTTACGGAAGCAAAAACCCTTTCCTTTACCCCTGCTGGTAATTATATCTTTAAGTAAATCCCACATCAGTACACTGTGATCACTGCCGCCTACTGGTTCCCTTATCTGCAAATTCTTAATACTTGAATGATCACTGCTGATAACCAGATCAAGAGTATTACCCTCTCTGGTTGCCTCTCGAACATGCTGCTGCTGCAGTCTTACTGGTGTGTGAGTGACCAACCCACAAGTTCCAATCATTATCTGGGAAATTAAAATCCCCGATTATAAGGCATTCTGATTTACTAGCCCAATCTATTTCTCTGTATAATTGTTCATTTACTCATTCGAGTCATTAGGCCTATAACACACTTCTACTCTTATTTTTGCTTTCGCAGTGCTTATGTCACACCAAACTGACTCAAGTGCACTATTCATCTATATCAACTGGATGCACTTCTTTTGATTTTATGTTTTTCTTAATTAACAGCATAACACCTCCTCTCTTCCTATCCTGTCTATCCTTTCTGTACACATTGTACTCCCCAAATTCCAGTTCTGCATTCCTTATATCTGTGTAACACCACATCTCTGCTATCCCAACAATATCCGCCTTTGATATCTTGACCAGCACTTCAAATTCATCAAATTTATTTACTATACTTCTAGCATTGGTATACATGCACCTATTCTTATTCTTAGTTGCCCTAACACATCCCATATACCCACCTGTTTCACGATCACTGCCATCATTCAATGTAACCCCCAGCACCCCTTGCTCCAGGTTGCTACTTATTCTAATAGAAGTTGTGCAAGAATCATCTTCACCTCTGCCTGCGGCTCCTTTTAACCTTTTAGTCTGTGAATCCCCCCCCCCCAAGCTAGCTGTTTTCCGACCCACCTAACACTGCCTCGATAGCATCAGCAAATATTCTTGCATCCTTTCTATTTAAGTGTATCCCATCCCTGTAGAAGCAGTCTCTCCTGTTAACAAGCACAGATCACGCTGAAAAAAATTCTACCCCTTGAGCCTTGCACAATCTTTCCAGGGCCGAATTGATTGACAAGGCTCTCATCGTATATTCCCTCCTATCGTAGGTTGGTTGCTGGGTTGGTGAAAGAAAAGAGTCTATAACAAATGGTTAATGAATAGAAATCAGGAAAATAGAGAACAAAACAAAAGGTAATAGAGCAGTTAAATGGAAAACTGCTGAATCCAAGAATGCCACATGGAACTAAAGATGCCTCGAAATTGACAGCTCGTTAGGAGGAAAATAGAAAAAATTTCAATATGATAAACATGTATGAAAGGATTTTTACATTTCTGTTATACACATTTGTACTTCATAATGATAATGATTTTTAATTTTTAATGAAAAATTATTCACTTAATTAGAGAAATGAAACATAATTATAAAGGATTATATAACCTTTAGAATTATATTTCATTCCTCTTCTAGTTTTTTCAAATAATATTTACGTCAGTTCACAGTAATATTTTGTTTTATTGTAGGCATACTTCTGCTACCACCAGCAATGGAGAATTTCATCCTTGTCAGCCAGTTATTGAAGAAATGTGGCCTGTTTTATCACAAACGTGTAATAAATATCAAGCTGATGTTAGAATTATAGAACGATGCTGTCGGTGTATACGCTTTGCAGTGAGATGTGTTGGTAAACATTCAGCATCTCTTTTGGAACCACTGGTAACACAGGTTTGTATTAAGAAGTAGTGTCTGTTAGTGTCACCATAATCATTTGTGCTTGCATATATCCATCAGGTTATGCTAGACCAAGACAGCCATAAACTGATGCTCAGAAGTTAAGGAACAAACGCAAAACATAAGGATAACACAAGCTCGGTGAGGTTAGGTGGATGTTGGGTTCTATGGGTTGAAATCATTCTGCTCAGAACTTGCTAGTCGTGCTGTATTGAATTAAGGTCTGGAAATCTGGTGGCCATAGGCTACATTCTCCTCCTGTGAACTCCTCAGAGAGAGAGAGAGAGAGAGAGAGAGAGCTACTTTCAGAGGAGTTCTCTCCCTCAAGATCTGAATTACCATCTATTAAAAAAAAATGTATGGACCAGTTATTTCTTCACAATTGGCTATCTTTGTTAGCCCCTTATATTCTTAAGGGGATCCTTCATAGTAGTATAGTAGTTACACCACTATGTCACTGTTATAGATAGGTCTGACTTTTTTTTTTTTTTATGAAACCCCCAAACATTAGAGGTATTAGAACCTATGGTACTTAGTACTGTGAATGGGCCGAAGGTTGAGAAGATTCAAGAATATACATGTTGACATTAGACGAACTTCTATAGATTGTAATTTGCAGGAAATGTGTATGAAGGAAAGTTGTTTCAGGAAACAGAAGTTGAATGAATAAACAAGGAAAAAGAAAAGTTCATTACGTGAGTTGGAAGTTGGACAGTAAAAGGACGTTGACTAGTTGCAGCACATGTTCAGACTGCTTTGGAAGAAAGAGAGAGAGAGAGAGAGAGCAGGAATTATGGAAGGCAATTCAGAACAGTGCCCATGGAAGTATCTATAGAAAAGCCATTCAGCAGAAACAGGACATGTATTAGACATAGACTGGCGAGACTTTGTTAGAAATAAGTCATTAATTAATTACCATTTGTAATTAACTTGCATTTATTAAGTTTGGAAACTAAACAGTAACAAATAGGGACTTAAAGGTTTCTTCTGTTTGCCTTTCTCTACCACCCTGTGAAAAGATCTCCATAATAACTAAAAGACAGCTGGTCCAAGTCTTCTTCACAGGAAACAAAAAATTCAAGCACATCCTCAGCTTTTATGTATTTTTAGAAATACAAAAAAAAAAAAAAAAACTTATATAAACACATGAATTTGTCATTTATATATATATTTCTATATACATAAGTGGTGAATGTTTGCCAATATTTGCATTTATTTGCATTTTTGTGTTTGTTCCTTAGCTTTTGATTACCTTTACTTTACTTTTCATCTGTATATATAGAAATACACCAGTGTATTTCTATATATACAGATTATGTGCAAATATATCAACTGATTTTTTTATGTTATTATTAGTTTATTTATTTTTATAGTAACTTTAAATATACTAGGTTACTGAATTATGGATTAATGGCTGAGAAAACAGAAAGATTAACAATTTGTTATTGGGAATGGCAATGCGGTTATTATTGAATTAAATTTAGGAAACTCTGGAACACAAAATAAATACAGCAAATTAATTGGACCTGGAGAAATTGTGAAAGGCTCAAAGGGTAGAATTTTTTTCAGCACGGTCTGTGCGTGTTGGCAGGAGAGACTGCTTCTACAGGGATGGGGTACACTTAAATAGAAAGGGTGCAAGAATATTTGCTGATGCTATCAAGGCAGTGTTAGATGGGTTGGAAAACTTCTAGCTTGGGGATATACACAGACCAAAAGGTTCACAGTGGCCGCAGGCAGAGGCAAAAGTGATTCTTGCACTGCTTCTGTTGGAATAAGTAGCAGCCTGGAAAGAAAGGTAACAGAGATTTCCAGGACTGCTGGTAGTCATAGCAGAACAAGTAAATACATGGGCTGTATGAGGGTAACTAAGAGTAGAAACAGGTGCATGCATACTTGCATGTACACCAATGCTAGGAGTATAGTTGATAAATTTGATGAGCTTGAAGTGCTAGTCAAGACACCAAGGACAGATATTGTTGGGATATCAGAGACGTGGTGTCACACAGATATAAGCAGTGCAGAAATGGAATTTGGAGAGTACAATGTGTACAGGAAGGATAGAGAGGACAGGTTATGCTGTTAGTTAAGAAACACATAAAATCTAAGGGAGTGCATCCAATTGATATTTGTGGACAATGCAGTTGAGTCTTTTTGGTGGAAATAGGCACTGGGAAAGGAAAAATGAGTGTAGATGTGTGATATAGGCCTAATGAATCTAATGAGTATAATGAGCAATTGTACAGAGAAATAGAGTGGGCCAGTAAATCAGAATGTCTTATAATGGGGGATTTTAACTTTTCAGATATTTATTGGAACTTGTCGGTTGGTCACTTCCACACTAGCAAGACTTTTGTGGATTTATTGGGTGACTGTTTTCTCCAGAAACATGTAGAAAAACAGCAAAGAGTTCTTTACTTATGTAAACTCTAAAAGGAAAGGGATGAATCAGATTGGACCACTTAACATAGATGGTTTGACTATTGATGATCATACTAGTACCTGCTTAGCAACCCAAAGGTCGCGGGTTCGAATCCCGCCTCGGGCTTGGGTCAAAGTACTGCAAAAACCTTGGGAGGTGCATTATGGCAATAGATGCCGATGCGCCAACAACTACCAAAAAAAAAAAATTTTGCTTCTACATTCACACGAGGAGTCATTCGGTGAGAGGAGTGCCAGAAGTTTATCAAACGCTAACAGGCAGCTAAGTGATTTTGTAATAACTGACAGCAAAGTGGAGGAGAAATTCTTGAAGTTATAAGGCACCTGGGGTGGATGGGATCTATCCAGTTATATTAAAGGAGGCAGCAAAGGAAGTAAGTAAGCAAACTCTTAGCCATAATTATGAGAGCTTCCTTGGACTCAGGGGAAGTCCCCATGGACTGGAGGTGTGCAAATGTATCACCAATTCACAAAGGGAGTTCAAAAGGTGACACGAGTAAATACAGATGTTAGTTTAACTTGAGTTCTGGGGAAAATAATGGAATCACTGGTTAAAGAAGCATTGCAGGATCATCTAGACAAGACTACAGTAATAGTTAAGACACAGCATGGGTTTTTTAAGGAGGTAAAGGAGTGGGAGTCTTGTCTGGCCAATTTGATTGTATACTATGACATGGTTACAAAAGAACTGGATGCAAAAAATAATTTTGATATCATATACTTGGATTTCAGGAAAGCTTTTGATACTGTTGCACATGGAAGACTGCTGTACAAATTGGAGACGTATGGCATTTAGGGTAAGTTGCTAGAATGAGGTGGCAAATGAAGTTTAACATTGACAAATGTAAAGTACTACATATGGGAAACAACAACCCCAGAGCAACGTATCAACTCTGTGGTACTACACTGACAGTGGTAGAGAATGAAAGGGACCTGGGGGTGGTTGTGCAGGCAAATAAGAAGTTTTCTGAGCAGTGCAGATGGGCTGCAAGAGTAGCTCATGGTGTATTGTCGATGATATATAGGAATTTTTCTAGCAGGGATAAGGAGGTGATTATTCCCTTGTATAAGGCAATGGTCAGGCCACACCTAGAGTACTGTATACAGGTCTGGAGGCCTCATTTCAAGAAGGATGTAGAGAGGCTGGAACGAGTATACAGAAGAGCAACAAGATTGGTGAATGGAACAAAGGGGTGCTCTTACGAAGAAAGGCTTATGTTTTGCAAATTACAGTGTCTGGAGACTAGGCACCAGCGAGGTGATCTGATAGAGGTGTATAAAGCCTTGAATGGTTTGAGCATGCTCAATGCTGATGGGATTCTTCCTCTTGCTCAGAATAATCACCTGAGAGGGCATAAATTCAAATTGAGGAAAGACAGATGTAGGATAGACGTGAGGAAATTTGCCTTTAGCCAGCGGGTGGTTGGTTGGTGGAACAGACTTCCATCCCTTGTCGTGGAGGTTGATAGTCTGAATAAGTTTAAGGCTCAGCCGGACAGGTATTTCGAACGAACAGAGGGGTGAAGTGGAAGTGGTTATTTTTTATTTATTTATTTATTTATTTTTTTTTTTTTTGGCTGATGCTGCATAAGCTTGCTTTCTTGCATCAAATGCCTCTACTAATGCTAATGCTAATGGATAAAGGGTTGGTTGAGTGGGAGACGACAGAGAGTGGTATTCAATGGACACTGCTTTTCTTGTTATTAGTGGAATTCCTCAGGGTTCATTGTTTGGCCCATTGTTGGTTTGGTATATTTATCAGTGATATTGATTTTTTTTTTGATTTTTTTTTATGTGAACCCCAAACACGAGAGGTATTAGAACCTATAGTACTTAGTACCGTGCTTGGGTTTGAGGTTAAGATGACGAAAGAAGATATTTGTTGACATTGGACTTGAACTTCTGTAGATTGTAATTTTCAGGAAATACGTGTGAAGGAAGGTTGTTCCAGAAAACGGCAGTTGAATGAATAAACGAGGAAGATGAAAAGTTGGTTCTGTGGGTTTGAAGTTGGACAGTAAATGGATGTTGGCTGGTGGCGGCACGTGTTCGGACTGTTTTGAAAGAGAGAGCAGGAATTATAGAAGCCAATTCAGAAGAACAGTGCCCATGGAAGTATCTGTAGAAGAGGCATGCAGCAGACACAGTGCGTCTATGAGAAAGCGAGTGGAGAGACTCTGTTAGAGATGAATCATTAATTAACCTAACTGCCCTCTTCTGAATGGAATCAAGAAGCCTGAGAGAGGTTTTGGGGGCACCACCCCAGATGTGGGAACAATATTCCATGGCTGGGCGTATTTGCGATTTATACAGAGTGAACAGCCGTTTGGAAGAAAAGTAACGTTGAGAGCGAAAGACAAAACCAAGTTTTTTAGATGCAGAGGAAGCAATATTTATAATGTGCTTGTGTCGAGAGAGAGAGATTAGAAGTTGGGGCAATTCCCAAAAGAGATATATCATTTTGCCTAGAAATCGGAGGTTCACTAAAGATAAGCATAGGAGTAGAAGAATCCTTTTTGCGAGATATAAGACAAGACGGGTTGAAATCAACTAAGTTGTCTTTGCCCCACTGGAGAATTACCTAAAGATCGGCATTTAAGGAATTGGTAGCAGATTTTCGAGAAGTTGAAGCTGATTGAGCAAGACAAGGTTTCTCAAAATGGAAAGTTGAATGCAATGTGCTATCATCGGCAAAACTATGGATAGGATTTCCAGTCAGTGGAAGAAGGTCATTGATATACAAGAGGAAAAGAGTGGGGGAAAGAACTGAACCTTGGGGGACACCGGCATTAGTGGAGAAGTTAGAAGACAGAGAGCCATCAACCATCACCCTCAGTGAGCGATCAGAGAGAAAACTGGATAACCAATTACTAAAAACAGTTGGCAAACCATAAGATGGAAGCTTGTTTAGAAGACCTTTATGCCAAACACGATCAAAAGCCTTTGAGATGTCAAAAGTAACTGCTTGCGTTTCACTTAACTTTTCCATTGAATTAGTCCATAAATGGGTAACATAAGCCAGAATATCACCAGTGGATCGACACTGACGGAATCCATACTGGCGATCATTGATCAGACAAAAGGTTTCTAGGTAGTTTAAGGCTTGGCAGTTAATTAATTTCTCCATTACTTTAGAAAGAGTAGAAGTAATTGCAATGGGACGATAATTGGATGGGAGGGATTTGTCACCCTTTTTAGGAACTGGCTGGATATGAGCAAATTTCCAAGCAGAAGGAAAAACACCTTTGGAATAAGAAAGTGAAAAAAGGCAGCAAAGAATAGGAGTAAGTTCAGGAGCACAGGTTTTGAGAACAAGTGGAGAAATACCATCAGGACCTGGAGCTTTCTTAGCATCAAGTTTCATCAAAATCCTTCTGGTATCCTTTTGACGGAAGACCACAGGAGGCATTGAATGGAGCGTGTTGGGAATGGTGGGAGGTGTTTTACCAAGATCATTAATACATGAGCTGGAAGAAAAATGGGATGCTAGCAGGTCAGCTTTATCCTTGGCTGAAGTGGCAACAGAACCATCTGGTTTGGAGAGAGGTGGGAGCAAAGATGGGCAAACGTTGTGGCCAAGAGCTTTGGCAAGAGACCAGAATGCTCGGCTACCATTAGGGCAAGAAGGAAGTTTTCTACTCTTAGCCTGTTCGAACTCTAGTTTGGACTGATTAATAACTGCTTTACAACTGTTGCGAGCTTTGGTGTAGGCAGAAAATGAAACTGAAGAATTAGAAACAAGCCAATTACGATATGCAACATTCTTCTCTTGGACAGCCTTAGCACATTTATTGGAAAACCAAGGTTTAGATAAAGGACGAGATTTTAAAGTGGAGTGTGGGATAAGGGATTCCATTCCTGCAAGAATAATTTCATTGACACGATCTGAGCAAACGTTGACATCAGAAGTTTTGAAACAGTAATCTGACCAAGGAAAAGAAGAAAAGAAGTCTCGCAGGTCATCCCATTTTGCATTCTTGTAATGCCAAACAACACGTGGTTGGGAATAGCCATGAGATAAAGGTTCCATTGGAGAAGAGACAATTACCAAGTTGTGATCTGAAGTGCCTAAAGGACCTCTCACTTCGACCGTGTACTTAGAAGGGTTGTTTGTGAGAAAAAGATCAAGCATATTGGCTGTATAATTAGGATTGTCCGGTATTCTTGTAGGTAAATGAACAATCTGTGCTAGGTCATTAGTAATTGCAAAAGCCTCAGCATCTCGACCTGCTGGGTCGGTGTGACTAGAAAACGGAAGCCAGCTGGAGTTGTGAACATTAAAATCACCAAGGAAAATTACTTCACTGTTAGGAAAGTTGGACTGGAGAAAGTCAAGTTGCAAAGAGAGGAAGTCAAAGATCTCCAAGTGATTAGTGGAGTTGGGAGAATGGTAGAGACAACAGATGAATTCGACACAATGAGGTAGAGATATTTTAAGCCAGAGAAGATCAAAGAGAGGAGATTCCAAATTGCCAAGTCTCTGGCAGGGAATATCAGAACGGACATATGCACAAGTACTACCTTTGAGGCGAAAGGAATCATACAGCGAATAATTTGGGCATCTGAGATGAGCAGTAGATGAATCAACCGATAACTGAGATTCTGTCAGAAAAAGTACATGGGGTTTATCAGACTGCAAGTGGAAATGGACATCATTGAGATTAGAATTGAGACCACGTATATTTGTGAAATGAATTAGGAAGTCCTTGGGAGGTTTAGATCTTTTCGCAGATAAGCTTGCTCTATTAGTTTGACAATTCATGGTGTATTCAATAGTAAGAAAAAGTGGGTGGGACATGCTGTATGAAGTAATGAAATTTTTGGATATGGCGTACATGTGATAAGAATATACCCAGATCCTTGACATAACGTGGCCTCGACAATGCTCCCCGCATACACACTACTCGGACTCCCTCCAGTCACTATCTGGCAGAGTAGAGGTAGCAAGATTATACACTAGCTGATCCGGAAGCCTCCTAGAGAGTTACCATAGGTCCGGTCTGGTGTACTAACTAGCGGCCGGCCTGCGAACACCGTTTTAGAGCTGTACCCTCGAAATGTAAGGAATATTGGATCTCGCCACTACATTCATCATAACCTCAAAAGCCATCAATCATACTGCATGATGGAAGAGATAGGGAAGGGTTGACCGGAACTTAGCTCTAGAGACTAAACATGGGTTCCACCACTTCAAGCCTCCAATAAGCAAAGTGGTGGTATTTAACCGGTTGATGAGAGTCATCTACCACCTAGTACTGCCTGGTAACATAGAGGGGCAGCGTTCCTCCATGTGGTGTGGGCGCCACACTTCGACCCCTGCTTACGTTGGTTCACACCTGGGTGGTCGCCCACCATGTATTTGTGCATGGAGGTTAAACCCAGGATTACTAACAGTCCCACCATCGTGAAGGTGCAAGCAGAGGATTTGGCTGTCACAGACCATCCGGACTTCGCAGAAATTGGGTCCACTTGACTTGAGTGTCACCCGAATATCAGTTCCATCAGCGTTTTAGACTCCCAGGTAGCAAGTACAGCTTGTCTGCCATATCTGAGAGATTGTCTGTGACAACCTCAAGGACCAAGGTATATCAGGTTTAATGATGAAGGTATATAATATTTAATGTCCAAGATTGCAGATGATACAAAGGTTGGGAGGGTTGTTAATGAGTAAAGACAGTATGCTACTCAAACTGGATATAAATAAATTTGGAAAATGGGCTGAGAAGTGGCAACTGGAGTTTAAAATTGACAAATGCAAAGTACTGCATATGAGTAGCAAAGGGTAGAGAAACATACCAACTGGGTGGTACTACACTCGGAAGTGGAAAGTGAAAAACACCTGGGGGTAATTGTGTAGTCAAATATGAAGTTTGCTGAGCAGTGCAGATGGGCGGCCAGGGCAGGTCATGGAGTCTTCTCAATGATACATAGCAGGGACAGTGAGGTTATTGTCCCGTTATACAAGGCAATGGTCAGGCCACACCTAGAGTACAGGTCTGGAGGCCTCATTTTAGGAAGGATGTAGAGTTGCTAGAATGAGTACAAAGGCGTCTCCGTAGCCAGGTGGGCAGGAGCAGCAGTGCGTAGCACACGCTTCTTGATTAGACTGGGGTTCGAGCCCGTGCCCACCAAATACGGAGGAGGAAGGTCAGGGAATGACCACCGCATATCTCTGGAGCAGTAGTTGCTAATGCTCCAAGTAACAAACAAACAAACAAACAAACAAAATGAGTACAAAGAAGGGCAACAAGATTGGTGAGGGGAACAAAGGGGTGCTCTTACCAAGAAAGGCTTAAGTTCTGCAAATTGCAGTGCCTGGAAAGTAGGCACCTGCGAGGTGATCTCATTGAGGTGTATAAGGCCTTGAATGGGTTGAGCAAGATGAATGCTATTGGGATTCTTCCTCTTGCTCATACTAAGAACCTGAGGGAACACAATTTCAAATTGAGGAAAGATAGTTGTAGAATAGATGTGCGGAAATTTGCCTTTAATCAGCAGGTAAATGATTGGTGGAACAGACTTGCATCTTTTGTTGTGGAAGCTATTAGCCTAAATAAATTAACCTAAATTAATTTATTAGCCTAAATTAATTTAGCCACTTAAATTTATTAAATTTAAATTTAATAAATTTAAGGTGGAAACTAAAAGCTGACTAAATGGTAATCATTATGGGTTTCGGAAGAATCTGTCCATTAGATATAACGAACAAAGCAAAAGCAAACATCCTGAATGCTTTCATAAGGAGATAACATCTGGTTGTGGGTTAATCTTGATATTGAGAAAATCTTCAATACTACCTGGCAGTATGGTGTTCTTTAAGATCGTCATTCTTTTTGTTTGACCGGCCAGTTACCCCGAATTTATACAAAACTTTCTACACCATAGAATGTTTCAGGTTACTTCATCATCATATTCAGCCATTGTCAATCCACTGCAGGATTGAAGGCCTCCTCAACACATTTCCAGCAACTCCAGTTGTGTGCTTTCTGTTGCCATTGTATACCAGCAAATTTCACAATTTCCTCAATCCACCTCATCTTTGGTCTTTTTATTGGGCGTTTAGAGTCAAGCGGTAACCATTCCGATATTCATTTGGTCCATCTATCATCAGTTCTTGATGTGCAGCCTGCCCATTTACATTTTAAGCCTTTTGTTCTTTCAGCAATGTCACAGACTTGGTTTGTTGGCAAATCCATGCACGTTTTTCAGTCTATTTTGATTATGTAAATGCCCATCAGAACGCTGAGTTGGCACCTAATTTCTTCACCGTCTCTGCACGTAGCATACACACAAAGACATCCTCCTTGACTAGGTCATGTGCTGTTCTTGAGATGGGCTGGAAACATTTCACATTTCACACATTTTTTTAGACTGTGATGCGTTAGAGAATCACCCCCTTTTCATTCTCCCCCGAGCCACAGTACTACAGCTACTTTGTGCTCTTTGCTTTGCTGCTCTAGTCTGCATAATAATTCCGTTTAATTGCGATTTAATTAACAGTGAAATTTAATAAGATTAATACATTTTTATTTGATTAATTGATAATACTAAACTAAATTAACAGTTTTCTAATACAGTGCTACGTACTTCACTATCTAGTTTTATGTTAAACCTTACACTATCAACCTTACATTAAACGTTACGCTATTCCGTATCATATAACAATGGCGGCAAGTTGCGAATGGTAAAATCTACGGACACTAAGTATTGGCTTTCAAAATCGTTATCTAAATTCAAAATAAACCAAGGAGCTTGACTAGGACTATAAAGCTACTTATAGAAAATAACACTGTTCAACAAAAAGTTCTTTGAATTTGTTTCCTTTCTTCAAATAGGCAACCTTTACTAATTTTGGGTTGCGAAAAACAAATATAACTTCAGAAATTTTTTTATTAGCTCTAGTTTTTGAGATACAGTACTTTTGCCATTGTCTAAGAATATAGTAATTTCAGTAGTAGTCATAGTGAAAAGTAATATTAAAATAATCTCTTATTTACATTTCCTTGATACATCATAAATAACAGTTGTTTTTAATTAAAATGTAAAAAAACAAGAAAACTGCACAGGAACCGAAAATACTTTCTCAAAATGTGGCCTGTTCATGACACACCTTCTTTTCGCTTGTCATGTCTATTCCACTTCCGAGGCATCTCTTGTTACTGTCCAACAGTAGTCAGCAAGCATCGAAGCGTTCCACTTATCCTGATATCTTCTTTCCATTGCTGAAATGTCTTGGTGGAATTGCTCACCATGCTCGTCACTCACTTCACCACAGCTGTCAGGGAAAAAATATCCAGATGGGAGTTGAGAAAGTGGATTTTCAGTGACGTAGCCTAATTAATGATACTTTTCTAGAACGTTGTTCACAGTCTCAACGTACGTAGTTTCCAGCTCTTCGGTTTCCCACGAAGTCATGTACAGCACCTTTAAAGGCTTCCTAAGCTGTGTTCTTATTACTCTGGTGGACTCGCTCAAAATTTTCATCCTTTAAAAGTTCACAAATTTGCGGTTCAAGGAAGATTCCTTCCTTGGTCCGCAAATTTGAAGTGCTGATCAAGACATCAAAGGCAGATAATGTTGGAATATCAGAGACATGGTGTCACATGGATATAAGCAGTGCAGAATTAGAATTTGAAGAGTACAATGTGTACAGAGAGGATAGACAGGGTAGGAAGGAAGGGAGGATGGGTTATGCTGTTAGTAAAGAAACACATAAAATCTAAGGAAGTGCATCAAGTTGATATGGGTGGACAGTGCAATGTTGAATCAGTTTGATGTGACATAAGCACTGGGAAAGGGAAAATGAGAGAAGGAGTGTGTTATAGGCCTAATGACTCTGATGAGTACAATGAACATTGCGTAGAGAAGGAGTGGGCCAGTAAATCACAATGTCTTGTAATGGGGGATTTTAACTTTGCAGATATTAACTGGAACTTGTGGATTGGTCACTAGCATGCTAGCAAGACTTTTGTGGATTTATTAGAGAATCGTTTTTTACAGCAACATGTTCGAGGAGCAACCAGAGGGAATAATACTCTTGATTTGATTATCAGCAGTGATTATACTTGCATTAAGAATTTGCAGAAAAAGGAACCACTAGGTAACAGTGATCAGGTGTATTGATGTGGGATTTACTTAAAGATGTAACTACCATCAAGGTTAAAGGGAAAGGTTTTTGTTTTCATAAAGATGACTACATTGGCCTCAGACAGTTTTAAATTCTATACAGAGGGATTAACTGATGACATTTAAAACAGTGAATTCTAAACAGGAAGCCTTCAATGAATAATCTTGGAAGGTACTTGGAAGGCTTTTCATACCAACTAAGAAATATTGTTCAAGATTTAGATCTAATTGGATGTCAGATGAACTAATGAAGCTCTTGGCAGAGAACAAACATGTGTGGGATGCATAGAATTATCAGGGGGCAGAGAAGCCTATGGCAGATATAAGCTAGTCTGTAATCAAGTCACAAAGGTTAGGCAGGCGAAGGCAGATTACAAGAAACCTTTGGCCAAGGATGCAAAGAAAAACAACACAAAGATTTGTTTACTAATATATAAACTCTAGAAGGAATGGGATGAATCAGTTTGGTCCACTTGATGTTAGTGGTTCAACTGTTGATGATCCTGCTCAGATAGCTTACAAACTGAATGAGTATTTTGCATCAACATTCACACATGAGGAATTCTGTAAGGAAAGGTGGACAGGAATTTACTAAACTCTAACAGGGAGTCAAATGATTTTGTAATAACGGAGAGCAAAGTGGAGGAGAAATCGTTGAAGTTAAACATAAAAAAGGTACTCGGGGTGGATGGAATCTATATGGTTATATTGAAGGAGGCAGCAAGGGAAGTTATCAAACCCTTAGCCATAATTATGAGAGCATCCTTAGATTCAAGGCAGGTACCCCATGGACTGGAGATGTGCAAATGTATCCCCAATTCACAAAGTAGGTTCAAAGGGTGACACAAATAATTATAGGCCTGTTAGTCTAACTTCTGATCCGGGGAAAATAATAGAGTCACTGGTTAAAGAAGTGATGTAGGATCACCTAGACAAGACTGCAGTTATAGTTCAGACAAGGCATGGGTTTGTTAAGGAGAAGTCTTGTCTGACCAATTTGATTGGATACTATAATGTGGTCACAAAGGAACTGGGTGCAAAAAATAATTTTGATATCATATACTTGGATTTCAGGAAAACTTTTGATACTGTTGCACATGGAAGACTTCTTTACAAGTTGCTGCAATGGATAAAGGGATGGTTGAGTGGGCGACGTCAGAGTGTGATAATAAATGGGACACTGCTCTACATGGACTAATGTTATTAGTTGAGTCTCCCAGAGTTCGATACTCGAATGACGAGACCAGACCTGTACGCAGAACTCGAGGTGTGGCTTGACCATTGCCTTATACAAGGGGTTAATCACCTCCTTGTCTCTGCTAGCAAAATTCCTGTATATTGATAAATTCCTATATTGACAAAACTCCATGACCTGCTCTGGCAGTCTGTCTGCACTGCCCAGAGAACTTCATATCTGACTGCACAATTACTATCAGGTCTATTTCATTCTCCACCTCCTGAGTGTAGTACCACACAATTGGTACTTTTCTCTTGGGTTATTGCTACCCATATGCAGTACTTTGGATTTCTCAATGATAAACTTCAGTTGACACTTCTCAGCCCATCTGCCTATCTTTTCTAGATCCTGTTGAAGTAACATACTGTATATACTGTCATTAACACACCTGCCAACATTTGTATCATCTACAAACTTGGGCATTAAGCCTCATATAACTTCATCGATATCATTGATAAATACACAAAACAACAATGGGCCCAGCACTGAACCCTGGTGGACTCCACTAATAACATTAGTCCACCTAGAGCAGTGTCCATTTATTACCACTCTCTGCTGCCAGTTCAGTATCCTTTATCCATTGCAACAACTTGCCCTTAATGCCATACTAGTCACCCTTTGTGAATTGGGGATACATTTGCACATCTCCAGTCCATGGAAACTTCCCCTGAATCTAAGGATGCTCTCATAATTATGGCTTAAGGGCTATACTAGCCAAGCACTTGAAAACACGAGGGTAAGCTGGTGTCGTGAACGCCTCCAAAACAGCAAACTACATGTAGCGGTCCTAACGTCAGATTGTTTCAAACTAGACAAGGCGCTTCTAACATTTCATTGGATATCACCAGTGACTCACTTTTTCTATTCCCAGTTTCAAGACTGACGTTGTTCAAGTTGGATGTATTGCATATTTATTTAGTGTTGACTGCGAGTAGAAAGAGCAAACGACGATGGTGGATTCATCCAGCAAATTCAAATAGGTTTAAAAAAATGTGTTATCATGTTTGAAACACACAGGAAGTCTCTCTTTTTTTATTTCACATAATATCGATACAGAGTTTAGATGAACTTCTAATATTAATTTGTGGAAAAAGCACAAAATTTGATACCGTGGTGCGGAAATGAATATCGATGTTTATGTCTATGCTTTATGCACTGTACCAACAGGCCAACACCTACTAATTGAAATATTTCTGAAATATTGTTTTCGTTTCTTGTAAAATTATTTTATTTCTACCCGCTATTCTTATTCGGAGGTTAAGGTATTTGTAAGACTCGGTGTCTTACAGAATTACTTTCAGTAACGTAAAGGGTAACTTCCTGTTTGATTTTACCACATGGGACTTCTCAGAATAAACTAGCTTTGAGTATGATCCTGTCTTTCCACCACTCAACATTATTTCCACATAGAATATTGACTAGCACTTTCCATCCTTTTGAATCAGAAAACATTTTCCACTGCCCACACTGGAACGGAGTACTTTTCGTGCAATAAAGGATTGTTTGATTTTACGAATGTTCATAAGAAGACACCAGTTTTCGAAGTTTGTAACAGCTATCAATAGAAATATTTTCTTGAAATTTTGTTAGATGATGAAATATACAGGGTATGTCAAAATTATGTTAACACTTATGGAAAAAACATTGTCAAAAAATGTTAACACTTATATGGAATGAAAATTTGAACTTTATATTATTTTTTTATTTATTATTATTATTATTATTTTATTTTATTTATTATTTATTTTTTTTCAGATATAATGGCATGTTGATAAATGTTTTTCCAAATAAGTGTTAACATAATTTTGATATGCCGTGTACATCCAGAAAAGGTTCTGTACCGATACTGATCCCTAAAAACAATTACAATAAAACAAACTTTTTTTTTTTTTTTAATCAAATGCACATTGAAGTGTTTATCAGTTTTACACCAGTTTTTTCCACTTCCAGTGGAGCTTGCAATGGATGAATTTCCTCAATTTTTTATTAGTAGATGCAATACACATTGAAGAAAGGAAGTACAATCTTTTCGTTTTTCAAATACTATCCATTGCAATTCTTTCGGTCAAAATTTTTATGCCAAGAAACAATTGCATGCATTATTTTATTTGATTATTTTTATTTTATTTTATTTTTTTCCCTTGTATCACGCTGACGACGACTCTGTACTTTGCAGCCGTACTGCCTGCTTTCATTGCTTTCACAATACTTTTCAAACAAGAAAGACACCAAAGTTATGTTTGAAACGAAAGGTTTTCAAAATTAGTTTTGGAAGAAGACAGAGACCTCACGTGATTCTCATTTGTTAATGCCGACATTAGTTGTACTTTGCAGTGGATATTCTTCAACAGTTTTCCCGATTACTGTTTTCATCTTATTTAATAATAATAAGGTTCTTTATTAACTTAAATTAGGTACATTCGTGATTCTGTACACAGATAACCCAGAATCTGCCAATAACTTGTCTTAGCAAGTGAACAAACTTGTACATCGTAAACTAATGAAAGCACTAATGAGAGCACTAAAATAGAAGTAATATTTACAATAAATATAAGGTAATATTTACAATAAATATTTATATTTATTTACAATAAATATAAATATAAATAAATATGAGCTCTCTGATTCTTCTCATCATTGCATAGTTCATCCCAGTTTGTAAATATTTATTTTCCAATTTCAATACAACACTTTGCCTTTATTTCTTTGTTGGAGTATTTTAATGATGTTTTGTATAATGGAGCCTTCCTTTCCACCTCACAAATAAACCTCCTATATGTCAAACATCATCTTCCCCAAAGTATAATAAACAAACCAATTAAGCCACCCACCCTGTGCATGAGAGAATGTCTCCTCAGGCTATGCAAACACCAAGGCATATGTGCTTGTAATGTGTCTGAAGGCATTGGCAGGCATTTTATGCAATGTTACGTCGCCCATGGCGTTCGAAGTGCCTGTCTAGTTTGCATGCCTTCACACTCTGCTTCCTGTAAAACTGGGTGTTGGAAGGCGTTGCCGATGCCACGCTTCAAGCGCTCGTCTAGTATAGCCCTAAGGGCTTGATAACTTCCCTCGCTGCTCCTTCAATGAAACTGAATAGATTCCATCCACCCCAGGTGCCTTTTTTATGTTTAACTTCAACAATTTCTCCTCTACTTTGCTCTCAGTTATTACAAAATCCCTTAGCTCCCTGTTAGAGTTTGATAAAATTCTGGCATTCCCCTCCTTGAATAGATCCTCGCGTGAATTACTGCACATCGAACAGATTCCCTCAAATTTAGGTTGTAACGAACATGTTAAACAATAATGATCATTTTGTATGGATTGTAAATTGTAATAGTGTTTGCAATATAGTGCAAGGAAGCCACTGGCTTTTGCTATCCTGACAAAAAAAAAAAAAAAGTAGATAAGAAAACACAAATTATATGCTTCCCTTCTCACAGAAGTATCTATCTAGTTGATCTTTGAATTTATTCAAACTGTCAGCCTCAACTACCTGCAAGGAAAACTTCTTCCAGCTATCAAAGACTCTCTGGCTAAAAGAAAACATCCTGCAATCTAATCTAAGCCTCGAAGCCCTATAAATTTGACCCCTAATTCTGAAATTCTTTAGTGTATAGTGTATAGTGTTAATTGTAAAGCAGCTTTGGGGATTCTCCTAACTCCGTGTCAGGCAATACGATGAATAAAAAACTCTGTAAAAGCCAGATTTATGTAAGTTAGTGAGTATTCGTGAGTATTAATGTAGTACTGTGAGGTTGTGTTGTTCGTGTAGCTCTTAGCCTGGGGCCTCTGTTTTCACACAAAAACCTCTAGTTTACCATGCAGTGCCATGAGGAGGTGGGCAATGCAGTAGGGAGTATGAAAGCACTGGTGGGGTTAACCCTATGGTAACCAAAGCTACAGATAGGGAGAGCCCAATATAAGAAAAATTGAAAGGTTGAAGGTGTGGTGAGAAGACAGGAAGTGGTAGGAGGTTTAAGTGGTAAAGAGAGAAGGGGTAGCAGTAGTAAGGTGCCTGCCTAGTTGAAAGGGGGAGACAGGTGTTCCACCAGGGTAGAATGCCCATCCTGCCCTGGGGGTGAGAGTTGACATGCGGCAGTAGAGTTACCCACCAGGCAATGCGGTGAGTGAGAGAACAACAAACCTAGGTGGTAGGAATGAAGGATCATAGGAAAAGAGTCCTTAGTAGTAATAGAGGCATGCAATGCAAGAAAGCAAGCATATGAGGTTATGTAGCATCGGCCAAAAAAAAAAAAGGAATTTCACACAGCCATTCCCTCAAAACATTTGTCCAGTTCCTCCTTGAATTTATTTTTAAGCTATCAACTTCCACAACAACAGATGGAAGTTTATTCCAGCAATTGACCACCTGCTGGCTAAAGGCAAATTTCCACATATCTATTCTACAGCTGTCTTCCTCTATTTCAGTTTATGTTCCCTCAGGTTCATAATCCGAGCATGTGGAAGAATCCAGCGTGCTCAACCCACTCAAGGCCTTATACACGTCAATCAGATCACCTCGCAGGTGTCTAGTCTCCAGGTGCTGCAATTTGCAGAACTGAAGCCTTTCTTGGTAAGAGAATCTCCTTTGTTGCCCTTCTCTGTTCCCCACGCTCAAGCACCTACATTCTTCCTAAAATGAGGAAGAATGTAGGTGCTCAAACTCTGCAGTCTTCCTAAAATGAGGCCTCCAGACCTGTACACAGTACTCAAGGTGTGGCCTGACCATTATCCCTATAAAGGGATAATCACCTCCTTTTCCCTGCTAGCAAAATTTCTGTATATCATTAACAATACCCTGCTCTGGCAGCCTGTCTGCATTGCTCAGAAAACTGCACAATCACTCCCAGGGTCTTTTTCGTTTTCTCATACACAGTTGGTTTGTTCCTCTGGGGTTACTTCTACCCATATGCAGTACTTTGCATTTGTCAATGTTAAACTTTAGTTGCCATTTCTCAGCCCATCTGCCCAAATTTTCTAGATCCTGTTGCAGTAGCACAGTGCCATTGCTGTTGTTGATGAATTATTTGGCTAAAATTAAAAGCCTACCTACTCATCCTGTTTGGCCACTACTGCATGATCCTCTGTGGAAAATTTATTATGGAAATAAACCCAGAACAATTTGGCCTACTGATATCAGACTGCAGAATCTAAGAGAAAGCTGGAACATTCGGCTGCATAATACCCTCAGAGAATCAAATGATCGAGATCCCCGTGGACTTCCTTCACACTTTCTTGCGATGAATACTTTGAGTAATGGGGTAAAGGTTCTGTAGCAGATGTTAACATTCAACAACTACATTTTGCTCACACACAAAAGTACCCTCACTTTACCCACATCTATACTGATGGTTCAAAGTCTGAGAATCGAGTGGATACAGCTACGGTCTTCCCTAATATAGCTGTTTCAATTTCACTTCCAGCCGAATGCAGCAGTTATGCTGCTGAGCTTCATGCCATTAAGCTTGCTCTGAAAGACATCTCACTGCTGTAAATAAATAAAATCATAATATATACTGATTCACATAGTGCTCTTTTAGCTTTGAAAAGCACTTCCTCACCTAACAATCCTTTATTAAAGCTCATAAGACATAAGCTGATGTGTCTACATGAACATTGGCAAACTGTTATCTTCACTTGGATCCCTGGTCACAGTGCTATTCCAGGAAATGAATGTGCAGATGATGCTGCAAAGCATCCTTCCAACATAGCCTCAACAAATGATCTTGTCCCATATCCTGATTATAAACACAATATACAGAGAACATCTATGGAACAATGAACACTTCAGTGGAAAATGCAAACAAATAACAAGCTATGCGAAATAAAACCTGAACCACAATTATGGACTTCCAGCCTTCATAAAAATAGAAAAGAAGTAGTAATCTTAGCCAGAACTCAAATGGGTCACACTCACCTCACACAACTCTACTTGCTTACAGGAACTCCTCAGTGTGTGCACTGCTCACAACCACTTACAGTAAAACATATACTCCTTGATTTATCAATAGCTCATAGGTAAAGAAGCAAATCTCAGAATTTTTTCTCTATTTAAAACAAATTCAAATGTATGACTGTTTCTAACTGCTGCTCAAGCAGTTTTTATATGTTAAGTCAATTGATTTGGGAGGTGCAATATAGCCTATATAGCCCTTGTGCCAGAAAACATCACAATAACAACAGGGTTCTTCAGGATTAATCTTTTTTTTAACTGCCTTTTTCCAGATTTTAGGGAATGTTCCCACTGTTATGCAGTGGTTATATAAGGCTATTAGTTTATCTGATGCTATTTCAGCTAATTTTTTGATGATTTCAATCTCCAGGAGAAACCAGGGATATCGTTGTTTTTGGTTTTGGATAGAGCTATTCCTAATTCTTCTGTTTTAAAAGGAGGCTCTATGTTGGCATTTACATACTCAGTATTTTCTTTTATAATGTCAATCTAAGTAGGGGAATAATCCCCAGTCTCAGTCTAAATAATATTGTCTAAGATGTTCACCGACTCTGCCCAGCACAGGGTTGAGGTTCCATCTTGTTTAACTGTAGTTTCTATTACATCTCCTCTTGGCAACTTGTTGATCACTATTCTAGACAACTCCGCGAGAGTCAGCATTTCCAGAAGTTCCCACCCCACCAAATGCCGCCAAGATTCTTTTTTCTTTTATCTAATGAGGGAAGTGTATTGGTTCCTGAAATGTGAATCTCTCAGTGCATCAACCTCATTTTGTGGTGCCAAGATGATCTGGCCCTTTGAAAATGTCTTCTCGGCCGGTGCATCCTTCTCCTGAGTATAGTCAGTTCAGGGCACCACCAGGGAACTACCTGCTTCCTTGATTTTTTTTTTTTTTTTTTCCCCTTTTGGATAGACAAGTTTGATGTTTTTATTAAGACATTTGTCATACTCAATGCATGGTCATCAGGGCAATAATTGTTCTTTGATGTAAACCACTCATTTTCCTGCTTTTTCAGTTCAGCTGTTGTAAGTTCTGTGAAGATATTACAGTTTGCTTTCTTTATGTTATTTCTTTTGATATCCAACAGGGATTTTTGTGCTGTTTGTAACTGTTTATTTAGTTTGAAAGTATGATCTGATTGGCCCAGGCTGGCTGGATACACCAGTCTGTAATTTTATAAGCTGTTGAGTTTGTAGCAAGAGTGATGTCAATGTCACTCTCCCACATGGTGCTGCTAAAAGTTGGCAGGTTATTTGGCTGATCTAATACTTGAAATGTGGATGTGACTATCTGGCCATTGTGTGTGCCTGCTCTGTCTTCTGCATGGCTGTACCATAAGATTAACGGGCATTTGACAACAGCGCACACAATAATGTTAGCATTAGGTAGCTACTTGTAGATATCAGTAGGTGTGATTTATATCTTCAGCTGCTCTGGAATACAATGAAATAATTTAAAATTTGATAAGAGTCACCTCTTTCTTTCTCCATAGGATTGCTTCTCTTCTAAACTCTCCAAATTTGACCCTTTTTTTTCCCTTGTTTACACACAGTTCAAAATTTAAAATGATTAAAATATACACTGCATTAAAATCAAATAAATGCATTCAATTCTCTAAGCCCATGAACGCTTAGACATCCCCAGGATCATAGCCGAAGGCCTCCAACCCGACCCCAGATCTATCCACTATACCACACAGTCTTGAGAAATTGAAAACATTGTCAATGTTTCTAAAAATAAATGGCGTTTAAAATTTACGAATATACTTAATATAAGATAATAAAATTCTTTAAAATTACTTTCCTTCCTTCCTAAAGGGACAAAACTTTTCGACATGTTGTCATGGGAAACATACTGACTAATTTGAACTATCCGCACACTATTTATTACTAAGAGATTACTTGCTAACCCACATGTGCAAAAAAGTCCATGAATCCGATATGAGAAAAGGTCTCCATATGTTAATCGCGTTGTTTTTTAATTTTCATTTCTAAGGTCTCAGCTATTAAAAGTCTTGTGTAATCATGCTGTACTCATAATCTTAGCTTCATTAAACAAGAAGACGTGATCCTCATTTATCGAATGGAATGACACTTCAGATGCTATGGCCCTCATTGCCCTAACCGACGCCACATGTTGCTTTTTACTCATATGTTGCGAGTATCTAAAGGCACCTAGTGGAACCGACATATGAAGAATCACAATTACCACATTGAATATTGTAAACTACGTGTAATTTCATAACTGAAGAGGAAAGTGTGCGCCGCCTTTTCAGCACGGAATGCAGTTTTTCAGTGGGATTCACTATTACTCTAAAATCACTGTTCCTGAAAAGAATATTGAGCTTTTTGTACCATTGCTGGACAATGGAATCATAATAAAATTTTTCTCCACCTTGTTGTTTCCATTATTTACCAACCTTTCTTTGGCCTGCAACCTAATATTGTTTATGGTACTTAGCAAATACCCCCTATTTTGAAATGAAACAATATAGAACTGTCCCACAGAACTGGTGCACACACACACTGCCACTGGGGAGCAGTGGTTGTTGTTGTTATTTGGTTTTTAGGCGCATTAGCAACTAAGGCCATATTGCCTCGGGCGATATGCGGTGGTCATTTCCTGACCTTTCCGCATCCTCCGTGTTTGGTGGTCACGGGCTTGAACTCCAGTCTAATCAAGAAGCGTGTGCTATGCACTGCTGCTCCTGCCCACCTGGCTACAACACACACACCTACTCTCATTTTTCCTTTCCCATTGCTTATTTCACACCAAACAGACTCAACACTACATTGTCCACCAGCATCAATTGGATGCACTTCCTTCCTGCTCCTGCCCTCCCGGATACAGAGGTGCTGAAGCAGTGGTGACCGACCTTTGTGACTGTAAGGTCAGTATTTTTAACTACTGTGCTGTATACACCTAAGGTGTATTCTATGATTTTATAGCCTTTTGGGTATCCTTGAGCACTACCCATACGTATGTAGGGTTCTTGTAGTACCAAGATGTCTAAGCCATTTTCTACTAATTTGAGCTTGATCTGAACTACAATAGTTCTCTCTTTGAGGATTTAATTGTATGAGCCACATTTATGTTTTCAGTCTGACCCATAATTGGTTCTAGATTGTATGTTTTATCATCTTTTTATAGCTGAGGCATTTATCATCCCTGATACTGTGGCCATAGTCAGTCAGCCATGCTGCCTTGCATGTAGCACATTTTGGCTGCTGATTTTTATTTTGGTAGTTCTTATAGTCTTGGCCAGGGACTGCACAGTGACCACAGACAGGTGTTTTCTGACTGCATTCTCTGGTAGTATGACCATATGGCAGCTCTAACATCTTTGTATAGGGGAAATGCTCCCTAAATCTATGGCTGGTCCAGCCAGCATAGATTCTCTGTTGTTCCTGCAGTGCTTTCCAGATACTGGGTGTGATTTCAGCAATTGAACTGACCATTTCTTTTACTTTTAGTTCCTCTTTTGAAGCGGAATTCCTTGGCAAAGTCATCAATTTCTATTATGCAGGAACTCTCCCAACCAAAGTAAGGATTACGTTCTGCGGAACACTACGTTAGTCAGGGAATTTCCCCCATTCTTGTGCAGCATTCACAACTGTGCTCGCTGAATTGATTGAATCAAAAAAGAAATGTTCTATGAACATGTAAACAGAATATTTATTGTATTTGTTTTTTATCTCATGCGCAGGAAAAATTACAAAAGCGTGCGATTATAAAAAAATATATAAAATTACAAAAAAAGAGAGGAGACAGCATAATGTCAGTAAGTTTTACCTTTCGAACATCATTGCCAGAATCGATGTCTTCAGTTGATAAGTATTCCGCTGTGGAGGTTGAGGCGCAGTTCAGATTTAGAATGGGTCGGCCACTCAACCTTACAAAAGAACATACTAATGAATGACTGGACAGTGGCTTTTCTCGTAGATTTCCATTCATCATTCTTTGTAGAAGCAAGCACATCATTCACCCCTCTGTTAACTTTTAAGAATCGTTCGCTGTCAGGACTCAATTTCACGAAATGCCATTACCATCTCTCTGGTGATGAAGTGTCTAGGCTGCTCCTTTGGTTAATCTTGAGCTTCATCAGCATTTTCTTCTTTCACTATTGCTGCCTGCAAGTCGATGTGTTATTTGTTAGATGATTCCTTCTCTTCTTCCTCTATTAACTTCTCCACGTCTTTGGCATCAACCTCCAACTGAAGTAGCTATGCAACCTTTACAATCTTATCTGTAACCTCTTCATATGATTTGTCTTTTTCAAATCCTCCATAGCCTTTTACGTGCCGTGGGCATATTTTCTTCCATGCGCCATTTAAACAACTTTTAGTAATTAACCCCAGGCCTTATTAATGTTTGTTGATGTGGTAAATATTGTAAGATTTCCAAAAGTCTCAACGTAAAATTTTTTTAATCATCTACTGCAGACAATGCCTGAGCAAAATCATATGCTTTTAAATTTGAAATAACACCCTGATCCATAGGTTGGATGAGTAAAGTCATGTTTTGCAGTAGAAATATAACTCTCACGTTCAAATTGAAATCATCTAGATGCGTAGGATGTCCAGGAGCATTATCTGATAGAAACAAAATCATGAAAGGTATGTCGTCTTTACAATATTTTTCAACCTCGGGAATGAAGCACCATTAAAACCAATTCTCAAATAGAGATATTATTATCCATGCTCTCTGGTTCGATTGGAAATGCACGAATAGGGTGAGTTTATTGATGCCTTTAAATGCACGAGGATTTTATGCATTTTGGGCACGGGAATGGTGCACAAGCAGTGGTTTCAATCTGTAATCTCCTGCTGCATCAGCCCCAAGCAAAAGCGTGGCCCTATCTTTTGATGCCTTGAAACCTGCCATTGTATTTTCCTCTTTGGCATCATATGTTCAATCCAATACAGAGCAGTCTCGTTAACGTTAAAAATTTGCTGCATTGAAATTTGCCGCCTTCTCAATAATTTTTTCCAACACATCACAAAATTTCTCTCCAGCTGCAGAATCGGTACTGGCGACTTCACTACATACTTTAACCTTGTGGAAACTAGCACGATGCTTGAACGTATTAAACCACGAACTTGAGCATTAGCATTAGTAGAGGCATACGATGCAAGAAAGCAAGCTTATTCAGCATCAGCCAAAAAAAAAAAAAAAAACACACCACTCCCATTTCACCCCTCCGTTCGTTCGAAATACCTGTCCAGTTGAGCCTTAAACTTATTTAGGCTATCAACCTCCACCACAAGGGATGGAAGTCTGTTCCACCAACCAACCCACCCGCTGGCTAAAGGCAAATTTCCGCACGTCTATCCTACATCTGTCTTTCCTCAATTTGAATTTATGCCCTCTCAGGTGATTTTTCTGAGCTAGAGGAAGAATCCCATCAGCATTGAGCATGCTTAAACCATTCAAGGCTTTATACACCTCTATCAGATCACCTCGCTGGTGCCTAGTCTCCAGACACTGTAATTTGCAAAACTTAAGCCTTTCTTCGTAAGAGCACCCCTTTGTTCCATTCACTAATCTTGTTGCCCTTCTCTGTACTCGTTCCAGCAGCTCTATATCCTTCTTGAAATGAGGCCTCCAGACCTGTATACAGTACTCTAGGTGTGGTCTGACCATTGCCTTATACAATGGAATAATCACCTCCTTATCCCTGCTGGAAAAATTCCTGTATATCATTGACAATACTCCATGAGCTACTCTTGCAGCCCGTCTGCACTGCTCAGAGAACTTCATATCTGCCTGCACAACCACCCCCAAGTCCCTTTCATTCTCTACCACTGTCAGTGTAGTACCACAGAGTTGATACGTTGTTCTGGGGTTACTGTTTCCCATGTGTAGTACTTTACATTTGTCAATGTTAAACTTCATTTGCCACCTCTCTGCCCATCTGCTCAACCTTTCCAGATCCTGTTGCAGCAGCATAGTGTCAGTAGTGTCCTTGACAACCCTGCCAACCTTTGTATCATCTGCAAACTTGGACATTAAGCTTGATATACCATCATCAATATCATTTATAAATACAGAAAACAATAATGGACCCAACACTGAGCCCTGAGGGACTCCACTAATAACATTAGTCCACGATGAGCAGTGTCCATTGATTACCACTCTCTGTCTTCTCCCCCTCAACCACCCCTTTATCCATAGCAGCAATTTGCCTCCAATGTCACACTGCTCCAATTTGTGTAGCAGTCTTCCATGTGCAACAGTATCAAAAGCCTTTCTAAGATCCAAGTATATAATATCAAAGTTATTCCCTGCATCCAGTTCATTTGTGACTGCATCATAGTATCCAATCAAGTTGGTCAGGCAAGACTTCCCCTTAACAAAACCATGCTGTGTCTGAGCTATAACTGAAGTCTTGTCTAAATGATCCTGCAGTGCTTCTTTAACCAGTGCCTCCATTAATTTTCCTGGAACAGAAGTTAAGCTCACAGGTCTATAATTACTTGTGTCAGCCTTTGATCCTCCTTTGTGAATTGGGGTCACATTTGCACATTTCCAGTCTATGGGTACCTCCCCTGAGTCCAAGGAAGCTCTCATAATTATGGCTAAGGGTTTGCTTACTTCCTTTGCTGCCTCCTTTAATATAACTGGATAGATCCCATCCACCCCGGGTGCCTTTCTTGTGTTTATCTTCAACAGTTTCTCCTCCACTTTACTCCCAGTTATTTCAAGATTCTGTAGCTTACTGCTAGAGTTGCATACACCTCTGGCATTCCCCTTGCTGAATAACTCCTCATGTGTGAATGTCGATGCAAAATATTCATTTAGTTTGTTAGCTACCTGAGCAGGATCATCAACAGTTGACCCATCAATATCAAGTGGACCAATCTGATTCATCCCCTTCCTTCTAGAGTTTACATAAGTAAAGAACTCTTTGCTGTTTTTCTTTGCATCCCTTGCCAAGGATTTCTCGTAATCTGCCTTCGCCTGCCTAACCTCCTTTGTAACTTGGTTGCATATCAACTTGTATCTATCATAGGCTTCTGTGTCATGTGTTAATTTGTAAGTATCCCATGCATTTTTCTTCTCTGCCATATGCCTCATTAGTTCATCTGACATCCATTTTGGCCTAAACCTTGAACAATATTTCTTAGTTGGTATGTAAAGCCTAGTAGCTTCCAGGATAAGTTCTTTGAATGCTTCCCATTTTGAATTTGCTGTTGGTAACATCATCAGTTGGTCCCACTGTATAGAATTTAAATACTGTCTCAGTCCATTGTAGTCGCCTTTACGGAAGCAATAACCCTTCCCTTTACCCCTAATGGTAGTTACCTCTTTGAGTAAATCCCACTTCAGCACACTGTGATCACTGCCACCTAGTGGTTCATTTATCTGTAGATTCTTAATGCATGAAGAATCACTGCTGATAATCAAATCAAGAGTATTACTCCCTCTAGTTGCCTCCCGAACATGCTGATGTAGAAAACAATCATCCAATAAATCCACAAAAGCCCTGCTAGTGCTTGAGTAACCAGCCTCCAAATTCCAGTCAATATCTGGGAAATTAAAATCTCCCATTATAAGACTCTCTGATTTACTGGCCCACTCTATTTCCCTGTACAGTTCCTTATTATACTCATCAGAGTCATTAGGCCTATAGCACACTCCTACTCTCAATTTTGATCTCCCAATGCTTATGTCACACCAAACTGACTCAACACTGCACTGTCCAGCGATGTCGACTGGCTTCGCTTCCTTGGTTTTTATGTGTTTCTTAACTAATAGCATAACCCCTCCCCCCTTCCTATCCTGTCTATCCTTTCTGTAGACGTTGTACTCCCCAAATTGCAGTTCTGCATCCCTTATATCTGTGTGACACCACGTCTCTGATATCCCAACAATATCTGCCTTTGATATTTTGAGCAATACCTCAAATTCATCAAATTTATTTACTATAAACTCCTAGCATTGGTGTACACGCAAGTATACCTGCACCTGTTTCTATTCTTAGCTACCCTAACACAACCCATGTGTTTACTTATACCGCAATGGCTCCCAGCAGTCTCTGAAGTACCATGCATCTTGTTTTTCAGGCTTCTGCTCATTCTAATAGAAGCAGTGCAAGAATCTCTTTCACCTCTGCCAGTGGCTACTGTCAATCTATTGGTCTTTTTCTCCCCCCAAGCTAGCAGTTTTCCGACCCACCTAACACTGCCTCGATAGCATCAGCAAATATTCTTGCAAAAGTAAAGTTGAATGTAAAGTTGAATTTCCATAAGTTGGGGAGTTCCTGTATTTTTTGCTAAAGTTTTGTTATAAAAGTCCATCATAAGGTCTGCTTCAAGTATTTTCTCTGATAGATCAAAAATAATGATATGAGGGTTTCTCAGGAAATAGGTATAGTTTTTCCACCTCTGGGTTATTTTCAATCTTCTTTAAATTCCCTAATTGCTACTTCAATCAGGACCCCATTGTTCCTGATTTTTAACATTGTATTAACTTTTATTTCCTTTAGGTTAGGTATTCTTTAATTTTGTCTGAACTGTGTCCTTCACAGCTTCACTTGTTTTTGAGAGTGGAGTCACTCTTTGCCTTTAATATAATTATATTGATTTCTTGTCTATTATTAACCTTTGCAGCTTGGGTATAGGTTTTCAAAGTTTTTAATTATTTTTCTCTTCTGTAGTTGCTTCCGGCTTTGTTTTCAATACTTTATTCTCAGTAGTCAATTCAGTTGGTCACTGTTCAAGCAGTGACCAACAGTTAACTCTCTTCTCTGCAACCTAATTGCAGAAGTTTTCCTGTTGGTTTGCTTGTGCATGTATTCTGCTAGATAGACTTGTTTTATTTGCCTGTTTGACAGAATTGGTAAAATTTGTTAAGTATTCTTCAAGTTTTTTTCTCCTCTGTCTTTTGTTCAATTTCTGGGGTCTCTTTATTTTCTCCCTTGTTTTTTCCTCTCCTGGCATTCTTAGTACTCAGGGTGCCAGGAGAACAACTGTCTAAATCATCAGTATTTTTTTCATTGTTAGCGGTTTTCTTCTAATTTCAACTTCAGGTAAATCTTCCAGGTCACTGTTATGTTCTTATTCAAATTTTCCAATTAAAGGACACTTTCCTTGTGATATATATATATATATTTAATATTGTATTATATCTGTTTAAGTTGTTAGTAAAGGAGGTAGAGGCTAAAATTGTAAATGCGGAATCTACTTTGAGGTATAGTTACAAATATTGCAGGATATGGTGCAGACTGAGAACAGCCTGTGCGACGCAACAACCCGGGAAACGTACAGTGGCCTATGCATGTGCCAATGGTATACTGGAAAAAAAAAATATATATATATATATATGTGTATATATATGCAATACAATGTAAGGAAGACCTTACATATAACAAACATTAAAATTAAATATTAAATCTAAGATTATGTTAATTATAGATAGATACATTGAAAGGGACTTTTTCGAGGGCTAACCCTCTCAATGTATCAACCATAATTAACACATCTATCTATTTCTGTTGTCATCGTACGGCATAACTATTTCCAAAAGATAGTTAAAATATATATGAAAGCATATTATATTAATTAGGCTGCAAATAGCACCAAAGTGAATCACAATTTAGTTGTTAACTGGCTAGATGACTGTTAGCCCGACGGAAAGCTTAACTTCAAACGAGAATGACCATGTAGAAAGAGATCCATCCATTGTTATTCATATAGGTATATGGTATAGTTTATCATATTGGTATCAAAAGTAACATAAGCTGAGAGTAGGTGAACGGAAGCAGGGTAAAGTATAGCAGTAATACCTCAATCCCCCTCGAATTGCTCTAATAGTTCATGAGGTATGAAAAGTAGGGTTATATAGTAGAAAGTAAAAAGTATAGAAAAAGACTGAGCATAATATTACGTGGGATAAAACTGGGAGCGTAACATCCCATCCCTTATAGTAAGGGATCCTGGTTTTTAAGAGTAACAAGAGGAATTATCATATAATTATAAGTATAAACATGCTTACCACCAGTAGAAAGAATGTTAGAAAGACCAAATAGTATCGCACGTGTAGTATATATCAGACGCGAGACCGAAGCACCCCCTTGGATCTGTAGTTAAAGTCACTAAAATAGTCAAAATTAAATCAATTATTTGTAGCGCCCTCTGTAATTTTTGTATATTAATGTGGAATTACCATATAGTAATGCCAACAAATAGATGGTTCTCGGAGTCAAAGTAGAGTATAACAGAATACTGATATATTTATTAAATATATCAATGCATTTTGCTTATCATGGATATATATAAAATATTAAAGATAATAGAAAATAATGGAAAAAGTAAATCGATCAAATAATACATTCAGGGATTTAAGAAAATGCAAAAAAAAAAAAAAAAAAAATTTATCGCTTTTTACCCTGTTCTCTTCCAGTTGATGTTGTGTATCCATTGCGTACTCTTTTGTTTTCTCGGCTATAAGAAAAGAACATGCATTTTCTAAATCTTCTTCAAAACCTGAAGAGGAGGATGAATGGTGGCAACTCATTTTGCTTCAGCTTTTCTCAAAGAGAATGACACATATACAACGTTACAGGTTGCCAGGCATACCCCTTTTTTAACATTTCCCAATTTAAAAATTCCCAATATCAACGTCGATTTGCTGTATGAAGAATATGTTCTGTTGAAATCATTCCGTAGAAATATTGAGACAAAAGACCTCAAAAATACCACAGATGTTTGAATAAAAATTTTAAATGCGTACAAAGTACATAATACAGAAAAAAATATTAATTTTGTTTTTGTTTTGCCTCACTCAAATGCAATGAGTGAGCAAGTATTTAGCTCAATGTTTAACGCATGGAAAAAGGATAGAAATAAATTAGCCCTAAACAATGTTGAAGGAGAACTATTGCATAAAACCAATTACAGTATGTCACACAAAGAATTTTACACATTATGTACTAAAAAATGAAAAGTATTGCTAAGTAAATATTTTCTTTTTGATAAAATAAATCAGGTTTATTGAATTATCCATTAGAAGACACTCTGATTTACTGGCCCACTCTATTTCTGTGCACAATTGCTCATTATACTCATCAGGCCTATAACACACACCTACTTTCATTTTCCCTTTCCCAGTGCTTATGTCACACCAGACTCAACATTGCATTGTCCACCAACATCAATTGGATGCACTTCCGAGAATTTATTTGTTTCTTCACCAACAGCATAACCCCTCCTTCCTGTCCTTGTCTATCCTTTCTGTACACATTGCACTCCCCAAATTCCAATTCTGCACTGCTTATGTCTGTGTGACACCAAGTCTCTGATATCCCAACAATATCTGCCTTTGATGTCTTGACTAGCACTTCAAGCTCAACAAATTTATTAATTATACTCCTAGCATTGGTGTACATGCAAGTATACATGCACCTGTTTCTACTCTTAGTTACCCTAACACAGCCCATGTAGAGCAATCGGGTACGGGACATGATACTGCCAAGGGGGATGTCTTTGTGTGTGCGCGATGCAAGGAGTGTATCGATATCAGGCAACAACTCGGCGTTCTTGTGGGCCTATATGAGAGCTTGAAGGACAGGGTGGATGCCCTCGAAGGAATTAAATTGAGGGCCCATCAAGCTCTCAGCTGCCCACATCAACGCCAGAGCTTGCACTTGGGCATCGCGTGACACAGAGACAACCCCCAAGGCAGAATGCGCTGGTCCCGAAGGAACTAGTAGTTGTTGGTGACTCTATTGTCAGGGAAACGGGGAACATGCTTTGTAAAAAAGATAGGTGGAACAGGACCAGGGTATGTCTGCCAGGGGCAAAGGTTGATGACGTTGTAGAGCGAATATCATCTTTTAAGGGCACAAAAGGTGATATAGTTGTACACGTTGGCACTAATAATATTAAGAGTAGGAGACCGGCAGAATTACTTAACAAGTACAGGTCACTGTTGAACAAAAGCCGAGAATTAGGGTTGAATTTGAAAGTGTCTGCAATTCTGCCCAGACACGATAGGAGGGAGTATATGATGAGAGCCTTGTCGATCAATTCGGCCCTGGAAAGATTGTGCAAGGCTCAAGGGGTAGAATTTTTTTCAGCCTGGACTGTACTTGTTAACAGGAGAGATTGCTTCTACAGGGATGGGATACACTTAAATAGAAAGGGTGCAAGAATATTTGCTGATGCTATCGAGGCAGTGCTAGGTGGGTCGGAAAACTGCTAGCTTGGGGGGAGACAAAGACCAATAGATTGACAGTAGCCACTGGCAGAGGTGAAAGAGATTCTTGCACTGCTTCTATTAGAATGAGCAGAATCCTGAAAAACAAGATGCATGGTATTTCAGAGACTGCTGGGAGCCATTGCGGTACAAGTAAACACATGGGTTGTGTTAGGGTAGCTAAGAATAGAAACAGGTGCAGGTATACTTGCGTGTACACCAATGCTAGGAGTTTAGTAAATAAATTTGATGAATTTGAGGTATTGCTCAAAACATCAAAGGCAGATATTGTTGGGATATCAGAGACGTGGTGTCACACAGATATAAGGGATGCAGAACTGGAATTTGGGGAGTACAATGTCTACAGAAAGGATAGACAGGATAGGAAGGGGGGAGGGGTTATGCTATTAGTTAAGAAACGCATAAAAACCAAGGAAGTGAAGCCAGTCGACATCGCTGGACAGTGCAGTGTTGAGTCAGTTTGGTGTGACATAAGCATTGGGAGATCAAAATTGAGAGTAGGAGTGTGCTATAGGCCTAATGACTCTGATGAGTATAATAAGGAACTGTACAGGGAAATAGAGTGGGCCAGTAAATCAGAGAGTCTTATAATGGGAGATTTTAATTTCCCAGATATTGACTGGAATTTGGGGGCTGGTCACTCGCACACTAGCAGGGCTTTTGTGGATTTATTGGATGATTGTTTTCTACATCAGCATGTTCGGGAGGCAACTAGAGGGAGTAATACTCTTGATTTGATTATCAGCAGTGATTCTTCATGCATTAAGAATCTGCAGATAAATGAACCTCTAGGTGGCAGTGATCACAGTGTGCTGAAGTGGGAGTTACTGAAAGAGGTAACTACCATTAGGGGTAAAGGGAAGGGTTATTGCTTCCGTAAAGGCGACTACGATGGACTGAGACAGTATTTAAATTCTATACAGTGGGACCAACTGATGATGTTACCAACAGCAAATTCAAAATGGGAAGCATTCAAAGAACTTATCTTGGAAGCTACTAGGCTTTACATACCAACTAAGAAATATTGTTCAAGGTTTAGGCCAAAATGGATGTCAGATGAACTAATGAGGCATATGGCAGAGAAGAAAAATGCATGGGATACTTACAAATTAACACATGACACAGAAGCCTATGATAGATACAAGTTGATCTGTAACCAAGTTACAAAGGAGGTTAGGCAGGCGAAGGCAGATTACGAGAAATCCTTGGCAAGGGATGCAAAGAAAAACAGCAAAGAGTTCTTTACTTATGTAAACTCTAGAAGGAAGGGGATGAATCAGATTGGTCCACTTGATATTGATGGGTCAACTGTTGATGATCCTGCTCAGGTAGCTAACAAACTAAATGAATATTTTGCATCGACATTCACACATGAGGAGTTATTCAGCAAGGGGAATGCCAGAGGTGTATTCAACTCTAGCAGTAAGCTACAGAATCTTGAAATAACTGGGAGTAAAGTGGAGGAGAAACTGTTGAAGATAAACACAAGAAAGGCACCCGGGGTGTGGATGGGATCTATCCAGTTATATTAAAGGAGGCAGCAAAGGAAGTAAGCAAACCATTAGCCATAATTATGAGAGCTTCCTTGGACTCAGGGGAGGTACCCATAGACTGGAAATGTGCAAATGTGACCCCAATTCACAAAGGAGGATCAAAGGCTGACACAAGTAATTATAGACCTGTGAGCTTAACTTCTGTTCCAGGAAAATTAATGGAGGCACTGGTTAAAGAAGCACTGCAGGATCATTTAGACAAGACTTCAGTTATAGCTCAGACACAGCATGGTTTTGTTAAGGGGAAGTCTTGCCTGACCAACTTGATTGGATACTATGATGCAGTCACAAAAGAACTGGATGCAGGGAATAACTTTGATATTATATACTTGGATCTTAGAAAGGCTTTTGATACTGTTGCACATGGAAGACTGCTACACAAATTGGAGCAGTGTGACATTGGAGGCAAATTGCTGCTATGGATAAAGGGGTGGTTGAGGGGGAGAAGACAGAGAGTGGTAATCAATGGACACTGCTCATCGTGGACTAATGTTATTAGTGGAGTCCCTCAGGGCTCAGTGTTGGGTCCATTATTGTTTTCTGTATTTATAAATGATATTGATGATGGTATATCAAGCTTAATGTCCAAGTTTGCAGATGATACAAAGGTTGGCAGGGTTGTCAAGGACACTACTGACACTATGCTGCTGCAACAGGATCTGGAAAGGTTGAGCAGATGGGCTGAGAGGTGGCAAATGAAGTTTAACATTGACAAATGTAAAGTACTACACATGGGAAACAGCAACCCCAGAGCAACGTATCAACTCTGTGGTACTACACTGACAGTGGTAGAGAATGAAAGGGACTTGGGGGTGATTGTGCAGGCAGATATGAAGTTCTCTGAGCAGTGCAGACGGGCTGCAAGAGTAGCTCATGGAGTATTGTCAATGATATACAGGAATTTTTCCAGCAGGGATAAGGAGGTGATTATTCCATTGTATAAGGCAATGGTCAGGCCACACCTAGAGTACTGTATACAGGTCTGGAGGCCTCATTTCAAGAAGGATGTAGAGCTGCTGGAACGAGTACAGAGAAGGGCAACAAGATTAGTGAATGGAACAAAGGGGTGCTCTTACGAAGAAAGGCTTAAGTTTTGCAAATTACAGTGTCTGGAGACTAGGCACCAGCAAGGTGATCTGATAGAGGTGTATAAAGCCTTGAATGGTTTAAGCATGCTCAATGCTGATGGGATTCTTCCTCTAGCTCAGAAAAATCACCTGAGAGGGCATAAATTCAAATTGAGGAAAGACAGATGTAGGATAGACGTGCGGAAATTTGCCTTTAGCCAGCGGGTGGTTGGTTGGTGGAACAGACTGCCATCCCTTGTGGTGGAGGTTGATAGCCTAAATAAGTTTAAGGCTCAGCTGGACAGGTATTTTGAACGAACAGAGGGTTGAAGTGGAAGTGGGTTTTTTTTTTTTTTTTTTTTTTGGCTGATGCTGCATAAGCTTGCTTTCTTGCATCAAATGCCTCTACTAATGCTAATGTATTTACTTGTTCCACTATGACTCCCAGCAGTCCTGGAAATTCCCATTGCCTTGCTTTCCAAGCTGCTGCTCAATTACATTTCAATAGAAGTAGTGCAAGAATCACTTTTACCTCTGCCAGCGGCTACTGTTAATCTATTAGTCCGTGTATCACCCCATGCTACATGGACTAATAGATTATAGTTATATTACTAATAGATCGCTGTAGCACGATCACTACAGCGATCGTGCTGAAATAAAACACATTCAGAAATCCAAAAATTATAACAACCAATCAACAAAAACACTATTACGTAAGGGAATTTAGTTGCAGTCATCTGTATTCATCTTTAGATGTCCAAAATATGATGAGAGCCTTGTCGATCAATTTGGCCCTGGAGAGATTGTGTAAGGCTTGAGGGGTAGAATTTTTCTCAACCTGGACTGTGCTTGTTAACAGGAGAGACTATTTCTAAAAAAATGGGATACATTTAAATAGAAAGAGTGCAAGAATATTTGCTGATGCTATCGAGGCAGAGTTAGGTGGGTCGGAAAACTGCTAGCATGTGGTGATACACGGACTAATAGATTAACAGTAGCCGCTGGCAGAGGTAAAAGTGATTCTTGCACTACTTCTATTGAAATGCAATTGAGCAGCAGCTTGGAAAGCAAGGCAATGGGAATTTCCAGGACTGCTGGGAGTCATAGTGGAACAAGTAAATACATGGGCTGTGTTAGGGTAACTAAGAGTAGAAACAGGTGCATGTATACTTGCATGTACACCAGTGCTAGGAGTATAATTAATAAATTTGTTGAGCTTGAAGTGCTAGTCAAGACATCAAAGGCAGATATTGTTGGGATATCAGAGACTTGGTGTCACACAGACATAAGCAGTGCAGAATTGGAATTTGGGGAGTGCAATGTGTACAGAAAGGATAGACAAGGACAGGAAGGAGGGGTTATGCTGTTGGTGAAGAAACAAATAAATTCTCGGAAGTGCATCCAATTGATGTTGGTGGACAATGCAATGTTGAGTCTGGTGTGACATAAGCACTGGGAAAGGGAAAATGAAAGTAGGTGTGTGTTATAGGCCTGATGAGTATAATGAGCAATTGTGCACAGAAATAGAGTGGGCCAGTAAATCAGAGTGTCTTCTAATGGATAATTCAATAAACCTGATTTATTTTATCAAAAAGAAAATATTTACTTAGCAATACTTTTCATTTTTTAGTACATAATGTGTAAAATTCTTTGTGTGACATACTGTAATTGGTTTTATGCAATAGTTCTCCTTCAACATTGTTTAGGGCTAATTTATTTCTATCCTTTTTCCATGCGTTAAACATTGAGCTAAATACTTGCTCACTCATTGCATTTGAGTGAGGCAAAACAAAAACAAAATTAATATTTTTTTCTGTATTATGTACTTTGTACGCATTTAAAATTTTTATTCAAACATCTGTGGTATTTTTGAGGTCTTTTGTCTCAATATTTCTACGGAATGATTTCAACAGAACATATTCTTCATACAGCAAATCGACGTTGATATTGGGAATTTTTAAATTGGGAAATGTTAAAAAAGGGGTATGCCTGGCAACCTGTAACGTTGTATATGTGTCATTCTCTTTGAGAAAAGCTGAAGCAAAATGAGTTGCCACCATTCATCCTCCTCTTCAGGTTTTGAAGAAGATTTAGAAAATGCATGCTCTTTTCTTATAGCCGAGAAAACAAAAGAGTACGCAATGGATACACAACATCAACTGGAAGAGAACAGAAAAAGACAAATTCCATCATTTACTGCAGGACTTAGAAGAAGATGAAAATCGTTTCAAGATGTACTTACGGATGAATTTAATTTTCTATATAATCCAATTAAGGATGACATTCAAGGGCAAATATGCAATTTCAAAATTCAATCAGTGCTAAGGAAAAATTAGTTGTATGTTAAAGGAAAGTTAAATTACTGCAAGTTTAATTTTGAATAAGGACTTATTCTGTGTCAAAATACTAAACAAAAATTTTTAATGAAATTTAATAACAACAAAAAACTACTTCTCAACCCTAAAAATTGAACTTGTAAGAAATTGTTATGAGTTGTGCAAATTGAAATAATCGACTTGTTCGTCCTCTCAATTTGTAATTCTGTTTGTTTATTTTCCTCCTTTGGCCTTTTTTTTTTTGAGCGTCCCTGTGACTGGACATTTGCAGTGAGTATGCCGAGTAGCTGGTCAAAGTGGAGGATGCTTCGGAATAGGCACAGGAGCAACGTCCTTGAAGTTGTTATTTGTTTTCGGATATTCTTACTTGTGTGCTGAAAACAGATTATTTACTTCTAATTTGATTTTCTGTTAGCATTTCCTCCATTTTCCTCTTGTCACACCAAACAAAATTTCTGTTCGAACAGAAAAATCTGAGATCCTGACAGTGTCATTCGGCCTTGAAGCCCGACGTTGTTATCTTGTGAATACAGCCAATTAGAACAGTGCTTTCCAAGTAATAAAATAATTGGTAAATATAGCTCCCTCATATTTGATGTTAGATATGTATACGAGTGAAGTCTCGCAAAGTGATAATAGTTGTTTGTGCCCTTAGTTTAACTTCTGTTCCAGGGAAATTAATGGAGGTACTGGTTAAAGAAGCAATGCAGGATCATCTACACAAGACTTCAGTTATAGCATGACACAGCATGAATTTGTAAAGGCAATGTATTGTCTGACCAATTTGATTGGATATTACGATGTAGTCACAAAGGAACTCGTTGCAAAGAATAATTTTGATATCATATATTTGGATCTTAGAAAGGCCTTTAATACTGTTGCACGTGGAAGGCTGCTGCACAAATTGGAGGAAAATTGCTACTATTGATAAAGGGGTGGTTGAGTGGGAGAAGACAGAGAGTGGTAATCAATGGACACTGCTCTTCGTGGACTAATGTTATTAGTGGAGTCCCCCACGGGTTGGGTCCATTGTTGTTTTCTTAGATAGTATGAATCAGACTAGGCACCTGATTGATGTGTATAAAGCCTTGAATGGTTTGAGCATGCTCAATGCTGATGAGATTCTTCCTCTTGCTCAGAATAATTACCTCAGAGGGTATAAATTTTGAAAATAATATTAGTACAATAATAAGAGGAGTTTACCTCAATATAGTACGTAGAACACTTCCATATGATACCCTCCAGAAATTAAAACAGAAAAACCGAAAAAATCGACAACTTACCGGTACATTAGAGTAAAATATAAATAATTAAATAATCAATTTAACACAATTGAAATCAATTTAAAACAATTAAAAATCAAATTAACTCAATTAAAAGAATCTAACGAAAATATTCAAAACATAAGGAAGGAAAATCATTTTAAATATTTTCGTTAGATTCTTTTAATTGCGTTAATTTGATTTTAAATTGATTTGAATTGTGTTAAATTGATTATTTAATTATTTATATTTTACTCTAATGTACCGGTAAGTTGTCGTTTTTTTCGGTTTTTCCATTTTAATTTCTGGAGGGTATCATACAGAAGTGTTTGTTCTACGTACTATATTGAGGGAAACTCCTCTTATTATTTTACTAATTGTTGTTTTCTGTATTCATCAATGATATTGATGATGGTATATCAGGCTTAATGTCCAAGTTTGCAGACGATACGAAGGTCGGCAGGGTTGTTAATGACACTAATGAGAGTACGATGCTGCAACAGGATCTAGAAAAGTTGAGCAGATGGGCTGAGAGGTGGAAACTGAAGTTTAATATTGACAAATATAAAGTGCTGCATATGGGAAGCAATACCCCGAGTAACGAATCAACTGTGTGGTACTACACTGACAGTGGTTGAGAGTCAAAAGGACTTGGGGGTAATTGTGCAGGCAGATATGAAGTTTTCTGAGCAGTTCAGACGGTCTGCAAGAATAGCTCATGGTGTCTTGTCAGTGATATACAGGAATTTTTCTAGCAGGGATAAGGAGGTGACTATCCTCTTGTATAAGGCAGTGCTCAGACCACACCTTGATTACTGTATACAGGTCTGGAGGCCTCATTTTCAGAAGGATGTAGAGCTCTTAGAACGAGTACAGAGAAGAGCAACAAGATTAGTGAATGGAACAAAGGGTTGCTCTTACGAAGAAAGGCTTAAATTTTGCAAATTACAATGTCTGGAGACTAGGCACCTGCGAGATGATCTGATTGATGTGTATAAAGCCTTGAATGGGTTGAGCATGCTCAGTGCTGATGAGATTCTTCCTCTTGCTCAGAATAATTACCTCAGAGGGTATAAATTCAAATTGAGGAAAGACAGTTGTAGGGTAGATGTGCGGAAGTTTGCCTTTAGCCAGTGAGTGGTTGATTGCTGGAACAAACTTTCATCAGTTGTTGTAGAAGTTGATAGCTTAATAATCAGATTCAAGGCAGAACTAGACAAACATTTGGAGCAAGTGGATGGGTGAAATGAGAAGGGTCGTTTTTTTTTTTTTTTTTCGTTGATACTGTATAAGCTAGCTTTCTTGCATCATGTGCCCTGCTAATGCTAACGCTAAAATCCAGCCTGTCTGTTCTCCTCCATAACCGCAGCACCACTTTGTCTGTTCTTTAGAACATAGTGTATGGTGTTAATAGGAATGTGACTCCAGGGCTCCCAACTCCACACACACCAAGCAATGTGATGAATACAAAACTTTGTAAAAGCCAGATTTATGTAGATTGGTGAGTGTCGGTGTAGGGTTGTATTGTTCATCCGGCCTCTTAGCCTAGGGGCCTATGTTTTTACACAAAAACCCTCTAGTTTGCCGTGCAACACCATGAGGAGGTGAGCCAGGCAGTAGGGAGTGTAAAGCACTGGCAGGGGCGAACCCTGTGAGAGACAGGGAGAGCCCAGTAAAAAAAAAAAAAAAAAATTAAAAGTTGAAAGTGATAGTAGGAAGACAGGATATGGGAGGGGTTAAAATGGTAGAAGGGGCGGTTGGGGGGCAGTATAAAGGTGCCCACCTATTTGAAAGGTGGGCACCTTTCAACTAGAAGAGGATCCTTTCAGGCAGGGGGGGTATTATTATTTCGTATGGCAAAATGAGGATACATTTGTAACAGACAATATCAAAAAATATAAATAAATTACAATAAGCCTAAAAACAATATCTACAGAGAAAATTATAGATAACATTTTGATGAATTAAAATGTAATGTCCAGTTTATTCAGCCAGTTGATAGCATCATCAGTAACACTATGTAGATCTTGAATGGGTCCTTCAAATCTCCTCTTTGGGCACACACATTGTCACAGTCACAAAGCTACACATTGTGCAGCCAGAACTTGCATCTTCTGTGGCTTGTTCGGATTCTATTCAGGGATGTCCATTCCTTTCTTGGTAAGTTGAAACCAGGTACAGCTCTGCATGGATCATTGACTAAACCCAGGTGGTTGGGGTTTGAAGTGATCCATTCTTCAAGCCAGGTCTGATCAGCATTAAAAATGTGACTTAATAAGTTTCTCACCTAACTTCCATGGGAGGTTCCTGGATTTCAATCTCTCCGGCTTCTGGGATTTGGAGTCCTGATGTATGGGCAATTAAGGATTTCTGTGACATTTTTGCCATTCTTTCAGCAAAGCTGTTTCTCTTCTTATATGAGGGGGATGGATGCTAGATAACACTGGTAACCATTTTAAAGGTGTCGATTTAATGGTGCCTGATATTGTCCTCATTGTATCATTCAGCTGGCTATCAACTTTTACAGTGTGTGCACTATTAAGCCATACTGGACAGCAGTATTCTGCAACTGGGTAGACTAAGGCAAGGGCTGATGTTCATAGCACCATTGCGTTTGCTCCCCAGCCTGTTCCACTGAGTTTGTGCAAGATGTTATTCCTAGTTTTTATCTTTGCTGCAATATTACAAAAGTGTTGTTTATACATCAGTGTTCGATCCATTGTGATTCCCAGATATTTTGGGCAGGGGTTATATTTTAGTCGTTGGCCTTTATATTCCACTTGAGGCATCTAATTAGCCCTTTGATTATCCAGATGAAAGCAGCTAACTTCAGTTTTATTTAAGTTAGGTTTAAGCCGCCATGTATGAAAATATTTATTCAGGTTATGAAGATCCTGAAAAGCTCACTGGGAAGCCTTCACTAATGATGTGGATTACAATATTCAATGGATTCCATCGAAAATTGCCAATTATAAGCGATTTGTTGGTTTAATATGCTCCATAGCAACGAAGCATATTCCCAGAGGATTTAGGAAAGAATACATTCCTGGTTGAAACAGAAGATGTGATGAGCTGGGCGCCTCTGTAGCCAGGTGGGCAAGAGCAGCAGCAGTGCGTAGCACATGCTTCTTGATTAGACTGGGGTTCGAGCCTGTGACCACCAAATACGGAGGATGCGGAAAGGTCAGGGAATGACCACCGCATATCCCCGGAGCAATATGGCCTTAGTTGCTAATGCTCCTAAATAACAAACATGTGATGAGCTAGCTATATGAAGAATACCAACTTAGCAATAGAACAGAAATTGCCGATGAACTATTGCATTGCTTAGATTCTGCTAGGAAAGAGAAATGGAACATAATGACAGCAGGTATGAATTTCCAACACTCAAGTAGAAAAGCATGGACACTTCTGAGGAAACTCGGAAGTAGTACTCCCAAACATATTAATAAGCTCAGAAGTATCCCCAGGAAAAGTAGCCAATAGAATTGTCAGCATATCCAAGAGACCAACCGATACCAACAAAGATTAAGTCAAAAAACTCGAGAAGGAGCTAAGAACCAGATTATCCTTGGCTGAACCAACCTCCCAATTCTCAGGAGAATTTTCAGTCACAGAGATTTCAACAGCCCTGAAGGAAATAAAACCAGGCAAGGCAGCCAGAATGGATGGAATATATCCAGAATTCCTGAAACACTGGTCCAAGAGCTCTGGACTGGCTAGTTAAATTCTTTAATGACATCTTGCGGAATGGTAGGTTCCTGCTCTTGTTCAAGAGAACCAAAATAGTTGCCATTCTAAATCCTGGGAAAAGTGGATCTTGCCCTGAAGATTATTGTCCAATCGCACTTTTAAAAATATGTTACAAATTAATTGAAAGAATGGTTTACAATAGAATCTCAACTACAATCTTCCAACACATACCAATTGAACAAGCCGGATTCCGACCAAGCCGAAGCTGCTGATCAGGTAGTGATCAGGTACTGGCACTTACTAGCCACATCGAGAATGGATTTCGAGATAAGAAGAAGACCATTGCAGTCTTTGTGGACTTGACATCAGCTTATGACACAGTATGGCGACAAGGAATGATTCTGAAATTTTTGAAGATTATTCCTTGTAATACCTCGCAATCTTACTTAACAATATGCTATGCAATAAAGTGTTTGAAGTACATTTAAACGGCAGAGTGAGCAAGCCTTATAATGATGGTTTACCACAGGGATCAGTTCTTGCACCATTATTATTTAATATCTATACTGCAGATCTTCCAGCAACTGCTTCTAGGAAACTCATGTATGCAGATGACATAGCTCTGACTGCCCAGTCTACTGACTTCAAAACAGCCGAAATTATACTTACAAAAGTGTGGGGAGGGGAATGAGGTAGTGAGAGAAAACAACCAACCCAAGTCGTAGGAATGAATTATTCTTTAGAAGTTCATTTTACTAATCCCTCTCAGAGCCTTATAAACCTCAACTGCTCGCCTCTGAAGTGCCTAGTTTCAAGCTCCTACATAATCAGTCTTTGCTCATACAGTCTTCCTTCTGCTGATCTCACTATTCCAGTTGCCCATCTTTGGACCTTTCAAGAAGTTCGTTGTCTTTTTTCAGATGAGGTCTCCATACTTGAACACAGTATTACAAATCACAGGTTTAGTGTCAGGCAACGTTAACTACAAAATCATTTTGTAGTGAATGTTTTTATAATTAACCAAGAAAAAGTCATTTGACATTTTCTTGGTTTGCCAGAAATGTGCTTATTGCCCAAGCTAACTTGTAAATTACTAGAGAAATACATTTCTTTGACATGATATGCATTGTTATTTGTATAAAGTTAAACTAAGGTAGTCTTACAACAAAAATGCAGTTTTGTATTTAATGTGTGTGCACTAAGCCCTTGAAATGTGGTCTTACAATTGCCTTATACAATGGGATCTCCCTACCTCTACAGGATAGCGTTCGATAAATCATCAATAGGAAATCAATAGGCTTTCCTGGCTGCCCATTTATAACAGAAAACTTCATAACTGCCTGTATTGTAACTCCCAGATCCCTTTCCTCCTCCATTGTTTTTAATTCAACCCCACCAAGTGTATAATTTATTTGTGGTTGCTTTTTCCCAAGTGGAAGACCTTGCATTTAGCAGTATTAAAACAAGCTGCCACTTCTCTGACCATTTTTGAAGTCTGTTCAAGTCCTAAAGGAGCACTGCTTGGCACTCATCATTAATGACTCTGCCAATCTTTACTTTATCTGCAAATTTTGACATTGCACCTTCGTTGATGTCATTTATGAAAATGAGAAACAACAGTGGTTCAAGGGACCTCACTCCTGACATTACACCAGTCTAAAGAATATCCATTAATCACAACCCTCTGCCTTCTGCCCTGCGGTCACCCAGTAATCCAAATAAACTTTGTTGAAATTATGCCTTAAATTTGGCTCACGAGTAACAATGTCAAAATAGCCTACTAAGTTAGTTAAGCATGTTTACCCTTAACAAAGCCATGTTGTATATCCTTCAGAGGGTCTTATCTATCTAAATGATCCTGGATTCAGACTAACCGGTCTGTGGTTACCGCTTCACTCTTAGAACTGCCTTTGTCTATTGGCGATACATTGTCATTTCTCCAATCCAAAGGAAACTCCCGAGTCTAAAAATGTCCTCATAATTAACCTCAATGATTCAACTCATTTGGCTTGTGCTTTCCCTCAAAATTATAGTGAAAATCTGAGTTCGGTTAATAGAAATTCATAGATGTGGTCACCACATAATTTTTTGCTCAATGTCTGGAAACGCTGGAACTGCAGGAAATGAACAGGCATATTTAGCTGCCAAAATGCTCCTAACCTGATCTCACCCAATTTCAGGACACCTCATGTTGACTATGAATCCATTATACAACAGACCTCTAAAGAAAAGTAGAACGGCATGTGGGAAAAACAAACAAACAAATAATAAACTTTTTGAAATAAAAAGAGAACCCAAACAGTGGTAAATCCAGTCTGAGAGGAAATAGAAAAGAAGAATCTATACTAACGAGATTGCACATCGGTCATACATACCTCACTCGCAGTTACCTATTAAGAAACAAAGTTGTCCCACAATGCAGTACTGTTCATGCCCACTCACCATAAAGCATACCATCATAGAATGCCTGCTGTATCTAAGAGAACAAAAAACTGCTTTCTCTGCGCATTTCAATATTCGCAATCAATTAATGCTACAGAACGTTCTTGAAGATCGTCAGAATATGGATGACGTTTTTGTTTTCCTAAAATCATATGATAAATACCACCTTGTTTGAACTCTTAGCAGTAGAAAAACAAGCAAGTAAGATAATATTAGACAGAAATCAGTGCATTATAGCCACATTTGCTGACGTACCAACAAACTCAAACACCAAAACTACAGGGTATATGCCATCAACTCCAGGAGCCTTACTTGCCTTTATGCTTAGAGGTTTTTCTGATAAATAATCATCTGTGATTACAACATCACTAATTTCATATGGCTTAGCCTCACTCGCACAGCTTCTTCTCAGCATGAAAGATCTTTCATCAGTAAAGACAGATGCAAAGTACCTGTTCAATTCAACTGCAACATCAGCTGGCTTTCCCATATCTAGTGCACAAGGGTCCAAGAAATAGACCATATCTAGTGCACAAGGGTCCAAGACAAGAAAGATTATATCTTTCTTACTCACAAAATCTTTATTTACATTGGCAAGTTTTATTTTGTCTTGAACTGTGTTGACTATCTGTGGCAGCCAACAAATTTAAGCTTCTCTACCATGTATTGATATACTGCTTCGATCATCCATTGTTGTGACTAAGAAACTTCTGTAAATCTGTCATACATCCAGTTTTAGTTATATCATTCATATCCCATTTGAGTGTAATTTTGCCGTTGTGGTCACCTCCAATTTAATTTTCCAAAGTGTGTGGTCAGTTGAGTATATTTTCTTCTCTGCAGGCTTATATGTTTCATTGTCGGAAGAGGATGTCTTGTCACTATTGTTATTATCTGGCATTGTTTTTCTTGAACGTATTCTGCCTTGTCCGATTCTTAAACTTCCATGAGTTTCAACTCATTCAGTACACAACCTAAAAAAAAATTAAACAGATGGGCTGTGAAGTGGCAGTTGGATTTAACATTATGAAATGCAAGGTACTATATATGGGCAGCAGTAATACCAGTGTAATGTACCAGTTAATTTTTATCACATTGAAGTTTTGCCACATGCAAAAGAAAGAAATCTGGAGGTAATGGTACACTCCGACATGAAGTTTTCTGAACACTGCAAACAGGCTGCTTGAACAGCTTATCTCGTTTTATCAATGATATACAGGAATTTTGCCAACATGGACAACAAAGTAATTATTCTATTGGTTAGCCTGCATCTGAAGTACTGTATGTTTTGGAAATTCCCATTTTAGGAAGGAATGGGGATCTGTTGGAACTGGTTCAGAGAAGAGCAAACACTTAATCAAGCACAAAAAAGGGTACACTTACCATGAAATGCTTCAGAAAATTGTAGCATTTGAACAGTGGGTACCTGTGAGAAGACCTAATTGAAGTTTTTTCAGCATTTAAATTGCTTGAATAAACTAAATACTGATAACATCCCTATTCTTTTTTGGCCAAACCTATAAGAGGACATAGGCATACTTTTTAAATGTAAGTTTATCTCGCAACCATCCTTTTTTTTTTTTTTTTTTTTTTGTTGTTCAATTTAAGATGTGCAAAATTTGCACTAAGCCAAACTGCCATCATAGAAGTTGGTACTTTGAATATATTTAAGAAAGAATTAATTTACCACTACTAATAATTGCTTGCAGGTATTGATATATTGATATTTTCTATATCTCTAATTATAATTGTTAATTAGATAAAGAAAATAGCAATTGGTGTAATTCTACTTCATATAATTGAATATTATTTATATAAGGTCTTTCATTTCACTTTTGTAGATGGTACAACTTTATCAAGTCCATCAGCATTCGTGTTTTCTATACCTTGGCAGTATCCTTGTTGATGAGTATGGAACGGAACTGGGTTGTGTTCAAGGGCTTTTAGATATGTTACAGGTAAGTACATTTTTTTATTTTATATATACATTTCAAAAGTTTTACATTTATTTATCAGTAGACATTGTTAATTTAAGAATAAAAACATTACTGCATAACCACAAAGCACAAGATAAATTTAATTACGAAAAAAACACATATAAACAAAACCAAATGTTGGCCAACTGTTCCTCTGAAGCCAGCATTTTGTTCTTGCTTTAACTTTGAAATGGTACTTAGGTAAAACTAAAAAATAAATAAATTTTCTGCTTATAATCCTGGATGACCACACAGTCAAGAGGAGTTCACAGGATAGAGAGAATAAAGGAAACAGCACAGTATTTAGCAGCCACGAGCTTGAATGCTGGTCATTTCAAAGAACATGTACTTATCCACCCTCGCACTTGGCTATGGCGGCCTCTAGTTTATTAACTTTCTGTTTGTGAAAGTGAGTAAGCGTACTACTTAATGTTACATTAATCAAACTTAAAATAGTGCAGCTACATACTGTGACATTCATAAACGAACAAGTGTAGAGATAATAAAAGATACTAATGTTGCTTTGAAATCCTCCTACAAAAGGTAGCCACCTTTCTCAGTTAAGTCTACCCTTTGAAAATAGTACCTTCCCTTCAAAGTTCGGTATGCTCTCGACTGGTTGATATGCTAGAGTTGCACTTCCCCTTTATTTTTCTATGATGACCAAGGAATACAAACAGGCCATTTTCAAATTTTTGAAATAAATATTTATCAAGAGATTATTTGTTTTGTTCACAAATGCAAGATTTCATGAATGCCAAAAATTGCAGTATCAAATTTCATTACCATTACTGCCCATAAAGAAGAAGGTATTTATTGTGGTAACTGCTGACATATCCAGTGGTGTGCTGGAGCCAGCTGTTAAATTTTCAAGAATTTTGCAAGCTGGTTGTTAAACTGACAATGACTATAAACCGTAGAGTGACACGGAAAATCCAGTATCTACTAAGTTGTTAGAAATTTTTCCTAAAATTGTTGTTTGGAACTGTTTAAATCATTGATTGCAATTATCACTTCGACGATTCAATATCTGAAATAAAACAAGTTAATCATTTTTAGCATTAGCATTAGCATTTTAGCATTAGTAGAGGCATTTGATGCAAGAAAGCAAGCTTATGCAGCATCAGCCAAAAAAAAAAAAAAAAAAAACTAACATAAATAAATAAAAATAACCACTTCCACTTCACCCCTCTGTTCGTTCGAAATACCTGTCCAGCTGAGCCTTAAACTTATTTAGGCTATCAACTTCCACGACAAGGGATGGAAGTCTGTTCCACCCACCAACCACCCGCTGGCTAAAGGCAAATTTCCGCACATCTATCCTACATCTGTCTTTCCTCAATTTTAATTTATGCCCTCTCAGGTGATTATTCTGAGCAAGAGGAAGAATCCCATCCGCATTGAGCATGCTCAAACCATTCAAGGCTTTGTACACCTCTATCAGATCACCTCGCTGGTGCCTAGTTTCCAGACACTGTAATTCGCAAAACTTAAGCCTTTCTTCGTAAGAGCACCCCTTTGTCCCATTCACCAATCTAGTTGCCCTTCTCTGTACTCGTTCCAGCAGCTCTACATCCTTCTTGAAATGAGGCCTCCAGGCCTGTATACAGTACTCTAGGTGTGGCCTGACCATTGCCTTATACAAGGGAATAATCACCTCCTTATCCCTGCTAGAAAAATTCCTATATATCATTGACAATACACCATGAGCTACTCTTGCAGCCCATCTGCACTGCTCAGAGAACTTCATATCTGCCTGCACAACCACCCCCAGGTCCCTTTCATTCTCTACCACTGTCAGTATAGTACCACAGAGTTGATACGTTGCTCTGGGGTTGCTGTTTCCCATATGTAGTACTTTACATTTGTCAATGTTAAACTTTATTTGCCACCTCGAAGCCCATCTGCTCAACCTTTCCAAATCCTGTTGCAGCAGCATAGTGTCAGTAGTGTCCTTGACAACCCTGCCAACCTTCGTATCGTCTGCAAACTTGGACATTAAGCCTGATATACCATCATCAATATCATTTATAAATACAGAAAACAATAAAGGACCCAATACTGAACCCTGAGGGACTCCACTAATAACATTAGTCCACGATGAGCAGTGTCCATTGATTACCACTCTCTGTCTTCTCCCCCTCAACCACCCCTTTATCCATAGCAGCAATTTGCCTCCAATGCCACACTGCTCCAATTTGTGCAGCAGTCTTCCATGTGCAACAGTATCAAAAGCCTTTCTAAGATCCAAGTATATAATATCAAAGTTATTCCCTGCATCCAGTTCTTTTGTGACTGCATCATAGTATCCAATCAAATTGGTCAGGCAAGACTTACCCTTAACAAAACCATGCTGTGTCCTAGCTATAACTGAAGTCTTGTCTAGATGATCCTGCAGTGCTTCTTTCACCAGTGCCTCCATTAATTTTCCGGGAACAGAAGTTAAACTCACAGGTCTATAATTACTTGTGTCAGCCTTTGATCCCCCTTTGTGAATTGGGGTCACATTTGCACATCTCCAGTCCATGGGTACCTCCCCTGAGTCCAAGGAAGCTCTCATAATTATGGATAAGGGTTTGCTTACCTCCTTTGCTGCCTCCTTTAATATAACTGGATAGATCCCATCCACCCCAGGTGCCTTTCTTGTGTTTATCTTCAACAATTTCTCCTCCACTTTGCTCTCAGTTATTACAAGATTCTCTAGCTTACTGCTAGAGTTGAATACACCTCTGGCATTCCCCTCGCTGAATAACTCCTCATATGTGAATGTCGATGCAAAATATTCATTTAGTTTGTTAGCTACCTGAGCAGGGTCATCAACAGTTGACCCATCGATCTCAAGTGGACCAATCTGATTCATCCCCTTCCTTCTAGAGTTTACATAAGTAAAGAACTCTTTGCTGTTTTTCTTCGCATCCCTTGCCAAGGATCTCTCGTAATCTGCCTTCGCCTGCCTAACCTCCTTTGTAATTTGGTTACAGATCAATTTGTATCTATCATAGGCGTCTGTGTCATGTGTTAATTTGTATGTATCCCATGCATTTTTCTTCTCTGCCATATGCCTCATTAGTTCATCTGACAACCATTTAGGCCTAAACCTTGAACAATATTTCTTAGTTGGTATGTAAAGCCTTAGTTGGTATGTAAATAAAACAAGTTAATCATTTTAAAATATTTTTAGGTAAAATTTATTCTATTTATCACCAATCTAATAAAAATTAACCCGAGCTATAAACTGTAGCTAAAGAACTTGAAATTGATATTTTTAAGATCGGCCAATTACTGGGACCATGATGGGTGGCATGTAGTTTACGACCTGCTAATGCTGTATGGCATGCATATACTGCGTTATATATGCATTTTTCAAGTTCTAATTCTGGCCTGGAAAAGAGATTAGCTGACATTAATTTTTTGCAAGATCTTGCTTTAATGATAGACATTCTTGAAGAATTTTCATTACTTTCAACTGCACTTCAATCATGATCAACTAACATTCAAAAGTGCAAAAATTAATCAAATTCACAATAAGAGCTTTGGAACATTTAAAGGTTGGTACTGGACAACATGAATTGCAAGTTGAATATTTGATTAAATCAGATAAGTTAAAAGATATTTTATTTAATAAAAATAATAAATTCAGTGCTCTTCCTAGGAATGTGTTACTAGAAAATATAATTCAGCACATGAATTTACGAATTTTATCAGACAGAAATAATGATCAAAACATTTTAAATTATTTTGATTTATTAGGACCATCTACTTGGCCTTATGAAGAACTAACTTCGCCATAGCTGGTAAAAAAAAAAATAGTACCATTTAAGTGAAATTTTAAAATATGAAATTGATTTGAATGATTTTCAGGATTTTGTAGATAATAATGTAGAATCAAAAAATGTTTCAATCCCTTCAAGTAATCAAAAAGCTAAAAATATAGTTTACTATTGCAATCAGTAGTTCTGAAGCTGAAAGTGGTTTAAGTTTAATGAACATAATTTTTATGAGATGAGAAATAGTTTGACTAAAGATCACATATCAGATTTAATGACAATAAATTTATTGGGAAAAGAGTTAGCGGATTGGGATGCAACTCCATTTCTCAAATCATGGTTGAATCGCAACCATAGATTGGCTATGGATGCAAGAGCTTGGCAAAAGTCACCGTAAACATTTTGTGAGAATGAGTTGACTATATGGAAATTACAATAAAAGAATGAATATTTTATCATTGTTTGAAATTTTTGTATTCCATATTGTTAAACCAGAAAACTTACAATAAATATATACCCCCACGTTCTTGGTCTTGTTTTTTTTTTTAGGTTATCATTGGCATGTTATGGGGCCACCAAAGCAAAATGGAATTTGGGGGCCCCCCCCAGCTAAAGAAAAACTAATAAAGAACATTTTTCAATTTAATTTTATTGTGACATACAAATCAAACAAATTATATGACATAAGAAAAATATCTAATCCAGAAGAATAATTCAGAAATAATATATATGCTTAATCTTATAAGTATTTTTACACTACTTTATTTAGACTTTTCGTGCTTTTTGAGCTAGGAAATTGTATATCAGTTCATTATAATCAATCTGTTTGTAATATCATTCTCAATACAATTATTGCCAAATTACTTAATTTTTCTTGTCCAAGTGAATTTCTAATAATTCTTAACTCTTTTAAGCACAGAGAACGGTCGTTCTGCTAATGCATTCGAAACAGGAATTGACAAAATTATTTTTAAAATTATGTCCACGTTAAGAAAAGTTGATACTGGTCCTCCTTGAATTGCTTCATACATTAAAGAAGGTGAATTTAAATTTTCATATTTTGCTAAATGTATAAAATTGGTTAATTCTTCTTTAAAAATATTTAGCGCCAATGTCATCTGAGTAAGTATTTATTAAATTTATAATACAGTTGTCATATTCTCTTGGTGATGTTGCCCTTAAATTTAAATTTGTAAATATACCAAAAATAATTTTAAATATCTTGAGATGCCTCAACACATGTTAATTTATACTAACAGTTTATTGCAAAGAACTTTTAAACAGTTTACAATGGACGATTGTAGTAAATCAAAGAGTAATTTTCTCTGTCAACTGCTAACTTTATCGGATTTATAATCTTCATTGCCAGTTAATGAATAAAGTTCAGCTTCTATAGCATCAAAAAGTCCATTGATACCTAGGTTACTATGATGCAATGACCAAGGTGCTGGATGCAAAAATAATTTTGGCATGCTGTATTTAGATTTCAGGAAGGCTTTTGATACTGGGTTCACACCTGGTGAGTATGGGATTGGCACACCCATGATCCTGAGCTGGATATCATCATTCTTCTTTTTCTTGATGAATCCCCTCTACTTCTGACTCTTCTCGTTCTCTCTCTCTCAGGGTAATTCAGAAATTTTTTTTGTCTAGTGTAGCATAAGCCTCAGGCTTCCTTGCACCATATGGCTAATGATAACAATAATAAATAAAAAAAAACATTACTGTACAAACTGATACAATGTGACATTAAGGGCAAGTTACTGCTATGGATAAAGGAATGTTTAAGTGGAAGATGATAGAGTGTTTATCAATGGACACTTCTCTTCATGGACTAATGTTATTAGTGCAGTTCCCCAGGGTTCAGTACTGATTCCATTGTTGTTTTCAATATTTATCAGTGAAATTGATGAAGGTATGTCAGGCTTAGTGTCTACGTTTGCAGATGATGCAAAGGTTGGCATGATGGTTAAAGACAGTCATCAGGGTGAGAAAATTGGGTAAATGAAATATAGATGTGCTGAGAAATGGTAGAAGTTTAACATTAACAAAGGCAAGGTACAGCACATGGGTAGCAATAAACTCAGAGTAACTTACTATTGTGTGGTACTACACTCAGCAAAGTGGAGAATGAGAAAGACCTAGGGGTGGTTGTGCAGTCAGATATGAAAATCTGTGAGCAGTGCAAACATGCTGCCAGGATAGCTTGTGGGGTTTTTGTCATTGATATACGGCACAATATGGCCAAAGTTGCCTTTGCTCCAAAAAAAAATCCAACAACAACCAACCAATGATATACAGAAACTTTGCTAGCAATTATAAGAAGGTTATTAACCCTTTGTATAAGGCCATAGTTAAGCCACATTGAGTACTCTATACAGGTCTGGGGACCTCACTTTAGGAAAGATGTAGATCTGCTGGAACTGGTACAGAGAAGGCCAATCAGATTGGTGAAGGGAACAAAAGGATGCTCTTACCTAGAATGGCTTCAGTTCTGCAAATTGCAGTGTCTTGATACCAGCCACCTGCAAGGAGATCAGGTTGAAGTGTTCAAAACCTTGACTGGGTTGATTAAGCTGAATGTTAATGGTATTCTTCCACTTGCTGAGACTGCACACATGAAGAGATATAAATTCAAATTGAGGAAGGATGTTTGCAGGATAAATGTGCGGAAGTTTAATTTCAGCCAGTGGGTGGTTGATTGTTGGAATAGGCTTCAATCTGTTGTGGATGTGTTGGATAAATTCAAGGGAGAACTAGACAAATTCTTGGAGGGTACAGATGGGTGAAGTTTTTTTTTTTTAGGCCGATGCTATATAAGCTTGTTTTCCTGAATTATTTGCCATTACTACTACTACTACATGAAACTGATCCAGTTTGTGATGGCGGGCATGCTCCATCTGGTTGCAAGTGAAGGGATGGCATAGCCGTGTGGCAGGGTTCATATGGACATTTCTACTGGGTTGGGGAGACAAAGAAATGGCAGCACTAGTGCTGAATCGGGCTTTGAAAGGGGGGGAGTACAACTACTCAATGAAGCGCCCTGATGACTATTCCTAGGTGGTAGGCATCCACCTTGGAGTGTAAATGTTTGAAGTCAGGACATCAGCATAGGACTTAGACAATTGGTGATGGTTGGTAGCTTACAAGTGGTTGTCTATGGGCTTGTTCCATATGATTGTGGGTGATTGCACCTCAGGATTGCTGTTGGCGCAGTTTAGGGATATGTTTGGAAGGCTGGATGGGTGAGATTGATCTATTCGTGATCCTTGTGAGAAAATTCAAACTTAAAGCCTCAGTATATTCATGAGCTAATAGATTGGCATGCTTAATTTCAGAAGTCTGTTTTATTGAGATTTGCCCAGAACTTTCCCTTTGTGTTATCAAGGAGATCCTGCACAATGCCTCAGTTTGCATCGCAGCATCTGACATTTGATCTGGAGCCAAGTGACAGCCCACCACATGCTTCGGTCATTATCTGTGTGCATGTCGTGCTAATTGTAAGTTTGAGTGGAGTGCATGCTCAACTGGGTTTGTTTGACTAATGCAACATCCAAGCAGACATTCTGATCTACACTGATTTCTTGGCTGGGTTTTCTGGACTTTTAAGAATAAGTTTTAAATGGGCTTCTTTCCATATGGTAGAGAATGTGCCTGACTGGAGACATTTAGTGTAAGTAGCTAGTAGTCACTGTGGAAAGAGTTCTGCAAATTTTTTTTAACCACATCCACTTCAAGCAAGCCCTTACCTGGAGTTTTGTTCTCTTTGGTTCTGCTGAGGGCTGCTTGAAGTTCCTTCATAGAAAAGGTTTCATTGGCAACGGTGGTGGAATAAGTGCCACTGTTTTCCATGATTTGCATTTGCTCGTTGGTGAGCAGATCATTGTCCTTTGGGAAAAGGGCATCCAGCAAGTTTTTAACAGTCTTCCTATGTTAGAGTAATGGAGGCATCCAGTTTAGTTGTTGAAGTGAGGACTGAAGCAAATTGAAATTCTCATAAATCTTCTAGGCCCAACACAGTGACAGTCCCTATCAGAAAACCATAACCTTGAGCCAGACATCACTGCTGCAGATGCATGATTTGCATTTGCTTGTTGGTGAGCAGATCATTGTCCTTTGGGGAAAGGGCATCCAGCAAGTTTTTGACAGTCTCCCTGTGTTAGAGTAATGGAGGCATCCATTACCTACAGTGGTGAACAAATTTACTGCATCACTTGTAAATTTTGCAAATAGTGTGTTTTGCACTGAATTGTGGGTTGCAGAAATGTTCGAAATGCATTTGTTAAATGGGATAAAGTTAGAATTGTGTATAGAATCTGCTGCTATTTCTTCAGATAATACTATATCTGAGCAGATTCTCCTGACGGTAGCATATACACTATAGAGCTGCACACTAAACAGCTAGCCTTTCATAAGAGCTTGCCAATATCAACAGTTTATTGTATACACCAATTCTCTGTGTGCACTACAGGCCTTATAAGCAACGATATATACTCTGTGAAAGTAAATTCCATATCCGCCTCTACTGGATCCATAGCCAAATCAGCACAACAAATGATCCTTGCAATACCAGGGTACCTACCAGGTACCGTGGTATTGCAGACATGACAACCCAGTTGTGAAGATAATCACACAATATGAGAGATGCCAAAAGGTTTATATGATAATATTTAAAAATTAACTAAATGCACAAGGCATAATATGTTAAGAGTAAGATCTATATAATATCGGTGTAGATACACCATAGATAACTCTTAAGAAACTACGATGATAGTATGGGAGGCATCATTTGCTCTGTATCTCATATTGTGCTCTTCCTGCACAACGAGTTGCCATGGTATTGCACTACCTTGAATAAGTAACATCTCACTAATAGAGAAGACTATTGTTACTTACTCTCAGTGAGTACCACCACCACCCAGACGGCACTGTTTCAAAGCTATTGGCCTATCAATGGTGGGTGGGCAGGTACCCTGGTATTGCAGACATGACAACCCAGTTGTGAAGGTACTCACTGAGAATAAGTAAAAATAGTCTTCTCTATTAGTGAAGCATTACTTATTCGAGGTAGTGCAATACCATGGCAACTCGTTGTGCAGGAAGCACATGAGATACAGAGTAAATGATGCTCCCACACTAATCGTAGTTTCTTAAGAGTTATCTATGGTGTATCTACACCAATATTATATAGATATTAAACTCGTCCTAACCAGCAATTCAAATTCACTCATTTTATTGATGACATTTCTGACATTATTATATAAACAATTGACTAGTTAACCACCCTGACACCCCCCTTAAAGTTATTTAAGCTTGCTTAAATAGTAGTACAGCCACTCCCTAACTGGCACCTCCGTAGCCAGGTGGGCAGGAGCAGCAGTGCATAGCACACGCTTCTTGATTAGAGCGGGGTTCGAGCCTGTGACCACCAAATACGGAAGATGCAGAAAGGTCAGGGAATGACCACCACATATCCCCGGAGCAATATGGCCTTAGTTGCTAATGCTCCTAAAAACCAAACAACAACTCCCTAACTTAGGTAAGGGTTGCATTCCGCGGAACTCTACATAAGTCGGAATTTCCCTAGATGCTAAACATGTAAATAGAATTATTTGTTCAATTTTTTTTTTTCTCGTGGGCAGGAAAAATTATAAAATTACAAAAAGAGAGAGGAGACAGGCATAACGTCAGCAAGTTTTACCTTTCAAGTGTCATTGCCAGAATTAACTCTCCAACTGATAAGCATGCCGTGCAGAAGTTGAGGGCTGTGGAGATTTAGAAGGGGTTTTTTTTGTCCAACACATCAAAAATTTCCCTGCAGCTGCAGAATTGGCACTGGGACATCACCGCGTACTTTAATGTTTTGGAAATCAGCACGATGCTTGAACCTATTAAACTACCAATTGCTTACCATGAACTTGGCTTGCAGTTCGCCGTACTTATCCTTAATATCTTCATAAATATTTCTCGCTTATGCTTGAATGGCCATTGGACTTGGGCACTTTCTTCTGAATCTGATTTCCCATCCATATTATTAATAGCTTTTGCATCTTTGATATATAGCACCTGAATGCTGTTTTTGACATAAAAGAACATGTCAAAGGATCAATGATCCTTTGACATGTTCTTTTATACGTGCACTGGCCCTTAAAATAGGATTCATTGTTGAAGTAGCGAGACCTAATTCCGGGCAATAGATGACGAACTTGGTCCTGCTTCGTAATTCTTAATCAGTCATCTTTGTTTCTAAATCAATTTCGTTTTGTTTCCTAGCACTGCAAGCACTTGCACTTTCCGTTGGTCCCTTTCCCTTCACCATTGTAATATTTTGGAAATAAACAAGGAGTTACCTTTTATTTATTAATTAATGTAATTAATTAATTTTTTTAATTAATATTAAAAATATTAATAGAACGTAGGAAAAATTGTGCATATGTAAGCTCTTATTTATGTACCATTGTAATAAGTAAATAGGAATGAGGAGAAGATTCTGAAAATTTATTTGTTTTTCATATGATTGAAATCTTCAGTCATATGAAGGGGAACTCATTTCACCATAATACCATAACGTAAAAACCCACAGAATTCCAGTTATCAGTATTATCGCAAATGCAATAATATCAAGTTTACTACCCGTTTATAATAGATTGTGCTAACAGAAAAGCCAAATAAACCGGAAAGTACAAATTGTTTTTATTGTTTTATGGTAGTAACCTCCAGAAATGTATTTTTGAAAAATATCACAAAGGCGTTCAAAATTGATTCTTATAATGGAAAATAAGATAACGATGAAAGTGTAATGCAATTTCCATTATAAAAATGGAAAATTTTATAATATTTCTGTAAGTAGAGTATTATGTAAGCTTGGAAGTGGCTGTAATGCACTTAAATAGTAATTTAAGCTCGCTTGAGATATAACTTGTCCAGTTCTATCTCAAGTTCAGCAAAAGATACATTATCTTTATGAATTTGATATTTGCTTTTTCTAGATCCCTTGACATATTGGGATTAGGGGAAATAATTTCTCTGACATTGCAGCCAAATCAGCAATTTCCCCTGAATAATCTTGGCCTGTAACTTCTCTATACAGACTACAAAAGTAAATCTTGCTTTTGGGAGTATAGTTTATAGTCCCAGTAGCAAGATTCATGAAATAGACAAACTACACGTAGGTCATGTCTTTAATCCAACAATGGCGGTCTAGTCTGTGCAGGAATCATAAAGACAAAATTATTTTCATTTAACTTCACATCTTACATAGTCATCTTACACCTTCCTTTCTGCTGAGTGCTGATGACCCCTCCCCTAACTGGGAGAACTTTTAACCATCAAGAGCATTTGACATTTTAACCATCAAGCACATTTTTATCTAATTACAGGCATTTACTGATGCACAGCATCTATGTTTTAGTTAATTTAACTGCCTGACTGAGTCATGACACTAAAAATTTTATCTAACAAAATGATACATCTGAGATTTTTCAGTTTATAAAAATTATGAATTTGTATTCTTATCATTTTAATATCATCATCATATACAATTTTGCTTATTTAACTGTTTTTATTGATATTTACTTTTTTTAACACATTTTTCATGCTATCTGTAGTTACTTCTAATTTAAAATTTTTTTAATTTATTGGATTTGGCACACCATGGCCTAAGTTGCCCATGCATCAGTAAAACTCAAATTTGTTGAGTTTTACTTGTGCGTGGGCAACCTGAAATTAAAAATAAATTAGCAACTTTTAAACTAGATAATTTCTAAACCTATTAAACTAATAAGTTAGTTTACTTAAAATTTACCTGATATATTACCAGGTAAATAAAGGTAGTGTAATTTTCATTATTAATATTTTTGTGAGCAAACTCCTTAAAGATGTATACTGAAGTGCTATTATTCATTGCAACAGGCATTCTGTGGCCCGACATTTAGGCTTCTAGAAAGTGCAAATTCTTTGAGGAATCGTCCAGATACTGTTGAAGATCTCTTCCGGCTCTGTACAAGGTTAACTGTTTATATTTATAACCATATAAAAAAATGTAGTTTGTGTAAGAAAATCTGTTGCCATTGAATTAAAAACCAGGCCAAGCAGCTGGAAACTGTTTGATGTAAATTGGATTTGCAGTTATTCAGGGTGATTGACTGGGAAATATATTCTCTCAGATAATAAAAAAAAATGAAAAATTAAATTAAATAAAGCAATAAATTTATTTACTTATTCAGATTTATAAAAGTATTTTGCAGTGTGGGAAGATCAGACAAAAGATCAATATTTTATTTTTTTTTTTTTTGAAAAGAAAAACAGTGGAGTTTATTTTCCCTTGGTTGGGTTCGCCTTCTGTGATTTGTACTAAATAAATTTCAGAGCATCTCGTTGGCAAGAACAAAGTACCTTTTTTGTTCCATGTAGTTTTCCATGTAAAGCCTCCATATGAGAAAAAACAGAATTAACCCAAGGGCCATAAAGACCCTAGTTAATTTAATATAATTCATAAAAAATACACTGAATACACCTCTAACATCAACCTTTCGCTGACCTTTGCAGTTTTGTCATTGGGTCGTTGTTTGGCCATTTTGACGTCAGTCCTGGTACACTTTAACAACGGCGACTCTCGAACACCCCACAAGTTCAGCCGTTTGGGAAATTGAGGCACCAGCTCGTCGATCACCCACAATCCGTCCTTTATCAAAGTCTGATAAATCCTTCCTTTTACCCATCATGCTCGGAATTTTACTACCTATTGAACCACTGACACCTTATCTATGCTACGTAGGTCGACTAACTTCGCAGTCTCATACCTCATGTGGTTAACGGGTCACATTCAGCTTTCATAGGGGTCATAATTCAGTGATCACTTAGTGTATTTTATAAATTATATTCACAATTCATTCAAAATTTCTTAAAGTGCCAATAGGTAACATTCCTTATAAAACGAAATGCCAAACATATAGTGAACATAATTGTAAGATTTAAATAAATAAACTTTTAAAAAATGTATTTATTACAATAATTATCAGAAAATTATTATATGATAATTATACTGAACTGTTCTAGGTTAATAAAACTAAGGCATATAACATTTATAATGCATTGAAAAACATTGCTGGTGCCTGGGAGGATGTGAAGGAAACAAACTTGAGTGGTGTGTGGAAAAACTTATTCACAGTTTGTGAATAAGTGATTCTGAGGAGCCAGTAGAACCTGTGACTGAAGAATTTGTTGAACTGGGCAATAAAATTGACCTCGACCTTGATGTGATTGATGTTGAGAGAGCTTTTGGACTCACATTTTGAGGAATTAACAACCGGTGAAATAATTGAAATAGAGACGCAGCATCTAAATTTGAAGTAGCAGAAGAACCAGAAGAATATTTACAAAGCAAAAAATGGCTGCAGCTTTTAAATCAATTTTTGAGGGGTTGGCAATCTTTGAAGAAGAAGAAGACGCAAAGAATTGCTAAAGTGAAAAGAGGCATTTGTGAATGTCTAGCATGCTGTGGTGAGATTTTTGAAGAAAAAAATAAACTAACTGTGCAATCTTCTATAAAAGCATATTTTGAAAAAGTAGAAACCCAGCTGTTTCTTCATTATCAGATTCCCTTCCATCTACCTCATCTGCACCTAGTGTCACTTATGTGGAAAAAATTGAACTCTGATGAAGATATTGATGTGTAAATGGTGAATACAGTACATATATTATGTTAGTACTCATTTTCTTTATTTCTATTTTGTAACTCTTTATTTTTAATTAAAATTAACAAGTATGATATCTTTTTTTTTTTTTTTTTTTATTATTCTTTTCTTATTTTATTTTACTTTACGTACCATATATGATAAACCATAACGCATACATACATTATAATAAAACATTATTGTATAGACCATTCGATGATTAGTACATGGTTTTAATGCTTTAAAATGGTTGCTAACCTATACGGATACTTATCGTAAAAGCTCAGGAATGTAAGATACACATAATGAACAAAACGTATAACGAGCAATGTCTTGGTGCAGAATTCATTCGTAAACCAAGAGTTGGCTGTATATAGTATTTTACGTTAGATTACATGTTTTAGTTTTAGGTGAAGAGTTGGTGATAAATGATAGACATGCCTAGTTAAATCTGTGGAGTATCTGTGTTGTAGGCAAAATTTTATGTCAGATTGCTAAAGAATATAAATACCCAAGGTAGTATATAAAATCTTATCATTTGCATATCTACAATCTGGGTGACTTTTTCAAGGGTCAACCATCCAGATTGAAAGGAAAAATAAAGATAAGCAGTTCTCTGTGTCTGTAATGATCGGTATGCAATTTTAATAGGGTCTAAAGGTTATACAATATAAAGTCAAATGGTTATACAAATTTAATATTACAAAAATAATTTATATGTATGTGTGTGTGTGTATATATATATATATATATATATATATATATATATATACACACACACACACATACATATGTATATATATATATATATATATATATACATTCGTTTCCACAAAAGTCCTGCTTCATCTATGTTAAAAACTTGTGTTAAAATATATGTGTGTATATATATATATATATATATATATATATATATATATATACACACACACACACACACACACACATTATATATATATATATTTTTATATATACAGCAGGCCCCCGTTATAACGCGGTTCGCTTTACGCTGATTCGCTATAACGCTGTTCTTATATTATAACCCGTATCTGACTATAACGCTGTCACAGATCACTATAACGCTCTTTTACAGATTACATTTTTGACATATTTAACGAAATCGTTTCATTTGATGGAGTCGATAGCTTGAAAATGAATAGCAAAACAGCATTAAAACGTTTCCCACGTCGACTTGAGCAATTTTCCCACGCTCAGTGAAATTTTCTCTCACGCTAATTTAAGTACAGTCACTTGTTACGTAGTTCCGAGATCAACATTTTAAAAAATGATCAAATATATTGCTTGTAATATTTGCGTTATATGCATTTATCCAAAGTCTAGTTAGTCATCACTCAGTACAGTATTAGACATCGTGCGTAACGGACAGTTTACTTGAACATTGTATCATAATTAATTCAACCAACGCAGTTATATTTTCGAAGAGCTAATAATGACCGACAGGAATGAAAATGCAACAACGTCTGGGCGCAGTACGAAGACTATAAATGTAAGAAAAAGACTGAAATTTGAAAATTAAATTAGACGTTTTGAAGCGAATCGATTCCGGTCAACGACAAGCGGATGTGTGCCATAATTTAGGACTCGCAAATTTAACTGTAAGAACAATTATGAAAAAATAAAGAATTAATTTTAGCAGCGGGAAAGATAGCTGTTCCACTGCAAGCAACTAGGACTAGACCGGCTATTAGGATTGAAATGGAAAGACTAATTTTTTTGAAGATAATATTCCAATGCAGAATTCAGTTAAGTTAAATATTAAAAAAAGAGAGAGAGAGAGAAAGAGATTAGCCAATACGATGATCTGAAGAAAACTCGCCTAAAAAAAAAATGTGGAACCATTTAAAACTGGTAGAATAGATTTAAAATCCCGGGAGAAGCCGCTAGTGCAGATTAAGGAGCCGAAACTTTCAAAAAAGAACTTGTTAAAATTATTGAAGAGGGGTATTATGTGTTGTACTTCTCAACAAGTTTTTAACATAGATGAAGCAGGACTTTTGTGGAAACGAATGCCTAAAAGAAGTTTCATATTGAAAGAACAAAAAACATGCCAAGTTTCAAAGCGGCGAAGGATCGGTTGACTTTATTGTTGGGTGGTAACGCTGCGGGCCATTTAAAATTAATACCCCTTTTAGTTTATTTGGAAGAGGGCCAAAGTTCAACTCAAAATACACACATTTTTCATGATTAAATTCATCCATTAAATTAAATCAATAAAATTCATTATTTTAATTGGAATTTTGTTTACTTTTGAGACGCAAGTAGTTACCACATAATTATACGTATGTAATGCAGAATATTTTATATGTGAAAATATTTGAATATTAAATATTTTGACCGACATTTGTGCATCTTTTCATTACCGTTTATTATTAATTAGGAAATATCCTATGGCGCCGACCGCAGCTCACAAATACATATGTTACCTTATGGGAAAGCGGCGCTCGCTTAGCGCGGATTCACTTAGCGCTCTGTTTTTCCAGAACGAATGATCAGCGTTAAGCGGGGGTCACCTGTATATAAAATTTATTCATAGTGCACATTAATTATTGTTGACCCAACAAAAACATCTCTCATTTAAGAAATACTGTCTAAAGCATCTGAATGTACTGTGATCAGTCTCGTCTATGTCATGGGGCACTGATCGGTATACTCTACTGTATCTTTATAGAACTTTAATCTGTTCACAGCTAGATTATTGTTGTCCGGTCTATGACTCTGCCAGGAGCACTACTTTACGTCTAAATGTTATCCAGCACAGTGCTCTCAAGGGCGCCTCTGTAGCCAGGTGGGCAGGAGTGGCAGTGCGTAGCACACGCTTCTTGATTAGACCGGGGTTCGAGCCCGTGACCACCAAATACGGAGGATGCGGAAAGGTCAGGAAATGACCACCGCATTTCCTGACCTTTCCGCATTAGTTTCCTTAGTTGCTAATGCTCCTAAAAACCAAATAACAACAACAACAACAACAGTGCTCTCAGGACTGTGTTGGGCACTTTTAGGACTTGTCCAATCTAGAGTCTTTATATTGAAGCACATGATCCTCCATTACACCTTCGTAGGAAATCCTTACTGCTCCACTATGCTGCTAAGATCCAGAGTCTTCATCTCACCTCAGTTGGGAGTATCTTTATAATACTCAGTGGGATTTTCTACGAGATCAAGCCAAATTAAAACAGACCTGCTTCACTCAGGATTAAAGAGCTCTCTCAGAGTTGGAATATCAATTTAAGCGATATTTTTCAGGATGCAACTGCACCTATTCCACCTTGGACATACGTTTCTGCCTCTCATGATACACATTTTCTGGAGTGGGGGAAAGAATACTGTACCTTCCTTTAATATCAGGCAGCTGCACTTAGCTCACACTACTCTGAACTGCCATGTCTGTAAAATCTATACTGATGGATCCAAAACAGACAGTATGGTTGGTGCTGCTGCAGTTTTTCCTTCTATAACGGTTATAGCCTCACTACCATTAGCCTGCAGCGTCTTCACCACCGAATTATATGCTATCAAATTAGTACTTAATAAAATTATTGAACTTTCCATCTCACCTGCCATAATTTATACTGACTCCCTCACTTCTGTTTCTGCCATAAGGAAGAATTTCTCATCTTCTCATCCTACCTTGAAACACATTCATTCTCAGCTATTTTCCTGCAGCGTGTTCAATCAGCTTTTGCTGGATCCTTGGCCATTCTGGCATTCCAGGAAATGAAAGTGTGGACCTCGCAGCTAAAAAACCTCAACCAGCTGTTCCAGAAAATCCTCTCGTTCCTTACACTGATTATAAGCCTGTTATTCGCAAAGCAAGTTACAACAATTGGTCGCAGATCTGGAAAGGGAATACTGACTTTACCAGATAAAGCAAGAACCAAAGCTGTGACTCTCCGGCTTTCGACAAAACAGACAAGAGGAAGTGGTACTGAAAAGACTCAGAATTGGACACACTCATCATACCCATCTTTTCCTGCTACTGGGAGAAGATCCACCACTGTGTTCATCCTGTGACAGTCAACTTGCAGTTAGGCATTTTCTGTTTGATTGTCCCTTATATTCAACCATACGGTCCAACACTTTTCAGTCGATCTCTAGGCTGAACCTCTCACATGATTAACTCATATCCTTGGAAATAATGCAAACATAGAAGAACTTGTAATCTATTTAAAATGTATTGGCCTATACAGGAGTATTTAATTTAACATCTACAGCGGTATATTTCAACTAAATAAACTATGAGCAGACACAGTTTGGCCTCAGTAGCCCTTCTGTCATTGAGCCAAATAATAATTACAACAACAACATCCCTTCTTTCCGAATGTTTGGCCTTGTAAAAGCCAGCTAGACTCTAGATATGAAATGATAAGATTTTATATATTATCTTGTGTTTATATAGTTTGACAATCTAACATAAAATTTTGCGTATGTGTACTCCAGAGATTAACTGGGTATGTCTATCATTTTGCACTACTCCTTGCCTAAAACTAAAGCATGTAATGTAACATAATATATATATATATATACCCAAACATAACTGATGAATCACTAATGCCATTGCATTCTTCAATTGCACATTACTAATTCATTTTTTATTTAAGTTTACTGTTACATTTAATGTATTTTATTATGCTATTTTTTGTTCTAATGGAGTCCAATCACGTGCTAACATAGATTAAGTGTCAGCCTAATTTGGATGCTCTGCTTTGCCTATGAACAGTTTATTTAAATTTAAGAAAATAAGATACATATATTCATTCACACAAACATTAGAGCCTTGAATAGATCAATATTCAAAAGAAATAAACATAAGTATGTATAATGCATATACATGTCTGTTTTACAACCTTATTTATTATTTTCATTAGTTTTATGATTTAGATGTTTTAATTGAACATTATATAGTTCCTTAAAGACCAATATTTTATATAATTAAAAAAAAAAACCTTATTACAGTAAACTGGAGTGAGAAAACAAAGCTCTATGTAATGCATATTAATGCTGAATTCAAAGAGATTTTTACCATTACCCCATTTATTGGAATATAATGGATGCATTATTGCAGACCTAACTGCAATAGCTAATGCTCTTGGGGAGACTTTTGCTACTATCTCTTCAACATCCCCTTGCTCCCAGATTTCCTGATCATGGAGGAAAAACATGAAAAGCAGCCTATTAACTTTAAATGTAAGGATTCTCATCTTTATAATGGGCTCTTCACCATAGAAGAAACATCTCTAACTCTTACCAATACAAGTGCTGCTGGGCCAGATCCCATCCATTATGATATGAACAAATATCTGTTAGCAAAATCCATGGATTTACTGCCCCTTATGTACAATAAGATCCTTTTAGAAGAGCAGTTTTCAGATTCCTGTCATAAGGCAATCATGCTTGCATTTTCTAAGCCAGAAAAAGATCCAAAATCCCAACAAACTACCATCCTGTCTGTGAAAAATTCTGGAATGGTCAATGCCCACATTAAATGGTATTTGGACCATTTAATGTGAGTGCAATATGGCTTCCGAAGAATAGATCCACTTTAGACCATTTAATCAGGCTTGAAACATCCATATGAAATGTCTTTTTAAAACATTAACATCTGGTGCCAATTCTCTTCATTTGGCTATTGGGTTCACCTGCAAGGGTAAACCATGACAATGCCATGCCCCTACCCTCATGGGCCGAGGGACTGGAGGCTGGCGGCAGTACAAATATGGTGTCTGGGAAGCCCTGGCATCCCACTCTCGAGCTTGCCAGGTAGTGGGCATCCCTTTGGGCTCCGTGGTAGGTGGGGAGCCCAGGCACTGGCACCGCAACCTGGTCCCTATCAGCAAATACAAACAGAGAGATAGATAGTGCTATTGCTGCAAAGAGACAACAAACAGAACTACCATCAGGGCCAGTCCCAAGGATTTTATTCATCCACTCTACCAGCCAGAAATCTATTGGGAAAATGTCGCACTTTTTTATACAAAAAAAGTTTAGAGAAATTAGCAGGGTTCCCTAATCAGTTAAGAGAGTTAACAGGCTCCGATCTGTAAATCTCTTAATTTGAAACAAAAAATAATAGATATTCTGAGCAACATCATTCGGAGGAATACCGATAAACATGACGCCACATAGAACAACACTCAACTCATCGAGAGGTGTCATTTCAGAGTGGGACCTTCTCAAGGATACAGAGGAGGAAATCTGCTTTGAACTAAAACCACAAGGAGTGCTTGCTGTTAAGAGAATTTCTGTGCATAGGGATGGGAAACTCGTTCCTACTAGAAACGTAATCCTGACTTTCAATTCACCTACATCTCCTAATGAGATTAAAGCTGACTATATCAGCTGGCCAGTACATCCATATGTCCCAAATCCTTTATGGTGCTAAAAATATGGACATTCTCAATGGCCTGCCATGGAGTCTTTGCATGCACTCTATGTGGTGCAAAGGACCACAAAACAATATCATGTTCTTCTGCCAAGAAGAACACTCTACTTACTCGCGAGCATGCCATAGGTGGAAGGAAGAAAAATAAATTCAACCACTTAAGGCAGAGCTGAACATATTTTATCAGGAGGCAAGAAAAGTGGTGAAACCTATAAATATAAATAAACCCACCTACGCCCAGAAGGTACAAGGGAGATGTGCCATTCGAACATAAACAGAAATGACTCTACCACCAGAAGTGTCATTTACTCCCATCACCCGTTATCTCTTAAGCTCAAAACAGCCCGCACAGAAAGATCAGTGAGCAACTACTCCCATGTCGTTACCTCCTAATGCTCTACCAGTGGGAAAAAAAAAAAGAGTAAGATGCCTGAGGTATCCTCTAGTGCCCAAGAAAATATGGAGGTTAAGGAGAATGAGATACTAGATGTCTCGGCCTTGGAACTCTTTGCAGAGGAGGAAATGGACACAGGACAGCATCCATACTTCCCTAAAAGAGATAAATCCAAGACTGACAAAGCTAAGCCCTCAGGACTTCAGAAGCTGCCTGACGGATCCACCAAGCCAAAATAATGGCTAAATTCCTACAATGGAATTGTTGTGGATTCCTGCAAAACAACGATGACATCAAGGCCCTCCTGCAAAAGCATGAGCCTGTATGCTTTTGCTTGCAGGAAACATATTTCAAACCGAAATATGTTTCCTGCTATCATACGTAAGGATAGAACTGGGACTGGATGTACCCATGGCAACCTGTACCTCTTTCCATGAATTTAGAAGTGGTAGCAGTTCACCTTACGGTTGGATTTTTACTAACCGTCTGTTCGATTTATTTACCACCTGGGACTGACATCGCCCAGAGAGAGACCTTGATGATCTCATTGTGCAGCTGCCATTAAAATCTTTGTGGATTTTAATGGTCATAACAACATGCGGGGTAGCACTAACCGCCCCCCCGATATAACTTTCCTAAATGTGGGAACAAACATGCCTACCCATATGTTCTCTGTAATTCATCTTTCTATTATGTTGTTATTTGTGTTTTGTTTTTTTTTTTTTTTTTTAGGAGCATTAGCAACTAAGGCCATATTGCTCCGGGGATATGCGATGGTCATCCCCTGACCTTTCTGCATCCTCCATATTTGGTGGATCACAGGCTCGAACCCCGGTCTAATCAAGAAGTGTGTGCTACGCACTGTTGCTCCTGCCCACCTGGCTACGGAGGCGCCTCATCTTTCTATCTGCTCCACTTCTCTTTCTTGGGAGGAGGAGAATCCGTATGGAAGTGATCACTTCCCCTTGATAACCACCCTAATTAATAGGATACTCTGCCTTTCAACAATTGGCAAATTTTGAAATCACCACAGTCAGTCAGGAACCTCTCAATAATACAGTTACTTACATCACAGAAAGTATAGTCCAGTCAGCTGCAATTCCAAAAACATCCACCTGGTTTACCTCATTTTCCCAAATCTTGGTGGAATGAAGAATGCACAGCAGCAAAAAAAAAGACACAAAACAAAGCTTGGGGGGATATTCCAAAGATATTCTACCAAAGATAACGTTCTAGCCTTTAAACATGCACAAGCCAAAGCACTATACATCCTCGGTTAGAGTCAAAAGGAATCACGGATCCGTTTCATATCCTCTGTTACCCAGACGATCAAAGCTAAGTTGGTCCAGCAGAAAATGCAGAAAATGAAGGGAAAATACACTACAATCCTCTCACAAGTCCTGGAATATAATGGATGTACTATTGCAGACTCTACTGCAATAGCGAATGCTCTTGGGGAAACGTTTTTCAAACATCTCAGCAACATCATCCCATCCTACTCCCCAGAGTTTCTGGTCCTTAAATAAAAAACTGAAAAACAGGCCCTTAATTTTACATAAAAGGGTTTCCGCCCATATAATGGGGCATTTGCCATCCACAAGCTGAAAACAGCACTTGCCATTACAAAGGCTACTGCTGTTTGACCAGATGACATCCATTATGAAATGATCAACCACTTCTCCCCAAAATCCTTGGACCTTCTGCTCTTCATTTCAACAGAATCTTCCTTGAAGAGCAATTTCCAGACACGTGGTGCAAGGCAACTATCCTTGCTTTTGCCAAGACAGGAAAGGATTCTAAATTTCTGAAAAACTATCGTCCTATTTCTCTGACTAGCTGTCTGTGCAGAATATTGGAGAGAATGGTCGACGCTTGTCACTTATGTAACTTTGAATCGAATGACCTTCTCTCCCTCTTTCAGTGTGGCTTCCGAAGAAACTGGTCCACTGTGGCCCACTTAATTAGACTGGAAACATCTTATCTGAGTTGCTTTCCTAAAAAGAGAACACTTGGTGTCCATCTTCTTTGACATAGAAAAAGTGTACGACAAACTTGGAGATTTGGTATTTTAAAAGACCTTTATAACCTCGGTCTAAGAGGTCACCTACCTGTTTTTATTAAAAAAAAATTTTATTACACCATCATTTCTAAGTGCAAGTAGGATCCTCCCTTTCCTGGCAAGATTCTAAATTGGTTGCATTCAGAGGAGTAATCGTAGAAGCTATTAGGCTTTTTCATACATTTGAGCTTAGACCTAAATGGAAGTCAGATGAACTGATGAGACTTGTGGCAGAGAATAAAATTGTTTGAGTGCATATAAATTATCAGGTGATGCAGAAGCCTATGGCAGATATAAACTAGTCTGTAATCAAGTCACAAAAGAGGTAGTAGTAGTAGTAGTGGCATGTGATGCAAGAAAGCAAGTGTATGAGCTTATGCAGCATCAGCCAAAAAAAAAAAAAAAAAATGCCTGTCCAGTTCCTCCTTAAATTTATTCAACCTATTAACTTCCACAAAGACAGATGGAAGTTTGTTCCAGCAATTAACCACCCGCTGGCTAAAGGCAAATTTCCGCACATCTATTATACATCTGTCCTTTCTTAATTTGAATTTATGCCCCCTTAGGTTTGTAATCTGTACAAGTGGAAGGATCCCATCAGAATTCAGCGTGCTCAACCCATTCAAGGCCTTATACACCTCAATCAGATCACGCGCAGGTGCCTAGTCTCCAGCCACTGCAATTTGCAGAACTTAAGCCTCTCTTGGTAAGAGGATCCTTTCATTCCCCTCACCAATCTTGTTGCCCTTCTCTGTACACGCTCAAGTAAATCTACATCCTTCCTAAAATGAGGCCTCCAGACCTGTACGCAGTACTCAAGGCGTGGCCTGACCATTGCCTTATACAGAGGGACAATCACCTCCTTTTCCCTGCTAGCAAAATTCCTATATATCATTGACAAAACCCCATGAGCTGCCCTTGCAGCCTGTCTGCATTGCTCAGAAAATTTCATATATGACTGCACAATTACTCCCAGGTCTTTTTCATTTTCTACCACCTTAAGTGTAGTACCACACGGTTGGTACGTTTCTCTGGGGTTACTTCTACCCATCCCCTCGACGTGGGCACCTGTACGTGGTGAGAGGACCTCCCAGTGATGCCGCTGGATTTCCAGACTAGCATCACTGGGATCCACAGCCCAGGTTCCAGGCTAACATCAATGGAATCCGGCGTGTTTGCTGTGCGCTGTGACCTGTGGAAATTCGGAAAGGGGGATCCTGGTGGTTGAGGGGCCAAGCTTCAATACACCACTTTGGCCCCTGCTTCGACGAGACGGGTGGTCCTGGAAGGCCTGGCTAGGATCAATCGGCTAGTAGGCTCGCCTGTGAGGGTCAGCCGTGTCAATGCCATGCCCCTACCCTCATGGTCCGAGGGACAGGATTCAGGCTGGCGGCGGTGCGGGTATGGTGTCTAGGTAACCCTGGCGTTCCACTCCCGAGCGCATTTATTGCATGCCAGGTTGTGGGCATCCCTTTGGGCTCCGTGGTGGGTGGGGAGCCCGGGCACTGAACCATTTCAAAACTTTATGAATCCTGATAAACTTATTTCTTCAGGGGGCCCCAACCCGGTCCCTCTCTGAAAATATAGACGACGACACAGACAGCACTATTGCTATAAAGAGGCAGCGAACTGAACTACCATCAGGACCTATCCCAAGGTTCTTAATTATGCACTCCACCAACGAAAATCCAATTGGTAAAATGTGGCCTTTCTTTATACAGAAAGGGTTAGATGGGTTAGCAGGTTCACCCAAATCAGTTAAGAGGCTCCGTTCTGGGGATCTCTTGATTGAAACTAAAAATGACAGGCAATCTGAACATCTACTCCGAGTAACATCATTAGGAGGAATACCTATAACAGTGACACCATACAGAACACTAAATTCATCGAGAGGTGTAATTTCAGAGTGGGACCTTCTCGACGTTACCGAGGAGGAAATCTGCTCGGAATTGAAGTCACAGGGAGTTATTGCCGTCAAGAGAATAAATGCGCGTAGGGATGGGAAACTGGTTAAAACCAGAAACATTATCCTGACATTCAATTCACCTAAATCTCCTGATGAGATTAAAGCTGGCTACATAAACTGCCCAGTGCGTCCATATGTTCCAAACGCTTTACGGTGTTTCAAATGCCAGAAATATGGACACTCACAAATGGCCTGCCTTGGTTCCCTTGCATGAGCTCGATGTGGTGCAATGGACCACGAAATAACTGGATGTTCAGCTACAAAAGCTGCATGTATTAACTGCAATGGAGAACACCCTGCATATTCAAGAGCTTGCCAGCGGTGGAAGGAAGAAAAGGAAATACAACGACTAAAGGTAGAACTTAACATCTCATACCAAGAGGCCAGGAAAGCAGTTAAACAAGTAAGTAGCGGTAAAGCAACATACGCTGAAAAGGTATCCAATAAATGCTCGATTGGCATCCAAACGGATATGACTGTACCACCAAAAGAGTCATTCACGCCCATCGCCCGCTATATTAAGTTCAGTAAAACCAGCACAGAAATCTAATCTCAGTCAGCTGCCACTCCAATATCAGTACCTCCCAGTGCTCAAGCACTATCAAAAGCGAGCCCTAAAGTAACAGTACAAAAAAATCAAGAGCCCATGCCAGGACAAGAAAAAATGGATGTCGAAACCAAGGAGGTACATGACGATTCAGTCTTGGAACTCTTTACAGAGGAAGAGATGGACACAGGACAGCGCCCTTTCTTCCCCAAAAAAGACAAATCCAAGACTGATAAAAGTAAGCCCTCAGCACCTCGGAAGCCACCTGATGGACCCACCAAACCAAAATAATGGCTTAAATCCTACAGTGGAACTGTCGTAGATTCCGACGAAACATTAATGACATCAAGGCACTTCTGCAAAAGTGCAAGCCATCGTGCTTTTGTGTACAGGAAACCTATTTAAAAGCAAATGATGACTCCACCATACGTAACATTACGATCATTCTTAAGGACAGAATTGTGGACGGTCCTGCTCGTGGAGGAGTCGCAATCCTCGTGAGCAACCACATTCCCTTTCAGCCTTTGCAACTTACAATCAATGTAGAGGCTGTAGCAATTCGCCTTAAAGTGGGGTTTTTATTAACTGTTTGCTCTCTTTATTTACCACCCTGGTATTGACATCCTCCAGGAAGACCTTGATGATCTCGTCATGCAATTGCCTCCCCCTTTATTATTTCTTGGGGATTTTAATTGACATAACACTCTGTGGGGTAGTACTAACATTAATGGAAGGGGACGAGTCATAGAGCATATGACTCGTCTGCGTATAGAGCTCACTGACAATGACCTCTCCCTTCTCAATGTGGGAACAAACACTTTCTTCCACATGCCTACCCGTACGTTTTCTGCCGTTGATCTTTCTATCTGCTCCCCTTCTCTCCTTCCTTTAGCTATATGGGAGGTGGAAGAAAACCCATATGGAAGCGATCACTTCCCCGTGATAACCACCTTAACTAGTGGTAGACCGTGTCAGCCATTTAGTTTACTGCAGTGGAAGATTGATCAGGCTGACTGGAATGCCTTTCGACATCTGGCAAATCTTGACATCGCTACAGTCAGTCGGGAACATATCAATGATGCAGTCGCGTACGTTACAGAAAGTATTGTCCAATCAGCTGAAATTGCAGTCCCAAAAACATCCAGCTGGTTTCCACAATTTCCTAAACCTTGGTGGAATTCAGAGTGCACAACAGCAAAAAAGGCACAAAACAAAAACCTGGGGATATTCCTTCCATATCCCTCGACCGATAATCTAATATCATTTAAACGTGCACGTTATATCCAAAGTCATCCATAACCCAGACTGCCAGCTCAAAAGTAGTCTGGGACAAGATCCGGAAAATGAAGGGAAAATACCCACCGTGCCCTTCGGTGATTCGCGAGCACAATGGATGTCTAATTGCAGACCGAACTGCAGTTGTAAATACTCTAGGGGAAACATTTGCCAAAATATCTGCAATAACATCATTCCCTCCAGAGTTTTTGGCTGTGAAAGAGAAACGTGAGAAACATCCTTTAAACTTCTCTTCAAAAGGGCTTGAACCATATAACAAGCCCTTTTTTACACAGGAAGAGTTAAATGCAGTACTCTTTCTTATGCATGCAAGTGCTGTCGGGCCCGATGACATCCACTACGAAATGATAAAACATCTGTCACCACATTCTAAAAATCACCTATTAATTTTGTTTAACAAAATTTTTCTTAATAAACAATTTCCGGATTCCTGGCAGAAAGCAATCGTTCTTGCCTTCCCAAAACCAGGAAAGGATCCTAGATATCCAAGTAACTATCGTCCTATTGCTCTGACAAGCTGTTTGTGCAAGGTCCTGGAAAGAATGGTTAATGCCCACCTTGTGTGGTATTTGGAAACAAATGATCTGCTTTCCTGGACACAGTGCGGCTTCTGAAGAGACAGAACCACTTTGGATCATTTAATCCGACTTGGAACATACATTCGTGACTCTTTTGTTAAATCCGAGCATCTGGTAGCAGTTTTCTTTGATATTGAAAAAGCATACGACACAGCCTGGCGATTTGGAATATTTAAAGACCTCTACAACTTTGGTCTTAGGGGTAACCTTCCTCTCTTTATCAAAAACTTCCTTTCGAATTGTCATTTTCAAGTGCGTTTAGGATCCACTCTCTCTCTCTCTCTCTCTCTCTTCCCCTCCCGAGTGATGTGCAATGATGGCAAAACAGTTATGAAGCATCACTCGGGTACCTACCCACCCACCGAAGAAGGGCCAAATAGTCCTGAAACGGTGCCGTCTGGGTGGTGGTATCCATCTGAGAATAAGTAACATTAGTCTTCTCCTCAGGTGAAGCTTTACTTATTCGAAGTTATGCAATATCATGGCAACTCGTTGTGAAGGTATTCACAATATGAGATATAACTTAAAACGATGCCGCTTTGCTAATATTCTGTTCATTCAGATTTGGCTATGTATTATTGATGCTTTCGCACTATACTTATACATAGTCTAGACTTTTCCATAGCTTGATGCTTACGCCCTAAATGCTTTATACTCCCATAGTAATAAAAGGGTTCCGTTCCAAAGTATGAAATATATAAGAAAAACTAGTCTAAAATTTTGACTATGTACATAGACAGTACATAGTGAAATGCAAGCATATGGCATTGAAATGAAAATAAGAAACAATTTAATATTAAATGTAATATGGCTTTGCTAGCAAAAAAACTTATCCCGCCAGTGCTATCACCAGTTTCGCTAAAGTATTGATAAAGGAGTTTTGCCTTTTCACGAAAGATGAGTGAACTTAATGGAATTTTATTTTGAGTTCGGTCTTCTATCCACAGGTTTAAAGCTTTTTCCATTTTTTTCTAATTTTCTAATCACGAGTTACAGAGCAAATTTTTGAAGCAATTAGCGCGTTTTCACGGACACTACGGCGGATTTTTTCTTCAGATTTTTTGATTGATCATACCGTTGACTCATTGATTTTATAAAGTTTTGCCACTTTTGCCATTAGAAATTTTATCTAATAACTCAATTTTATTCGCTAATGTCATCACCTTCTTTGATATTTTCACATTTCTCTTGTTATTCGTAGCCATATTTTTGTAGGGGTTAGAAAGAACTTGTCCACAATAAAGTCACTTTCTTCCGCACTCGAAAAAGTCTGTTTTGCACTGCAAAACGGTAGATTTGTCATTTTTGTAAGCATATCAATTTATAAATTGATAAATTTATTCAATTTATAAGCATATAAATTAAAAGCAAATGACGAAACCTTCCGTGACAAGTGCATAACACATACTGAACAAGGATTATCGAGAAACATCCACACTCGCAATTTTGTCACCCCTCTCCCCTCACCCACTGAGCGCTGTTTTGACCGGGAAAGATAATTTTAGCCATGCCCATGTTTTTTTATAGCGGAAAATATTCACGGTGCTTTAAAATTCACATTTTTTTAGGTTTCATTTTTTATTAAATCGGCGATTGCGAATACGCGAAACCGCGAATAGTTGGGGTTTACTGTACTTGGATTTCTTTTAATACTGTTGCACATAAAAGACTGCTGTACAAATTGGAGCAGTGTGGCATCACTAATTTTTTAATCATACTGTTGAAGGTATATTAAGATTAATGTGTAAATTTGCAGATGATACAAAGGTTGGCGGGGTAATCGGAGTAAGCTGAGGGCAAAATTTTAAAAATTTAGGCATATGGGCTGATAAATTTTTGTTCAACTTTTAACATTCAAGAAATCTAATTAACATTCAAGAAATCTAATTAACATTCAAGAAATCTAATATACTGCATATGGGTAGCAATTACCCAACGGTGTGGTGATACTACACTCACTAATGGAAAGGGTGTGTGTGTGTGTGTGTGTGTGTGTGTGTGTGTGTGTGTGTGTGTGTGTGTGTGTGTGTGTGTGTGTGTAATTGTGCAGACAGGCTGCCAGAATAGTTCGTGGGCTTATGTCTATGATATACAGGAACTTTGTTAACAGGGACAAGGAAGTGATTATCCCATTGTATAAGGCCATGGTTAGGCTGCATCTTGAGTACTGCATACTGGTCTGGGGGCCTTATTTTAGGAAAGATGTAGATCTGCTGGAACCGGTGCAGAGAATGGCATCAGGATTTGTGAAGGAAACGAAAGGATGGTAAACCAAGACTGGCTTTAGTTCTGAAAATTGCATGTCTGGATTCAGGCACCTGAAAGGTGATCTGAGTTAGATGTTTAAGGCTTTGAATAGATTTAGCAAGCTCACTGCCAATGACTCTTCCTGTTACTCAGACTACATATATGAGAGGGCATAAATTCAAATCGAGGATGGTTCTATGATAGACTTGTGGAGATTGGCCTTCAATCAGTGGGTGGTTGATTGTTGAAACAAACTTCCAACTGGTGTTGTGGAAGTGGGCAGTTTGAATAATTCAAAAAAAGAACTAAACAGATTACTGAAAGGGATGGATAGGTGATGTATGAGTTTTTTCTTTTTTTTTTCTGGCTGTTGCTTCTTAAGTTTGCTATCTTGCATCATATGCCACTGCTGCTAATATTAATAATATAACCATTAGTCTTTTCTTGTTTTTGTTAGATATTAGTAGCCTTCTATTAGTGGCAATCTACTTTTAGGTTGTCTGTAACTTTTAGCATATTTAATTTTTGACTTTGCAGATTATGGCTAGGCTGCCAGTGTGCCATTAAAAAATCAAATCAAATCCTATTTATGGACTTAATGCTTGACAGAAAACTTTTAATTTTCTAGTGCACAAAATATCCAGACTACCTCATTACCCCCTTTCATGGTTTTGCTGATTGCCTAGACTAGCCGTAATCAATCTTCAATTCACAAAGAAATTTGTGAATTACTTTGAAGAGGAGATATACTTGATTGTTCATTATTATGCTAATGAATTGGTAAACACTGCACCTATATCATGTGGTAGATTAAGTAAAATATCATCAAAATGATATAATTTTAAAAGAATTGAACCACCTCAATGCCTAACAAACTATTATGACTACATTTTGGGAACTAACTGTTTTCCATCTTCAAGCCTATGGGGATTGAACAGTGATATTTTTTTGATTTAAACATTTTGACTATATCTTTTTGATGTAATCATTCTTACAAAACTTCACAAATTTAATTATTCATTATTATGTTAATAAAACTTGTTACTCTACACTGTCACGCCTTGTGGTAGATAAATTATTGAAATGATACAATTTAAAGGAATTGGAACCACTTCGATGCCAAAACAAACTATTATGGATATGTTTCAGGAATTCGTTGTTTCCCACCTTCAGGCCTATCAGGATAGAACATTGTTTGAGTATCAAGTTTTCAATTTGATAATGATATTTGATTATTTACAATACAATGTATTCTAATTATACTAATACACCTTTATATGTACAATTGTTACACTTCTGCTTATAATTTATTTATTTAACTTCTTAATTAATAAAGATAATTTATGAAAAATCGCTACATTTACTGTCTAAATTAGTTGGGGTTGACTGTTTATATAGGTGGGAGGCAACCTGGTGGATTTGGGTACAGTGATTTATTATAGAGGGAGATTAGGATGGTTCTGAGTTTTGGAGAGGTGGGAGCCAGTTTTGAGAGTAAATCCATAGATATTTCTCATGTTTTTAATCTGTTACAAAGGGTTAGATCAACATGAAGTATTGAATAATTGATTGTGTTGTGTTACTATTAAAATTAAGTTAAGTTAAATTTTAAATCTTGTCTGGGGCTCCCTGGATATTCTTTTATCATTAAGAGGTTTGGGATCATTTTGCTGGGAACTTCAAGATATGTCTGTATGGAATTGATTGTAAATAAGTCTTGTGGAAGTTTACTCCTTGCTGATTGCAAAGCTTCTGAAACAGTTTATGAAGTAGGATTCTTTGAAGGTTCTCCTGGAGTAGGATAAATTTGTTATTAGAATTATAGTTTTTGAGAAATCCCATGCACCTCTTCTCTCTGACTGCTCACTGCAGGTAGTGGTAGATATCCCTCTCTCTGTCTCCTAACATCTCCACTAATTCTGGTGTCCCCCAAGGTTTGGTTTTTTTCTCCTACTGTTCATTGGCCACAATCCTACCCATAGTCTTGCTCTGATGATAGCACATTGCATTCCAGTTTCAGAAACTTTGCCCTACACAAACAGTTTCAACTTCTCAAATATCCAGTACCGATTCCTTAAGTGCTAACCTCCTGATAATTCTCCAGTGGGGCAAAAATAACTTAGTTGATTTCAGTCCTATCTTATGTCTTGCAATCTTCTGCTCCTATGCTTATTTTCAATGACACTGATTTCTAGGCAGGATCATATATCTCTGTTGAGTAATACCCTGACAAATATTGCTTCCTCTACATCGAAAACACTGGGTTTTCTCTTTCGCTCTCAGCGTTACTTTTCTTCCAAACAGTTGCTCACTCTATCTATATCTATATCTGTCCTACTGTGGAATATTGTTGTCACACCTGGGCAGTGCCCCCCCCCCCCCAAAAAAACCTCTCTCGGGCTTCTAGGTTCCATTCAAAAGAGGGCAGTTAGGTTAAGTAATGACTCATCTCTAACAAAGTCTTTTGCCACACTGGAATTTCGAAATGAGTGCGTAGATATGTCGAGTGTACAGATATGGAATGAAATTGGTCTGAAATATGGCATACTCAGATAGGTAACAAGCTTCTCAAAATAAAACAGAATCCACAGCTGTGGAGATCCAGTTTCCTTTTAAACATGCATGAAGAGGTCATGCTTACAAGAGCAGGAATTGGCAATACACATCTAACACACCTCTTTTTACTGCTAGGGGAAGATCCCCCACTTTGCTTGCATTGCAGTTCTCCACTTACCGTTAAGCATATTCTGATAGAGTGTGCGCATTACCATTCAGCTAGAATTTCTTGTTTCAGCTCACTGCTTAACTTACAAAAACCTCTGAAACTAATCCATATACTTGGAGATGATGCCAATATATCAGAACCATTTAATTACCTAAAAATGATCAAGGTATACAGTCACTTCTAGAGCTATATCTTGTTATATGTTGATCAACACTCCAAAGTAACAGGTGCAATTTGGCCATTGTGTCATTAAATCCCACTCCAACAACAACAACTAACAGATGTTGTTGTTGGAGTTATTAGGTTTCATAGATGTTCTGTTTCTGCTGCATGCCTTTTCTATAGATACTTCCATGAGGACTGTTCTTCTGAACTGGCTTCTATAATTCTCCCTCTTTCTTCCAAACCAGTCTGAACATGTCTCAACCAATCAGCATTCTTTTACTCTCCAGTTTCAAATTCACAGAACTAGCTTTTCTTCTTTGTAATTTATTATTTTTTTTTCTGTTTTCTTCATGCATATTTCCTAAAAATCTATAGAAATTCAAGTTTAATTTTAACAAGTATCTTCTTTTATCTTCACCTTCAACCCATGCACAAGTACTAAGTACTGTAGGTTCAAATACCTCTCGTTTTTGGGGTTCTCAAAAAAAAAAAAAAAAAAAAAAGGGAAAAGGTATGTGCAACTGTTTTGGACTTTTTGATTATGCAGTGTTGAGTGTCTTGCTTATGTCCTTATATCCTTTTGTTGAGTCTTCTGTGTGTTTCTTCAATGTAGATTGAGTTGCATGAGCTTGGCACACCCAGGGACCTGAGCTGGATATCATTGTTCCTCTCTTTCTTGGTGATTCCCTTCTACTTTTGACTCTCTCTCTCAGGGTAACTCAAAATATGGCTAATAATAATAATGAGCATTGGATAAGGTCACAGGGCCTCTATAGTTAGATGGTTGATATTGGTTCCTGGATAGAATGTGGGTTCCTGCATAGAATGTGGGGGGTGTTGTGGGTTTTTGACACCTTTTGCTATTAATTCTATGATATATGGAATAATGAGGTTGATCCGGTTTGTCTTCTTTTTTCTGTGAAAGTCTGCAACTATTGTTTAGAGTTTTGTTGATGGTGCTTTCTGTTAATGCTGAAGGGCAGTGGTTCTTTAAAGCTGTTGCTTTTATGATTGAGATTTCCTGTTCCCTCAAATCATGGATGCAAACTTTTAGGGCTCTGTTGACATAGGTTCTGATGATGGCTATTTTAGTGGAAAATGATTTGAGGATCCATGGTTAAGGTTCCTTTGTCTGTGGATTTCCTATATACTGTCGTCTGTAGGTTGTCAGGGTTTCTTGAAGATGTGGATATCCAGGAGTGTGGAGAAATCACTGACAAGTGATTTCTCCATAAATCACTTGTCAGTTCATATATATTTTTGTCTAGTTTAGCCCTTAGCAGTTTTTGCTATCCTAAGTGCAACTTCTTGTTAAAGAAAGGATGTCATGCTGTGTTTACAAAAATTTACTTTATAACCTATGTAAGGCACTTGACGAATGGTAGCTGTTTGTGATTAGTGTTCCACTAATATGCTCTTTTATTGCATCTCAAGCTGAGTAGAGAAACTGTATCTGCAGTAATTAGTGTCTGGCAACTCCTGTTGTTTACAAAAATTACTCAGCGACTGAATACCGATTATATCAAAGCAAATATACAGCTAGTTTTTAGCTAATTTACACTTTTGGAATGCAGTAATAGGGTGTACAGTAGATCACAGTATACACAGCATTCACTTTTTTCCTGTTTCCAATGTGAAATTGCTAATTCTTTGAATGCACTGCTTTTTTTTTTTTTTCTCTCTCTCCTTTTCAAAATTCTTCTTGGGGGACCTGATCATACCCGCAGTATGAAGAGATGCATTATATTGAGGTTGGATTGTATTATACTGAATTTAGTTCAACTAATCCACTGGAAAGAGTAAAGGCAAGCTACATAAGTTGCAAAATATGACCGTACATACCAAATCCTATTAGATGTTTCAAATGCCAGAAATATAGGCATTCACAGTCTGCAGGGGATTCATAATTTGTGCCTCCTGCAGATATGCAGGCCATGTTTGTGTGTCCCAAAATAAACGGCAAAAATGGCTGTCCTTTATATTCAAAGTATTTTGACATCTGTAAAAAGAAAAAGAAAATTTGAAAGCAAAAAAACAAGTTCCATTCAATGAAATTAGATATTCCTGTAAAATCATCAACAGCTGCCAAAGTAGAAAATAGTCACATTCCAAACCAATGTCTGTTTATCTCTAAATTTATCCATAATAGACTGGGCTTGCTCAATACTCTGCCTGAACAGTAACCACCCATTCTATCAATTTCCAGCCAAGCTACCGACACTCCAATCACAGCTCCACCAGATGCAGTCAAATATCTCAGCTTGTTCCAAAATGAAAATACCCAGCACAAGTAGCAAGAAGCTGCCTCTTAGAGATATGGATACAGATGATAGTGGAAACTAAGATGCTGGAACTATCCTGGAACTATGCCCTGAGCATGATATGAACACTCATCTTATTTTTCCCAAAATCTGACTGCCACAACAGACTATTTCTCAAGAAACAGGCTGAAGTATGCCAAAACTAAATAAACAGCCTGTAAATACAATGATTCAAAATACAACGTTATCACCTTGCAAGTATCTCTCTTCAAGAAACAAATCTTACTTCAAAGTTAGATGGCACAATAAAAGACTATATCATCTATAGATAAAATTGCACTGCAACTTCAAAGGCGTAGAATACTCACTGATCTGGAGTGCTATCCAAGCATATTCCTCAACAAAACCTTTCGAAGCACCATAGTAGCATGCATCATGATCCACATTACATTAAAATCCCAAACATGAAAGGTATTAGAACCTATAGTACTTTGGTACCATGCATGGTTTAAAGGTTGAGAAGATGAAAGAAAATACTTGTTGACATTATACTTGAATTTCTGTAGATTGTAATTTTCGAGAAATACACGTGAAGGGAGGTTTTCCTTCAAATTCTAAAAAAATGGAATTTGAAAGAATAGATGAGGAAGAAGAAGAAAAGTTGGTTGTGAGAGAAGTTGGACAGTAAAAGGATGTAGCACATATTCAAACTGTTTTGTAGGGGTGGGGAGAATTATAGAAGCCAATTCAGAAGACCAGCACCCATCGAAGTAGCTATAGAAAAGCATGCAGCAAAAACAGTGTGGAGAGACTTTGTATGTGATGGGTCATTAATTAACCTAACTGCTGTCTTTTGTGTGGATTCTAAAGCTTGAGAAAGTTTATCCCAGATGTGAGAACATTATTCCATGAAGAATCCCTTTTTTGCGAGATATAAGACTGAATCAAGTTTGTCTTTGTCCCACTGGAGAATTATCTGGAGATTAGCATTTAAGGAATTGGTTGTGGATATTCAAGAAGTTGAAGCTGTTTCTACAGGGCAAGGTTCCTCAAACCAGAAGTGGAATGCTATGTGCTGTCATCAGAAAAACTATGGATTTGATTTCCAGTCAGTGGAAGAAGACCATTAATATACAAGAGGAAAAAGAGTGAGAGAGAGATAGAAACTAAACTTTGTAGAAAACCTGCATTAGTGGAGAAGTTAGAAGACAAAGAGCTGCCTACTATCGTCCCCCCAGTGAATAGACACTCTGTGCCAAACGCGATCAAAAGCCCCTAAAATGTCAAGTGCAATTGCACGAGTTTCTTCAATCTTTCCCGAAAATCAGTACCATTAGCCAGTATTTCATCAGGGTATCAACATCAGTGGAATCCATACTGGTGGCTAATTGATTTCTCCGTTACTTTAGAAAGAGTAGAAGTGTGTGCAATGGGACTCCTTATCCCTGCTAGCAAAGTTCTTGTATATCATTAACAAGACCCCATGATGTGCTCTTGCACCAAACATATTAGAACTGATATTAGAATTAGAAGTTAGAATAGGGACAGGTCTGCACTGCTCAGAAAACTTCACTGCACAGTTACCCCCAGGTCTTTTTCATTTTCCACTACCCTGAGTGTAGAACTGCACAGTTGGTACATTACTCTGGGCCGACCGGGCTAGCCGAGTGGGTAAAGTACCTGCCCGGCAACCCAAAGGTCGCGGGTTCGATTCCCGCCTCGGGCTTGGATCAAAGTACTGCAAAAACCCTGGGAGGTGCAATATGGCCACAGAAGCCGATGCGCCAACAACTACCAAATCAAAAAAAAAAAAAAAAAAAAAACATTACTCTGGGGTTACTGCTACCCATATGCAGTACTTTTCATTTGTGAATGTTAAACTTCAATTGCCTGTGTAATTTTTATAGATCACGTTACAGTAGCATACTGTCATTACTTTCATTGGCGCCTCCGTAGCAGGTGGGCAGGAGCAGCAGTGCATAGCACACGCTTCTTGATTAGACCGGGGTTCGAGCCCATGACCACCAAATACGGAGGATGCGGAAAGGTCAGGGAATGACCACCGCATATCCCTGAGTAATATGGCCTTAGTTGCTAATGCTCCTAAAAACCAAATAACAAACAACAATTACTTTCATTAACAACCCTGCTAACAATTGTAACATCTGCAAACTTGGACATTGAGCCTGATATACCAGGGGCTCACATCTGGTGAGTATGGGCTTGGCACACACAGGGTCCTGAGCTGGATATCATCATTCTTCTCTTCTTGGTGATTCCCTTCTCTCTCTCTTGCTCTCTCTCCACCAAATATGGAGGATGTGGAAAGGTCAAGGAATGACTACTGCATATCCCTGGAGCAATATGGCCTATCCCAATGTTAAATTCATTGCATATGCTAATGATTTAGCAATACTAAAAGGAAACTCTAGGTACAACTTGGAAATGAAAACAAATCAGGTACTACAGGAAAAAAATAAAATCAGCAAAAAACTGAAATTACCTCGGTATCATTATAGTCATTATAGATGACAAACTCTCCTTTGCTCATCACTCCAGACATCTCAAAGAGAAATTAAAAAGAATGAGTTATTTTTAATTGGGGGCTTGGTGAGCCCCCATTTTAAATCCTTCGAGGGTATCTACCCTACTCTTCAAACTCTTATAAATGCCCAATAGCATGCTGAGTTGGCACCTAATTTCTTACACATTATCTGCACTGAATACACACATAGACATTCCCTTGGGAGTATTATGTAAACATTGCACAAGTTGCACGTTTTGTTAGGCCATGTTTCATAGGAGAATCGTCCTCTTCAGTTCTCCCACAAGCCACACCACAGCACTTACGCTATTTTGTGTCAATTGTTCTGCTGTTGTAGCTGGGGCATGATTTCTGTTTAGATATGATTTAATTGATCAACAATGAAAATTAATTGATTGACGATACTACACTAAGCTAATAGATTCTTAAATGCGGTGATACATATGCTCCCATTTTTACTTTTTACCTTATCCTCTCAAGTTCGTATACGTTACTTTCATATACACTATATTGTTGTGATAGCAGCCTTAAATTAGTTATGCCCTTACCAAAAAGTAAAATTTCTTAGTTAAATTCGAAATAAAAGTGCCTACCGAATGATTAGAACCTTTGAGCTACTTATATATCACAATTGAACTCTAGTGTTCCACTGCATTACTTGTTACAGGTTACGATATTCACACCAAAGCACTGATACAATAGTGGTACGAATAATAAGTCTTAATTAATTTACAAATCACTAGCAGAATTTAAAATAGTCTAGGGAATGTGATTCTGCTGCTGTACTAAACTATTTATCTAACACAGTTTAATGTGTTAATTAATCAAAATATGGTAAAAATTTTCAATAAACATATCTGTCCCTCAAGCTCAAAATTCTTCAACCATTCATGTGTACTCTCATATTAGCATGACCTATTAAGGCACATCAAGAATTTGGACCATACCATGTCAATCAAGGTTGGTGGAATGAAACAATGATTGGCGACTGGTTCTCGATTATCATGCTGACCACAAAAGACAAAGCTGTTCAAATGTACATATTTAAGTGGTTTTTTTTTTAATTGAGCTGAGGAGGATTTCCACTTTTCAATTTTTGATTTTTTTTTTTTTTTTTTTTTAGTTTATTCTTTACTTTAATCTATATAGAAGTTTCAAAGACCAACACGTAAATCACCTTACCCAAATTCACAGAGCAGCACAAAGAAAGAAGATAACCATAATGTTTACAAAAATTTAAAGTTTTGTTTGTATGAAAGATATTACATGGAGATAATTAAAGTACAAAAATTAAAAAGAGTTGATTTCATAGATATTTGATGTATCAAATGATTTATTAATACAAGGAGTGAAAAGGTTTCCTACCAAAAGCATGTTAAATTCTCACAATAAAATTGTATTAATGTCAGTGCTTTGAATCCACTCTGGGATTCAATTTATCAAAACAAATTACCATGCTGTGGAAGTGACTGATCTCTTTTGAGACAACTTGAAAAATCCTTAGAAGAATCCATTTAGTGCCACAACATAGTAGTTAGCCTTGATAATGAAATCCCAAAGCAGTTTCAAAATGTTGACTTTAATGCAATTTTTGTTTAGTGAAGTGAACATGGTTTTATGTTGGAATCCTTTTCCATTCCTAATCAGTGAACTATTTAATTTTTCAAATATACATAGAGTGTGGTCCATTTATTTTTTGTAATTTAATAACATGGTTCTCATGTGGATATACTCATTAGTCTAGTAAATAGTTTTTTGTGTCATAAATTTTCTCTCCAGACAGATGCCATCCATGGTTTGCTAGTCCACTTACCTTTATTAAAATAAATTCTCAATTTCTGTTGCAATGGAGTAAAACTAATGGAGTAGTTCCCCAGTAAAACTATATCCTTTTAAACCAGAGCAGTGTGCATTTGATAGTTGTTTCTGATACCTAATGCATGAATCCATGACAGTCTAGTTTCCTTTTGCTACAGTGTACCAGTTCACTTCCTCAGTGAGTCAGTCTCATCTAGTAATACACAAATTTTTAATTTCAGCAATAGTCTGGGAAGTGTTTGTGCTAAGACATTGGTAAACATTGGGAGTTTGCCACACATTTAAGCTAGCTAGTCGATCTAAAATAGGTTAGTTAAATTAAAATTTCTAGGCATTCCTCTAAATAACATATATAAGTATAAATCTGTTTTGATTTGAGAAGTCGATCTTTGTATTGTTGTAATAGTGTAATCAACTTCTGGAAACTGAAATGAAGCTAATTGCCTGGACAGTTTATTTCTGCCCCTGAGGCAGCTGATCATAAATTTGACCCCCTCCTCCCTCAACTTCATAGCTAACTGTATCATTTGAACTTGCAACATTAAATTCCATAGTCCTGGGTTTGAATAAAGTTAACCAAAGAACCTTTTTCCCTTTAACTCTAATATGGTAGTCTTCAGGTATTTTCTAGCTTGTGATCATATTTTACAGTACAATATTTTGAAATAATTATTACTTAAAATACTTTAATTTATGTGCATATTGCTTATATTTGCATAATTATAATTTGATATAACAGCTGAATATACTAATTGACATTTAATTTTTCTATTCATTTTAGATTTCTTCAGAGAGCACCGGTACCATTTCTTCAGAATCCAGTTTTAAAGTCAGTACTTCACTGTGGCCTGGTTGCTTGTACATTAGATCACAAAGATGCTAATACTGCTGTTATGAAATTTTTTAATGATCTAGTTAAAGGGACTCGTATTCATGAGGTATAGAAACAGACAATGTTAGGAATCATGTCTTTATTTACTGATTTAGTCTTTAAGCATGTATCCTATATTTATTTAGTAAACCATAAGCACATGTATATCTAGTTACATACATATATATATATATATATTTATATTAGTAATAAAAAATTAATAATTATAACGTCTAACTAATAAGTTGCAGAGCAATCATTCATTACAACCATAATGTGTATAAAATATAAAGGATAATAATAGAAAATAATAGAAAAGGTAAATCAATCAAATAATACCATTCAGGGATTTAGGAACGCTAAGGATTTTAAAAAAAAAAAAAAAAAAAAAAATGATTATTATCGCTTTTTACCGACAATCCAGATGACTTCAACTGGGGCCAACCACCCAGACTGAAGGCAAAAAACGACAAGAAGTTCTCCGTTTCTGTAATGATCAATATATGCTAAGTAATTTAAATCTAAACGAAATATAAACCAAATATAGTAATTAAAAATGGTTAGGAAATTTTAGAATCAAAAGTAAGAAAATTATAAATGTAAGCATATATTAATCATCTTTGACCCGACAGAGAATGTAATTTAATGATTACAATAAGATTAAATTTATAATACATACTACATATTTACCGTATCCAGGACATAATATAGTAACTATACTAATATAGTAACGGACATAATATAGTAACCATAATAGTCATCAAGATAATATGTGGTGCCCCCATGTGATGGATATGGTAAAAATAAATAATTAATTAATTAACCAATGAAATTTAAGTTAACACAAAGAGAAACATGCAGATAGTAAGAAGAAAAACTTTTTTTTTTTTTAATCCTTAGCATTCCTAAATCCCTGAATGGTATTATTTGATTGATTTACCTTTTTTATTATTATCCTCAATATATATATATGTATATGGGTGTGTAAATATATAATATTAACATAGAACAATAATAATATCAGTAACTGTAACACTAATAATATAAGATTCGTGTGGGTGGATTACGCATTGGAGAAAGGGTGCAGTATTCAGGACATATTACCAAACCTAAAAGATAAAAAAGGAAGGAAATAAAAGAGTATAGAATAGGAAATATTTGTTAATGACAAAATTAAAGATAAATTACACAAAATAAAATTGTGAAACTTGAGTATAAATTAATGGTTGGACATGTATTAATGCATAAGGAGGGATGAGATTTCTGCATAAAGGCCAAAATTATAGAAATAAAGAATTTAATAGGTCTAAAGGATGGGGATGGATGCATTAAAAGTTCTTTAATGAAAATATTAAAAATGAACAATAATCGGTAACGCACCTATAGAGGACCAGCCATCATGATAGTAATGGAATCATGTGATGCAAGAAAGTAAGCGTTATCAGCTTATGTAGCATCACCCAAAAAAAAAAAAAACAATTTTACACACTCATTCCCTATAAAAGTTTGTCCAGTTCCTCCTTGAATTTATTTAAGTTATCAACTTCCACAATGACAGATGGAAGTTTGTTCTGGCAATTAACCATCCGCTGGTTAAAGGCAACTTTCCGCACATCTATTCTACATCTGTCTTTCCTCGATTTGAATTTATGTCCCCTCAGGTTCGTAATCTCAACAGGCATTCCATTTTTTTTTTTTTTTTTTCCATTTATTTGTACACACAATTCTTTACATTTTATATACAAGAACTTACAGAGAATATATATATACTATATTATACAGGCATACCTCGGTTAACGTTACCTCTGATAACGAAGCTTCGATATAACGAAGTCCACAATTTCAAGCCCCATTTAACATAAAAAATATTCCAGTTTAATCACCTGAAATCTAAACAAACTGAAGAAATTACGGAAACCTTTGGGGCTTCTCGTGGTTGGTTCGAGAAATTTAAAAAACGGGCCAGGATTCATAGTGTAAAATTAACAGGAGAAGTTTCCAGAAAAACTAAAGGAAATAATTGAACGTGAAAAATTTCCACCAAATTTGGTGTTCGATGTTGACGAAAGCAGTTTGTTCTGGAAACGACTACCAACAAAAAAGCTTCATTTCTATTGAAGAAAAATCAGCTGCTGGGTTCAAAGCAGCCAAAGACCGTTTAACGTTACTCTTTGGATCAAATGCCTCTGCCGATTATAAATTAAAATTGTTATTAGTCTACCATTCAGAAAATCCGAGGGCGTTAAAAGGTAACATAAAAATGAATTTACCTGTAATATGGAAAGCAAATAGAAAAGCGTGGGTTACCAAGGAGTTATTTACTGATTGGTTTGTTAACCACTTTTGTCCTGAAGTAAAACGGTATTGTCAAAAAAACAACTTTGAAGAAAAAGCTCTTTTGTTGTTAGACAATGCTCCGGGACATCCTAATGATCTTAACACGTTGGTCACATGCATTCCTGTCAAAGTTGTGTTTCTTCCAGCAAACACAACTTCCCTGATTCAACCATTGGATCAGGGAGTAATAAAAGTAAGTAAGTAAAGTGCAGCCATTATCAACCCACTGCAGGGTGGAAGCCTCCTCAACAATTCATGCTGAGGGAAATGGACCATAATCTGCCACGCTGGTCCAGTGCGGGTTGGCAGATCGACCGTATTCAGCAGTCAGGGGCTTGAACCCTGGTCTACTCAAAGAGCGTGTGCTACTGCACTCCCGCTCCTGCCCACTCGGCTACGGAGGCCTCTAATCAGGGAGTAATAGCATCATTTACAGCTTATTATCTGCGCCGAACATTAAGCAATTTAACTGAACTAGAGGATAAAGAGGAAATGACAGTTAAAACTTTTTGGAAAAACTACATCATTAAAAACGCAATTGAAAACATTCTTTCCAAGAAGTCACTAAGAAATGCTTAAATGGAGTTTGGCGCAAAATATGGCCAGAAGTTGTACTAGAAGAAGAAAATAACATCCAAGAAATTAGAAATGAAGTTATCCAGATGGCTCAATCAATAGGTTTCGAAAATGTTGATGAAGAGGATGTTAGAAATTTATTGAATGCAGAAGATGATGGTTTTTCAGTGGAAGATTTAGAAAACCTTGTTAGCAACGAAGACAAAGATAATGAAGACGAAGTTAAAGAAGTTCCTGCCGAAAAAGTGTTAACAACCAAAGATTTAAAAAGGTGCTTAAATGACATTGAAAACGTTTTAAATTTTTTTAGTGAAAATGATCCTGATTTAGGAAGAAGTTTTATTGTTAAGCGATCAGTGTTAAATGCAATAACTCCATATAGGCAATTGTTAAATGAAAGAGAAAAAAAGCATAAGCAATCAACTTTAGACTCATATTTTAAAATGTGATTTCACTTTGTATGTAAGTTGACTGTTTATTTAATAAAACTTTTCTTTGTTCAAAAAAAAGCTTTTCATTTTCTTTACGTAGGAACATATCCCTATTCTGGCCATAGTATTTTTACCTCTGAAAACGAAGTTTCGCTTAACGAAATAATTTCGTGGAACGCATCCTATTCGTTATTCGAGGTATGCCTGTATATGAATGTGGTTGTGTGTGTGTGTGTGTGTGTGTGTGTGTGTGTGTGTGTGTGTGTGTGTGTGTGTGTGTGTGTTTTACCTGTATCAAGGGTGGCTCCTAGGCCTTAGCCCGTCTCCACCTTGCACGTCTGTGGTGGTGCAGAAACTCAGCAAGCTTTTTATCGCTTGTGTATGTCCACCTTGCCACCAGGGAGCAGCCAACACCCAGGCAGCCGCTGCCTGCCCCCAGGCACAAGCAGCCAAGCCTGGGTCTACTATTACCTTTAGTGCCATGGGCACAAATCCCACACCCACCGGAGATAGTGCAATACCGGCGGGTGCCAGCAATCCCGTCCCCAGGTCGCCCAAACCTGGAAACCAGCAAAAAAAAAAAAAAAAAAAAAAAAAAATGAAGTAAATATTTACATATGTACAAAAGATAATAAAATTTTGACTCTAAATCCTAGTAATACAATTCAATTTACATATCTGACAAGTCATCCTATTTATATTTAATGGGATACCAACATTTATATTAACTGCTCAGCTGTCAGATTTATACTCGATTTTGGATTTGAGTTCTTAGCTGAAGTCTTAACAGGCAGAAGAATCCCACCAGAATTCAGCACTCAATCCATTCAAGGCCTTGTACACCTCAATCAGATCACCTCGCAGGTGCCTAGTCTCCAGCCACTGCAATTTGCAGAACTTAAGCCTTTCTTGGTAACAGGCCCCTTCCTTCCCCTCACCAATCTTGTTGCCCTTCTCTGTATACACACACTCAAGTAACTCTACATCCTTCCTAAAATGAGGCCTCCAGAACTATATGCAGTACTCGAGGCTTGGCCTTACCATTGCCTTGTACAAAGGGATGATCACCTCCTTTTCCTTACTAGCAAAATTCCTGTATATTATTGACAAAACCCATGACATGCTCTAGAAGCCTGTCTGCATTGTTCAGAAAACTTCATATCTGATTGCACAATTATTCCCAGGTGTGTTTTTTTTTTTTTTTTTTTTTTTTTTTTTTTCAATTTCTACCACCCTAAGTGTAGTACAACTCGGTACATTCCTCTTGGGTTACTTCCATCCAAATGCAGTACTTTGCATTTGTCAATGTTAAACTCCAGTTGCCACTTCTCAGCCCATCTGCCCAAAATTTCTAGATCCTGCTGCAATTACACACTGTTATTAACAACCCTCCCACCTTTGTATCATCTGCAAACTTCGAGTTGCAAGAACACACACACAGCAAGACTACAGCACAAAATTCAAGATGTCCCAACTGCAGAGAAGAACATAATGCCTACTCAAAAAAATGTGAAGAGTGGAAGATACAACCACAGTGTACAAATAGACCATCATGTGCACAAGTAACACAAACTTTTAAAACAATAGAAACAAAGACAGAAGTAATGATTCTGCCAAAAAAAATCCATGCCAGATTGGGCTCATTTGCTGCTCATTGACCCAAAACAAAAACCAGAACGCTCAATAAACATGCCCATTACGATACCACCAACTAGAAAAACCAACAAAATCCATAAAACAAGATAGAACCACTAAATGGGACTAAAAACGGAAAACATGGAAGAAGAAGAAAAGAATCAGACAGAAGAAACAATACTATAAATTTTTGCAGAAGAAGAGATGAATACTGGAAAGCCATACTTCCCTAAAAGAGGAAGACAAAAAACAGAGAACCCCAGAGCAACAATCTCAAGAAAACATGCAAGAAAGCATGCTGAATGAATTCATTTTTACATTGGAACTGTAGACAATTCCACAGCAACTTTGAGGATATCCACAATCTCCTAGCACAATACAGTCCAAATAGTCTATGTTTGCAAGGAACATATCTTAAACCTCAGAATAAAATATCACTAAAACATTACAATAAATACAGAAAATACAGGATTACAAACAGCACAGCACATGGTGGATTAGCAATCCTAGTAAATTCCAGTATATCTACACAACAGGTTCCCTTGCGGACTAATCTAGAGGTCATAGCAGTATGCACTGTAGTAAACTTTCACATAATAGTTGCCTCCATGTACCTACCACCAAACCAAGGTGTGAGTTATACAGAACTAGAAGACCTTGTAGTCCAAATACCACCTCCTTTATGTATCATGCAAGATATTAATGGGCATCATCCTCTATTGGGAAATGTGACAACCTAGATAAAAGAGGTCAAATTCTAGAAAATCTATTAGATAAGCTCAGCTTAATACTCTTAAATGACGGGACACCCACAGGAACTAGCAGAGCAATAGACCTTACTATTTGCGTTCCATCAATATACCCTCTACTGGAGTGTGCAGTTCACAATGATCCACTAGGTAGTGATTATCCAGTAAAGATTAATTTAAACAAACCAACCCTTTGTCAACCAGAAAGAACTCCAAAGTGGAGATTAGATAAGGCAAACTGGGAAATATATAAACAGCTGGCCATGTTAGAAGAGCAAGCCACAAATCCAACAGGTGTCAGTTGACTTGGCAGTGAAATATATCTTCACTTTATCTTCATTACTAAGATCAGTAAGAAAAAATCTTGTATTCATTTTGCATCTACAATCACTAGAAAAACACAGAAGGTTTGAGACAAAATAAATAAAGTAAACAAAAAAATACCAAAGAATTTCTCCTCCTTTTATAAAATGGATTGAAAAGATATAGCAAAACCTGAAGATATGGCAAATGTTCTTGGTAGAACCTTTGAAAAAATATCAAGCAGTAGTTTGTATGAACCAGCTTTCCAAAAACATAAATCAATTACAGAAACATATAAACTGAATTTCTCCAGTAAAAGTAATGAATTCCTATAACCAACCATTCACTCTCAGAGACTTCACAAGGCCATTTCACAAATGAGGCAAAGCGCAGCTGGTCCAGATAAAATAGTATACATGATGGTACAACAATTAGATGAGAAATCATTGATATCGTTGCTCCTCTTGTATAACGAATATATCTAGAAAATTCCTTTCCGAATCAATGGCATCATGCAATAGCCTTAGCCTTTCAAAAACCAGATAAAGATCCAACAAATCCAAATCACTATTGCCCAATAGCCTTAACTAGCTGCATTGGAAAAATACTTGAAAAAATGGTAAATGCCTGATAATGTGGTTCTTAGAAACCCACAATCTACTAAGCTCTGCTCAGTGTGGTTTCCGAAAGAACAGGTCCACTTTAGACTTAATGCTAACAGCAGAAAATAGTATAAGAAATGCTTTCATAAGAAAACAACACTTAGTAATGATGTTTTGATATTGAAAAGACATGTTACAGAACATGGCGGTATGGAATACTTAGAGACATTTATAACTTTGGAATGAAAGGACATCTACCAATATATATCCGAAATTTTTTTCAGCAACAAACTTTTCAAGTTAGGATACTAACCACACTGCTGCAGGTCTTTGTACAAGAAGGAGTACCACCACAGTGATTAGTACTCAGTGCTACCCTGTTTGCCATAAAAATCAACTCAATAACTAAAGAAATACCAAATACCGTAGAAACAGCACTCTGTGTTGACAAATTCAGCATTTCCTGTCACTTGCAAAATATGCAATCAATAGAGCATCAATTACAATCAACAATCAATAAAGTAATAGCATGGACCCAAAATAATGGCTTTCAACTCTCTAAGCAAATGACAGCAGGAATACACTTTTGTCGGAAAAGAAACTTATACACAGACCCAGAACTAAAGCTCGGAGAACAATAACATCCAGTACAATTTTTCTTGCATTAACCCTTGATAAGAAACTGACAGTTTTGGATCATATAAAACATCTTAGAACAAACTGTGTAAAGAAATTAAATATTCTGAAAGTTATATCTGCAACAACGGGAGCAGACAGGTATACTTTGTTACATCTGTATAGAACCTTGATAAGATCCAGACTTGATTACGGGGCACCAGTTTACAGCTCTGCAGGACCAAGTGCATTAAGATGGTTAGACCCTGTACACCATAATGCACTACCATAGCCCTAGGAGCATAACATACTTCCCCAATTCAAAATCTATGCTGAAGCCTATGAACCACCTCTCCATTTCAAGAGGCAAGTACAACTTTTATCTTATGCAGCTAAAGTAAAGTGTATTCCAGATTATCCTGTGCACAAAACATTATAAACACCAGTATTGGAAAATATGTACAGAATACATCCAACAGCAAACATGCACATCAAGGAGCTACTTCCAGTTTGGTCTCTTGATTTTAACAAACTAGCTGTCATACAAAACACACCAAGACAGTCTGTGATACCTACTTCCGTACTTGGGGAAGACAATCCCTGCCAGGAAACAACTTTCAACAACTACATGCCATCTATCTAGAGAAATATCCACAATATATGCAAATCAAAAACCGATACAAAAGTAGACGTCGCATCAATTTTCTGTAATACCACCATAACACAAGTTCTCCCAACCGAATATAGTATCTTTACAGCTGAACTGCAAGCAGTGAAGTTAGCAGTATACCGAATATGGCAGCAAAAGTTACTTAAAAGTTATGGCAGCAATAGTCTGATCTTAACAGACTTTCTCAGTATAATACAAGCAATACAGTGCGACACAACAAATTTCCATCCAACTCTGAGACAAATTGAAGTAACCCTGAACGAGCTTAAAAGAAAAAAAAACATTACATTTTGTTGAATTTCTGAACATATAGGAATTAGAGGAAATGAACAAGCTGACCATGCTGCAAAAACAGCAACAGGCACCATATCTTCAACTACCAAAATACCATATATGGACTACAGACAACATTAAAGAGAACAGCGAGAAACAGTGCCAAAGAATATAGAGTGAGCAAACTCATAATAAATTTTTCCAATTAAACTAGTTTTAAAGCAATGGAAATCTAGTGAAAGAGATGTCTGAAAAGAAGTAACCCTTGCCAGATTAAGGATAGGACACACACATGCCTAATACAGTAGAACTTCGATTATCCATCACCCTATTTACCATCAGGCTCTGTTAGCCATCAAGTAACCCCACTGCACCGTAATACAATCTGATATTGGCACCACGTGTCACTCAGTCTTTGTTTACAACTCACTGTATACAGTTGTTCTTTAACCTCTTGTTTCAAATTTCAATAATTTTTATTTAGTAAACCCATTGAAATGAAAGAGAAATGTAAACGAGTAATGTTGGGATTATCACAAAAAATTTAAATAATCAATTGTCTAAGAAAATGTGAAATTGCTACAAGTATAGCATTGGTTTATTGAATGGGAAGAACAACAGTAAATGATACAGAGTGTGATACAGACAAAATAAAAAACACATGTTGAAAATAGAAACCACCAACAGTAATGTTAAGTCTTAAAACAATGAAGATTGCTAAAAATGAACAATTGGATATTGCAATGTTTCAATGGTTTTTTCAAAAACATAGCCAAAGAATTCCATTGTCGGGACCTATAATAATCGTAAAAGCCATTAAAATCAATAAAAAAAACTAGGCAGAGATCCTTCATTCAAGGCTAGAATTGGATGGTTGAACAAATTTAAATTTTGGACTGGCATTAATTGGAAAGCCTCAATGACTAAATGTATAGCACCAGGATAAGATTCAAAACGATCGCATCACTATAATGGTATGTGCTAATGCCAGCAGTAGTCATAAATGGCCTTTGCTTGTTATAGGAAAACCAAAAAAGCGTAGATCATTTAAAAATATTAATTAAAATGCTTTGCCAGTTAAATATTTCTCAAACAACAATGTGTGGATGAGCCAAGATATATTTCATGATAGGTTTCATCTTTTCTCTCTCTCTCTCTCTCTCTCTCGATAACTCAAAAAGAAAAAGTTCAATATGCTAACAGCTTTATCCACCTTGTCTTGGGGAGCAGACTGTACCTCGTTGCATTGATTAGCATTAGTAGAGGTGATGCAAATAAGCAAGCTTATACAGCATCAGCCAACAAAAAAAAACCTCTTTATCTCCTCCAAATGTTTGTCCCCTTCTTCCTTTAATTTATATAAGCTATCATCTCCACAACAACAGATGGAAGCTTGTTCCAGCAATAAACTACTAGCTGGCTGAAGGAAAATTTCCTCACTTCTATTCAACAACTGTCTTTCCTCAATTTGAATTTATGCCCACTTAGGTTTGTAATCTGAACAAGTGGAACAATCCCATCAGAATTCAGTGTGCTCAACCCATTCAAGGCCTTATACACCTCAATCAGATCACCTCATAGGTGCCTAGTCCAGCCGCTACAATTTCCAGAACTTACGCCTTTTTTCGTAAGAGCACCCCTTTATTCCCCTCTCCAGTCTTGTTGCCCTTCTCTGTACTCATTCTTGCAACTCTACATCCTTCCTAAAATCAGGCTGCCAGACCTGTACACAATACCCAAGGTGTGGCCTGACCATTGCCTTATACAAGGGGATAAACACCTCCTTATCCTTGCTTGCTAAATTCCTGTATATCTTTGACAAGACCCCATGACCTACACTTGCAGCCTTTTTGCACTGCTCAGAAAACTTCATATCTCACTGCACAATTACTCCCAGGTCCCTTTTATTCTCCATTACCTGAGTGTAACACCACACAGTTGGTACATTTCTCTGGGGTTACTGCTACCCATATGCAGTACTTTGCATTTGTCAAGGTTAAACTTCAGTTGCCACTTCTCAGCCCATCTGCTCAACTTTTCCAGATCCTGTTGCAGCAGCATACTGACATTACTATTATAAACAACCCTGCCAACTTTTGTATCGTCTGCAAACTTAGACATTAAGCTTGATATACCTTCATCAATATCATTGATAAATATGCAAAACAACAATGGGCACAACACCGACACCACTAATAACATTAGTCCACGAAGAGCAGTGTCCATTGATTACTCTCTGTCTTCTCCCATCCAACCATCCTTTTATCCATTGTAGCAATTTGCCCTTAATGCCATACTGCTCCAATTTATACAATAGTCTTCCATGTGCAACAGTATCAAAAGCTTTACTGAAATCCAAGAATATGATATCAAAATTATTTTTTGCATCCAGTTCCTTTGTGACCGCCTCCGTAGCCAGGTGGGAAGGAGCAGCAGTGCGTAGCACACGCTTCTTGATTAGACCGGGGTTCGAGCCCGTCACCACCAAATACGGAGGATGCGGAAAGGTCAGGGAATGACCACCGCATATTCCGGAGCAATATGGCCTTAGTTGCTAATGCTCCTAAAAAAAAAAAAACCAAATAACAAATAACCTTTGTGACCACTTCATGTGACTAGTCAGATTGGTCACACTGCTCCTGTTTGTACAATAGTCTTCCATGTGCAACAGTATCAAAAGCTTTCCTGAAATCATAGTATCCAATCAAATTGGTTAGACAAGACCTCCCTTTTTCAAACCCATGCTGTGTCTTAACTACTACTACTACAGTCTTGTCTAGATGATCCTGCAGTTCTTCTTTAACCAGTGTCTCCATTAATTTCTCCGGAACACAGGTTAAACTAAGGAGTCTGTAATTACTTGTGTCACCCTTTGATCCTCCTTTGTGAATTGGGGTCACATTTTAACATCTCCAGTCCATGGGTACCTACTATTATAAGACACTCTGATTTACTGACCCACTCTATTTCTCTATATAAGTGTTTATTGTACTCATCAGAGTCATTAGGCCTATAACAAATTCCTTCCCTCATTTTTGCTTTCCCATTGCTTATGTCACACAAACTGACTCAACATCGCACTATCCATCTATGTCAACTGGATGCACTTCCTTAGATTTTACGTGTTTCTGAACTAATAGCATAACCCCTCCTCCCTTCCTATCCTGTCTATACACATTGTACTCCCCAAATTCCAATTCTGTCTTCCTTATATCTGTGTGACACTATGTCTCTGATATCCCATACTAGTAGTAGTAGTAGTAGTGGCGGCATGGTATGTGATGCAAGAAAGCAAGTGTATGAGCTTATGGAGCATCAGCCAAAAAAAAAAAAAAATCACACCATTCCCTCCAAATGCCTGTCCAGTTCCTCTTTAAATTTATTCAACCTATCAACTTCCACAAAGACAGATGGAAGTTTGTTCCAGCAATTAACCACCCGCTGGCTAAAGGCAAATTTCCGCACATCTATTCTACATCTGTCTTTTCTTAATTTGAATTTATGCCCCCTTAGGTTCGTAATCTGAACAAGTGCAAGGATCCCATCAGAATTCAGCGTGCTCAACCCATTCAAGGCCTTATACACCTCAATCAGATCACCGTGCAGGTGCCTAGTCTCCAGCCACTGCAATTTGCAGAATTTAAGCCTCTCTTGGTAAGAGGATCCCTTCATTCCCCTCACCAATCTTGTTGCCCTTCTCTGTACACGCCCAAGCAAATCTACATCCTTCCTAAAATGAGGCCTCCAGACCTGTACGCAGTACTCAAGCCGTGGCCTGACCATTGCCTTATACAGAGGGATAATCACCTCCTTTTCCCTGCTAGCAAAATTCCTATATATCATTGACAAAACCCCATGAGCTGCCCTGGCAGCCTGTCTGCATTGCTCAGAAAATTTCATATCTGACTGTACAATTACTCCCAGGTCCTTTTCATTTTCTACCACCTTAAATGTAGTACTACAGAATTGGTACTTTTTTCTCGGGTTACTTATACCCATATGCAGTACTTTGCATTTGTCAATGTCAAACTTCAGTTGCCACTTCTTAGCCCATATGCCCAAATTATCTTGATCCTGTTGCAGTAGCACACTGCCATTACTGTCATTAACAACCTTGCCAACCTTTGTATCATCTGCAAACTTCGTCATTAAGCCTGATATACCTTCATCAATATCATTGATAAATATACAAAACAGCAGTGGACCCAACACCGAACCCTGTGGGACAACACTAATAACATTAGTCCACAAAGAGCAGCACCCATTGATTACCACCCTCTGTCTTCTCCCACTTAACCATCCTTTTATCCATTGTAGCAACTTACCCTAAATACCATTCTGTACAATACCATTCTCCAATTTGTACAATAGTCTTCCATGCGCAACAGTGTCAAAAGCTCTCCTGAAATCCAAATATATGATATCAAAATTATTTTTTGCATCCAGTTCCTTTGTAACCACATCATAATAACCAATCAAATTTGCCAGACAAGGCTTTCCCTTAACAAACCCATGCTGTGTCTGAATTATTGCTGCAGTCTTGTCTAGATGATCCTGCAGTGCATCTTTAACCAGTGACTCCATTATTTTACCCGGAACAGAAGTTAAACGAACTGGTCTGTAATTACTCTTGTCACCCTTCGATCCCCCCTTTGTGAATTGGGGATACATTTGCACATCTAAAGTCCATGGGAACCTCCCCTGAGTCCAAAGATGCTCTCATAATTATGGCCAAGGGTTTGCTTAGTTCCTTTGCTGCCTCCTTTAATATAACTGGATAGATCCCATCCACCCCGGGTGCTTTTCTTATGTTTAACTTCAACAATTTCTCCTCCACTTTGCTTTCAGTTATTACAAAATCATTAAGTGTCCTGCTACAATTTGATAACCTTCTGCCATTTTCAAACCTTAATAATTCCTCATGTGTGAATTCAAAATACTCATTCAGTTTGCTATCTGAGCAGGATCATCAAACAGTCGAACCATCGATGTCAAGTGGACCAATCAGATTCATCCCCTTCCTTTTAGAGTTTATATAAGTAAAGAAATCCTTGCTGTTTTTCTTAGCATCCTTTGCCAAGGATTTCTCATAATCTGCCTTCGCCTGCCTAACCTCCTTTGTGACCTGATTACAGACTAGCTTATATCTGCCATAGGCTTCTGAGTCTCTTGATAATTTATATGCATCTGATGCATTTTTCTTCTCTGTTACGAGTCTCATTACTTCATTTGATAACCATTTAGGACTAAACCTTGAACAATATTTCATAATAGATATAAAACTTTTAGTAGCACCCGCGATTAATTTCTTGAATGCTTCCCACTTAGAATTTACTGTTGGTAACATCGTCAGTTGATCCCACTGTACAGAATTTAAAAACTGTCTGAGACCACTGTACTCACCTTTACGGAAGCAAAAACCCTTTCCTTTACCCCTGCTGGTAATTAAATCTCTAAGTAAATCCCACATCAGTACACTGTGATCACTGCCACTTAGTGGTTCCTTTATCTGCAAATTCTTAATACACGAATGATCACTGCCGATAACCAGATCAAGAGTATTAGTCTCTCTGGTTGCCTCTCGAACATGCTGCTGCAGAAAACAATCATCCAATAAATCCACAAAATTCTGACTAGTGTGCGAGTGACCAACCCACAATTTCCAGTTAATATCTGGGAAGTTAAAATCCCCCATTATAAGACATTCTGAGTTACCAGCCCACTCTATTTCTCTGTACAATTGTTCATTGTACTCATTCAAGTCATTAGGCCTATAACACACTCCTACTCTTATTTTTGTTTTCGCAGTGCTTATGTCACACCAAACTGACTCAACGGTGCACTGTTCATCTATATCAACTGGGTGCACTTCTTTTGATTTTATGTTTTTCTTAATTAACAGCATAACACCTCCTCCCTTCCTATCCTTTCTGTACACATTGTACTCCCCAAATTTCAGTTCTGCATTCCTTATATCTGTGTGACACCACAGAGATATAAGGAATGCAGAACTCATTAATAATTAAGATATGATTTACTATGCTAGAAGTATAGTAAATTCATCAAATTTATTTACTATACTTCTAGTATTGGTATACATGCTTGTACTCCTGTTCCTAGTTACCCTAACACATCCCATATACCCACCTATTTCAGGATGACTGTCATTCGTCCCTGAAACCCCCAACACCCCACGCTCCAGGTCACTACTTATTTTAATAGAAGTTGTGCAAGAAACACCTTCACTTCTGTCTGCGACTACTGTTAAACTATTCGTCCTTGTATCCCCCTCCAAGCTAGCAGTTTTCCGACCCATCAGCTCGATAGCATCAGCAAATGTTCTTGCACCCTTTCTATTTAAGTGTATCCCATCCCTGTAGAAGCAGTCTCTCCTATTATCAAGTACAGGTGAATGCGTAATATCCACCTTTGATGTCTTGGACCAGCACTTCAAATTCATCGAATTTATTTACTATACTCCTAGCATTGGTGTACATGCAAGTATACATGCTCCTGTTCTTACTCTTAGTAACTCTAACACAGCCCATGTATTTACTTGTTTCATGACTCCCAGCAGTTCCTGAAATCTCCAACAACTTTTTTCCTGGCTGCTGCTCATTCCAATAGAAGCAGTGCAAGAATCACTTCCTCCTCTGCTTGTGGCTAGTTTTAATCTGTTAGTCTGGGAATCTTCCCAAGCTAGCAGGTTTCCGACACACCTAACATTTCCTCAATAGCATCAGCAAAATTCTTGCACCCTTTCTCTTTAAGTGTATTAAAGAGAAAGGGTGCAAGAATCTTCTATCCCTGTAGAAGGAATTTCTCCTGATTATATAAAGCATTGATTAGATCTCGTTTAGATTATGGTGCTGCAGTGTACAGTTCTGCTCAAAGGAATGTACTACGCTGGCTGGATCCAATACAACACAATGCATTATGGATTGCACTTGCAACCTTTAGGACATCTCCAACTCATAGTCTATATATTGAAGCTCATGAATCCCTTTTGCACCTCTACAAAAAAATGTTACTACTGAAGTATGCAGCTAAAATAAAAAGTTGCTGTCTGCATCCTATTCACCCATACCTCCTCAATCCACAACTACCTAATGTCTATAGAAATAAACCTAATAAAATAAGGCAGTAGGCCTACGGCTTTTTGGAATATCAGAGTTGGAAAGTTCCTCTTCACGATAGTCAACATGGAATGAATTACTTTCATCCACTTTGAACTCCCCTCTTCAACTTAACTTTGATACTTATTTTTCCTTCAACAGGATAAGAATGTTCTACCAACCCTCAATGTGAAACAACTCCATGCAAGCCATGTTCAGAGTTATGTTGATTTCCCCAATATATACTGACAGGTCCAAATCACATTCAACCACTGGAGCAGCAGCAGCAGCAGTGTTTCCCTGTGCTATCATTTCTGCTTCCCTGTCACCTAAGTATAGCATCTTTTCTGCAGAACTATATGGAATAAAATTTGCTATAGAAAATCTGAATCTTTACCCATCTCCAAAATATTTAATTTACCCAGACTCTCTCAGCTCTGTTAGAGCAATGCAAAACCCCTCCTATATGAATCACCACATTTTAAACCAAATCAGGAGGATGCTGTTTAAAATTGAACATCTTCTACAATTAGTGAACTTTTGTTGGATTCCAGCCATTCAAGGATAAAGGGGAATGAGTTGGCAGATATATCTGCAAAAATCTGTCAAAGCTCGATTTGACCTCTGTCCATGTTCCAGCCTCTGACTATGACGTCATCATAGCAGCATGCCTTGTACAGTGGGAAGAACTATGGCACACCCAGACTAATAATAAACTTTTCCAGTTGAAACAAAATTTTGGCATTTGAGCATCCAGACAACGAGAAGGGAAGAAGTGGTACTTGCATAGGCAAGAATAGGGCATACTCATCTGACCCATGTCCATCTATTAACAGGTGATGATCCTCCTCCTCAGCATGCACACTGCCCAGCACAACTAACAGTCAAGCATATTGTTATTGACTGTCCTCTATCAACAGGACAGAACATCAGTCCTGCTTTCTTTAACAAATCTTCAACAACCCATATCACTAGAGCATATTAATGAATTTTTCTGCTTTCTGAAAAAAATTACCACTGGCAACAGCACTGGGTACACCACTGGCAACAGCAATGGCGAGTTCTAAACAATAACAAATTGCATCAAATTAAAAGTTTACTCCAACCATGGAAATTCAGCAAACAACAAAACAGATGTGACAAAGTGATACTTGCAAGGTTAAGAATAGGACATGGTCATTTCAGCCACTGTCATCTTTTGCGAGGAGAAGATCCCTCTCTGTGTCCTATGTGTCACACACAACAAACAGTAGAACATGTACTGATTACATGTCCAGCTTTTACAGATGAATGCCAAAGTTGCTTCAAAGAGTTGATAACCAAACATCACTTTCTCACTCTCAAAACCATACTGGAAGATAAAAAAAAACATAGCAGACTTTTTTCAGTTCCTCAGGGAAATAAATTTCTATAATCTAATATGAAACCAAATATAATCTTTGCAGTAAGCTGTAGTCACTCCGTGACTCTTGAAAATTATTCGCAGAAAAATACAAATACAAACAAAAACTGTTGTAAAAAACCTTCCAAGTGCATTTTAGCCTCAGTAGCTCTTGCACCAAGAATTTCTAAATCAATCAATACAAGCTCTAAAATAAGCTCCAATAATGTGGCAAAGTAATGTGGAAGTGGGTAGTTTGAATAAATTCAAGGAAGGAGTTGACAGGTGATGTGGACTTTTTTTTTTTTTTTTTTTTTTGCCGATGCTTTATAAGCTTGCTTTTTTGCATCATATGCCACTACTAGATACTCCTGCAGTATTGGTGCAACACTGGCCAATATGCATGTTGTGCAAGCTGAAAACAGAATAAATCGCCTGAGATCCACTGTTCCTATTTTACGAGGCCTTTAATAATTACTTTCTCTGACAGGATTTGAACCCACACCTTCCAAATAAGTGAAAAGTAGCAAAATCACTTTACTGTCACAGTGCCCTTATTTGTGAAATTACCTTTCTATTATTTGCAGTAATTGTTCAATATCAGAACAGTATTTTAAATAGACTAGTACAAAGATGATGAACCTGTGGCACATGTGCCCAAAGTGGCACTCATAGAAATTTTTTGGACACATGGAATTCAAAGCATCTCAGAAAAATTTCAAACTTCGAAACACATCACGCAAGGAATCCCCCTTGAGTCGTGACCTGCGCACACCCGTTCTCTTTGCCAGGCATGTACTGACATCTCACCATTCAGCAAATAGCTGTATTCATGCAGTGATTTGTTTGAAGTCGGAGTGGTGACACCTGCCAATAAAATTGTGTGATCACACAATGTACGATGAATATTGCCTTACGAGGGGCAGGCAAAAAATTCCGAGGTGCACGCATGATAGTTTTTTAAAAGATTTAGCCAGTTTTGGTGTGCCAATTTTGGCACACCAAAAACAATCGCCACCACTGGACTAGTATAAAAAAAAAAAAAAACTTTTATTCATTTATTGTTCATCTTACTCAAATAAAACAATATGTTTTGTTATAATTAAATTGACTTAAAATAAATGAATAAAATGATAAAAAAACAAACCATCTATTTGACTCCTTCCTTATATAGGTACCTCTGCAACTTCACTTTGAATTTATCCGAGCTGTCAGCCTCAACAACCCATTGAAGAAAGATATTCCAGTACTCAAAGAAAATTTCCATAGTCCAGTCTAAACCTCTTACTCAGTGATTTAAAATTATGTCCCCTAGTTCAGGAATCTTTTATTACAATGAAAATTTTACCTTCGTTCATTTTACTTTCTCCTCTTAGAGAGCCTTGTACACCATGCTCAGGTCTCCTCTAAAGTGCCTATTTACCAAACTCTGCAGCCCACATATTCAGAGCCTCTAATAATAGCATTCGTGTAAACTTCTTGATCAAGAGTCATCCATTAAAATCCTTTTAAATATTCCGGTTTGATTCTTTATTTATATATAAATGTTTCTCACTATAGTGACATAAAAACTCAGGTGAGAAAGTTAAGATAATGCATTAGAATCAGTGGTGAGCTATAGTGGGCTCACGAGAGCCCATTGTTGAGACGATCATTTATTTTACAAATGAAATCCTAAATGCAATTATTGAGTATCCGGAGCCGAAACTACAGTGGGTCGAACAGGGCCCCATTCCCAGCATTGTAATGGCACAATCGATTAGTTATGTATTTTAAAATTGCTTCACTTTATATTTAATTACAGTGAGACCTCTGTTTAACGAACTTATAGCGAATTTTTTGATTCCCCTTGGTAATTACATTTAAAATAGTTTCCTTTGAACAAAGAAAGTTTCCATGTAACGAATGGATTAGGAGAGACAACTTTGTATGCATTGTTCTCACCTCTGGCCTTTAGGCAATTTAGGTAATTAGAAAGTGCGAATTAAGGGTGAAAGGGATTACCGTTTAAGAATGTTAGTGGTGTCCGTAAAACCTATGCAGTCACATACCGAGAATTCGCACTAGTCAATATGCTTTCCATAGCCAGTCAGAGGATTAAGAAAATTCTCGACACGGATTATAGCCTCTGGTCAACGTGTGTTGTGGTTCCCCTTTACTCTGACAAACGGGCATATGTTTTTCGGAGAAGTGAGCGATCCATGCCTTCCAGTAAATTTCTCCTGTCTATGTTTACATGTCACAGTAGTTGAATATCCATGTGATTCTGACATTTTGCACTGTATTTCAAAGAACTAATGAGAGTAGCAACATAGAAGGGGGGGATTGAGGCAACTAAGATATTATATAAACTTTACAAGGTGAAATGTTGGCAGATTTTGAAACTTTGTCTAGCCTTTTTTTTTTTTTTTTTTTTTTAATTATTGCCTTGTATGCCATTATATTAAAATATAATGGCATACAGGCAATAATTAAAAAAAAAACTGTATCACCAATCTCCAAAAAACTAGCACGAATTAAGGATGATTGCTAAAAAACTTGATGTAGAAACTCTAAAGATTGGTCATGTATTCAGGCCACAATGAGCAGCTTGTAGCTTGCGGACGGCAATTGTGGGATGAAGGAATTATTCTACTTTTTGCGAACATTTTGAATCAGAAGTTAAATATTCCGGATTATTAAATTGACTTTTAAATCTGGAATTTCTTAACCATTTAGCACTAATGATCGACATCCTGTAGGAGCTCTCTTACCTTTCAGAAGCTTTACAGAATCACAATGGTAAAAGCAGATAAATTAATAATTCAAACTATCAATGCTATTGCTAATTTGAAAAATTCCAAAGGAAATTATGAAACTAAAACTGAGAGCATGTTGAAGTGGAAAGAATTTGAAGGAATCAAAATCGAAAGTAAGAACAATAAAATTACCTCGTGACATGTTATTAAATATCCTGAAAGAGGCCTCTGAGGTCGGGAAAACTCATGTCTAAGAATATATAAATTCATACACCGACCATTGAATAAAATTTAAAATTTAATATGACTACAATTTTTACAAAAAAAAAAAATATATATATATATATATTTACAATAAACTATTACGGAATGCTAAAAACTGTAATAAAAAAGATCATTTACAATAAAATTTGCTAAAATATAAAACATTAAAAGCGCTAAAAATCTGAAGCTTTCGGGAGCGTCAGCTCCCTTCTTCAACAGTGATATAACTTCCTGCAACATCTCCTTAAGTAGCAGGCTCACGGTACCTCCACACGTGGTATTTCTCCACGTGGTTCAATCGGCACATGGTCAGAACTGGAAGCGGAAATGTCTCGGGAACGTGGCAAAGAAAATCGTTCATCCGACCTTAATATAATTGTTTCAAAGATAGGATTAATACGTATACCTCTATCTCTGTTTATTGTATTCCTACTGGATGAACTAATCCGTAAACCCTCGAGCCATTTACGCTCCCAGTATCCTTGTGCACGATCCAAAATAATAGCGTCCTCCGGGGAGATTTGATGCTGCTTCTCCCAAAAATGTTCGGCCACAGCAGACTTGTTGTATTCAGCGGTTCTTATGGCATTTAAATGTTCCCCCAGACGATCCCTGAGCCGTCGTTTTGTTTCCCCCACATAACACTCCCCACAATCCGGGCATTCTATTCTATAAACCACTCCACTACTAAGATCTTTTGGTAGGCGGTCTTTGACCTGAGACACAGCTGTGCACAGCCTCCGCCCAGGAATTTTTAGGTATTTTTTTTGTGTACAGCTTCCTGGGCGGAGGCTGTGCACAGCTGTGTCTCAGGTCAAAGACCGCCTACCAAAAGATCTTAGTAGTGGAGTGGTTTATAGAATAGAATGCCCAGATTGTGGGGAGTGTTATGTGGGGGAAACAAAACGACGGCTCAGGGATCGTCTGGGGGAACATTTAAATGCCATAAGAACCGCTGAATACAACAAGTCTGCTGTGGCCGAACATTTTTGGGAGAAGCAGCATCAAATCTCCCCGGAGGACGCTATTATTTTGGATCGTGCACATGGATACTGGGAGCATAAATGGCTCGAGGGTTTACGGATTAGTTCATCCAGTAGGAATACAATAAACAGAGATAGAGGTATACGTATTAATCCTATCTTTGAAACAATTATATTAAGGTCGGATGAACGATTTTCTTTGCCACGTTCCCGAGACATTTCCGCTTCCAGTTCTGACCATGTGCCAATTGAACCACGTGGAGAAATACCACGTGTGGAGGTACCGTGAGCCTGCTACTTAAGGAGATGTTGCAGGAAGTTATATCACTGTTGAAGAAGGGAGCTGACGCTCCCGAAAGCTTCAGATTTTTAGCGCTTTTAATGTTTTATATTTTAGCAAATTTTATTGTAAATGATCTTTTTTATTACAGTTTTTAGCATTCCATAATAGTTTATTGTAAATATATATATATATTTTTTTTTTTTTTTTTTTTTGTAAAAATTGTAGTCATATTAAATTTTAAATTTTATTCAATGGTCGGTGTATGAATTTATATATTCTTAGACATGTTATTAAATGCATTGTTTTATCATTAAAGAAAATAATGATACAATTGAAAGAAATTTTAAACATATGCTACCTGAAATTGTGAAATGTGAAAGAACTTTCATCTTGGTGGCAAGGTGTTGAAAACCGAATAAGAAATTTAAGTTTTCTGATAAAATATGAAATAAAAATTAATAATTTTAGAGATTTTGTTGAAGACAGTTTATCTTTAAAATCGAGTGAAATTACCTTTTCAATTAAGAAAGCCAGAAAATATCTTTGAAACCATTGCGATTAGCAGTGCTGAAGCTGAGTGAGATTTCAGCATAATGAATAATATTGTGACAATTAAACACGTTGCAGATTATGATGACCAATACATCTAAATGGAAAACCATTGCTTCAATTTGATCTGCATCGTTACGTCAAATCATTCCTCTGTAATCATTGCTCAGCTATTGAGCAAAGCAGAAGATCGACAACAAATATTAACAAAGAAGTAAATTCTATATGGCAAATTTTAGAATAAATTTTTCTTGAATATTTTTGTGAAATAATTTTTTTTCATGTAATCTGTGATTTTTTTTTTGTGTACTTTTTCTAGGAAGTTTGTTTTTATGTAATATTTGTTTTTATATTTTGGAATGTTTTGTGATTGTTTTTATGTTATTTGTGATATGGGAAGTATTTCATGTTATTTTTTATTCGCAATATTAAAATTTTATCATGAAAAAAATGTATCCATTATATTTCCCTAGTTGTTAAAAAAAAAAACTAATAAAAAAGTTGCGCGTGTGCCGAGTATGCGTGGTAGATGGTTTATGCAAAACATACTTCGCTTTTGTTTTAGGTATTTTTATTTATATATATCGATTACGAAATAAAAGAGCTTTTTTATTGTAAATATTTTATTGATCATTGACAGATTTTCATAATTTCTGGAAGACAAGATACAATGGATTTATGATAACTAAAGCAAGGGATGTATACTTGCAAGTGCAACGTATCTAAATATCTCTGTAAAACAGCACCGATTGCTGTACCGATCTTGTAGTTGAAGCAACATACGCAGCTATAGGGGAACCTAATAATGGAATGTAACGAAAATGCGAGACGAAAAAAGAAATTGTTGACAAATATTTGTATTGTTGCAATCATAGTTACTGCAGTAGTAACTTCAGGAAGGATGATTGTGATGTCATACTATTCAAAAATTCTAAAAAGTTAGAACTCCAGACACTGTTGTATCCAGTTATCATCATAAGGCAAGGCATGATGACTAGGTTTTTAAGTTGTTTTTTATATATATATATATATAGACCTAGGAACGTTTTACACATTGTTATATGCATGGTTAAGGGGGTAATAAGCCATATCTGTCCATCCCCCCTAAATCTTCCCCTGACTCGAGATATCATACTGGTCACAAAAAAATGCATCACGCGCTGTAATCACAGTACTAGTAGTGCAAGCGTGGGAAGCGCCTCTAGTGGAAGCCGCGGTTGACATCACTTCCGTGACTGATCAAATTTACTCAGTACAAAGTCGGAAAAACTGTGAGCCCATTGTTAAAATATTCACAGCTCATCACTGGTTAGAATATATAATGAATAATCACTTTCTAATGAGTTTTAAATGTGGGTTAAGAGTAATCAATTGATGTTTATTACCGGAATGAAACAGAAACGATTTCTAGCAATTAAATGACAGGTATGAGGCACAAACAGTGAAAAATAAATTTTATAAGTTCGATTTAAAGAAATATTTTGTTTTTGGTTTTTGTATATTAACTGTTCATTGATATTATAACATTTATTTCCCAGGAGGCAGCAGATTTTCATCAGAGGAAGTCACTTATTCAGAATGTACTCTTTGAACATGGGCAAACCTTATTGACCACTCTAATCCAAGCCTGCGTATTTTACTTGCCCTCATATACATTAATGGAAGTAGCTAATGTTATATATGAATTACTACAATTTGATAAACAGGTAAATTATTTCATATATACATTAATTTCAAAATAATCGAATTTTAAAAAGGAATATGCAGATCCAAAAGCTTATTTTTAGCTAAAGTACAATTTTGAGTATTGACTACTAATTTCACATTTTTATTTTATATCACCATATATATATTTAACAATATATGAATATCTAATTTTAAAAAATATTGTTTAGGTTTTTATATACATTTGTATATTACCAATAAATTGAATACTAATATTACTGTTTAGGCCTCCGTAGCCAAGTGGTCAGGACCGGAGTGCAGTAGCACATGCTCTTTGAGTAGACTGGGATTCAATCCCCTGACTGCTAAATACGGTCGATCTGCCAACCCGCACTGGACCAGCATGGCAGATTATGGTTTATTTCCCTCAACATGAATTGTTGGGGAGGCGTCCATCTTGCAGTGGATACTTACTATTATCATTTAAGACTTATTATTTAATAATTACTATTAAATATTATAGGGTGGCTTGAGGCGTTTTGGTGCCCTCTAGTATAGAACTTGTTTATTTGGCATTTGTACCATCAAGATGTGAAACGAAAGGTTCCTTGGACATTGGTTCTTTGATAATTTTATAATTTACATACATTTCTAGATCTTTATTAGTTTTAAGTAAGTTATCATTCTGAGAATAATGCTACTACATGGTCACCTAGGTTGTCTGAAACTTGGACCAATTCTGATTACAGCAATCAAAACTGCTTTGCAATTTTTAAGTGCAATTAGAATTTCAAGTGGGTGATTTCTCTGATTTCACTGTGCTTTCTCTGTATATTAGAAGTACTTTTATTTTCTGAGTTCTTGTTTAGTGGCCCTAATATGCTAGAAAGCTAGACCTTTTGCTGCATCAGCCAAAAAAAAAAAATAAAAAATATATATTTTTTTATACAATCTATCCCTTTTATGATACTCTTCCCACTGCCAGAAATTGGCTATTCATCTCCTTAAACTTCATCAGACTGTCATCCTCATCCACCAATGAAAGTAGTTGCTGACCAAACTTAAATTCCTGAGTCACTAAGTTTTCTTCAATAGTTTGTTGCTCTCTTGGTTTTTGTGTCCCATTTCAATCTGAAAATTTCACCACCAATTCCATTCCCCCTCCCCAGTGCTACTCAAAGATACCTTGTTTTCAAGCTGTAACCCACACTTTTAATTTCTTCTTATATGCAGATATGCCCCTTTGCTATTTGCACTTGGTTGGTTATCTTTGTACTCTTAAAAAGCTCAATGCAGTGATGAACTTCCAAAATCTTATTAAGGGATATTTTATCTGTCCATATCCAAGTTTCTTTTAGCTCCTCTTGGGTGCCATTCTGTAATTTTTTTAGTCAGTCTCTGATCATGTCTTTGAGCTACGTATACACAGTATATATATATATATATATATATATATTTTTTTTTTTTTTTTTTTTATTTATTTATTTATTTTTTTTTTTTGTTCCTTTCTTTATTGGCAATGCATTGAACCATTTGAAATCATTAGTAGTGGCAAATGATGCAAGAAAGCAAGCTTATACAGCAGCAGCCAAAAAAAAAAAAAAATTGAGAACGGAGTTCAACAAGGCAAGAGAATATTGTTTATTATTGGTCACAGAAAGGAGTAAATGTGAATGGAGAATACTGAAACCATTTATGATTGTAGATGACATTGATCATAAGCCATAATCCCAAAGAATTAGAGGAAAATCTTAGTCAGTTATGCAGAGTTGGTAAGGATTTTGGACTAAAGATGAATATGGTTAAAACAAAAGTAACAATGAACAAGTATGCCACAGGAAGGGATCCTGAAATCCAAATATATGATATCAAAATCATTGAAGGAGCAGAAATTGAAAATGTGGATTCATGTACTTATCTTGAACAAGTCATCAGCTGTAATAATGATAAATCACTGGGCGAGAGAAAGATAAATCTCAGGTGGATAGCATTCAGGAAATAGAGTCACATACTGAGGAGCTCCACATACTGCTCCAATTTATACAGCAGTTTTCTAGGCAGCAGTAGCAAAAGCTTTCCTGAGATCCAAGTATATGATATCAAAATCATTTTTGATCTGAAAACATCTTTGGAGGCACCTATTAAATTTCGAACTGTAGTAAAACCAATTTGTCACGATTTTGTGATGTGGAAATGACATAATTCCCAGTATATTAGCATTAGTAGAGGCATATGATGCAAGAAAGCAAGCTTATTCAGCATCCGCCAAAAAAAAAAAAAAAAAAAAACACTCCCATTTCACCCCTCCGTTCGTTCGAAATACCTGTCCAGTTGAGCTTTAAATTTGTTTAGGCTATCAACTTCAACAAGTGATGGAAGTCGGTTCCACCAACCAACCACCCGCTGGCCAAAGGCAAATTTCCGCACATCTATCCGACATCCGTCCTTCCTCAATTTGAATTTATGCCCTCTGAGGTGATTATTCTGAGCAAGATGAAGAATCCCATTGGCATTGAGCATGCTCAAACCATTCAAAGCCTTATACACCTCTATCAGATACCTCGCCGGTGCCTAGTCTCCAGACTCTGTAATTTGCAAAACTTAAGCCTTTCTTCGTAAGAGCAACCCTTTGTTCCATTCACTAATCTTGTTGCCCTTCTCTGTACCCGTTCCAGCAGCTCTACATCCTTCTTGAAATGAGGCCTCCAGACCTGTATACAGTACTCAAGATGTGGCCTAACCATTGCCTTATACAAGGGAATAATCACCTCCTTATCCCTGCTAGAAATATTCCTGTATATCATTGACAAGACACCATGAGCTACTCTTGCAGCTCGTCTGCACTGCTCAGAGAACTTCATATCTGCCTGCACAATTACCCCCAGGTCCTTTTCATTCTCCACCACTGTCAGTGTAGTACCGCAGAGTTGATACGTTTCTCTGGGGTTACTGTTTCCCATATGTAGTACTTTACATTTGTCAATGTTAAACTTCATTTGCCACCTCTCAGCCCATCTGTTCAACCTTTCCAGATCCTGTTGCAGCAGCATAGCGTCAGTAGTGTCCTTAACAACCCTGCCAATCTTTGTATCATCTGCAAACTTGGACATTAAACTTGATATCCCATCATCAATATCATTCATAAACACCGAAAACAACAACGGACCCAACACTGAACCCTGAGGAATTCCACTAATAACATTAGTCCACGTTGAGCAGTGTCCATTGATTACCACTCTCTGTCTTCTGCCACTCAACCATCCCCTTATCCATAGCAGCAATTTGCCTCCAATGCCACACTGTTCCAATTTGTGCAGCAGTCTTCCATGTGCAACAGTATCAAAAGCCTTTCTAAGATCCAAATATATAATATCAAAGTTATTCCCTGGATCCAGTTCTTTTGTGACTACATCATAGTATCCAATCAAATTGGTCAGGCAAGACCTGCCCTTAACAAAACCGTGCTGCGTCTGAGCTATAACTGAATTCTTGTCTAGATGATCCTGCAGTGCTTCTTTAACCAGTGCCTCCATTAATTTACCTGGAACAGAAGTTAAACTAACAGGTCTATAATTACTTGTGTCAGCCTTTGATCCTCCTTTGTGAATTGGGGTTACATTTGCACATCTCAGTCTATGGGTACCTCCCCTGAGTCCAAAGAAGCTCTCATAATTATGGCTAGGGGTTTGCTTACTTCCTTTGCTGCCTCCTTTAATATAACTGAGTAGATCCCATCCACCCCAGGTGCCTTTTTTATGTTTATCCTCAACAATCTCTCCTCCACTTTCCTCTCAGTTATTACAAAATCATCCAGCTCACTGCCAATGTTTACTTTACCTACATCATTCTCCTTCCTGAATAACTCCTCATGCGTGAATGTAGATGCAAAATACTCGTTTAGATTTTTAGCCACCTGAGCAGGATCCTCAACTGTTGAACCATCAATATCCAGTGGACCAATCTGATTCATCCCTTTCCTTCTCGAGTTTAAATATGTAAAGAACTCTTTTCTGTTTTTCTTTGCATCCTTTGCCAAGGATTTTTCGTAGTCTGCCTTTGCCTGCCTAATCTCCTTTGTGACTTGGTTACAGACCAACTTATATCTACCATAGGCTTCCATGTCACCCATTAATTTGTATGTATCCCATGCATTTTTCTTCTCTGCCACATGTCTCATTAGTTCATCTGACAACCATTTAGGCCTAAACCTTGAACAATATTTCTTAGTTGGTATGTAAAGCCTGGTAGCCTCCAAGATTAGTTCCTTGAATGCTTCCCATTTTGAATTTGCTGTTGGTAACATCATCAGTTGATCCCACTGTATAGAATTTAAATACTGTCTCAGACCATCATAGTCGCCTTTACGAAAACAAAAACCCTTCCCTTTACCTCTGATGGTAGTTACCTCCTTGAGTAAATCCCACTTCAACACACTGTGATCACTGCCACCTAGTGGTTCATTTATCTGCAGATTCTTAATGCATGAAGAATCACTACTGATAATGAGATCAAGAGTATTGCTCCCTCTTGTTGCCTCACGAACATGCTGATGTAGAAAACAATCATCCAATAAATTCACAAAAGCCTTGCTAGTGTGCGAGTGACCAACCCACAAATTCCAGTCAAAATCTGGGAAATTAAAATCCCCCATTATAAGACTCTCTGATTTACTGGCCCACTCTATTTCCCTGTACAATATCTTATTATACTCATCAGAGTCGTTAGGCCTATAGCACACTCCTACTCTCAATTTTGATTTCCCTATGCTTATGTCACACCAAACTGACTCGACACTGCCCTGTCCATCGATGTCAACTGGCTTCACTTCCTTGGATTTTATGTGTTTCTTAATTAATAGCATAACCCCTCCTCCCCTGTCTATCGTTTCTATACACATTGTATTCCCCAAATTCCAGTTCCGCATTACTTATATCTGTGTGACACCACGTCTCTGATATCCCAACAATATCTGCCTTTGATGTTTTGAGCAATACCTCAAATTCATCAAATTTATTTACCAAACTCCTGGCATTGGTGTACACGCAGGTATACATGCACCTGTTTCTATTCTTAGCTACCCTAACACAACCCATGTGTTTACTTGTACCGCAATGACTCCCAGCAGTCTCTGAAATATCCTGCATCTTGTTCTTCAGGCTTCTGCTCATTTCAATAGAAGCAGTGCAAGAATCACTTCCACCTCTGCCAGTGGCTACTGTTAATCTATTAGTCCTTGTATCCCCCCCCAACTAGCAGTTTTCCGACCCACCTAACACTGCCTCGACAACATCAGCAAAAATTCTTGCACCCTTTCTATTTAAGTGTATCCCATCCCTGTAGAAGCAATCTTTCCTGTTAACAAGTACAGTCCAGTCTGAAAAAAATTCTACCCCTTGAGCCTTGCACAATCCCTCCAGGGCCGAATTGATCGACAAGGCTCTCATCATATACTCCCTCCTATTGTGGAGTATCACGATAGGAGGGAGTATAACAGGAATATCTATTTCCTGTTTTTGATTGGCCATTTCCGGTTTGTAGATTTCCAGTTTGAACATCTTTGACAGCACCTACTAAATTTCGGACTGTGGTAAAATCAATTTGTCACAATTTTAGCGCCAGAAATGATGTGTTGCAGAATAGTGAATTCCATGGGGACGAAAGAGGTGCCAACGACAGGAAATGTCATTTACAGTTTGTCTATTTGAAGCACCATTCATGTGACAAGGCATGGAGGTGCTTCAAATCGACACATCTGTCATTTATCTGGCATTATTTTCTTGTAACACATGAGTATGTGTTAGTGGAGACAGACACTAACATGTCGATCATTGCGATGGGATCTTCTTTGTTCTCACCCAAAGGATCTTTGGGAGCATTATTTAACCACAGAAACTGTGGACTACTGCGATGTTGAAATTCTATGTTGATACTAAATATTTCAGATGGAAGTATGATGCCAATGTCACTAATGTAGATTCAGTAGACTAAGTAGCAGGTGTGAGCATAAAACTTTACATCGTTCATGTCTTTGTAACTTGTACAACAGCTGAAGCAAGCATGGCCAACTGATTTCACTGGCTGTTAGAGTCAAGAATGTTGTAGGTTTACTATGCTGTGTAATCATAGCGAATAGATCATGCTTATATTGAGCACAGTAGTAAGTTGAGTCTGGAATTTTCCTTAGGAAGGCCAAATTGTTTTAAATACAGCTGATAATGTATTCTTTGGATTGAACTTGCTCATGTGTCAGTTTTGTATACCTATGTATTTGAAAGCCACTGTCAAAGTCTCTTGTTCTCAATCTCATTATCTTCATTACTAGGTAAATATTTGTAAAATAATAAGAGGAGTTTACCTCAATATAGTACATAGAACACTTCCGTATGATACTCTCCAGAAATTAAAACGAAAAAATCAAAAACTTACATTAGGGTAAAAAATAAATAATTAAAAACCAATTTAACACAATTCAAATCAATTTAATACAATTAAAAATCAATTTAACACAATTAAAAATCAATTTTAAATTAATTGTGTTAATTTAAAATGTATTAATTTAAATTGTGTTAAATTGATTTGAATTTAATTTAAATTAATTTAACGCAATGAAAAATTAAAAAGAATTTTAACAAAAATATTCAAAACGATTATTATAAAATTATTTAGTTATTATAAAATTATCTCATTTATTATAAAATTATTTAGCTTCCTAATAAACTAATAAGTTGATAAACTACTGGCCATCACTTCCCTAGAGATTCTCTCATGTGTGAATGTAGATGCAAAATACTCATTGTTTGTCAGCTACCTGTGCAGGAGCTTAATCAATAGCTTAAGCCCGAGGTTAATCAATAGTCGACCGATCGATATCGAGTGGACCAATCTGATTGATCCCCTTCCTTCTAGAGTTTATATAGGTGAAGAAATCCTTGCTGTTTTTCTTACCATCCTTTGCCAAAGATGTTTCTTAATCTGTCTTCGCTTGCCTAATCTCTTTTGTCACTTGATTTCAGACTAGTTTATATCTATCATAGGCTTTTGTGTCGCATGATAATTTATATGCATCCCATGCATCTTTCTTCTCTGACACAAGTCTCATTAGTTCATCTAACAGCCATAACTGTCTGACACTATGCCACCCCTACAAAAGCAAAAACCCTTTTCTTTATCCCTGATGGTAGTTACATCTTTAAGTAAATCACAGAGGTGGTGCCAGGGTTTTTGGTGCCCCTAGGCAGAAATGTATTTGGCACCCTTACAATACTTTTATTAAATATTATTTAAATAAAAATTTTGAATTCTGGCATCCCTATGCCCTGCTTACTGTGTTCCGCCAGCCCTGGTTAATCCCACATCAATACACTGTGATCACTACCACCTAGTGGTTCCTTTATCTGCAGATTCTTAATGCAAGGATAATCACTGCTGATAATCATATCAAGGGTGTTACTTCCTCTTTTTTCATCTCTAACATGGTACTGTAGAAAACAATTCTCCTATAAATCCACAAAAGTCTTGCTAGTCTGTGAGTGACCAACCCACAAGTTCTGGTAAATACATGGAAAGTTAAAATCCCCCATTATATGACCCTTTGATTTACTGGCCCACTCTATTTCTCTATACAGTTGTTACTTGTACTTATCAGAGTCGTTAGGCCTATACACTCATACTCTCATTTTTGCATTCCCAGACCCTTGACGTGGGCACCTGTACATGGTGAGGGGACCTCCCAGTGACACTGCTGGACCTCCAGATTAGCATCAATGGGATCCAATGCCCACAGCCTAGGTTCCAGGCTAACATCAGTGGAATCTGATGTGTTTGCCGTGTGCTGCAATCCATGGAAATTCGGAAAGGGGGATCCTGGTGGGTGAGAGGACAGCTTCAATATACCACTTTTGCCCCTGCTTCGACAAGATGGGTGGTCCTGGAAGGCCCGGCTAAGATCAATCAGCTAGTAGGCTCGCCTGCAAGGGTCAACCATGTCAATGCCACGCCCCTACCCTCGTGGTCCTCGGGACCGGATTCGGGCTAGCAGTGGTGCAGGTATGGTGTCTGGGTAGCCCTGGCATTCCACTCCCGAGCACATTTATTGCATGCCAAGTAGTGAGCGTCCCTTTGGGCTCTGAATGGGTGGGGAGCCCAGGCACTGAACCACTTCAAAAACTTCACTTGATAAACTAATTTCTTCTGGGGCCCCAACCTGGTCCCTAACTGAAAATTTGACCGTAGACCAAGAGAACGTCAGAAAAAGGAGATTATATCAGGCCCAACACCTCGGTTCCTAATAATTCATTCAACTAGTGAGAAGCCTATAGGAAAAATATCACCCTTCTTTATCCAGAAGGATTTGGAAGGGTTGGCAGGCTCTCCTGAGTCTCTCAAACAGCTTCATTCAGGCGACATACTTGTAGAAACCAGAAGTGGTATGCACTCAGGACAGCTGTTCCGTGCTACATCTATTGGGGGAATGCCTATCACTATCACCCCCCCCCCACAAGACACTGAACTCATCCCATGGTGTCATTGGGATCTGATGGATGTGACTGAAGAGGAAATCTGTGCTGAGTTAAAACCCCAAGGAGTGACAGCTGTTAAAATTTATTCATGCATAGAGATGGGAAACTAGTTCCCACCAGAAATATTATCTTGAGATTCAATTCACCAACTTTTCCTCATGAGATCTAAGCTGACTATATTAATTGCCCAGTGCATCCATATGTCTCAAATCCATTACGGTGCTTCAAGTGCCAGAAATATACGGACATTCACAAATGGCTTGTTGTAGAGCCCTTGCATGTGCTCAGTGTAGTAAAGGACCACGAAATAACATTGTGTTCGGCTGCAAAACCAACCTGCGTCAACTGCCAAGAAGAACACCCAGCCTACTCCAGAGCATGTCAGGGATGGAAACAAGAAAAAGAAATTCAACGACTTAAGGCAGAGCTGAACATATTTTATCAAGGGGCAAGGAAAACAGCGAAACCTCTAAATACAAATAAACCAAACTACACTCAGAAGGTAGCAGGGAGATGTTCCATCAGAACTCAGACCAAAATGACCATACCACCAAAGGAGTCATTCACTCCTATTGCTCACTACCTACTAAGTTCAATAAAACCCACACAAAAGAACCAATTAGCTGCCAATCCTATATCTGTACATCCTAGTTCTCAAGAAAAAATGGATGTCGAGGAGAAGGAGATACATGAAGAAACAGTCTTGGAACTCTTTTCTGAGGAGAAAATGGACACCGGGGGCAGCATCCATACTTCCCTAGAAAAGATAAATCTAAGACTGACAAAAGTAAGACACCTCAGCACCTCAGAAGCCATTTGATTGAACCAAGCCAAAATAATGGCTAAATTCCTACAATGGAATTGTCGTGGATTCCGGCAAAATGCACAAGATTCAAACCATCTTGCTTTTGCTTACAGGAGACTTACCTAAGGGCAAATTATGACCCCAGGATGTGTAACGTTGCTAGCATTCACAAAGATAGAATTGGGGATGGCCCACATGGAGGAGTCACAATCCTCGTGGGCAACCATATCCCCTTTTCAGCTTCTGCAACTTACAACCAGCATAGAAGCTGTAGCAATTCAAATAAACAGTGGGGTTTTTACTAACCGTTTGCTCTATATATTTGCCACCTGGTACTGATATCTGCCAAAAAGACCTTGATGATCTCGTAATGCAGTTGCCTCCCCCTTTCTTACTTCTTGGGGACTTTAATGGGCATAACACCCTGTGGAGTAGTGCTAACGTCAATGGAAGGTGAAGAGTCATAGAGCGTATGCTTACTAACAATGACATCTCCTTTCTTAATGTGAGAATAAACACCTTTTTTGGCATGCCTACTTGTAAATTTTCTGCCATTGATCTTTCTATCAGCTCCCCTTCTCTTCTTGGGAGATAGAGGAGAACCCACATGGAAGGGATCACTTCCCTGTGATAACCACCCTAATTACTGGAAGACCTTGTCTTCCTGTCAGGTTACCATGATGGAAGATTGATCAGGCTGACTGGGGTGCCTTTCAACACCTAGCAAATTTTGACATCTCTGCAGTCAGTCAGGAGCCTATCAATGATGCAGTCACGTACATAACAGAAAATATTGTCCATGCAGCTGCAACTACAAAAATGTCCACTCGGTTTCCTCCATTTCCCAAACCATGGTGGAATCCAGAATGCACAGCAGGCAAAAAGGCTCAAAACAAAGTTTGGGGGGGGGGTATTTCAATGATATATTACCACGGTCAATCTATTAGCCTTTAAACATGCACAAGCTAAAGCACACTACATCTGTCGCCAGAGTCAAAAGGAATCGTGGATCCGTTTCACATCATCCATTACCCAGACGACCAGCCCTAAGGTTGTCTGGGAAAAAATGCAGAAAATGAAGGGAAAATACACAGCACATCCCTCATTGGTCCTGGAATATAATGGATGTACTATTGCAGACTACTGCAATAGCCAATGCTCTTGGGGAAACATTTTCTAACATCTCTGCAACGTCATCTTACTCCCCAAAGTTTCTGGTCTTAAAGCATGACACTGAAAAACAGGCCCTTAAGTTTACATCAAAGGGTTCCCACCCAATAATGGGCCATTTACTATCCACAGGTTGAAAAAAGCTCTTGCCCTTACAAAGGCTACCACTGTTGCACCAGACAACATCCATTATGAAATGATCGAACATCTTTCACTAGAATCCATGGACCTTCTGCTCTTCCTGTACAATAGTATCTTTCTTGAAGAGCATTTTCAAGATACCTGGCACAAGGCAACTATTTTTGCTTTTGTGAAACCAGAAAAGGATCCTAAATCTCAGAAAAACTATCGTCCTATTGCTCTGACTAGCTGTCTGTGCAAAATGTTGGAGAGAATGGTCAATGCTCATCTTTTATAATACTACTTAGAATCAAATGACCTTCTCTCCCGCTGTAAGTATGGCTTCCGAAGAAACAGGTCCATACTGGACCACTTGTGCCTCCGTAGCCAGGTGGGCAGCAGTAGCAGTGCGTAGCAACGCTTCTTGATTAGACCAGGGTTCGACCTGTGCCCACCAAATGCGGAGGATGCGGAAAGGTCAGAGAATGACCACCGCATATCCCCAGAGCAATATGGCCTTAGTTGCTAATGCTCCTAAAAACCAAATAACAAACAACAACAAAAACAACTGGACCACTTAATTAGACTGGAAACATCTATCTGAGATGCTTTCCTTAAAAGAGAACACTTGGTGTCTATCTCCTTTGACATGGAAAAAGTGTACAATAAACTTGGAGATTTGGTGTTTTAAAAGAGCTTTACAACCTCGGTCTAAGAGATGACCTTCCCATCTTTATTAAAAATTTTTTTGTACAATAAACTTGGAGATTTGGTGTTTTAAAAGAGCTTTACAACCTCGGTCTAAGAGATGACCTTCCCATCTTTATTAAAAATTTTTATCCTGCCATTATTTCTAAGTTCATGTAGGATCCACCCTTTCCCGGCCCTTTTGCTAAGAGAGGGGGGGGGTACCGCGAGGATGTCTTAAGTGTCACACTTTTTTCCATTTATATAGAAAAGTGGTGTCCAACCTTTTCCAGTACAAGGGCTATATTGAAAGTTGATATGTCACACAAAAAGATATTGTATACAGCAGAAAAAGCCATGCAAAATCCTCAAAACTACCAGTGCACCCAAAAACGATGTGGGCTCCAAAATACCTTGCAATTAAAAAAATAATAATAAATAAATAAAAATAAAGTGTGGAATACTTTTCACCACAGTTCAACTACATCTAATCTTATTCAATATAAATGCATATTTATATAGAACATTAGCAAGAGCGAGGTATGTTACACAATGCAGTGGTAAGGCCGCTTGGATCTGCCTAGCTTAAACCATAAATCAAGCTTCCCCTACACATAAAATTTGGAAAATAATCAGGAAAATGCATAATGAAAACAGTAAAAATCAGACCTTCCCTCTGCTTATCATGAAATGGAATGGACAAACAAGAGCATTGCTCATCTTTCACAAATTTTCAATGCCTTCCTATATGAACACACACATTCCAATTTTGCTTCAAAGCCTTGTTGTACCATGATGCTACAGTGGATCAGTTCCCCAACTGTCATTTGCCATGTGGGTTCAGTATATTTTCTGTAGAACTGCCAGCAATTCAAGTGACCCTGAAGTATACCAAGTCCTCCAACATTCGAAATACAGTCGATTCCAGTTATTTGGGACACATCGGGACTAGTGCATCTTGACCCGATTAAGCGGCTGCCCCAATTATCCAAAGTTTCATGTAAAAAAAGTTAAAAATACAATGTACCACCCTTTACAAATAGTTCACTATACAATGTATAGTAAGCACCGGTCATTGTGATCACGTTTGTGAATTGAATTTTAATTCTATTAAACAGCGATTCTAATTAGTGAAAATAGGAGGGATATTATCCACAGGCTATAAAAGTAAAAATATATTAAGACAAATTTACCCTTTATTACCTTACCAATTAAAAAATTAAATGATACGTGAAATTCGGAAGAATATACGTGATAATCGGAATAATTAAAACATACTGTAATATGTACATACTAACTAAACTAGTTGACATTTCTGTTCACTGACATTTTTGGGTGGAGGTTAAAATTTAAAACAGTAAAAAGATAAGCAATCAATAGTAAAAAAAACGGCGCACACACAAATTGCAAGTAACACAATATGCGCAAGTGGGAACGGAATAACGAGTTACAAAGCTTTAAAAATAGAAATGAAAGAAAATTCTGAAAATTATTTTTTTTATATGATTGAAGATTCCATGGAAGTGTAAACACATTTCACCCTAATAACCCACAGAATTCCAGCTGTCGGTATTATCACAAATTCAATAAGATCGAGTTTACTATCCGTTTATGATAGATTGCACTAACAGAAAAGCCCAATAAACAGGTGACTGCTAATAGTTTTTATTGTTTTATGGTTGTGACCTCCAGAAATCCGACTGAACTACGTGGTACGGTCGGAGACAATCGTAGGGTAAGCTCCAGTGCTGAGGTCTCCTGCCCCGATTAAACGGCATTTTGTCCCAATTCAGCGAAATAAACCCTGGCTATTTTCTCGATTGGTTTCTGTTTTTTAAGATTTGCCCCAAATAAATGGCTGTCCCGATTAACCAGTGGCCCAAATAACCGAAATCCACTGTAATATAATTTTCTCAGATTTTTTAAGTGCATCTAAAGCCCAAAATGAATATCGCCCACACGGTTTTAAAGGAGATAACCACTGCCTTGAATACCTTAACTAAACTTGAGGAATGCACATCTTTCTGTTGGTCTTGGAACATAATGGCAATTCAGGAACTGAATTAGCTGACAATGCTGAATAATTGGCTGTCTCACGACAAGTGTAAAGTTCCGCACTAAGACTGTAGACCAATAATCCAAAAAAAAATGCGTCTCAGTTGCTACTGATTTCGCATAATCAATATAACAATAAGCTTCAAAGTATCAAGGCAACCTTGAATAATGCCTTCCTACAAGCTTCAAGTTAGTTGCCAACGGGAAATAATATCAGTTCAATTGTGAATAAGTTGCCAAGAGCAGAGGCTGCCCCTCAGCGTAATCATTGTAACACTGCTTACAATCAGACATATCCTTGTTGAATTTACAAAATATGCAAAAGAACACCAAAATCTCCTCTCTCCGGCCACTGTTTAACTCGCACTTACCTCACTTTTGAATAATGAAACAAATAGCTCTAACATTTTCTAATTTTCTAAAAATGATTATTGTATACGACCTTCTTTAGAGGTAGAACAGAACTACATTTCTGAGAATATTTTGCAATTTATCTGTATCTATAAACAAATACCTTACCACTTACCATATGAATAGTAGAGTATGGCTGTACATATCGTAAGCAGACATTGCAATACACAAAAAAAATAAATAAAACCTTTGCAAAGAAACAATCATCATCATCATCATCATCAGCCATTTTCAATCCACTGCAGGATGAAGGCCTCTCCAGCAACTTTCCAGTTCCTTCTGTTTTGAGCACTGGCCATCCATTTACTACTCAAAAACTCATGAATTTCATCTATCCATCTCCGCCTTTGTCTTCCAGGTTTTCTTCTAGCTCCTCTTGGGTACCATTCTGTTATTTTCTTAGTCCATCTGTCATCATGTCTTCGAGCTATGTGTCCTGCCCAAGACCATTTTAGTTCTTTAGTTTTCATAAGAATGTCCTTTACTTGAGTTTGCTGCCTAATCCATGTGTTTCTCTTCTTATCTAACATTCTAATTCCCAATATAATTCGTTCCATTCTTCGCTGTGTAGTTCTCAGCTTCTCTTCCATTCTTTTGGTGAGTGCCCAAGTTTCACTTCCATAAGTCATGGTGGGGAGTATACATTGATTCATTATTTTACGTTTCAGACAAACTGGGATATTGCTCTTCAGTATGTGACTATATTTCCTGAATGCTATCCATCCAAAATTTATTCTTCTCTTGACTTCCAGCCATTTATCATTATTACAGCTAATAACTTGTCCCAGATAAGTATATGACTCCACCTTTTCAATTACTGCTCCTTCAATCATTATTTCCCTTTCCGTGGCATACTTGTTCATCATTACTTTTGTTTTAGCCATATTCATCTTTAGTCCAAAATCCTTACTAACTGTGCATAACTGATTAAGATTTTCCTCTAATTCTTTGGGATCGTGGCTTATGACCACAATGTCATCTGCAAATCGTAAATGGTTTAGGTACTCTCCGTTCACATTGACTCCTTTCTGCGACCAGTCTAATCTTCTGAAAGCTTCCTCAAGGGCAGCAGTAAACAGCTTCGGAGATATTGTGTCTCCTTGTCGAACTCCTTTCTCGATTTTAAATTTGCTACTGTCTTTGTCTAGTCTAATAAAGGATGTAGCACTCTCATATATTTTCTTCAAAATCATAATATATGGAGTATCTATGCCTTGTCTTTCCAGTGCCCGAAACATTGCCTTATGCTGTATGGAGTCAAATGCCTTTACATAATCCACAAATGCTAGGCATAATGGTGTTTTATATTCATTTGCTTTCTCCATTAGCTGTGATATTACGTGAAGGTGATCCACAGTTGAGAATCCTGTCCTAAAGCCAGCTTGCTCTTTCAGTTGATTCTCATCAAGTATTCTTTCTAATCTGTTAGTAATGACCCTTGTGAACAACTTGTAGATATGGGATAACAAGCTAATTGGTCTATAATTTCCAATTTCTGATTTATCTCCTTTCGTATGCAGCAAAACTATGATTGCATTATTCCACTGCTTAGGCATCACACCTTTTCGAATGCACTTTGTGAAGAGCCTTGCCAGTTTTTGTGTTATGTCTCTTCCTCCCAATTTTAACAACTCTACAGTAACTTCATCTTCCCCCGGGGCTTTCCGATTCTTCATTTTCTTCAATGCATGTTCTACCTCATCAGGAAGAATATCGGGTATGTCGTATGTGTTGCTACCTTGCAATCCATCTTCCCCACTTCTGGTATCATTCCCTTGCTCCTTGTATAATTCTCTATAGTAATCTTCTGCTATTTGAATTATGCCTTCTCTGCTGTTTATAAGTACACCATTGCTATTCTTCAGTTTCAGTATCATTTGTCTTTCTGTATGCTCAAAGGATTTAAATCAGCAGCTCATGGCTGCTGATTTAAATCCTTTGTTTTCCCTTAATGCTTGTTCTACTTTTCTTGTGTTAAATCTTCTTATGTCCTCTCTGAGTCTCTTTCTAATGGCTTTGCATAACTCAGTATATTCAATTTTCTCCCTGGCAGTGTTTTTCTTGCTCTTCATTTGTCGTCTTTGGTTCATCATGACAAGTGTTTCTTGACTAATTTTTTCTTCTTTGGATTTCTGTTTCCCTATAGGTTTCTTGGGCTTTATCACTTTCAGAAAGTTGTAATATTCCTCGTCGATATCTTGGTCCTGAGCAGTCTGCAGAAGCTCAAACTTGTTCTTAAGTTCCAGTACATACTGCTTTTTCTCCTCCTCTGTTATTTCAAAGACCTTTGTATTATTTACTCGAGTCAGTTTTTTCCTTTCCTTTCCTACATCTATATCAAGTGTACATCTTACCATTCTGTGATCACTTCCTACATTTACCTTATTCAGGACGGTAACATCATCCTGAATTACCATTCTTGGTAATTCAGGATGATGAATTACCATTCTGTGCTCTGGATGATGAATTCAGGATGATGAATTACCATCCTGAATTACCATTCTGTGATCACTTCCTACATTTACCTTATACAGGACGGTAACATCATCCAAAGAAACAAATAGGTAGCCAAACACTGGCATTGGCATTTGCTATATGGAATTATTATTATGGGATCATGATCAGGGCTAAGAATGGACACTTAAGCACTGCCTTTTTCATAAGCACCTGTACGTAGCGAGGGAAACCTCCCAGTGATGCTTCCAGATTGGCATCAGTGGGTTCGAACCCCATACCTTGATTCCAGGACTACATCACTGCAATCTGGCATGTGCAGCAGTCGGCTACAACTCTTAGACGACAAGAACTGGCACTGGATTATACATTTAAAGTAAAATCTGTGCCTGGACACCCTACTTGGGAGACCCTCTTTGATCCACGTTGCAGAAATATATACCAGAATCACCAACAAGCAAATCGGGGAATCAAGCTGCAAGAATTTTTAGCAAGATGTAAACTTCATATAGACAGTTTAGCACACCTGCCGGTTCACACCCTCCACCATGGGATTCGCATATCCCAACATGCGATTTCTCCTGTCAGAAATGGAATAAAAAGTGATACCTGAAACAATCTTCCAACATGCAGTGCACAGACTTCAATTTCCTGACTGTATTCCAATATACATAGATGGCTCAAAAACAGACACTTTAATGGGAGCAGCAGCTGTATTCCCAAATATTACTTTAATACAACAACTACCAAAAGAGTGCAGTATATACGCAGAATAATACACAATAAAAATAGCTTTAACTTATGTACAACATAAGCATTACTCGAGAAGTGTAATATATACAGATTCCTTGAGTTCCTTACAAGCCATGCAAAACATAGGTACACCAAACACATAATCCTTTGGCACATATACAACAAATACTTTTCTGTTGGATCCCAAGACGGCGCCTCCATAGCCAGGTGGGAAGGAGCAGCAGTGCGTAGCACATGCTTCTTGATTAGACCGGGGGTTCGAGCCCGTGACCACCAAATACGGAGGATGCGGAAAGGTCAGGGAATGACCACCGCATATTCCCAGAGCAATATGGCCTTAGTTGCTAATGCTCCTAAAAAAAAACCAAATAACCAAACCAAAAACCAAAGATCCCAAGACATACAGAGATTGCTGGAAATGAAGCAGCAGACAAGTCAGCAAAAGAAGCCATACTGCAGATTGGAGAAGATATATCAGTACCATATTCCGATTACAAGCCTGTGATACGACGTACCTATGTTTACGTACTTGTTGCAATGGCAAGAAACTTGGAATCCGCAAACTGCAAACAAATTGTACCAAATATAGCCGAATATTGAAAACTGGGTTTCTAGCACATGAAAGTCGAGAAAAGAAGAAACAGTACTGGCCAGATTAATAATTGGGCACACCCATATTATGCACTCTTTCTTGTTGCAAGCAGAAGTCTGGCATCACCACGATGCCAGACTTCAGACGCTATCCAGTCAGTCCATCAATATTAATGGACTGTCCTACATATGCAAATGAATTCAAACAACCCTTCAAAGATATTTATAGGACACATCACACCATTACCCTAACGAACCTCTTCAATAATAGAGATCGCTTTACAGATGTTTTGACCTTCTTTAAAGCTATTAATTTATACCATCGCCTCTAAGGAAGTAGATGTAAGCAACAGACTAACCCAGTGAAGTAAAAATCAGGTTAAAAGGAACAATTTAAATCTCAAGTAAACACCTGTGGAACATCATAACATATGAACTGGTGCATTATGTCCTATGTAGGCCATGCGCCACTAAACTCCATATACAAACAACCCCCCCCCCCCAAGTCTTTTTAATTCTCCACTACCCTGAATGTAGTACCACACAATTAATAACTTACTCTGGGGTTACTGCTACCCATATGTAGTACTTTACATTTGTCAATGTTAAACTTCATTTGCCACCTCTCAGCCCATCTGTTCAACCTTTCCAGATCCTGTTGCAGCAGCATAGCGTCAGTAGTGTCCTTAACAACCCTGCCAACCTTTGTATCATCTGCAAACTTGGACATTAAACTTTATATCCCATCATCAATATCATTCATAAACACCGAAAACAACAACGGACCCAACACTGAACCCTGAGGAACTCCACTAATAACATTAGTCCACGTTGAGCAGTGTCCATTGATTACTACTCTCTGTCTTCTGCCACTCAACCATCCCCTTATCGATAGCAGCAATTTGCCTCCAATGCCACACTGCTGCGATTTGTGCAGCAGTCTTCCATGTGCAACAGTATAAAAAGCCTTTCTAAGATCCAAATATATAATATCAAAGTTATTCCCTGCATCCAGTTCTTTTGTGACTACATCATAGTATCCAGTCAAATTGGTCAGGCAAGACCTGCCCTTAACAAAACCATGCTGCGTCTGAGCTATAACTGAATTCTTGTCTAGATGATCCTGCAGTGCTTCTTTAACCAGTGCCTCCATTAATTTACCTGGAACAGAAGTTAAACTAACAGGTCTATAATTACTTGTGTCAGCCTTTGATCCTCCTTTGTGAATTGGGGTTACATTTGCACATCTCCAGTCTATGGGTACCTCCCCTGAGTCCAAAGAAGCTCTCATAATTATGGCTAGGGGTTTGCTTACTTCCTTTGCTGCCTCCTTTAATATAACTGGATAGATCCCATCCACCCCAGGTGCCTTTTTTATGTTTATCCTCAACAATCTCTCCTCCACTTTCCTCTCAGTTATTACAAAATCATCCAGGTCGCTGCCAATGTTTACTTTACCTACATCATTCTCCTTCCTGAATAACTCCTCATGCGTGAATGTAGATGCAAAATACTCGTTTAGATTGTTAGCCACCTGAGCAGGATCCTCAACTGTTGAACCATCAATATCCAGTGGACCAATCTGATTCATCCCTTTCCTTCTTGAGTTTAAATATGTAAAGAACTCTTTTCTGTTTTTCTTTGCATCCTTTGCCAAGGATTTTTCATAGTCTGCCTTTGCCTGCCTAATCTCCTTTGTTACTTGGTTACAGACCAACTTATATCTATCATAGGCTTCCATGTCACCCATTAATTTGTATGTATCCCATGCATTTTTTTTCTCTGCCACATGTCTCATTAGTTCATCTGACAACCATTTAGGACTAAACCTTGAACAATATTTCTTAGTTGGTATGTAAAGCCTGGTAGCCTCCAAGATTAGTTCCTTGAATGCTTCCCATTTTGAGTTTGCTGTTGGTAACATCATCAGTTGGTCCCACTGTATAGAATTTAAATACTGTCTCAGTCCATCGTAGTCGCCTTTACGGAAGCAATAACCCTTCCCTTTACCCCTAATGGTAGTTACCTCTTTGAGTAAATCCCACTTCAGCACACTGTGATCACTGCCACCTAGTGGTTCATTTATCTGCAGATTCTTAATGCATGAAGAAATACTGCTGATAATCAAATCAAGAGTATTACTCCCTCTAGTTGCCTCCCGAACATGCTGATGTAGAAAACAATCATCCAATAAATCCACAAAAGCCTTGCTAGTGTGCGAGTGACCAACCCACAAATTCCAGTCAATATCTGGGAAATTAAAATCCCCCATTATAAGACTCTCTGATTTACTGGCCCACTCTATTTCCCTGTACAATATCTTATTATACTCATCAGAGTCATTAGGCCTATAGCACACTCCTACTCTCAATTTTGATTTCCCTATGCTTATGTCACACCAAACTGACTCGACACTGCCCTGTCCATCGATGTCGACTGGCTTCACTTCCTTGGACTTTATGTGTTTCTTAACTAATAGCATAACCCCTCCTCCCCTCCCCTCCCCTCCTGTCCTGTCTATCCTTTCTATACACATTGTATTCCCCAAATTCCAGTTCCGCATTACTTATATCTGTGTGACACCACGTCTCTGATATCCCAACAATATCTGCCTTTGATGTTTTGAGCAATACCTCAAATTCATCAAATTTATTTACCAAACTCCTAGCATTGGTGTACACGCAGGTATACATGCACCTGTTTCTATTCTTAGCTACCCTAACACAACCCATGTGTTTACTTGTACCGCAATGACTCCCAGCAGTCTCTGAAATATCCTGCATCTTGTTCTTCAGGCTTCTGCTCATTTCAATAGAAGCAGTGCAAGAATCACTTCCACCTCTGCCAGTGGCTACTGTTAATCTATTAGTCCTTGTATCCCCCCCAACTAGCAGTTTTCCGACTCACCTAACACTGCCTCGACAGCATCAGCAAAAATTCTTGCACCCTTTCTATTTAAGTGTATCCCATCCCTGTAGAAGCAATCTCTCCTGTTAACAAGTACAGTCCAGGCTGAAAAAAATTCTACCCCTTGAGCCTTGCACAATCCCTCCAGGGCCGAATTGATCGACAAGGCTCTCATCATATACTCCCTCCTATCGTGTCTGGGCAGAATTGCAGACACTGCAGACACATGTTCAATAAGTCTGGAAGGTTTCATTGCCTCATTAGAAAATACCTTTTCACATATTAGGTACATTGTTAGGTGCTTGGTTGTAGTTGCAGATATAAATCCATATTTCAGATAATCCACACTATATTGTCTGCATTTTATTTTCCAACATGGAAATACATTTATGGTTTGCATGGTTCCTTATTTATGTAAGTGCCATGGTAAAATATTTCTTTATTTCTGGTTATTTTATCATCTGTTTTTCATTAAATATACTGATTCTTGGCATTCAAATAAAAGTAAAAGAGTCTTGTATGCTTGAAATAAAAAATTCCGCAGAGATCATTGTTCCTAAGGACGATAGCCCCTGAAAACGCTGTATACTTTCGCTTATAATTTGAGAACGGAATCTTGTCAGCTCTGCAATATTAAGAATGGTACCCTGTATTAAGTAATTACACAGGGTACCATTCTTATAATACCCTGTGTAATTACTTAACAAATATGCATTTGTGCTGTGCTAAGCAGAACAATAGTAAATAAGCAATCAACACACTTGGGAAAGTTTGCCCTCAAATGCCCCCTGCTTCCCCCTCCTTTTTTGCACCCCCAAAGTTAAACCCACCACCAATGGGGGCAGTAATGCCCACTTTGGGAACCACTGATTTACAACATAATGTTAAAAGAACTAACCAACAAAGCAAAAAAGCTCATTATTAAAGTTCTATAATTAAATATTTTTAGAAAATATGTGCCGAACTTCTGGCATCACTCAGTTACCTTCCTGAAGCCAGGAAAGAATTGCACCTTTCCACATAATTACAGGATGATTTCAGTGACTAGTTGTTTGGGAAAATTCTTGTTAAAAATTGTTGTCACAAGTGGCTATAGTTGGTTCCTGGATACAAAAAACTTGCTAAATAGTAATCAGTATGGGTTTTTAAAGAATTGGTCCTCTTTTGTTCATCACATTAGATATGATGAACAAAGCAGAAGCAATCATCTGAAATGCTTTCATTAGGAGATATCTGGTCATGGTTAATCTGAATATTGAGAATTTCTTCAATAGGTACTTACCACCTGGCAATATGGTGTTCTTTTAGATCTTTATTCTTTTGGTTTGAGAAGCCAGTTACTACAATTTATACAAAATTTCTTAAGCCACAAAATGTTTCAAGTTAATTATCTGAGGGTGTATACAGGGTTGCACTGAGAGTGCACTACTGTGATACACTCTCCTCTTGACCAAGAGGAGCAGTATCGCAGGGTTGCATCCTCAGTACTAATTTACAATGGTGATTACAAATGTAGCATGAGACATTTCAAATATGGTTGAATTGTACATGTTTGCTGACCACCTCATGTCTTATCAGTCACAAACTATGAATGCCATTGAATGGCAACTTTCCATAGCCAAAACAGAATTGAAAATCGGAAATAGACACTATGGAATGGCTATTCCCTAGCAGAAAAAGAAATGTACTGCTATTCATTTCTGTAAACTGCAATCCAGATCCAGAAATATGTTTTAAAAATAATCTGATTCCTCTTACCAATTTTTGTTTATTGGGCATATATTTAGACAATAAACTTAATTTTGCTACTATATAACTTTCCTTCAGATGGCTTGTCAAAAAAAAAAAAAAGCTGTGTGTGTTCGTGTGCACGTGCCTTGTATGCACAAAAGATGTTTTATTTTATGTGAAAACTTCCTTGGCTTGGATGAGGTTAAAGAATTTTACGAATGAAAAGAATCCAAACATGTTTAACATTTTAAAGCATTTCTTTATTTATTTTTGATTTTTGATATATGATTTTTTTTTTTTTTTTCCCCAACAGTTTCATCAATATTAGGTTGCAATACATGTTTGTAAAATAAGATACATACACTTGAGATTGTAAAGAGTGTAAATGCCTTTTAAACACAGCATCAATTATAGTTCCATGATTAGTAGTCGATACAGATCTAGAAGTATTTAACATTAGTCCAAATTTATTTTCTAAGAAATCAGTCAAAGGTTTGGATTGAGGATCTGCAAAATTAACTTTGAAATCTCCATTATCATTGGTATTTGGTTGCATTTTTTTGTGAGAAAGTTGCAGCTCCTTCAACCTTGTAAGGAAGTAAAATGAAATAGATGGAGTCAATGATGTGGTCACTCTTTTGGTTAGGTGAAATCTAAATGACTACCAACAATATCATTCGACCATCAAGAAGAAGGCATTCAGCTGCACAAACGTCTCCAGCAGGTCAAACATGCACTGATTTTCCAACAGTTTGTTGATAAATCACTTCCATATGAGAAGTAACAACATGAGTATGATTTTCTCCCTTATGATAAACTGCTACACTGCTATCTTCTTGATCTTCTTGTTTGAATTGAACGACACAATCAATCGTTGTTATTCAGCCATGTTTCAGAAAATAGAAGTAAATTGGATTGTTGAGTGACTGTCAGTGAGATCATCACTGTGAGCATGGAAACGTTGACAATTTAATGTTAGAATTATAAGACCTTGTCATTTACTGATGAACTTGTATAAAGTATCTTGCATGGTAAGTAGAAGATTACTCGACAACCTGATCATTTCAGCTTGAAGTGTAAGAGTGGATGTAGTGTTTCTCAGTCCATTATAAAATTTCTTTTCTCCATTTGCAGCAATCCCATAAAGATCATTGATATAGGCTTGAGATAATGACTCTCATTTATGAATCAAACTCATTAAATAACTCTTTGTGAATTTTCTTACGTTTCATATGAATGTTAACACAATAATCGTCATCTCTACTCCGAGTCAAACGATTGACCATCAAATTAACATTTACAGGAACATTTATGATTTGGTCCAGAATTCCATTTAGCCGAAACCATGTCTTAGTCTTCTAATTTGCATGAATGGTATACGAGGAGAAATGAGCTGCTCGGTCATTAAATCCAATCGAGGCAGATGAGGTGGAATAGGATGATAAATAGAACTGTTGCTCTTCAAAAGGCCCCAGGTGCCAAATGTTCCGTGGCCAGGCGATTTATAGTGCATTTCTAAATGCACTATAAATCGCTATTTCTGCAAAGAGCATTTGAGTGAACAGATTCTATTTTTTGTTTCAAAAACCACTTTCTTGATTTGATTTGTATGTCAGAGTAGCACTTTCGCTCTACAAGAAGTAGGCAGAGGCCCAGAAAGGGAAATCACCTTTCTGTTTCTTTTTTCTGTAAGTACTTGGTCACCTCGTGGCACTGCTCCTGCTTCCATGTGGCAGGACCAGTAACCTCGGTAGTAAAGATAAACCCCAAGGCCAAAAGGAGCCATCGTGGATTCTAACAATTTTCCACACTTAGAGCCATCAAGCTCAAGACAAGAATCCTGCCTTAACAACACTAGTCAACCTAAAAGGCTTCGAACAGAAGCACAGCAACCAGACATATTTTATTTTCTGGCGATTCACTCTCTATCCACCCGATAGAGAGTGTATCGCCAGAAAGATAGATTCAAAGACATTTGGAATCTATTGCAGGATCACCGTAAAAAGGTGAAGCGACTAGAATCTGAAGATCTCCTGATTGAAACAGCCAACTCCAAACATTCTGAGTGGCTATTAAAGACAACAACATTTGGTGGGTGGCCAGTATCTGTTACTCCCCACAGTACCTTAAATTCATCGAAAGGCATCATCACAGAATGGGACTTAAATTACAGGGTCTGAGGAGGAATTAGTTCAAGAACTTGGCAATTAAAGGGTAATCAGTGCTAAAAGAATAATGACAAAAAAAGATGGAAATCTCATTCCATCATTTTAACTTTTAGTACGCATGATTTGCCATCCTCAGTAAAAGCTGGATATTTAAACTGCCGAATTCACCCATGCATCCCGAATCCTCTTCATTGTTTTTTTTAAATGCCAGAAATATGGCCACTCACAGCAGGCATGCAGAGGTGGCATCATCTATCCTATCCGTCGATCAAAAGATCATACACAAGCAGATTGTTCAGCCGCAGTTCCCATTTTCCCCAACTGCAAAGACAGTTACCCTACCTTTTCTAAATCATGTGAAATGTGGAATACAGGTAAGAAAATCCAAAAGTACATGCAAAGTAGAACATAAAGTCACATATCCTGAGCAATGCAGACAAATAATGTTGACCATGCCTAGTCCACCCTATGCCTCTTGCACCCGAAGTTTTCATACAACTGCAATTCAAACAGATGTGTCAATACAGCCCAATGTCTTGCTAGCTGATTGGGATAAAGCAACTTTATCAACCACTGGAAAATATAATTCTAAAACTAAAACCAGCAATGCCATCAACACCCCAATTAGTATCCCAACTGATACTTCGACGGGCTCGAATGACAGAAAAATTGAAACCTACTAAAGACTGTAAGAAAACTGAACCACCCACCAACACTATGGAAGTGAATATACACCCCAGATTATGCAGAATCTATGCTAGAACTCCATGCCAACCACAGTATGTCGTTGGCATGGAGTTCTAGCATTACACTAAATTACACTAAATAGGTTTTTTGCCCTTATTCCCAAAAAATGACTGGAAAAAATGCCCTGCATACAAAAAACAGTCAGGTGAATCACCTTCAGCCAAACCAAAATAATGCCTAATATCATACAGTGAAACTGCAGAGGACTAAGCAGCCATTCTGATAACTGAAGGGATTTAATCTCTCAATTCAATCCCATAGATATATGCCTACAGGAAACATTCTTGTCACCCCAAGTTTCGCCGAAATTCTCAAATTATATAATGTACAGACAAGATAGGGGCCCAGAGTCCCCTGACCTTGGAAGAGTAGTCATTCTTGTAAATTCTAACATACCATCCAGACTGATCCAATTAAGAACCACCCTCGAAGCTATGGCAGCTCGGCCTGCAGTTGGTATTTCAGTTACCATTGTTTCGATTTATATTCCACCATCTCTACCACTTGCCCTTTCAGAACTTGACAACCTCATTACACAACTCCCAACTTGTCTTTTTGGTGACTTTAATGGACACCATCCATTGTGGGGATCAGCTGCAATGGACAGATGAGGCAAATTGATTGAGGTATTTATGAATAATATTGATCTGAATTTATTAAACTCTGTATCTCCTACCTACATCCACCTAACTACAGGATCTATTTCTGCAATTGACTTATCAACTTGCTCACCATCCATCTTTCCAATCATGACATGGTCCCTGGTCTGTATTAACCGATCCGTTTAACAGGGATCACTTTCCAATTCTTTGCTCCTTACGAACAGGGGTAACTCCAAGTCTTGATCAATGTTCCACTTGGAAGTTTAAAAAGGCAAACTGGGATGGCTGTTCTGTTCAAATACTTACATCACCAATCAGATTCTGACTACAGCTAATACCGAATTTCAAAATCCTCATACCTTTATTGTAGGACTGTAATTCTCTCAACACTCAATCAGGTGTCTCCATAGCCAGGTGGGAAGAAGCAGCAGTGCGTAGCACACGCTTCTTGATTAGACCGGGATTCGAGCCTGTCACCACCAAATACGGAGGATGTGGAAAGGTCAGGGAATGATCACCGCATATCCCGGAGCAATATGGCCTTAGTTGCTAATGCTCCTAAAAACCAAATAACAACATCAACATTCAGTCGCATAAAAAATGTATTCTTATGTGAATTAGGGTACCATGCTAATTAAATCAATTTATGATTTTTAAAAAAGCTACGTATTAAAATCATCATGTATTCAATACTCATATCCATCCTAGCGCATCGAGCAGATTCACGGAAAGTCTACAGCCATCAACCCACTAAGCCTACCAGTAACGTATGCTAATATGAAAATTGAAATCGTCTTGATAATCTTGACACCACAAAATAAATATACATCAATTTACAAATAATTTAAACTTTAAAATTATCTAAAACTTCCTTGAAGGGACTAACTTATTCGGACTAACTTAACCTTATTTTCTTTAGATGTTGTATTCCTGTACACCTTGTTAACAGGAGAGACTGCTTCTACAGGGATGGGATGCACTTAAATAGAAAGGGTGCAAGAATATTTGCTGATGCTATTGAAAAGTCAAAAGTGGTTCACAAATGATATCAACTCCCTTGTTTTATTCAAACATTTTTGTAACCTAGCATGTGATTATCTATGCTGACCAATGTATGAATTACTGTATATACATGCGCTTTAGAGTCCACGAATCCAAGACATTGTAAGGTGTATATACATTAATAGAGTCGGGGATTTAGTCTAATTTCCATTGTTTCTGCAATTAATAACGAAATTTACAAAATAAGATACAGATATTTACATATTAATGGATTGGGTTTATCTAAAATTAATTGAAATAAGGAAACAGGCTCTATCGAATGAAATAAACATAAGACACACTAATAAAATACAAAGTTTACTTTTTATGAGAAATAAAGATATTGTAGTAATGACTTCATGAATGGGTAATAGAACAAGACAAAGGGAAGGGGTAGAGGGTATACAACATATCATTGTAGATAGGTTGACACAACGTAATACGACTGAATTTAATAAAACAGATACACAATATAATATTAACAACCAGAATGTGGTCAATTTATCTTCTTATGAATTGTCTGTACCACAAATTAACCTTTTAAGTTAAGGGCTCAATTATAATTTACCTCCCAGAAATCTCCCAAAAACACAAACAGTTATCGAATTTGAGTATGGATTTAGAAACACAGAATAAAGAGGGATTCATTCAGCAGACTGATGGAGTTATTAATCAGAATAGGGACCCGTACATACCCAGGTTATCAAAAGAGGAGGAGACCACTGGGCTCCAAAAATTGCGACAGAATAGCAATACTATAATACAGAAAGCTGATAAGGGGGATACAGTGGTTGTCTTAAATAAAACTGATTATATGGACAAACTTAGTAATATTATATTTGATAGTTCTACCTACCAAGTTGTAGAGAGAGAGAACAATGTTTGACAACCTAATTAAATGATTTAATAGTAAGCTAACTGAATACAGTAAAAAAGAATATATTTCGAAGGCCATTTTAAAAACCCTTAAAGTGAGGACTAATGCGATACCCATGCTCTTTGGACAAGTAAAATTACACTAAATTGGTTTTTTCAATTAGACCCATTGGCTCGTACAGAAACACAACCTTTTCACTGCTAGCGACATATCTATATGGCATTATTAAACAATTGTATTCTACATTAACATTTAGCTTAAAAAATTCAGATATGTTATTTAAGCAATTAAAAGGAAAAACATTAAAAAGCGATGAATTATTTTCTTTAGATGTTGTATTCCTGTACACCTTGTTAACAGGAGAGACTGCTTCTACAGGGATGGGATGCACTTAAATAGAAAGGGTGCAAGAATATTTGCTGATGCTATTGAGGCAGTGTTAGGTGGGTCAGAAAACTGATAGCTTGGGGGGGGGGGAATACAAGGACTAATGGATTAACATTAGCCACTGCCAGAAGTGAAAGTGATTCTTGCACTGCTTCTATTGGAATGAGCAGCAGCTTGGAAAACAAGATGCAGGGTATTTCAGAGGCTGCTGGGAGTCATTGCGGTACAAGTAAACACATGGGTTGTGTTAGGGTAGCAAAGAATAGGAACAAGTGCATGTATACTTGCGTATACACCAGTGCTAGGAGTTTGGAAAATAAATTTGATAAATTTGAGGTATTGCTCAAAACGTCAAAGGCAGATATTGTTGGGATATCAGAGACGTAGTGTCACACAGATATAAGGAATGCAGAACTGGAATTTGGGGAGTACAGTGTGTACAGGAAGAATAGACAGGATAGGAAGTGGGGAGGGGTTATGCTATTAGTTAAGAAACACATAAAATCCAAGGAAGTGAAGCCAGTCAATATTGCTGGACAGTGCAGTGTCGAATCAGTTTGGTGTGACATAAGCATTGGGAGATCAAAACTGAGAGTAGGAGTGACTCTGATGAGTATAATAAGAAACTGTACACGGAAATAGAGTGGGCCAGTAAATCAGAGAGTCTTATAATGGGGGATTTTAATTTCCCAGATATTGACTAGAATTTGTGGGTTCATCATTCATACACTAGCAAGGCTTTTGTGGATTTATTATTGAATGATTGTTTTCTACATCAGCATTTTCGGGAGGCAACTAGAGGGAGTAATACTCTTGATCTGATTATCAGTAGTGATTCTTCATGGTTCGAATCCTGCCTCGGGCTTGGATCACAGTAAAATGCAGAAACCTTGGGAGGTGCATTATGGCCACAGAAGTTGATGTGCCAACAACTACCAAAAAAAAAAAAAAAAAAAAACCTAGGAATGAAATATTCTATTTAATTAAATTCCTTGTACAAGCTAATTATAGTAAACCTAATTACCTTCCTGAGAAATTCCGCAAATACTGAGTTATGGCTCCCATAGTAATAAAGGGGTTCCGTTCCAAAGTATGAAATATATAAGAAAAACTAGTCTAAAATTTTGTCTATGTATGTATTATATGTACTTTCATAATATGACTATGTACGTAGACAGTACGTAGTGAAATGCAAGCATATGGCATCGAAATGAAAATAAGAAACAATTTAATACTTATTAGAAATTTCAAACCAGCGCCTTTGCTAGCAAAAAAACTTATCCCGCCAGTGCTATCACCAGTTTCGCTAAAGTGTTGATAAAGGAGTTGATAAAGTGTTGATTTGCCTTTTCACGAATGATGAGTGAACTTAATGGAATTTTATTTTGAGTTCGGTCTTCTATCCACAGATTTAAAGCTTTTTCCGTTTTTTTCTAATTTAACATCACGAGTTACAGAGCAAATTTTTGAAGCAATTAGTGCGTTTTCACGGACACTACGGCGGATTTTTTTTTCCAATTTTTTGATGGATCGTACCGTTGACTCACTGATTTTATGTATTGCCACTTTCACCATTAGAAATTTTGTCTAATAACGCAATTTTATTCGCTAATGTCATCACCTTCTTTGATATTTTCGCATTTCCCTTGTTATTCGTAGCCTTTTTTTAGATTTCATATTTATTAAATCAGCGACCGCGAATACAGATACCACGAATAGCGGGGGTTTACTGTATATTTATTTCCAAGCTAATATATACAAGCAAATATTTGGGTTACCGATGGGCCTTAGCTTGATTGTACTTGTTGCTGAAATTTATTTGAATAAAATAGTACAATTATATTTAACACAGTTTTTTCCAGATATAACATTTTACTGTAGATTCCTGGACAACATCTTAATAATTACTAATGTACACATAGTAAATAATGTCTTAGATACTGTTAATAAAATACATACCAGACTTAGGTTAACATTAGAAAAAGAAACTCATTAACCCTCTAACCAGAGTTAACAAGAACATACAATTTAAAATTTATAGAAAATCAACAAATACCGTAAAATTCCTACACTGTTCCAGCTACCATCCCTTTAAATAGAAACGGAGCATTATTTTTAACCAATTTTACAATGCATATAGATACAGTTCTACTCAGGAATGCTTGTTAGATGTACTTATGAAACTTACAAAAAGATTTTTAAATAGGGGCTACACATTGGGTACCATCATGAAAATTAGTCAAAAGGCATAATTATATAAAATGGAGACAGGTACAACAAATAATAGATCAGATCAGAAATATTTTATTAAAGTTCCCTATATACATCATTGGTAAAGACAGTTCGTTAACATTTTCAAGAACACTGAATTTAAAATAGTTCCACAACCCATGCGTAAACTGCAAGTTGTTCTGAAGTGTAGAAGGGTTGATACCGTTACAACCATGGAAGCACACAATGTTTTTTACCATATTCCCTGTGGCGGTTGCAATTCAGCCTATATTGGCTCAGCCCAGAATCCACTTTCGATGAGGATACAACAGCATGCGGCATCTGTTAGGGCATGTAGGACAGGTGCCTCGGAATTAACGTTTCATGCTATTAATGATGGGCACATGTTCCTTTTTGATGAGTCGAAGGTCCTGAATACTCAGCAGGAATACTTTAAGTTATTAATTGCAGAAACATTGGAAATGAGATTAAATCCTGACTCTATTAATGTACATAGACCTTACAATATCTCAGATTTGCGGACACTAACTCACGTGTATAAACAGTAGTTCATACATTGGTCAGCATAAATAATCTCATGCTACGTTATCCACTTTTGACTTCTTGTGAACATGGTAACGATCCGAATAAGTTAGTCCCTTAAAAGTTTTAGACAATTTTAAAGTTTAAATTATCTGTAAATTGATGTATATTTATTTCATGGTATCAAGATTATCAAGACGATTTCAATTCTCATATTAGCATACGTTATTGTTTTGCTTAGGGGGTTGATGGCTGTCGACTTTCAACTAGGTTGCATATGAATTTGAATACATGAATGATTTTAATACATAGCATTTTTAAAAATCATAAATTGATTTAATTAACATGGTACACTAATTCACATAAGAATACATTTATATGCAATTGAGTGTTGAAAGAATTACAGTCCTACAATAAAGGTGTGAGGTTTTCTCTTTCATTCACACAACCATTCCCTCTTTTAGAGGGAATGATTGTGTGAATTTTTTTTTTTTTTTTTTTTTTGGCTGATGCTGCATAAGCTTTCTTGCATCACATGCCACTACTACTACTATTTTTGATTAGGCCAATATATCTTATGAGCTGCATGGGTAAAATTTTCGAAAGGATGGTTCAAACTAGGCTCACTTACATCGTGGAGTCACAGAATGTTCTTCCAGATCATCATTTCGGATTTTGGAAGAACAAATCAACTCTGGACATACTTATCAAAGCTGAATCTCGTATCCGCAATGCCTTTGACACTACTTGGCATTGTGGGATTATTATGGACCTTTACTATCTGGGGCTTAGGAGGTCATTTGCCAAAAATAATTCAAAATTTTCTGCATTTGCATTCTTTTCAGGTCCAATTTTGGGACACTAGATATCCCAAAAACTCTTACATGTACGGAGGTGGCTACCATTTCCTGTCAGTCTCAATGTATGAATACCATCGAACAGCAGCTCCAACTTGTCATTACCAAAATATAATCCTGGACTGTACAGAATGGCTACCGACTATCAGAAAAGAAATGCACTATCACTCATTTTTGCAAGAAACAAGCTCTCCATCCCTATCCTGAACTACAAATAAACAATATTCCAATCCCCTTATTAGTACTGTTAAATTTCTTGGACTGATATTAGACAGCAAGCTGAACTTCCAAGCTCACACTCTCATTTAAGAACTACTTGTCTAAAGCATTTGAATATACTGCGATCAGTCTCATCAATGTCATGGGGAGCTGATCGGTATACTCTACTGCAGGGGTGGCCAACAAGTCAATCTCGGCTTTAATTTCGGTCGATCACGGCGAACTTTAAATATATATAAAAAATATTAGTCAAAATCTAAATGTTATTATTATTATGTGCCCCACTATATATGCTTATTATAAATCCGTTGAACCACGTGACTACTCTTGTTGCCGCGCAGCCAGCTAGGGCCTCTTGTGAAAATTCACAGTTACATTGTGGAGAGCATAATGTCGAATTCTTATTTAGCTTACTTAATATTAATAACTGGACAGTACTAATACTTTAATTTAATACCCTTTGATTTAAAATGAATACTACAAAAAAGAGTAAAACGTATCATTTTCATCAAGAGTGGGAAATAGAATACTTTTTTGTAATGATAAAAGAAAAATGTTATTGTTTCATTTGCAATGCTTCCGTGGCTATACCCAAAATAGGAAATTTAGAAAGGCACTTCAAAACTCCATGGTAAATACCAATAGGATTTTCCGCCTAATAGTGACCTTAGAAAAAAATAAATTAAAACAACTTAAATTCAAATTCACGCTACAAAATTTCTTCATGACACCTAATTTACAATCTACAGCAGTAACTGCAGCATCATTTAAAGTGAATCATCTTCTTGAAAAAAAATTCAAACCATTTTCTGATGGTCACTTCATCAAAGACACATTTTTAGGAATAACAGATTCTCTTTTCGAAAATGTTAAGAACAAAAATGTAATTAAAAGTGCTATTCAAGATCTGCAATTATCTCGAAATACAGTGATGCGATGCATCGAAAAAATTATTAAAAATGTGAGCGAACAATTGTGTGCTCATATTGCTAATTGTGTCTCCTTTTCTGGATGAATCTACAGACGTCAGTGATACAGCTCAATTGCTCGTTTTTCTTCGTAAGGTTTTCAATGATTGTGCCACTAGAGAAGAACTGCTGGGTATGGTTTCGTTAAAAGAAAGAACTAGAGGTCTTGATATATTTAATGCATTCAAAAATTTTATTGAAAAAAAAAAAAAAATTACCACCATTTAAGCTCTTATCAGTAACAACAGATGGAGCTAAAACAATGACGGCGCATCTTAACGGATTCATCACATTGTGCCAAGATGAATTCCCAGATTTTTTGAGTTACCACTGTATCATCCACCAACAAGTGTTAGCCAGCAAAAGATTAAATACTAAAAGTGCTGTGGACATAGCTTTCAAAATTGTGAATTCCATCAGAGGACTTCTTCTCTTCAAAGGAGACTTTTCAAAATGCACCTCGATGAAAATGAACCAGATCTGATATTACACACAAATGTGAGGTGGCTGAGTTGGAGTATGTTTCTACAGAGATTTCGAAATTTGCTGAATGAAATTTTAAAAAAAAATGTTGATCAAAGGGGGAGGAGATGATTATCAGCAGCTACAAGATACAGAGTGGTTGTGTGATCTGAATTTGGGATTAGTGACATGATTAGTAGTATTTCTGCATATAAATATCAATTTTTGGCAATGGCTAAGGATCTCAAAGAAAAAAAATTCAATCATTTTGCAAATATACAAGTTCATTATCAACAGCTACATTGTTCAGTATAGTTCTTATCCATTTAATATCGACTTAGATACAAAACAAATTGCAGAAAAAATCGTTGAGATTTTTTACATGGAGAAAATATTACTTGAAAATGAAATTATTACATTGCAAAACTATATCTTCCTAAAAGCCAGATAACCAGAAAAAGACCTTTGGAAATATGTTTGCCGAGAAAAGTATTCAAATGTAAAATAATGCAGTAAACTTTTAAATTTCTGTTTTGGTTCCACATATCTATGTGTATCGGCTTTTTCATATTTGAAACAAACAAAGACGAAGACTCACTCTACTCTTATGGACTTGTATACAGAAGATTCTTTACGGTTGGCCTCATCACAGTATGTCCCCGATTTTGAAAGCTTGGCAGATGACATGAAGACACAAACTTCACATAAATTAAAAATTTGTATATGTATGAATTTAAAATAAGAATTCTGAATTGTATTTAATTTTAAAATTTATAAACAACATTTTTCAATTTGTGTTGATTAACTTTTTTAACCGTGTGCAATGAAATTCTTGAGATGGTCGATCGCTGCACATTTTGAAGAAAAAAAGTAGATCGCATCACAAATTCAGTTGGTCACCCCTGCTCTGCTGCATCTGTATAGAACTTAATAATCCATTCACAGCTAGATTATGGTTTTTCAGTATATGACTCTACCAGAAGCACTACTTTACAATGTCTAAATATCATCCAGCATAGTGCTCTGAGGACTGCGTTTGGCACTTTTAGGACTTCTTCAATCCAAAGTCTCTATATTGAAGATTCCCCATTACATCTTCGTAGGAAAATATTACTGCTCCAATATGCTGCTAAACATGATTTACTACTAGTGAATCCATTCAGGAATATTTTTATAATACTTGGTGGGATTTGTTCTATGAGAGCAAACCAAATGAAAATAGACTTGCTTCACTCAGGATTAAAGAGCTTATTCAGAGTTGGAATATTGATTTAAGTGATACTTTTCAGTACACAACTGCTCCTGTTCCACCTTTGACATATGTTTCTGCATCTTACGATGTACATTTTCTTCAGTGGGGGAAAAATGTCATACCTTCTTGCAGTATCAGGCATTTGCACTCAGCTCACGCTACTCTGAACTCCTGTGTCATTAAAATCTATACTGATGGATTGAAAACTGCCAGTACAGTAGTGCTGCTGCAGTTTTTCCTTCATTTACTGCTACAACCTCACTGCCATTAGCCTGCAGCTTCTTCACTGCTGAATTATATGCCATCAATTTAGCACTTGGTAAAATTATTGAGCTTTCCATCTCACCTGCCTGCCATAAGGACGAATTTTTCATCTTCCCATCCTATCTTGAAATGCATTCATTCCCAGTTAATCTCCTGCAGCGTGTCCAATCAGTCAATCAATTTTTGCTGGATCCCTTGTCATTCTGGGCATTCCAGGAAATGAAAGTGCTGATATTGCCGCTAAACATCCTCAACCCACTTTCTCACAACATCCTCAGGTTCCTTACAGTGACTATAAGCCTTTCATTCGCAAAGCATGCTACATCGACTGGTCACAGATCTGGAAAAGTAACACCAATAATAAACTTTACCAGATAAAACAAGATCCAAAGCTGTGGCTCTCTAGCTTCCGTTGAAATGGAAGAGAGTGGTATTGGCAAGACTCAGAATTGGACACACTAATCATACACATCTCTTCCTACTATTAGGAGAAAACCCACCTCGGTGTTCATCCTGTTAGGCACAACTTACAGTCTGTCATATTCTGGTTGATTGTCCCTTACATTCAATGATCTACTCTAACACATTTCAATTTCTCTCTCTGTCCACATTGAACATCTCTCATGATTTATCTCACTTCATAGGAAATGAATAGAACATGGAAGAACTTTTGATGTACCTAAAATATATTGATCTGTACAGGAGCATATAATTTAACTTCTATAACTATATGTTGCCTGTAAATAAACAATGAGCAGACACAATTTGACCTCGGTAGCCCTTATGTCATTAAGCCCAGTACTAACAACAACAGCTCTTCGAAAATGTTGAAATGGAATCATTTTTGAGAGATGCTTGACAAGTATTACAAGCCTTCATAGGCTTGTAATAATTTTTGTTAAAAATTTTTGTTCAAATTCTTTATAGGAATTACAGTCGTGTTCGACGTTCTTGTGAATGATTTCATGCTGGACTACCTGTTGAAACCTGTGGAAGGTCTACAACACGATATTGAGGATTTTTTAGGAGCATTAGCCTTAGTTGCTAATGCTCCTAAAAACCAAATAACAAACAAAGAACAACAACAAGGGATCATTCGTTGTGCCAAAATTATTTATTGGCTCAAACTCTTATTAGCCTTATTTTCTTCTGAAAGTGAAATTTCCAACTTCTTAAAGAAAGTAGTTGCATACAGAGGTGGGTTTTGCATATTCTTTCTGCATCAAAAGAATGAATATGCATCTGTTGGAAAAAATGTGATAAATCCTATGAGGCAAGAGAAAATGACTGTAATGATAATGCAGATGAATGTAAAACTGGGGAAGGGCTTGGAGAGACAAATGTCATGGAAATTCAAATTAAATAATGGTCAGATATGGACACTTAAGATACTGTCAAATGCTAACTGATGAGAACATCATAAGTATCAGGAGAGAAAAGGGGGATGAAGGTGGCCAAGAATAAAGATATAACAGTGATATTAAAGCTGCTGATGTTCTTAGCATGCATGATGAACTACATGATTTGGAAATCATAGTGGCATGGCTAGAGGCAAATTGGATATGGAAACGTAAAACTTTTGCAGTTAACATATTTGTAAACTATGATTTTGTAGAAAAAAAAAAATGCTACGAAGCAACAAAAATTGCATTTTTTAATTAATAGGAAAACTTAGTTTTATATTACTGTGCTGAACAGTATTTTATGTAATATTAATTTCATGATATTACTATAACATTGTGTACTCTGTTGTTCGTGTTTGGCATAATTAATTTGTCTAGTTACCAGTGATATTTTACTCTAGATGCACACATTATGTGACATGGATTTTTTAACTTTCTTAAAAAATACAGCTTCAGGCACTCTCTCACTCTCACACATGAGTTTCCATATTGGGGGAGGGGCACTGATTATTACATGAAAAATCATCACATAATATTGAGGGGGTACTGAAAAAGTTAATCCATATTATATAATGTGTGAAATCCTAAACTCAAAACTTTTATTGTTAATGTTTAGCTTCCATTTCACCCTTCCCCATTTAATGTTATTCCTCAAATTTTATGATGGGTTTACACACTAGTATTCAATATATATATTATATAGCAAAAAATTTAAAATTGTAGGTTTTGAGTAACTGGCTGCAGGAGGCCCTGAAGATGATTCCTGCCCAAAGTAGTGGAGGATCTGTTACGGCTACTCCAGAACAAATGGCAGAGTTTCATAGAAATATTGTCAGGTATGTTAATTAATTTGTTTAAAACAATTCCCCCCCCCCCCTCTTCTGACAGGCTTTATACGTGAGTTTTTCATGACTTGCTTTTTAACACATTTTATGTATTACTTTCCTGGCAGAGCAAAACTTGAAAGAAACAAAAATGAAAATATACACTCATCTCAGTGCCTTGTAAAGTAAACAACCTCTGACACCAGTAAGCATTTCCATTTGCTGAGTGCTTGTAATTATATGCAAGAATTGGCTTTACAAAGTCTAATGAAAAGTTTATTTTATTTATTATTATTTTTTTTTATGGCCAAACTTCTTCTATAATAAAGAATTAATAATAAAGGAATACTAAAATTCATATTTATACACTTTAATAAATATTTTTATTAAAGTGCATCAACATATATATAAAATTCATCAATATGAATTTTATGGAAGTTTGTTCCTGCTATCAACCACTCGCTGGCTAAAGGCACATCTATTCTACAATTTCTTTCCTCAATTTGAATTTATGGCCCACAGTGAGTCATCTGAGGAAGAATCCCATTACCATTGAACTTGCTCAATCCATTCAGGGTCTCATACACCTCGATTAGATCACCTCACAGTTGCCTAGTCTCCAGAAGCTGCAATTTGTAGAACTTATGCCTTTCTTGGTAACATCAACCCTTTGTTATTATTATCAGTTTATTACCCCGGGAAACTGTGGGTCACCCTGCGACAGCAATGTGCAAAGAACCACATGTACAAGAGTACATGCATGCTCGACCTGACATAATTACAGAGACGAACTTACAAGAGCTTGAAATAAAAACAAAGTTTGTAATAAACAGCATGATAAATGCAGCAGACAAAAAAAGTCCAGGTGTAGGTGAACATCATAGATTCAATGGCTGGTAACAGTTCTCAAGTATTTCCTTTCTGTAGAGCCTGTACTCACAGAACTTATCAGGGTATATGCCTAATTTATTGTAGAACTGAAGGCAATTGGCCACGAACATTTCCCTAAGGGAATCAATGTTTGTATGGTTAAGCCGCAGGGAGAAGGCAGGAGTCAGGGTCTTCTCCTCTTGTCTTCTTTGGCCCAGAGATTAATGGAGATATAGACAGAGCATCAATTCGACCTGTGATAAGCCGAGCTAGCTTGAGTGCATTTCTTTTTGTGATACAAAGTCTCAAGTGGTGCCTAGATTAACTTGGAGGATGGATCTGGAGATAGTAAAAGGGTGGCCCCCACCACCCTGTTCATCCATTTGAGCAACCACTATTCCAGACTGAGGTACTTTTTTAGGTGGGAGGCAGGAGCAGATGACCAATTTTCAGATGCGTAAATATCAATAATAATGCATTTCAGGATTAGAACAAAGCAGCGCTGACTGATGCACACCAACAAGCTCTTGATGCACTGCCCAAAGTGCCGCACATGTCTTCTGTCTCATCTTGACAAAGTGAGGCTACAAGGTGAGTCCAACATCCCATTTAAGGCCTAGATCTGTATGGAAAGTTATCCTTTCACCTCTAACAAAGATTTGAAAATCATTTTTGACTCTCTCTTTTTTTTTTTTTTTTTTTCTTTTTTTTTTTTTTTGTTATCAGTAGTTAAGCAGATTTGGAAGAGTTCAGATGCCGCCCAGTTGTGGCTAGATAGTTTTTCCAGTTTCATTATCTGTGTAGAGGCATGTTGATTAATATCAAAAATCTAATGAATATGATTTGAACTCACGTACAACTTCAAATCGTTGGCATAAAAAACAAAGTTAGAGTTACATGCTAGGAAAGTTTCCAAAACAGCTGTGAAGAGGATAAAAAAAAAAGAGAATAAAAAAGATAAAAGAGCATAAGTTAAAAGCACACTCCCCTGCAGGATGCCTCTTGTGATTTCAAAAGTACCTGGATGTCATTGACGGTAACAGATAGGTGTCTGGAAAGTAAAATTGACTTCAAGATTTGTAGCAAGGTATCTGCCAGACTGGTAAGATGTACACTTGATATAGATGTAGGAAAGGAAAAAACTGACTCGAGTAAATAATACAAAGGTCTTTGAAATAACAGAGGAGGAGAAAAAGGTATGTACTGGAACTTAAGAACAAGTTTGAGCTTCTGCAGACTGCTCAGGACCAAGATATTGACGAGGAATATTACAACTTTCTGAAAGTGATAAAGCCCAAGAAACCTATAGGGAAACAGAAATCCAAAGAAGAAAAAATTAGTCAAGAAACACTTGTCATGATGAACCAAAGACGACAAATGAAGAGCAAGAAAAACACTGACAGGGAGAAAATTGAGTATACTGAGTTATGCAAAGCCATTAGAAAGAGACTCAGAGAGGACATAAGAAGATTTAACACAAGAAAAGTAGAACAAGCATTAAGGGAAAACAAAGGATTTAAATCAGCAGCCATGAGCAGTAATACAGAAAGACAAATGATACTGAAACTAAAGAATAGCGATGGTGTACTTATAAACAGCAGAGAAGGCATAATTCAAATAGCAGAAGACTACTATAGAGAATTATACAAGGAGCGAGGGAATGATACCAGCAGTGGGGAACATGGATTGCAAAGTAACAACACATACGACATACCCGATATTCTTCCTGATGAGGTAGAACATGCATTGAAGAAAATTAAGAATCGGAAAGCCCCGGGGGAAGATGAAGTTACTGTAGAGTTGTTAAAATTGGGAGGAAGAGACATAACACAAAAACTGGCAAGGCTCTTCACAAAGTGCATTCGAAAAGGTGTGATGCCTAAGCAGTGGAATAATGCAATCATAGTTTTGCTGCATACGAAAGGAGATAAATCAGAAATTGGAAATTATAGACCAATTAGCTTGTTATCCCATATCTACAAGTTGTTCACAAGGGTCATTACTAACAGATTAGAAAGAATACTTGATGAGAATCAACTGAAAGAGCAAGCTGGCTTTAGGACAGGATTCTCAACTGTGGATCACCTTCACGTAATATCACAGCTAATGGAGAAAGCAAATGAATATAAAACACCATTATGCCTAGCATTTGTGGATTATGTAAAGGCATTTGACTCCATACAGCATAAGGCAATGTTTCGGGCACTGGAAAGACAAGGCATAGATACTCCATATATTATGATTTTGAAGAAAATATATGAGAGTGCTACATCCTTTATTAGACTAGACAAAGACAGTAGCAAATTTAAAATCGAGAAAGGAGTTCTACAAGGAGACACAATATCTCCGAAGCTGTTTACTGCTGCCCTTGAGGAAGCTTTCAGAAGATTAGACTGGTCGCAGAAAGGAGTCAATGTGAACGGAGAGTACCTAAACCATTTACGATTTGCAGATGACATTGTGGTCATAAGCCACGATCCCAAAGAATTAGAGGAAAATCTTAATCAGTTATGCACAGTTAGTAAGGATTTTGGACTAAAGATGAATATCTAAAACAAAAGTAGTGATGAACAAGTATGCCACGGAAAGGGAAATAATGATTGAAGGAGCAGTAATTGAAAAGGTGGAGTCATATACTTATCCGGGACAAGTTATTAGCTGTAATAATGATAAATGGCTGGAAGTCAAGAGAAGAATAAATTTTGGATGGATAGCATTCAGGAAATATAGTCACGTACTGAAGAGCAATATCCCAGTTTGTCTGAAACATAAAATAATGAACCAATGTATACTCCCCACCATGACTTATGCTAGTGAAACTTGGGCACTCACCAAAAGAATGGAAGAGAAGCTAAGAACTACACAGCGAAGAATGGCACGAATTATATTGGGAATCAGACTGTTAGATAAGAAGATAAACACATGGATTAGGCAGCAAACTCAAGTAAAGGACATTCTTATCAAAACTAAAGAACTAAAATGGTCTTGGGCAGGACACATAGCTCGGAGACATGATGACAGATGGACTAAAAAAATAACAGAATGGTACCCAAGAGGAGCTAGAAGAAAACCTGGAAGACAAAGGCGGAGATGGATAGATGAAATTCATGAGTTTTTGAGTAGTAAATGGATGGCCAGTGCTCAAAACAGAAGGAACTGTAAAGTTGCTGGAGAGGCCTTCATCCTGCAGTGGATTGAAAATGGCTGATGATGATGATCTGCCAGACTGAATTAGTGCTTAAGTATGGGAAACAGAGATGGAAGGTATATTCTGTCATATGCCAATTTAATGTTGAGGAAGATGTCAATCTGGGATTTCCTGTTGAGGGCATGTTGAATTCTGAAGAGGCTATCTAGAAGATTGGTGGTCTTTTTTTTTTTTTTATGTAAACCCCAAGCACGAGAGGTGTTAGAACCTATACTACTTCGTACCGTGCTTGGGCTGGAGGTTGAGAAGACGAAAGAAGATATTTGTTGACATTACACTTCAACTTCTGTAGACTGTAATTTTCAGGAAATACGTACGAAGGAAGTTTGTTCCAGAAAACGGCAGTTGAATGAATAAACGAGGAAGATAAAAAGTTGGTTCTGTGAGTTTGAAGTTGCACAGTAAATGGATGTTGGTAGCATATGTTCGGGCTGTTTTAAAAGAGAGAGCACAAATTATAGAAGCTAATTCAGCAGAACAGTGCCTGTGGAAGTATCTGTAGAAGAGGCATGCAGCAGAAACAGTACATCTATGAGACAGCGAGTGCAGAGATCTGAGATGAGTCGTTAATTAACCTAACTGCCCTCTTCTGAATGGAATCAAGAAGACTGAGAGAGGTTTTGGGGGCACCACCCCAGATGTGGAAACAATATTCCATGGGAGGGTGGATTTGCGATTTATACAGAGTGAGCAGCTGTTTGGAAGAAAAGTAACGCCGAGAGCGAAAGAGAAAACCAAGTTTTTTAGATGCAGAAGAAGCAATATTTGTATTGTGCCAAGAGAGATTAGAAGTTTGGGTAATCCCCAAAAGAGATATATCATTTTGCCTAGAAATCGGAGTGTCACTAAAGATAAGCATAGGAGCAGAAGAATCCTTTTTGCAAGATATAAGACAAGACTGAGTTTAAAAGGGTCGAAATCAACCAAGTTGTCTTTGCCCCACTGGAGAATTACCTGAAGATCGGCATTTAAGGAATTGATAGCAGATTTTCGAGAAGTTCAAGCTGATTGTGCAGGACAAGGTTTCTCAAAATGGAAAGTGGAATGCAATGTGCTATCATCGGCAAAACTATGGATAGGATTTCCAGTTAATGGAAGAAGGTCATTAATATACAAGAGGAAAAGAGTGAGGGAAAGAACTGAACCTTGGGGACACCGTCATTAGTGGAGAAGTTAGAAGACAGAGAGCCATCTACCATCACCCTCAGTGAGCGATCAGAGAAAAAACTGAATAACCAATTACTAAAAACAGTTGGCAAACCATAAGATGGAAGCTTGTTTAGAAGACCTTTATGCCAAACACAATCGATAGCCTTTGAACTAATTCAATGGAAAGTTTCACCGAACCTTTCCATTGAATTAGTCCATAAATGGGTAACTTAAGCCAGAATATCACCAGCGGATCGACACTGACGGAATCCATACTGGCGATCGTTGATCAGACGGAAGGTTTCTAGGTAGTTTAAGAGTTGGCGGTTAATTTATTTCTCCATTACTTTAGAGAGAGTAGAAGTAATTGGATGGGAGGGATTTGTCACCCTTTTTAGGAACTGGCTGGATATGAGCAAATTTCCAAGCAGAAGGAAAAACACCTTTGGAATAAGAAAGTGAAAAAAGGTGGCAAAGAATAGGAGTAAGTTCAGGAACACAGGTTTTGAGAACAAGTGGAGAAATACCATCGGGACCTGGAGCTTTCTTAGCATCAAGATTCGTCAAAATCCTTTTGACGGAAGACCACAGGAATTGAATGGAGCGTGTTGGGAATAGTGAGAGGCGTTTTACAAAGATCGTTAATGCATGAGTTGAAAGAAAAATGGGATGCTAGCAGGTCAGCTTTATCCTTGGCTGAAGTGACAACAGAACCATCTGGTTTGGACAGAGGTGGGAGCAGAGATGGGCAAAAGTTGTGGTCAAAGCTTTCGCAAGAGACCAGAATGCTCGGCTACCACATTAGGGCAAAAAGCAAGTTTTTTACTCTTAGCCTGTTCAAACTCCAGTTTGGACTGGAGTTTGAACAGGCTAAGAGTTAATAACTGCTTTACAATTGTTGCGAGCTTTGGTGTAGGCAGAAAATGAAACTGAAGAATTAGAAACAAGCCAATTACAATATGCAACATTCTTCTCTTGAACAGCCTTAGCACATTTAGTGGAAAACCAAGGTTTAGATAAAGGACGGGATTTTAAAGTGGAATGTGGGATAAAGGATTTCATTCCTGCAAGAATAATTTCACTGACACGATCTGAGCAAACGTTGACATCAGAACTTTTGAAACAGTAATCCGACCAAGGAAAAGAAGAAAAAAGGTCTCGCAGGTCATCCCATTTTGCATTCTTGTAATGCCAAACATCACGAGGTTGGGAATAGCCATGAGATATTGGATCAAAAGAATCATACAGCGAATAATTTTGCCATCTGAGATGAGCAGTAGTTGAATCAACCAATAACTGAGATTCTGACAGAAAAAGTACATGGGGTTTGGCAGACTGCAAGTGGAAATGGACATCGTTGAGATTAGAATTGAGACCACGTATGTTTGTGAAATGAATTAGGAAGTGCTGGGAGGTTTAGATCTTTTCGCAGATAAGCTTGCTCTATTAGTTTGACAATTCATGGTGTATTCAATAGTAAGAAAAAGTGGGTGGGAAATGCTGTATGAAGTAATGAAATTTTTGGATATGGCATACACATGGTAAGAATATACCCAGATCCTTGACATAACGTGGCCTCGACAATGCTCCCCGCATACACACTACTCAAGACTCCCTCCAGTCACTATCTGGCAGAGTAGAGTTAACAAGATTATACTAGCTGATCTGGAAGCCTCCTAGAGAGTTACCAATAGGTTCGGTCCACTGTACTAACTAGCAGCCGGTCTGCGAACACCGTTGTAGAGCTGTACCCTCGAAATGTAAGGAATATTGGATCTCACCACGATGTTCATCATAACCTCAAAAGTCATCAATCATACTGCATGATGGAAGAGATGGGAAAGGGTTCCACCACTTCAACCCTCCAATAAGCAAAGTGGTGGTATTGCACCGGTTGATGAGAGTCACCACCTAGTACTGCCTGGTAACATAGAGGGGCGGCGTTCCTCCATGTGGTGTGGGTGCCACACCTCGACCACTGCTTACGTTGGTTCACACCTGGATGATCACCCACCATGTACTTGTGCATGGAGGTTATACCCAGGATTACTAACAGTCCCACCATCGTGAAGGTGCAAGCAGAGGATTTGGCTGTCACAGACTGTCCAGACTTCACCGAAATTGGGTCCACTTGACTTGAGTGTTACCCGAATATCAGTTCCATCTGCATTTTAGACTCCCAGTAAGGAAGTACAGCTTGTCTGGCATATCTGAGAGAATGTCTGTGACAACCTCAAAGTATGCTCATCTTCCAACTTTACTTTTCCCTCAAGATCTTGGAGAAGGTTGCCATGCCACCAGCTTTCTACTCGCAACACATTGAATGGAATATTCTGACTTTCTGCCTGTGTACACAGATTGCTTTAAGTGTGTGTAATTAGTAGCGTAACTAGAAAAGTGGGCCCAAATGCAAAGTTTAGTGTGGGTCCTCTGAAAATATTTGTTTTGGTAAAAATAAAAAATTAACAATACAATGGTAAACGTGTATTTAAAATCTTTATCAGTACAATATAAAAAGAAAAATAAAATTTTGTTTATTATTAATTCTGTAAATATAAAATTGAAAAATAAATTCTGAAAATTAAATGAAGTAATATATTGGCTTACGTAATTTAGAATGGTTTTCGTCTAGATTTGGCATTGGCGAAATCATTAATTAATTTATAAATGTTCATTCTTTCAGCTTCTTGCACTTTTATGCTAAGCATTGCTAGTGCTGATAGACATCGTTGTCCCATGGTGTTTCCCAAATAATTCTTAATTTTAATTTCGAGGAAGAGCGTTCTGCAATTGATACAGTAACCGGAATTGTAAAAAATAATATAAATAAGGAGTACACTTCTGAAAAGCTATCACTCATATCATAGTATTTTGCTATGACTAGTTCTGCAAATTCATCCGCTAAGGACAGGGTGTGCCATAGTTTTCATTTTAGTGACTTTACACAAAGTAGTAATTGCATTGAAAATGATTCTGAAAAGTCACTTTAAAATTTCTTTTGAACCTTCTCTGCATTTTTTATAATGGAATTTTTATCCATTGTATTAATTGAGTTGGAGTAAGAAATGCAAACAAGTCATAAAATGTATTTAGTCCTTGAAACATTTTGTGCAATTGGGTAGTCACTAAATCAATTACATGACAAAAAATGTTAATTTTCAAGATCAGTTCTGCATTTTCAAATCGTTAGTCCTCTGCCAATTCATCAAAATGTTTCTTCACAAATTGCGGCCCCTCCGTAGCCAGGTGGGTAGGAGCAGCAGTGCGTAGCACAAGCTTCTTGATTAGACCGGGGTTCGAGTCCATGACCACCAAATACGGAGGATGTGGAAAGGTCAGAGAATGACCACTGCATATCCCTAGAGCAATATGGCCTTAGTTGCTAAAAACCAAATAACATATCATGACATTAACAAATTGCCTCCATTTGTTTGAAAATTGACAAGATATATCCCATTTCTGTGCAATAGATTCATTTCTTAATTTCATTCACTGATTATACAATGGTTCTTTGCAAAATCATTGATGCTGAATATTATAGGTGCAATTATAAGTGCAATATACTCAATAAATGGGCCCCCCCTATTTAATTTTGGCCCCTGCAGTCACAAATACGTAAAAATTGTCCTGGAAGCAGCAGCTATGCTAATACCATTCCACCTCTATTCACTGCAGTTTCACTTATGCTGTGCAGCTAGCTAACAATAAATATGTTTCATGTGAAAAAATTATTGTTCATGGACATAGTAAATTTTATCATAAACATAATTAAAAAACTTACATTTTTATTCAATTAAATATTTTTTCTGTTTCGGGCAGTGGTCCCTCTTTCTGTCGTGGGCCCGAATGCACCACATTGGCTGCATTGGCAAAGTTATGCCACTGGGTATAGTATAACATCCATCTATCCAGCTTCCATGACCCCAGGTGCTGAGCGATTTAGTGATCAAGTGTCTTTGCCAGTAAATTTGCACTCTCTCTCTTGAAGAAATAAAATCATTTCCTTGTTTTCAGCATTATGCTAACACTCAATTAAATAATCTTCAGTAAAGAAAGCACTTTAGTAGATCAAGAGGAAATAACTTTCTTTCTTCTTTTAGTTTTAGTTTTTCCTTTTTAATACTAACCCACTACTGCTTCACAAAGGTGGCACAGCTCCTGCCTCCATGTGGCAGGCCCAGCAACCTGGAGGAGGGAAAGCTCTCCCTTGCAGAGTAAAAACAATTGGTCTGAATGTGTTGCAGCTAAATATCAAAAGACTGACAGACAGAATCTAAACTCCAACTCAAGAACAACTGATTGGCAGATTCTCACCATTTCTAGTGCAGAAATGCCTATAAAGCATAATAGGTACCCCCAAGACAGTTTGTCATTTAAGATCAGGAGACTTACTGGTTGAAGTTGCTACTGCTCAACACTCTGAGCAACTACTAAAACTAAAAACTTTTTGCAGAATTTGTTGCTGTTTCACCACATTTCCCTGAATATATCAAGAGCATCACTAAAATTCATTTTGCTTATTGGAGGCTTAAAGTGGCGAAACCCATGTTTAGTCACCAGAGCAAATGTTTCCGGCACTCCCCCCCCCCCCAATCTCCTTCAACCCATACACGGTATTGATACTTTTCATGTAAAAAAAAAAAAAAAAAAAGGGACCTCATCAACATGTCATATGAATAGCTAAAACAAGAACTGCAAGATCAAGGAGTCATCAATGTCAGACAAATTATGACAAAGAAACACAGCATATTAGTTCCTATTCAAACATAATACTCACTTTTGACAACCCCAAACCAACAACAGTGATCAAAACAAGTTACCTTAACTGCCGTGTTAAAGCTTACATTCCAAACCCTTATGCTGCTAAAGGTGCCAGATGTTTGGGCACTCACAGACAGTCTACAGGAAAGGCACCTGCGTAGCCGGGTGGGCAGGAGCAGCAGTGCGTAGCACACGCTTCTTGATTAGACCGGGGTTCGAGCCCGTGACCACCAAATATGGAGGATGCGGAAAGGTCAGGGAATGACCACCGCATATCCCTGGAGCAATATGGCCTTAGTTGCTAATACTCCTAAAAACCAAAATAACAAACAGTCTACAGAAGAGCAGCTACCTGTACTACATGTGGATCCACTGTGCACACTAATACTTTTTGCACAGCTACAAAACCCAGTTGTTCTAACTGCACAGAAGAAAATCTGGCTTTTTACAAATAGTGTCCCCTTTGGAAACATGAAAAAAAGAACCTACCAAGAGGCCAAAAAATACCAGTTCTGAATACTAATAAACCAACCTGTGCCCAAGTAACCAAAAGACGAATATCAATTGCAACCCAAATAGTTAGTGATAACCATATCACCGGGCGAATCGCTATCTGAGTGGGCAAGGTCAGTGTTGGCCACTGTACCAATAAAGCAAACAAAGTAAAGTAATATGCCAGTTACTGCACAACCAGATGCCACTCCAAGGCAAAACTCTACAGTACCTACTTCTTTTGATGCAAACCAATCAGATTGCATGGACTTAAGATGTTAGCTCACACCAAGATGAGCAGGTGCTAGAATTTTCCACTGTTGAGGGTTCTACTAAACCCAAATAATGCTTACATTTCTGCAGTGGAACTGGTAGAGGATATTGTAGTAATTTGAATGACATCCAAGACCTCCTTTCGCAATATGACTATTGCTTTCTGCTTACAGGAAACCAGTCTAGACCCACATATAACTGTTTCCCTTCATCAGCATGATCATGTTGTACACAACCCAAACAATCTGGCACATGGAGATTTAGCATTGATAATCAACACTCAGATACCCTTCAAATCCATCCCACTCAGTTGTGACACAAGTCAATATTAATTTTGACTAACTGTCATCTTTTCACTATAGTTGCCCCCCCCCCCAATCAAAATATAAGCTACGCCATCCGTTATGGGAAAATTAAAACATAGACAAATCATCAAAAATTACTAAATGAGAGTAATCAAATTGACCGGTACAGTTTGATTACTCTCAATAATAGCACACTCGCTCATACACATTTACCTACAGGATCTACTTCAGCTATCTCTCTCTCTCTCTCTCTCTCTCTCTCTCTCTCTCTCTCTCTCTCTGCTCATGGCAGTTTGCTTGGTAGTCACCATTACTCCACATTGATACAAGCATTCCCCACTTTTCTAACTGAACTGCCAAATGGAACTTTTTAAAAGCAAAATGGGATATATACAAGCAACTATCAATACTGGAAGAAAAGCAGGCCAACAAATATCCATAAACTTTGCCTCAGAATATATCTACAGAAATTTCCAAAGAGCTGCAAATCTTATCCACTTTAAGCAGGCTCAGGCAAAAGCAAAACGTATTAGGCAGACCAGCAAAAGGGAAGCTTGGAGGCATTTTGCCTCGACAATTACAAGAACTAGAAAAACACAAACGATATGAACCAAAATATAACATATGTACTCAAAACATCCATGCATCAACCTTCCCATACTCACTGTTAAAGGGCGCCTCCGTAGCCAGGTGGGAAGGAGCAGCAGTGCATAGCACATGCTTCTTGATTAGACCAGGGTTCGAGCCCGTCACCACCAAATACGGAGGATGCGGAAAGGTCAGGGAATGACCACCGCATATCCCGGAGCAATATGGCCTCAGTTGCTAATGCTCCTAAAAATCAAACAACAACAATAACTCGCTGTTAAAAGTTGTGATGTTACAAAACCAGTGGAGATTGCAAATACACTGGGAAATTGTTCATGAAAATCTCAGCTACATCATCTTACCCACCTCATTTTGACTCCGAATTAGCATCTAGTGGTGCATGCAGTTTCCCCTTCACAATGTCAGAATTGCACCATGCTCTAGCCACCACCAAACTCAATGCAGCAGGACCAGGTGGAATACATTTTATCATAATTAACACAATTTACTGAACCAGCCCTTAAGACACTGCTACTTCTCTACAACAGAATATTCAAAGAAAATACCTTCTTGGACAAATGCCATTGTGCTTATATTTTGGCATTTCTGAAAGACATCAATTAGTCCTCAGTCCAATAAACGCATATTTTTACAAAATGTCACCATCATTTTCTATGTACTCCTTCCATCTCTGTGTCAGATGCTGTATTCCAATTCAAGTCCTTACTCTTGCTCCAGAGAGCTTGACAAACTCTGTGCTTGAACTGGTCATCGTCTGCAAAATGGGTTCCATGGAGTGCATCCTTCAACGCGTCAAAGAGACGTTAGTTAGAAGTTGCAAGATCCAGACTATGAGAGGGATGAGAAAGAACAGTGCGCCCCAGTTTTGCAATGACTTCCATCGTGCATAGACTGGTGTGGGGTCATCAATTGTCTTGGAGAAGAATCGCATTAAGGTTTTTGTCCAGTTGAACTCTACAGACACAGGCTTTTGACATTTTCAGTGTTTCCTCGTATCAATCTGAGTAGTTTGTGGTGCTACGCTCCAAGAAGTCCACAAGCAAGAGGCTGTCCTTTGAACTTCTTCTTGCACGGTGAATTTTGATGATGCCACTCCATCGACTGTCTCTTCGTTTCAGGGTCATAATGGTGGATCCAGGTTCTTCACCTGCGACTGTGCATGAAAGAAAAACCTCTCCTACACACTTGTAGTTTTGGTGAAATTCCATACAGATGACTTTCTGAGCTTCTTTGTGCTCATGTGTCAGCATTTTCAGGAGCCACCGGGCACAAACCTTGTTGTAGCCTAGTTCCTTTATAATGGTTATCACAGCAGGTTTCCCTATCCCTACTACATCACACAATTCGTGTGTTGTTATGCAGCAGTCCTCTTTGATCAGGGTGTCAATCCGGCTCTTGTTGTTTGTTGTCACTTTCCCCTCTCTTAAAGCGTCTTACCCAACAACTGTACTCACATCTACAGTATTTTCACCATAAACAATTTTGAAACGTATATGGATTTCAATAGACGTCACTTCTTCCTTGGTAAGAAATTCAGTCACCACTCTTTGTTTGAAATATATATCTGTAATATCCGCCATTTTGAACTATCCATATGCTGCACTCAAGAGACCGATCACAGTGCCACTCAGATTGGTGAAACTAGAGACCTCTACTGACCACTCAGTGACACTTGAAATGATCTATGGTGCCATATTTGAAAGCAAAAAATTAGGAGGCATTGCTTTCATATGGTCCTCATACATATCTGCAACATTACCATCCTATTGCATTCACGAGCTGTATGAGCAAGGTCCTGGAAAAAATAATTAATTCCCACCTAACCTGGTTTCTAGTTCAAAATAACCTCCTTAACCCAGTACAATGTGGTGTCTGTGAAGGCAGATCCACTTTTGTACGAAAATAACACCATGTTATGGTACTCTTTGACACAGAAAAAGCCTTTGGTACAGCTTTGTCATATTGTATAATGCGAAACCTATATGATCTAGGACTACATGGACATCTGCCACAGTTTATCAGAAACTTCCTACATCACTGCTCGTTTCAAGTCAGCATTGATAACCGGTTATCTTCAAATTTTATCCAGTAAGGTGTCCCACAAGGTTCAGTGCTAAGTGCCACCTTATTTAACATAATAATGAATTCAATAGCACATGACCTACTACAAGCACTGTCCACTACTCTGTTATGCCAATGACTTCAGTATCTCCTGCCATTCCCCTGATATGCAAATGATAGAAAGACAATTGCAAGGTGCCATCAACAAAGTTGTTAAATGGTTCCAAAACAACGGTTTTTGCCTCTCACCCAAAATGACTGTTGAATATACTTCTGTAGGAAGCGTAACCTATCCAGACCCGGAACTTCACCTATAAAATCAGATCATCCCAGTAGTTCCTAGTGTCTGCTTTCTTGGTGTGGTTTTTTGACCAAAAACTTATCTTTCTTGAATGTATAAAAGAGCTCCGGATTACTAGTCTGAAAAAACTGAACATCTTAAAAGTACTATCTGGCACAACACGGGGAGTCGACAGTTACACACTACTGCATTTGTACCATGCATTAATATGGTCATGTCCAGACTATGGCTCTGCAGTCTACAGCACTACTAGACCAAGTGCTTTACGTTGGCTTGATCCCACCAGACGAAGTTCCCTTCATCTTGCACTAGGGGCATACCGTACATCACCAGATCAGAGCTTATATGCCAAAGCAGATAAAACCTCCTTTCATCTATGCAGACAAATGCTTCTGTTAAACTGCACGGCAAAATTCAAAGGACAACCAGACAACCCTACTCAGAATGGACTTTTCTCACCCAAATGGGAGAACCTTTACATAGCTTACCCATCAATAGGGATATGCTTTCATTTCCTGCTCACTGACTGGCAACTTGACCTTGGTAAGATACATATTGCCTCACGTACAGTCCCACCTTGGACATATCATATAGCACCTTGTGACCTTTCATTCAAAGCATGGGGAAAACACATCTTATCCCACCAGAACATACTGCAAATTCACACCGCATTGAGAACCCAGCATGCCCAGTACGTGCCAATCAATACGAACAGATCTAAAATTAACAATCATGTTGGTGCAGCAGCATTATTTCCCAACATTACCATAGCCAAGAAACTCCCTATTGAATGTAGCACCTACACTGCAGAACTCTGGACTATCCACGTACCCTTAAATTTCACATTCTCAGCACAGGGTTTTACATTCTCATGCACAGGGTTATTTATACAGATCGCATTAGTGCTATCCAGCAGAATAAAAATCATAATAACTCTTTAGTCGTACAGATTTAGATACCATGACCAAGTTAAATAAGAACAAACAACAGTTTCTCTTTAGTTGTATCCCTAGTGAAGTTGGAAATGCTGCCAAAACTGCTTCAGATCCTATAAATCAATCCTTTAGTGTACCGATCTCAGATTACAAGTTAATTATAAAGAAGAGATGTAACATCTAACAAACTCAAGTTGGTAACAAACTACTCCATATAAAGAAAGGTCTCAAACCATGGAAATTCAGTATAAGTGAGAACAGACATGAAGAAGTCTATTCTCACGAATAGGCCATCTAACTAAGACATCTTTATCTGCTTGCAGGCACTAATCCACTACGGTGTACAAACTGCAACACCAAGCTGTCCTATATGTACTCATGGATTGCCCCATAAGGGTGGAATTCGGGATCATTTAGATTCAAATGGAATTCTGAAGAATGCACAGCATGGTTTTTTAAAGGAAAAATCATGTTTAACAAATCTGGTTAGCTATTTTGATGGGTCACTCATGAGCTGGATTTATGGAATAATTTCAACATTGTTTATTTAGATTTCAGCAAAGCATTTGACTCAGTCCCCCATGAGCAGTTTTTAAGCTGGAACAGGTTGGAATCACAGGGAAAATCCTTAGATGGATAGCAGGATGCAGAGGATTGTGATTACGTTTATTGTTCAGATTGGGTTAATGTAAGAAGTGGGGGTTCCCCAAAGATCAGTATTGGGACCGCTGTTGTTTTTTGATTTTCTTGAATGACTTCAATGAAGGGATAAAGTGTGTGATGTCTAAATTTGCAGATGTAAAGATCAGTAGAGTAGTTGATGATCACCACCAACCAAAGCTTCTTCGGAGTGACCTAGTTAGACTTCAAGGATAGTCAGAAAAGTCTTTAATTCTGCAAAATGCAAGGTCCTACACATGAGAAACAGCAACCCCAAAATAACTTATACAATTGGTAGAGTTGAACACTAAAGTAAGTGGTGGAAGAAAGGGGCTTGGGAGTTACGATACGGTCAGACATAAAGTTCTCCGAGCATACTAGACAGGTTGCAAAGACGGCCCATGGTGTCGTATCGAACATTTGCTAGTAGAGATAAGGACGTCATAATCTCATTATATAAGACTATTGTTAGACCACACCTAAAAAAAAGACATTGAGCTTCTTGAAATGGTCCAAAGATGAGTAACTCGCCTGGTTAGATCAGCGAAATGGCATCCATATGAGGAACGACTTCAAATATGTAGGTTGCACAACTTGAAAACTAGACACCTTAGAGGAGATTTGATTGAGGTGTTTAAGGATCTCAGTGGCAAAAGTAAAATGAATGAAGACAAAATTTTTATAGTTACAATTGATTCTAGAACTAGAGACCATAAATTCAAGTTACAGGGGAAGTTTAGACTGGATTGCAGGAAGTTTTATTTTAGCCATAACGCTTTCAACGCTTTGTTATAAATTATTGGAATAAGCTACCTCTGGGAGAGGAGAAATGCATAAGTTGTCTATTTTCTTTTCTTTTATTATTTATTTCATATACTATTGTGTGTGTGTGTGTGTGTGTGTGTGTGTGTGTGTGTGTGTGTGTGTGTGTGTGTGTGTGTGTGGTGCAGCATAAGCCTAAGGCTTTCTTGCACTATATGGCAATTACTAATACAAAATACAACAGTGACCAACAAGCTATGTTTAACTCTTTTCCATGACAAACACTTTCAGTTTTGCGGACCTCCTAGCAGATACACCTGTACAATGCAGTGTAAACTTGAATGACGTTTATTCAGATAAAACTATGTATTTAAGATTACCATAAGTGCATTATAGCCTTGTTGCCCTTGTACCATAAAGCCTATAAACACACAAACAAAAGAGCTTCCACAAGAAAGTGGCATATATATCGCTGAACTGTTTGCAGTAGAACTAGCCTTGATCATATAAAAGTTAGCAACAATAATAAAAGATATGTGATATGCACAGATTCATCAAGTGTGCTACAGGCCTTATCAACACTGAGGAGTAATCTTCATCTGCCCTGCATGTGGATTCAGCACATGCTTTGTTCCTTTTTTTTTTTAAGTTGAATCTGAAATCTGCTTCTGCTGGATTCCAAACCATATTGGCATCAGGGAAAATGATCTAGCTGGTAATGCTGTAAAATCGATAATCCCATTAATAACTGGTATACAGGTAAACAGTACATAACAAACTATACTCCCAGTTGTAAGATTATTGGCACAGACAAGCCACAAATAAACTAAAGCAGATTAAGCCTGTAATCAAACAATTGTATGCAGTTTTGAAATTGAGGAAGTTCTTGCTGCAATCTGCATAGTTCACAGACAATCTGACACACTCTTTTCTACTGATGGGTGGGTCATATCATATAACCAGCATTCATATTTTTATGGAATGCCCTGTTTTTACAAATGCATGACATTTATGTTGTATGGATTTTATTAGTTTGACAGAACCATTTACATTCAGCCAGATTTTAGGTAATAGAGCCAATATGTCTCAAGTTTTTACCACTTAATCTGGAAAATGATGCAAGAAAGCAAACTTAGAGCATTGGCCAATGAAAAAAAATAAAAAATAATAATAATAAAAAACCCTACCCACCTCACCCATCCATTTCCTCCAAGTATTTGTCTAATTATAACTTGAATTTTTTCTACCTACCCACTTCCACAATAACAGATGGAAACTTGTTCCAGTGTTCAGCCACCTGAAGGCAAACTTCCGCACATCTATTCTACAACCATTTGTCCTCAATTTGAATTTAAGTCCCTTCTTGTGCATAGTCTCAGTGAGAGAAACGACGCCATCAACAATGAGCTTACTCAATCTATTCAAGGCCTTAAACACCTCAATATGATCTGCCAGGTGTCTAATCTCTAAACACTGCAGTTTGCAGAACTGAAGCCTTTCTTTTTCTTGTTAAAGGAATCCTATTGTTCTCTTCATCAATTTCATTACCATTCTTTGCACCTGTTCGAGTTCTACATCCTTCCTAAAATGATGCCTCCATACCTGTATACAGTACTCAAGATGCAACCTGACCATGGCTTGTAGTGTTATACTTCAACTGCCACTTCCAAGCCCACCTGCCTTATTTCCATTGACTAAAAATTGTATCCATAGTTTTGCTGATGATATTACATTGCATTCTATCTTCCAGTTTGAGAAACTTTGCCCTGCACAATCAGCTTTATCTTCTAAAACTCAGTCCTGTCTTATATCTCGAAAACAGAAGTATGCTGCTCTTGTGTTTATCTTCAGTGACACTCAAATCTATCTCTAGACAAGATCACATATTTATATTAGCGATTACCTGACTTCTAATCTCCCTTGACCTAAGCACATCACAAATATTGCTCCTCTGCATCTATTAATCTGGGTTTTTGTGTTTTTTTGAAGTATTACTTTTCTTCCAAACAGTTACTCACTCTGTACAAATCTGAAATCTACCCCTACCATGGAATATTGTTCCCACATCTGAGGTAGTGGACCAAACTACTCTCTCAGGCTTCTAGACTATTCAAAAGAGGGCAATGCTAATGACCTATCCCTTATACATTCTCTTCACATTCTGATTTATAGACATTCTATTTCTACTGCATGCCTTTTCTGTAGATACTTCCATGGCCACTATTCTTCTGAATTTGCATTTATAATTCTAAACCTCCCCCCTTCTATTTTTTTCAAACTCATAGAACCAACTTTTCTTCTTCTTTGCTTATCCTTTCGTCTTCTGTTTTCTGGCACAACCATCCTTCACATGTATTTCCCAAAAATTAGTCTACAGAAATTCAAGTGTAATGTCAACAGGTATATCCTGTTTTTTTCACCTTGAACCCACATACAGTACTATGCACTATAGGTTCTAATACCTTTCATGTTTGTGATATTCATAAAATAAAATATATGTATATATATTTATATGTTACATATATGTTTAGTATAATAAAAATATATGGTATTTTCAACCAGCGTCTGTAATCATTGTTGTTGACTTTTTCCCACCTGATATCCTTTCTGTTTCTTATATACAGGGACAAAGTATGCAGTGATATACTTTGTCCATTTATGTAGAGGACAAAATATGTTATCCCATTATTACTGTCTGTTATTTGTAGATTTCACCATAAGCAGAATATACACCAATGAGCCAAAACCGCTCGTACCCGGCAAGGCATGGATGCTACAAGATTTCTAAATGTGTCTTGTGGTATCTGGTACCAACACATAACCAGCAGATCCTTTAACTCCTGTAAGGTCTGTTCAGTGTGGTTGAGACTCCATAGATTGGAGTTGCTATTCCAACACAAACCATGGATGCTTGATGGTATTGATGTCTGGGGGATTTAGAGGCCAAGGCAATATCTGTAAGTCTTCCTCATGTTCCGCAAACCAGTCTTGAACAATCTGGGCGGTGTGGTATGGTGCATTACTCTGCTGAAAGACGGCACCACCAGAGGGGAAGGCCATTGCCATGAAAGTGTGTACCTGGTCAGCAATAATGTTTAGGTAGGTGGTAGACATCCGAGTGCCCAGCACATGGATGATTGGAACCATGGTTAGCATGGGCACTCAGGGCGGCCTGCAGCTACACAGCCCTATTTTCAGCACGGTTCGATGTATTGTGTGTTGTGACACATTACTCCCGTCACCAGCATTCCAATTACCAGCAAGTTGCACCACAGTTGCCCTTCTGTTGCCAAGTACCAGCTGGGAGAGCCTTCGCTCACCTTGAGCATTGATGAGCTGTGGTCGTCCAACATCTCACCAGCGGTTCATGGGTTCCCCCTCCTCGGACCACTTTCAGTAGGTACTAACCACGGCTGACTGTGAGCATCCCACCAGCCGTGCATTTCGGATATGCTCTGACCTAGTCGTCTGACCATTACAATTTGGCCTTTGTCAAACTCGCTTAAGTCCGCTGCCTTTCTCATCTGAAGAACAAGAGTAACACTGTTTAACGGAGCTCAGTATCGGGTGTTTTTTATACTATGTCCCAACCCACATATGTGCCATTGTTCACCTGCAGTTAGGCGCCTCCGTAGCCAGGTGGGAAGGAGCAGCAGTGCGTAGCATACGCTTCTTGATTAGACCGGGGTTCGAGCCCGTCACCACCAAATATGGAGGATGCGGAAAGATCAGGGAATGACGACCGCATATCCCGGAGCAATATGGCCTTAGTTGCTAATGCTCCTAAAAACCAAATAACAACAACATCACCTGCAGTTGCTTCGATTTGTATAACAACTCGCTGGTCATAATGTTTTGGTGCTTCGGTGTATGTTATATGAGCTTAAAGGTTTATTAAACAAAATAGCATTTTAATTAAAATTTTTAAATATAAGAATAGATAAAAAGATGTAAGTAGACTTTGAAATGGAGCAGATTCATAAAAGCAATTTTAACCTGATATTACATTTTCACTATTTTTAGTGCCCAAAATGTGAAGACCGTGTTAACATCTCTAAAAGAATTCTCAAGACTTTATAGATAGAAATGAAAGATGACGATTTAGGAATATTTTGCAACTGAACCTAGTCACGGTTAAGTGATAGGTATTTATATGCTCAAAGATGTGGACTTATTGAAGTTATATATGTAAAATTAGTATGTTTTATTATCAACGATGGACCAACAGAAAAGAGTGATTCTTTGTAATATTTCATGACATTGCCCTTTCTTCTCAGAAGCATGTGAATATGAGCTTATGTCACCTTTAATAGTCTTCCCAATGAACATTACAGATGTTTTGGAACTCACCACATTTATTATTATTACAGCTGTCTCCACTGTGCTTATTATAGTCACTTGGTTTTATCATCCAACCAAAAGTTATTATTTGGAGCATGTGCCATCTTATAAGTTTGATAAAAGAACAAATTTGTCTTCATTTGGACTTTATCTGAAATTTTGAAATAGTTAAAGAAATTAAATCACCATTCTTAAATTTTTTTTCTGCTACAGATATGCATCTTGAGGGAGTTAAAACAGAAACATGGATGTGTTATACAGTTTACTAGGTCTGATCATTATCCATTCTGATTTTTAACATGATATATTCTGAACTATTATAAAGTGATGAAGAAGAATATATTGCTGCACATCTTCCATCCTCTTTAATAAAGAGAAAAGTTCAGTGTGTATTTGTGAGCATACCAATAATTGGTATCTAATTACATATGATTAGAATACCATCAATTTGTGTCTTAAAATTATGGAATTTTTAGCACCCAGAAATTACACTTCAGAGATGGGAAGCAAAAAAAAATAATAATAATAATAAGTAAATAAATATTTCAGTTGTGCCTCTTTTGTTAATATAAAACAAATGATGAAACTGAATTGTTACTTAAATATGATTTGGACTACTTAAGCACATCAATTCTGGTGTAAATTTTATTAATGAAGTTATATTACTAATTGTAATTCAATTTTCTGTATATAGTTTCATTTATTTTTAATGTGACCTGCTGAGATATTTGTATGTAAAGTTGTAAAAAATACTGATATAATTGAAGTTCTCTAAAACAGCTACAGGAAGATAATACATGTTAATGAACAGTTGTATCATTTATCCTTTTTACTTGTGCTAATGTGCTGGCTAAATAAGTGATTGTTATGAGAATGTTACATTATGATATTGCTAATTATCATTGATGAACAAAAGATAAAGGCTCGATTTGAAAACTGAATGTTTTTTTTTTTTTTTTTTCCCTTTTCCTCTTTTTTTTTTTTTTTTTTATAATAAAATTGCTATGTGCTACACATAGTGAAAATAAGAACACACTTTTGTCTTTAATAATATTCAATACCATTATAGAAAGTATTACTTGGACTGCCCAATTTTGGCAACCTGTTAATCTATTTTTAGTAGAATGGGCAAATCCAGTAAACTGCCCAAGAATTAGCATATTTAGTTTTTGAATCAGCACTGATTGTAATGGGCAAAATTTCACCTTTGACCCATGAGTTTCCCTCCCTCCAACGACTTAAGGAAACTGTTGGGCCACTTTTCAACAAGATTAATTAATGAATCATTCATAATAATATATTCATAACCAATTCATGATTTTCTAAATGGTTTTTGACTTCATAAACCAAATTTGTCAAGCAAAACACTGAGTGTCTTTAACAATACAATATTTTCCATAATAAACCTGCATATGCATTTTTGAAGTCCACAATTTTTATTTAGTCAGCATATGGGAAAATGCTGAAAGTTCTAAAAAAATTCATGGAATAGTAAATGTATTTAGAATGTTTTGCATTGCCATTTGTAAACAACACCAATATGACCAAGTTTTTTCTTCATTTGCCAGTGTGTACCTCTCTAGATTTTAGTCCCGTTTTTGATTCACTTCCCCATGAGAAGCTACTATGCAAACTGTAACTGGCTGAGTGAAAGGAAACAGAGGATGATAATAAATGGGCATTCTTCAAAATAGGGTAGTGAGTGGGCCCCTTAGTGTTCATTGTTGCTCCCTTCTTATTTCTGATATTTCTTGATGATACTGATGAGGGTAGGTATACAGTGAAAGTTAGAGTTTGCTGATGATTTAAATTGTAGGAAGAAAGATGGTAACTGACAAGATTGGGCTATGCTGCTTCAGAATGACTTAGACTGGCTGTCTTACAGATAATATCTAGAGATATTACCTACAAGATGGAAACTGAAGTTTAATCATGTAAATTGCATTTGGGTAAAATAAATGACACAGGCTAGAGGACAAGGACATATATGAAGTTTTCCTTTCAGTGTAATCATGTTACCAATGAAGCCTTGGATTAATGATTTATGAGACCTTTGCTAGCAAAGTGAAGGATATTAATTTGCTTTATAGAACAACAGTGCGACCACAGATCTTGAGGCCTCACCTAAAAATAAGAACATAACCTCTAGAGAGGAGCCAAAACTGCCATAGCTAAATTGGTTAAGAGTGCAAAATGTTATTCCTGTGAAAAACATCTCTGAAGATGTGGATTGCAGAGCCTGTAAACTACGTGCCTTAGGGGTGACCCAACTAATAAAATTTTGGAAGCTAAGCTTATGGTAGAATTGGTAGTTGCTTTATAGCAATAGACAAGTTAGACCAATTAAAGGGGTTTTTTTTGTTACCACAAAATAAGTTCTCTTTCTTGCATCATTTTCCAATATTAATACTAACACGAGTTTTTGTAGGTAAGCAAAATTATTAATAACCTTTTGAGAATATCACTCAGAATGTTCCAAAAAATGCAGTTGAATTTGGTTTGAAATGCGAGACAAAGAAATTCCTAAGAATTAAAATTAAAGTTGATGCAGTACTGTGCTAATTGAATAAATTAGTTGTACAAGCAAAGCTGGGAGAAAGGGGAGAGGGACTCTTCTAAAGTTGTATGCAAAGCATGTTAAGGGTTATAATTATATGTATTGTGCACTATTCTATATAGAAATTAGAAGGAATATTATTGCTGGTGTCTTTTCTCTTGCTACCCCAGTCAAACATGAAAATATTCCTCTCATTACATTTTTGAGGAGAGTATTTTGAGAGAGTATCTGAACAAAATACTTGTTCCAGTGAAGATAAAGATATGATTTATGTTCATTTTTCTTTTCATATACTTGCACAACTTATTTATATATGTACTTTGTCTTGTGCACTTGCACACTTTTTTTTTTTTTTAAAGTTTTGATGATATCCTTATTTTAGCTCATATAAACTAATTATAATATCATTTGTAGATATGTTCAAAATCTCGGTTTTAATCAAAAAGAAAATGTGATCGGAAGTGCTTGTTAGTTAATTCTTAAACTTAGATTTCATTGGAAATGTATTAATTGTAGAATATGTAATTCATTATTAGCTGACAGTTATTTTTAAACACAAAAACACTGTGTGCATTTCACAAAAAAACAAAATCTACACCCAGACCCTGAACTTACATTCAACATCCAAATTATCCCTGTCAAATTAAGTATTAAGTTTCTAGGATTAATCCTAAATAAGAAGCAGTACATATAAGGCAATTACAAATAGAATGTGTGAAATGTCCCAACATACTGAAAGTGCTGTCAGGAATAACAAGAGGAGCAGACAGATACACCTTGCGCATCCTGTATAGAGTACCAGTCTACAAGTCAGCATAAAAGCATGTATTAAAATGGCTAGATCCAGTCCATCATAGTGCACTGCATATAGGAGCAGGTAAGTTTCACACAGTGCTCATATAGTCTTTATGCAGAAACAATTGAATCACTAAGCCTTGGACAGCAACTGGAGCTAAATTATGCTTCTAAGATTAGAAGAAGAAAAAGTGAATCTTTATTGCAACAATAAAAATAAGATGTACAAAATACAGTTTGTTGCAAGCTACCTGTCACGGCCACAGGCTACGGGTTTACATGTTGACGGATCAATGAATTTAAATTAAAAATGGAAAGGGAAAGGGTATTTACAAACAAGTAGCTAATATTTAAATAGAACAAAAGGGATTGAAAAGCACACATTGAATGAAAAGACTGTCCGCCTTGGAGCAATATGGCCTTAGTTGCTAATGCTCCTAAAAACCAAATAACAAGCAAGAACTGTCCGCCTCTTCAGGTTGAAATACACTCATCTGTTTAGCAAAGTATATACCTAAGAACCCATCACATTGTTAGCATCAATACACAGCGAAAGGAACCATCATATTCCAAGAGCTGTAATCCAGCGAAGTTTGCGAGTCCAGAAAAAACTGACAAGACATCACTAGCACGACTGTTGGCATTATGAGGATAACACATTTGCTTTTTGTAGCACTTATCGAATGCAAACTTGTGAGGATCTGTGCCAGAGGCATTCCTAGGGTATGCGACGCCCCCTTTAAAATTTTCTTCATATGTGTATGTAAGTTTCAGGTGCAGTGCACTCGAGGGACAGTCCACCAGTCTGCATTGAGTTTTTAGACCTGAGACAACTTCAGCAATCGATGGGTATGTTAAATAATATACATCCAAACTATTGGAAGGCAAGACACAGGATGCTTCTGTAGCCAGGTGGGCAGAAGCAGCAGTGCATAGCACTCGCTTCTTGATTAGACCGAGAAGTTCGAGACTGTGCCCACCAAATACGGATAATGCGGAAAGGTCAGGGAATGACCATATCCCCCTGGAGCAATATGGCCTTAGCTGCTAATGCTCCTAAAAAAACAAACAGCAGGACACAGTTCTAAATTTTTAGTTTGGCAAGGATTCTCTTCCTGTTGATCACTTTTTGGAGGGACACTGTCGATTGGTTGCAGTGAGAGCAGCATTTGCTTTGGCATAAATCTGTTGGTAAGTACTAGCCGGTTAAGGTCGGCTAGCAGCTGAGCTGAAGATCAGAGATAAGGGGGAGGAATGTGCCAAGAGCAGTGATCCCAGAAATGTGGTTCTGTAATTTTACCTGTGGCCATCTTGATTGTGAATAGCAGTCTTCTTTCTCTGAGTAACGAGAACAGAACCTGCGCAGTTGAAGGACATCTGTTAATCTGAGAACTGGAGGAAGTTTGGTGAATAATAGTGGCACACTATTATTTAATGAAGCTGAAATTTTGTGGCACACTACAATCACCACTATACTCATATTGACAAACAGGAAGTTATTTCTGTTGAGTACAGGCAGTTCCCAGATTAACGCGTTTTTTTCCCAAGTATCAATAAAAGTCGAAAATATGAACTTTTGCAAAAAATGAATGTTAAACGTTCGTAAATACCGCATACCAAACCACGTGCATAGCTATACGATACAGCTATACATAACCAAAAAATGTACCCTGCTTTACGATATTAATCAGTTCCAGAGACACCATCTTATTAAAATATCGTAATATGAACCCAATAGCACATTTTTTTTTTGTAATTCGTTTCAAGATCTCAGAAGTTGAAATTTTCGCTGTATAATAGCCATTTATCTCTCTAAAATGTCTTTTTAAGTTCAAGGCCTTCAAGCCGTAAAAAGGTCACAAGCATGGTTTGTAAGTTGTATTAGTTACCAATTCAAATTAAAATTCATCATTATCGTATGTTCCATTATAACAATCAATTTTAAATGGCTTTGAGATATTTTTCTAAAGCACATTTCTGGAAGTCACGACCATAAAACAAAAACAATTTGCACTTTCCAGTTTATTGGGCTTTTCTATTATTACAAGCAATTATAAACGGGTAGTAAAGTCAATCTTCTTGAATTTGTGAAAATTCCGTTAGCTGGATAGGGTGAAATGTGTTTCCCCCCTTCATTGAAATCTTTAATCAGAAATTTTCAGAATCTTCTCTTCATTCCTTTTTTTTTTTTTTTTTTTTAACTTCATAAACTTGTTACTCCACGAAAATCGTGTTGGTTGCAATTTGTGTGTGCTGTTACAAAAATGCTTATGCATGCAATCGTGGTCTTTTATAATTAAAAGAGATTATCTTGGAAACAAACACCTCTTGAAACATTTCTGACAAAGACGACTCCTTGTGCAACAAACCGAGTGCCGAGACAATAAAGAGCAATCAACGTGTTGTGCATTTACTTTTTTTTTTTTTTTATGTGAACCCCAAACACGAGAGGTATTAGAACCTATAGTAATTAGTACCGTACTTGGGTTGGAGGTTGAGAAGACGAAAGAAGATATTTGTTGACATAGGACTTGAACTTCTGTAGATTGTAATTTTCAGGAAATATGAAGGAAGGTTGTTCCAGAAAACGGCATTTGACAGAATAAATGAAGATGAAAAGTTGGTTCTGTGAGTTTGAAGTTGGACAGTAAATGGATTTTGGCTGATGGCAGCCGCACGTGTTCGGACTGTTTTGAAAGAGCGGGAATTATAGAAGCCAATTCAGAAGAATAGTGCCCATGGAAGTATCTGTAGAAGAGGCAAGCAGCAGAAACAGTACATCTATGAGAAAGCGAGTGGAGAGACTTATAGAGATGAATCATTAATTAACCTAACTGCCCTCTTCTGAATGGAATCAAGAAGCCTGAGAGAGGTTTTTGGGGGCACCACCCCAGATGTGGGAACAATATTCCATGGCTGGGCAGATTTGCGATTTATACAGAGTGAGCAGCTGTTTGGAAGAAAAGTAACGCCGAGAGCGAAAGAAAACCAAGTTTTTTAGATGCTGAGGAAGCAATATTTGTAATGTGCTTGTGCCAAGAGAGATTAGAAGTCAGGGTAATCCGCAAAAGAGGTATATCATTTTGCTTAGAGATCGGAGTGTCACTAAAGATAAGCATAGGAGCAGAAGAATCCTTTTTGCGAGATATAAGACAAGACTTAGTTTTAGAAGGGTTGAAATCAACTAAGTTGTCTTTGCCCCACTGGAGAATTACCTGAAGATCGGCATTTAAGGAATTGGTAGCAGATTTTCGAGAAGTTGAAACTGATTGGGCAGGACAAGGTTTCTCAAAATGGAAAGTGGAAAGCAATGTGCTATCATCGGCAAAACTATGGATAGGATTTCCAGTCAATGGAAGAAGGTCATGAAAATACAAGAGGAAAAGAGGGGGGAAAGAACTGAACCTTGGGGGAGACCAGCATTAGTGGAGAAGTTACAAGACAGCCATCTACCATCACCCTCAGTGAGCGATCAGAGAGAAAACTGGATAACCAATTACTAAAAACAGGTGGCAAACCATAAGATGGAAGCTTGTTTAGAAGATCTTTAGGCCAAACACGATCGAAAGCCTTTGAGATGTCAAGAGCAACTACTTGTGTTTCACCGAACCTTGCCATTGAATTAGTCTATAAATGGGTAACGTAAGCCAGAATGTCACCAGTGGATCGACACTGACGGAATACATACTGGCGATCGCTGATCAGACGGAAGGTTTCTAGGGAGCTTAAGAGTTGGCAGTTAATCGATTTCTCCATTACTTTAGAGAGAGTAGAAGTAATTGGATGGGAAGGATTTGTCACCCTTTTTAGGAACTGGCTGGATATGAGCAAATTTCCAAGCAGAAGGAAAAACACCTTCGGGATAAAAGTGAGAAAAGGCCGCAAAGAATAGGAGTAAGTTCAGGAGCACAGGTTTTGAGAACAAGTGGAGAAATACCATCGGGACCTGAAGCTTTCTTATCATCAAGAGTCGTCAAAATCCTTTTGACAGAAGACCACAGGAGGCATTGAATGGAGCGTGTTGGGAATGGTGGGAGGTGTTTTACCAAGATCATTAATACATGAGTTGGAAGAAAAATGGGGTGCTACCATGTCAGCACCCCATTTATCCTTGGCCGAAGTGACAACAGAACCATTTGGTTTTGACAGTGGTGGGAGCAGAGATGGGCAAAAGTTACGGCCAATAGCTTTGGCAAGGGACCAGAATGCTCAGCTACTATTAGGGTAAGAAGCAAGTTTTCTACTCTTAGCCTGTTCAAACTCTAGTTTGGACTGATTAATAACTGCTTTACAATTGTTGCAAGCTTTGGTGTAGGCAGAAAATGAAACTGAAGAATTAGAAACAAGCCAATTACGATATGCAACATTCTCTTGAACAACCTTAGCACATTTATTGGAAACCAAGGTTTAGATAAAGGACGAGATTTTAAAGTGGAGTGTGGGTTAAAGGATTCCATTCCTACAAGAATAATTTCACTGACACAATCTGAGCAAACGACATCAGAAGTTTTGAAACAGTAATCCGACCAAGGAAAAGAAGAAAAGTCTCGCCGGTCATCCGATTTCGCATTCTTATAATGCCAAACAACACGAGGTTGGGAATAGCCATGAGATAAAGGTTCCATTGGAGAAGAGACAATCACCAAGTTGTGATCTGAAGTGCCTAAGGGACCTCTTGCTTCGACCGTGTACTTAGAAGGGTTGTTTGTGAGAAAAAGATCAAGCGTATTGGCTGTATGATTAGGATTGTCCAGTATTCTTGTAGGTAAATGAACAATCTGTGCTAGGTCATTAGTAATTGCAAAATCCTCAGCATCTTGACCTGCTGGGTCAATGTGACTAGAAAACGGAAGCCAACTGGAGTTGTGGACGTTAAAATCACCAAGGAAAATTACCTCGCTTTAGTAAAGTTGGACTGGAGAAAGTCAAGTTGCAAAGAGAGGAAGTCAAAGAGCTCCAAGTGATTAGTGGAGTTGGGAGAACGGTAGCGACAACAGATGAATTTGACACAATGAGGTAGAGAGATTTTAAGCCAGAGAAGATCAAAGAGAGGAGATTCTAAATTGCCAAGTCTTTGACAGGGAATATCAGAACGGACATATGCACAAGTACCACCTTTGAGGGAAAAGGAATCATACAACAAATAATTTGGGCATCTGAGATGAGCAGTAGTTGAATCAACCAATAACTGAGATTTTGTCAGAAAAAGTACGTGGGGTTTGGCAGACTGCGAGTGGAAATGGACATCGTTGAGATTAGAATTGAGACCACGTATATTTGTGAAATGAATTAGGAACTGCTTGGGAGGTTTAGATCTCTTCGTAGATAAGCTTGCTCTATTAGTTTGACAATTCATGGTATATTAAATAGTAAGAAAAAGTGGGTGGGACATGCTGTATGAAGTAATGAAATTTTCGGATATGGCGTACATGTAAGAATATACCAAGATCCTTGACATAATGTGGCCTTGACAATGCTCCCCGCATGCACTCTACTCGGACTCCCTCCAGTCACTATCTGGTAGAGTTATACACTAGCTGATCCGGAAGCCTCCTAGAGATTTACCAATAGGTTCGGTCCGGTGTCCTAACTAGCGGCTGGCCTGCGAACACCGTTTTAGAACTGTACCCTCGAAATGTAAGGATTATTGAATCTCGCCACGACGTTCATTCTAACCTCAAAAGTCATCAATCATACTGCATGATGGAAGAGATAGGGAAGGGTTGACCGGAACTTAGCTCTAGAGCCTAAACATGGGTTCTGCCACTTCAAGCCTCCAATAAGCAAAATGGTGGTATTTCACCAGTTGATGAGAGTCATCTACCACCTAGTACCGCCTGGTAACATAGAGGTGTGGCGTTCCTCCACGTGGTGAGGTTCCTGCACCTCGATCCCCTGCTTATGTCGGTTCACACCTGGGTGGTCACCCACCATGTACTTGTGCATGGATGTTATACCCAGGATTACTAACAGTCCCACAATCGTGAATGTGCAATCAGAGGATTTGGCTGTCACAGACCGTCCGGACTTGGGTCCACTTGACTTGAGTGTCACCCGAATATCAATTCCATCAGCGTTTTAGACTCCCAGGTAGCAAGTACAGCTTGTCTGGCATATCTGAGAGAATGTCTGTGACAACCTCATGAACTAAAGTTGATGATGATGAAGAATAAACATTGTTTAACATTTGTAAGTCGTAAATAATTTCTCTATTATTATAATTTGCTTGATTTTACAGGCTACGTTTTCATTTCTTTCGACAAATCAATCATTGTTTAAACATAAACTAATTAGCTAACTAATTTCATTATTGAGAACATAACCTCTATTTTTAACATGTATATGGGGAAAAAATTCCCGCTTAACGAGATTTCGCTTTAACAGTGCGCGCTAGGAATTCGAGAACTACGTGTATATTTAATTAATAGACTTATTATTTGTGTAGTATAGGTGAATACACAGAGTCTACTCTGTTTGGTGAACAGACCTAGTACTAGGAATCAAAACGTGACGTCACATTGATTGCTGGAATGTACTCGCGTCAAGAAATGAATTTTTGTTTGAATTAAATTTTATTATTATAAAACGAATTTATTATTTATTTAATTTGCATTTTCCGAGGCACACAGGTCGAGAAACACTGATCTAGAGGTTGCAAAAATGATAACAGATTTGCTTCCACTGCAGCAGTTAGAATCTCAACAATGCAGCCTTCCATTATGACAATGGGGTAGCCAACCTTACCTGAGACTAATTTTCAACAACCGCATGCAACATGGTTGAACATAGTTCGAAACCAGCACTTCACTAGGTGCGACAGCAGTCTTCCCAGACATAATATATAAACTACCAAAATAGTGTTTACCTTGCAGAGCTGGATGTGATGCACGTGTCACTGAACCACTTCAAAAATATGATACATCAGAAAGAAATGATATACTTGATTACCTCAACATTCTATAAACACTGCTAGGCACAACCACATACCAATCTGGTTCTCAAAAAAAAAAAAAAACACTGGCTTTCCCAGACACTTCTCACAATAGTATATTGTCTTTCCTTTTGCTAGACTGATGGCATGATGACATCTTTTCCACATTATAAGTCCTTTATGCATGCAGAATACTCTTCAGCATTCTGGTGATAGCAACTTGAGTAGAAGGGCCCCTGACCTTGCAAGATAAGCTCTCTTATGACAGCAAGGTAAAAGTCATATAAATTTATTTTTTGTCCCGAATATTTATCAGAGGGATTAAAAGGCATTTAGAAGCATAATTTGAAAAATATGAATTGCCAGTGTTTTGTACCAATGAACTGCCTTTCTTTCACATGAATACTAAGCCATCATTTGATCTTTACTATACAGGGTGTTTCAGTTAAACGTTTCAGAACTTCTAAGAGGGGTAGGGTACATCCTGACAACTCGAAATCATATAGCAATGTGGGGTCGGAAATGCTTTCCTGAAGCGGTATTGTACACAGAAGTCGTCGTGCGACGTCGTACAGCACAGATTCGATTTTCGGTCAATGTATGGACCGGTATTATGGGAGATCACCTCATCGGACCTTACCTGTTACCGTGTCGTCTAACCGGACCTATCTACTTGATCTTTCTGCAGCAAGTATTGCCACAACTTTTGAGAGATGAACAGATTTCTGCATCGACGCAACAGACAATGTGGTTCCAACACGATGGAGCCCCTGCCCATTATAGCGGAGATGTTCGTGACTACCTGGATGTCACATTTGGTCAACAGTGGATCGGACGTGGTGGTCCCGTGCGTTGGCCTGCTCGGTCACCCGACCTATCATGTCTTGATTTTTATTTCTGGGGTCATATGAAATCGCTGGTTTATGACACCCCTGTTGACAATGCTGAGGAGCTGGTTGCAAGAATCGCAGTAGCTGCCGAAGAAATTCGAAATTCGCCTGGAGTATTCCAGAATGTTCGGATGTCCATGCGTCGGAGATGTGAGGCGTGCATTGTAGCCCGTGGAAGAAACTTCGAACACTTACTTTAATCCATGTACCTTTTGCTTCTTTTCATGTATTATTAAAACGATTTCTCACTTACGGTCTCTTTTCTTTATGGTGCTTCTGTGTACAACACCGCTTCAGGAAAGCATTTCCGACCCCACATTGCTATATGATTTCGAGTTGTCAGGATGTACCCTACCCCTCTTAGAAGTTCTGAAACGTTTAACTGAAACACCCTGTATACTCCAGACAGTGGCGTAGCTACCGTGTAGGCAGGCAAGGCAATTGCCCCTGGGTCCTTTAGGGGCCCCGGCGTCTTTGGTTGTCTCCTGTTTTTGGAATTTTCATTAAGTAGGGGACCAAGCATGTCCTTAGCTACGCTACCCTTTTTCGGGTTCGGACTCCAGACATATTTTTATAGATCTTATACATATAATTATCGTGCTGTTTCACTGACTAGCTGCTTAGGGGAAATCCTTGAACAAATGGTGCATAACAGCCTTACATGGTTGCTGGAAAAAGTGAATGTTTTATCACCACCTGAAATTTGAATTTAGGGAAATGTGATCGACGCTTCATCTACATGTTGAAGTTGAAACAAATACTACAAACTCATAAGGAAACGGATATGGTGATCTTGAAAAAGGTTTCGACACAACATGGAGATTCGGAATCCTACGAGATCTATTTCTGTTGGGATACAGAGGACAATTGCCCCAATTTATAAAGAAATTCCTTACTGCCAGAACATTCTAGGTACGATATAAAGACTGTCTACAATACAACAGGAAGGAGTGCCCCAGGGCTCGGTTAGACTTTTCGCATCATGGCCTTAGTTGCCTTTGCACCATTAAAACCGAAATTAAATCAAACCAGAGCTCAGTATTAAGTGCAATCCTGTTTGCCCTTAGGGTGAACAATATCACAAAGGTTATATAGATTTCCGTGCATATAGATTTCCACCTTCACTGGAAATCTATATGCACGCAGATGATCTTTCAATTTCGTTTCAAACGCAAAGCAAGAACAGGATTGCAGCTCCAATTATCCATAAACAAAATAGAAGCATGGGCAAAAAATAATGAATATAGAATATCTGAGAAAAATAGAACTAAACTTCATCAACGTATATTAAGACTTTGAACTATCTGCCTCTTAAAACTAAACATTTTGCACACAGTATCTTCAATGGCATGGGGAGCCGACGGGTACACATTACTACAATTATATAAAACTTTGATTAGATCTCGAGTGGATTATGGATCTGTATATGCTTCAGCAAGACGGATTGCCTAGATACTATTCACCCTTAGTGCTCTGCACATAGCTCTAGGAGCCTTTAGAACTTCACCATTTTACAGCTTGCATGTAGATGCATCAGAAACCACGCTGCACCTTCGGTGAGATTACCTACTGTGCATGTTTGCCGCAAAACTATACATTCAACCATCACATCCAAATTCGTCCGGTATTCGTGATTTACTATGGATGCGTAATTATGATTGCGAACCAAATGAAAATAAACCACTAGGACTGTCTCACACACTTAGTTCGAGTTTGGGAAATAAGTTTCCAGCACATTTCTGCAGTAGATATAAATTGAGAACCTCCTTGGCTGCCGACTATGCCTTTATCCGTATAGTTTTACCAGAATACACTATATCTGTCTCCTTGCCTCATGTTTGCAGTATTTTCACAGTGGAAATGTGTGCTATCGAACTAGAACTGGATAGTATTAATGAGCACCAGCTTCTTCCTGCTATAAACTATACTGACTCCCTTAATGCAATAGCAGCACTACTGAATAGCAAATATTCCTGAAACTCCTTGATTCCTTAAAAAAACTCAGAGCTTTTCGTAAAGCAAGAAAATCAAATCTCCATCTGTTGGAATCCATGAAATAATCATGCAGACCAAGCTGTGAAAAATACAGATCTTAATATACATGATAACTTTCAGTTCGTACCTTTTACAGAACATAGGGACGTCTTTCGTACCAAATATAAAATATAATTAAAAAAGATCTATGTTTATGTCTATGTTCAAGTACAAATAGACGGGAAGAAGTTATATGACAATGCTGCGCGTGAAACCCCAGCATACCTTTCGCACACACTAACATCTACTTCTAAGAGATCCCCAGCTCTGCTCGTTTTCAGATACAACTTACAGTAAGGCACATCCTGGTTGATTGTCCATCCTATTTAGCCATACCACCACCTTCTGACCATTAGTAAACTTGCAAGCTCCTCTGACTTATATATTTGGTGACAAAGCAAACTTAAGTTAGCTCTTTATGTATATTAAACATTTTGGAATAATAAATCCACTTTGATATTATATCCATAAATCGTTAAAATTACTCTGTTCATCCGTATGCATATAGGCCAGGGGTGGGCAACTTTTTTCGTCAGAGGGCCGAATGAAATTTTCGCATCATGATGCGGGCCGGAATAGATTGAACGATTTAATAAAAAAAATCAGAACCTAAAAAATGTTATATTACTTGAATTACCAAATTATTAATGTATTTTTAAAAAAAATATCTGAATGTCCAATTATCATTGAAAATGCGGCATTCGGCATCAATTTTTCTTTTTTTTTAAATTGGCTCATTTTATGGGCTATAAATTATATTAAATTAAAAATTGTAATAATTAGAAAAGGCATAAAACGTAAAATATCTCGCACCAATATTATTTTTTTCAATAAGAAGTCAAACCCAAAGGAACTTCGTTCGATCGATGCTACAATAATAATTAGGAAATAACTCTTTGACGCTGCGTAGAATCACTTGGTTACTGTTGTACTGGCCGCGATTCCCGATTGAACCGAATTAAGCCGAACGTTTACGGCGAGTGTAGTCAGGTATGGATTTTCTATATTTATGCATTTACCGAGGGGGCCGGATTCAACATCGTCGCGGGCCGGCTGTTGCCCACCCCTGATATAGGCCTTAGTTGCATGTGTTGTGAACCCTACATAACCAACCAGACATATTTTTTTATTCAGTAATGGCTTTGGGCTTCGTTTTTGTTTGGCCTCTCTTGTTTCTGACTTGTCATTTCGTGCTTGAACTCAATAGAAATTATTAGAACGTCTTATATCGCTTCATTTTTCAACAGTGACACCATTATCATACCTGCGTATAGTTTAATCCATATTTAGCTTTGCTGTTGAGATATTTGGAATTTCTTTTTTTTTCTTTCAACATATATGTACATTATGTACAATATAGCAAGCCCCAAGGATCAGTATTCCCAGAGAATTGCAGAAAAGGCTTCCTATTCCTATTGCAGAATTGCATCCAGGCTTCCTATTTCTGAGTTTCAATAGCCTTAACATTTCTTTTTTAAATCTGCATACTGTTGGTGACGCTTACATCATCCTGGGGCTAATCTGTATGTCTGATAAAAACGGCATGCACTGTGAACTTGCTTTCTTAATCGGGATAGCTTCTGGGTCCACCATAGGCAAGTCCTAGAAGTTATTCTCTTTTTTTTTCTCTGAGATCGATAAGAAGCTTTATTGAATTTTGTCCAGTTTCTGAATTGAAAGGTATGCAATGATTTAGGCGGTGTATCCAAGAAGTTCCAAAAATAGAAAAATAAAAGGCAGGCCAGTCTATGTTTTTCAAAGAGAATCTAACCAGTTAGCTCATTGTAACTAGTTATGGCTGCAGAGGCAAGGAGTCAGAAAGTAATGTAGGTTTGGATGAAATTGTGAAAAAGACCACACAATGCAGTAGATATAAATCACTTGTACACTAGTCAGGCTTGATGCTCCAATCAGAAACTGTCAGATCAAAATGTGAATTCGTGAGAGTTAAGTCAATATTTGAATCACCAGTGAAACTGGAGCATAACCAATCTGATTGCACTTTACTACTCCGCATTGCCCACATTGTTCATCCATAGTTCACATTTTCTGAAAAATGTGAAATATGGAATCAAGGTAAAAAAATTTCAAAAATATAAAGTAGAAAACAAAGTGACATACTCAGAGGCGAGAAGACAAATAATCAAAACAGCGACAAAGCGTACGTATGCCACAACCGGTCAGTGGGAATCCAAGCTGATGATCATAAATATCAGTTCCTCCGATTGTATCTATTGCTAACTGGGCACATTTGTTACTTGCTACCTAAAAACAGTCCCATTCGCAGCAAATGACTGAACAAGTCGGTAACACCCTAATTACCATACTAACCGATGTTTCCCCAAGAATAAAACCAAAAGTGACAGAAACTATGAAATTCATCATTGTCCACTGGAATGGACATTGATGAACAGCATGATTCAGATGATGTAATCCTATAATTACATGAAACCGACGAGATGGATGTGGCCCACCCTTTCTTTCCTAAGAAAGACAAAACAAATAGATTGATACACACGAACTACAACTAAAAATTGTCAGAACTAAAAGCAATTTAAAGCCATGTAATGGGAAGAATCTTCCAATGGAATTGTAGAGGCTTTTGGAATTAGCGTTAGTAGAGGCATATGATGCAAGAAAGCAAGCTTATGCAGCATCAGCCAAAAGAAAAAAAAAAAAAAAAAACCCTCCCATTTCACCCCTCCGTTCGTTCCAAGTACCTGCTCCAAATACAAAAGATGATTGGCAGGATCTTATCGATCAGTATGAACCAGCTGCTATAGCTTTACAGTAAATTCTCAAGTGTGTCCTACCATTAAAAACTATGCTGTTTTTAGATAAGATAAGAGTATTGACAGGCCAGCAGAGGGCTGGCAATTATTGTCAGAAACATTCCATCCAAACATGTTTCTCTTCAGACTGATATCACTCTCATTTTTTTTTTCTTTTTTTTTTCATTTCTTTTTTAAATTTATTTTTCTTTTCTTTTTTTTTATTTATTTTATTATTTTTTATTTTTATTTATTTGGTTTATTTTGTCTCTGTTCAGGCAACTCTGGCAGAGACAAGCCAGAGAACAATGGGCAGCCTGGCTACCTCCTAGTGTGTGGGCAACGTGGTGTCCGACCGTGGGCTCTGCAGCCAAATGCCAGGACATAAGAATAGAACCCAACATAATACCACACATTCGACACAATTATAGTAGTACTGCATTTCTTCACAGCGTACATACGACACAGATGTGGGAAACCACAAGTGGCACCTGACCCTAACACTATGCACACTATCACTCTCACAATAGCTTTTATGTATCTCTCTCTCTTTCTCTCTTTCTCTCTCTCTCTCTCTCTCTCTCTCTCTCCTAATTTCCCTTTCTCCTTGGATGACATAAACCCTAAAAGATCAGCTACCATCTCTCTTTCACTTATTCGGGGAGTTCAATGCTCATCCGCTATGGCGATCTCCAATCAGGGCTGTAGTGGTGGGTATATGCCATATAAGCTCTGGATTTTTTTTTAGGATGAATAGCGTATTCCTTCTGGTTTTTGAAAGACTTGGAAAAACAAATATTATTGAAATAATACTGAAAAAAAAAAATTTATTAGAATTTGATTCTTAGGCAATACTTACAGTTTTATTATTTTTAATATATAAAAGTAAGTAAATATGCCTTCTTGTATGTATATATATATATACTTAATTCCTAATTTTATGTATTATACGCTATAAGGAATAAACATTTAGTTGAATTGTAATTGCAGATATGCGGCATTAATGTTATTATAAAAATTATCAATTAAACATTACACGCACAGTGATAGTACAGTAGGGCCCACTCATATGGAGGGTTCGGTTCCAGACCACCGCCGAAAAGTGGAACATAGCTTTTTTTTTTTCACTTGCGAATGCGCCATAACACAGAAAATTCACCGATGTTTTGCCACACAAAAGGAGTAATATAACTGATAACATGTAAAGAAAGTGACATCCAATATATAGGAACCATATACAAATCAGTACTGAACTACACATAAGACTAAATCTGCACCGATCACAAATAAAGAAATACTGGGAAAATCCCCCCAAAGACAGAAGTAACATACACAACTCCATTAATGTGGATCTATTGCAATTCGCTTACAAATACAACACCCCAGTGGAAGCGTTTCAAAGATGGATTAATATTACCACAAAACTTATCTTAACTAGATTCAGAGACACACCAATATGATCACAAAATATACAATTTAAAAATTATTAAACAAAAAATAAAAAAACCTACTAAATAAGTTCGTTATCACTATATTAGTGATAACTGTTCGTTAGTGATATAGTGACAAAGCTAATAACAACTTCAGCATCATTTGTAAGAGATTATATACAAACACCTTAAAACAGGAATTGGACCACAGTGACACTTATAAGTTCATTAGCTCCACCACTAATAGCATTCCACAAGAAAATTAAATTAAAAATGGATAACACCCAATATCCACACATTTACTGGATTCCCAAATTTCACAAAGACTCTACAGGGAAAAGGTTCATCACCACATGCAGGAACAGCTACAACAAAATGTCTAGCAAAATAATGGAAACCAAATTAAATATAACTACCAGCAATCTCACAAACACAAAATTCATCTCCAATAACAGGCAGTACATTGAATATATTAGAAACAACCATATTAACAAATTGTACACGTATGACTTCAAAAACTTGTTCACCAGCATATCACACGACAATTTGATAAAAGATAGTATCAAATTTGACAATTTGATACTATCTGAATATTACATAGAACATCAAGATAAACTAGGATGTAAAAAGTACTGGATAGATCTTGTCAACCTTAATGTGAAAAATAACTACATACAGATGTGTAATAGCATCTATGTACAAATAAGAGGTGCAAATATGGGTTCAAGTAGTTCTTGTTCCACAGCCAACCTCTATTTGCACTTTTATGAAAATAAGATTAAAAAAGACATCGCATACTACACGGACATTGACGATGTACTTGTCATCAACTATGCACATTTCGACAATATGGCTAAAAAAACATTTATCCCGATGAACTGACTATAGAAAGAACCAACACAGAAAGCAACCTACAAGCCACCTAACTAGATAGTCAAATCACAATAACAAACGACTTCGTAGCTAACACTACGATAAAAGAGACCAGTTTAGCTTCCCAGCTATTAAACTAACTAACTGGGAAACTAAATTAGCCAAAAATATATAGGGAAACGTGATCAGAAACCAAACCAACAGAATTGTACACATATGCAATAGCCTAGAAAGCATGATGGAAGCTTTAATAAAACTGAAAAATTTCCTCATCAAAAACAATATACCTGACAATTACATCAGACACCACGTTAACGCACAAGATAAATTCAAGCAGCAACTCACTAACATTAATCCTAATAATATCTTAGAAAAAAATCTTTTCCCCGGAACATAAACGCCCCAATTAGAGCTGTAAAGTAGTCCCCATTTGAACCCCAGGTTAGTTGTGCATAGGTGAGGCTCGTCACCTATCAGCACGGTACCTGGATGTCTAAAACTAAATCCCCACTAGCAAGCAGAATTATTAACACCATGAATATCTGTAGATTAGCGCAAATCTACATAATTTTAACATAGCTATCTACCAAAGTAGTTGAATTAATTAATTAAATACATTGACATCGTTTTGGTTATATCTCATATTGTGAATGCCATCACAACGAGTTGTCATGGTATTGTACTACCTCGAATAAATAACACTTCACCAGTGGAGAAGACTATTGTTATTTATTCTAGGCGGATACTCCCACCCAGACGGCACCGTTTTGAAATATGGTATGGGATAAAGATATCAGCCATCCTCAATATCCCTATAAGACTGAGCAAAGAAAAAAAGAGGTAGGAAAGTGATAGTAAGAGAGGGAGAGGAAAAGATGCCATAGAAGAATGAAAGGGATAATTAGTTATAATTCGTACGAACTCAGAGCTCCATGCCCCGGCTGGGCAATGTGTCCCCCTGACGGGGACTGTTGTTACCCAGTCAGAATTGATTAAGATCTTCCTCTGGTGCCGTTTCTGGCTCTTTAGCCATCATCAGTGGGTAGATAGGCGTACTGGTTAGACCAGACGTGCTTTCCAGTTTCCGGATATTTCTATGGAATTAACCCTTCAGGAACCCTTTATTGGTCCTACTTTGGGACTATCTAGTGGCCTGTATGGCTTTAAAAAAAAAAAAAAAAAACCGAAAAGGGACAGTCGCTTTTATTCACTCATCTCTATATGACTCAACCCAAGCGGGCTGCTCACTCATCCACTGACACACTCCGAGGAAGGCCCAGTCCATGTGACCGCCAAGTTGGCGGCCGCCTGGGAGTTGGCTTGCCCTTCATGGGTTCTAGGGTCATCCCCCCCCTCTCTTACACACTCCTTTTACCACCTACAGCTTTCAAAGCTTAGCCGCCGTACATACAGGAGAGAGACCAAATGCCTGCAGCTGACTTGGTCCCTATCCACTAATAACTAAGCTAATCTGGTTGGTATGTAACACCCCTAGCCTAGACTGATCATTACCATCTAAGCTGCACATGTATGTTATTATCTATTAGTCGACATAGAGGTGTGGGGAAGCACCATAACTGTAAAAATCTTTGCCTTCCGAGTTGCAGTAACTCTAGTACCAAGAATCTTCTTATTGCAGCATGCATCATTCGAAGGGCGCATTTTGACACCTCCGCTGCAGAGCCTTCTTCTTTTCTTTTCCTGATTTTCCAAGCTTGATATTTACCTTCATTTAGGAGGTATATCAGGATGCTCGTTGCTCTGGAAATCGGGGCTGGAAACTAGAAATAGTATTTGTTCCCTAGTCAAGCGCGGTATTCTCATTGTTTTATGCACCCTAATCCAGATGCGCTGAGTAACCGGACAAGAGAAAAATGCGTGTTCCACTGTTTCACACGCCTTACAATATAGACACTCAACATTCATATGCCCCCGGAATTTGGCTTTATTTTTCTCCACTGGCAGGTGTCCGTGTATTATTCTTCATGCCAGGTCTCTTCGTGACTCGTAACCTATGTGATGTAGGTTCCTCAACACCTGAGTCGTGTCCAGTCTCAGCCAGCTTCGTGGCATCGGTACTGCCGGTACATTCATATCGGATAACTTCCAATAAATTTCTGAAATCTTGAGCTTGTTTTCCATGTATAAGCTCCCTGCAGATAATCTGGTAAGTACTTGATTACTAATTTGTAAAAAGGTGTTATTATCTCTACTGTTGGACAAGTATGTTCCTTTCCTAGCAATTCAGTGAACCTCCCCATATTATACTTTACTAAGGCAGTCTGAGTGTGTTTTAGCACATATGCCCACCTCAACCACTTTAACCGTGGTAGCCCCCCCCCCCTCACACTTCCTGCTGTGTAGCCTCTGCTGTGTTACTTCTTGTTGTCTATTGTTCCAGAAAAACTTAAATAGTCTTCGGGTTAACTTTCTCTGTGTGCAGTAATCGAATGACGTAAATGGCACAATGACCAGAATTGTCCACATAATGCACACTCTTCCGGAGAAAGCAAGTTTCCTCAGGAAGCAAAAACTGTATAGAAAATGGCAAAGAACGGGTCATCCTGCCGATCACATTCGTTATTAGAAAGAAAGAGCACATTTCATCAAAGCAAAACGACAGGCACACTGCAGTGTTGTTCATAATAAACTAAAAAGAGCAAAAAGAATTACTAGCAATAGAAATAGCACAGAGAATATGACCGAATGCATTTTCAAGGAATGGGCTAATAACACTTTTAGTAACCTGCATGGACTGAATCAAATTGAGAACACTGATAATGGTAACAAAATTTTTGAATTCCTGAAAGATTTAACCAAGCGAAACCATTCGGCAATAGAGGAACCAACAAGACCTCCTTTGAGTGAAATACAAATCACCAAAGAGAGCGTAATGAAAGCAATCAACGATCTGCCCAATAAGGCCACTGTTGGACCAGACAAATTTCCAATGTTCATCCTTAAGATAAGTAGCCCATTTATAATAGATCTATTACTGCACATCTATCAGGAAATCATTAGGTCAGGAGCTTTCCCACAAGCCTGGAAAAATTACATTGTAACCCCAATACCAAAGATTAAACACCCAAAATTGGCTAAGGATTACAGACCAATTTCTGTCAGTTGCACCCTACAGAAGGTATTCGAAAAAGCACTGCTTCCCACCATCAATCAACACTGCTTCAGCCATAGACCACCACATTTGCACTCAGTTATTTCCGGTAGATCAACAATAACAAACTTACTGGAAACCCTTTTTCGCGTGCAGAAAGCACTAAATGAGAAAAAGCAAATCGATATTATTTTTTTGGATATCTCCGCAGCCTACGACAACGTCTCAATTCCAGCGCTCATTGCGATTTTAAAGAATTATTTTAATGTAAGAGGAAATTTGTTAACTATAATAACCAGCCTGCTAGAACATAGAAAACTTATTGTTAAGCACCAAAAGCTACAATCTTGCTTTACCATCTTGCGAGGAGTGCCACAAGGGGGAGTTCTTTCGGCTACTCTCTTCGCGGCCGCCCTGGAGCCGTTTCTTGCACGGTACTACAATTTTATAACATATGCTGACGATGTAAAATTCTTCATCACTTCCAAAGACCATGAATCAGCAGAAGGTATTTGTCAGATGGCAAATAGCACAATCAGAGAATTTGAGAGCTACCTGGATTGCATCGGGCTCCGTATTAATGCGCAGAAGTCTGCCCAAATGACCATAACTTGCAAGCAGAATAAAAATGACATCTCGATCTCTGTGAACGGGTCTAATGTGGTAAAAGTGCACTCTCACCTGGACCTGGGTCTTAAGTGGGATGACAGACTCACCTTTGCTCAACACTTCGCCCATATGAAGACAAAAATATTCGCCGCTTTATGGGCTACCAGACAGGAACTGGTAGGAATTAGGGATCCTCAGCTAGCGACCAAGTACATTTTAATGTGTGTCCTGCCAATTGCAATGTATGCCTCGCAAATCTGGTCTTCAGCTCCAGATTCACATTATAAGTCCGTCCTTGGGATCGAGTACTGGTTCTTGCGATGGCTTAACAGAGTTGCTGGCCACCCTTTTACTATCTCAAGGGCCATTCTCTACTCAAACCTTAACATCACACCCTGGATGCAGCGGACAATTAACAGGAACATAGACACTCTCGCACAAATGCTCACAGGCAGAGCGGATGCTCCAGTCCTGGATAATATTCTAGTCAAACCGCGTGCCACTGCTAGACGTTGCGGAGAAGTAAATAATCCACTGCGTTCAGTCCTGAACAATCTTAGTAGCCTGCAAAGATTCTTCCCATCAAATGCAGCGAAAATATTTAGCTCACTACACATAGATGCCGAAAAACTGTGTGAGGATAATATTCAACTTCACCCCGATGCAACATACCGGAAAGAGATCTTCCAGGATTCGTATAGACTTACCAAAATATGAATCGGCTGCAAAGTACCAAAGAATTTAGAGTAAAAGAGAAACTTTCTGCTTTAAGAACAATAATAATTTGTTGACTGTAAAAATATACCTTCTGTAACAGTTATGTTAATATGTAATTTATAGATGGAATTATTAGTGAATTGTAAATATATCAGTTGTATAATGTATGTACAGAATCATCAATGTGTAAATACTGTATATATTAAACATAAAATGTGTATATAATATTTCGGGACGAGACTACGTGTTCAGTATATGTAACCCACTGCACGTAGTATCTCGTACCCTGATATGTACTTAGCACCCTCCTGGCACTTTGCCGTCCCGGGGTGGTTTCCTTATGGAAATAAACGGATAATAATAATAATAATAATAATAAAAAAGATAGCATCCCCAGATTCCACTCTGACAGAGCGTTCTCCCAAGAGTCTAGTAATTGCCGGGACGATGCTCCGAGACATTTTGCAAAAGATACCCCCAGGATGGTTATAGGTGCTGTCGAGACTGTGAGGCCCGCTGGCAATTGTACTGGAGCCTCAATTCCCCACTGTTGGCATTTGGTCTTGCTTTTATTTAGACACAGACCACTTGATAGGCTAAAATGACTGAAAGTATCCAGCGCTCTTTGTAAGGAACTGCTATCCGCTAGGGTTAGGATCACGTCATCCGCAAGTGCTACGTATTTGCAATCAGAGTGCGGGCCAGGAAGATGAACCCCCTGATGTTTTTAGAAATGGTTAATTGCCTCAATATGGATTCCAGTGCCAATGAAAATAGTGCAGGGCTTAGTGGGCACCCCTGTCTAACCCCCCGTTCCTGTTTTATTTTCTCTGAGCTATAGCCGTTAATCAAGAGAGTAGTTTGTGCCCCTTTGTACAGACTTATGATAGCTGTTCTAAGCAAAGACCCCATTTGGACTGTATGCATCAAATTCCTTAGGTACTCATGGGAGAGTTTATCGAAAGCCTTTACCAAATCAAGTACCGCCACCACTATGCTGTATTGTTTCTGCTTGCAGTATGCTTGTAAATCTTTTAGAAATGACAGATTTGTCATCATAGATCTTGTTGGGATTGCATATGTTTGATTGGGACCTATAATGTGCCCCAAGTGCTTTTTGAGTCGGGCGTTTAGTACTTTGGCATACAGCTTATAATCTGTATTAATCAGTGATACTGGCCTCCACTCATCCACTTCTTTCCCCGTTTTACCCTTTTTTTTTTTAGAAATATGGTTTGGGCTTCTATAAATTCTTCCGGTACTTCCCCTTCCGAGAAAAATCTGAAGAAGATGGCGGCCAAAACTGGCCCAATTTCCTTCCAATAATTTTTATAAAACTCCACTGTTAGCCCATCTGGACCTGGCGTTTTACCACCTTTCATTTCTTTCAAAAAATTCTGATAATGATAGTTCTAATGATAGTTCGCTTAACAGGATAGGTTGATCCTGTCTTTGTCTATGAATTGCCAAAAACCCCGGTATTTCCTAGCTTTCTAGTAAAGCTGGTCCTCTAAATGCTGTGAACTTTTGCTTATACACATTTGCAAAACACTTAACAATGTCACTGGTGTTCTGATATTGGTGTGGGCCTTCCTGTATTTGATGGATTAAACTGCTGTCTCTGTGTAATCTGTTAAATTGCTTGTAGAAAAAGGCAGATGACTTATCTGCTTTTCTACAACATATGCGCGTCTGGATGGCTTCGTTTTCTACCTGCCTCTCTCTAATAGCGATAGGATTTCTTTTTGTATTTCTCTTTCTCCCACATCATCCTGACAAGACTTTAGGCGTCTCCGAACTTCATAGAGATGCCTTAGCTCTTTCCTGCTTTCTAGGTACTTTTCCCTTGTTAATTTTTGAAAAGCTGTTTTTATTGCATTTTTGTAGTCGCCCAGTGACTACAAAAATGTCCCTTCTGTCCAGTGATTGGGATTTCTCAAAAGCTGTGTTAGACTTTTAATATCCTGCGGGTCACCTTGCAAGCGCACCGGTTTTAACTTCCAGGTGCCCTTCCCCTGCTTTACAGTTAAGCTTAATGGAAAGTCCATTATAACTAATTTGTGATCTGTTATTGCGCGAGGTCCCGAAATGTTAATATGCCTTACCCAATTTATTTTGTCTGCTATTTTGCTTGGGACATAGAACCTGTCAATGCGGGTCCCTAACGTTCCTCTAGACCAGTTAGCTCCAGGACTTGTGGGATATTTCTTCCTCCATATATCTATCAGGTCGTGTTTTAAGCACAGACGATTTAGCTTCAAGGAGCCCCCTGTGCCTTTTGTTGGATCCCTCGGACCTGTCTTGTCTTTTACTGGGTCTAACACGCAATTGCAGTCTCCTCCTAGTATGATCAATCGGGCCCCCAACATATAAAGATGTAGGCTACTGAATATCCGCTTCCGTTCTGGAGCGGTGTTTGGTGCATATATATTCACTAGTCTTATTGTGTGCAACCCTAGTTTCCAGTCAATGCAAATTATTCTGCCTTCTATGTCCCTTTGGAGATTGCAGAATTTTCCTATAATTGATGGTAGGACTATGATGCCTACCCCCTTGGCATTCCTTGAGCCAAAACTCCAGAAACTTAAACACTTGTATCTGTTCTGGAAATTTCGCACTTGCACACTATTAAAAAAGTGGCTTTCTTGAATGAATAAAATCTTTACACCTAGTAATAGCATGCTTCTCCATGTATGATGTTGAGCATTTGAGCAAAGCCCCGTATATTCCAAGTACCGATGATTACCATGTATATACAATTCGCTTTACGTTAGAAGTTTTACCTATTGTGTCAGAAATATGCTTAAAGCATACAAGGTTCTGCCTAATTTTTGTTCATGTCCTAGTAACCATGAAATTCGGGAATTGTTTAGCTGCTGAACTATTCCCAGTAGCGTCTGTCCCACCAAATTTCCAAAAAATATGTCTCTCCACATGAATTGAATGTTACCTACTTTGCCTTCCTGATTGTGCTCTAACACTATTCTAGGCTTCCCTAGCCACTGCTCCCATTCTGCTAATTTGATAGTTAATGTTTCCGCTCCTGCTGGCACATGTTTCTTTAAATGCTACACCCCCAGTAGTTTGTCGCTTTCCACGCCTAATGCCTCTTCTGTTTCAGAATCGACTGAACTTAACTCATTCAAGTCTTGTATTATGTCCTTTCCCTTTGCTACAATTTGTCTCTTTCGTTTTCCTTACCCCCCCTAGACTTTCTTCGTTTTTTGTTCCCCCCCTCTTCTGACCTCTTGTTATTTCCTCTGTTTCCATTAATATGGGGGTATCTTGTCTTATATGTGTAACCCCCTTCCCCTCCTCTGTTCCTGTGATTAAATTCACTGGTTCTGCTGATGATAATTTTTTGTGACTCCCTGTGGCCTTAAAATGACCATATTTCCCTTATTCAAATTCTCTTCACCGCCTTTTTCTTCCCCTCCTCTGATAGCCTCTGCATATGATCTAACGGGGCAATTGCCCGCTTTGTGGCTCGTCTCTCCACATTTATTGCATGCTTTGGGGCAGTCACTGCTAATGTGCCCCATTTCTCTGCAATTATAGCAACGCCCTTTCGTGCAATTCGCGCCTAAATGATCCAAGCTGCTGCATTTCAAGCATTTCTTTTCCACCCTTCTATAGTTGAGAAGTAGTCGATTCCCCATAACATAGATAATGTTTGGAACCGACTTTCTCATTTCCATTTGCACCGTAACTTTCCCCGTATACAACACTCGAAAGCCTTCCCACACATGCATTTCTATTTTCGAGACTTTGCCATAGGCTGCTAATGAGGTTTTAAATACATGTTCGGCATTTCGACTGGATACCGCTCTATTGTGATATATTTCCTAATGCTACCCACCAAGTGAGGGTGTATCACTTGGTTTTCAAATGGGAAACACTTCAGCAATGTATCTCTTGTCGCACAGTCTTTACAGACTACATGGTATTTCCTCAAGGGCAGGAGGGTAAACCCCTGCAATCTGGATAAGTTTACGCATTTCGGTAAACCCTCAATCACTTGTCTTGGTTCGTACTCTGCATCCAGAGTGAATTCCAAGGTCCTCTCACGTATGTAAAAACTCATTTGGAAAATTAAATGCACTAGGCATAATCCTTATGGGTTTTGATAATTAACTATATAATATCGGTGTAAATACACCATAGTTAACCCATAGATTTGAGCTACGATTGTAGCGTAGAAGGCATCGTTTTAATTGTATCTCATAATGTGGTTGCCTTCACAACAAGATAGCTACTATTGAATTACTTCAAATAAATAACGCTTCTCTAGTAGAGAAGGCTACTGTTATTTATTTTCAGCGGTACCACCACCCAGACGATCATTTCGAAGCTTTTTGTATGTATGTATGTGAATATCTACTCGAATATCCACCTGTCCCTATTACACTTAGAAAAGCAAAAAGTAGAGGGAAAGTTATAGTAGGAGGGGAAGAGGAAACGAAACGATTCAGAAGAATGAAAGGGACAGTAACTCCTTCAACTCACCACTCAAAAACTCATAAATTCCTCGAATAGGCAACGCTTCTCCAGTAGAGAAGACTATTGTTACCTATTCTCGGAAACTCCGTGATTATCTGGCTCCCCTAGCGACCGTTTCAAGACTATTTGTATATGTGTGGGATAATAGCTCTACTATCCACTTGTCCCTATTAGACTTAGAAAGCAAAAAAGGTAGAGGGAAAGTAATAGTAGGAGTGGAAGAGGAAAAAGAAACATGTAGAAGAATGAAAGGGACTAACTCCTTCAACTCACACCACTCAAAAACTCCTCGAATAGGTAACGCTTCCCCAGTAGAGAAGACTGTTGTTACCCATTCTCGGAAACTCCGTGAACACCAGGCTCCCCAGACATGTTTCATGGCTATTGGCCATTATGAGAGATGCCAGAAGGGTGTGGTGGTAATGTATTTGGAAAATTAAATGCACTAGGCATAATCCTTATGGGTTTTGATAATTAACTATATAATATCGGTGTAAATACACCATAGTTAACCCACTGATGACGAAGCCAAAAAGCTTCGAAACGATCGTCTGGGTGGTGGTACCGCTGAAAATAAATAACAGTAGCCTTCTCTACTAGAGAAGCGTTATTTATTTGAAGTAATTCAATAGTAGCTATCTTGTTGTGAAGGCAACCACATTATGAGATACAATTAAAACGATGCCTTGTACGCTACAATCGTAGCTCAAATCTATGGGTTAACTATGGTGTATTTACACCGATATTATATAAGGTATAAGTTATGTTAGTGTCTAACGGCTCCTGGGATTTCTCCCATCTCCGCGGGTGTACATTGTATCGGGGCCAGAGATTTGAAGTGTGTGGGGGTCATGTGCTGTATATTGTGTTGTGCCCTTTGTTCCTCCGGTCTATTAGCCGCCGAGCCCCTAGTGGGACCCGACGTTACCACACCATGCCACGGGGAGGCTGACCGGGTGTACCACTGTAGCTAGAGTACTCTGGCGGGTCCTGCCACCTACTTTCCTGGGATTTCAGTGGCTAGGACCAGATTTAAGAATGAGATGATCGCTGTTTCTTGAGCAACGGTTGTAATTTTAACAGAGCGTAGGGTTGTTCGCTGATAACTTGTTCTAGGGCCAAATAGGTCGGGCAGTAATTTTGATGTTTTTAGATTTAGACCTGTGGGGGCATGAGTGTGTGTGTATATAAAAATATATATACACACACACCCACACACAAATATATATATATATATAAACTAAAAAAAAAAAAAAAAAACGTTGTGCAAGAGAAAAGTAAGGGAGGAAGGCAAAAAGACTGGAGGGTAGGAAACAGAAGAAAGGGGCCAATAGGGAAGATGGCCCCTGATGACAGTGTGGCATGCCCAACGCCTCACCAGAGAGAAGAGTGGGGTGGCGGGTGGACGAAAACCACCTCCCCACAAAAAAAAAAAATAAATAAAAATAAAAAATAATAATAATAAATAAAAAAAAAAAAAAAAAATCATTCTGTAAGAGAAAAATAGGGGGGGGGGGGGGGAGTAAAGAACGGATGGCAGGAAACAGAAGAAAGCCGGAAAAAAAAAAAAAAAAAAAAAAAATGAGAGAGAGATATACCCCGCAAGTTCAGGGTAGGTACAGCTAGCACGGCCAGTCAGTTGGAGCCGACAACTTGCTGGAAATCCAGCAGTGTGAGTGCTGCTATGGTGGATGGGTCATGTTCAGTAAGGTCTAGTTCAGGTGCCGTCATTGGGACTCCATTTGGTGAGTCTTTGTCGCATCCAGACTGAAGGCTCGTCCAGTAGTCCATCAGAACGAACAGTGGGGGTGGTCAAAACCGGGAGTCCAAGATTAATGGTCAAGTCCAGGGATCGATGCTAGGCCTCTTCTTGATGAGATGTGTCACGTCTGGTCGAGAAAAGTTTGTCCAGGAATCAATGATGAGGAATTTGTCAAAGTATGTGTGGACCCTGTCTTTGATTGCACTGCTGGTCAAGTCTTGTGCAAGTTGGTCCAAGGCATTAGCATTCATGGCTCAATGATGAATAGCAACAATTGGCAGTCATAGTTGTTATAACCTATTGATTCGGATACTAAGGTGGTGGTAGTGCTTTCTGCCTGGTAAATAAGTCCATTGCAAATTGAGTCAGAGCTCGGTAAGTTTCTTCATTCTGTAGGGTGAGGTGTTCTTGATTTTGGTAGTTGAAGCGTAGTTTTGTTATTAGGATCCTCCTGAAGTCCTCGTAGATTTCACAGCTGTGGGCAAGGTGCTCCCACGTCTGATCCTCTCCACAGTGGCAGCGGGGTGAGTCTGAAATTCTGAAGTCATGTAGTTTTTTCTGGAAGGAGCCACGTCCAGTGAGGAGGTAGGTAGCATAGAGTCCTGGTGAAAACCAGACAGGTGTGAGGGGGTAGAAGGCCCTGACATCAGGGAGGAATCTTTTGGTGACAGCGCCTTTAGTTGATGTCTGCCATCTTTCTTGCCAGGTGTCTGTTAGATGTTCATTAAGTCTCATCTTTTCAGCGTTTCTATTATTTGCTCTTCCTTTGGCTATTTGGTAGAGCAACCCATGACGAACAATCTCCAGGTCCAGTGGAAGAGATCCAGTGAGGACCTGTAGCGCATGGGTGCTGACAGTGCGACAAGCACGCGAGGACAGAAGGAGAAGAGAGCGCTGGATAGTTCCTAGGCGCGATCTGTTTACTACGGTATTGGCCTTCTTGTACCAGACTCCAGAAGCATAGGTGATAACCGGGATGAAAACTGCCTTATAGAAGAGTGACAGCGTTCTCTTCTTTAAGCCCCAGTCCTTCCGGGCAACTCTTGAGACTTGGGCAGCATACTTCCTGATCTTAATCCTGAGTTGGTCTAGATGAGGAGTGAAGGAAAGGTTTTTGTCTAAGATCAAACCTAGATATTTAAGCTCTGTTTTTAGTTTTACTGTAACACCATTGACCTTGATTTGGGGTGGTCTTCTCAAATCAAGGGTGCCTTTTAGTAGGATCGAATTGGTTTTCTCTGGGGAGATCTTTAGGTTGTTATGCTCTGCCCAAGCTTGAAGGGTGGAGATGGCCTGGTTGGCAGTTGCTTCTAGTTGGGTTCTGTTATTGGCAGAAAAGAGCATGACCAGGTCATCTGCATAGGCCTGGGTTTGTACATTGTTGAGTTTGGTGTTCAGGAAATCATCCAGCACCAGATTCCAGAGGAGAGGCCCCAGGACAGATCCCTGAGGGCATCCCCTGAAGACTGGTCTGGAGACACTGCAGTGGGGAGCAGACACGACAACTCGCCGGTCCTGGAGATAGGTCTTGATGCATCTATATAAGTTTTCTGGGACATGCGCTCTTCGGAGTCTGCCCAGGACGCTGGGCCACCAGAGGGAATCGAAGGCACCAGCAAAGTCAAAGGAGATTAGTAGAAAGTATTTGGAGTTGCAGTTGGTAGCAGCTTCAATGATTGTTTCCAGTGCATCAATCGTGGAGCGTCCTTTCCGGAAACCGTACTGCTTAGGTGAGGAGAGACCAGCGTCATTGTAGTGGGCTTCTATTCTATGGGAGATCATCCTTTCGAGAAGTTTGCTGAAGACTGGCAGCAGTGCAATGGGCCGGTAAGATTGTGGCAGATCATGTGGTTTGGTTGCATTCTTCAATATAAGTCTAAGGATTGCAGTCCTCCATTGTGTGGGGAAGAATCCTTGGTGGAGACAGTGGTTTAACAGGTTGAGTATTGTAGTGGGAATAAGTTCAATGGCCTTCTGGACGATTTCTGGATCGAGCATGTCTCTGCCCGGAGCCTTCTTGTTTCTGATTCTAGATGCAGCTAAGTTGAGCTCGGTTGTGGTGAAGGGTTCTTCAATTGCAGTTGTGTGATATGTTTCATTTTCCATGCAGAGCTGTAGCTGTTCCGGTGTGTGTGGGTCAGCAGGCTGCTGAAATGTAGCGTCTAAAATATTATTGATAGTATCTTGCCACGATCTGGTATACAGTCCGTTCGGTAATTTTGTGGTTGATACGACCTCGCCTCTGGGAAGCTTGTTAGTGGTCACTTTGTACACAATCCCCCAGGGATCGGCGTTCCCTTCAGTGCTTACCAGGGCTTCCCATGAGCGCCTTTTGCGCTGTTTTATTGTTGTGGTATACTGGTTCCTGGTCACTCGATATTGCTGCAGTAAAGCCTCTGTTTCTTCTGGAGGCCATGTTCTTCTTGCACGTTGATAGCGTTTTCGTCGGTAAATGACTTCGCGTCTAAGAGCCTGGAGTTCAGGTGACCACCAGGGGACAGCACCAGGTGTGAATCTCTTCTTTTTGATAGCCTTGTTTGCAGCATTACTGACGAGCTGTGTAATTGCACATTGATGCTGGTCTGGGCTGAGGCCGCTAGGATTGAAGCGGCTGTTTGCACTGGTCAATTCCTCCTTAAAAAGGTTCCAGTCAGCCTTATTCAGGGCATATCTTCTTTGTTGAGTTCGGTTGGTTGGTTGTGTGACTAGTGAACGGTGTAGTTGGAAGGTTAGTACCCTGTGGTCAGAGGTGGTCCAATCCTCACGGACTGTCCAGGAAGCAAGGTGCTGAGCAATGGAGCTTGAGGCTAAGGTGATATCTATTGTAGCTTCCCACAGGGTACTGGAGAAAGTTGGCAGGCAGTTAGGTTTGTTTAGAATGACCAGGTTGCTGTTAGACAAGTAGTCCTCAAGACGTTGGCCATTTCTATTTCCTCTGTGATTTTGAGTTCGGCTGTGCCAGGCTGGGGACCTGCAGTTAACATCAGCCCCTATAATGAGTTTAGCATTTGGCATTTGTAGCTGGATGGTCTGTAGATATCGGGTGGCAGGAAGAATATCTTCCCCCGGTCGACAGTATATCGAAACTAAGTAGAATTGCCCCAGTGGTGAAATTACATGGGCACACACAGCCCAGCTAGTACACAGATCAGTGATTTTGGTGACAGTCAGTTCGGGATTGCGAACGACGATCGCGGCCCAGGGTGTGTCACCATCAACCTGGACCACTTTAAATCTTAAGGGGTAGCCTTTTACCTCCTTGTTATGAGTGTATGGCTCCTGAAGCAGCAGCACATCTAAGTTCTCTTCATCTGCCTTTTTGACCAGTTGTGCAGCAACAGCCTTGGCCCTCTGAGCGTTATGTTGTGCTATTTTCACAGTGTGGGTATTTAGGTTTGGTCTGTTACTCCCCATATTCTATTCTTGATTGTTGAGCACTTCTGGCTTTGAGATAAACTGGGCAACTGCTGTCACGGAGCGAATGGTTGGCTGGCACTTTTAGGGCCTTGCAATTGGCACATGTGGGAGGTTGAGACTTTTTGGGACATGTAGCGTATTCATGCCCCATTTCGGCACAGTGGCCACAGGTGGGAAGATTTTGCCTGCACGTGTGCGTGGTGTGGCCGAAACGGCAGCACCTGAAACATTTGGGGACGGCTACATGCTCCCTAAAGCGGTGGCTGCCCCAGTTGATGTAAATTCTTGTTTGTTGGGAGAGGATCTTCCAGGCCTTGGGTGATAGCTCAAAGACCCAGTTAATGGTGTGCCCAGCTCTGGGTTTTGTTTGGAATTTAGGGATTATGTGAGAAGTTGGTTCTTCATCTGGGAGTTCCTGTTTCAAGTTTCTGTGGAAAATTTCGCTTTGCAATTCCTCTGGAAGGAGATCCTAGTCCACATCTAGTACCAGTATGCAAGGGCCCTTTTGTCTAGGGGGCTCGGCCAGGAGTCCCAGAGATGGTAATTTAGGATTCTTAACAATCAGTTCAGCATCCTCTTTTGTGGCTGTTTCTATAATTACTCCTGTATTATATTGTATTGTATTGTATTGTATTGTACCGATATTATATAGTAAAAACTCATTAAAAAAAAAAAAAAAAAAAAAAAAAGACAACAGTTGTGCCCACGGGCATTAATCCCACCCTGGAAACTTTCGCAGGGTAAGCAAAGAAAATGTAAACTTAATATTAGAACTTATGATATCTAGAAAGACCTTGAAACGGCGCAACCTCGTCGGACGACTTTCTGGAAGAGGAACGTTTAATCCGGGGTTTCTTCGGTGGATGGGCAGGTACCCTGGTGTTGCAATAGTGACAACCCAGTTATGAAGTATAACTTCACAATATGAGTGTGCCTGATGGCGTGTAGTGATATAGACTATGAAGTGTTTAAGGTTTAAGGGTAAAGGCCTCATGCTACGAGGTAGAATGACTATCACGTAGGTTAGTGCAAATGCATTATTTTAACATAGCTATCTACCAAAGTAGTTGAATTAATTAAAGAAGCCAACAAGCTTTGAAACGGTGCCGTCTGGGTGGTGGTATCCGGCGAGAATACCCCCACCCAGACGGCACCGTTTCAAAGCTTGCTGGCTTCTCTTCGGTTGGTGGGTAGGTACCCTGGTGTTGCAATAGTTAACAGTGACTTAAGTGACAATAGTGTCACTTTTAACATAGCTATCTACCATGGCAACTCGTTGTGAGGGCATTCACAATATGAGATATTAGTATTAGTATTAGTAACGGCCGCATGGTGCAAGAAAGCCTATGGCTTATGCTGCACCAGCCAAAAAAAAAAAAAAAAAAAAAATCCGAACAAAACAATGATAAAAACAAAAAATAAATAAATAAATAAAATAAATAACTAAATAATAATAATTAATAAAAAAAATAATAAAAAAATTAAAAAAAATAAAAAGGAAATTAAACCTATCATCCTATGCGCTTCCCTTACCCGAAAGTACTATCCAGATGACCTTTGAATTTACCCAAACTGTCGGCCTCTACCACCCATGAAGGCAACTTATTCCAGTAATTTATAACTCGCTGGCTAAAATAAAACTTCCTGCAGTCCAATCTAAACATTTCCCCCCGTAACTTGAATTTATGTCCCCTAGTTCTAGCATCGTTTATAATCTTGAAAATTTTGGCCTCATTCATTTTACTGATGCCTCTCAGAGCCTTAAACACCTCAATCAAATCTCCTCTAAGGTGTCTAGTTTCCAAACTCTGCAACCCACACATTCGAAGTCTTTCTTCATAAGGACGCCCTTTTGCCGATCTCACCAGGCGAGTTACCCTTCTTTGCACCCTTTCAAGAAGCTCGATGTCTTTATTTAGGTGCGGTCTCCATACTTGAACACAGTATTCCAAGTGTGGTCTAACATAAGCCTTATATAATGGGATTATCACGTCCCTATCTCTACTTGCAAAAGTTCGATAGATCATCGATAGGACACCATGGGCCTTCCTTGCAAACTGTTTACAATGCTCAGAGAATTTAATGTCTGACCGTATCGTAACACCCAAGTCCCTTTCCTCCAGTACTGGGTTTAGTTGAACTCCACCAAGTGAATAAGTTTTTTTGGGATTACTGTTTCCCAGGTGTAATACCTTACACTTTGTTAGATTAAAGCACAGCTGCCATTTTTCTGACCATTCTTGAAGTCTATCTAGGTCTCTCTGAAGAAGCTCAGCTTGACAGTGATCATTAACTACTCTACCAATTTTAACATCATCTGCAAATTTAGACATCACGCCCTCTATCCCTTCATCAATGTCGTTTATGAAAATTAAAAACAACAGTGGTCCTAATACTGATCCTTGGGGAACCCCACTTCTTACATCAACCCAATCTGAGGAATAGCCATTTATCACAACCCACTGCCTCCTGCCCTGAAGCCATCCTTCTATCCATCTAAGGATTTTCCCAGTGATTCCAACCTGTTCCAGCTTATAAAGCAACCGCTCATGTGGGACTGAGTCAAAAGCTTTGCTGAAATCTAAATAAATAATGTCGAAATTATTCCCTAAATCCAGCTCGTGAGTGACCCTTTCGAAATAGCGAACCAGATTTGTTAAACATGATTTTCCCTTTACAAAACCATGCTGAGTATCCTTGAGAATTTCAATTCGATCCAAATGATCCTGAATTCCACCCTTGATCATTGCCTCCATGATTTTCCCAACTACTGAAGTCAGACTGACAGGTCGATAATTTCCAACTTCACTTTTAGAGCCACCCTTATGTATGGGAGATACATTTGCACTTTTCAATCCAATGGAATCTCCCCAGAGTCTAGTGATGCTCGCATAATTAGCCTCAATGGTTCAATGCACTCGCTTGCCGCCTCTCTTAAGATTATAGGGTATATTCCATCAACTCCAGGAGCTTTACTGGTCTGTAGGCTCGAAAGTTTTTTCATTAAATAATCTTGCGAAATTTCAATATCATTAATTACATATTTTTTAACTTCGCTCCCACAATTTCCCATTGCCACAAAAGGCTTTTCATTTGCAACATTTCTTTTCATTCTGCAACGGCAGCTGGTGTATTTATTACTATCCCCTTTCCCTTACGTAAAGGTCCGATCTGGTTTGTCCTGCTCTTCTTGGCATTTATATATGTGAAGAATATAACCAAAACGATGCCAATGTAATTAATTAATTCAACTACTTTGGTAGATAGCTATGTTAAAATGATGCATTTGCACTAACCTACATGATAGTCATTCTACCTCATAGCATGAGGCCTTTGTCCTTAAACACTTTATATTCTATAACACCATGAATGTAAATACACAGGTCATCATCACCATGCAGATACCACTAAAACGAGATTTATTTACAAGCACGGAATATAACGAGAAACTACAGGGTTAATATTCACAGTGAAAGAGGCTGTATATATTTGTAAATAGTTATCCCAAGGGCACATACAAGGCCGTCATGCCTTAGAAAAGCTTTGCCAGTCCACCCCCTACGGTAACGTGTTTAATTTTAATACTACCATGTCAATTTATTTCTATTATTATTCATTTTTGGATTAAATTGATATCATATTGTATCTGCTTCCCAAAATAATACAAGCAAAAATATACAATTCCCCAAGCTTGAAATTAAAATTAACATAAACCCCACTTCTCAGGAATGCAAAGCATTAGATTTTGCTTACGGCAAGGTTAACTATCAAGCCACGGATAAAACCTGGTACGTTTGTGCAATAAATAGTACTACACATAAAACCTAATGAAAGCGGGAAAATTGAACATTTTCAGACTGACCACCACAGGATGTGGAGGTGAGGTACTACAACATTTCAATCTGATACATACCTGTAGGGCTTTTAATCTCCTATCACAGTTTGCTGTCATATACGTGAACCACCCTGTTTATTTAAAATTAAGTACATATATTCAAACAATTTACTCATTTTATTCCAAAATATTCACCAAGTAATTACCTAAAGTTAACCAAGCAAAACTGGTATAGAGATTACAGAAACGGGTATGTATATACATTCCTCTAGTATGGCTATTTGTCTGCTCAAAGTCCCTGAGGAAGTAGCAGAGGTATGGCCATGAGGGAGAATGTTAATTTTCACTAACTTTTGCTAATTTTCTCCAATTTCTCCAGCTTTCTCTAATCTTCTTTAAATTTACATTAATTTGTTGTTTTTATATGTATCTATATGTATCTTTTATATACAAGGCTATATATATGTATGTGTATTCGTATCTTTTATATACAAGGCTATCCATAACAGAGTTAGATTTATATACAGGGTGTCTCGGTACAAAAATACACGGCATAACTTCAGGAATGAATTTCTCATATGTAGAAAATAAAAATATTTATATCAACATACATCCGTAAATGCTTGGTTCCCGAGTTATTAACCGGAATGTCTTATCTCCCGCAGGTGATTTCCTTCATCACAAGGTTTCCTTCACCACAGAATCTGGTGGTTTCCATTCCGATCATGTACTCAAATCAGGAGCAAGCGGATGTGCACTTTATGTACGGTTTGGCGGACGGCAATGCGCTGGAGGCTCGTCGTTTGTTCCACAAAAGGTTCCCAGAACGAAGATGTCCAGACAGGAAAACGTTTGAAGTTATCAAACCTTTATGAACATGGGACCTTTACACCTCGTGCTGCCGACAGAGGACGACCAAGATCTACGACTCCTGAAATAGAGGAGATTTTGGTTGTTGTGCCTGCCACTCCTGGAATCAGCACACCCAGAATAGCAATGCAACTGGCTGTTCAACGTTCGACTATTCGACTATCTGCAACAGGTACAGGCCTTGTCACCAGCAGATTATCCTGCGCGAGTAATGTTCTGCCAATGGTTCTTGCAGCAGTGTGGTACAGCTCCTCACTTTCCCTCCTTAGTGATATTCACAGTTCACACGAGACAGAATCCAAAACTTTCAAAATCAGCATGTATGAGCTGAGGAAAACCCACATGTAATTCTTCCATCACATCGCCAACAGCAGTTCAGCCTCATCTGGGCGGGTGTTTTTGGTGATAGGTTATTTGGGCCCCATGTACTTCCAAACAAACTCGCAGGGCAGGCGTACAGAAACTTTCTGGAAAACAACAATACGAAACATGCCAGGGATTTGGTATCTTCTTCGCGAGTCTATGAGACGTCAATGTGAGGCCTGTATTCAAGCAGAAGGTGAACAGGTTGAACAGTTACTATAAGGTGATGTGAAAAGTTAAGTGTCATACACAGACCTTTAAAACTCGGAAACAAAGCATTTCCGGAATTATGTTGATATAAAATATTTTTATTGTTTGTATATGAGGAACTCATTCCTGAAGTTATTCCGTGCATTTTTGCGACACCCTGTATGAACAGCGGATTGGTTGGGGTCACTACAAACTTATGCTCCTAAGTATTTAAAAATGATTTAATAAGTAATAATGTATAAATAAGTTAAGTACATACATAACACATGCACGTATAATGTTTAGTTGTCACAGGACAATAGCATTAACGTAGGAGCCAATAACCTCATTTACGCTATTTAATATTTAAATCTAATTGTCATCAGAGATAGTTCCAATATATCTTTATATACAGGGTGTCTCAAAAATATTGGTACAAACGTTAAGGGGAGGTAGGTAACATCTAAAGGAATGTGAATCGCATAGGAACCCATAACTGGAAACGTCACTGTAAGTCGGTAGACGGCGCGGTAGTCGCCGACGAAGAGCATGCATCGATATACGAACTGTGAGCTGGCAGACATGCACCTAGTGTATGGATTAGCAGAGGGAAATGGATGAGCCGCTCAACGAATTTATGGAGAACACTTCCCAGACAGACATATATCGAACCATCGTTTGTTTGAGCGTGTGCATCAAAATTTGTGCGATTATTTAGAGGTAACAGGAATAGTGGGGGCAGACCACGTTCGACGCAAACTCCCGCCATGGAAGAAAGTGTGTTGAATGCCGTCCATAATAATCCTACTACCAGCACACGTGCCGTAGCCTCTGCCTTACGAGTGTCTCGTTGCAGTGTACAGCGTGTCAAATATGATGATTCCTTACACCCCGTTCATCTCCAACGGGTTCAGTTACTGCTCCTCCAAGATCATCCTGCACATGTGGCTTTTGCGCCGTGGTTTCACTAACAAAGTGTTCAAGACTTGAATTTTCCAGCCTATGTTTTTGTCACTGATGAAGCTTATTTCACTCGTGAAGGCTTATTCAATCAGCACGATGATCAAGTGTGGGCTCACGACAACCCACACGGTGTGCGCCCCATGCGGCACAACATCGCTTTGCAATAAATGTATGGGCAGGTATGGTCGATGACTGCTTAGTCGGCCCATACCTGTTACCATCCCGCATGAACCTCGCTAAATATCGGATCTTTCTTGAACAAGTTCTACCAGGGTTACTTGTATGGGCAGGTATGGTCGATGACTGCTTAGTCGGCCCATACCTGTTACCATCCCGCATGAACCCCGCTAAATATCGGATCTTTCTTGAACAAGTTCTACCAGGGTTACTTGACGATGTTCCAGCAAATGTGAGACGCAACATTTGGTTTCAACATGACGGGGCGCCTGCCCATTATGGAAGGTGTGTTCGTGATCATTTGAACAGGCGTTTTGGGCGTCAATGGATTGGCCGTGGTGGACCCGTTGCCTGGTCCTCAGGCTCACCTGATTTATCGAGCCTTGATTTCTTTCTGTGGCGGGCCATCAAATCTATCGTTTATGAATCGCCTGTGGAGACGGAAATCGATCTCGTGGCACGATTCGTCTGCGCTGCTGCTGCTGCTACTGTCAAAGAAACTCCAGGTGTGTTCGACCGTGTCCGCCAATCTATGCTGCGTCGGTGTTACGCATGCATCGCGTCTCATGGTGGAATCTTTGAGCATCTGTCTGGAGTACGAGATGTATCCATCTCGTATTACATTGTTAATATTATGTGAAATAAATGTTTGCCACTAATTACTGTCTTGTATCATTTCTGCTTCTTGTGCCTGTGCTACTACTTTCCCGTGACGTTTCCGGTTATGGGTTCCTATGCGATTCACATTCCTTTAGATGTTACCTACCTACCCTAAACGTTTGTACCAATATTTTTGAGACACCCTGTATATATATATACATATTAGAACCCGGATAAGAAATTCCCTAATAAAAAGTTTTCATCTGTACTATATTTGGTTTAGTAAATCCCAGTTTCAACTCTATATGTTATGTCTTATTTTCCCGTGTAAGAAGTTTCTGGGGTAAAAATTTTTTCCGCATACAAAGTTCGTGATAAAGATAAAAAAGTTGGTGATAATAATACACAGTGCATTATTATAATGACGTTTTCCCACTTAATCCGTTTTTTAAATATAGAAATTATTTATTTTTTTTTAATTTTAAAAAAATTAAACAATATAAACATTTGGTAATCAAACAAGTTAGTAGTAGTAGTAGTAGTGGCGGCATGTGATGCAAGAAAGCATGTGTATGAGCTTATGCAGCATCAGCCAAAAAAAAAAAAAAATCACACCATTCCCTCCAAATGCCTGTCCAGTTCCTCCTTAAATTTATTCATCCTATCAACTTCCACAAAGACAGATGGAAGTTTGTTCCAACAATTAACCACCCGCTGGCTAAAGGCAAATTTCCTCACATCTATTCTACATCTGTGTTTTCTTAATTTGAATTTATGCCCCCTTATACACCTCAATCAGATCACCGCGCAGATGTCTAGTCTCCAGCCACTGCAATTTGTAGAATTTAAGTCTCTCTTTGTAAGAGGATCACTTCATTCCCCTCACCAATCTTGTTGCCCTTCTCTGTACACGCTCAAGTAAATCTACATCCTTCCTAAAATGAGGCCTCTAGACCTGTACGCAGTACTCAAGGCGTGGCCTGACCATTGCCTTATACAGAGGGATAATCACCTCTTTTTCCATGCTAGCAAAATTCCTATATATCATCGACAAAACTCTATGATCTGCCAAGCATAGTGCCAAGCATCTTGTAGTAAACCACTGAAGTAGGTGAAATGGCATCGTTTTTGATATACATGTATCTCATATTGTAAATGCCTTCACAACGAGTTGCACTACATCCAATAAGCAACGCTTCGGAAATGGAGAAGACTACTGTTACTTATTCTTGGTCTTTTCTATTGGCAAAGTTTCACTTATTGGAGGAAGTGCAATATCAGGGCAACTTTGTGAAGGTATTCAAAATATGAGATATAACAGAAACGATGCCATTTCACCTACTTCGGTGGTTTACTATGAACTAAAATGATACTTGGCACTAACTTGTTCGATTAGTGAAATTTCTATAGTCTGAGGCTTTCAGCGCTAAAACACTTTTAGTATAAACATTTTGACATCATGGAAGCGACATATTGCAATTGTTTATTCAGGTTACCGGATAGCGGACCGCAGAAGGGGCATCATCACGGAGAACCTGATAGCTCCTGCAATCGTGAAAAAAATGAAGCAGGACATGAGCGATCAACTACAAAGGATAAAGAATACGGAACCAGAGGAGGAAGAACGTACCACCACCCAACCAGAGGAGGAAGAGCAAGAAGAAATACAACCCACAGCAACTGAAGTAGAAACAGACGATGTCATGATATCCAGAATAAAAGATGAATGGAAGAAGGCCTTAACAGTATTCGAAGGAATGGACCCCAAAAAGACCAGCGTGATACCGAAGCAGAGGCCGAATAGAACTTGTGGAGAGTCACAGACAACCCTAATCGGCACATAATACCGCAGTACCTCAACAGCAATGGTGCTACACTGGAGGCTATCCACACAGCCGTGTATTTTGCTGGGGTAGCAGCCACGAGGATTAATGGAAGAGAAACGAGAGACCAGCAGCAGAAGAACCGAAAACAGAAGGAACCACCAGCTTGGGAAAGAAGATTTCACCAGAAGATAGAAGAATTAAGAGTCAAGATAGCTAGTAAAGGATGGCGAATGCTTATAAAGTCAAATAGCTCAATTCACCCAGTACCAACGGACAATAGGGGTAAGAAATTAATTGGAAAAAGTGAAGGGCATACTCAAGAGAGAGACAGCGTCCACAGCAAACAAGAGAAAAAAATCAGAGAATAGGAGAGTACTTGGATAGATTGAAGCAGAACCTTCTTGCACTCCGCAAGCGACTAGGCCGATACAAAGCGAGGAATATGAACAACCGAATCTTCGGTGAGGACCAAAGAAGCTTCTACAAGAATCTCGGTGACAACGGGAAAGAAGGGAACGGACCACCCGAGAAGAAGGCGATTGAGGACCTATGGGAAAACATATGGAGCAGCAAAGTAAGACCTAACAGCCGAGCCACCTGGATAGAACTAGAACGCAAGAAAACCAAGGACGTACAAGAAATGAGAGGGTGGGAGATTCGGGAAGAAGAAGTAAAACAGACGATCAAGAGCTCTCACAACTAGCGAACTGCAGGAATAGATAACGTCCACAACTACTGGTACAACAAGCTCACCTGCGCACACACAAGCACCTGGAAGAGCAGTTCACCCGAATGATAAGTCACTCAGAGACAATTTCGAAGTTTCTCACCCAAGGATTCACATATCTGAATCCTAAAGACGAACATACAAGAGACCCAGCGAAATATAGGCCAATCACCTGCCTCCCAAGAATGTACAAAATGCTGGCCAGCTGCATAACCAGGAAGTTTTCAGACCACTCGGAGAGCCAGAACATAATGGCCGAACAGTAGAAAGGATGCAAGCAGCTGAGCAAAGGATGCAAGGAGCAATTAACCATAGATGCTGCGGTTATGGAGCAAGCCTACAAGAAGCTCCACAACATGTCCACAGCCTACATCGATTACCGCAAGGCTTTCCATTCCGAGCCTCATAGCTGGCTAATAGTGGCGCTGAACATCTACAAAGTCAATCCGATAGTGATAAACGGCCTAGGAGAAACGATGGCGAAATGGAGTACCACCATTAAGGTCGAAAACATCACAACCAAGCCAATTCTCATCAGGAGAGAAACCTTTCAGGGAGATGCCCTGAGCCCATTGTGGTTCTGTCTAGCAATTAACCCGCTATCCACCAGGCTCAACAGTGGCAAGTACGGATATAACCTCAAAGAAGGAAGGAAGAACCTGTACACCCGCACCCACCTGATGTACATGGATGACATTAAGCTCTACGCAGAAACCGAGAAGCACTTTCAGCAACTACTCGAGATCTCCGAAGAATGCAGCAAAGTGCAAAGTGTGTTAAGTGTCTAACGGCACCAGGGGTTCCCCCCATCTCCGCGTTGCTTTCATTGTGAGTGTACCAGTTCACTGGGAAGGCCAGAGATTTAAAAGTGTATGGATCATGTGAGTGTGTTGTGTTATGTACCGTTGTTCTTCTGGCCATTTAGCCGCTGCACCCCAGCTGAGGCCCAACGTTGCCCGCACTTCGCCCCGTGGAGGCAGACCAGGTAACCACTAGTTTAAATTTGCACTCTGGCAGGTCCTGCCACCTAGTTTCCTGGGATTTCAGTGGCTAGGACCTTTTTAAAAAAAAAAAAAAAAAAAAAATTTGCATGGGAATATTGCGCTAGAATTAGAAAAGCCAAAATGGTGGGCGAACAGCGTAATTTAGACACGGATATTTTTGGCGTGTGGGGCATTCGCTTGCATACAGATAGAGTTGGGTAGGGAGAATGAAGACTGGAGGGATAAAGACAGAAGAATGGGGTCAATAGGGGAGACGACCCCAGGTAGAGTCAGTGGGGCATGCCCATACCCCACCAGAGGGAAGAGTGGGGTCGGCAAGGTAGGGAGGAGACAGGAAAGCCGTCACCTCCCCCCGCCGGGTTAAGGGAGAAGAAAGGGCCGAACAAGGGAGCCGGCTCAGATCACTAACATGGCGTGTATGTAGCAAAGCTGTGGCTTCGTCAGGTCCATGACAGTGTACAGTCCATTAGTTGGTCAGTGTTGGGATAGGATCTCATCCACTGCTGTTCCAATAATCAGGGTGTCAGTGTGGGATGGTGTCACTAAGGGGATATAGGTCTCATCCAGTAAAGTCCTAGTCATTGTTGTCCGTTTCAGTTGTCAGAGTTCCAGTGTCGAGTTTAGGGAAGTTGTGGTAATGCTCATAGTCTGCTGAACAGTTCATGCGCAAATTTCGATAGGGCTCTATAGTACTCCTCCTCCGACAGTACAAGGTGTTCACGATCCTTCGGGTTGAAACATATTTTTGTTATAAAGTGACATCTTATATCATCGAAGAGGGGGCATTCATGCATCAGATGTGTCCATGTCTGATGTTCACCGCAGTGGCATAGTGGTGATTCTTTTATTCCGAAGATCGAAAGTTTGGCATTAAAGGAACCATGTCCCGTTAGAAGGAAGGTGGTGTAGAGCCCCGGTGAGAACCAGGCCGGCTGGTGGGGGTAGACATGGGTAACGTCCGGGATAAATTTCCAGGTTATGGCGCCTTTAGTTGATTCTGCCCATCGGGACTGCCAGGTTTGCCGGAGATGGTTGATAAGACGTTTTTTCTCTATGTTGCTGTTGTTGGCTGGATCGGTAGTGAAGCCGATGCAGGATACACTTTTACCTCTGGACAGTTGAAAGAGCATGCCGCAGCGGACAATTTCCAGGTCCAGGGGGAGTGATCCTGCCAGGGCCTGCAGCGCATGAGAGCTGACAGTGCAGCATGCTCTTGTGATGGTGAGCAAGATGCTACGCTGTATTGATTCTAATTTCCTTTTGTTCACAGCCGTGGTTGCTTTGTTGTACCAAATCCCTGCAGCGTATGAGACGGCAGGGATGAAAAAAGCCTTGTAAAAGAGAGACAGGGTCCGTTTCCGTAGTCCCCAATCTTTTTGTGTGACTCTTGCTATGAGGGCTGAGTAGTTCCTGATCTTTCTCTGGAGATAGATGAGATGTGGGGTAAAGGATAAGTTTTTATCCAATACGATTCCGAGGTATTTTAGTTCTGTAGTTAGTTTAATCGTGGTTCCTTCTATTTTGATTTGTGGTGGCCTTCTCGTGTCGAGAGAACCATTGAGGAGTATTGAGGATGTCTTGGTTGGTGATATTGTTAGGTGGTTCTGTTTCGCCCACGTTTGCAGGGAATCAATTTCCCGGTTTGCAGTGGCTTCCAGTTGTGCCCGGCTGTCCCCCTCCAGCATCAGGACGAGGTCGTCTGCAAATGCTTGTGCATCTGCCCCATTGAGATTCTGATTGAGGAAGCCGTCCGAAGAATGCAGCAATGATATTAGAATGGAATTTGGTCTAGACAAATGCAAGACCCATGGATTGCACCAGGGAAAAGTAGTCAACACAACCTACCAGCCGCAGAGTGGTAAAGAGATCGAAGCCATGGCAGCGGGAGAGGCTTACAAATATTTGGGGATGATGCAGGCTCAGCAGTTACAGCCCAAGGAAATTAAGGCCTGCCTGACCGAAAAATATCAGCAGAGACTCAGAAGCCTGCTGAAAGCAAAGCTGAATAGAGGGAACACAGTTAAAGCCATAAACACCGATGCAGCGCATTGCTAACATATTCCTTGGGGGTTATAGATTGGACTAACACCGAGCTGGAGGATATCATGAGAAAGACAAGGACAATGATGACCAAGAGCCGCCAACACCACCCGAAATCTGCCGTGGAGGGACTGAAAATTGCCCGGAAAGAAGGAGGAAGGGGCCTGATAGACCTCATTGAGCAACAAAAGACAGCGATTGCTAACCTGAAGGATTACTTCCAGAAACACACAGCAGCACTCCCCCAGGCCATAAGGAAGATAGACAAGTGATATACCCACTCAACCTAAGTGAGGAGTTTCCCCCAACCAGACGGTACAAGAGAAGCTAGAAAGATGGGCTGGGAAGGCACTCAATGGCAGACACTACAATGATCTCCATCAATGTCACATAGATAATATTTCTTCCAATGCATATCTCACGAGCGAGACGCTCTTACTCGAGACTGAAGGATTCATGCTCGCCATCCAAGACCAGGTAATCAACACTAGGAAGTATTGGAAATACATTGCCAAGGAACCCGGAGTGTCCGATGACACATGTCGACGATGCCACCTGGACGCAGAAACGATCCAACACATTACTGCACGATGCGAGGTGATTACCCAGACTGAGTACACTCAGAAGCTAGCAAGGAAATACAAGGAAATACTTCGACCAACTTAGAAGAATTCTTCTTCTAAGTTGGTCGAAGAAAGTGTACCGTACTACAAGTACGAACCCCAGGCAGCACTAGAGACCCCAACCCACAAGGTGTACTGGGACTGCGCCATAATAACGGATAGGACAGTCTCGCACAACAGACTGGACATAACCCTTGTGGTCAAGAAGGAAAAGGCTACCTATCTGATTGACATAGCGGTACCCAACACTTGCAACCTGCAGAAAAACCCATGGGGAAAATCAGGAAGAACATGAACCTAAGACATGAGATCAAAGAGATGTGGCCTATGCAACAAATCACGCCATCCCGATCGTTGTGTCAACCCCAGGTATGGTGCCAAAAACCCTTCATAACAGCCTAGCAGAAAGAGGTCTCACAGCGAACACCTACAAGGAACTCCAGAAAGTAGCAATCCTGAACACCTGTAGGACAGTCACTGTTCCTCGACCAAGAGTAACACGACATAACAACAAAACCACCCTGTGTTCTTGGTAGCAATACCCGTCACCAGGTGGTTCCCTGTTAAGGGAGAAATAATATAAGAGTAATAGTAATATCCATAATTGGATACCTGGACCACGTTAAGAGTTAAGTTCTGATGGTTCTGAACAGTTCTGAATTACTTAGTTGACTGTTGCTCTGTCTTATTGTAATTGTGACCTTTTAATGTATGTTAAAAGTCCAAAAGATCTCATTCTTCCAACTTGGTAATGAATTTAATGAATAGAATGTTAAGTAATTAGAAATCCTCAGTTTCTAAAAAAAAATGTTTCCCATAGGCATAGTAAAATATTTATAAATTCTGAAATAGTACTTAAAATCATCTTTAACTTATGTATGTGTATCTTTTCATTTGTATTTGTTTATTTAATGTTTCTAATGTGGGAAAACATATTTAAAGTTTTCCCGCATTAGAAGTTCTAAACTTTCAATCCCTTGGAAAACTTCTTATCCGTATAAAAAAATCGTATCTGGAAAATTAAATGCACTAGGCATAATCCTTATGGGTTTTGATAATTAACTATATAATATCGGTGTAAATACACCATAGTTAACCCATAGATTTGAGCTACGATTGTAGCGTAGAAGGCATCGTTTTAATTGTATCTCATAATGTGGTTGCCTTCACAACAAGATAGCTACTATTGAATTACTTCAAATAAATAACGCTTCTCTAGTAGAGAAGACTACTGTTATTTATTTTCAGCGTACCACCACCCAGACGATCGTTTCGAAGCTTTTTGGCTTCGTCATCAGTGGGCAGGTAGGTAATACAATATGCCATCTCAGTTGCGAAGTTATATCCACATTATGAGAGATTACTGGCATCTCTCATAATGAGTTGCGAAGTTATATCCACATTATGAGAGATTACTGGCATCTCTCATAATGTGGATATAACTTCGCAACTGAGATGGCATATTGTATTACCTACCTGCCCACTGATGACGAATCCAAAAGCTTCGAAACGATCGTCTGGGTGGTGGTACGCTGAAAATAAATAACAGTAGTCTTCTCTACTAGAGAAGCGTTATTTATTTGAAGTAATTCAATAGTAGCTATCTTGTTGTGAAGGCAACCACATTATGAGATACAATTAAAACGATGCCTTCTACGCTACAATCGTAGCTCAAATCTATGGGTTAACTATGGTGTATTTACACCGATATTATATAGTTAAAAAAATCGTAATATTTCTTAGTCGTGATTTCATAATTCTGTTTTATGTGGTGGTGCTGTACGTGACTTATGCTACGGAGTAATAACACGATGTGTGACTTTTACGTAACGTTTAAATACGTACTTGGGTAGGTGTGTGGTGGTTTTGTAACATGATTGTTGTTATTATGCACATTTGTTTTGAAACTGTTAATACAGGCGGCATATGAAACTGGAAAAGGTGCTGTTGAGTGATCCTTTTTTTTTTTTAACGTCGGGTCTTTTCTCCCGAGGTTGGTGTTCGTTACCGAGATGCGTCTGATATCCATTTTAGTAGAAATGATGTAAAGGAAAGGGACACCTTCCGTCTGTAAATACAGTATTGCCAAATAATTGTTAACTCATATGTATTATATCGAAATCTGCTATGGAGAAGTCGGAGGTAACTTCTTTTCAGATTTATGTTTAATTAATCGTAGAGTGCCAGGGTTGGCATGGCGAGATGTTTTTATTATTTAATTTGACTGAGCATATTTCATTGAATATGAAGTGAGAAGCTACCATACCACTAGGTCTTCTGCCACGGGGATTGGGGGACAATATTTTTATAGGCTGAGGAGCACATGGGTGGTGGGCGTAGTTTTGCCTTTGATTATAAAAAAACATAATTAAAAAATATTGCATCGCTTAGAACATTCAGAATCTTGAAGCAGAGATAAATTTGGGCTTTTTTAAATTTTTTTCCCGCCTATTAGAGATATGTAGCCAGTCCATTTTGTTTTTATTGTCTGTGCGCCTTGCATACAGTTTGCCAAATTTGAAAATAAAAATCCAGTTTTTTTTTTTTTTTTTTAAGATTTCAAAAAAAAAAAAGAAAAAAAAAAGCCCATTGTCTATATTTAATTTTATATATTTTTAATGTAAAACAGTTAAATTAGTGATTTTGCTATATATAATAATATCGCTAATTTAATCTTAAAAATTATGATACAAAAATATTTTACAGTTGAAAAAGATATATGAAATTTTATACGAAAAATTCTTATTTTTAATATAAATTTTATATTTTATTTATTTGAGTAAAATTGTACTTATTAAATTTTAACAGAACTAACATCTGCTAAAGAACACCTGAGTCACTGTGTTATGGACTTGACTGAATTTTTTCTCTTTATACTCTGAGACAACCACATAAGGTCAGAGAAGAGAAGTCAGGCCTGTACCATATTTAGTAGCATATCACTGAAAGTTCATGTATTTTTGTGCTTTCATACTTCTCAGAGACTACTCAGTTATTTGGCTTTCTGATAAGTTGTTTGTAAAGTGTCTGTGCTCCTTTTTGTTTGCTTGGAGATTACCTGCTTTAATATAATCGTAATCAATGCAAATGAAATCTGCATTGATTTGAAAATTCAAAGTAAGCAAGATTTCATTTTGCTTACTTTGAATTTTCACCTAATTGCCAGCTACTCAGTAGCATCTTTCAGCCAGTTACTACAGTCAACAGTTCCCTCATCTTTTATGTTTAGATGGTGGAAATTTATTACTGTGACAGTTCAGATTTGATGGAAGTGCACTGCAATTGATACTAAACCTGTATTTGTGTCACATTTCTTGTGATAAGATAAGTTTAAACTTGTCTTATAAAATTTTGTTTAACACAAAATTTTAATTTTGTGTTAAACAAAATTTAGTTTAAAGTGTTAAATGCTTTAGTTTTCACAGAATGTAAACTAAAGTGAGGTGATATACCACACAAAAAAAAAAAATAAATAAAAGCATTTTCCAAGGGCAGCACTACCTACAGTGAAAGCTAAAATAGTTACACAGTGCTGCAGTTCAGTGACGGTAGATCATTTACTGCATCCTGCATCCTTATCAAAGAGTTATGACATGCAATATAAACAATGCAAATAATGGATCATTTATATGAGGTGAACATCTTAAATAAGAATGATGAAAAGTAAATACTTTTACCTAAAAGCTTGCTTGAGGCATGAAATTTTCAAGTACCATTTGTTAATCTGTTAATGGTGTTGCCATCTGTTGACAACCTCTGAAACTGTGAATGCATATTCTCATTACAAATAGAACTATTAATTGTATACATAAAGTACATCACTCTATATCTAAGTCCCTTCACAGCTACAAGCCAGTGTTTAAAATGATGAATAAAGATGATGAACACTAAAGTATGACCTATTAGAAAACTGTATTATTAAAAGATTAGAAATAATGTGATTAAAAATTAGAGAACAGTAAATTAATAAATTTATATTGGATCTCAATAAATGTGTTAGCAAGTATATTAAATACATATGCAGCAATGTGTTTGTAAGTAAATACAAATACTTGGGTAAAGCCCTTTTATAGTCCCACACGATTAGGATCTAATAGCATAGTCTGACATAGGCGAATGTTCAGGAGCATGAGTGTAGTGAACCACGCTCTTTGAGTGGACCGGGGTTCAAGCCCGTGACTGCCTGTGATTAACATTTGTATTGATTGACTTATTGTGAACTCCACTGACCTGGTGGCTGTGCCAAGATTATAAACAAGAATATACAGTCCTTCATTCTTTAATAGTTTGCTGTTACTTTCACAGCAGTCATAGGAATAAAGTAGTAAGTGAACAGTGGCATTCATAATAGAGGAGCATGTGGTCACGATAGAACACGTTACATGATATTTGTAGGCAAGTTTAATGAAGCTGCATGGGCATTATTAAAATGTGCACTATGGAAGCTTATGGAAATGTTCAGGGAGTCTGGGAATGTGACTGTTGTGACTAAGGAATGTTTAGCACATGATAGGGAGAGCTTGGCAGCAAGCCCATGTAAGTTGCTATGGTGGCTTGCATAACAAAAGGGAATGTCATATATTACGTGGCATGGAGTGGTGAGTAAATTAAAACTTTCTGTACAAAGTTGCAGGTCATGCAGCAACTTCTGCATGACCTGAGAGTTTATATATTTAAAAGTGAATGAAGACCCTGATGTTAGACTGGACTTTCTTTTCCAACAAAGCTTGATTTCACATGTCTTGGTTTCTAAACTCTGTTTTTTTATGGTGTATGAAAAAAATCCCCATTCAGTTTCATGTATTGCATGGTGTATGAAAAATCCCCATGCAATACATGAAACCGAAACTCCTATATTCTGTGTAAAACCTGCCACAGGATTGTTGGGCTCATCGTTTTATCAGAAACCCGTAACTGTTAGTGGTTATAACTATAACCTGTCAATGGTTATGGTTATAAATTCCTGGGATACCTCACTGTAGGAGAGGGCTTTATTGTTTAAGCATAGTTTCAGCAAGATAGTATAACTATTGCAACTCATATATATATACAGGGTGTCTCAAAAATATTGGTACAAATGTTTAGGTGAGGTAGGTAACATCTAAAGGAATGTGAATTGCATAGGAACCCATAACTGGAAACATCACCGTAGGTCGGTAGACAGCGCGATAGTCGCCGCACGAAGAGCATGCATCGATATACGAACTGTGAGCTGGCAGACATGCACCTAGTGTATGGATTAGCAGCGGACAATGGACGAGCTGCTCAACGAATTTATGGAGAACGCTTCCCAGACAGACATGTACTGGACCACCGTTTGTTTGCACGTGTGCATCAAAATTTGTGTGATTATGGGTCATTTAGAGGTAACAGGAGTAGTGCAGGCAGACCACGTTCGACATGAACTCCCACCATGGAAGAAAGTGTGTTGAATGCCATCCAGAATAATTCTACCACCAGCACACGTGCCGTTGCCTCTGCCTTACGAGTGTCTCGTTGCAGTGTACAGCATGTCAAATATGATGATTCCTTACACTCCTTTCATCTCCAAAGGGTTCAGTTACTGCTCCCCCAAGATCATCCTGCACGTGTGGCTTTTGCACAGTGGTTTCTCCAAGAAAGTGTTCAAAACTTGAATTTTCCAGCCTATGTTTTTGTCACGGATGAGGCTTATTTCACTCGGGAAGGCTTATTCAATCAGCACAATGCTCATGTGTGGGCTCAAGACAACCTACACGGTGTGTGCCCCCATGTGGCACAACATCGCTTCGCAATAAATGTGTGGGCAGGAATGGTCGGTGACTGCTTAGTCGGCCCATACCTGTTACCATCCCGCATGAACTCCGCTAAATATCGGATCTTTCTTGAACAAGTTCTGGCAGGGTTACTTGACAATGTTCCAGCAAATGTGAGATGCAACATATTGTTTCAAAATGACGGGGCGCCTGCCCATTATGGAAGGTGTGTTTGTGACCATTTGAACAGGTGTTTTGGGCGTCGATGGATTATCCGTGGTGGACCTGTTGCCTGGTCCTCACGTTCACCTGATTTATCGAGCCTTGATTTCTTTCTGTGGGGGCCCTCAAATCTAGCGTGTATGAATCGCCTGTGGAGACGGAAATGGATTTCGTGGCAAGACTCGTCTGCGCTGCTGCTACTGTCAAAGAAACTGCAGGTGTGTTCAACTGTGTCTGCCAATCCATACTGCGTCTGTGTCACGCATGCATTGCGTCTCGTGGTGGAACCTTCGAGCATCTGGTGTAACACCATAAAATGCATCCATCTCATACTCCATTGTTAATATTATGTCAAATAAATGTTTGCCACTAATTACTGTTTTGTATCATTTCTGCTTCTTGTGCCTCTGCTACTACCTTCCCATTTTGTTTCCGGTTATGGGTTCCTATGCGATTCACATTCCTTTAGATGTTGCCTACCTTCCCTAAATGTTTGTACCAATATTTTTGAGACAACCTGTATATATATATATATATATATATATGGCTGAGCTGTTCCTTTTGATATCTGACTTCTTTTTGTTTCAATGTCTACATTAGAATGCAATTCATGTACAATCTGTCCCTGACATACATAAGAGATGCGTTCCAGGACTTCTTATGTAAGTCGAGTTTTATGTAACTCGGGAATGACTAATAAAATATTCCTACTATATCCCTGATATGCCAAAATTACAATAACCACATAGTATCCTCAGAAGAATGAAGGAAAATAGTTATTATTATTATTAGCCTTATGGTGCAAGGAAGCCTGAGGCTTATGCTGCACTAGGAAAAAAAAAAATTCCGAATTACCCTGAGAGAGAGAGAGAGAAAGAAAGTAGAAGGAAATCATCAAGAATGAGAATAATGATGATATCCAGCTCAAGACCCTGGGTGTGCCAAGCTCATACATAATTGTTATGATATATAATCCCAGAGGCTCACCAGATGTGAGCCCCTGGGGTTATATATCATAACAATTAATAACTTTATCTCTGGACAGTGGTGAACTAGCCGGAGTGACACATAAGAAAGAAAAACATAAAGGGAAGAAAAAATGCATGTTATTGTACTGTAAAAACTGATATGAATTTTGTACTCCACGTAGGCTACTAAGGGAATCAAAACCAAATTGTACATATTTAAGAAAACTGAACTGACTCTCGAATTCAGAAAGAAAGGAAGAAAAGGATGTAGAGACGAAGGGCTAGAGTGTAATTCTCTGAAGAAATAGCCAGCGATGTCGACTGGCTTCACTTCCTTGGATTTTATGTGTTTCATAACTAATAGCATAACCCCTCCTCTCTTCCTATCCTGTCTCTCCTTTCTGTAGACATTGTACTCCCCAAATTCCAGTTCTGTGAAGAACTGGAATTTTGGGGAGTACAAAGAATCTAAGTCTATACACTTCAAGTGATGAACTGAAGGTAGCATAAAACACACCTGAAGCCTTAATAAGACACATTAATCACAGGGTGTTGTAGGCTGAGTAGAGGTCAGGGAGGTAGTACATGGTATGAACTTTTTGAACTTCATTTGTTTTGTATGTGTTTTTTATCTTCATAAATTTTGTGATAAGCTGATAAGCAATCTTGAACTTTTCTTTCTATTTTCAAGAAATGTTAGTTTGATGGAATGGATGTTCATCCATTCCATCAAACATAGAGAGACCTTGCTGACTTTTAGGAAAAACTTGTGCTATTTCTTTTAATTTGAACTGCTTCTTGGGTTGCACCGATTCCACATCATTTCAGGCTCTTGAAATGTATGTTCCATCAAGGATTTTAAATGTCTTCCAAAATTGCCTCAGATTCATCTTCCCTTGCTGTTGTATTTACAGCCTTAGAAAATGTTGTCTGTATGTAATAAATTTTGAATGCCTGGATAACTCCCTGATGCATTGGTTGAACCAAAGCCATTGTGTTTGTATTTGGAAGGAAGTAAACCACCTTGATGTTGTTGTGCAGATTATCTAGATATTTAACATGACTGGGAGTGTCGTCAAGGAGCATTAATATCTTAAAAGCCATTGATATTTGTAAGCAGTATTTTTCAACTTCAGAAAAAAAACACATTTAGAAATCATTCTAAATGTGTTTTTCCCTGAAGTGTACAGGAAGCGATTTCTCTTGTTGATGCCTTAAAAGCCCGCTGGTTTTCTGAGTGATAAACCACCAAAGGTTTAAGTTTATAACCCACTTTTTACCCCCCCCCCCCAGTAAGAGCATTACCCTGTCTTTGGCAGCTTTAAATCCACTGACTTTTCTTTCACAGAAATACAAGTCCTACTAGGCATTTTTTTCCAAGAAAGGCTAGTCTCATCCACATTTAAATATTTGTTGAAGCAAATAACCACCACTTCTTATAATTTCATCCAATTTGTCCTTGAATTTTTCGGCAGCCTCATCATCTGCCAAAAAATTCACCATTCTTCACCACTTATGGCAACATTATGATATCCGCTTCTCTTACAGAACCTATCAAACCAACCATGATGTGCCACAAAGGTGGTTTCATTATCATCGCTCTTCTTAAGATCATCAAAAATGGCACAAGCCTTTGCTTTGATAAGGTGGAGGCTTAAGGGGATGTGGTTTTGGATCTGGCCAAACAATAAGTAACTTTAAGTGGGTTTCATCCAAACAATAAGTAACTTTTCCATCTCGCTTATTAGTCCTGTTCTAGCCTTGGATATTATACTTTACTTCATTGGTGGCGATCACTTCACGTATTCTGTCATTGTTCTTTATCATTGTGTTCACTGTTTACACTGATAAATCTAAATTCCACTCGATACTTGTTAACCTTTAACCATTTTCATACATAATTATTATTTTAATTTTCTGATCCAAATCAATCACTTTTCTTTTCTTTGTAGATTTTCTAGTACTGCTGTCTCTTATTCTCTTAGGCGGCACCATGATAATGGTCAAAATGAAATGTTCTGTAAAGAACTTCACAGGGTTAAGTTACGAGAGCTGCTGTCATACCTTATGACATGAGAATGAAGCACACTACACAATGATAGTTTGATGTGAAGTTGTTGAAAATGGTAGAGCAATGTGAATTTCAAGTTCACCACAATAACCCGACATGTGTAACAAATATTACATGCAAAATGCAAACAAAAGCTCCCACTTCGCTTTCAAACAAAACCTGACTGACTCTACAATCCAAAAAGAAAGAAAGAAATGAAGGAAAGAATGTAGAGACAAAGGGCCAGAATACAATTCTCTGAAGAATTAGCCAATGGGATATAGTCCACGTGGCTTTAACATTGTGTGGGTTTCCTCTGAAGTACTCTGACGTAGTTCACCTGTCTCAAACACATGTTGTTCAATATTGCTTCAGAATTTTTAAAGCAGAAAATGAAATGTTAACTCTAGTTATTTACCTAGATTCTAGTTACGCCACTGGTTATTGTCCAACATAGTCTGTTTGGGAATGAAAAAAAAAACATACTTATTATTCCCTCATTCAACTTCACTCTTAAAAATTATACAGAAAGTAACTTTACGTCCGAAGTTACGTAACTCAGACTTATGTAAGCCGGGAACTAACTGTATATTTATACATTTTCTTTTTAATGACACTAAACATGAAAGGCTTTAGAACCAATAGTACTAAGTACTGTGCATGGGTTGAAGATTGAGAAGGCTGTAGATAATTGTTGATATTAGACTTCAATTTCCATAGTTGTAATTTTTAGTAAATATATGTGAAAGAAGATTGTTCTGGAAATTAGAAGTAGAAGAGGAAAAATTGGTTCTGTGAGATTGAAGTTGGACCGTAAATGGATGCTGACTTATTGCAGCTTATTTCAAAACCAGTCCCCGTGTTAAGACTGGTTTTGAAAAGAGTTGGGGGAATTACCAACTCAGAACAGTACTTTTGGAAGTATCTATAGAAAAGGCATACAGCAGAAGCAGAATGTATGTAAGACAGAGAGTGGAGAGACTTTGTGAATGGCAGTCATGTTGACAGATCAACATGACTGCCATTCTTTTGAATGGAGTCTAGAAAACAGGTTTTGGGTACACCACCCAGATGTGGGACCAATATTCCATGTTATGGTGGATTTGAGATATGTGCAGTTGTTTAGAAACATGAGTAGTTGTTTAAAAGAAATGTAATACCAAGAGGGGAAAAAACCCCAGTTTATTTGGCGATGTGTTTATGCTAAGAGAGATTAGAAGTCAGGGTAATGCTTAATAGATATGTGATCTTTCTAGAGATCTTGATACTATTGCACATTAAACACTGATGTATAAATTGGAGCAGTGTGGCATTAAGGCAAATTTTCTGCTATGGATAAAGGAATGGTTGAGTGGGAGAAGACAGAGTGGTTATAAATGGACAGAGCTCTTCATAGACTAATGTCGTTAGTGTCATACCTCAGGGTTCACTGGTGGGCCTATTGTTGTTTTCTCTATTTATTAATAATGTTGATGAAGGTATATCAAGCTTAATGTCTAAGTTTACAGATGATACAAAAGTTGACAGGGGTGGATAATGACAGTAATCAAGGTATGCTACTACTGCAGCAAGAACTAGAAAAATTAGGTAGATGAGTTGAGAAATGGCAACCCATCTACCTAACCTTCTGGTGCTCCTATTGTGTTATGACTTACCTAAATAGGAATGATTGAAGTTTAACATAGACAAATGCAAATTACTGTACACAGGTAGCAGTAATCCCAAATTAACATACTATACTGAATGTACTTAACTCACGGCAGTGGAAAATGAAAAAGACCTGGGGGGGGGGGTAATTGTGCAATCAGATATGAATTTCCTGAGCAATGCAGAGAGCATGCCAGAACAGCTCATGGGGGTTTTGTCAATGATATAATATACAGGAGCTTTGTAGGTGATTGTTCCATTGTACAAGGCAATGATTAGACTACATCTGGAGTACTGCATACAGGTCTGGAGGCCTCATTTTAGGAAGGATGTAGATCTGCTGGATTGGGTGCAGAGAATGGCATGAGATTGGTGAAGGGAACGAAAGGGTGGTCTTACCAAGAAAGGATGGTTCTGAATTTTTATGAATGCGAATACGGTATCTGCTTCTATTGGATTCCCAGCCACATTAGGATTAAGGGAAATGATTTGACTTACACCGCAGCCAAATCAACAATTCCCCCTAATAATAATTGTTGCCTATCATTCCCCTATACAGACTACAGGCAAATTATACACCAAAAGATACACTTCCAATGGCAGGATTCACGGAGTAGGCAGGCTACAAATAAATTAAATCAGATAAAGCCTGTAATTGAACCATGAAATCTAGTCTGTGCAGGAATCGTAAGGAGGAAGTTGTTCTTGCCCAGACCTGCATAGGACATAGTCATTTGACACATTTGTATTTGCTGAGGGCTGATGACCCTCAGCCCTGATGACCCTCTTATGTGTGAGTCCTGTGACACAGTTTTATCTATTTAGTAGGTTCTAGATAACCTACTAAATAATGATCATTTACTTATTCTTTGTAAGTTCCAAACACAGGCAAACTCACCTCCTCTGCTTTAGCATTAGTAGAGGCATTTGATGCAAGAAAGCAAGCTTATGCAGCATCAGCCAAAAAAAAAAAACCACTTCCACTTCACCCCTCTGTTCGTTCGAAATACCTGTCCAGTTGAGCCTTAAACTTATTGAGGCTATCAACTTCCACGACAAGGGATGGAAGTCTGTTCCACCAACAAACCACCCGCTGGCTAAAGGCAAATTTCCGCATGTCTATCCTACATCTGTCTTTCCTCAATTTGAATTTATGCCCTCTCAGGTGATTATTCTGAGCGAGAGGAAGAATCCCATCAGCATTGAGCATGCTCAAACCATTCAAGGCTTTATACACCTCTATCATTTGCCACCTCTCAGCCCATCTGCTCAACCTTTCCAGATCCTGTTGCAGCAGCATAGTGTCAGTAGTGTTCTTGACAACCCTGCCAATCTTTGTATCGTCTACAAACTTGGACATTAAGCTTGATATACCATCATCAGTATCATTTATAAATACAGAAAACAATAATGGACCCATACTGAGCCCTGAGGGACTCCACTAATAGCATTAGTCCACAATGAGCAGTGTCCATTGATTACCACTCTCTGTCTTCTCCCCCTCAACCACTCCTTTATCCATAGCAGCAATTTGCCTCCAATGTCACACTGCTCCAATTTGTGCAACAGTCTTCCATGTGCAACAGTATCAAAAGCCTTTCTAAGATCCAAGTATATAATATCAGAGTTATTCCCTGCATCCAGTTCTTTTGTGACTGCATCATAGTATCCAATCAAATTGGTCAGGCAAGACTTCCCCTTAACAAAACCATGCTGTGTCCGAGCTATAACTGAAGTCTTGTCTAAATGATCCTGCAGTGCTTCTTTAACCAGTGCCTCCATTAATTTTCCTGGAACAGAAGTTAAACTCACAGGTCTGTAATTACTTGTCAGCCTTTGATCCTCCTTTGTGAATTGGGGTCACATTTGCACATCTCCAGTCTGTCGGTACCTCCCATGAGTCCAAGGAATCTCTCATAATTATAGCTAAGGGTTTGCTTACTTCCTTTGCTGCCTCCTTTAATATAACTGGATAGATCCCATCCACCCCATGTGCCTTTCTTGTGTTTATCTTCAACAATGTCTCCTCCAATTTACTCTGTTATTTCAAGATTCTCTAGCTTACTGCTAGAGTTGAATACACCTCTGGCATTCCCCTCGCTGAATAACTCCTCATGTGTGAATGTCGATGCAAAATATTCATTTAGTTTGTTAGCTACCTGAGCAGGATCATCAACAGTTGACCCATCGATATCAAGTGGACCAATCAGATTCATCCCCTTCCTTCTAGAGTTTACATAAGTAAAGAACTCTTTGCTGTTTTTCTTTGCATCCCTTGCCAAGGATTTCTCGTAATCTGCCTTCGCCTGCCTAACCTCCTTTGTAACTTGGTTACAGATCAACTTGTATCTATCATAGGCTTCTGTGTCATGTGTTAATTTATATGTATCCCATGCATTTTTCTTCTCTGCCAAATGCCTCATTAGTTCATCTGACATCCATTTAGGCCTAAACCTTGAACAATATTTCTTAGTTGATATGTAAAGCCTAGTAGCTTCCAAGATAAGTTCTTTGCATGCTTCCCATTTTGAATTTGCTGTTGGTAACATCATCAGTTGGTCCCACTGTATAGAATTTAAATACTGTCTCAGTCCATTGTAGTTGCCTTTACGAAAGCAATAACCCTTCCCTTTACCCCTAATGGTAGTTACCTCTTTGAGTAAATCCCACTTCAGCACACTGTGATCACTGCCACCTAGTGGTTCATTTATCTGCAGATTCTTAATGCACGAAGAATCACTGCTGATAATCAAATCAAGAGTATTACTTCCTCTAGTTGCCTCCCGAACATGCTGATGTAGAAAACAATCATCCAATAAACCCACAAAAGCCTTGCTGGTGTGTGAGTGACCAGACCAAACCACAAATTCCAGTCAATATCTGGGAAATTAAAATCTCCCATTATAAGACTCTCTGATTTACTGGCCCACTCTATTTCCCTGTACAGTTTCTTGTTATACTTATCAAAGTCATTAGGCCTATAGCACACTCCTACTCTCAATTTTGATCTCCCAGTGCTTATGTCACACCAAACTGACTCGACACTGCACTGTCCAGTGATGTCGACTGGCTTCACTTCCTTGGATTTTGTGTGTTTCTTAACTAATAGCATAACCCCTCCTCCCTTCCTATCCTGTCTATCCTTTCTGTAGACGTTGTACTCCCCAAATTCCAGTTCTGCATTCCTTATATCTGTGTGACACCAGGTCTCTGATATCCCAACAATATCTGCCTTTGATGTTTTGAGCAATACCTCAAATTCATCAAATTTATTTACTAAACTCCTAGCATTGGTGTATACGCAAGTATACATGCACCTGTTTCTATTCTTAGCTATCCTAACACAACCCATGTGTTTATTTGTACAGCAATGACTCCCAGCAGTCTCTGAAATATCATGCATCTTGTTTTTCAGGCTTCTGCTCATTCCAATAGAAGCAGTGCAAGAATCTCTTTCACGTCTGCCAGTGGCTACTGTTAATCGATTAGTCTTTGTCTCCCCTTGGTCTTTGTCCCACTTGGAAATTTTGTCGGGTACGCTGGAACGAATGTCTCTCATGCCAATTTGATGGTGATGTAGTCCAATTCCAGCCCATAGATAATGTTGCTGAACATAAAACTAATCAGGTTTACAAGGTGCCCTCTCCCTCTGTCTAAAATTTTGCCAGGAAATCAGGAATGCATGCACATTAAACTGGAAAAAAATAGAGCTTGGAATTTGTTTTGCAAATTCCCTGCAGCTAGTAATCTCATCAATTTTAAAAGATTCAAAGCCAAGTTCCACAAAATAAGAAAAAAAAGGAAAGAAAGATGCTGGATTAGATATTCTTCAACTACTAATAACAACACAGATAGTGGACATCGTGTTGAGGCTCATTTGGACAGAGTTGCTCACACTTCTGCTATCAATTGTCTTGTGTTGAGATACAGTTCCCTGTAAACGCCAGAAAGTGAGAGTGATTTATAACGTTGTGTGCGAGGAAGCAAATATCAATGAATTTTTATCTTTTCTGAAAAGGATTGGAATTTGTCATAAATTCTGAAAGATTACCGTTTTTTTGTTTTTAGCAGTTCCTGAATTTTGTTTTTAGCAGTTCCCTATGAATAGGCGCACTATAGCCCCAGAAGTTTATGCGCCATTGTTCTTCTGACCTTTTGGCCCCTTGGTCAAAAGGTCAGAAGAAAATAACTGATAGAGAAATTGTTGAAGTTAAACATAAGAAAGGCACCTGGGGTGGTGGGATCTATCCAGTTATATTAAAGGAGGCAGCAAAGGAAGTAAGCAGGCATCCATAATTGAGGACATCTTTGGACTCAGCGGAGCTCCCCACAGACTGGAGATGTGAAAATATATCCCCAATTCACAAAGGGGTATCCAAAGGTGATGAGTAATTACAGACCTGTTAGTTTAACTTCTGTTCTGGGGAAAATAATGGATAGAGTTACTGATTAAAAGAAGTACTGCAGTTATACCCAGCATGGGTTTGTTATGGGGAAGTCTTGTCTGAGTAGTCTGATTGGATACTACAATACGGTCACAAAGGAACTGGATGCAAAAAATAATTTTGATGTCATGTACTTGGATTTTAGGAAAGCTTTTGATATTGTTGCACATGGAAGAGTACTGTACAAATTGGAGCAGTATGACTTTAAAGACAAATTACTTCTATGTATAAAGAGATGGTTGAGTGGGAGAAGACAGAGAATGGTAATAAGTGGACACTGCTCTTCGTGGATTAATGTTATTAGTGGTGACCTCCTGTGTTGGGCTCTTTTTTATTTTTCAGTGATATTCATGAAGGTATATCAGGCTTAATGTCGAAGTTTGCAGAAGATACGAAGGTTGGTAGGGATGTTAATGACAGTAAGGATGGTACCCTACTTCAAAAAGGCACCTCTGTAGCCAGGTGGGAAGGAGCAGCAGTGCATAGCACATGCTTCTTGATTAGACCGGGGTTCGAGCCCATCACCATCAAATACGGAGGATGCGGAAAGGTCAGGGAATGACCACCGCATGTCCCAGAGCAATATGGCCTTAGTTGCTAATGCTCCTAAAAACCAAATAACAAATAAACCTATTTCAACAGGATCTGTAAAAGTTCAACAGATGAGCTGAGAGGTGGCAACTGAAGTTTAATATTGAAAAATGCAAAGTTTTAACGATAGCAGTAACCCCAGAGTAACATACCGACTGTATGGTACTACACTCAGGGTAGTGGAGAATGAAAAATATCTGGGGGTAATTGTGCAGTCAGATATATCAACTTCCACAACAAAAGATGGAAGTCTGTTCCACCAATCAACTACCTGCTGACTAAAGGCAAACTTCCTCACAACTGTCTTTCCTCAATTTGAATTTATGGCCTCTCAGGTGATTATTCTGAGCAAGAGGAAGAATCCCATCAGCATTGAGCATGCTTCAACCATTCAAGGCTATTGTTGTACAGGTTGGCACTGATGATATTAAGAGTAGGAGACTGTCAGAATTACTTAACAGTACAGGTCACGGTTGAAAAAAAGCCGTGAATTAGGGTTGAATTTGAAAGTGTCTGCAATTCTACCCAGACACGATAGGAGGGACTACATGATGAGAACCTTGTCGATCAATTCGGCCCTGGAAAGATAGTGCAAGGCTCAAGGGGTAGAATTTTTTTCAGCCTGGTCTGTACTTGTTAACAGAAGAGACTGCTTCTACAGGGATGGGATACACTTAAAAAGAAAGGGTGCAAGAATATTTGCTGATTCTATCAAGGCAGTGTTAGGTGGGTCGGAAAACTGCTGGTTTGGGGGATACAAGGACTGATACTAGCCACTGACAGAGGTGAAAGTGATTCTTGCATTGATTCTATTGGAATGAGCAGATGCAGGAATACAAGATGCAGGGTATTTCAGAGCCTGCTGGGAGTCATTGCGGTACAAGTAAACACATCGGTTGTGTTAGGGTAGCTAAGAATAGAAACAGGTGCATGTTCACCAATGCTAGGAGTTTGATAAATAAATTTGATGAATTTGAGGTATTGTTCAGAACATCAAAGGCAGATATTGTTGGGATATCAGAGATGTGGTGTCACACATATATAAGGAATGCAGAACTGGAATTTGGGGAGTACAACGTCTACAGAAAGGATTGGAAGGGAGGAGGGGTTATACTATTAGTTAAGAAACACATAAAATCCAAGGAAATGAAGCCAGTTGACATCGCTGGACAATGCAGTGTCGAGTCAGTTTGGTGTGACATAAGCATTGGGAGATCAAAATTGAGAGTAGGAGGGTGTTATAGGCCTAATGACTCTGATGAGTATAATAAGGAACTGCACAGTTAAATAGTGTGGGCCAGTAAATCAGAGAGTCTTGTAATGGGGGATTTTAATTTCCCAGATATTGACTGGAATTTATGGGTTGGTCACTCACACACTAACAAGGCTTTTGTGGATATATTGGGTGATTGTTTTCTATATCAGCATGTTCGGGAGGCGACTAGATAGAGTAATTGATCTTGATCTGATTATCAGTAGTGATTCTTCATTCAATAAGCATCTGCAGATAAAGTAACCACTAGGCGGTAGTGATCACAGTGCTGAAGTGGGATATTCTCAAAGAGGTAACTACCATCAGGGGTAAAGGGAAGAGTTTTTTCTTTCGTAAAGGTGACTATGGTGGACTGAGACCGTATTTAAATTCTATATGGTGGGACCAACTGATGATGTTACCAACAGCAAATTCAAAATGGGAAGCATTCAAAGAATTTATCTTGGAAGCTAGACTAGACTTTACATACCAACTAAGAAATATTGTTCAAGGTTTAGGCCTAAATGGATGTCAGATTAACTAATGAGACAAGTAGCAGAGAAGAAAAATGCATGGGATACATATAAATTAATGGGTGACATGGAAGCCTATGATAGATATAAGCTGGTCTGTAACCAAGTCACAAAGGAGATTAGGCAGGCAAAGGCAGATTATGAGAAATCCTTGGCAAAGGAATGCAAAGAAAAACAGAAAAGAGTTCTTTACCTATTTAAACTCAAGACGGAAAGGGATGAATCAGATTGGTCCACTGGATATTGATAGTTCAACTGATGATGATCCTGCTCAGGTGGCTAACGAAGTAAATGAGTATTTTGCATCTACCTTCACCCATGAGGAGTTATTCAGGGAGGGCAATGCCAGAGGTGAGTTAAACTCTGGCAGTGAGCTGGATGATTTTGTAATAATAGAGGAAAGTGGAGGACAAATTGTTGAAGATAAACATAAAAAAGCCACCCGGGGTGGATGGGATCTATCCGGTTATATTAAAGGAGGCAGCAAAGGAAGTAAGCAAACCTTAGCCATAATTATGAGAGCTTCTTTGGACTCTGGGGAGGTACCCATGGACTGGAAATGTGCAAATGTGACCCCAATTCACAAAGGAGGAACAAAGAGCAACACAAGTTATTATAGACCTGTTAGTTTAATTTCTGTTCCAGGAAAATTAATGGAGGCACTGGTTAAAGAAGCACTGCAGGATCATGTAGACAAGACTTCAGTTATAGCTTGGACACAGCATGGTTTTGTTAAGGGAAAGTCTTGCCTGACCAGTTTGATTATATACTATGATGTGGTCACAAAGGAACTGGATGCAGGGAATAACTTTGATATCATATATTTGGATTTTAGAAAGGCTTTTGATACTGTTGCACATGGAAGACTGCTGCACAAATTGGAGCAATGTGGCATTGGAGGCAAATTGCTGCTATGGATAAAGTAATGGTTGAATGGGAGAAGACAGAGTGGTAATCAGTGGACACTGCTCATCGTGGACTAATGTTATTGGTGGAGTCCCTCAGGGTTCAGTATTGGGTCCATTGTTGTTTTCTGTATTTATAAATGATATTGATGATGGTATATCAAGCTTAATGTCCAAGTTTGTGGATGATACGAAGTTTGGCAGGGTTGTTAAGCACACTAATGACAGTACGCTGCAGCTGCAACAGGATCTAGAAAAGTTGAGCAGAAGGGCTGAGAGGTGGCAAATGAAGTTTAACATTGACAAATGTAATGTACTACATATGGGAAGCAGGAACCCCAGAGTGACGTATCAACTCTGTGGTACTACACTGACAGTGGTAGAGAATGAAAAGGACCTGGGGATAATTGTGCAGGCAGATATGAAGTTTTCTGAGCAGTGCAGATGGTCTGCAAGAGTAGTTCATAGTGTCTTGTCAATGATATACAGGAATTTTTCTAGCAGGGATAAGGAGGTGATTATCCCCTTATATAAGGCAATGGTCAGGCCACACCTTGAGTACTGTACACAGGTGTGGAGGCCTCATTTTAAGAAGAATGTATCGCTGTTGGAACGAGTACAGAGAAGGGCAACAAGATTAGTGAATGGAACAAAGGGTTGCTCTTACGAAGAAAGGCTAAAATTTTGCAAATTACAATGTCTGGAGGCTAGGTACCTGGGGGGGGGTGATCTAATTGAGGTGTATAAAGTGTTGAATGGTTTGAGCATGCTCAATGCTGATGGAATTCTTCCTCTTGCTCAGAATAATCATTTGAGATGGCATAAATTCAAATTGAGGAATGACAGATGTAGGATAGATGTGCAGAAGTTTGCCTTTAGCCAGTAGGTGGTTGTTTGGTTGGTGGAACTGACTTCCATCCTTTGTTGTTGGAAGTTGATAGCCTAAATAAATTTAAGGCTGAGCTAGACAGATACTTGGAACGAACGGAGGGGTGAAATGGGAGAGTTTTTTTTTTTTTTTTTTGGCTGATGCTGCATAAGCTTGCTTTCTTGCATCATATGCCTCTACTAATGCGAAGGGGAGGTTCTCACAGGAACAATAACTGGTTCCTGTGAGACCAGTGCATTCTGCCTTGGCGATTGCCTGATGGACAGGAGTGAGGTCTGGCATTGAGTTAGTCATCTGTGAGGTTGATGAGCCCCTTTATAATTTGTGAGCATTGCTCTAGTCTGGGTCATGATTCCATTTAAGTACAATTTAATTAAGAATGAAATTTAATAAGATTAATAAATTTTACTGTGTTTCGCTGTCTAGTTTTACTTTGAACCTTACACTATCTAGTTCGGGATAGTGTATGGGTGTTATACATGTCAAAAATGTATAACACCATTGTTATACGTTGTATCGTATAACAATGGTGGCAAGTTATGAACGGTAAATCTATGGACACTAAGTATTAACTTTCAAAATCACTATCTAATTTCAAAATAGACCAAGGAGCTTGGCTGGACTATAAGCTACTTATAGAACATAATTTAATATAACACTTAAGTAAATAAAAAAGCTAAACATAATTAAAAACTTCGCGTTTGCACAGCTACAAAATCTTGTCAAACATGTGGATACCCTTACCGATACTAAGTAACACAGCGTGGTAAGATATATTACTGCTCTGTGCTAAATAATAACCTACAAAATCTCTAAGTTCAAAATAAACTAAGTATCATAATTAGGAATATAAAGCTACGTCTAGAAAATAAATTGATATGCAAATTCAATTAAGTGGCAAAAATTTAAGAAAACTTCTCTATTAGCTGCAACCATAAAGACTTTGCCTGCACCACTGCTGTAGATCCCATGATTTCAATGTTTTCATCAAGTGTCATCCGTTGAAACCACAGGGAAGACAGCAAGAAGACAGCATAGCACATGGTTGAAACAGTGAAGCCAAATTGAATTTCGAATGATTTGTGGAGAGAAGGTCAGAAGGTGAGCAAGAGTAACGCTAACATATTTCATGGCTGAAGAGGCAGAGAATGGGAAAAAGGAGAAAAGCAACAAAAAAAAAGAAAATTTTGGTATTCCAGTAATTTTCTTTATTTTTTCTAGTTTGCCCTTTCTCCGTCTCTTTTCTCTGCATCTTTCAGGTCAGCCATGAAATATACATTAGCATTACTCTTCCTACTGCTACTTTTGGACCTTACTTCCGCTACCGCTTAATTTAAAATTCAACATGGCTTCACCTTTTCAACCACGTGCTATGTATATTTCATGTCAGAAGCAGAGGCCTTACTTCTTGCTGTCTTTCCTGTGGGTTTGACGGTTGCCCCTTGATAAAAATGTCAAAATCATGGGAGATCTACAGCATTAAGTACTTCCTTTTATTTTATAATTTTTATTTTTCATGTTCATTCTGGATTTTATGTGGTTTTGAATTTCTGGTTCTGTTAGCTCATTCCCATTCTCTTCACTTTCTACTTACCTATATATATATATAAAAGTTATGTAAAAGAATAAAAGAGAAAGAGTGGCAGAACAAAAGAAATGGCAAACAGAAACAGATAGCCTCGGCTAATTATTGATGGGGGATATATTGAGTGGAGCTAGCCCTAGTTCCATTTAATGTATCCATATATCTATACTTAGCTATATTATCATTATAATTTCACTATTATTTTTATTTTATTTTATTATATGTGTTTATTTATATGGTACACCAAAAAGTCCAACTTAGGTTACCTCAACTTGGCCCTTTGAACTAATGAGTATAGTTTCACCCCCAATCTTTTATGCTAAATTCTCCAATTTATCTAGTATTATAATTAACTAAAAAATTGTTTTATATATATAAAACACTAAATATATAATTCTCTGCACTAAATATATAATTTAGTGCAGAGAAGAATTATAAAATACAGTACAGAGAAGCCACAGGCATTTTCTGCACAAGCCAAAAAATATATATATATTTTTTATATTTATATATAAAATATATTTATATATATTTTAAATTTTGGCTATATATATTTATTTATATAAAAATAAATAAATATATATACCCAAAAAAATATATATATATACAGGTCGACCATTGCTAATCTGGCAGCGTTGGGACCTGTGGGGTGCTGGATTAGTGAGTTTGACGGATCACCGGTGGTTATTTTAGCACATACAGTTTACCCAACAGCTAACTACCTCCTCCTACCTTTAACACATTGTTTGCCAAGCTAGTTTAAGAAAAAAATTCCCAAGGGGCCAAAAAATATTTAGCAAGTAATTTGATTAGTAATTCTAAAATAAATATTGTAATGTCAGTGTTTTCGTTTTTCTGCTTAAAAAAAAAAAAAAAAAAAATATATATATATATATATATATATATATATACACAAGTCGACCATCACTAATCCGGCCACCGGTAATCCAGTTCTACCGCTAATTCGGACATAATTTTCGCTTAAAATATCAAAAAAAAAAAAGTATTTTTTTATGTTGCATATATGTGGCCAACGTGGTCACATATGTTGGTTACTTTATTTCTTGAGAAGCCGTGTCGGCCACATGTGTGATGCTTTTACGGCATATGTATGAAGGTAGTTTGTGATTAGTTTATTGCACGCACGACAAGCGCTGCAATAAAACTAATTACGATAAAATAAACTCTCAAACATCGCAATAAGTTTGTCACTATTGTTAGAGATTTTGTGAAAACAAGTTCGTTAGGGTGCTGTATTATCCATCATATTGTGTTGTGTTTTTCCGCGTTTGTACAAGTGTGTTGTGAAAAAAAAAAAAAAAATCTAAAAAGGAATGGCTAAAAGAAAATTACTAAAATAAGAGGAACTGAGAGAAACTGCTGGAATTTACAATTAAGCAGAGTTAAACTTTTCACAGACACACCGCTGTCGAGTTTTTTCAGAAGTTCAACTTTATCTATTATGGACAACGTACAGTATTTGCACTTTCCACCACGAGAGGCACTTTCTTTATGCATTGGAACCATGGCTGGGGCTAAATGTGAGTAGGTTATAATAATAAATGCAAAAAAAACAAGTGGGAATGGCTTGCCAGTGTTTTCGTGCCGATGAGTTTGTGCCAACAGCTGATGCTGCAACCAACGCCACAAATCAGTAACTGCAGGTCGGTGTGTCGACCCAGGAAATTTGAAATTATGTCCACGGAAATTATGTCCAAATTAGTGGTGGAACCAGATTAGTGATGGTCGACTTGTGTGTATATATATATATATATATATTTTTTTTTTTTGGCTTGTGCAGAAAATGCCTGTGGCTTCTCTGTACTGTATAGTTAATACTAACACAAGTATTCATTTTAACAAAGTTTTGGTACACTGAAATTATTTGTGCACTTCTATAAGGTTTGTCATCAACTTTCAGCAGCTACATAAAGTACATTCCTTGGAAAATTCAGAGAAAGTACACATGTATACTGATGGATCTAAAACAGATGCAGCCATAGGTGCTGCAGCAGTTACTTCCACCTTCTCAGTAGCTGTGTCGCTTCCTTCTGAATGCAGAATTATTTGCTATAAAACTAGCTCTAGATTGCATAAACAAACACCACATCAAGCAATCTTTGATATATACCGACTCTCTAATACAATTCACTGCCATTCAATCTATCTTTTCTGTCTCTAATCCCATTCTTAAAGAAATCCAATCCATATTATTTTACTGTCAAGCAGCCAACCAGAAGGTTACATTCTGCTGGGTCCCTGGTCATGTCAGCATCCCAGGAAATGAATGCACAGATGATGCTGCTGCTAAACATCCTAACTCTGGATCCTCCAGTCAACTAAAAGTGCCCTGCACCGATTACAAATCAATAATAAACTGCTACAGGTAAAAAGAGAGCGACAACTGTCGAAATCTAGTTTCAGGAGAAGCAGGTGACAAGAAGTGATTCTGGCAAAACTCACCTGTAGTTGGATGCGAATGGGAGAGAACCCTCCTCAGTGTATCTTTTGTCAGTCGCAGCTAACAATAAAACACATTCTCGTCGAATGTCCCCAACATTCAACAATCAGAAAATCAAGTTTCAGCTCCCTATCCAACTTACAGGAACCGTTAACCTTGTTACATATCCTTAACAATGAAGCAAATTTCAAGGAACTGTTTAATTATTTGAAACATAAATCTGTATAATAGACTGTGATCATAGTGACAAGCAAATCATGAACAGGCACAATATGGCCCTAGAGGCCCTTGTGCAAAAAAAAAACCCAAATACAACAACTGTAAGGTTTGATGTTAAGAGACTTTGCTGTACAAGGGCCTCTAGGGCCATATTGTGGGCCTCTAGGGCCAGATCAAAGGGTTGATTATCTGTTGTATAAGGCAATGGACGGACCACATCTCGCGTGGAAACCTCATTTTAGTTAGGGTATATATTTGTTGGAAAGGGTTCAAAGAAAGGCAACAGGATTAGTTGGAATACTGCTGGAGGTAGGATGTTATGTGGAATGCCTTTTCTGTAAGTATTTACAAATTTTTAAGACCATTATTAGGCTTCACAAGACTAGACCACCAAAGAAATTTAGATATCTGCAAGAAATTAAAAGTAGATAACATAGTAAATGGCATAAAACGGTATCAGGAAAAATGGATCAGCCACATAGAAAGAATGAACCCAGACCGGATCCCAAAATTAGCCTTTAACTACAAACCTACAGGCAAGAGAATGTTGGTTGACCAAGTCAACGATGGCGAGATCAAGACCACCTCCAAGAGCTATAACGGAACATTAACTTGGTCTGGCTTAAAAGACTTAAGCCGGACCAAGTTCATGATGATGATGATACAATCTACATGAATTTATTTCCCATGTCAGCAGTACCTTTTGTCTTCTAAACTTTCAACCCATAAAAGATGCTGAATTACTATGGTTTCATACTCTTTGTGTTTGAGATTGCCATAACAGAAAAAAAGAAGAAAGAACTGTCTTCAGTCCCATACTCAGTAAGTGGAATAAATCCAACATAATTTATAAATACAATCAGGAGAACTTATCTTTTACATTCTAGAATACAGCTGTAATATCATCTTTTAGCACACTTCCTTTTTGATTACCTTGTATAATTTTGTCAATAGAATTAGAATTCTGATTTGATAACTAATTAAAATTTTTTCTTAATGTAGATTGTGTATGCACATGATAATATCCATGTCCATGTAGTTGGTCCACATAGGGAAGAAGCAGTAATTTTTTCAGGAAAATTAACTATAAGGAAAGAAGTAAGCTTTAAATCTTGGAAAGTATTTCTTATTATTTTTAAGAATTACATAATTCATTTAGGACAATAGCCTCGAGTTACAAAGAAGTTAACTAACGTAAGTTATCTATACGTAGCCATCTACTAAGTAGTTATAAAATGGCATCATTTAACCCTTCATCGGTCACTATGTATCTCTCAGATGCATACCTCATATCTTTCTTTAATTCTGGAAACAAGATGTTGCTGTGCACGTGTGCTTCACAGTAGCTTCCTACATTGCTTCTTGGTCCCAAGTGCCAAGCGAGTGATCAAAGCAAGTTTAAAAAGTGAATTTCAAAGAGTTTTCTCTAGAATCAGCAGATTTCTGAGAATTTGTCTTTATTTGCAAAATTATTTAATTTCTGCTCTTCTGAATAAAGAAGCAAGCTTTCCAAAAAGAAGGGAATGGTATTTTTCTTCTTTTTATATATAGAACTAACCTATATAACACACTAACCACTAACCTCTTATCGCTTGGTCACTGGTGGCACCGCTCCTGCCTCCATGTGATGGGGCCAGTATTCGGGGGAAAAGTTATCTCCAGGGCTAAAAGGAGCAACCATGGATTTTGACAGTTACTCAGCACTTGAGTTTAGACACTCAACTCATGACCTGATTGAAACTGAACATGGCATATCACAATCTAAGAGACTGCATAAAAATGAGAATTAGCAGGAATTTCCATCATTCCTTATATTACATTCTCTTTCATTCGAGCCTGTGAGTGCCCTTTCACCATTTCTAATTCAGAAATGTTTAGAAAATTGTGCCTGGTTCACCAAAAATGGTGTAAAGACTCCGAGAGCAAAAAGTCATTCAGGCAAAACGAATAATGATTAAAAAGATGATGAACTTGTTCCAACTAGAAACATTATTCTAACATTTGATACACCCACCTTACGATCATGTGTGAAAGCTCAATACCTTAGTTTCCGAGTACATCTGTACATTCCCAACCAAATCAGATGTTTCAAGTGTCAAAAATTTGGACACTCGCAAACAGTATGACTAGGGAACGCTGTCTGCTCGAACTGCGGCGCCAAAGCTGACTGCACTGCAGAAACACTACAATGCCCAAATTGTAAAGGCCAGCATCCAGCGGAGCCTTCGTAGCCAGGTGGGAAGGAGCAGCAGGGCGTAGCATACGCTTCTTGATTAGACCGGGGTTCGAGCCCATCACCACCAAATACGGAGGATGCGGAAAGGTCAGGGAATGACCACCGCATATCCTGGAGCAATATGGCCTTAGTTGCTAATGCTCCTAAAAACCAAATAACAAACAAACCAGCATCCAGCGTATTCAAAAAATTGCGAGCTCTGTATACAGTCACTTCTAGACCTATTTCCTTTTATATGTTCAAATTTACAGACCAACACCCCAAAGTAACAGGTGCAATTTTGCCATAGCAGCCCTTGCACCAATAAATCGCACTCCAACAACAACAATATTGCTTCTTGGAAGCCACTGGTATTGGTTTTATTTTCCCAAGCCTTTTGGTTTCGATTCAGTCTGCTGTTTGTATCTGTGAGATACAGTGCATCCGTGTGCCTAAGTGGTACTGCGTTGCTTTTGGTAGCTAGGATGGATTGCTTATACCCAAGTAATGCAAATGACTGAAATTATTCGTGCCCTGCTGTTTTCTGAGGAAGTAAGTGACGAAAGCATTGATGATGGAACAGAATCTGATGAGGATTACGTTGAAACAAGAGAAGACAACTCAGAGTGCACAAGATGCTATATCAGAGGAGGAAAGTTGCAACAAAGAGGACGACAATGCAGTTTTTTCATAGGAAAAGATAAATCGACAAAGTGGAGGAAAGTCAACAGATCACCAAAAATTCGGTGCAGATCTCAAAATCTTCTAACAGAATTGCCTGGAG